>NW_028258379.1:10000000-11313571 GCF_053883595.1 Heterocephalus glaber
TCTCCAATCCTTTCTTCCCTTTTGTGTTGCCCTGCCTTACTCTGCAGTAACTGAATCGATTCTATGGAGTACTACTGTGACTTCAGGAGTTACAGGAAGTGTTTACTCAAGCCCATTTCCTTCCCTCCTGCATTTCCCACGCCTTCCAGAAGAGCAGAACAGTCTTCCCACCAACTTACTGATAATTAAGATTCTTTGTTTAGTTGTGAAGTAAAGCTTTCATTCAAGTGGTAGGAGACTAAAGTTTTTAAAGTGCAAACACATTGAAGAAGAACTATTAACTAAAATATTCATTTGCTAATAGCCCAAAGTGAGAGTCTAGCTTCTTCTGTTTTGATTGATACGATTTTATATCACTAAGAGAGTCCTGGGCAACTGTCGTAGGGCAGGACTGAAGATAGGGTAGAATCAAAAACTAAAAAAATGAAAATAATTAAAATATTACTGTTTCATGTGGAAATTTGTAGCAGATATTTTAGTTTGTAGTCACAGGGATTATAAATGGAACTTTTTAGGGGAAATCTTGTTTATACGCAGCTTTATATTCTGTATATAAATATATTTTTGCCATTTGTTTTGCAGATTGTGGAATTAGTGAGATGCTTTCCTAAACAGTAGAAGGTTGAACATGTCTAGACAGAACTTGATGGCTTTGACAGTGACCACCCTGCTGGGTGTGTCTGTGGGGGGGTTTGTCCTGTGGAGGGGCATCCAGCGCCGGAGGAAGAGCCCTGTGACCCTGGAACAGCTCCCGTTGCCGCCCCCGCCGCCGCCGCCGCCGCCGCAGCAATCGCCAGGCAGGACAGCGCAGTCCCCTCCAGAAGAGGACCAGCTGCCCTCTGGTGTCCCCAGACCCTCGTGGGAGGAGAGGATCCTCCAGGCAAAGGTGGTGACAGTGTCTCGGGAGGCAGAGTGGGATCAAATCCAGCCCCTGCTTTGGAGTGAGTTAGAAGATTTTCCAGTGCTTGGAATCGACTGTGAGTGGGTAAGTTAAAATGCAAAAATTAAAAAAAAAAAACTCTTCGTTTTTCCGACTAGGAGCCTTGGACAGTCAGTAGAGAATAGATGAAGGGTGAATTAGCTTGTTCTCAACTGGTTTGTAAGTAAATTTTAGCCAGAGAAGCCTCTGCCTTTCTCAGGATAAGGGAGTGTTTCAGTTCCGGAGTTCGAGCGTCCTGTGTGTGTCCATCGTCACTGCATGCTCTGTGAATTGGTACAAGCTCCTTAGCCTCTCCTAGAAGCAATGTGCTTGTTTGTGATAGGAATGTAATGGTCCCAGCCTCCAGTGGCTTTTCTAGGGATTTAAGGGGATAATTGCTGTAAAGGTTTCAGCACAGTTTTAACATAGTAAGTGCTTATTTGTTACTACCACTAACATTTTAATTGCCTTCTCATAAGGATGCCACAGAGAAGTTAGTTAAGAAGTCCTATTTAAATGGAAATTATTACTTGAATTAGGATTTTAAAAGATAATGAACATTTGAAACATCATTTATTCTAAGTTAAGCCATGCACTCTGCTGATTTGCTTGCCTCATCTCATTTTGTTTTCCCAATAATCCTAGGTAGGAAGATAATATTGTTATCTCACTTTATTGATAGGAAACAGATTTAAAAAGGTATAGTCCCATGCCCCAGGTCACATAGCTAATTACCAACATTTGAGCCCAGGGCGTTCTAAACCATCTGGTTAATTTTTCTAATAGCTGTCATTTTGAGGAATTGTTACATAGTTAGAATGAGGATAATATGCCAAATCCACCAGGTGTGGTGGCACACGCCTGTGATCCCAGTGCTAGGAGCTGAGGCAGGAGGATTGCTGTGAGTTCGAGACCAGCCTGAGCTACACAGTCTCAAGTACATGGCAAGACCCTGTCTCAAAAAACTGAAGAAGAAAAAAAAAATCTACTCTTCTGTCATTGTGATTCACAGAGATTAAAAAATAAAATAGCTCTTAGTTATCATCTTTTATTAACACTTTGTCAAGATTCTCAGATAGGTCTTCTGGCTATCTAGAATATAGCCACATTCCAGGAAATGTAATGAAAGGAGGTCCTAAGCAGAATGACTGCCACCAAATCACAGGTTGGCAGGAGAGGCTACTAGATGCCAACAAAGTGATGACCAGGAAAAAAGCCTTTACAGGTCCTGAGGTTTTTTGTTTTGTTGTTTTCTTGTACTGGGGATTGAACTAGGTTCAACTAGTACAGCCTTTGCACTGAGTTACATCTCTAGCTCTTTTTTTAAATTTTAATTTTGACATAGAAACTAGCCAAGTTGCCCAGGTTTTGATCCTCCTGCCTCAGCCTCCCAGAGTGCTGGTATTGTAGGTGTATACCACTATGCTTAGCTCTGAGGATATTTCTTTATAACAGCAATGGTAGTGTTTGCTTATACAAATGACCTTGGATCATCAAGGAAGGATTGAGTGCTTTTAGTCTGTTCTGTATCATTTTAGAAATAATTACATCAAAAGCAGTAGAAGACAACATTAGAACTTAAATGATAAGCCTATCATTTATAGGTTGGGAAAATTCACATTTTCAAATGGGAAAAACGAGGCGGGATGTACCATGTACAGGGCAAATTCCCTATGATGAGTGTTATCATTGTGTATGCCTAAAATGTACCAATAAATGTTTTGTTATTAAAAAAAACTATTCCAACTACATGGAGTATAATTTCAGCAACAACAGGTTAGTCTGAAGTGGATAGTAATGGTAATTGACGTAATTGTGCTCTAATTATGATTGCAGAGGCATGGGTAAGTTAAAATGGCAAATGGTTCAAAGCTCACTTCATCTTTACTTTTGATATGTGTTGAATTCATGCTGGATGCCACATCTCCCTTCAAATAGGATTGCTTTTCCTTGGTTGCTGTCCCAGAAAAATTTCATAAACAAGATATCCACACTTGCTGTATCTAGCCCTCCATTCTTGTTTCCCTTTTCCTTTCATTCACCTTTGGGTATGTATTTGGTCATGATTTCTTTTGTTCTTGTTTTGCTCAGTATTTGTATAAATTTACCAAACTTTATTTTCTTTGCCTAGCTTTCCTTGTATCTCAGACCTCCTTTTTGTGATAACTTTTCTTAAGGTCATTTATTTATTTTTTTCTTAATTAACACATTACTTGTATAAATGAGTGGGTTTTACTGTGATATTTCTGTACATAATGCACTGATCATATCCACTTTCCCTTCTACCCTTTCTCTCTCACCTTTCTCCCCCCACACCATCCCCTTCCTGATCCCTAATGGTTCCTCTTTTAGAAGTTCATTTCTTGATGGCCATTGATAACTACTTTTGTTGTTCTAAATAGGTCTTCATTTTGCTTTTAGTTATAAATGAGTTTTCTGGGTATAACTTTTTTTTTATTTTGGTACAGGGATCGAACTTGGGACCTTGTGCTTGCGAGGCAGGTGGCTGAACCACTGAGCTAAATCTCCAGCTCTGGGTATAACATTCTAGCTTGTCACCCAGTGCAGTGTTATATGCCTGTAGTCCTAGCTACTTGGGAGGCTGAAGTAGGAAGATTGCAAGTTTGAGGCCTGCCAGGATAATTTAGTGAGACCATATCTCAAGATTTTTAAAAATGAAAAGGCCTGGGGATGTAGCTCAGTGGTGGAGCATCCCAGGGTTTGATCTCCAGTACTGAAAAAAAAAAAGACCCAACTTGTCAGTTTATCATTTTCAAGGTAGTATTCCATTGTTTTCTGGCTTCTATTCATGCTGTTGAAGATAATTTTTGATATATTGATTCTTTGTAGGAAATATAATTCTTATAGCTCTTTTATAACTCTTCCTTTTGAGTTTGTGGTTCTGAAGATTCACGTGACGTCTAGATGTTGTTTTCTTTCTTCATTTCCAGTTTGGGATTAAGAGAGATATCTGGATATGAGGATTGATACCTTTCATCAGTTTTAAAGTTTTCTTTGAAGTTTGCTTTATCCTGTTTGTTTTCTTCTTGCTAGTATTTGATTGGATATGTTCTAGACTTTTCAGGCTATCTTTAATGTTTGATAACTTCTTTCTTAAGTTAACATGTCTTAGTCTCTCTGGATTCATTCTGCACAATTTCTTCAGGTCACTTTTATAGTTCAGTAGTGGGAATTGAACTCAGAGAGCACTGAGCTACATACCCAGCCCTTTTTATTTTTTATTTTAAGACAGAATGTTGCAAAGTTGCCCAAGCTGGGTCCAAACTTGCAATCCTCTTGCCTCAGCCTCCTGAGTAGCTTTGATTATAGGTGTGTACCATCACCTCTGGCCTTTTTTTCTTTTTTCTTTCTTAGCTCTATCTAATCTGGTTTTAACCTGCTCCTTGAGTCTTTTTTTTTTTGTATGAAATATAACCTTTATGATCTTTTTATTTGATATGAAATATAACAAATCAAGAAAAGTGCTTGAAATAAAAATAAACAGCTAAATTATTTATTTAAAGAGAACAACTGCCAGGTGTGATGGTGCATGCCTATGATCTCAGCACCTAGGTGGCAACTGCCAGGTGTGGTGGTACATGCCTATGATCTCAGCACCTAGGTGGCTGAGGCAGGAGGATCATTATGAGTTTGAGGCCAACCTAGGCTACATAGTGAGTTCAAGCCAGCTTGAATTACAGAGCAAGACCCTGTCTCAAACAAACAAACAAAACAAAACTGAAACAAAAAATATATATAATAAAAAGAACAATTGCATAACTAGATCAAGGAGTACCAAATTGCTGGGCATGGTGGTACATGCTTATAATCCCAGCATTTGGAAGGCTGAGGCAGGAGGATTGCTAGGAATTTGAGACCATCCTGGGCTGCATAGTGAGTTCAGAACCACCCTACACTATATACTGAAACCCTGTTTTAGAAATAACCCCACTCAAAAATGAAAGAATGAGATTTCCACTACTACAGAAGCTCCTTTTGTACCCTCTTGTGTCCCCTTGCAATCATTGTACGCTCCCTTCCCTCTGAGGGGTACCGTTAACCTGTTTCATGATATTTATCTTCTTGGCCTTTTAAAAAAAATTTTTATTTTATTGGTGCATTTTAGGTATACAATATAATGACATTCATCATTGGAAATTTGCACCTTTACATAATCTCTCTTGGTTCTTATTTTTTCCCCTTCCCCTGCCCTCCCTTCAACCCCTCCATCCCTCCCTATTTACAAAGACTTTGTTTCCATTTTTTCATTTTCTCATATTAATTCCATTCCCTTCTTTACCCCTCCCACTTCCCCTTCTCCTTTGCCCCTTTTCTTCCTATTTCACATTATCTATTATTCCTTTTAGTCCTTATTTACACTGTCAGTTTCTCACACTAGAGAAACTATTTGGTATTTACACATGTGTGTCCTATGGCCTTTTTTTTTTTTTTTTTTTGCCATTTCTGGGGATTGAACCCAGGCCTTGTGTGTGCGAGACAAGCACTCTGCCACTGAACTGTATCCCCAGTCTTCTTGTTTTCTTTATACATTTACGACTTGAGCATGCCTCCCTTTGCACTGTAATTTAGTTTTGCCTATTTTTAAAATAAACTATATGTATTATTTTGTGTCTGGGTTCTTTTGCTAAATATTGTTTCTGTGAGTTTTATCTATGTTGTGACTTATCTGTGTTGTGCATTTTATGATTCATTGCCATGTATTGTTCCATTGTATAAAGATACCATGATTTATTCATCCATTCTATAATTGGTAGACATTTTGGTCTTTTCAGCTTGGAGCTCTTACAAAAAATGGTGCAAATAAACATTTTCACTCATTATTATTGGGCACATGTATCTGTGGATGGAGTTCTGAGTCATAGAGTTTATGTGTTCTTTAATTTTTATAGATAACATCAAACTTTTCCAATTTTGTTTTACTAATTTCCACTCCCAGCAGTAGAATATGTATGTTTCTGTTGTTTCCAACAGTTTTCAAAAGTGGTTCTATTAACTTAATCTCCCCATATTAAAATTACATGATATGAAAATTGCCTTTGTTTTACTTCCTCATCAACATTTGGTACTATGTATTTATAATTTGGTACTATCATATTTATAATTTATTATTAACCATTCTGATGGAATTTTAGTAATACAGTATTTTATTGCAGTTTTAATTTGCATATTCTTGTGATTACTGGTGAGACTGGGTATGTTTCATGTGAGTCATTTAGACACCCTCTTTTACTATTTTTTTTTTTTTTTTTGGTACCAGGGATTGAACTTGAGACCTTGCGATTGTGAGGCAGGCTCTGGAACCACTGAGCTAAATCCCCGGCCCAAGACTCCCTCTTTTATAGAGTTCACATCTTTTGCCTCTTTTTATTGAGATGTCTTCTCTTACTGATTTATGGAAGTTCTTTATATATTCTAGATGTGAGCTGTGAGTTACCATTATAAATGTCTTCTCCAATTGTGAATTTGCCTTTACATTTAAAATTTTTTTCTTTTGATAAATGGATGATCTACATAGTACAGTTCATCACATCTTTCCCTGTTCATTGACATGAAGATATTCTCTTATATTATTTTCTTGGAGTTTTTGTTTTTGTTTGTGGTACTGGAGATTGTGAGTGTCTTTAGTTGTGCTGTTGTTGCTGTCTTGATGTCCTGAATCAATTAAGAAATTACTTTTCATGGTCACTTTGACTTTAGGGGAGAGCCAGAAGTCACATGGTACCAGATCCAGTGAATAAGGTGGACGAAGATGCGCTGTTAATGTTTTTATGAGCCTGCTTCTTTGTTGGATGGCACTTGGCGGCAGCAGTCACTATATTTTTTATCACATCTCATACAGACACCAAAGAGAACTTCCAGTGCTGCTTCAGAAAGTGGCAAGAATTATGGGATAAATGCTTTCGAAGTGGGGGAGGATATTTTGAGGGGGATTTATGACAATGTGTCTTTTACTAGAATACATTTAAAAAATGTAAATAGTCACTATATAGTAATTTTGTCATACCTTGTATAATCAGTCCACCTGAAATTGATTTTTTCGGTATTTGTGCCTACAGTTTGATGTAAAGTTAAGTTTCACACCCCCCTCCCCTCCCAGTATTCAGTTGTCCTAATGTCATGATTTGAAAAGACAGTCCTTTCCTCACTGCTCTGCAAGGCCACTTTACCAAAGAACAAGTGTCTGCGTGTGACAGTCTGTTTCCGGGTGCTCTGTTGATTAATTGTTCTATTCATACACCCAGTGATTGCAGACTGTTTTACCTAATGTAGCTTCAGATGACCCTAGGTATTCAGGATAGCAAGACCTGCCATTGTGCTCTTTCCCCACAATATCTTGGATTTCCTTGTGTTTTTTGTTTGTTTGTTTGTTTTTGCATTTACAGTACACAATCAGCTTTTCAGATTTTACAAAAAAATTCTTGAGATTTTGATTGTGATTGCATTGGATTGGTAGATCGGTTTTAGAGGGAATTGACTTCTGTATGTAGTATTGAGGGTTTTGTTTTGTTTTGTTTTGCAGTGCTAGGGATAGAACCCAGGGCCTTTGTGCTGAGCTACATCCCCAGCTCTTTGTTATTTTATTTTTCATTTTATATTTTGTGATAGAGTTTCATTAAATTGCTAAGTTGCCTAGGTTGAGCTAAATTTGTAATCCTCCTGCCTCAGCCTCTCAGAGTGCTGGGATTAATAGGTATGCATTACATTAGGTAATACTGAGTTTTTGAATCTAAGTATTTATTTAGATGTGTATGTATTTGTATTTTCTGTGACTTAATAATTTCTATTATAAATGCAGGTTAAAGATTTTTTGTTTCTTTCTGGTACATAGAGATGGACTACACTTATTAACTCTAATTATTTGTAGATTCATTTAGATTTTTATGTGTACTACTGCAGTCCTTAACACTGTTTTCTTGCCTTTCTATACTGGTGAGAATCACAGTTTGATATTTAGTAAATAAGGTGATAGTGGGAACCCTTGACCCATTCTCCATATCAAAATAACAGTTTTCAACACTTTTTTGTTGTTGTTGTTTTGTTTTGTTTTTTGAGGCAGGGTCTTGCTATGTAGTTCAGGCTGCCCTTGAACTTACTATGTAGCCCAGGCTGGCCTCGAACCTGTGGCAGTCCTGTTGCCTCAGCCTTCCGAGTGCTGGGATCATAGGCGTGTACCACCATGCCTGGCTGACACTTTCATATTTAAGTTTGAGGTGTGGAATAGGTTGTTTATTGATCCCTTCATCATATTAAACATGTCCAATTCTTTTTTGGTGGTGGGGGTGGGGGTGGTGCTGGGGATTGAACCCAGGGCCTTGTACATATAGACAGCCCCTCTCTCCCAGCCCCCAATTCTCTTCTTGATTTTTTTTTTAACTCACGCATGATTGTTGAATTTTATCATAATTTTCTTTATTTCTTGAGACAGTAGTGTAGCTTTTCTTCTTCTGTTATTGTGGTAAAACACATTGATTTTTAAGTGCTAGGATAAATTCTTAACTATGATGCCTTGTTCTTTTAATATATTGATAAATCCATTTTGCTCATTATTTTTAGAAGGTTTAAAAATGTATACGAGTGATACTGGTGTATAATTTTCCTTACTTGAAATGCCTTGTCAGGCTTTGCTAAAAATGTTATGCTAGCCTTACATAGATTGTCATTCCTTTCTTTCTTTTTTTGTTTTTTTTCTGTTGATCCGGGGCTTGAACCCAGGCCTTTTGCACTAAGCTACATCCCTAGCCCTTTCCTTAACTTTTTAAGTGTTGTTAGAATCCACTGATGACATCACCTGGAGTTTTCTTTTAAGAAAACATTTTGAATTATAGATACGATTTCTATAATAGCTGTGGGGCTATTTGTATTCTATATTTCATGTCTCAGTTTTGAAAAATTATATTTTTATCTAAATATATCTTTCAAATGTTTATTGGCATAAACTTGTTTATAATATCTTCCATTTTTTCCCTATTTGATAGAGATGTTTCCTTTTTCATTTTCAATCTTTCATATATGTGTTTCTCTCTTGATTATTCCTTCCATGAGTTCATCAATTTTATTGGTCTGACCTTCCTCCCTTCCTCTTTTTTTTTTCCAGTGGTATCTGAAATTGAACCCAAGGCTTTGGCACTGAGCTACATCACCAAACCTTTTTTATTTTTAATCTTGAGACAGGATCTCACTAAGTCACTAAGTCACTAAGTTGCCTAGACTGGGCTCAAACTTACGATCCTTAGTCTCCCAGAGTGCTGGAACTACAGGTGTGTGCCACGAAGCCTCACTTCAAATTTATTAGTCTTTTTTTTGGTTCTGGGGATTGAACTTGGGACCTTGCGCTTGTGAGGCAGGCGGCGGAACCGTTGAGCTAAATCCCTGGCCCTTATTAGTCTTTTTGAGGAACCAACTTTTGACTTTCTTGGTCTTCTTTATTTTATGCATACATTGTATTTCATTGATCTTTTGCTCAATTATTTCCTTTTTTCCACCTTGCTCTATTTATTTTTTAACTTCCTTTAGTGTGATTTCCTTCCATACTACTACACTGATTGAGTTGATGGCTTTCTTGTTTTCTAATCCAGTGGACACTTACTTGGGCTTTGAAAAGCATCTATACAGTTCCTATACAAGGCATTTACTTCTTGGTTTCGTCCCCTCATACACTCCTGTCTCCTATCACATTTCCTTCCCCTCCATCTTCTTCCTCTCCCTTCATCCTCCTCTACTGATTTAAAAATTAAGATTAAAAAACTCTGACACAAGTTTTTGTAAGTATGTGGAAACCAAAAAAAAGCATATGGATGTCTATAGGTCAACAGATGGAGTCATAGGTCACTAATTTATGCCTTTTAATCTATACTGTTTTTTAATGATCTCATCTAATTTTATAGCTTTAGCTATATCGATTCTAATGACTCTCAAAATTACCATACCAGCTTTTTATATCCACCTGTCTCCTTGACACCTGCCCTTGAATGTCTAATGGTCTTCTCAAACTTAACCTGTTCCTAACAGAGCTCTTGATTTTTCCTCCCAAACATGTATTGTCCCTAGTTTTCTCTACCTTTAATGAAAATAAAATCAGGGACACATTGCCCTTCTTAAAGCATGTCAATAGTGATGGGCACAATTGAACATCAGACATGAATAGGTGGTTACCATAGATTTAATATGACATAATGTTCAACACAATTGAACAGCAGACATAAATAGGCAGTTATAGTATGTTAAATGTCTTTAATGGCAAAGTATACGAAAGTTCAAAGAAGTGGTTATGCACAGCAGGAGATAACCCAGGACGCTACCAGATAGAGTATGAGTTTCTAGATCCCCCTAAGTTACTCTTGGTGTTGTGCACTAGTGATAGGGACAAATCACCTGTACAAAATTAGGATCTTGCCATGTTTTAGATGCCATTATTGCCTTTTTCCTGCAGAGGTAGAGGTGGAGATGTTAGGTAGCTTTCTACTCCTTAATACTTGCCTGATCTTTTCTAGAGATTAGCAAAACGCTCCCCTGCTTAACAGATGCAAATAATTGATAAATTTTTGTAATAAAGATTGAGCTAAGGGCCAGGGATTTAGCTCAGTGGTTATGCTGCCTGCTTTGCCAAGTGCAAGGTCTCGAGTTCAATCCCTAGTACCAAAAACAAACAAAAAAAAACCCCAAAAAGATTGAGCTAAGTGAAGATCATTTTCCTCAGAGCATCCTTCTATGGGTCTAGGCTATAGGCCTGCTTGAAATTCACTCTTTTTTTTCCTTACTGTTAACTCCTTCCCTGGCTGGGGAGGTAGCTCAGTGGTGCCACACCTGCCTGGCAAGCACAAGGTCCTGAGATCGATGCCTGGTACCAGGAAAAAAAACCCCAAAGCAAAAAACTCCTTCCCTTTCACTTAACAAGTATTGTCAGTGCTATCTCTAGAATATGTTTTGACTCTATCTGTTTCTCTGTATCTCGTCTGCTTCTTTAGTCCCCGCCCCAAGTATCTCTCTTGGGGACTACTGACTGCAGTAGCCTCCTGACTGACCTCCCTACACTGACCCTTGTGCACCTGCAGTCCTTCTCCATACAGTAACCAAAATGTTATTTTAAAAATGAAAATAAGACTATGTCAGTCCTCTGTTTAAAAACTCTTCTATTACTTGAATAAAACCCAGATGTCTTAAATGTGTACGTACTCTGGTTTTTCTCAATGTCTCTGATTTTGTTTCCATATTCTCTTCCTGTTCTCTTCTTATTACTCTCCAGACACTTGAACAGAGCAAGCTCATTCCTGTCTCAAAGCTATAATCTAAATTTAACCCCTTTGTAAACTGCACAGACTAAGGGTGTGGATTAGTTAACCTCTTCCAAGCCAGAAGATGATCCCCTATCATTCTTTACTCTCTGCTGCCATCATGGGGTAATGTAAAGAATCAGGGACCTTACTAAGGACCTGTTCTCGATTTTTAAGAATATGGAAGCTAAAATGTATTACCATTGGCTCTCAGAAGAAAGACCTCTAACTCAGTGCCTCTAAATGAATCACTGAAACACAGAAGTTTTATCTATAAGGATTGATTTCATCATTCATTTAAAATTGTTATTTTTGTTTATTTAATAATGTATACAAAGGCAGGGACATAGTTTAGTGGTAGAGGCAGTCTTAGCATGTGCAAGGCCCTGCATTCAATACCTAGTACTACTATTACTACTTCTACCAATAATGTATATAGCACATTAATGCAATACTAATACTACATGTATGGGATTCATAAATAAATATACATATATAGTTCTGTGTTCCTTAACGGGCAAGGATACATTCTGAGAAATGCCTCATTAGGCAGTTTCCTCACGTGTGAACATTACAGAGTGTACTTACACATGGTAGATTCCAGTCTCTCAACGTGGCCTCTGGTGTAATCGAGGGACATACTAAACGTGATAAGTGAGTCTGCTGCTGGAGTAACATGGCATACTGTTGCACAGTCAACATTTTTAATAAGTAGGAGTACACTCTAAAATAATGATAAAAGTACAATGTAGTGAATACATAAACTAGTAACTTGGCCATTTATTAAGTATTATGTGCTATACATAATTGTACATGTTGTACTTTGAAAATATATTTTTATTTTTAAATGACACAATTTTACATATTTATAGAGTACAATGTGATATTTCAATACTCAAGGACAGTGTGTACTGAGCAGATTATAGTAATTCACACATCTGTCACCTCAAACATTTATCATTTCTTTGTGTTGGGTGTGCTACTCTTTTACATGACTGGTAGCACGGTTTGTTTACACCATCATCACCACAAACACATTGTGTTACAGTCTTATGAAACTGTGATGTCATTAAGTGATAGGATTTTTCAACTGTTTTCATCTTACAGGACTACTACTGTTTTGTTTTGTTTGTGCCGGGGATCGAACTCAGGACCTTGCGCTTGCGAGGCAGGCGCCGGAACCACTGAGCTAAATCCCCGGGCCTAGGACTACTACTGTATATGTGGTCTGTCATTGACCAAAACATTGTCATATGGCACATGACTGTATAGTGTATACATCTCAAACATTTTATGTGGATTAACTAATAAAAAACCCAGAGGCTACAGGATTAAATAAAGCTAATAGAGTTTAAATGTATCATTTTTTTCCCTTGTAAATATAATGTTGATCAACTAAGAGTTCCATTGTTTTCCATGAGTAGTAGTGATTTCAAGCTAAAAAAAATTAGAAAGCAAAAGGGAAAAATATCAGAAGGAAAAACTAGGTATATTATTCTTTTTTTTGGTTCTGGGAATCAAACTCGGGACCTTGCGCTTCCTAGGCAGGCAGTGGCACCACTGAACTAAATCCCTGGCCCTTAGGTATCTTATTTAAGCCTTCTAGAAATATTATTCTTCCAATTATACATTCAGTATGAATTAAAATCATAAACATTTGTATTCCTAATGAGAAAACTTTAGTTATAATACATTGGCTCTTACGCACAATCCAGAAGCATGTAAAAAAAGATCTTCCCCCCTTATTTAATGTATTTTAGACATTGAAACCTGACTATAAAGATGTGCAAAGTCTTAGGAATTTGCAGTGAGTTTTACCCTAAATTAGCAGTGTTACATATTAGAAGTAGAGACTTGTAGCTTTTTCTTGGGTGGAGAAAACACATATTGAGCATTGCTAATCTGAAAATCCAAAATCTGAAACTTTTTGAGCTCTTTCATGATGCCACATGTGAAAATTTTACATCTGATTACATGTGACAGCTCATACTCAAAATGCAGGTGTGCTAAAAATACTGTATAAAATTACCATCATGGTTGTGTGTATAAAGTATATGAAACAAATGAATACTGTTCTTAGACTTAGCTCCCATCCCTAAGATATCTTGAATATGCAAATATTCTAAAAAAACCCACAAAAACCAAAGTATATTTCTGGTGCCAAGCATTTCAGGCAGAGAAGGGACCTGTATTATATAGAAAGGAAACTACTCATTAATGAAATAAAAGGTGATTTGGCCACATCAGAATGAGTCGTTGGAGAATAAGAGTCCATAGTCAAGTTTCTTATGGATCCTTTTGACCTGGGTTGAGTTGCAAGAAGTAGACACCTGGGCCGGGGATTTAGCTCAGTGGTTTTGCTGCCTGCTGCGCAAGCTCAAGGACCCAAGTTCGATCCCCAGTACCAAAAAAAAAGAAGTAGACACCTTAGAAATCAAAGTAGCATTCTTTCTTTTGGGGGTATGGAACTAGCCCTCATTTATAACACAGTGCCTGAGAAGAAACTCAAGGCTTTTGTGAGTTAAATCATGGATTTACTCAATGCAAAAGAAGGTGAGGGCCAAAACTCTCCCAGATTTTAACAGGGGCTCTTTGTGATGTCAGCTGTCTTCTCTCAGTGATCTTGATCACCTCAACTATGAAATATCCCTCCTCTGATTACTTGTGACACTGGTTCTGAACCACTCCTTTCATACGTACCATGTCATAGTCTGTGTGTGTGAACTTGTGTCTGTAAGTCTCTACTCCACAGTTCCTTAGCCAGAGACCATCTCTTCCATAACTGTATCCACAGTGCCACTGTGCAGTGCCTCCCACCAGGCAGTATGGGAGTGAGAGGCACATGGCCCTAGAGCATGGTTTCTCAGCCTCCTCCCTGTTGACATTAGGGAGCCGATCTTGTGAGGGGCTCTGCTGTACGTTGTAGGATGTTTACTAGCATTCTGCCTTCTACCTACTAGATACTAGTACACTACTTTCACACAGTTGTGACAGTCAAAAATTTCTGTAGGCATTTCCAAATAAGGGGAACAAGGGTGGTGGTGGTGGTGAGGAGAAGAAAAAAGAAAAGAGAAAATAGAAGGAAAAGATGAAAACAAAACTTTTGTATATAAGGAGGGGAAGAGGTCAAAGTGGGGGTTGGGAAAAAAGAAGCAAGATATATCATGTGCAAGCATGAAGTCTATCTAAAATGTGCCAATAAATGCTTCGCTTCAACAAAACCAAAAAAACCCGATTAGTTTCCCTTGGGCAAAAATCACTCTCATCTAACAAAAATTAGGTTATAGTCCTGGTTTTGCCTTTAATCTCACCATATTTGGTCAAATTGCTTCACCTACAGGCCTTAAGTTTCCTCTGCTGAAACATAAGAAGGGCTGGAATTAACTAGGTGCTTCATCTGAGTTTTGTGGATAGTCATAGGGCGTTTTAATCCCTTGAAAAAGTATATGAACTTTGTGTGTAAGTTTTTCTATGGATCAAATTTTTAGCTTTCAGCAGTTTTTGAAAATTACTTATGACCACAAAAGGATTGAACCAGATCCAAATATGTTGTTACTGTGTAAAATTATTTTTATCTCTTAAGATAGAAAGTTCCTAATTTATGCTCAGTAGCATTATACTCAATATTATTTTTTTTGTGTGTGAGTACATTTGTGGCTATAAAATGGTGAGAAAGCATTTTGTGCCACCAGGATCTGTTATATTGGCAGATAGCACTTATTTACAGGTCTGTGTTTTCATCTTCTTTTAAAAAATTGATTGTTGAGGCAGTACTGATAAGGTAAATGAGTTACTAGCACATAAGAGAGTTTGGATAATGTAGAGTGTGTTTATTACTTGGCACGCCTTAGCCTTTTTTCCTTACCCTTTTATAACCAGCATTTCATCTGACTCTGCTAGTATATGTCCCAGAGCTACTGTGTGTCAGCTGGCCACTATTTGTGGACTGCTCGTGTTTCCAGCCCTGGAGTTGGGCCCTAAGGAAGCTTTGTCTGGGATGCTGGCTTACAAGGTCCATTTCACTCATTAATTCCTTAGAATTAACCCCAGCTCTGGCCAGCTGCTCCTAAAGATATGCCTCTTAGCCTGTTTGTTTGTTTAGCTACAGTTTGGGGTTGTGCTTGCTGCTGTACAGGTTGTGAACCATGATCTGTCTTGCTCTGTTGCAGGTAAATTTGGAAGGCAAAGCCAGTCCTCTGTCACTCCTACAAATGGCTTCACCAAGCGGCCTCTGTGTCTTGGTTCGCTTGCCCAAGCTGATCTATGGAGGCAAAACACTACCAAAAACATTACTGGATATTTTGGCAGATGGCACCATTTTAAAAGTTGGAGTGGGATGTTCAGAAGATGCCAGCAAGCTTCTGCAGGATTATGGCCTCATGGTTAGAGGGTGCCTGGACCTTCGATACCTAGCCACGAGGCAGAGGTACAATTTATATGAATGCTGAGATTCCTGTGACTTTGGTCAAACATGTTAGCAAGATTTGTGTATTACTGGGAATCAATAAGGAAATATTTGAAATTCTTTACAAATGCATATTGAATTTGTGAGAGACATTCCAACTTCTGTGAAAACTTTAGTTACATAGAATTTTTATTATTTTTGCTTCTGTTTTTTGAGACAGCGTTTCACTATGTAATCCAGGCTGGCCTTAAACCCATTATGTAGCCCAGGCAGACCTCAAACTTGCAATCCTTCTGCTTTAGGCTCCTATTCCAGCATGCTCAGCTGGTCTTTTTTTTTTTTTTTTTTGGTATCAGGGATTGAACTCGGGACCTTGTGCTTGTGAGGCAGGTGGCAGAACCACTGAGCTAAGTCCCCGGCCCAATTTCTGGCTTCTTTGGAAAAATTAGATGATCTGACATCACTGATTCAGCATTGTAGATGACAACAGTGGCCCAGGTATTAATCCTGACTCATCCTGATAAGGAACTGAGTTTGTAAATCCTTTCTTTATCCAAAAATGATGATAGATCTATCGCTTGTCTTGGAGGAAAAGAGTTTTCTCTTTTCTTCTTCTTCTTCTCTTTTTTGAGACAGAATCTTGCTGTATAGCCCAAGATGGTCTTGAATTTATGATTCTCCTGCCTTAATCTCCTGAGTGCTAGGTTCACAGGTGTGCCACCACATCTGTCTCCTTTTTTCTTAGAATTCTGTTCCTGTGGAAATTCTATTACCACTTGTCTTTCTTGGAGAGGCAGTCACAGTTACCTTCTCACGTATGTGCAGAAGTCCTCTTTCATAATGATGTGGACTGAAACAGTGTCTCACCTGTCTCAGATGACACTGCACTCAAAGGTGGGAGGGTTTCATAAAGGTCAGAGAAGGCCTTGTTAAAATCTGTGCTTATTATAATTTTTAGTATGCAGTAAAATTTTGTTTTGTTAGTTTGGTTTCAGTACATAAAACTGTTATAAGTGAAGTATACATTTATTTCAATAACACATTAAATTGTACTGTAAAAATTAAAACTCTGTGAAAGTATTTGAAGTATAATAGCAAAAGCCCTCTCTCATCAGGCCCTTGTGTGCTCTGTGCTATGTGTAAAGGCTGAAGTTGACTCAAGAATAGCCTGGGTGGGTGGGTGTGCCAGTGCTGCCACTTACTAACTGTGCCATCTTTGGCAAAGCACTAACCTCTCTGTTCTTCAATTTCTTTATCTATAAAGTAGAGATAATAATGCTCCCCCTCATAGGATTGGTGTGAAGAATAAATGAATTAAATTAGGTAAAGTGCTTAGAAGCAGTAGTGACATATAAGTGCTATATAAATTTTACCTATTACTGTCATCATCATTATCACCATTGTCACTGCACTTTTAGCATGATCATTATCTGATTGATTTTCCATCCAGATCTTTTAAAAATACATTTACAATCACCTGTATGAGTGTAGAGAAATTGAAGGTACATTGAATTTTGATTTTTTTTGTTTGGTAGTAGGTACTGAACTTATGGAATTCATGCTGAGGTACTTTCATAGCCCTTTTATTTTTAGACAGGGTCTCGCTCAGGCTGGGCTTGAACTTGTAATCAATCCTTTTGCTTCAGGCTCCCAGAGTCCTAGGATTATAGGTGTGTGCCACCATGCCTGGCTGAATTCTTTGATTAAATACAGAATGACCAAGGGTCAAAATAAGAATTTGGCCAAAGCTGAATATTACCACAAACTTCTCTGGAAATCAGAACAAAACTTTTAGGGCCAAGTGCAGTGGCACATGCTTGTAATCCCAGCTACTTAGGAGGCTAAGGCAGGAGGATTGCAAGTTTGAGGCCAGTCTAGGCAATTTAGTAAGACCCTGTCTCAAAATTAAAAATAAAAAGGCCTGAGGATGTAGTTTGAGGCCCTGGGTCCACTCAAAATAGAAACTTTTATTAGGCCTTTCCTTTTTAAATGAAATTTCATCAATATTAAAAAAACTTTTTATTTTTAAATTTTTTCCAGAACGGGGATCGAAGTTAGGACCACTGAGCTAGATTCCCAGCCCCAAAATTGTTTTTTATTGAGCATTTTAATAATAAAATTTGAAAATTTTGACATAGTGGAAGAAATCTGATATAATTTAGGAATCATACTTAGTGCTATTAGCTACTAGATTGGTATTGCTATTTGAGACAGGGTTTCACTATGTAGTTCAGGCTGACCTTGAACTCGAGGCAGTCCTCCTGACTCAGCCTCCCGAGTGCTGGGATTACAGGCATACACCAACATGCCCAGCAGAAATTTTTCTTATTGAAACTTTAAAGTGGAAAGGTGGCATTTGGTTTTTCATGTCTGTGCAAGAAATGTGAAATATTTCCAAATATGACATTAAAAAAACTAATAACTTAAGTAGAATTATATAACCAAAAATTAAATACTATCTTCAATGGGGGTAACAGTTTCAAGAAATACTACTACCCACGCTTGGAAAACTGCACAGCTGTGAGAAAGAATGAAATAAGAACATTTGTAAGTACTAATGTGGGAGGAGGCTCATGGTACTTCTCTGTTGTTTGAATTTAACAGTAGGGATTCATTTCTGAGTTTTGCTGCTTGTATGTTTTATTCTTTGGATGCTAGGGATTGAATAAGCTCTTGCTCTTTCTCAGCACATCTCTACCACTGAACTACACTCCCAGCCCCTACTTTAAAAAAAAAAAAAAAGAAAGTGTAATAAAATTTTTTTCTTGAAGTGCTGGTGATTAAATCCAGAACCTTGTACATACTAGGCAAGCACTGTACCACTGAGCTGTGTGCCCAGCTGCAAAAGAGAGTTTTATGTTTTCCCTAGATCCTTGATTTCTTTTCTGTACCAAGACTTTATGAATTTTACCTAAGGTGTGTCTGGATTTTTTTGGTGCTTTTTAGTGTGTTCCTGCCTTTTGGGACTGATGAGAATCATCAATTTCCTGCTTGTTTTGTAAGGAAAGTCTTCCTTTTTTTTTTGAAATGGTTTTGCTTTGTAATGCAGGCTAGCCTTGAGCTCACTGTGTAGCCCAGGCTGGCCTCAAACTTGTGATAATCCTCCTGCCTCAGCCTCCTAAGTGCTGGCATTACAGGCATGCACCACCACACTGGACTTGTTTATCATTTTAATGGTCTCTTGGTTGAAGTCTCCAGGCTTTGGACAAATCAATTTTTTGGCTTCCCTGCAGCAGTTTTTTTTCCTGGAAGCAATTTTAATCAGGAAGTTTTAGAGAGCAGAAAGAATGGGGTGCTATTACTGCTTGTATAGGACTTTTACCTCTTTAATGAAAATAGGCTTATCATTTTTCAAAACTTGCTGGATCAGAGAATTTTTATATTGAAATTTTTATAGCTATATATTATTAAACTATTTTACATAAAGCTTGTAAAAATGCAGAATTCACAGCTGGGCATAGCAGTGTAGGCCTATAATCTCAGCACTCTGGAAACCTGAAGCAAGTTTCAGCCCAGCCTGGGGAACTTAGTGAGGCCTTGTCTCAAAATAAAGAAAAACATCTGAGAATGTAGTTCAGTACCAAGACCCTGGGTTCAATCTCCAGTGTCCCCCCCATACACACTTACACATAAAATACAGTTCACAAATTTTAGATGAAACTGCCTGATTGTTTAGTTCTATTGATACTGGATGTAGTTATTTTTAAAAGCCTTTGGAATCTGATAGTTAACAAATTATTGTTTTCTTTGGCATCTCATAATTATCTTTTGTCTGTATATTGGCCACTTATACATTGCTTTGTATTTCCCTGTTCATGTCCTTTGCCAGTTTTTGATGCCTGATTTATTCCTTGCAGAAACAGTTTGCTCTGCAGTGGGCTTAGCCTAAAATCGCTTGCCGAGACTGTCTTGAACTTTCCCCTTGACAAGTCCCTTCTGCTTCGTTGCAGCAACTGGGATGCTGAGAATCTTACAGAGGACCAGGTACTTCTTTTTTTTTAATTTTTAAAAATTTTTTTATTTTATTTAATTTTTTTAGGACCAGGTACTTCTTATCAGAGTAATTAAAGAATTGAAAGAGCCATTGCCTCTGGAGTGTAGTTGTTTTTAAAATTCTAATCTTCGGGAAAGGGATTTAGCTCGGTGGTTTCGCTGCCTGCCTCGCAAGCACAAGGTCCTGAGTTCGATTCCCTGGTACCAAAAAAAAAAAAGTCAGTATAAAGAAACAAAAACAAAAGTCAGTATAAAATTCTAATCTTCAAGTATGATGCAAGTTTTGGGTAGAGAAGCGTTAGAAGAGACTTACTAGCTGATAATAATATAACTGCTCTACCGTCACTTGTATCCCACTTAAAGAGTAAGACTCTATTAACATTTTATTTGTTTAATCACTTAGTATTTGCCAGGTATTTCAGAAAATATAACTTTTTTTCAGTACTAGGGATTGAACCCATGGCCTTGAGTTAAGTGCTCTATCACTGAGCTACATTCCCAGCTCTTTTAAAATTGTATTTTGAGACAAGGTCTCATTAGGTTGCCCAGGTTGGCCTAAAACATGTGATCTTCCTATCTCAGCCTCCCAAATAGTTAATATTATAGGCATGCACCACTGTGCCAGGCAGAAAATGTAATCTTTTTTTTAAATTAAAAAAATGATTTGTTCATCCAGGGGTGTACCTTGGTAATAGAGTGTTTCCCTAATATGTATAAGGTCCTGAATTTGATCTCCAAACAACCAATCAATCAGTCATAATATAGTATTACAAGAGTTATTATAAGAAACAGTAAGTAGTTTCCTTCTTTACCCTTCCTGTTCCTAATTCCTCTTGCTTCTCAAGAGGCAACTACATTAATTTCTTTCTAGTAATTACAAGTATATTTCTTTTCTTTCCTTTTTTTTTTTTTTGGTACCGGGGATCGAACTTGGGTCCTTGCACTTGTGCAGCAGGTGGCGAAACCACTGAGCTAAATCCCCGGCCCCTATTTCCTTTTTTTAACCTGTTTCTTTTCCAGCTTTTTAAAAATTAATTTTATTGGTACATTTTAGATATACATAATGATAACATTCATCATATGGAATTTGTGCCTGTACGTGATATATCTTGATTCTTTTTTTTTATTTTTATTTTTTAAATATATATATTTGTTGGTACATTTTAGGTATAAAATACATTTACATTTATCATTGGGTGTTTGTACCAGAACATGATGCATCTTAGTTTTTATTTTTTCTCTCATTACCTGTGCACCCTTCACCCCCTCCACCCTTCCCTATCTACACAGAGTTTGATTCCATTTTTTTTTTCTCATAATTTTTTTCTTTCTCTTCTTCCCTTTCCCCTTTCCCTTCCACCATCCCCAAACCCTTGGACCTTTTCTTATTTCAAATTATCAATTATTCATTTTAATCATTTTAATCCTTATTTACACTTTCAATTTCTCACACTAGAGAAACTATTCGGTATTTACATATGTGTGTCCTATTTATTTCACTTAAGAGGATGGCCTCAATATGCATCCATTTAGCTATAAATGTCTCTAGTTTCTCATTCTTTATGGCTGAGTAGTACTCCATTTTATAAAAAAACCACATCTTCTTTATCTAGTTTTCAGTCGATGGGCATTTGGGCTGTTTCCAAGCTTTAGCTATTACAAACTGTGCCGCTATAAACATAGGTGCACATATATCACTGTGGTATGATTCTTTTAATTCTTTGGGGAAGATTCCCAGTAGGGGAATAGCTGGGTCAAATGGGACCCTTAGTAGTCTTAGTTCTTTGAGGTATCACCATACTGATTTCCACAGTGGTTGCACCAATCTACACTCCCACCAACAATGGAGAAGGGTTCCTTTCTTTCCACACCCCCACCAGCATTTGTTATTGGTTGATTTCTTGAGAGCAGCCATTCTTTGTGGGGTGAGGTGGAATCTCAGTGTTGTTTTCATCTGCATCTCTCGAATGACCAGTGATGTCGAACATTTTTTCATATATTTACTTGCTGTTTTTACTTCTTTGTCTGAGAAATGTCTGCTCATTTCGGATGCCCATTTTTGAATTGGGTCTTTGAATTTGGGAGGTTTGATTTTTTTCAGTGCTTTATATATTCTTGATAGTAGACCTTTGTCTGAGCTACAGCTGCTAAAAATTTTTTCCTACAATGTAGGTTGTCTGTTAGCTCTGTTGGTGGTTTTTTTTGCAGTGCAGAAGCTTTTTAATAAGATGAGATCCCAGTTGTTGATTCTTTCTGCTAGTTCCCGTGCTATTGAGGTTTTGTTCATAAAGTCTTTTCCTATGCCGGTATCTTCAAGAGTTCTACCTAACTTATCTTCCAGCAAGTTTAGTGTTTCTGTCTTCATATTTAGATCTTTGATCCACTTTGATCTTAGTTTAGAGCATGGTGGTAGATGTGGGTCTAGTTTTAATCTCTGACAGGTTGAAATCCAGTTTTTCCAACACCATTTATTAAATAGGCAATCTTTCCTCCAATGAGGGTGGTTGGCTTCTTTTTCAAAGATGAGGTGGCTGAATATGTCTGAAGTTGTTTCTGCATCTTCTAATCTATTCCACTGATCCTCAGGTCTGTTTCTTTGCCAGTACCATGCTGTTTTTATCATAGTAGCTTTGTAGTATAGCTTCAAGTTGGGGATTGTGATACCCCCAGCCATGTCTCTGTTGCCCAGAATTGCTTTTGCTAGTCTAGGTCTCTTCTGGTTCCAATGAATTTTTGGATTGTTTTCTCTAGTTCTGTGAAGTGTATTGTTGGAATGTCAATCGGCATTGTATTAAATCTATATAGCAGTTTTGGAAGTATGGCCATTTTCACTATATTTCTTCTTCCTACCCAGGAACAAGGAATATCTTTCCATTTTCTTATATTCTCCACGATCTCCTTTTTCAGAGTGCTGTAGTTTTCAGTGTAGAGGTCTTTTGCTTCCTTTGTTAGGTTTATTCCTAGATATTTCATTTTTTTGGATGCTATTGTAAAAGGAATTGTTTTCCTAATTTCTCTCTCAGTGAGTCTGCTATTTTTGTATATGAAGGCTGTTGTTTTTTGAGTGTTGACCTTATATCCAGCTACTCTACTGAATCTGTCAATTAAGTCTAGAAGTCTTTTGGTAGAGTTTTTTGGGTCTTTGTAAAGTATCATATCATCAGCAAGTAATGACAGTTTCACTTCTTCCTTTTCTATCTTTATTCCTTTTATTTCTTTCTCTTTTCTAATTGCTGTGGCTAATGTTTCCAGAACTATATTGGTTTTTTTTTTTTGGCACTGGGGATCAAACTCGGGACCTTGTGCTTGCAAGGCAGGCGCCAAAACCACTAAGCTAATTCCTCGGCCCCTTCAGAACTATATTGAAGAGGAGTGGTGATAGTGGGAATCCTTGTCTTGTTCCTGATTTTAGCGTGAAAGTTTTCAGTTTTTAACCATTTAGTATGATGTTGGATGTTGGTTTTTCATAGATAGCCTTAATCAGGTTGAGATAAAGACTTTCTATTCCAATTTTCTGTAGCATTTTTATCATGAATGGGTGTTGGCTTTTGTCAAATGCCTTGTCTGCATCTATTGAGATGATCATATGGTTTTTGTCCTTAACTCTGTTATTATAGTGTATTACATTTATTGATTTACGAATGTTGAACCATCTTTGCATCCCTGGGATAAATCTGACTTGGTCAGGGTGTATGATCTTCTTGATGACCCTCTGTATTCTGTTTGCCAGTATCTTGTTGAGGATGTTTGCATCTATGTTCATTAGGGAGATTGGCTTGTGGTTCTCTTTTTGGGTTGGGTCTTTCCCTGGTTTTGGAATCAAAGTAACACTTGCTTCCAGGAATGAATTTGGAAGCCTTGCTTCCCTTTTAATTTCCTTGATGAGTTTGAAGAGTAATGGCATTAGTTCTTCTTTAATGTCTTGTAGAATTCAGCAGTGAAGCCATCAGGACCTGGGCTTTTCTTTGTTGGTAAATACTTTATTACATTTTCAGTTTCACGCATTGGAATTGGGTGTTTAGAATTTCTATATCTTCTTCATTTAACTTTGGCAATTCGCATGTATCTAGGAATCTGTCCATTTCTTCTGTGTTTTCCATTTTATTAGAGTACATGTTTACGAAGTAGGTATTGATGATCCTCTGGATTTCTGCTGGTTCTGTTATGACTTCCCCTTTTTCGTTCTTAATTGCATGGATTTCAGCCTTTTCTTTCCTTTTTTTGATAAGGTTGGCTAAAGGTTTATCAATTTTATTTATTTTTTAAAAAACCAACTCTTTGATTCATTAATTTTTTTGTATTGTTCTCTTAGTCTCCATTGCATTGATTTCTGCTCTGATCTTTATAATTTCCTCTCTTGTGCGAGCTTTGGGTTTGTTATTCTCTTCTTTTTCTAGGAGCTTGAGGTTCTGCATTAGGTTATTTATCTGAGTTCTCTCTGTTTTCCTAATATGGGCATTCACTGCTATGAATTTCCTGCATTGAACTGCTTTCATTGTGTCCCATAGATTCCTGTATGTTGTACTGGCATTATTATTTACTTGTAGAAACTGTCTAATTTCTTCTTTAATTTCCTCTGTGACCTATTGGTTGTTCAGGAGGGTGTTATTCAATTTCCAGGTGTTTGTGGGAGTTTTTGTTTATTTTTTTGAAGAACCAACTCTTGGCTTCATTGATTTTTTTGTTTGTTCTCTTAGTTTCCATTGCATTGATTTCTGCTCTGATCTTTATAATTTCTTCCCTCGTATGATCTTTGGGTTTGTCCTGCTCTTCTTTTTCTAGAAGCTTGAGGTTCAGCATCAGGTTATTTCATTGGGCTTGCTCTGTTTTCGTAATATGAGTATTCACTGCTATGAATTTCCCTCATAAGACTGCTTTCATTGTGTCCCATAGATTCTAATATGTTGTATTGTCATTGTCATTTATATATCTTTTTTTCCCCTTAAATTCTTTTATTGGTACATTTTAGGTATACAGTACATTTACATTTCTCATTGGAAACTTGTACCTTTACATGATGTGTTTTGGTTCTTATTTTTTCCCCATTCCCAGCCCTCCCTTTGTCATTGTTATTTAATTGAAGGAGCTGTCTGATTTCTTCTTTAATTTCCTCTGTGACCCATTGGTTATTCAGAAGTGTGTTGTTCAATTTCCATGTGTTTATGAAATTTTTGCAGTTTCTTTTGCTATGGATCTCCAATTTCATCTCACTATGGCCTGATAATATATAGGGGATAACTTCAATTCCTTTGCACTTACCTAAATATGTTCTATGAGGAAGTATGTGGTCCATTTTGGAGAAAGACCCGTGTATAGCTGAAAAGAATGTGTATTCTGATTTTGTGGGGTGGAACACTCTGTAAACATCTGTTAAGTTCATTTGTTCAAGAGTTTGATTGAGTTCTAGTATTTTGTTGCTTGTTTTTTGTCTAGTTGATCTATTTGTGACAGTGGGGTATTGAGGTCTCCCACTACTATTGTATTAGTACTTATATGATTTTTCATGTCCATTAGTATTTGTTTTATATATTTGGGGCCACTAGTGTTTGGTGCATATATATTTATGATTGTCATCCCCTCCTCTTGGATTGTTCCCTTTACAAGGATGTAGTGTCCTTCTTTGTCTCTCTTAATCAGTGTTGGTTTGAAATCCACTTGATCTGCAAAGAGGATAGCTACTCCTGCTTTTTTTCGGGTTCCTGTCACAGGGAGTATTGTTTTCGACCCTTTAACTTTCAGTCTATGTTTCTTTTTGAATTAAGTGTGTTTCTTGTATGCAGCATATTGTTGGATCTTGCTTCTTGACCCATTCTGCCAGTCTATTTCTTTTGATTGGTGAGTTGAGACCATTAACTTTTTTTTTTTTTAACTTAAATTCTTTTATTGGTACATTTTAGGTATACAACACATTTACATTTCTCACTGGGAACATGTACCTTTACATGATGCATCTTGGTTCTCCCCCCCCCCATTAACTTTATTGGTACATTTTAGGTATAAAATACAGTTACATTCATCATTGGGATCTTGTACCATTACATGAGTCTCTTGGTTCTCATTTTTTTCCCCTTCCCTTGCCCTCCCTTCACCCCCGCCACCCTCCCCTATTTGCAAAGACCTTGTTTCCATTTTTTTCCTCTTCTCATATTTTTTTCCTTTCCCTTTTTGCCCTTCCCCTACCCCTCCCAATTACCCTGCTCTTTTAGACCTTTTCTTCCTGTTACACAATATCAGTTATACATTTTTTAAATTACAATATTAAGATCTAGGAGACATTACCACAGATTTTACAGAATTTAAAAGGATATAGAAAGCATATTACAAAAATCTTTTTTGAAATAAATTTGACAACTTCTAAGAAATAACTTAGAAGACAAATTAATGAAACTAACTCTGGAGGAAATATAAAATTTGAATAGCACCTATTAAAGAAAGTATATTCCTAGCTTGAAAACCTGCCTATATGACAACAGCAGGCTCATAAACATTTTATTTTATTTTATTTATTTATTTTCAGATTTTTAGTTCACATTTATAACTGTTTATTAAAAATGAGACAAGGACATCTGTCCCTTTTAGATAAACCTATGCAAAGGAAATTATTTCAGATTGAAAAAAAACTTTACTAAGCCTTAATGTGCCAAGAACTCAGGTTCAAGTTGATTTCAGTATCTTTAAAGGCATAGTAATAATTAATTTGCAAATGAGAAAACTAAGTTTCAGAAGTTGCACAAAACCACTTAGTGCCTCACCGAGCTGTGAAAATCAAGGTCTTTCTCTATGTACTTTCTCCCAGGTACACAATAAATTGGTTCAAAATTGTCTAGATCAAGAAGTTTATAATGTAAAGCATTTAGTACTAAATACTGTTTATAACCATAACAAATTATATCCAAAACCTTACTAAAATGACTTCATTTAACCCTTTTGTTTAAAAACGACAGTTTACACCAACTAGCATTAAGTGAAGTGCAATTCATTAGTTTTCTTTTCTATAAAAATAAGTTAACTTTAAGCAAAGCAATCTCAATGATAAATGGATTTCATTATTTATTTAGATGTTTAAGCTCTAGCACTAAGTTTTTACAAGCTGGTGAACACTGACAAATTATTTGTCCCACAGAACTATAACCACACATTCCCAGACAGTATAAATATATGGTTGAACTAACATTAATACACATCACCATTTTATCAATTACATAATAAAACAAATTATGATGTATCCAAATAATAAGTTACACAGCTCAAAAGGCATATAAAATATTAGATGTCTGCTCAATTCATTAGCAGGAATTCACTTCTGTTTTTTGCAACAGGCTGGGAAAAGGAAAAGAAAAATCACATTGCAAACAAAAATAAGTTGGTAAAGAACTTCTGATAAGTATGGAAAAAATTACAAGAATTTCAGAAATTTTATGATTAAGAATTGTTCTAGCTACAATAACAAAGCATCTATACCTTTTAAAAAATATTTACTAAATTAAAGAGCATATTCTACATGTTCTACACAAGACAAAGGCAACATTTTACTAAAAATATTGAATAGCCCACTCCTAGTCTTTTTTCAGGCCCTCCCTGTTAAGTTGCACCTCGGAGTGCAATCATTAAATTAACTGTAAGGCTTTTTTGTCTGAGACATTAAAGACATGTGCTTCTGTAACAATGTAGATTTTTAAAATGGAGGTTTCCCAGAACAGCACAAAATAAGACTTGTAGAAAGACATTAAATAATCACCATAAGACTTGGTAATAATCAAAAAGAACAATCAATGTTTAAGCAAACCTGATGCATACTGGTTTGAATGTGAGATGTAAACATAAAGTGAGCAGGAAAATAGCCACATAGGCCCTACCGTGTTTGAAATGACTGAAGGAATAAACCACAGGTCTAGAGTATTCTTAGTTCCTGGAATTTTGGTTCTATGTGATACTAAAAATATAAGAGTATTGTGCTGGGTATTTTGGCACCTAATCTTTCTAAATTTCTTATATATCTTATATGTCACAGTTGTTCCTGTGACCGTTGGAGTCTTTGAACTGCAGCCACATTTTAGGATGATACTTCTCCAGATATAAGAGTTGCTTGCTGTTAAAAGCTCCGCGCCGCTTTTGTCTTATGAACTGTACTGCATCTTCATATTTCATTCCACCCTCAATTAATGCTAGGGCAACAAGCACTGGAGTTCTCCCAAGGCCTGCAACACAATGGACAGCAATACAACAACCAGGTTCTTCATGAAACTTAATTTTTACAAGATTTAACCAGTCATCAACAATCTGGTTGCACGGTGGTGCACCATCATCAAATGGCCAATCAAAAACATGGATGCCTTCCTTCTCTACAAGTGTAATGTCATACGTTGCTTTACATACTCTTACTATTGTGGTAACTCCATACTTCTTAAGTTCCTCTATAAACTTGTTTAAGGTTGCATTGGTTAGATTATGTGTAATGAGGAATCTCATGCTCCTGTATGTGACTTCCACAGGAGCTGGGCGGTTCATTCGAGCCATTATTAATTTAGTTAAAAAAAACTTAAGAGGATTATGAAAGATTTTAAAACTTGAATAGAAATGATCCAAGAAACTGAAGTCTACTTCAGTATACTTGACGTGAACTTCTCAGTGCTTTGAGTATGGTATTGGGAGTACTAGGAAATGAAATCAACCTCCTAACAAGAAGCAGCAATCCTTTAATCCAGTAATACTGAGGCAAGAGAAAGGAAGTGCACTTAGGTTTACCCCATCCAGGTCAGAACTCTTGTAAAATGCTCTACGATTTCAATTCACCACTTCCGTGTCCAGGTGAGCCTCTCTCACGGGGCTTCTTGGTGGAGCAGTAATGGATCTCAACAGTTCACTTGTCTGCATAGAGGTCGTGCTGTGCCTGGCAGTAATCTCCACTGCCCTTCAGAAACTTCATAAATGTGTGACCAAGAACACCACAGAACTGAGGAATATGTCTACTCATTGAAGATTGTGGCCTAATCATACAGCTGATCCTGAGGCGGTGGCAAGGTGGGCGGTGGCGGCGATGGTGCAGCAGGGGGTGCACCAAGCAACTATGCACCGAGCGGTTGAGAGTGCCTCACCTCATAAACATTTTAACCGATAAATTATATCAAACAATTAAAGCAGAAAAAAGAAGGAACACTTCTCCCCTCATTTTAGGAACTCAACACTGTGCTAATCCTAAAACTGGATAAAGATAATAGAAGAAAAACGTATGAACATAGATAGAAATTTGTTTAACAAAACAAACTCTTAGAAGTCAGATCTGGCAGGATGTAGAAAGTGGTTTTATTATAGGGATGGCAGTGTTGGTTCAGCATTGGAAGATCCACCCCCATAAGTCATCATTTTAACAGAGGAAAGGAAGAAGCCATATAATCCTGTCACTAGTTGGAGAAAAAGTATTGGACTAAATTCTACAGTTGTTCATGGTAAAAGCTATCAGGAGTCTAGAAGTAGAACAGAACCTTCTCAACAGATCAAAGACATGTACTCCATACTTCCAACAAAAACTCCTTCTATGAATGGAGACGATACAATGCTTTCTCCCTAAAGTGGGGAACAAGGGCATATATGCCTACTCTTCATCTGTCCATTAGACTTTGAAACATAGGAGACCATTAACATTGATGGTTATAACTGATATGTATTGACTTATCATTGTCATGACTTTTTCTTTTTGTTGGATTTTCCCCCTTTATATTTAATTTCTTGTTGTGCCAGATGGATTCGTTCTGCTGGGCTCCCTGGGGCTGTGATCCTTGTTGTCTTTTCCTAGGATATTGTCTAAAATTTTTTGGAATGCTGGTTTGGTATTCATCAAGTTCCTCAGGTGCTCTTTGTCATGAAAGTATCTTATTACACCATCAATTTTGAAAGATAGTTTTGCAGGGTACATCAATCTGGGTTGGAGGCTGTTTTCCTTTAGGGCTTGGAATATGTCACTCCAAGCTCTTCTTTCCTTGAGGGTTTGTGTTGAGAAATCTGCTGTGATTCTGATAGGCTTTCCTTTGTATATGATTTGTTTCTTTTCTCTAACTGCTTGTAGAATTTTGTTCTTCTTTTGGGTTTCTGGAATCTTAACAATTATATGCCTATGTGTAAATTTTTTTTGATCAAGGCTAGTTGAAGCCCTATATGCCTCACTTATCTGCATGTCAAGTTCTTTTCCCTTGCTTGGGAAATTTTCTGCCCTCGCTTCTATGTCATCTGCAGTCTCTCCTGTTTCTTCATTGACTCCGATCAGTCTTATGTTATTCTTTGTATCCTTTAGCAGCTGCTGGATTGATTTCTCATGGTCTCTTACAATTTTAAAGCAATTTTTCTTTTCCTCGTCACTAACTGCAATCTTATCTTCTATATCTGAAATTCTGTCCTCACATTGGCTCATTCTACTGTGTAGATTTTCAGTGGAGTTTTTAATCTCCTGGAAATCTGTTTGCATCTGTTTTATGGATTCCATTTGTTTCCTGTGTTGGGATTCCATCATGTTCCTCAGATCCTCTGTTTTTTTAATCTGTGTCCTCTTTAGCTTTATTAATCATGTCTTGCATTATGGGCACAATCTCTGCTGTTATCTGAGAGATTATTTCTGATTTCATTTTTTCCAGATCCTCTTTTGTTGCTAGTTCAGGGAGTCCAGGTGGTTGAGTATCAGAGTGTTCCATCTCGTTTCCCTTTGGGGTTGCTTTAGGTGATCTGGAAGTCTGGTTTTGAGACTTCTTTACGTGTCTTCTCATTTTGACGAGGGAGAAGAGGTGTGCTGGAGCCCATGCAGCTCGCCTCCTCTGCACTGGGAACAGTGGCACGTCGGCCCTGAAGCCCCCCACTCTGCACTGGGAGTGGTGGCACATCGACCAGAAGCCCCCTCCTCTTTGCCTGGAGTGGTGGTACATTGGCCCGGAAGCCCCCCACTCTGCACTGGCAGAGGTGGCACATGGACCTAGAAGCCTCCCCCACTGTGCTCTGGTCTGATGTTTTAAAGTACTTTATATATTCTAGATAGTAGACCTTTTGTCTGAGGAACAGCTGGTAAAAATTTTTTCCCACACTGTAGGTTGTCTCTTAGCTCTGTTGGTGGTTTCCTCTTGCAGTTTTTGCATATATTTTATTTATTTATTTATTTTGCGGTACCGGGGATTGAACTGAGGACCCTGTGCTTACAAGGCAGGCACAGTACCACTGAGCTAAATACCCGGCTTTTGCCTATATTTTAAATTGGTCAATGCCTAGCCCAAGGTTAAGGTGTTTTTTTGGTACCAGGGATCGAATTCAGGGGTATGTAGATTGTTGATCTAAGTGGAAAATTGTACCCAAACGTGTTTTATTTTGCAGACATAAAACATCCTTACCAATAGAATTATTTATCTCGCTTGGTGATTGAAGGCAAATTAAAGCAGTTTTAAAGTCCTTATACTCTTTGTTGAGAAGAGCTACTAATTTTAGTTTTGAGTACTGTTTAGTTTTTGTTTTTGTTTTTTTTGACAGTCTCACTATGTAATTCAGGCCAGCCTTGAACTCAGTATATAGCCCAGGCTGGCCTTGAATTCATGGCAGTCTTCCTGCCTCAGCCTCCTGAGTGCTGGAATTACAGGAATCTACCACCATGCCTGACTTGACTACTTTCCTTTATGTCCTGCTTGCATGTTATCAGTTGGTTAGGAGAGTTGACGTACCATTATTACATAAATAAATAAATTCAGGAATGGGCCCTGTGACTTTTGACTTGAAGCCCTTGACAAAACCTATTTGTTTCTCTTGTTTTTAGCATCTTTTTTTTTTTTGGTACCGGGGATCGAACTCGGGTCCTTGCACTTGCGCAGCAGGCAGCGAAACCACTGAGCTAAATCCCCGGCCCCTTTAGCATCTTATTAACAGGCTTTGCAGGTTATTCCAGTTGAGTCACATACCCTCTTAATGAATCATGATTCTAGCTCTTCTATAGGATAACTGTCACCAAAGTGAATCGTACATGTTCATTGTTAGACTTAACTCCCCTCCTCCCAAACTTTAGAAAAATCTATCAGTTTGATAGCAAATAGAAAGAAACTGCACTGTTCTGTATAGATTAAGATTTTCCAGTGTAGAGTAAATGATTATTTTAGCTAAACACAGAAGGAACATGAAAGTTCATTATACTATTTATAGTTTGAAATTTTACATGATAAAATGTTTTTAAGAAGTATATGGTGTCTAGGTTATTACATATTTTGAATTAAGATCCTAAAAATTGTCTAACTCATTGTGATTGACTTTGAAGTTGTTTTCTGGCTCACTTTCTAGATTCCACTGACGTCTTACTTTCTCTTCAGGTGACTTATGCTGCCAGGGATGCCCAGATTTCAGTGGCTCTCTTCCTCCATCTTCTTGGACACCCTTTCTCTAAGAATTCTGCGGAAGCAAGCAGTGACCCTATTGGCTGGAGAAAAGTCTGGGAGAAATGCCAGGATGTTGTAGACATCCCATTCCGAAGCAAAGGAATTAGCAGATTGGGAGAAGAAGTTAATGGGGAGGCAACAGAATCTCAGCAGAAGCCAAGAAATAAGAAGTATAAGAGCAGTGGAATTGTACCAGGCAACCACCAAGGGAGAGACCCCAGGAAAAATAAAAGGAAGCCCCTGGGGGTGGGCTATTCTGCCAGGTAACCGAGTTGTTCCCTGGCTGGGAGAGTTAGGGACACTACAGAGGATGTGATGCTTTCCTGTGGGTCTGGGCAGTGGCTTGGATCAGGAAGCAGAGGCTCGCCTTCCTTGCCTGCTGGGACTTTTGGACCAGTCTTTGCTTTATTTGTATATTTTTCTTTTTGCTTTTCTATTTGTTAACAATTGGAGTGGAAATGAGGCAAGTCTAGTCTAGTTTTGTCACTGAGCCCACAGTGACCTTTGATTTATAATTTCTTCTAAAAATGGTGCTATTATTATTCCTTATTTGTTTAGGATGGTTGTGAAAATGAGTAGCATGCAGTGTCTTATGCTTTTCAGGAGAAATGCATCATGAAGTTTCTTGCTCATTTGGTATTTGATGGTTTAGAATGACAGCTCTAAGCCATTACCTTCTAGGCAATGAGCAATTTCCTGTATAATTGTACCTCTGTTGTAGGATGATATGACTAATAAATACATTGGAGCAGAAGTTTGATCCCTACAAAAAAATACTTTTAGTAGTTGGCTAATTAAATTGGAGGAACTATTACATGTGAGCAAGAAATAAATCCGCATGGCCCTCATTGTGTTAGCTTGAACTTTTAAAATTTTAACTTACTTTGCTTAATCCAGTCATTTGGTATTTTTCTTGTTGCTCTGTTCCTGTTTGCTCTCACACCAGAGCTTACTCATGTCCCAGTCCCTAGTGTAAAAACAAGAGACATCAACAAATTCGCTTGTAGTTCTCCTTCTTGACCCAACTGAACATGGCTTCTTGTTCTATTTGTTTATATACTGGGTGTTTCTACCCCTGATGTTGAGTGTAGTTTGAATCTTTCAGAAGAGAGCATGGGAAGGTAGCAGGTTCCTGACCAACAGTTAGCTTTTAGTATGAGATCTCTCTCCTTTCCCTGCAGAAAGTCACCTCTTTATGATAACTGCTTTCTCCATGCTCCTGACGGACAGCCTCTCTGCACCTGTGATCGAAGGAAAGCTCAGTGGTACTTGGACAAAGGCATTGGAGGTGTGAGATTCTGCTTTCATGGCTTATCATAATTAGGTGCATATGGGATCTGGCGGGAGTGGGGGGAAAGGATGCATAGAGGAAGTAAGGAGACCCTGAGACCCTGAGACGACTGGCTAGCTGTACCCCAGAAATAGTGTTCTCTGCCAACAATGGGGAGCACTCAAGAATTTGCTTTCCTGAGTAAAGGGGAAGGGACAATCCAATACTGACATTGCTTCTTTTCTCTAAGAGCTGGTGAGTGAAGACCCTTTTGTGGTCAAGCTACAGTTTGAACCTGCGGGGAGACCTGAGTCCCCAGGAGGCTATTGCCTGTTAGTTAAGAAGAACGTGTGTGTGGTGTGCGGCAAGACAGACTCCTGCATTCGGTGAGTGTAGCATTTTGGATGGAATGGCCTTCGTAGCCCCATGGAGAGCCCTCTGAGTCTGTCCACTCTGGCTGAGAGGCTCAGCTCTGGGGGCATCCCCATTTCTCCAAGAGCTTCGACACTCTGCCTGGCCTTCTCCAGTGGCCCTTATCCATCCTGAGCCAGTTCTTCTCTGGGTTGCAGCACTATTCTCAGTAACAGTCTGCCATGGAGAAAGTGGCTCCCTTCTGCTCACAAAGGACTGAAGACCACTTTCTCTAGAAGCTGTGTCCTGATAACCCTCCTTTGAAGCTCTGAAGCTCTCCAAGCCTCATCATGGAACTTCCAGATGACTTGAAGACTGCTCTTTCATGTTCAAGTCCCCACACAATGAGGGCAAGGCTGCCCACTGGCCCTGAGGGCCTACCCTCAAGCTTCCTCCCTGGCCTCTGTGCAGTAATTCCCTCTCCTCATTTCTCCTCTTGCAAAATGAAACGAATAGTTGTCTCTAAGAGTTTTACCTGAGAGCTTATTTCTCCTTTAAAAATAATGATGGACCTAGGTGAACCAGGGAAATAATGGCAGAGTAAGGGATTCCTCAGATGAAAGATTGGCTTGTTCAGGTCATCAGGCTTGAGAGAGTTTTCCAGATGTCAGAGGCTGTTAGAGCATCTTTTCATCTCTCTGAGACTTCTCCATTTGGGAGTGTGGCAGTCTCAAAGGTGGTTATTAACCTTTCCCTGCCCTGGCCCTCCACTGAAACAGGTGGTCTGTCTCCAAGGATTGAGAACTCTGAAGCACACAGGTAGGTAGGGAGGAATGCAAGGCATAGGTAGGGCTAGAGTGGAGTAGTATTGCCTTCATATACTTTCTGTTGGGTTGTGGTACTCAAGGCTTCTCAGTCATGTTTAAGTCCAGGCTAGACTCGCACCTTCTGGCTTCATGTGTGTTCTGTGTCCTCTGCTAACAAGCATGCTCTCTGGGTGGGCTCATTCCAGGAAGAATGTGATTCCACACGAATACCGGAAGCACTTCCCCATTGAAATGAAGGACCACAACTCCCATGATGTGCTGCTTCTCTGCACTTCCTGCCATGCCATCTCCAACTACTATGACAGCCATCTGAAGCAGCAGCTGGCCAAGGAATTCCAGGCCCCCATTAGCTCTGAGGAGGGCTTGCGCCTGCTGGAAGATCCTGAGCGCCGGCAGGTGCGCTCTGGGGCTAGGGCCCTGCTTAACGCAGTGAGCCTGCCTGCCTCTCGGAAGGAGGAGCTGCTGCAAGCACTCAGAGAGTTTTACAACAGAGATTCTATCACAGATGAGATGCTTCAAGAGGCTGCCAGCCTGGAGACCAGGTACAGCATGCAGTTCTTGTCAGAACACGGATTGGGGAACACTCCAGTGACACTAACCCTCGCTACTTTGTGAGAATGCTTGTCAGGGCAGGGGCAGTGCCATCCGAATGCTTAGCCCACGAGGCATCTAGTGGTTTAAGACACCATGGGAGTGGAATAGAATGATGTATCTGAGAATTTCATCTCCACAGGAGGTTTGCCTTTCATGGGGTGTCTGTCCTTTGACCCTTTAAGATCATGTATTTAAGTCCAGTCATTTCATGATTAGCGTGGGAGTCAAAATGCAGAATTGCATCCTATGAGTTCTGTGCAGGAGTAGATCCTGAAATCAACACATAAGATAAAAAACATTGTTTAGTAGTAACCTGAAATCTCTGAAGTTGCCGTGAAGTACAGTATATGTGATTTTTGTGTCCCTGGCCTTCTATATAGCTTGATGAGAACTTCGACCAGAGTTCCATTTCTTATCTCATCTGCACTCCAAGGTATTGGCCCATTGAATGGAATGTTGAGCAGAATTACTGTCTTACCAGTTACTTTCCCCCTTTTACCTTCTTTCCTACCTTCTCCTGCCTTCCCTATAAGTGGATAATTAAATTAATGTGACATAACTCAGTGTTCTTAAATGAGAAGTTTATGGTCCTGAGAAATGAATGGGTGCCTGGCTCAGATGACAAAAGAACTTTGAGCTACTGTATACATAGTGTTGCTTCACTTTTTAGGAGTAGAGGTCCATAAAACCTGATAGTGATGCTAGTTTTCTGTACTGTTTTATTATCAATAAAAAAATAAAAACTTTATAGCAGCAAAAGATTTATTCAAACACAAGTATTTATTTCATGCATGCTGCTGATCTATCACAGATATTGTAAATATTTACTGAACAGATACAGTATTTATAGATGTACTGTGCTGTGTACCACCAAGCTAATAAACTACATAAATGGCCTTATTTCTTGTAATAACCTGATAGGATTTAGATTTCTTATTGGTAACTGCTAATATTATGTCTTGCATTTTAAAAAATCTTTTAAAGTTTCAAAAAATCATAGTTGAATTTTATCCCCATAACTGTTCTGTGTATTTATAGAATAAGTGGTTTTCCAAATTTTATGTTAGATATCTCAAGCTTAAAGGTAAGTAAGTTGCTAAGGTCATATTACAAATCAGTGAGACTGGCCCCATCAACTAATTCCCAAATGAAATTTCTAAAACAGCCCTGCTCCTTCAGCCACGCCTAGACCTTTCTGATGAAGGTCTGCATCTTGCTGAATTGGATAGACAGATGCTGAGAAGAACAGTATTTGGAGACAGGGCTCTGAGTTAAATAATAAACTATCTGCAGATACCGAGAGAGCACCAACATCGCTAGACCAAAGGGGTCGTAGGAGGGAGAACTGAGAATGAATTGTGGGTAGAGGGAGAGGCTGGGGGTACAGAGTGCTTCCTTGAGAAAGGTCGTCATTCTTCTCAGGAGGGAGAACCCTTCTCATGGTGTCAGAGCAGTTTTCAAGGCTCTCTGCCTGTTAGGAAGGAGCAGGGCTCCATCTCCTCTTCAGCAGCACCATTTGGTAGGTGGCCAGAAAAGTGTTTCAGTCTGACTGAAACACTTCTTGTCCATGAGCTCTGGCATTCTTGTTGTGGGAAAGAAAGCACTAAGGAATACCATCTTGCATTTGCGAGTTAGGGTTACTGAGCTGCATTCTCAGCCCTTTTAATATTTATTTATTTATCTATTTATTTATGAATGAGACAAGGTCTTGCTTTGTAGCCCAGATGGCCTTGAACTTATGATCTTCCTGCCTCAGCCTCCTGAGTAGCTAGGATTACAGGATAATTTCACAGCCTCCCTTCAATACTGGGAAGGGTTTAAAATAAAAGAAGAGTGAGCTGGTTGCTGAGTAATTTTGAATTAAATAAAAGACCAAACTCTGCACTCATCATCAACCAGCCAGTAGAGCCATCCTAGTGGGGCAGAACATTATACAATGGCCTTCCTCTAAGTATAGCTCAAAGCTCCCAGATGCCTTCTGTGGATTATGAACTGTATATCCAAACCATTAAAAAGAAGGGCAGAGGCCAGGGATTTAGCTCAGTGGCACTGTGCCTACCTCGAAAGTCCAAGGTCCTGAGTTTGATCCCTGGTACAAAAAAAAAAAAGAAGAGAAAAAAAAGGCAGAGCTGGGCACATTGGTGTATGATTGTAATCCCAGGACTTGGGAGGCTGAGACAGGAGAATCATAAGAGACTACAAGTTAATTCCCACCTGGATAACTTAGTAAGACCCTCTCTCAAAGAATAAAAAGAACTGGGGGATGTAGCTCAGTGTAAACTCACTGGGTTCAATCCTAAGTACCACGATAAAGTAGTAATAAGAAGAAAAGCAGAGATGAGAAAGAGGATGTCTTGAAAACATTCAAGTAACTAGCCCTTTAGGAGTCTAGCCACTTCCCCATATGTCCTTGGCCTGCAGCATTCAGGCTGTCTGGGAGAATATCTTGTGCTTGTTGCCCTCACATCCTTTGCACTTGCTGTCTTGGCAGGATTTCCAATGAAAGCTACACTCCCCACGGGCTGAAGGTGGTGCAGTGTCATGCCCGCGGTGGGCTGTGCTCCCTCATGCAGCTGGAGAGCCGCTGGCGTCAGCACTTCCTGGACTCCATGCAGCCCAAGCACCTGCCCCAGCAGTGGTCGGTGGACTACAACCATCAGAAGCTACTCCGCAAATACAGGGAGGATCTTCCTGTCAAGCTGTCGTGACCGCAGCTTTCCACCCAGGTCAGGATGGGTGGGAAGCTGTAGCCAGAAATCAAAAGGTCACCTCTTCCTGTTTTAATACATCATTATCACAGCCAGGGTGACCCAACTCAGTGCTAATCTGTACTAGTCCCAGGGTGCTTTTGACGAAGCAAGGCTCTTGTTTTAAGTTAGGGGAGCTTATGGTTTTGAATTTTATTGGGCAGAGCTTTTTTTTCCCCTCTTAATTTTTGTGGACTAGAGAGGCCTTGGCCTTTCTTTTCACTCTCTCTCTTCTGTTTGCCCTTTGAAGAAAGAAAATGAAGACTTTTCCCTGAAGTGACCTGTGAAGACAGAAAATGAATGAAATCGATTCTTTCCCTGTCGACCACATTGGTGTTTCCCTAACAGCAGATGTCCACTGTGTCTGTCTCGTTAGGTTAGGAGGGAGAAAATGTACTTACAGAGGTTTTAGAAGAGACTAGGGAGTCACATTCATTTTCCCAGTTCAACCTCATAAGTCTGATTTTCCTTGCTCTTCCCTAATTCATCTGGTTGGGATCTACCCACCTGGGTTGCTTTAGTTGATTTCACATGCTTGAAAATGTTCCCCTTTACACATCTGGGACCAAAGAAGCAACTTTCTGCCATGTACTTCCATCCAGCACGGGGGATCCATTCCTGAAATAAGCCTTCAGCCTGGGTGGGGCAGAGACAAGAATATTCACCTCTCCAGGAGAGCTCTGGTAGTTTATTCAGCTTTTCCTCATTTCATTTGTTGCCTGCTTATTGCAATCCTCCGGCCCAGGACGGTGAGGTTTTTAGCTTGATCCCTTTCTGAGAGGAAGATTATCTTTTCTTAGAACCCATGTCAGCTCCCTTCAGTGTTTTAAGAGGGTCCTCTTTCTTAGAAGTCCTGAAACCATGCATGCATCTTCTCCGACTCCCCAAATAGCATTTCAAAGGAGAAAAAAAATACAAAAACTTTAAAAATGTCTTTTGCAGTTAAAGTCTTAAAACATTTCCCAAGTGTACCTGATAAATTCTAATATCGTTTTCTGTATTTCTGACTGTAAAAAGAGAAATTAGTTGGCTTTAACACAACCTTATACCAAGAATCTAGAAGATGCCTTGTTTTATTGTTTATTGTTTTGGAATTGTGATGCTGTATACAGTTAACATTTATGTAATGTTAAGTTTGAACCAACAACTTACTGTCTGTCTATATTTTTAAAAATAGTTGATTTCGATTTTGGGTGCAGATCAGGGGCCATAATGCTAATTAAACTGACCTCAGTTCCTCTTTTAGCACTGGGTCTTAACTTGCTCAGTTAGCCTTGGGCAAATTACTCTGGGTTGTATCTTCTACAATAGGAATAATACTTGTAGAGATATTCGGATTAGATAACGCTTGGTTGGTGATCAATAAGTGAGATCAGTTATTTAATCAGTGGCTACTTAGAGTGAAAATGTAGTGCTATGTTTTACTCATCTGGTTTAATCTAAAGTTCTCTACATCTTTTAATTGCTTAAGAAATGGAGAATTCCTATTCTTTTGGGGATTGTGGCACAAAGTGGTTTTTAGTAGACATATTTTATATAATAAATTCTTTTTTTTCTTTTGGAACTGGGGATTGAACTTGGGACCTTGTGCTTGCAAGGCTGGTGGCGGAACCACTGAGCTAAATCCCCAGCATATATAATAAATTCTTAAAGAAGATACAAGTTTTGGATGAGAAACTTCAGTAATTACTTCAGAAGTAATTGTTAACATCCTGTGAACTGATATTAATAGAATCATATTCTTGACTATTTTGCTGCTTAGTGTTCTTGTAAGTTGAAGGATGAAAGTTAAAATGCAATTGTCTGTTTGATGATTTTAGACAAAATGACATAAAATGCTTCTTTGGCTTTGGTTTTTTGTGGTGATAAATACTGGTCCCACAGTAACTTTATTAGCTTATAATATTCAGAATTCCAAAATTAGGGAAACCTACAGAATATTCTGCATAACTATGTGGGGTTTTTGAAGTTATGCGTACTCCACGTGCAATGGGAGTATTTAGGCTCTGTAAGATTTGTGTAGTTCTTCCATCAGTTTACACATACATTATCTTACAACCAATGCTTTATTTGTATAAATTCTGAACCTCACTTACTGTTTTCCACTTTATTTCCAGAAAATGTAATACGTATTGCATAAGTATGCTTTTTGTTGTTGTTGTTGTTTTTTGGTACCCGGGATCGAACTTGGGACCTTGTGCTTTCAAGGCCACTGAGCTAAATCCCCGGCCCTGCATAAGTATGTTTTCAATAAGCTCATTATTATAGAGTGACCTCTTCAACTTTCTGTTAACCATTTATATAAATGTAATTTGTTAACAGTGTTATTAACATAAATGTAAAAAATAATGTTGTAAAAATATTTTTCAAGCCAGGGTCTAGGATTGAGCCAGGGTCTCCTGTAGACTAGGCACTAGGCTAGTGCTCTGCCACTGAGCTACACCCCATCTCTTACTTGAGTTTTGATTAATACATATTATTTATACAGTGCTTTAGAATTCACTAGAAAAGAAACAATGAAAATAATATTAATGATGTTTGAAAAAAAAATGTTAGCCCACCACGTTCAGTATGAAATTGGTTTATTAGTGATTAGTATTTTTTCTAAACTGTTAGTAAAACTTCCCTGTTTTACAAGATCTTAACATGGTTGCAAAGAATTTTATGGACAGAACCCAACAAGAGCTCTTATTGTGGAATTGTGCCCAAGCTGGTGATAATTGATATGACATTGATAAATAAAACTACTTTTAAGCACAAGGCTCACCGATTGTAAATGTGAAACTTTTCCTAACTTTATACAATCAGTAAGTATTCTTGGGGGAAGAGATATTTTTCTGCAGGTCCCTGCGTCATGACAGTACCGTGGCTCATGTGTGTGGAGGTACTGCACACACAGTGCACCATACCTGTGGTCCATCCTGCGCCTGGTTCCTCTGCCCTGGGTTTCATCTGGTCCTCACACAGGAAGTTCTGGGCTCTAGGCTAGAGCTCCTTGAATACAAACAGTAAGAACCATTTGGGAACATATATGTAGTGCTATAGATGATGAACACAGGGCCTATGCCTCTTGGCCACGGAACCCAAGGATGGAAGAAAGCTCTGGGGATGGATAGAGAAGGCAGCCTGGTGCTTGGGCATGGTAATAGTCAGGCTGACCACAAGATGGCACTGAGAGATTGGTTTTTATATTTATTCTCAAGCAACTTTTATATATGGTTACTGACCCAAACTCAAGACCTGTGTTTCAAAATCTGTGTAGCTGATTTTGAGTCATTTTGATAGCTTTATAAGGAAACCCTTTCTTTCTGAAACAAGAGTAGGACCCTCTCCTTCCCTCAGATCCTCAGACGAAGAGGCAAAAAACAAACAAAAAACAACTTAGCAGGTTGCTGATGATGCCCTGGCCACCATGGGCAGAGGGAAGGGATTCTCCAGGGAAGCTTCCCACGAGGCCCAGTGACACACAGCCAGCAGCGGTGAGAGAAGAAGGCCAGACTGCCTCAGCCTGGTCCCTCTTCCTTTTCAGAAGAGAAGCTGTGTGCATTTGGATCTTTATATCCTGAGTGTGTCTTGGATTTCAGCAGCCTTTCCCCAGGACTACAGTTGCTATCTTAAATGAGAGATTTTAGGGAAGAAAACTTCAAAAATGGCTATTGTTTTTTCTAGTATAAAATATATGCTCATTAGAGAAAAGCCCAAAGACTAAAAATCTGTCTTTCCTTCATCTAGAACAGAGCTAGACTTTGAATTTCTTTTCAGTATTTAAAAATGCATAAATATGTATATTTAAACAAAAAAGAAGGTCATATATACATAGGCAGGTTGGTATTCCAATTTTCCCCCCTCATGTACATGGTGTCACAGGTAGCTTACTATGTCTTTAAATCTTTGAAAATGAATTTCTAGTAGCTGTGCCTTCCTTTAGTTTATCCATTCTCACCCTGCTGAAAAATTCATTTCAGATCCTTTGTTATCACTGATGCTATGATAAACTTTCTTGTGTCTATCTTTGTGACCCTCTCCTTGGTGATTTCTTCAGGGCAGAGTCCTAGAAACTGTTGTGAGGAGGGGGCCTCTCATTGCTGGACTGAGTACAAGTTGATATCACCTTTAGGAATGTGTGTCATGGGGATGCATCTGTGACCTCTGAGGGCCCCAGTGCCCTGACTGAGCTGCCATGTGAGTGGCAGTGAGGGGACAGTGGCAGAACAAGGCCTTTCGAATGCCCCCAGTTACTATCTTGGTGGCCTCAAGCTCTTCTCTGCTTCTTTTCTGTCTCCTATCCTTTATTCCTGTGTCCCTACCTACCTGCAGTCACTGTTTTGGGTTTTTTGGGTTTTTTAATGGTTTATTTTAATTTTTTAAAAAATAAAAAATTTTAATTAAAATAATTTTTTTCTTTTAAAGATTTTTTTTTAAAGTAGATAAACCATTAGTGATTTGCCATCTAAAGTGAATGAGGCACATATTCAGGGATTTGTTTCCACTTGAGTATAGCCATAAGTTACTTATTCTTATCAGTGTCATGGGTAGATCAGATGACAAAATGTGTTCTGGTGAAATAAAGCCATTTTAATCCCTTGTTTTTGACTCTTAGAAACTCAGGAGACACAAAGAGTTTCGGTTTAGCTTCTTAGTCTGTTGTTAGTTGAGGCCCCAACATCGGACTATAGGTTAAATTCATAGTCTACCCTGCCACTCTGGGTTTTTCACTCCCTTCTTCCTTCTTTTCTTTATTATATCTCATGTTTATGAGAGGTAACTTTTTTCCAAAAGAAAATTTGCTAGTTTGCTAATTATTAGGTAGTACCAATTATGTTGTATTTAAAATGAATCCTTTTTTCTGGTTGTCTTTTCTGTTGTAAGGTGGTCCTATTTAGACTGCTGTATCTAATCCTTCAAAAATACAGTGAGAATCAGTTTTCTGGGGAAAGATGAGCTATAAAGGGTGTAAGAATGATTCTTTATATGATTAACTCTTGATCTGAATAATATAAATATATAATCCCCCAAAACTCTTACTTAGGAATTCACTTATGCTTTTCAGGCACTCTGGAGCCCAGTACCTTCTGCCTGCCCCAGTCTTGGAACAGCTTTGTGTCAGGTAACAGAGCAGGGCTGCCTTGCAGCCACTGGCCCAAATGCTCTGCAGTACCAGTTCCACTCACCTGCTGGGAGATGCATTGGTTACCCACTTTGCTCAGAGCACTAAGGCCCTTGCCTAAATGTCAACTGTGGTTAGAGGGTCCTATGCTTGCTCTCTACATAACTGGACAAACTGGGTCATCATTTGCTTGTTTTTTGTTTGTGTGTGTGTGGTTTCTTTTCTTTTCTTTTTTTGTACTTGGAATTGAACTCAGGGACTCATGCTTGCCAGGCACACACTGCACTACTGCACTGCTGAGCTACATTCTCGGCCCTGTGTGTGTGTGTGTGTGTGTGTGTGTGTGTGTGTGTGTGTGTATTTTCGTACTGGGGATCAAACTCAGGACCTTGCACTTGCAAGACAGGTGCAGTGCCACTGAGCTAAATCCTCAGGCTTGTGTGTGGTTTTTTTGAGACAGGGTCTCACTGTGTAATTCAGGCTGGTATTAAACTCACTGTGTAGCCCAGGCTGGCCTCAAACTTGTGATCACCCTCTTGTACCCTCCTGCCTCAGCCTTTCAAGTGCTGGGAGTAAAGGTGTGCACCACCCCACCCAGCTGGGTCATCATTTGGGAAGTAATCAAGCCAACTTCCTTTTCACAGGAACAAGAATATCAGAGGATGTAGTTCACATGTCCCTGGTGGTGACCTAGTCTAATATGGTGCATGCTGCCTTAAAGATCGTGCTCTGCCAAGTGGAGGTCATTAATCTCATGCCCTCCAGACTGAACTTGAAGCATTTGTCCTCTTTCCACCCTCCTTATTTGTTATTAATTCTTAACTTTTTCTCACATGCTAGGTGGATAACCTGTTGGCTTTCTGCCAGATAACCTTCAAAAGCAACTGAGTTTAAGTCAGCATTATTATTATTATAATTTTTTTGGTACCAGGGATCGAACTTGGGACCTTCTGCTTTTGAGGCAGGCAGCAGAACCACTGAGCTAAATCCTGGCCCTTATGTCAGCATTATTATAAGCACAATCCATGGCTACTTCTGTTTCCCAAAGGTTTCCCTTCTCAAGCTGCAGCATGCTGGGACAGAGTTGGGATTCCACCAGGATATCTACTAAGTCCTAGATAAGGATCAGAAATTCCAGATTAATAAGCTAAAAGGATTGAGAGGAATGGAATTGGGAGACAGATAGTTTTTTGGGTTGTTTTTTTTTTTTTTTTGGTACTGGGGATCAAACTCAGGTCCTTGCACTTGCGCAGCAGGCAGCGAAACCACTGAGCTAAATCCCCGGCCCGAGAGACAGATAGTTTTAAGGGAGATACGTGTATTTGATTAGTGGGAGTGGAAGGGCTTATTCATGGATTTAAAGTCTATAAAGATTTTGCTTCTTCCTGCACTCAGTTCATCATGTGTTAGAGATTCAGAGGATAATTACCTGGGTTCTGGTTTCACTTACCATCTGTGTATCTCTGGATTAATCACCTTACTTTTCTAGGCTCCTTTCTGTGCTTACAAAGTTAGAAAAACTGTAGCATTCTATAATGCATCCATCACTGCTTCTGTGCACTGTCCCTTGGCACTGTGTAGCTTCTGCTTTGGTGCAAGCTCTCATCCTGCCTGCGGCCCTGAAGACAGAAACTGCGTGGAAGGTGGGAATGAGGAAAGCAGGCTGCCATGCCATGTCCCCTGGCCTCGCTGATGAGGAAAAGCCTCCTCCCTCCATCTCATGCTCCACCTGGGATCAAAATATCCTTCTCAGCAGAGCCGTGCTGTGTGTGGCTCCAGAGAACTCATGTTTCCACTGGGTCCACTGTTTAACCATAAAGAGAGAAATGAAACCTCTATCATAAGCCACATTGCCAGTGTTGGAAGGTTTATTAAAAGGAATGTAGAGTAAAAATGAGGCAAGTACATCTAGTATTGTAGATAGTAGGCTACTGAGAGGAGGAAAAAAAGAAGACTTTGTCCCTTAAGGACAAAAGAGGTTAAATATATGTTATAGAGGGAGAGTTGGATTGGTACTTTAAAAGAAAAACATTAAGACAGAATGTAAACATATTCCTTTTTTATGTTGTCATATCTGTCTGAGAACATGTGAGGTGTCCACAGTTTCAACACACTGTTCTCCACCCCCGAGCCTAGATAGGATGAAGGTGTGGGGATCCTGGGAAGTCTCCAGAGCCCATGTCTCATATAACCCTGGCTTGCTTTGGACTTTGTCTTGCTCACCTATGCCTCTGCCTGGGTATCAGCTAGACAGACATGAGCAAATGTAAAGTGTGCGTTTTATAAGCCACAAAGACCTCTCTGTGTATATATCTATTCCCTGTGACCTGGCAGAACGTACTTCGTCTAGTTCATTCTTGAGCTTAGTTTTAGTCCCAAAGAGACTGTATTAGCTTTACTTTGTGTAACATAGGTTTGTACCAAGCATTTTCAAAGTGGATCTCCTCACAATTGCCTAGAACTGTGATGGTGAACCTATGGCATGCGTGCCACAGCAGGCTCTTTATATCATTGAAAGCTCTAAAAGGTTCGCCATCACTGGCCTAGAAGGAGTCCTTGGTTTCTACCTAATGATCATTTTTGTTGTCATTCCAGAAAAAATAAGCAGCTAGCCAAAAAGAAGGCTCAAGTACATTTCTGGGCCCCCTTCTAGAGGGTCACTAACTGTGTGTAAAGTTCTGATATCTTCAGTTAATATCCCTTAGAGCTGATGAAAGCCCCAGGCAGTTGGCTTTGTTTCTTTTGAATGAAGATATGGGTGTTTGGCCCTGGAGGTGGGGCAGGTCTGAGCCATAGCACTTACGGGTTCCTTTGAGTTCTTGGATCCAATGAGCAGGACTAAAGTTGACTCAGAAAAAGAAAAGAACATGAGTTGGGGTTAGGTTTTCTATTTAAAACATTATACAGATGCAGAGCAGTTGGCTCCCACCCCCCAACCCCCCATCAACAGAGCTTGACCTTGGCCAAGATTTTGCCTCATCCTCTCGGCATTTCAGCATAGAGTTGCGTTTCAGCCATGGAATGCTTAACCAAAAGCACATGCTGTAGTGGTGGGTTCCAAAGAGCAAGTTTTTGCAAAAAGGCCACATAGCATTGTTTTCTCAAAACAACAGCTTTCTCTGAACCACCAATCCAGCAATCCTTTCAATGGTGATTCTTTGGCTTATTTGTACACAAGGGCTGGGATTTTCATCGTTGTTAGCAATACCGAATTGAAGTGCAGTACAGTTAACATACAGCAGATGCACACATCTTAAGGGCACAGCTGGATGAATTCTGGCAAATGTTATACAACCAAATGGAACCACCAAGGGCTCAAGTTCTTGTACTTGATGAAGCACCTATCCTGATGATGTCCTTCTGGGGACTGGAAGATTGTTTATTCATCAAGCAGAGCAAACTACCCCTAAAACAGTAAATCCAGGTCAAAATGTGGACGATTAGGTATACCGAGTCCAGGCAGTTGGCCCACCTCTGGTGAACTTGGTTAATGCAAAGTTGTATGAAGTTTGATTTTAGTAAGTTAATTTTTTTAAAAAAGGTAATATGTGGGCCGGGGATTTAGCTCAGTGGTTCCGGCTCCTGCCTCGCAGCGCAAGGACCTGAGTTTGATCCCCGGTACCAAAAAAAAACAAAAACAAAAACAAACAAAAAGGTAATATGTGCACTTAGTATAGAATTTTTTTAAACATGTATGATGAAATCTTAGTCCATTACCTCCTTGAAGGTAACCAGTGTAACTATTATTTGCATGTTGTACATCCTTCAAAGAGTGCACATACATGTTTTGGATTGATTTTTTTTTCCCGGTACTGGAGATTGAACCAGGGGCCTCATGCATGCTAAGCAAGTGCTATACCACTAAGCTACATCCCCAGCCCTTGGGCTGATTTTTAAATCCAAAGTTTCTTCTTTGACTGTTGACCAAGAATACATTTCTCCACTCTTCATCATCCAGGTTCTAGTCTAGGATGTTTATGCGGAAGCTTCTTAGATCCCACAACCACAGTAGGACTAATTCTGTTTGTTGCATACTGTGTACAGTTCACCCTCTCTCTCAGTCAGCTGGTTTAGAAGCTCGTTCGTGTTTCTCAGGCTGGGGATTTAGCTCAGTAGCACCGCGCCTGGCTGGCAAACACAAGGTCCTGAGTTTGATCCCCGGTAACAAAAAAAAAAAGAAGTTCATGTTTCTCATGGGATTCCCCATGATCTGGTAATTGTTGCTCCTGCTTTTTTGTTAAAGTAATGCTTAATTGCAACCTAAAAGCAAATTACAAGTGAATTTTAGCCCCTCCCTGCCATCCAAATCTGTGATATTATTCACCTACACAAGCCATCCTCTTTAAATATAGGATTGACTTCACATTTATCTTGAAAAGCCAGCTTCTCTAGCAGGCACGACTTGATTAGTGCATTAAGTTCTTTTGTTTATTTTTATTTTTATTTTTAAGACAGGGTCTTGCTATGCATTTCAGGCTGGCCTTGAACTCACTATGTAGCCCAGGCTGGCTTTGAACTCATGACAATCCTCCTTCCTTAATCTCTCGAGTACTGGGATTACAGCCGTGCACCTCCAGGGCTGGCTTGTTCCGTAAGTTTTGCAAGCATGTAAAGAATATACAGAGCAGAGGACTTCTATTCAGCCTATTGAACAGTATTTTTCACAGCTCACTGGCTCAAAAGCCAGGGGGAGGAAATCATCTTAGTCACTTTCCTTGTTGCTAAGACACAATGATAAACACCCGTAACTTAAAGGAAAGGTTTATTTTGGTTCATGTTTTAGACCACTCTTGCATGGTTGACAGCATGATAGAATGGCCTGGGCAGAGGAAAGCTGTTCGCCTCATGGTGGACAGGAAGCAGAGAGTGAAGGGTAGAGCCAGGGAGGAAGCTACACCCTTCCAGGTCATACCCCCAGTGACCTACCTCTTCTGACCAGTTCCCACTTTTTAATAGCAAGACAGCAGTAGCCCCCCATAATCCTAACAGCAAGCTAGCTGTAGCACCTTCCACAACCCTTACCTCTGAGCACATGAGGCTTTGGGGGACATCCAGATATAAACCATAGCAGCCCTCTCATCCTAATCCCATCAATGGAAGAAGGAGCCTAGTTTGCAGGGTGGCTTTCCTTGGCCACTTCTGGCTCCCAGCCTTCTTTTTCACTTCCTCTGTGGCAGACTGCTAGGAGTCAGTTCTCCAGTTTGAGCTTCCCAGAGATCCACTGTCCATGGAAAGGAGTGAGGCCCTCGGTGTTTTCCAACTCAAGGCTCATATGGTTCCCCTTGGGCCATTTTACCCTTGATAGCCTTTTATGCTTTCTCCTTGGTCTTGCTGAAATCTAATCAGCTAAGACCTTTCAGTCATCACTGAGAATATTCCCACTGGTCAGACAGCTCCCTTTGAGCATCTCCTTAGAGCAGCTGTCATGTTTGAGCAACATCTGCTTTCTGACAAGCTTGAAGACAGGATGAAGGAAGTCTTTGGGACTGTGTTCAGCACACTAAGAGCCAGTGGCCAAGTGGCTTGGGGAAGGGTTTAAGGAAGAGGGGTCATTCTAGATGGGGCAGGGATCTTCCCAGTCTTAGCCTGTGGTCAGTGCAGGGTCCTAATGCCGGACTGGTTCCCTCAACCTCTGGCTCCAGCCTCTTCTGGACAGGGAAACAGAATGAGGCAAAATGCCTGGTGCATTTTAAATAAGGCCTGCTTGCTGCAGCCAGCCAGTCCACCCAACAGCTTGGAAGGTGAGTGACCCTTCCTGAGAGATTTATGTTGCGCCAGTGCTTTCGCCTCCAGCCACTTGAACACCAGCCACCTCAGGCCCTCCTGCCCATCTCTCTGACCTAACTGCACTCATGTTAACCGTCCTTGGCTGCTCTTTGGATGGTTTCTCCTCAGGCCTTTGTGGCTTTAGTATTTGTTACACGTTTATTGGTTTTCCCTCTCTGCTTTTTCTTTCCCTGAGGCTGTTTTTCCTTGTGCTCTGTATCTTTTCATCTCTTGGAATCTGTTTGCATCCACTCTACCAAGTGTACATCTCCATCTGCTGCTGCTTGTTTGGCTCGGTCATGGCTTTCCGATTGTCCTCTTGCCCCCACTTTCTCACAGCCTGCTGGGAGACAGCACAGCCCTTCCTGGGTAATGTGCAGTTAGGGAGCCAGGAGAGGCCACCCATTTCAGTGATGGACACTGGGACCAGTAGCATGAGGTCATATTGCTCTAGCACTGCCAGCATACCCAAAGTACAGCACGGGCAGCATGCTGGCCCATGTTCAGAAGGCTTCCTCCAGCAGAGAAAAGCTTATGACTCCAGAGGACTAGTGTGACCTCTTCCCATCCCATCATAGAGACCACTTACAAGACTTAAGAGTAATTTTCAGAATATTTTAACTTTTATCTCAGGTTCCCAATAAGAAGTAATGTGAAGGAAAGAAGTTAGTGTTTTTAATTTACTGGTAGGAGGTTGGCTGTGTTGATCTGGAAAGAAGTAAATGTGGGGAATGTGAATGGAGGGTGCAGGCGGAGGAGCCTACCTCAAGCAATCCAAATTGTGGTGCAAGTGACAGCTCCAGACAGGAAGTGGACCTCAGTGAAGGCAGCTGTTTCTGAGAGTGTGTCCACATGGGAGGTCAGCCAAAAGAGGGGGAATCAGAAGTCAGAAGAGGGGTAGAGGGAAGTAGGGGACACAGAAGTGATGGGCCAGCACCTATCCAAGGTTGTGATTAGAAAAGGAAGCACAAGAGGAAAGCCAGGTTGAGGCTCAGTGTCACAAGGGCAAGCTGATAAGGAGCTGGCATGGGGAAAGGGGGAATCAGGGGAGTGGGACCTGGCCAGAGATGCTGCAGCCCAGTTCTGCTGAGCAGAGGCAAGCAGCATAGGGCTGAGACTTGGAGAAAAGGACTCTTCCATGACTCTCATTCCCCACTCCTCTCTATCGCTTTTTTTTTTTTTTTTTTTTTTTTTGAGATAGAGTCTCAATATGTAGTTCAGGCTGGCCTCAAACTCACAGCAATCATCCTACCTCAGCCTCCTGAGTAATGAGATTACAGACATGTGCCACCACGGCTGGCTTATCCTTTTTTCTTTTATATTCCTGTCCTGTTATATTAGTAGCAGAAAACATACAAAAAAAAAGGGGCAGCCTGTCTTTAAAAGGGAATGGCAAGGGCAGGAGTTTAGTTGAAGGCTGGATGTCCCTTGCTCTTTGCTGGCTTTTTAGGCCTCTTCACTCATCTGGCTGCTGGAGCTAGGAGAGTGGCCCCTCACAGGAACACCCTGCATGTCATCCCTGTGCAGCACAACAGCCCAGCACAGTGCCATGGGAGCCAGGAGTGGCCAAGGGGCAGCAGGGCAGCAGGCTGTAGGCCAAACCAGCTGCAGAGCCTGCTGTGAAGTGGGGCTCCCAGCAAGTGATCCCAGCTGCATCTGGCTCCTCTCCCCCTGGTACTGAGCTGCACAGAGGCCAGTGGTGGGAGAAAGACAAAGAACTTTTTCTTACTTAAATTGTTTTGTAAATGAAGAGGTAGAAAATAGAAAAAAACTAGATACAACAGATACACAGCAAAGCCTCCCTCCCTCCAGTTCTTAAGTGCCCCTCCTCAGAGGCATCCCTGGACCTACCAATTTCTTGTACATTCTTCCACTTTCTCCTTTTTTTAGGTCTGTTATAATTGTAAGTTTTCAGGTTCTTAATCAAAGGATATTTTAAATTGTTCAGATGCATATGTGTAAGACGTATGGGGATGAAATGGCAATAAAGAAAATTATATCCCAGTTATTTGTCAATAACTCTTGCTGGGGCAGGGAATAGTTTAAAATATTAAAATAAGTAAGTATAATCCTAAAATGCTGACCCTAGAAAGGACCTTCTGAGTACTTTTGTACAAGAGTCCATTTATTGATTGAGCGACGATACTGGGAGTTGAACCCAGGGTATCCACACTGAGCTGCATCCCCAGTCCTTTTTGATGTTTTATTTTGAGGACAGGGTCTTGTAAGCTACTAAGTTGCCCAGGCTGGGCTTAGACTTGTGATCCTCCTGCCTCAGCCTTCCAGAGTGCGGGGATTACAGATATGTGCCACCATGCCTGACCCCCAAATCCTATTTAAACACGAGAAAGAGGCTCAGATAGGTGACTTTCTAGGGTCACCAGGCTGGGTGATAACATACCTGTGACTGAAACCCAGGTTTTCCATCTCAGTCATCCTAGCTCCCCAAGAACATACTAAATGCTGTAATTCTAGGTAGTGGCCTTTGTAAAGATGTGATCCAGAGATGGAAGTGAAAACAAACAATTAGATATATACATTTAGAAATTTCCTCATTGTGTCCACTTGAAATCAGTTAATTCCGGGACAGTAATCAGGAAAGAAATCAGTAATTGCAGGAAAAGCCAGAAATTAGAATCCAGTTGAAAACAGTCTGATACACGCCTCCATTCACACACACAGTCATATGCACAGACACTGGCAGAGGACAAAGGTGTTGGTCCCAGCTGCAAAGTCTTGTCCATTTCTCCTGCCGGACTCCAAGCTAAGGTCAGGGGTCAGGCAGAGCCTCTGAGCAGCAGCACAGTGCCACCCTGTACTGGAGGACCCACAGCCCTTGGAACTATCCTCGCTGCTGGAAGCATAGGGTGGTGGTATTTTCTTTCTGGGCAGGCAGTAGAAATGTCAACCTACTAAGAGGAAACCTGTGTGTGGGCATGGGGCAGGGATTCCAAGGGAGAGGGAAGGAGGTGGGGAGGAGGTGGCTCTGCCACCTCAGAGCTCCACCACTGCTGGCTCCAGGAGCCCTGACAGACAGCCTAGCTGCTTACCACCACCTATCAGGAGGAAACTCAAGATTTATGCACTGATAAAATGGCAGGATGGTTTAAAAAAATCCTTTCTGCTCTGGCAGCAGCTCCAGACACTATGGACAATTTCAGTGTCCAAACCAGATTGATGGGCTTTTTCATGGCTTTAGAGGGTGGCTTCAGTGAGAGGGGACATGTATGACTGTAAACACTGGTTGTAAAACCCTCAATTGCTTTGAAATGGTAAATTTCCAGGCAGTGTGATCTGGTGTTATACGCCTCCTGCATTAACGGCTTTTTCTTCCTGTTCAATTATTTTGACTTGTAAGCGAATAGAAATTACACCCAAAATACATCGATAGATGTTTTCAACCTGAGAGCTTCAAAATATATACCAACCCTGGGAAAATTCCCTTAATTTCCACTTCCCAGTTTCACAAGGTAAATGGAAGTATCAATTTTAGGCACTATTGGACTGAAGAAAGGCAGGACTAGGATAACACACCTCTTCAACTCATATTCTCTCTGGCCTTATCGCCTGACCTCTTTGATACTGAGCCGAAATTTGTACAAACTCTAGATCTAGGGCTTCATCCTGATGTGTACCAGGTGGTGAGGTCCAAATGAGTATTGCTAAGAGTGTGGTCCAGGGGCTTGAATCCAGCCACCTCACAGAAGCAGAAAAAAATGGCAGTTCTCTGTATCTTCATCTTCACACAGGAGATGCAGAAGCCCTAATTTCTGATGTACATTGTCTCCCCCATACCTCAGTACTGGGCTCATAAGCAGCCACCCAGCAACCTATTTGTCCCACCTATGCTTCTGGTTTTTCATCTCTGACTGGCCTGTCCATTCCTCTTCCTTCTCTTCCATTCCTCTTCCTCTGTCCATTATCTTCCTGAGCTCCAGATCTGCATTTGTAGATGCCTTCCTGGAGCAACCACAGAGAACTCAAGTGCAGTTGAACATGCCTTTCAAACTTGCTCCTCCTGACTCCCCATTTCTGTTCATGGTTATCTTACACCAAAACACTTCTCTGCTATGCAAGAAATTTACATGTTATTCTCAAATATCTTTTTCTCTCTTCACCTCCAAGATCACCAAATCCTCTGAATCCACCTTTTTCTCCAGCTTACGTTACTGTCCAAATCTAGGCTCACAGTGTTGTTTCCTTGGCTGCTTGCAATATTATAATGATGCCCCTTCACTAGTCTTTATTTTTCTCAATGAAATTTATAACCAATCACGTCACCCTGTTTTAAAATTTGGACATTTCTTTTAGACTTAAGTACAAATTTCATCAAAGGCCTAGAAGACATATCAACTGGTCTATGTCCACCCTTCTAACCTCATTACCATCGCCACCCCCTCTGCCATACACACCAGGCCGCTCACCATTTCCTGTGTTCCCGGATACTCATGCATCTTAGCAACTTTGGCTTGCTCCTCTTCCCAGAATTCCTTTCCAGATCTATCTTACCCACCTGTTCATTCTTCAGGGTTTCAAATGACTTCTGACTTGTGAAGATGCCCCCTACTTTGCTTCTATAGAGGCTATTATATCATATTTTGATTTTTTTTTTTTTTTGGTACTAGGGATTGAACTCGGGACCTTGTGCTTTGGAGGCAGGCAGCAGCACCAGTGAACTAAATCCCCGACCCCAAATTGTGATTATTTTTGTATCTATCCCCACTCTCAATTACAGGACCCCTTAGAGGCTAGGGGTAGACCTTGTTCTTTTTTTGGGTACTGGGGATCGAACTCAGGACCTTGCACTTATGAGGCAGGCGTGGTGCCACTGAGCTAAACCTCTGGCCCTCATTTTTGTATCCCCAGTTCCTAGAAGTACCTGGCATGGTCAGGAAGAAAAGGAATGGACTAGAACTCACATGCCAGCAGGCAAACAGGCACTGGTTCTCTGAGAGGATGATTTGGGGCTTTTATGGGATTTTTATGGGGATGGTGAGTAACATCAGTGTGTCACCCTAGATATTTATTCACTCAATCACCTACTCTGCACAGATATTTAGTGGGTGCTGCCAAGATGCCAGTGCTAGAAACTCAATATACAGAAGTTGCTGCCAGTCTCTGCTCAGAGGAACTCCCATTCAAGATGGAGAAGCACATGGTAGGTGCTGGCCTGGCATTCGGTGGGCCATCTGGCCTGTCTGAAGACCTTTGCCACTCAGCTCTGCAGAGGCTGTAGAGAAGGGGAAGAGGCAAGGGAGAAGGTGGCAGAGAGGGCAAGGTCAAGAGCCTTAGAAAGGGCTCTGCCTCTGAGACCAGTTGTGCTGACCAGTTGGCTTTATTTATGCATTTCTCTTTTGTACGAATCCCTTGCTGTTAATAAAGAACATTTGACACATTTCTAATTAGCCCACAGACTCTGTGGGCCCATTATTCCCAAGTGTGACAGCTGGGGCATTTCACGATCAGCAATAACATTCATAGTTCTTGCAGTTGTCCACCAGAATCAAGGCCATTCTGTCTCTGACTTCTGATAGGACCACAGAAGACTTTGTCACACTCTCTTGGGGCAGCAGGGTTTGGCCCCAGCCAGACAGCTTGGGGAGGGAGTGAGCTGCTCTGAAAGAAGCACTATTAGGAGAGTTACTACCCTGACCCACCCTGACCCTAGATGAGTTGTCCCTTTATCTGGGCTGTAGTCCTACACCCATGTCTCAGGTGCTGAAGAGAGAAGTGCATGCTTCACAGAGCTACCCTGCCTTTTTTCCCCCTTCCCTTTCTCCTTCCCTCCCTCCCTTTCATCAACAAATATTTAATGAATGTATACTGTATGCCATTACTGTAAGCACTGTCCTAAGCACTAGAGAAACTGGTGAACAAAATATAGAAGAACCTCTGAGGCCTGGGTCTGCAGTTAAGGGGTAGAGCACTTGCCTAGCACGCTCTCCCCTTCATTTATAGTGGTTTATAGAAACTCAATTTATAGATGACTTTTCCTTAGAGACAGTTGATATATTCATGCAGTCAGGTGGCAGTAGGTGGCATATGCTCCCTTGGATGGTTGGTGACCTTTGCAGGCATCAGTCTCCTCATCTGTGAAATGGGGATAGAGCACTGAATTCTGAGATTGTGTGTCTTCACAGTGTTACCTGGTAACACACGTTCTGTTCACCATCCCAGCCTTCTTTCCTGCTTAGAGCACATGTGGGCAGTGCAGGAAGGAAGAGTTCAAACCAGATCCCTCACCTATCCTCTGGGCCTCTGCTGCAGCCAAAGACAGAGCAAGAGGCTTCTGTGCTGGCCCAGGGTTTCAAGGGTAATGTGTAGACAGGCCGGGGCCCTGCCTGCTCTATGCTTCTCCTCTGCCTTGCCTCCAGCCTGCTCCACACAAACTCTGGAAGAGGCAGTCACCTGGCTGTGGAACAGGACAGTCTGTCCTTATTGGCCTGTAGGTGCACTGGGAGAGGTCAGCCTGGGGTCTGTGCTTGGCAGCAGTCCCCTGCATGTGCCCTGACCAGGCCCCTCAGGAGTCCGATCACCACCAGCACTGGCAGCAGATCTGCAAGGGGGCCTCCACGAGACGGGAGGTTGCAGGCACTGGATTTTACATGCCTTCGTTCATCCAGTTGCTCCCAGCAATACCCAAAGTTAAGGGTTGACAATGCCCCCATGTTACAGTTGGCAACTTCCTGCCCCTTCCTGCCATCCCCTAGGAAGCTCCCACCTCAGAGAGGGCACCTGCCACTCCTTTGTGGTGGCAGGGGCAATCCTCTCTTGGGGTCAGAACTGTCAGGCAATGACAGCTGGTCCCAAGTCCTGGGCAGTCAGTAGTGAGACTTGTAGAAACCCTGTACATTCTAGCTCCTCCCTCCCTCTCCTCACTGAGCCTTCTTTCTTTAGCCACCAGAAATCCCTACACTTGCTGTCAGCCTGGCATGGCCCAGCGTCATCCCCTACACCTAAGGGTGAGTGTGGACCCTCCCACCATGGGTTTCGGGGATGTCTTTGGATCCTACATCCTTTTACCTGGTTCTCTCAAGATCAAAGGCAACCAGACACTTGTAAACCATGCTGGAAGAGGGGAGCGGCCTATGACAGCAGAGCCTTGACCTCCTGAGAGCATGTGTGAAAATGGAAGCACTGGGAGGGCAGTTCCCTTACATGTCAGTTGACTGGAGATGCCTCTGGAGCCTGATTCCTAAGGAACGTCTTCCTTGGCCTCCCTGGATTTGCTCCATGATTCATATGGAAACCAGGCTGGATTGAGAGTGGTTTTCCCCATCTATGCCAATGAACCCTAGCCCCAAGATGGTCAAATTAAATGTGTCAGGCAATGAAGATACGGAGGAGTGAAGTTGGCCTACTGCTCCAGGGCCGGGGCATCTCTGCCCCTTGCCCCTGTTGTTTGTGACTGCTACACAGCTTGTGCCTCAGACTCCCTGTTACTTCTGTAGCCCCTTTCTGAAACCCTCTTTGGTGTACCCTCCTCTTTGTAGGGTCACAGTCCTGATTGGGCCACTTTTGGACTTGTCTAGATGTCCTTGTAATTAGTCTTCTTAGTCAAGGTATTGTAGTCGCAATGATAACCCTAGGTTTTCTGGAACAAACAAACAACCGCCTTGGATTGTTCTCACTTTAGTAGAAACGTACACATCTATTGTGTACATGGTTTAGTCCCCAGTGCTGGAGAAATGGAGAAACAGAAAAGCACCACACTATTTCACTTCCACGCCTCAGTAGGGCTGATGGTATGGTTGGGTAGGACATGGCCCTGAGACCACTGTTTGCTTGATTCCCACAGGTGGCTTTATTTGCAGCCCCAACCCTACCTTCAGAAGAGCCACGATATCCAGCAGCATCAGCAGGGACCAAACTCCCTGCCAACTCCGCCCTTGGGATCCAATGGCTTCCTGAGTTCAGACTCTCCCTGCCTGGCCAACCTCAATTCCACCAAATCCTTCCCAGCATCCAGTGCTCTCCCTTAGCTCGCCAAATACTTCCACCTCTGGACCTTTGCTGGGGCTGCTATTCATATCTCTGCCCTCCCCTTTTCCAGTCTCTTAAGGATTTATTCAGATTTGTCCACCTTTTCTGAGAAGCCTCCCCAAAGACCACCTTGCACTAAATGATGTCCCCCTCTGTGATCCCTACTTCCTTATCTCATATCAGCTGCCCTGTGCCAGATGCTGTCTGATTTTCTAGTGCTGATCCCAGTCCACATTGTTTTCTGCTTGGAGTGAGAGTAGTTCACAGCTGATTCTCATCACCTCCAGCCCACTAGCTGATTCTCCATGAAGTCTGTGTCCTTGTCTCTCAGCACTGGGTTTTGCACTTTGTCGAAGAAAAGTGTCAGAAGACTGGCTCTGCCCATTAATTAGCTCTGTGCCCTTGGAGAATCATAGTCACACCTCTTTCACCTCCCTTCTTTCTCAGGAAATGATGATGATGACACGAGTGTTGACCCCTAGACAGTGAGGCGGGGTGGAGGGAAGCACCGTGAAGGCTGGGACCCCGGGGCCAGTGAGAGACATGGAGTGGCAGTATCCTATTCTCCTTGCTTTGGCTGCCAGGCAGTGCCGTCTTCTCTTCTCTTCATTCTCCCTGAATGTCAAGTGCACCAGCTTCCAATCCCTCTCTGGAGCGGCTCGAAATCCTAGGCTGCAGAAGATTCCAGTGCAAACTCAGACTCTGCTCCCCGCCCAGCCACCCCTGCCCAAGGACTCTCGGAACACACCTTGAACCCCCGCGCCAGAGCGCAGTTCGTAGCGCCGCCCGGAACTGCAGCTTCGTGGCGTGGGCCAAGGCCGGGGGTCGCGCATCTCCAGCCGGTGACTCAGGGTTGCTCAGTCAGGGGTGGGTGTGGGTAGGCGGGCCCGACGAGGGCAGCGCTAGGGCAGCCGCCGAGCGAACGGTCGCCGAGCTGTGGGAGCCGAGGCTAGTTCAGGCCCGTCGCCATTCCGCCGCGGGCGTCCGTCTCGCCGGGTCCCCAGACGCGGGAGGAAGGGCTGCGCTACTTCCCACCGGGCGCGCTCCTCTGCTAGTGCGCAGCGGCCAGGGCGGCCGGCGGCGGCGGAGCGCGGAGCCGGTTCCGCTCCCGGATGAATGGGCGCCGGGAGACGCGCGCCGGGTCTGAAGGGCATTAGGACCGTGAGGATCGCTCCGCGCTCCTGTCTCTCCCTAACACCCGCCCGCCCTCCTTTTTCTGCTCTGCAGGACTGAGCAGCCAGGCGCGAGAGAAAACAAACAGCTGGGGTTAAGAGCGCCCCCGGCCCGTCCCCGGCCCGGAGAGCACGCCGGCCCTCAGCCCGGGCGCCCGTCCGCCCACCATGAGGAAGATCCGCGCCAATGCCATCGCCATCCTGACCGCAGCCTGGATCCTGGGCACTTTCTACTACTTATGGCAGGACAGCCGAGCCCACGCAGCATCCTCCGGTGGCCGGGGTGCGAAGAGGGCCGGAGGGAGGCCGGAGCAGCTCCGCGAGGACCGCACCATCCCACTCATTGTGAGTCCGCCCCGCGCGCCGGGCGTCCCGGGAGCCGAGGGCGCGGGGCCGGGCCCGGAGATGCGTGCCCGCCGCGCCGGGCCGGCTTTGTAGACGCTCGAGCATTCCAGTTCGTTGTTATGGCAACCTCTGCCGGCAGGGCGCGGGGGGGGGGCCTGGGTGCACGGATGGAGGGAGGGTGACAGCGGGTGGGGGCTGGGAGAAAGTGCTGCAAGTTTGGTGGGCCCGGCGTGCACGCGCTACTGGGAACGTGGCGGCTCCCTCGGCACTGCGCCGCCCCGGCTGGGGGCTGGCGGCTGGGGGCTGGGGGCTGCGGCGCTTGGCCTTGTGCGCAGCCGGAGCGCGGTGGGAGTCGCGCCGCCGAGCGCGTAGGTGGCGGTGCGAAGCGGGTCTCCAGCCTCCCGGGGGTAAAGGACGTCGGGTTGGGGGGTGGGGATCGAAGGGTCGCTACGCACCGCTCCTGGCTTAGCGCCTTCTTCTCACCCCGGGTCAACTTGGACTTGTTTCTCCGGCATTGACACCCCCGGGGCTTCTCTGGTTTGGGGAAAGGTCTCGTCCTGTATGCGTCCCTCATCCCCAACATTAGGGTCCAGCACCTCAAGTGAGCAGCAGCGTCTGCACTGGGCTGTGCGATGCCTTGGCATGAAGTCCACCCCGTTGTCCTGGCCAGCCGGGAACAAAGGCGGTGTGGCACGTCCGGGCCCTCGGCGGAGCTGCGGGGGCCCTCGGCGCTCTGGGTACTCGGGAGAGGGCTGCGAAGACCCAACCTCCCTGCAGGGGGCGTTCCTGCTGCCACCTTCGCCCAGGCTCCTGGTGACAGCTCCTTGTAGCCAAGCAGGGCACCTGTTGAGGGAGGGGACTCTGGGATCTGCCGAGAGGGCAGTGCCCTCCGTAGCGCGTTCTCCCAACGGGAGCAGGTGGTGAGTGAGATTCTGGGATGACCCTCGGGACAGACTGCTGGACCCGGGCAGCCTGGCTGGAAGAGGACAAGAAGTGAGGCGGGGAAGGGTGCGTTTTTAACGTAGAAAGATCTGGGCCTGGAGGAGGGGTGAGGAACCCTTTGGGGAGGTACAGGATCAGGAGGGCTGAAGCTTGTATGGAGTAGAATACAGGACTCTTGTTCAAAGGCCACTTTGAACCCCAGGAATATGGGGAGGGTTGGTGTGGACGAACTGTCATATTCTCATCCTGCCCCAGATTCCACTCCCATCACCCACTTGGGAAGAAGTAAAAATCCTCTGCAAAGGAACCATTATTTCTGGGCCTGGCCTGAGGGGATTTAGGGGTCTGGGACTTTATCCCAGATCCCAGTCTGGACGCATCTTGGGGTAGCCTAATTAGGGGGAGTGTTTCCTTCTGGGCTGTGGCCCTGTTCCTAGGACACTGCTCCCAAAGCACTCGTCAGTGTTTGGACAGAAAGAAGGAAAAGCCTCTTGTGCTAAGACCCCAGAGTCCTGAGATCCTGGTGAACTGACCGGCTGGAGCAGGAACCAGCCAAACGGATAGGGCCACGCCCATGGAGCCCGGGCACTCCAGGAGTCCCAGCTGCCTTCCTTCTCCCTGGAGGAGAGGACCAGCCCTGCTCTAGGAAGGTGGCCCCGGGCCTGACAGGGTAGAGGCAGGCTGGCCAGAGGCTCTGTCCCTCTCTCTGGTGATGAGATGGGAGGTGGTTAAGAGTCTGAGGGAGGGCAAGGAGAAGAGAGAGGGCGCTGGGAAACTTGTCTCTGAATCCAGACCTTGCTGGGCCCCTCTGTCCTGCTTCTTCCAGATGAGAGCCCACAGTGTGTGTGTGTGTGTGTGTGTGTGTGTGTGTGTGTGTGTGTGTGTGTGTGTGTGTGTGATCACTACGGGGGAGATACAGCACTAATTTCAAGGCGTTGAAATTGAAAGTTGTGGCAGGACATGCTAGTGAACAAGCTCTTGCCTCTTCTGATTCCCATGGCAGGTTAGAAAGGGGCTAAACTTCAAGTGTGAAGGAGAATCTTAAAGAGCCTAGGAGCTGGGAAGTGAAGGTGAAGGAAGAAAGGAAGGATGGAAGTACCCAGGGGTGGAGTGGCAAGGGCCTTCTCTACCCACTGAGGTGCACAGCCAGCTCCCCTTCTGTCTTAAGCTTTAGCCTTGGATGTCTGCTCCTCAGCATCAGTCCTGATCATGCACTGCCCTTGACGCTACCTTGCACTGTATTCTTGTCTTTGAGTTGGTTCACTTCCCTCTAATTCTCAGCTATGCATGCAGGGACTATGCTGGAAGCTCCTCGTATCCCCACATCGATGCACACAGCAAGCAAGCTTAATAAGTACTTCTTTTATAAAGGAGTGCAGTAGGATTCTTGCCTATTTCTGGGAGTAGTCAATGGGCCAAGCTTCGGATCCTCTTGATAGTTATTTGCAGCTCTGCTCTGACCAGGTGAGGAGGTGAAGAGTCCACGCTCAGTCATCTCCAGGAGTCCAGCCCTTTGTTTACCCTAAAGGGGCAGGTGCAACTGAGCATTTGCCTTCTTCCTGAAATTTGTGGTAACCACTTGCTACCCTCTCATTTCTAAAACATTTCTCTGTCTGGTTGGGCCAAGACGTTGTGTATGGGTTTTCAGATTCTTGGAGAATGAAGTGGCCAGCCCTGCTCTCAGAGGCTGAGCAAATTCAGACAAGCGTCATCATCACTTGCCCCCTGGGAAATCAGAGAGCTGGGAAAGGGAGGGGCCGCATGTGAGCTGGATCCAGAGTCGGCTCCGTGTTCACACTGTTGGGTTATTTGAAGCCAGCCACATTGCTCCTGGACCTCTGAGACACTGTTTAGGATTGTGGGGTGTCGGTATGGCAACTGAAAGGCCCAATTTCTCAGGGAGGTCCTCAGTTTTGCTATCTATCCTACTGACAGTGCATGTGTCGCAAATTTCCATGTGAAAAATTTGGTCATAGAATCTGTGAAAGTAAAGGGAGATGCTGATTCCATCCCTGTCTGGCTGCTTATGATGTGGCAAAGTCTGTGACCTTTCCATGCTGTACCTTATGGGCCAGGCCGTGCATCTGGGGACATCCCCTTGAATCTCCACTGACATCCACTGGCACAGGGAACCCACTTGTGCAGGAGGTGGAGCAGACGTGGCTGAAGTCTGAGCCTCCCAGTGGGGGAGAACGTTTGTGGTTGTTTTGATCTGGGACTTAGGTTTTCCATATGCCAGTTCTTTAACAGGCATGGGTGGGAAGCCAAGGTGTTGCAAGGAATTTCACTTTACATTATTAAAAAAGACTCCCCATTATGGGTGTTGTCAGCATAGATGTACTAATTTGCAACAACAGTTTCCTATTTAAAACCATGAAAGATTTAGGCAGGAGTTTTCCTCAGTTGGAGTTTCTTATCCTGAAAGTGAGGTACTGCTGAGTAACCATGGACAAACTATTTGCCATCTCTGGACTTGGTTAATCTCTGTGTTAAATTTCAGTTGAATGATTGACAAGGTCTACTGATGCTTTGACAAACCAATGACAGTTTGCTTTCTAGAATAAGTAAATGGCTTTAAGGAAGCTCTCCTGTGAGGTTTCACCTACTGAGGGACGTGTGCCTGCCAGAAGGTCTTCCAGTGACCTTTCAGGCCTTGCCTGGATCCCTACTTACCTAAAGGGGACACTGAGGATGGCTTTTCTGGCACTGTTTTCTGAGAGCAGAGGATGCCATAAGTTCTGGGTGAGTTTATATTTTATTTATAATGTGAGCATTTTGGAGCTGTAGAAATATGATTTGCATAAATGACAGAAAATTGGTTTGTATTTAATTTTTCTAGGTGGCACAGGCATGAAAGAGGGTGGGGAGGGAGAAGCACAAACACCCACAGTTCCCTTTGCCAATATGTTCAGATTTAAAGAGCCCAATTTCCTGCAATGGAGTGTATTTCTGGGCCATTTTGAGACCTGCCCATAGGGCACAGGGACAGCCTACAGGACTCTGAGCTTGGTGGGGGTACAAACAGCCTAAGAATCTCCTTTCTGGGAGGCCCAAGGCCCAAGGGCAGAGGATTAGTTTGAAGGTGCTGCTCATTCCTGTGGTAGGCCCTTTATTTCTCTCCTAACAAGAATCCCCCCACCAGCCTCATGGGGAAGCATGGCTTCCTTGTGTGGTGGCTGTGTCTGTCAGCTCAGCAAGCAGAGGAATCCCTCCAGTCTTCAAATGCCATTGAAGGCGGCCATGGAGGGGGCACCTCTATCAAGGCCAGGCCAAGCTGCTCAGGGGACTGTCTTGCTATAATGGAGAAAATCACCCTGAGGTCAGAGGGGAGCCTTTGGCCAAGCAGTTCATTACAGTTACAAGATTGAAGATTTATAATCTGCCTGCTTTTTGAGAAGACCAGAGGCACCTTCTCCATGACCAGCAGGGCAAAGACAGACGGAGGTTAAACTGACGCAATCCCCGAGTCTCCTGGAAAGGAGCAGGGGAGCCAAGCTTGCAGACAAGAGGCCAGCAGTGATTACACTCAGGCACTAAATTTGGTTCACTTAATCAGACAGTGCTTTTGCCTGGTAAGGTTGCAGTCTGCATATGGCCCCCTCTGAAAAGGGTTTCAAGTGGCTTACTCTCTCCCTCTGAATGCCTGTGGTCTTTGATCATCTGTTCCTGTCCAACCTTTGTAATAACCATCTACTCTGTACTGTATTTTTGGTGGCTTCATTCGTTGGATACTTTAATGGTGTGTAAGTATCTTACTTACAAGCTTTACCTGTTTGAATCCCTTCAATGACCTAATGAGCTGGGTACCACTATTAGATCCATTTAACACACAAGTAAACTGAGTATGTTTGAATCTAGGTGCTTGTAACTCTTAAGCCCAGCTCAGGCCTTCTTTTTCCTGGAATATCTTCAGGGCAAGGTCCAAGTCCGATAGACCATTGGTCTTTCATCTCTGCAGGCTCCACCTCTGGGATTCAACCAACCGTGAATTAAAAATAATGGGAAGAAAATGGCATCTATCCTGAACATTAACAGACTTTCTTTTTTTTTTTTGTACCAGGGATTGAACTCAGGTTCTTGTGCTTGCGCAGCAGGCGGTGAAACTACTGAGCTAAATCCCCAGCCCCAGACTTTCTTTCTTGATCTTATTCCCTAAATAAAACAGCAGAGTGACTATTTACGTGCATTTATGTTGTGTTAGTCATTATAACCAATCTGGACAGGAGTTGGAGTATACGAGAGGATGTGCGTGGGCTCTAGGCAGATTCTTTGCTATTTTATATAAGGGACTTTGGTATCAGTGGATTTTGGTATCCTAAGTGTGGGTCCTAGAGCCAGTTTCCTTTGGATTCCAAGGGACAGTGGTATCACTGTGTCTTTCCTGATGTCCCTAGACCAGTACTTTGCTTGTATGCACTCCATAAACACTTGTTGGGGAAGACTAGGGAGTGTAGCTCAGTGGTAGAGTGCTTTTCCAGAGCATGCAAGGTCCTGGGTTCCATCCTCAGTACTGGAAAAAAAATTTTTTTTAGGAGAGTGGAGATGGAAAAAACCATACAGAACAAAATGTTAGCAGTAGGAAAGCAGGGTTATGGGTGGGCAATACCCTCTTCCATTTCTTTTCCCCCAACATTTTTTTTTTTTTTTTTTTTTTTTTTTTGGTACTGGGGATCAAACTCAGGACCTTGCACTTGCAAGTCAGGCGCCAGAACCACTGAGCTAAATCCCCAGCCCTTCTCAACATTTTGTAATAAGCATCTATTAACATTATAATGATAAAACCAGTAACAACATTATAGTGATAAAACCACTAAAAGTAATTATTTAAAAATATTTGATGACTCGATTAGAATTACTCTTGACTCCTCAAAGTATAAACTTATCTGCACCCCACAACTTCTGAATCCCCCCCATCAGTCCTTAGCATAGAGCCAACAGAGAAGGCAAGAGCCTGATTTGGATTACACTGTGGGTTCCAAGGAATGGACTGGACCAATAGGTAAAAGTTCCAGGGAGAGAGATTTCCCTGCAGCAGAGGGAAAATTTTTCCAACATTGGAGTGGCTCAAAGGCCACCAGGGTGTCTCTCCAAGGCTGTCAGCAGCAAGCAGCAGGTGGGGGAGAGAAAAAGACTTGCTGTTCTGAAAGAGGGGCCAATTATTGCACAGCAGGAGACCTGGCACCCGGGAAGCAGGGCCAGCCTGGCCCAGCAGGGCCCAGCACACTGAGCCCTGGAGGAAGGTGAGAAAAATAAACCTTTAACTGTTGCAACACCGTCACCCTTCCTTTAGTGCAGCCAGGCAGGGAGGGAGAGAGGGGTGGTCAGAGGCAGAGCTGTAAAGTAGGAAGCACTGGTAGTCAGCACCTTTCTTGCTTCTCAGACTGGTGCTACAGAAGTGTTTCTGCCCAGTAGAGTCCCACCTTCCTATACCTCACCTCCTCTGTTTCCCCAGTCCAGCCCAGATACGGCTGGTGAGTTGCCTGTCCTGTCCCCCAAGGCCCTGACCCTTACTTTCCAGGGCAGCGCTGGTGGCAGAGCCACTGAGCTGTATGTTTATGCAGGGGGTGCAGCCCAGGCCTGCCTGTCTCTCTGCCCCCCTAGAATTCAGCTGCACCCTTGAACAGTGTCTGGTGGAGGCAGCATGGCCACCTAGAGGGCTGCTGTGAACATTTCAGAACAGGTAGGAGTGGGGGCTTGGGGATATTGTGGGGACATGGGAACCCTGCCCATTACACTATGAGGCAAGTCTACCTCAGGACCAGCCTCTCCACTTTTCTGAGCCTGTGAGGAAAAGCTTCGCATTGAGCTTCAGGGCACCAGCTGTCTGTGCTGCTGTTTCATAAAGTGAGGTGTGGCTCCATGTGATCAGGGACCACACTGTCTCAGAGCTCAGAGGGGAACACCTCTCAGTGTCGCAGACTTGTGAGACCTGCTGTCATGGCATTCCCCTGGCCCAGGATGGAAACAGGTGCTGGCCGTCGGAAAGGTAGGTGCCAGCAGTTAGAGAGAGGATGTGAAGGAATGCCGTGTGAGCACTTCCCGTGAGTCCCTTCTATTCTTTGGGCTTTGGTTTCCTATCTGTCAGATGAGGGTTAAACTGCAGACCCCAGCTCAAAACATATATTTTTTTTTGTTAGTACTAGGGATTGAACCCAGGACCTTCACATTGAACTATATCCCAGCCCTTTAAAATTTTTTATTTTGAGACAGAGTCTTGCTAAGTGGCTAAGTTGCTCAGCCTGGCCTTGGATTTGGGGTCCTTCTGTCTTGGCCTCCCCAAGTCCTGGGATTACAGGCATGTACCATGCCCTGCTTCTTTCAAATCATCTTTGACTTTGTTGAGCATGCCCTGCAAAAGTGAGGTGGCCCTCAGCCAGGGCTCCAACCCTCACGGTGCTTGGCCTAAGGAGAATAAGGCCAGAGGGTGAGGTGATCAAAGAGCCAGACCACTTGTGTATAGAAATGCTTGAACCGGGCTGGGGATTTAGCTCAGTGGTTCTGCTGCCTTCCTTGCAAGCGCAAGGTCCCGAGTTCAATCCCTGGTACCAAAAAAAAGAAATGGTTGAACCCATTACATTCTCTTCTCACCTAGCAGTTGAAAGTATCTGTGCTCACATCTAGGGTGCACACAGACCAGAAGGAAGGTACAAAGACCCTGTCTTTGTACACACAAATAGCACAAAGAAATACAAATACACACAAATAGGGCACAAATAGCAGAAGACAGGCATGGAATTGCCCTGAGGCCAAGCCTGGAAATTAACTGTGTTTAGAAAAATCAGTTGAAGTAGCTTACTAGTTGGTCATCTGGCAACCTTCATCTTTTCCTTGGTTACAAACACAGCAGATGAGACAAAACAAGAGGAGGGAATTGCTAGGAGCTGCCGAACACACTGAAAGGTGATGCCAAAGGACTGGGCCAGGAAGGGGCAAGCTAGGCGGGACCTTTCTCTCACCTGCACACACACAGATCAGAGTGCTGAAGGCATCCTTTATGTATTTCCTGAGCACCTTCTATGTGCCAGGATTGTCACAGGCACTGGAGGTAACAAAATGAGTAGACCTGGAACAAGCTACCATCCTAGTGGAGGGAGGAAATAAATAGACAAACACAGTTCATTAGGAAGTAGCAAGTACTGTGAAAACAAAAGGCAGAATAAGGGGGCAGAAAAATGGGAGAAGGTTGGCCAGGAAGGGCCTCTCTGGTGAGTTGGCATTGAGCCAGGGTCTGAATGGAAAGAGTGAGCCTCGCAGACATCTAGGGAGAAAGTGTTCCAGACAGTCAAGGCCCGGCCGCCGTCCACAAAGGGTGTGTGCCCAGTGTCCTTGGACAGGGCAGCTTGAACAAGCAGAAAAGCAGCCTGAAGTGGAGGCCACATCATTAAGTCCTGTGGTAAAGTCAGCCTGAAAACATGTCCCTGAACCACCAGGAAATGATACATTACACTCAGCATACAGGCGTGGTACGTCAGGGAGCTGTGTCATTCATTTCAGAACATTTTCCAGCGTGATGATCAAATTTGTTTGTAAGAATTGGTTCTCAATGTTCTATTGCTTGGACTATTTTATTTCCTTAGAGCGTGGGGTAAATGAGGTACTTGTGTGTGTGGTGTGCGTGTGATATATAGATGGTATGTGGGTATCCTATGTGGTGTGCAATGTCCCTGATGTGTGCATGGTGTGGTGTACTGTATGTAGTAGTGTGTGTGATGTATGGTATGTGTGTGATGGTGTAGTGTATTGTGTGTCGGTGTGCAATGTGTGGCACATGTGTGGTTTGTTTGTGATGTGTGCCTGCTGTATTTGTTATCATGTGTGATATATGGTGCGTAGTGTGTGATGTGTGATGTGTGTGGTATGTGTATGGTATGTGTATCATATGCGATGGTGATGGTGTATATTGTGTGGAATGCATGTGTGATGTGTGGTACGTGTGATGTGTGCACAGTGTGTGTGTCATTTGTGCTGTGTGCCCGGTGTGGTGATATTGTGTGGTGTGTGATGTGTGTGCGGTGTGGTATGAGACTGGTGAGGGGCAGAGAAAGGATGCTGCTGAGGAGGTTCAAGACAGAAGATGAGGGGCCCTTGTTGGGGATGGTTGGGACGGGCCGCTCTGGCTGGAGAGGCCTGCATGGGCAGGAGCGCTCCCTGTGCTGATACCTGATTGAGTCGCCTTTGTTTCCTGGTCAGGTGCACGGCGGTCTCTTCAGGTATAGCTCAGACTCTAGAACTGGTTTTCAGGTGATACAGAAACTCGAGGTTTTTTCCCTTCTGAGAAGCTGAGTCCCTGAAGGTGGGAGGCTTCCTGAGACAGAGGTCGCACTGTGTAGGGTGGCTGAGGCCTGCCAGCACCGGGGATCCCATGCAGGAGTGGATGCAGGGGCTGCTCTGTGTCTGAGGTTCAGGTGGCTTCCCCTGTGCCTGGGTGACCGGTTCCATGTGTGTCCCCGGCACGCTTCGGGTGCTTCACGTTTTTGTTTCAGGTCCCCAGACTGCTGCCAGTTATGCCCTTTCTGAGCTCTGGTCAATACTCTTATCCCTTTATTTTCTCACAGCAGTGGGCTTTTTGCTTCTTCAAACAGACTGTTGGGGAGGGCTCCTGACATTTCAAGGTGCCCGGCCTGGGATGGCACAGTGGGGAGAGCTCCTGTTGCTCTCCACAGTTTCCACATCATGGTCAGTTCTGGGGGGTTTGTTTCTGGTGCCTCTCAAGTCTGGGACCTGATTCTGCTTGGAAACCTTTTTTCCCTCTCTGTGAAATCTCTCACAGGAGCTGGGAGATGGAGGCTGGTGGGGGCTTGGGGAATTATTCTGGGGGTCGGGGTAGGGCCCAGCCTGAGGCTTCGGGAGAAAAAACACATTGTTCCACTAGTGATGTCTGCTGTGGTTTCAGTGGCTTGAAGGGGTGAAGTGGTCAGGACTGATCATAGCCCCTAAACAGTTCACCAACCTAAGAGGACAGATGAAGAAAAGGAATCAAAGTACAGGGCCAGCACCCTGCAAGGACCAGGGCAGACAATGCAGGGCATTTGGGAGCAGGAAGTCCAAAGTGACTCTCCAGTAGAAAGCAGAGGCTGACCACGGTAATGTTCTAGTACAGTCCTGGTGCCAGCTGTAGGGACACAGAAATAACCGGGGCCTTCCCAAAATACCAGCAGGAAACGACACATCCCTGGATGCAGCCCAAGATTGCCAGTCCCTGGTTTGGATAGCCAAGAACACAGCTTCACCTAAATAGCCCTTGTAGACAAGCAGGGTTCCTGAAGCACACCTGGACGTAGCCTGGGGCTGGGGCTTGCAGAGCAGTAGGGATGGCCCCCAGGAGGACTCAGGAGGGAGCCCAAAGAGCTGAAAGCCAGTGCTGAGTGCAGGTGAGGGCCAGCCACAAAGAGCGTCTGAGAAGGGGCTGCAGAGGGTAAAACCAGTGTGCGGCCACAGGCCCGAGCAGGAGTGTCCAGAGGAGCTGGCCCATAGGTTCCCCAGAAGCCCTGTGAAGAGCAGCAGGGCTTCGAGGAAAGCTGGCATGCGCCCAAGGGTGAGGTGAAGCCCCTCCCCTGGCCCAGACCTGTCCCAGCCTCGTGATAGCCACAAGGCACATGGGGATATTGGACATTGACAATGTGGACAGTACAACCAAAGAACAGAATCTTTAATTTCATTTAATTTTCTTTGATTTACACTGTAAAGCAGACACTCATTTCAGTTGTTGGAAAACTTTTAGTAGTGTTCAGAAGAACTTCGACTTGTGGAATCTATAATCTCCAACCCTTTTAATGTTTTGAATTTGAGATGGAGTCTCACTGAAGTTGCCCAGGCTGGCTTTAAACTTGCAATCCTCCTGCCTGGGCCTCCCTATTAGCTGGGATTACAGGCGTGCACCACCACGCCCAGCTCACATGTACAGATCGTACACTTTTTTGTTTGTTGTTTTGTTTTGTTCCGTACCTGAGATCAAATTCGGTCCTTGTGCTTGCAAGGCAGGCGCTGGAACCACTGAGCTAAATCCCCGGCCCCCAGCTCACATGTAATTTTTATGAAATCTCAAAACAGATAAAATACTTGTTATGAAAATTTAGTATCTAGGTTGAAATGCATTGTAAAATACACACTAGACTTCAGATGTAGCATCAAAAAAAGAAAAATATTTCACTTTTATGTTGAAATGATGTTATTTATGTATACTGGACTATATATATATAAACCCAGGGCCTTGTGCATGCTAACCAAGCATGAGTTGTACCACTGATGTACTCCCCCAACCCCTATTAACTATTAAAATTAATTTCACTTGTTCTCTTTTACTTGTTTCGTGTGGCTACTGAACATTTTAAATTACATGTGTGGCTTGCACTCTGTTTTCATTAGAAAGTGCTGGTGCTCACGCTGGTCTGGTCCTTTCTAGAGCGCTAGGAGATTGTCCCAGGAAGGTTACACAGACAGAGAACAATGTGTTTGTACAGCCCAGTTTACCTTCTCTTCGAGATAAGTCCTTTCTGGTTCAGTTGCTGGGGAGCTGTTGGTAACTAATTCGCCATCATCGGTGAGCACAGGACACCTCCCAGCATGTGCTTGAGTTCTTATATCATCATTAAAATCAAGGTCAATATTTTCTTCAGCGTCTTCTCTTTTAGAAATCCCTTCTCAGCTCTCACTGTGATGAAAATGAGTTTTGGAGGAGGAGTAAGAGCAATGGAGGCAGGAAGCCTTTTACTCCCCTGGAAAGGAGAGGGATTAGTTCTAGTCTGTTGCTTTTGGTGTTTCGTCTTTGTCCTGTTAGAGCCAGAATGACAAATAGGTTTCAGCTTTAATGCCAGCTCAGAACTTGTGAAAGTGGCAAGCTGAGGCACCATGGTGAGAAAGGTTCTGAAACTGCATCTAGGCAGAGTGGGCAAGAGGCTGTGATCGATTAGCTATGTCTGCACAGGGCTTGGAAGGGGGCCGTAGAACATATACCTTGTAGTTACTAATCCTGTGTTAGATGAAGTGGTCTTCCTGGGGTGATTTGTCTCCACACTGGAGAGTGGTTATGCTTTAAGATACTGGCCTCTTTGAAGAACCAGGATGAGGTTTCCATGGAGTCAGAACATGGGCAGAGAAGATAGTAGTCATCTCCTAGGCTAGATCCTAACTAAGGAGATGTGCACAATTTTACAAAGTTTTTCTGTCAGGAAAATCTCATCTTCCTTCCTCTTATTTAGTGAGGGAAACCTTGGCTGTAGTTTGGGACCAGCCTACTGGCATCAAGGAGGCAGAGCCATAAACCCAAGAAGTACAAGAACCTGAATGGTCTGGGATACCAGGGGTAGGCTGGCACTTGGTCTTTTTCTTTCTTTTCTCTTCTTTCCTTAGAAGCAGGTGCTGTAGATTTGAGAACATTTGTGGCTTTTTGATGTGAAATTTATGTTTATGGCTTTGTTCAGGATGCAGCTTGGGGGTAGTATTATGAGCACAGACATTGGAGCCAGCGTGTTGGGGATCTGTGTTCCAGTTCGGGCACTTAAGAAGTTATTTAAGTATTCTGTGCCTCCGTTTACTCACCTGTAGAATGGGAATTCCTTCAGCTATAAAGATGAAATGAGTTAATTCGTGTAAGTTCAGAATTGTGCCTAGCACAACTGTGCTACTATCCAAGCATTAGCATCAAGTTGTTAGCAATAAGTTGTTATAGTTTGTTCGCTTGTATGTTAGTTATCTGGCTATATAACAAATCACTAAGATTTACAGACTTAAAACAATATTCATTTATTTTCTTTTGTTTCTGTGGGTCAGGAATTGGGGAGTGGCTTGGCTGAGGCCTGGGGGTTTTCTCACAAGGGTGCAGTCCCATGTCAGCTGGGGTGTAGTTGCCTGAAAGACTGAAGGTGTTTGTCCCAGACAGCCGGGAAGTTGGTGCTGGCTGCTGGCAGGGTGACCTTGGCGGGGAGCTGGCGGGTGGGAGTGCTGTGGTGGCAGTGCAGGCTGGGTACTGAGTGTGGCCTCTAGTGATGCTGGGGTGATAAATCGGACTGAGCCCTTCTATATGACAACATGCTGGTCAGACACAGGCAGCAGGAACGTCAGTGGGGCCTGAGCAAGGGCTTGGTGTGGCGATCCTGATTCCAAATCACCTGGTAAGGTCATCCCGGAATGGTGGAGGGCTAGGCCAAGAAACAAGACTGGCAGTGGGGGAAGAGACCTGAGTTCACCCCGAGGCCACTGTTCAGTCCCCAGGTCACACAGACTCCGAGAAAGCCCAGCTTAGAACAAGGTGCTCAGGCTCTGAGGGGGCCACCCTCCCTGTATCCTGAGGTAATGGTAACATTCATGCCTGCTATTGATTTCTCCTCATTTAAAAAAAAAAATATCTCTGTTAAGATACACAGAATATAAACTTTACTATTTTAATCATTTATAAGTGTACAATTCAGTGGCATTAAAGACATTTATTCACCTTATAAAACAACCACCACATCTGTTCCCAGAACTTTCCTTCCCAGACTCAAATTCTTTCCCCATCCCTGGTTTTTGTTTTGTTTTGTTTTGTTGAGACAGGGTCTCGCTATGTATTTCAGGCTGGCCTTGAACTCATTATGTAGCCCAGGCTGGCCTCGAACTCACTATAATCCTCCTGCTACCATGCATGGCCTCCTGGACTCAAAATTCTGTTCCCAATAAACACTGAATCCCCATCTTCCCACCCCTGTGCAGCCACCATTCTACTTCCTGTCTCTCTGAATTTCATTATTCTAGGTACTTTATACAAGTAGAATCATATAAATATTGACTTTTCGTGGTGGTTCATTTCACTTAGCTTAATATCTTCAGTGTTCATCTGTGTTTTAGCATGTATCAGAATTTTCTTCCTCCCCCCTGCCCCGCCTTTTTTGCTGTACTTGAGGTTGAACCAAGCTTTTTAAAATTTAATTTAATTTTTGTATTTTGAGACAAGGTCTTGATAAGTTGCCTATGCTGGCCTCAGACTTGTAATCTTCCTGCCCCGGCCTCCTGAATAGCTGAGATTACAGGCATGCACTACCATGCCAGGTAGAATTTCCTTCCTTTTTAAGTGGAACAGTATTCTATTGTATATTCATTCCATTTTGATTATCCATCCATCCACCAACAGACTCTTGGGTTACCTCTGCCTTCTGGCTACTGTGGATAATGTTGTTTTGAACGTGGGTGTTAAACTGTCTATATCTATGCAAGATCCTGTTTTCAGTTCTTTGGGGGACATACCCAGAAATGGAATTACTGGATCATATGGCAATTGTATTTTTAGTTTTTTCTGAACTGCCATACTGCTTTTTTATTTTTACTATTTTTACCAGATAAGGGAGTGCCAGGCACCCAGAGTGGTGCTTTCCCCTTTTGAACATGCAGAGAATCTCGGTGGACTGCACAGGGCTCCTGGAGGCTCAGTAACTTGCCTGAGGCCCCTAGCTGGTGGAGGCGCTGGGATGAGCCAGATTCAAACCCAGAGGCCAAAAAAATCTCTTTCCCCCCATCCTGTACTGGTTCCTGAGAAGGCCAGGCTGTTCTCAGTACCAGAGAAATGTCCCTTTCCTCCTCATGGGGCACAGCTGGGGACATGGCCTTTAGAAGAGTCCCCTCCCCTTGACTGCAGTCAGCTGCAAAGACTGCGCTTGACTGATGTGATTGTAGTGACCCGGGGAAGGAGAAGAACGTCAGGCAGGTCACAGCTGCAGTCACTGGAGTCAAGGAGGAAAGCAACAGCTTGGGCAGCTCAGGACTAATAAAATTCCAGGGTCTGTCACATGCCTGAGACCAGGGCAGCAGCTGCTGCGTTGTCCACAAGCTGTGCTACACATGGCTTCTCCTTAGCCATCCTCTGTACGCCAGATCGGCAAGTCAGCATTTGCTCTTGACCTCCACCATCCTGGTAGACAGTGAGCACTCAGGACTCCTGCAGTGACTGAACCTCCAGGGCCTCCTGTGTGCCAAGCTGGGGCTAAGAGCTTAAGACTAAGGGTTGCCTGTATCCCCACTTTACAGATGGAAAAACAGGCGCAGAGAGGCCAGCTCCTCAGTAGCAGGGCTGGCAGAGAAAGCTGCCAGCTGGGCTCTGAACCATGCAGGCAGAGCTCTCTGCCAGGAGACACCCTGTTTCGGCTCCAACCTCTGGGGCCTGGTGCATGTGGTCCCACTCAGAGCCCTCACTGGCTGACTCCTGGAGGGGCATGGAGGAAAAGGGGAGCAATTCCAAAGCTGGGGCCAGGTCCCTGCAGTCTGCTCTACACGCAGGGCACGCAGGGCCCTTGAGCCTGGTGGGGGTGTCCCTCCCCTTCGTCTCAGTGGCAGGACTGGAGCTGCATCCCTGTGTCACCCTGGCACTGGCTGAGCCTGCCCTGCCTCCCGGCTTCCTGTGCTGAGGTGACCCAAGGAGCCGCGGCTGCTCACGCACACTGACCTCATTCTCAGTTCATCCCAGGACACGGGCATGTGACTCATGGTTCTTAAGTCTCTTCCTAGAGCCAGTACTGTCTCCCCACTGCTCCAGATGAAGTCCTCAGCTTGGGGATGGGCGCTAGGTAGAAGCTGAGCTGTGCCCCCAGCCTGTCTAAATCCCAGGCGACCATGATGGTCATTAAAGAAGCGGTTTCCATTTTGAAACTGCTTCCTGCTAGTAAGCACTTGTATACACAGAGCACTTCAAAGCCCAAGCTTTGGGGTTATTAATTTTCCTAAGTTACATGGTGGGGTTTTTCTCAAAGGACCTATGAGAGACATCAACTGATGAAGATTATTTTTATCCTAGGTGAGTTTTTCCCTTAAGTGTAGATCATCCAGTTGCATGGGAGGTCTTGTCTCTTTCAGGGGTGTAAGCTGGGACCATCCTTGTGGTCCTCCGGAGGCAGTTCCTTATGTAGTTCCCGTGCACACTGCCTGCTCGGACATAGTGTTGTATGGAGGCCACAGCTCTGGAATCTACTGGGCCTGGGCTCAAATTCCCCGCTTTGGTGATCTCTGTTGTGCCCGCAATTCCGTGTTCCAGCCACACAGCCCCCTTTCTTTCCATCAGCACATCTAGTCATCCTATCCCAGGACTTTTGCACAAGCTGTGCCAGGATCACCCCACTCCAGGTTGGCTTCTCTTCCCACCCCACATTTATTGCTTGTAGAACGATACTGTTGTTGTTTTGGGTTTTTTTTTAGTTCTTTTATTGGTACATTTTAGGTATACAATTCATTTACATTTATCATTGGCTGCTTGTACCTGTATATGATGTATTTTGGTTCTTATTTTTTCCCCATTACCTGTGTGCCTTTCCCTATTTACATAGATTTCATTTCCTTTTTTTTTTCTTTTCTCATAGTTTTTCCTTTCCCTCTTTTCCTTTCCCCTTCCCCTCCCTTCACTCCTTCGGCTTTGGACCTTTTTTCCTATTTCAAATGATCAATGATTCATTTTAATCATTTTAACCCTTGTTTACACTTTCAGTTTCTCACACTAGAGAAACTATTCGGTATTTACACATGTGTGTCCTATTTATTTCACTTAAGAGTATGGCCTCAATGTGCATCCATTTAGCTATAAATGTCTCTAATTTCTCGTTTTTTATGGCTGAGTAGTACTCCATTTTATAAAAAAACCACATTTTCTTTATCCAGTCTCCAGTTGATGGGCACTTGGGCTGCTTCCAAGCTTTAGCTATTACAAACTGTGCTGCTATGAACATGGGTGCACATATATCACTGTGATATGATTCTTTTAATTCTTTTGGGAAGATACCCAGCAGGGGAATAGCTGGTTCAAATGGGACCTCTACTCCTAGTTCTTTGAGGTATCTCCATACGGATTTCCACACTGGTTTACACTCCCACCAACAATGGAGAAGGGGAACGATACTGTTTATATGCTGCTTCCTGCCCTCTATCTCCCCGCAGCTGCTGCACATGCAACTCATGAGAGAAAAGGTGTTCACTTCAGGGCCACCAGAACACCCTGTCATGCAAATACCTGAAAATATTGGCCAAGCAACCCGATGTCTCTGAACCTCAGTTTCTTCATCACTACACTGGCCATAATTGTGGCTGTGGGGATTCCTTTAAAAGATGCTCACCATCGTGCTGTGCCTGCACTGAACAAGCCCATCACAAAGGAGAGGTCAATTAGTGACATTCACTTGGCTACTTCTTGAGTCCAAGCTGTCTGTCTGCTGGCTGGGCGGGGCCTGGGCGGTACCTGGCACCCAGGCATGCAGTAAATGCTGGGTCAGAAGAATGTTGACCACTGTCAGGATGGCCAGTGTCTCTGCCCACAGCTTGGCCCTTCATGGGCTGTAGAGTCCATGCCTTTGTTGCCATGGTCACATTGGCCTCTTCCTGGTCACACTTAGGCTGACTCTGGCTCAGGCTGGTGCAGAGCTTGGTGTCATATTCCAGGGAGCTTTTCCAGGGTAGGAAAGAGTGTGACCAGGATTAAGACCACAGACTTGGGATGGGGGTGTAGCTCAGTGGTGGAGCACTTGGTTGATATGAATGAGCCCCGGGGTTTCATCCCCAGCACCACAAAAAGAAACAAAAGAAAAAAAGACTATGGACTCTGAAGTCTGACTGGCTGGGTTCAAAGCTACCTGCCATTTACTAGCTGAGTGACTTTCAGTAAGTTCCTTAACCTCCCTGTGCTCTGTTACTGTAAGTGGTGTTAGAATGATGCCCACCAGTTACTGTTACATCATCATCCTCCTCCTCCTCCTCATCCTTCTGCTTTCTCAGCTTCCTTGTGTCATGTATTTATTCATTTATTGCTTAACTACTTAAGCAATTTCCATGCATCAGGAACTGTGCAGGGTAAGCCAGCCATGCTGGCACACACCTGTATTCCCAGCACTCTGGGAGGCTGAGGCAAGAGAATCACAAGTTCAAGCCCAGCTGACACCATTTAGTGACTTAGTGAGACCTTATCTCAAAAAATCAAAAGGCCTAGGGATGTAGCTCAGTGTGAAGGCCTTGGGTTCAATCCCCAGTACTGCAAAGGAAGGCAAGGAGGGGAGAGGGAGAGGAGAAAGAAGAGGAGGAGGAACTATGCTGAGAGCCAAGGAATCCCTGGAGGAGTTTACAGAAAGACTGGGGACAGATGATGACAGAGGTGTGGGAAATACCAGAGGAGAGTGCAGGTTTGGAGGAATGGATTCCAGTGTGTGGTGTTCACCCTTGCCTTGTGCTCCCTGGCCCCCTTCTGAGGGAGTTAGATACTTTACCTTTTTAGAGCTGGATGGGGCCAGGAAGACCCATGATTTCTTCCCCATCTCCACCCGAGCACCTGTGAGGAAAGGATGCCTGCTCTTCAGCCACAAGGCACAAGGGGCAGAGCCACCTCCTTGATGCCACCATCCAGATACCAGGGTCCACCACTGTCAGCAAGGACAGGTCAACACCACTATGAAGCAGGAGCCTCTGGTGGCACCTTTGGTCATTCACCCTGCAACACGTGTGGAGGAGGGGCACTTCCCGAGCAGGAGGTGCTTTACATGGGGCTGCTAGCTGGAGGCAAATCCCCCCAGACAGAGAACTTAGGGGTCAGGCCTGGAGCCATGAACTTGGGCAAATTATTGCCTCTGTTCTGTCTGTTTGCTCAGTTGCAAAATGGGGATAAAGTACCTGCTGCATGGATAGTACTGTCATGAGGATCAAATGAGGTTATGCATGTAGAACGCGTGGTACTGTGCTTGGCTTTGGTATTGTTATTGTTGTCATAGCTACCGTCATTTTCCAGGAACAGTTGGCTTGTGTGTGTGGCCATCACACAGAAGTGGGACAGCTCTCTTTGAGATGAGTCCTTTAACTTTCACATTAAACTATTGGGTTTGTACCTGTGCTATCCACGACTGTCTGTCTGGCCACTGTGTCTGGGTGCTGTTGTCACATGGAGAAAGCCTGTTCCAGCTCCCTCTGAGGAAGATGGCTTTGTGATGACACAGAGACCAGGACTGTGGTTGGCACTGGAGGAGGCCAAGACCCTCTGGCTCATCCCTTCCTTGGCAATCCCGTCGTTTCTTGCAGTGTCTGCCTGCTGGGCTCCCACGAAGTACTCCTCCTTGTCCGTGCTGCTCCAGCCTTAGGCTGGCATGTGGCCTATGATCACAGTGACCCAGATCTGTCGCAGGCCCTGCAGCTCAGCATCCTTGTCTGACCAGCAGGGTCTCAGTTTTCTACTCCCTGAGAACCCTCATAGGCCCAGCCCTCCCTGCTGAGCCAGGCCACAGACATCGAGGGTCACTTTCCCCAGCACCTGCAGGTGCTGTCTTTGGGTCAGGTACTCAGTCTGGTCAGATGGCTGTTAGAGCAAAAAGGGTCCAGGGAATGGGGGCAAGGGCAGAATCTCTTAAGAAGGAGTGGATGAGATCTTCTGGAGTGGTGTTAATATTTAGTTCTTGGTAGTAATTTGGACTAGAAAGGTACACGCATTTATCAAAATTCATCCAAAGGTATTTGTAACATAAGTGCATTTTACACACACACACCATAAACACATATTGGATTCTAGTTAATGGTATGTATGCTGAAGAATTTTTAAGTGAAGTATGCTGAGATCTCCAGTGTCCTTTGAAATGCACCACAAAATTAAGATGAGTTGATTGACAGATGAAAGGATGGATAGATATATGATAAAGCAAATATAGCCAAACCTTAATGTTAGAATCTAGGTGGTAGTGCATGGATGTTCACTGTATAATTCTTTAACTTCTTGGTACACTGGACATTTTTTATAATAAAATTAAACATATTAATAAAGGGAGTTTGAGAAGGCAGGCGGCAGCATCTCAGTCTGCCCTTTTGCCAGTCAAAAGCACAGGACAGGGCCGAGGATTTGGCTCATTGGTTCAGCTGCCTGCCTCACAAGTGCAAGGTCCGGAGTTTGATCCCCAGTACTAAAAATCAAAAAACAAAAACAAAAAGCACAGGACACTTGTGCCCCAGGCCCCTACCAAATGCCGGGCATATCTCTGGCCAGTGCCTCACTCCTGTCAAGAGCTGAGACAAATCACAAGCAATCAGGAATCTCCAGGGTCTGTGTGTCACTCACTGCCCCTGGTTTTCCGGATCAAGTCCCCCTTAAAGCCAGGTCATGGGGATGTGGTTTGATGTCCTGACTGTGATTTATGATTTTGCCCATCTTTGGATTGCACCCTTTCGCCCATCACCATCAACATCACTGTGGAAGAATCCTGCAGGCAGAGGGCTCAGCTCAGCCTGCTGGTCGGCCCAGTCCTGGCCTGCTAGCCAGATGCTCAGTAAGTGTGAATGTGAACCAGCTGGATTTGAGGGGGAGTGAACTCTGGACTCAGTGTAGGAAGCTGTTTTGCTCTCCTGGCTGATTGGAAAGCTTTCTTTTGGCAAACAATGAGGACTAACCAGCGCACAATGCTTCCCTTTTGGTGCAGCTAGAAATCCAATCCAGCAGTGACAACTGCTGCAGTAGCCTGGGCTCACTCCCTGGGCGTGGGAAGGGTACTTGTTCCTTCTCTTTTCTGTCTGTGGAGTTGTCTTCCTGTAGCTAATGCTACAAAGAATACATAATAAATAAATGAATAAAAATAACCAAGTCCAACCTCTCCATTTTGCTGGCAAGAAAACTGACTCAGAGAAGTTAAGTGACTTGTCCAAAGGCAAAGAGCGATCTGCTGGGCAGCAGAGCCACTCAGATCCTGCCATCCCTCCACAGTTCTTTTTCCTACGACACACTGCCTCTTGTGTTCTGGTCTGAGGTGAAACCACAGCATGGAAATGATTTAACTGCCTGTAAGTGAAATGTGCTAACAAAGCTCAAACTGCAGGGACCAAATCCAGTAGGGAATTCTCCACTTGGTCCTACCCGGGCATTTAATGACTAGATCTGAGGACTCAGAGGAGCCCCCATAGTGCCGGGAGCTCTGAATTCTCCCTGAAGTCTCCTGAGTTCTCAAAGACTGGTGCTAAGAACCCCAAATGTTGCTTGTACTCGGGAGGCCCCAAGTCCAAAGCACACCAGCAGCTGCTGCTGACCTGTAGCCCTTGCACACTGCCTTCTAGCAGGGCCTGAGGGAAGGCCCCGTGGATGCTAAGGAGTGGCCTGGAAGGCCTCCCAGAGGCCATACAGGCCAGGGGAGAGCAATGCTTGTTTGAAGTCACACAGCTCATGCAGGAGATTAGAGCTGAAATCCAGGCCTCCCAGCCTCTGAGCCACAACACTTCCTGCTACACCATGCTGCCTCTTCAAAAAGCCACAGGACGTTTGTTCTGCATTAAGGCAAACCAGAAACAGTTGGAACAGATTGACAGCCAGCTGCAAGGAAACCTCTAAGGCAGCTGGTGGTGAATGGGTGTTAGTGGGGGTGCTGCCCAACCAACCCCAGCGACATGCCAGGCCCACACAAGATGACACCCCACGGCAGTAACGCCAGCACAGTGTTCCTACAGCCCCCATACCTCCCCCGGTCTTGCGGCATTGATGAGACCACATGGGGCCTGGCCAGCCGCAGCCCCAGACCTCACTAGTTTACCATCTGCAGGCACTCGGTGATAATGAGATTCAGGGGGACCTTCATAGGGCACAGCCTCATGCTCCAGAAGCTTTCAGTCAACCCAGAACTTGTCAGTCTCTACAGCATCAGAAAGGCCTGGAAAGTCAGTACATAGAGAATGAGAGACCACCCCTGTGGCCAGGGCCCCGTTCAGATCTAAGGCTGGTGGGTGTTGTTTTCACTGCTGGCCAGAGGGGCTTTGTTTTCCTTTCTGGTTGTTGAGGGATAGTGGGATGCTAGAGGCCTTGGAGAGGCTCAGGATGGCCTTGCCAGGGTGCAAGTCATCACTTGGATGGAACCCCTGAGACTTGGACTTGTGAAAGGTCCAGTGGGTCCATCTTTAAGTCTCTGGGTGTAGTAAGTCAGTGATGAAGGTGTCTTTCCGGGAACCAGGCTGCTTGGGTCTCTGTGGCTGGCACCTCTGAAGGTTTTGCCTTGCTGGCAGGCTCAGACTCCACATGCTGTCCACTGCTGCTGCCAACCGAAGGCCAGCTTGGCTCAGCCTAAGTCCAGGCCCTGGCCTTTGGTGGGAAGAAGTGGGTGGTCTCCAAAGGGTCTCCAAGGGTGGTGGTGATGGTGGGGGCACACCCTTGGCTTTACCCTCCTGGTGAGGCACCCTCCCAGGCAAGAGACCATGCCCTGCAAGGAAACCCAGTGCTCTCAAGAAGGGAAGTGGATATTAGGTTGCCCAAGACAAAGGTTGTCCTTCATACCAGTGTGGAAATTGTTCCCAGTTATTTTTGTTAATTAATTTAATATGAATATGTGCTTTGCTGGTCCATATCAGCAGTCTAATGTGTGAGCTGTTAAGAAGTGAGGGATAAAAATAAAGAGCAAAATAAAAGATGATAGAAGTAGGGAGACAGAGCTTTCTCAGAGGGAAGGAGGATTGAGATCTGGAGGGAGGGAAGGGATGAAGGAGGAGAAAAGGAACTAAGATGTGTTGTGTACACGTACCAACTCCCCACAAGGAACGTACATTGTGTACCATACACACGTACTAAGAAACTCAACTAAAAAAAAAAAAAGAGTGTCACAAAATTAAAGAAGAAAAGATGAAATCAGTTTCAGAGAATTGAGTAGTCAAACTGACTTTTAATTTCACATGATTTTACTTAAATTTTTTTTTACTATATACATACATTTATTAAATTAAAAATTACTGATATTTTATCACCTGGAAAAAAAAAGAAATGAACTGAGGTGTCCTGGGAGTGACAGCTGTGTCCCCACACTGGTGTTCGGAGACCTCTTTGACCCCAGCAGGGATCCTGGGAGGCAGTTGTTCTTTTGCCAAATCTGCCACTCCCGGAAGAAGGACATTTTGACTCAGGAAACCAACATCTTGGATAGTTTTGCAGCCAACAGGAATGTAGGGGAAGAGCAAGCTCTCCCAGGCCATCGGAATTGAACCCAGGCCAGCTGCAGCAGGGAGCAGCTCTGCTGGGAAGATTCCAGAATCATCTGTCTGGGGTGCCTCCCCAGAGGAGCAGAGGCAAGATGTTGTTTTGCTGTTGATGATTTGAAACTGAGAGAAGCAAATAGAAAGGTTATAGAAAAGTAAGGCTGCCATTGACTCCCATATGCTATAGTAGAGAGTGATTGAAAGATTCACATTAAGAATGTGGCCCTTGAGAGCTGCCCCCAGTACAGAGGAGGTGAACCTTCCCGGTCACCGTACCACCATCCCCAGCACAGAGGAGGTGAGCTCCACGGGCACCAGCAGCACACATCCCACCCCCGACCTTGAAATGAGAAGACATGTAAACAAGTCTCAAAACCAGACTTCCAGATCACCTAAAGCAACCCCAAAGGGAAATGAGATGGAACAGTCTGATATTCAACCACCTGGACTCCCTGAACTGGCAATAAAAGAGGATCTAGGGGCCAGGGATTTAGCTCAGTAGTTTTGCTGCCTGCTGTGCAAGTGCAAGGACCTGAGTTCAATCCCTGGTACCAAAAAAAAAAAAAAAAAAGAGGATCTGGAAAATATGAAATCAGAAATAATTTCTCAGATAACAGCAGTGATTGTGCCCATAGTGCAAGACATGATTAATAAATCTAGAGAGGACACAGATTTAAAAAATAGAGGAGCTGAGGAACATGATGGAATCCCAACATAGGAAACAAATGGAATCCTTAAAACAAATGCAAACAGATTTCCAGGAGATTAAAAACTCCACTGAAAGTTTACACAGCAGAATGAGCCAATGTGAGGACAGAATTTCAGATATAAAAGATAAGATTGCAATTAATGACCAGGAAAAGAAAAATTTCTTTAAAATAGTAAGGGACCACAAGAAATCATTCCAACAGCTGCTAGATGATGCAAAGAAGAATAACAAGACTGATCAGAGTCAATGAAGAAACAGGAGAGAATGCAGATGGCATTAAAAAACTGTTCACAGACGTGATGGCAGAAAACTTCCCAAGCAGGGGAAAAGAACTTAATATAAAGATAAGTGAGGCATATAGGACTCCAACTAGCCTTGATCAAAAAAATCTACACATAGGCATATAATAGTTAAGATTCCAGAAACCCAACAGAAGAACAAAATTCTACAAGCAGTTAGAGAAAAGAAACAAATCATATACAAAGGAATGCCTATCAGAATCGCAGCAGACTTCTCAACGCAAACCTTCAAGGCAAGAAGAGTTTGGAGTGACGTATTTCAAGGTCTAAAGGAAAACAGCCTCCAACCCAGACTGATGTACCCTACAAAACTATCTTTCAAAATGGATGGAGAAATAAGATACTTTCATGACAAAGAGCACCTTAGGAACTTCATGAATACCAAACCAGCACTCCAAAAAATTTTAGACAATATCCTAGGAAAAGACAACGAGGACCACAACCCCAGGAAGGCCAGCAGAATGGGTCTGTGGGGCATGACAAGAAATTAAATGCAAAGGGGGAGAATCCAACAAAAAGAAAAAGTCATGACAATGATAAGTCAATATGTATCAGTTATAACCATCAATGTTAATGGTCTCAATTCACCAATCAAAAGAAAGACTGGCAGAATGGGTCAAAAAGCAAGATCCAACAATATGCTGCATACAAGAAACACACTTAATTCAAAATGAAACTCATAGACTGAAAGTTAAAGGGTGGAAAACAATACTCCATGCAACAGGAACCTGAAAAAAAGCAGAAGTAGCTATCCTCTTTGCAAATCAAGTGGATTTCAAACCATAATCTGAAACACTTCTGGTCCCAAGAATTTCAGATAAGGGATAGTCAACTTGTACGTAGAAATCTATTGTGAACATGTGTTTTCATTTCTCTTCAGTAAAAACTTAAGAACAGAACTATTGGTTCTTAACAGTAATACAAGAAATTTCTATATTGATTTCCAAAATGGTTTTATCATTTTACATTCACTTTAGCAGCAATAGAAAGTTCTAACTGGTTCACACCTAAGCTGACATTTGTTCTTTTAAAACTTTTAACTTCATCTCCCTAATAAGTGTATAATATGATCTTGTTATTGTACTGATTAGTATTTTTCTGATTCTAGTGTTGTACACATTTCCTTGTGCTGTACTGGCTATTTATCATCTTCTTGTGTCTACTCTTTTTTAAAATTCTTAAGTTCTTTTATTGGTACATTTTAGGTATACAATACGTTTACATTTGTTATTGCTTGTACCTCTACATGATGTATCTTGGTTCTTATTTTTTCCCCATTACCTGTGCACCCTTCACCCGCTCCACCCTTCCCTATTTACATAGACTTCATTTCCATTTTTTTCTTTTCTCATAATTTTTCCTTTCCCTTCTTTCCTTTCCCTTTCCCCTCCCATCACCCCACCCCTTTGGACATTTCTTCCTATTTCAAATTATCAGTTATTCATTTTAATCATTTTCACCCTTATTTACACTTTCAGTTTCTCGTACCAGAGAAACTATTTGGTATTTACACATGTGTCCTATTTCACCTAAGAGTATGACCTCAATATGCATCCATTTAGCTATAAATGACTCTAGTTTCTCATTCTTTTTTTTTTTTTTAGTTTCTCATTCTTAATGGCTGAGTAGTACTCCATTTTATAAAAAAAAAACCATCTTCTTTATCCAGTTTCCAGTTGATGGACACTTGGGCTGTTTCCAAACTTTAGCTATTTCAAACTGTGCCACTATAAACATGGGTGCACATATATCACTATGGTATGATTCTTTTAATTCTTTGGGGAAGATACCCAGCAGGGGAATAGCTGGGTCAAATGGGACCTCTAGCCCTAGTTCTTTGAGGTATCTCCATACTGATTTCCACAGTGGTTGCACCAGTCTGCACTCCCACCAACAATGGAGAAGGGTTCCTTTCTCTCCACACCCCCGCCAGCATTTGTTATTGGTTGATTTCTTGATAGCAGCCGTTCTTTCTGGGGTGAGGTGGAATCTCAGTGTTGTTTTCATCTGCATCTCTTGAATGACCAGTGATGTTGAACATTTTTTCATATATTTATTTGCTGCTTTTACTTCTTGTTCTGAGAAATGTCTTCATTTCAGCTGCCCATTTTTGAATTGGGTCTTTGAATTTGGGGGGTTCTGTTTTTTTTCAGTTCTTTATATATTCTTGATAGTAGTCCTTTGTCTGAGGTATAGCTGCTAAAAATTTTTTCCCACATTGTAAGTTGTTTCTTAGCTCTGTTGGTGGTTTCTTTTGCAGTGCAGAAGGTTTTTATTAAGATGAGATCCCAGTTGTTGATTCTTTGTGCTAGTTCCTGTGCTACTGAGCTTTTGTTCATAAAGTCTTTTCCTATACCAATGTCTTCAAGAGTTCTACCTAACTTATCTTCCAGCAAATTTAGTGTTTCTGTTTTAATATTTAGATCTTTAATCCACTTTGATCTTAGTTTAGAGCATGGTGATAGGTACGGGTCTAGTTTTAATCTTTGGCAGGTTGAAATCCAGTTTTTCCAACACCATTTATTAAATAGGCTATCTTTCCTCCAATGAGGGTGGTTGGCTCCTTTGTCAAGGATGAAGTGGGTGAGTATGTCTGGAGTTGTTTCTGCATCTTCTAATCTATCCCACTGATCCTCAGGTCTGTCCTTTTTATCAGTACCATGCTGTTTTTATCACAGTAGCTTTGTACTATAGTTTCAAGTTGGGGATTGTGATACCCCCTGCCATGTCTCTGTTGCCTAGAATTGCTTTTGCTATTCTAGGTCTCTTCTGGTTCCAAATGAATTTTTGGATTGTTTTCTCTAGTTCTGTGAAGTATATTGTTGGAATTTCAATTGGCATTGCATTGAATCTATATAGCAGTTTTGGAAGTATGGCTATTTTCACTGTATTGGTTCTTCCTACCCAGGAACAAGGGATGTCTTTCCATTTTCTTATATCCTCTTCGATCTCTTTTTTCAGAGTGCTGTAGTTTTCTGTGGAGAGGTCTTTTGCTTCCTTTGTTAGATTGATTCCTAGATATTTCATTTTTTTGGATGCTATTATAAAAGGAATTGTTTCCCTAATTTCTCTCTCAGTGAGTCTGTTATTTGTGTACGAGAAGGCTATTGTTTTTTGAGTGTTGACCTTGTATCCAACTACTCTACTGAATCTTAATTAAGTCTAGAAGTCTTTTGGCCTAGTTTTTTGGGTCTTCTATGTAAAGTATCATATCGTCAGCAAATAATGACAGTTTAACTTCTTCCTTTCCTATCTTTATTCCTTTTGTTTCTTTCTCTTTTCTAATTGCTGTGGCTAATGTTTCCAGAAGTATATTGAACAGGAGTGCTGATAGTGAGCATCCTTGTCTTGTTCCTGATTTTAGTGTGAAAAATTTCAGTTTTTGACCATTTAGTGTGATGTTGGATGTTGGTTTTTCGTAGATAGCCTTAATCAGGTTGAGATAAAGACCTTCTATTCCAATTTTCTGTAGCGTTTTTATCATGAATGGGTGTTGGATTTTGTCGAATGCCTTTTCTGCATCTATTGAGATGATCATATGGTTTTTGTCCTTGACTCTGTTAATATAGTGTATTACATTTATTGATTTATGAATGTTGAACCATCCTTGCATCCCTGGGATAAATCTGACTTGGTCAGGGTGTACGATCTTCTTGATGACCCTCTGTATTCTGTTTGCCAGTATCTTGTTGAGGATTTTTGCATCTATGTTCATTAGGGAGATTGGCCTGTAGTTCTCTTTTTGGGTTGGGCCTTCCCTGGTTTTGTAATCAAAGTAACACTTGCTTCCAGGAATGAATTTGGAAGCCTTGCTTCCCTTTCAATTTCCTTGATGAGTTTAAAGAGTAATGGCAATAGTTCTTCTTTAAATGTCTTGTAGAATTCAGCAGTGAAGCCATCAGGACCTGGGCTTTTCTTTGTTCGTAAATTTTTTATTACATTTTCAATTTCACTCATTGTAATTGGGGTGTTTAGAATTTCTATATCTTCTTCATTTAAACTCTGGCAATTCGTATGTATCTAGGAATCTGTCCATTTCTTCTGTGTTTTCCATTTTATTGGAGTATAGGTTCTCTTGTGTCTACTTTTTAATTGGGTTGTCTATTAATGAGCTGTAAGTGTTCTTTAAATATTCTAGTCATAGGTTATATGTATTATAAATATGTTCAGTTTAAGGACTACTCATTTTCTTAACAATGTCTTTTGAAGTTCTAAATTTTGATGGAATCTCATTTATCAATTTTTTTCTTTTATACATCATGTTTTTTTGTATCCTAGGAAATTCTTGCCTACCCTAAATTCATGAACATTTTCCCTTATAATTTCTTCTTAAAGAAGTTTTATAGTTTTATTCTTTCATATTTAGCTTCATAGATCCTTTCAAGTTATTTTTATGTATGGAAATAAAGGGTTGAGGTTAATTTTTTACATACGGACACTAGGTGTTCTGGTACCATTTGTTGAAAACACTATCTTTTCCTTTGCTCTTGAGTTGAGTTTATGTTCTATAAAATGTTAATGTTAAATAATCTTTCAGAAATCAGTGGACCATATATGTGTGGTTCTATTTCTAGATTCTCTGTTTTATTCCATTGATCTATATGTCTTTCCTTACGCCAACATTGCCTTGATTACTGTAGCTTTAGAGGAAGTCTTAAAATTAGGTAATAAATGTCTTCCAACACTGTTATTTTTTTTTCTTTTTACTTTTCTAGGTCCTTTTACTCCTACATAACTTTTAAATTTCAATATCCAATTCTTCATTTATAGCAAGTATACATAGACCTGAATTTTTTATATACCTTGTGTTTTCTAATCCTGCTAAATTCAAATACAAGTTCTAAGGGCTCCTAGAGATTTCTCGGTATTTTATCTGTAGATGATCATTTCATCTACATATAAAGATTTTACTTCTACCTTGCCAATCTTATGCTATTTGTTTCTTTTTATTGGCAGACTATTTTGGTTTGGGCCTATGTTTCAAAGTTTAATGGACAAATGAAGAGTAGACATATCTGCCCTTGATCCCCACCTTAGGGAGAAAGCATTGTATCTTTTCTATTCATATAAGGCATTTTTGCTGGAAGTATAGAGTACATGACTTTTATCTGTTGAGAAGGTTCTGTTCTACTTCTAGACTCCTGATAGCTTTTACCATGAACAACTGTAGAATTTAGTCAAATACTTTTTCTCCAACTAGTGACAGGATCATATGGCTTTTTCCTTTCCTCTGTTAAAATGATGACTTATGGGGGTGGACCTTCCAATGCTGAACCAACACTGCCATCCCTATAATAAAACCACTTTCTACATCCTGCCAGATCTGACTTCTAAGAGATTGTTTTGTTAAACAAATTTCTATCTATGTTCATACTTTTTTCTTCTATTATCTTTTTCCAGTTTTAGGATTAGCACAATGTTGATTTCCTAACATGAGGGGACAAGTGTTCCTTCTTTTTTCTGCTTTAAATGTTTGATATAATTTATCAGTTAAAATGTATATGAGCCTGTTGTTGTCATATAGGTAGGTTTTCAAGCTAGGAATATCCTTTCTTTAATAGGTGCTATTCAAATTTTATATTTCCTCCAGAGTTAGTTTCATTAATTTGTCTTCCAAGGTACTTCTTAGGAGTTGTCAAATTTATTTCAAAAAAGATTTTTGTAATATGCTTTCTATAGCCTTTTAAATTCTGTAAAATCTGTGGTAATGTCCTCTAAATCTTGATATTATAATTTTTTAAAATGTATAATTGATATTGTGTAATAGGAAGAAAGGGCCTAAAGGAGTAGGGGAAGTGGGAGGGGTAGGGCAAAGGAAAGAAGGGAAAAGAAAAAATATGAGAAAAGGAAAAAATTGGAAACAAAGTCTTTGCAAATAGGGAAGGGTGGAGGGGGCAAAGGGAGGGCAGGGGAATGGGCAAAAAACCAAGAACCAAGAGCCGGGGATTTAGCTCAGTGGTTTCGCTGCCTGCTACACAAGTGTAAGGACCCGAGTTCGATCCCCGGTACCAAAAAAAAAAAAAAAAAAAAAAAAAGAGCCTGTCTGTCCTGGATCTCTCTTGTGAATTGCCAGGCAAGAGAGGGTATCTGTTCTACTTGAAAGTACAGAGTGATTAGTGAAAGCTGCTCTAAATGCAAAAGTGTTGCCATTTGCAAAATTCCAGTCAACATTTTCAGTTATAGTTCAGAAATCATCAATAGGTGATAAGTCACGATAAAGAATACTAGTGAACTCTTACAGAGGTTAAAGAGGGAATTTAAAAATAAAGCCAGTAAGCATGCATTAAAGTTTAAAAAAAAAAAAAAGAACCAAGATACTTCATGTAAAGGTACAAGATCCCAATGATGAATGTAACTGTATTGTATACCTAAAATGTACCAATAAACTTAATGGAAAAAAAAAAAGAATGTGGCCCTTGAAAGCAGCTTCCATTGCTCAGACAGCTCAGGAAAATTCCCTGTGTGCCTCATCTCTGGGCTCCGAACAAGATTACCCGAGCAGTAATGCTCCTAGAAAATGACCAGCCCTTGAAAATGAGGGTGGAGAACAGAAATGCTATGTCAGCCCTCCCTGAAAGAATTGAATGGGAAAACCTTCCATCCGGGTCCTATGATGGACCACAGTTAAACTGTGTCAGAGGAAGGTACCGTCATCTGGGAAGGCTCCCCAGGTTTCAGGACCCGCAGAGCTGCCTCTGCACATTGGTTCTTGGGGACATTGCAGCCCACAGGACAGGAAAGAGGAGGAGACTCATGAGTGCAAGAGGTTTTCAGGCCCACCCAGCTCCATGAGCCTCTTCATACTTAAATCCTCAACTTCAGTGGCCTTTACCTTAGAGCTAAGGGATAAGGAGGATACTTTCTTGAAGAATCTGTCTTTCTTTTTTGCTAAGACTTAATATATTAAGATTTTACATAGGAACATTTGAAGTGGTTCCAAAACCCTCCTGGAGTCTCGACTGGCTTTTCTTGTCTCTACACTGGGTGACCTAGGAGGTCAAGCCGTGCAGACAGCTGGCTTGATGAAGACACTGCCCAGTGAGCCCGGGACTCTGGGTCAGGACTGTAGGGGGCACCACTGCCACTGATAAGCACCAAGCCCTGCCCTTGAGCCTGAGTCCACCAGGCCTCCCTCCTGCACCTGCCGACCACCACACACAGAGGTTCAGGAGGAGAGCAAGAGGATGGCAGGACAGCCCTCGGCTGCCAGGAAGTCCAAGTCTGTGGAACGGAAGTCCAGGACCCTGGGTTTCAGTCCTCCACTAGCTGCGATACCTCCCTTCACACCCTCAGTTTCTTCATCTGTAAAATGGGTATCATGCAAATACTCGCACGTTCATCAAGTAAGATCTCGGATGAGATGGTGCATGTGAAATGCTTCATTGCAGAAACCACTGTCGTTACTGTCATGAATACCCCAAGTTGTACTGGATGGACCCCAAAGCACTGCTGACTTGGGAGGAGTTCAGATACCTCTCCTAGGCACAGACATGAATGGCCTTCTGGGTCCCTCTCAAGACAAGAACCAAGGTGGGAAAGTGGACTCGAGGGTGGGTTTGTCTCTGCTTCAACGCAAGCTTAATAGTAGTTGCCAATTATGGAGCAGTAACTCTGTGCCCAAGTGTGATGAGCATTTTACACACCAGATCTTTTTCTTCTCCCAGCATCCCTGTGGGATAGATCCTCTAGGTCACAGAGAGGTTAAATAACTTGCCTGAGGCCACACAGCTTTATAAGTGGTTGGGCAAGGTTGTCTCATTCCTGAGTTGGTACCCTTAGCTGGCAGGCCAGACTACCTCTTCCTTCACCATTATCACCTCTGTCCTGAGTTGGAGGAAAAGAGGGGTCAGCAACTTCACTGTGCTGTGCATACTGGACCCTGTTCCTCTTGAGAGAAGAGACCAGGGCCCCTGCAGACATGGCAGGGAGCAGGAGCACCATCACAGAGCTGGGCAGAGGGGATGCACCTGGCTGGTCGTGGCTCAGCCCCCATGCCCTGAAGACACCTGAGGCTCCCTCCATTCCCTTGGCTGATGGCCATGGAAGGTCCTTCATTATGCCTAACTTGCCCCAGCCTCCTACCTCAGCCTAGGCGCAAGGCTCTTTCTTCGTTCTCTTTCTCCATCACAAAGTTTATCCCAAACTCACAGACTGTCTTAAAGCTCCGCATCCTCCTTAGTCTAGGGAGGTGGCCTTGCCCTTGCCCATGTGGTTTGCAGGGCACCCTGAGGAGAGGTGGGCAGATGCCTTCTGGGGACAGTGGCTAAAGTCCCCCTGACCCCTGCAGGGTGGTGGCAGGTGGGCCTACTGGGAGGGTCAGATCCCAGTGCCGACAGCAAATCACATTCGGTTCATCTTCCTCTGAAAGTACCGCAGTTCCTTACTGAGCTGCAATAAGACGCACCTGTAGGCCACGAGAAAATTAGGTAGAAGAGAACAGCATTCATCTGTTAAGCCCTAAGTATGTGTCAGGAACCTGTGCTGAGCACACTGGGCATCTTCCAGCGGGAAGATTCTCACACCTCCAGGCAGGAGTGCTTTTCAACCTATTTTACAGTTGAGGAAGCTGAGGCTGAAGTATCTTGCCACTGATCCGGTGGCCAAATTGATAGAGGAGCCAGGATCAAAGCCTGTTCTGTGTTCCCCAAAACCTGGGCTCTCAACTCCTCAGCACAGGGCCTCACTGTCTTGCAGAGAAGACCAGGCATGTGGGAACTGCATTGAGTTCTTTTTGCTCTCCCCATCCTTTAATGTCTAAACCAGACAGAAAAGGGATTCTTTATGGCTGCTCTGTAGAGTTTGGCACTTTTCTTTCAGACAGACTATTTCTTAAACAGGCTTGGCTTTTTTCTTCCTGAGCACTACAAAATACAACTGGACAAATCTAAGCCATTTGTGTCAATTAAATAGTGGTTTTCTCTCTGGCAAGCATTTACGCAGCACTGATTCTATATCAGGCCCTTTGTATTAATTGCTTTTATTTAGTTCTCATGCCAAGCTGCATTAGATGATGTCATTGTAAAGTGGTGCAAGACAGTGGTTAAGCATTTGGCCCTGAAAATCTGGCTTCCTCTTACCCTGCTGCTTGCTGGCTGTGTGGCCAGTATGACCATGGGCAAGTCTCTTACTCTGGTTCCTTATTCGCAAAATGATTATAACCATAGGAGACTTAGAAGCTGCAAGTGGGCTAACGTAAGGGAAGTACTTGGATCAGTGCCTGACATCACGGTAGCTTTAGTTACTGTCAGGACTTTACATACAAGGACATTGGAAAGTTAAAAAAACAAAAAGGAAGAGGAAAGAAGGACAAAGTGGAAACAACGATTTGTAGTAAGGAGGGGAAGAGCAGTTGAAGGGAGGGGAGAGGAATGGGAAAAGAAGAAGAATCAAGATGCATCATGTATGGGTACAAATTCCCTGTGGTGAATGCTATCATTATGTATATCTAAAATGTTCCTATCTCTGGGGATTTAGTTCAGTGGCATGGGCACCTGCCTGGTAAGCTTAAGGTCCTGAGTTCGATCCCCGGTACCAAAAAAAAGAAAAGAAAAAAATACCAAAAACCAAACAAACAAAAACCATGAGCATTCCTAAAATGTACCAATAAACTTAATTAAAAAATAAATTTAAAAAATTACTACTATGACTTTGAAAACTTTCAAATGCCAAAACAAAACAAAGTTGCTCAGCCACATAGGGAGAGCTGGCATTTTAAGCCAGTGAGTCCAGTGCCAAGACGTATGCTCTTCACCTCTCCTCCTTCTTAGTAGCTCCAATTCCTTCATCTTTTTATTCTGTAAACACTTGAGGTGTAACTTACATACCGTGAAACTCACTGATTTCAAGTATGACTTACTAAATTTACAGTTGTGTGACCATCATCATAATCAAGTTGAGAAAATTTCCATTGTCCCCAAAGGGTCCCCAGTGCATGCTTGTGCTTCCCGTTCCCAGCCCCAACCCTGGGCAACCTCTCCTCTGCCTTCCACCTCTGTACCTCGGCTTTCCTTTAGGGTGGGGCTTCCAGATGAATTCCTGATACAGGGTGCAGTCTTTAGTGATTGGCTTCTTTCACTCTTGTGATGTATTTGAAGTTCATTCATGTTGTCATTTATATTAGTGGTTTGTTCACTTTGACAGTTTGCCTTTGTATGGATAGACTCTGGTGTTTTTTGTTCACTGGTCGATAGACATTTGGATGGTTTCCATCTCTGACCTTTATGAATACCTTTTTAACTGTTAATAATTTATTGCGAAAAATTTCAACCATATAACGAAACCCACAGACCCAGCAACTACTTTCAACCTTGAACATGAACATTTGGCATTGTTACTTCATCAAAACTTCTGCTTTTTTGGGGGCATGCTTTATAGCAAATCTCAAACATCATATCATTTTATTTTTTAACTTCACTCTTTAAGCATATGAATTTTTATTAATTTCAAATAGGTAATATAGTCATAAGGTTCTAAGAACAAAAAATGTAGAAAGGTATGTGGTTTCATTCTAGGAAGTCCTATCCCACAGCTGCTCACTTTTCATTCAATCACTGTTATTTTCATGTATCCTTTCAGAATTTATTTTCCTTATGTAAAAAAAAAAAGCCAGGGGTCAGGGATTTAGCTCAGTGATTCTGCTGCCTGCCTCGAAAGCTAAGGACCCGAGTTTGATCCCCCGTACCAAAAAAAAAAAAAAAAAAAGCCAGGGGTGATGGTATATACTTGTAATGCCGGCACTCTGGGAGGCCAAGGCAGGAGAATCACAAGTTTGAGCCCAACCTGGACAGTGACTTAGTAAGACCTGGTCTTAAAATTAAAAATTTTAAAAAGCGTGGGGATGGAGCTCAGGGCTAAGGCCCCAGATTCAATCCCCAGTATGCTGTATCTTTTCCCACTTTTTACAGAAAAGGAGGCAGGTGTACTATTTCGTACTGATTTTTTTTCTCTTCATAATGTAGCTTAGAAACCTTTCAGTATCAGAAGATATTTCTTCATTCTTTTGTAATTTTCCAGCCACATATTAATTCATCATAGGGATATGCCTTAACTTATTTAACTAGTCATCTGGAGATGGACATTTGGACTATTTCCAGTCTTTTACTAGTACAGGCAATGTGCAGTTCTTATTCTTGTGCATATATCACTTCTCACACTAGAATATTTTATAGGATAATTTTGAAAAAAAGAATTGCTGGGCCAGAGAATATAAGCATTTGTAGCACTTGAAGTCTTCATTAATTTGCCCACTTTGGCACTTGCACCAGTCTATACTCCCCCAGCATTAATTATAAGCACTTGATACCCTACTGTCTCTTTTCTTCAAGAGAAAGAATTAACTGACTTTTCACCTCTTACATAAGAGTCCTGTTTCTCAGTTCTTGCCACATTTTCTTTCATTTTACTTTTTTCTTTAATTTGTCCTTTTTTTGGTTTGCTTTTTTTTTTTTTTTTTTGAGATAGGATCTCACTGTGTAGCCCAGTCTGACCTCAAACTCCAGATCCTCCTGCCTCAGCCTCCTGTGTGCTGGGTTCACAAGCATGTGCCCCTACTCCCAGAGAGTTTATACGTTTTATGTTAAGCTTCCCTGTTCATTTGTTTGTCTGACATGAGATCTTATTATGCTGCCCTGTTGGTCTCAAACTCCTGGGCTCAAGTGATCCCCTTGCCTCAGCCTCCTGAGTAGTTGGGACTGCAGGCACATCCCACTGTGTTAAGATTGTTTGAATGGATTATTCTTGCATATCTTTATTCATATTTTAAGGCTTTAAAAAAACAGCTTCATTGAGATATAATTCACATAGCATACAATGCATCTAATTAAAGTGTACTGCTCAGTGATATTTAGTCCATGGCTCATTTTTACTACTCATCTCTAACCTTTAAAAAAAGGGTTTTTTTCTAATTACAGAGGCATTACATGTTCAGTTTAGAAAAGATAGAAAAACAGATATGACAGTGAAAAATGTAGCACTGTAGAAATATCCACTGGTAATTTTTTTTATAAAAACCAAAATACCATAAGGTGTGTACTACACTGAGGTTTGTTTTATGAATCTGAGTTCTTTTAAGCCTCTCAGTTACAACTCATGCTGCAGCTCTGCTCATGCCAGACCATCACTGGTGACAGCAATAGCAGAAATAAGGACAAGACCCCCACTTACTGAGAGCTTCCTGCTATCAGGCCTTTCATACTTTACCTACTGGATCTTACATGATCCTCAAAATAATTAGGAAAGATTGGCACTATCCTCATTCCCATTTTATAGCTAAAGAAACAGGATTGAAAAGGTCAAGTAGGCAGGGATTTAGCTCAGGGGCGCCGTGCCTGCCTGGCAAACACAAGATCCTGAGTTCAATCCCTGCTACCAGAAAGAAAAAGGTCAGGTAAGGACTGGGAATGTAGCTCAGTGGTGCAGCACCTGCCTAGCTAGCACAAGGCCCTGAGTTTGATTCCCAGTACCAAAAAAAAAAAAAAAAGACACCCCCCCCGCCCCCCCCCCAAAAGGTCAAGTAATTGGCCTTTTAAACAGGTGGCAAATAAACTCCTCTTACTGGTGTGACTTCAGAATCCCTGGTCACTGGGCTGTACTTCATCCTGACTGGAGACATTCACCTCGGTCTCAGGAGAGTCAGGGGGCACAGCGGTCTCAGCCCGCCGGAGTGGCTGTTTCTGGGCGGGTGCTGGTCAGTGCCCTCCTCCTGCACTGGCCCGGGGCGAAGAGGGCCCTGCCTCCTTCAGGGGCGGGAGGCATCCCTGGAGAAGTGACCTGGGGCACGGCCACAGACTACGTGGAGCCCTCTGGGACCGGCCTCTCCCTGCACCCCATTGATGGAGAACAGAGAACTGGAGAGCAGTTCCAGTTCCGGGGAGCTCAGAGCTGGGTGCTTCGCCAACACCTTCCCTCCTCCCTCACTTCCCACGTCCCCCACTGTGGCCCAGCTTGTTCAAGTCTATCTTCCCCAGCCATTCCCCGAGCCAGACAGCCAGCAGGAGGTTCGTGGCTGTTAGCTAGAACAGCGGGCTGGCTGCTTGGTTGCTGTGGCAACGGCTGTTGTAAGCAAGTGGTCCTTGTGGCAGAAGACAATTTAATAAACCGAATCTGGGGCCCCAGTGCAAAGGTCTGGCAGAAGCGTTATTGGGCACCGTCTGTGGTGAGAAGCTGTAGCGTGGGGGTCCTTGGGAGGGGGTCAGAGTACACGGGGAGGTAGTACCTGTGGACCTGGCTCTTGTCCTGCAAAGGCAGCTCAGTGGTAGGCGAGCTCCGGTGTGTCCTCAGAGATCCTGAGACTAGTGTGGCCATCACCCAAGGCTGAGCCTGCCCTCTGCTTCCAGCTAGGACAAACTACTTTGTATCAGAAAAACACTCACCACCCCCAATTGGAAAATGTAGGCAGGGCACAAAAGATGAAGTTGAAACAAGGTGAGCAGGCCGATGTCCCACCTAGGGGTGGATCTGAGCCCCCGCAGTGCCCTGGGGAGACAGCATGCTACCTCTGGGTCTGTGCTGCAGTAAAATAGCAGAGCCCCCAGGAGCGCTGTCTGCGCCTCTGTGCTATTGCTCTCCTTGCACTCTCTGGAATCCTCTCCGGTCCAGTTTTCAGCCCTGCTGTTCCCCAGACTACTCTTGTCAAGGTCTCCATATATGACTAGGTCCCCTAGGTAACTCCAGGTCCTGATCCTTCTTTTCTGTCAGCTGCTTTTGCCACTGTTGGTTCCTCTCTCTTCTCTGTCACTCTTGGCCTCAGGGGACTACACTCACTGGCCGTCCCCTTGGCCCTGGTGGGGCTTCCTCTGCCCTGCTCCGGAGCTGGGGGACCCGTGGCTCATGGGTTGGTGCTGTTGCTCATTCTAACTTTGATTCTCCTGGGAGCAGCAGCCTCTGAGACAGGTTTTTGGGCAGCAAGTTCCCTGGGCAGTGCCTTGGGTGTGTCCCTGTCCAGGAGCCAACTCAGGATCAGGCAGGGGAGAAACTGTACTGCAGGAGAGGCTCCAGGAGACCTCCAAGGGGCTGGGCGGCCTCAGTCCCCAAGGTGGGGTGGGGACAGCAGAGCACTGTGATTCGAATGCATCACCTCATGGACTCTCCCTAACCCCTCAAGGAGGAGGTTCTGTCACTGTCCTCGCTTGCAGGTGCAGGGGTTGAGGCTGGGTGGAGTTTTACAGCCACTGTGGACCTTGAGATTCAGGTGAAGCTTTGCCACTCTCCAGAACCCTGCTATCACTCCTGCTTCACAGAGCTGCTATGAAGTGTACAGAGGAAACTCCAGGGCCAGGCCCCTGGGACTCCTTGTCAGTCTCCCAGCTCTGCCGCCTGCTCCCTGCCCACTGACACCACACTTGCAGGGCTCCCTGGGGCGCCTGGGAGAGGGAACTCAGCCTCCTGAGTGGGGCGGGACATGAAGCCCCACAAAGCTTTGGGAATCGGGGGTTATCTCAAAATGGGGGAGAAGTTCACACCATCTTCAGTTTAGTAGAAAAACAATGTCCAAACCCAAGAAGAAAGGATGCTGCATAATGCCTTTCCACAGCTCTGGGAGGATCCCCTCCAGGTCCTGGGCCTCCCTTGGTGAGTACCGAGCTAACTCATCTAACGGGCTGAGGACTGGCCTGGAGTAGATGCCTCCTTCCCATCCTGAGCACTGCCACCCCTCCCCTCCTAGCCGTCTCCAGGCCACAGCCCACGTTCCCCGGGGCTGGCTGCTGAGCTCCCAACGGCTGTATGGGACTGTCGGCTCAGGGCAGGTGGGTAATGGTGCCCCAGAGGAGAGGGGCTTCCCTAGATTCCATCCTTGTTCCCTCTTAGGACAGCCTGGGATGTCACACTGTTTCCACATCTGACGAAGATGTTCTGAGATGTCACAATAATCAAGCGGCCCCAGAGGCAGGATGAAGGATGAGACACCAGAGAGCCAGGGGTCTCTCCCTCAGGCCCAGCGGCTGCTTTCAGCATGTGTGTGCAACTGTAGGAAGGGATATTTCATTTGATGCTGGCTGCTTCCTCTCACATGGTTAAGACATTTAGGGGAAAAAAATCTATTCTAAAATAAGCAAATCTCTAGCCAGTGGGAGCCACTCTGTGCCTGAAGGGCTTTAGTATCCACACACGCACCTATGCTCTGATACACACAGGCCCGTGTCCACACTCAGGCACACTGGCTACCCTCATGCTCACTCACACACTGCACAAACATGCAGACCCAGAAAGGGAACCGCTGACCAGAGTAGGGGCAGGATGAAGCCACTCCTGCCCTTCCTGCCAGTGAGGCCTGGGGTGTGGGTGTGCTGTTGCTGCCTGCAAGAGCTACAGTCCCCACACAGTGCTCTCCAGTCCCTCAGAAAGCTGCTTTTGCCTACTCAGGGTCAGGGTGACATTTGAAGCCTGCAGGAGTGGTTGATTTGAGGGATGTGCATTGAATCATCTGTGGTATTTTTGAGGGAAAGAAGAGCAGTGCTGGAAATGGAACATAGGGCCTTTGCACTGAGCTACATCTGCAGTCCTTTATTATTTTTTATTTTGATACAGGGTCTTGCTAAGTCATTAGGTTGCTCACACTGGTCTCAGACTTGGAATCCTCCTGCCTCATTTTCCCACAATGATGGGGTTACAGGCATGCACCACAGCATCTGTAGCACCTTTACAGTATCAGTAGGGACGTGCACATTTACCATCCAGATAGCTGCTGCCAAGGTGCCCACCCCTCCCTGCAGGCCTTCCAGCTCCCACAGCCTTCTTCACCTTGTCAGGTGTCGAGGCACTCAGGGGCCTGGGGCCATAGATTAGGTTTGTACTCAGTACAGCTGCTTGAGAGATCTTCAAAGCGAGCTGGTGGGCAATTTGGAATTGAAGCAAAACTCCAGTGTCTTTCCCGAATTCTGCCATCCAAAGGCACAGATCAGAGGAAGTAAGTGGCACCAACTCTGAGGTTCCCTTGTGATTCTTCTTCCTTTCCGCAGAGTCCCCCCAAATTGAGTGCTCCTCAGTGGTGCTCAGACCCCATCACACTCTCCTGCTCTCCCACCTTCTTCCCCACGGAGCGCACATACACGGGGCTCTTAGCCATGTCAGGCCTCCAGGAAGGGCCACATCCCAGGGGTTCTGAACCCAGATTCCAAGAATGGTCCTCAGGGGTTTGTGACCCTCCAAAGCCACTTGCAGTAGCGTGGGAGTGTGTGTGCTTTTCCTCCTGAGGGAAGAGCTGCCCCCAGCCAACGGGGTCTCAGAGCAGCTATGTGACCACCCTGATCTCCTGCTGACCCCGAGACAGGGTCAGGAGGCTTAAGGGCAGGCCGACTAAAAGGACTTCATTACAGAAGAACCCAGAATCCAGGGAGGGGAGGGCTGGTGCACAAGTGTGCAGTGAGGACACCTCTGAGTAGAACCCAGAGCTCCCACCAGGCCCCCAGTGGGAGACTGCATAACCCTCAAGGTTAAGAGTCACAGATACAGAGATGTAAGGTTAAAGCATTAATGTCACCCAAGAGGGTAGATATGTTTCATAGTGAGTATTTTCCCAAATGTAAATATATTAGTTCATTGTAGAAAATATGAGAAAAATCTTCAGGAAATCTAAAAATCTTCTGTATCTCCAGACTCAGAGATAATATCTACCTTTTTAAAAAGGTTTTTTAAAGTCTTAATTATACTCATTTTTAATGTATTTTTCTTTTGCTTAATTTTTTTTCAGCACTGGAGTTTGAACCCAGGGCTGCTCTACTGTCCCTTTTTATTTTATTTTGAGACAATGTCTCACTAAGTTGCCCAGGCTGGCCTTGAATTTTCAATCCTGATTCAGCCTCTTGAGTAGGTGGGATTACAGATGTATTTCACTGCCCCTATCATAATATTTTATGAGCATTCTCTCCTGTTATTAAATAATTTTCTAAAGCAGTGGTTTCAGACTTTTACTAATGGAATTCTTTTTTTTTTTTTTTTTAACTAATGGAATTCTTACTTTCAAACTAAGTCTTACACAGAAGTCTAAAATATGAAAGATAGGAGAAATTCTACTTCAAACCACAGGAAGAGAAGAAAACATAATTTGAAAGCCACATCTAAAAACATGAGTTACAATGGCTATATAGTATTCTATCATATGGATGTGTGGGTGCAAGACATTCAGGTAAATTAGATTTCAGATAAACAGCAAACACATGTCCCAGCTTGAACTTCAGGTAAACAATGAATACTGTCTTAAAATATATCCTATGTAATAGTTGGAACATACACTAAAAAAATTATTTGCGGTTGTCTTAAATTCTAATAATTTAACTGGGTGTTGTGTATTCTTTCCTGGAAACTTTATATGATATGCCATAATTTATCTAACCAATCTCTCCTGTTAGGCATTTAGATTATGTTCAATGTTTTACTATTATAAAAAATACTGAATAATCCGCCTTTGTACTATATCTTCGTATCCTTATTATTTATAACACATCAGAATCAAGATTGCTAGACCAGAGGTTGTGAAGGTTTTAAAGGCTTTGGATGCATTTGCTGAGACATGTGGCACAAAGCGGTCCCATCCCTGCCCCCCAGAGCTGTGTGCCAGAGCGCCTGGTCTGGGAGCAGTTAAACACGCATCCGTCTATCATCACTGGTTTCCTTTAGCTTTCATCCTGCCCCAGAGCAGGGCAGCTCTGAGGTGTGAAGCTTCGAGGCTGGCAGGTTTGACCCATGGAGTCCAAGGTAGCCAACAGAGAGGGCCCTGAAGGTGCTGGAGAACCCAAAGGGAGGGCCAGTGGGCCCAACCATATCTGGGTGCCTGGGGTCAGGGCTCAGGGCTGCTAAGAAATAGGGTAGTAATGGTAGAGACTTTAACCAGCCAGGGCCAGCCATGAGCTGAAGGGGCCACCCCTTCCCCATGTCAGGTGCCAGCGAGCTGTGACCCCAGCCCATGGAAGGCGGTCTTTTTAGTAAGCAACCTTACCATAAAGACAACCATTCCAAGGACAGCAGAGGCTGCAGAGGAGCAACTCTGAAAGGAATGTTTTTCTTCTCTTAAAAACCAAAAACCGGGGATTTAGCTCAGTGGTTTCGCTGCCTGCTGCGCAAGAGCAAGGACCCAAGTTTGATCCCCGGTAAAAAAAAAAAAAAAAAAAATCCATAGTATCTGAGCTGGGGATTTAGCTCAGTGGTTTTGCTGCCTGCTGCGCAAGCGCAAGGACCCGAGTTCGATCCCCAGGAAAAAAAAAAAAAACACCAAAAAATGGGCCGGGCATTTAGCTCAGTGGTTTCTCTTCCTGCTGTGCAAGCAAGCACAAGGACCCAAGTTCGATCCCAGTACCAAAAAAAAAAAAAAAAAAAAAGCTTAAAAACCAAAAATTACATAAACATAGTAACAACAAGTGAAAAGGACAGAAAATCACCCATAATCTTTCCATCCTGACAAATCACAGTTTTTATTTTTTGCTGGGCCTTGCTTGCCAAGGTCCATAATTTTTACAAAACTGCAATCACAAAGTATATGCAATTTGTGTCCTGCCCTCTCCTCCCCTTATTGTGTGAGTTCTCTGTGTTGCTACAGGGCTTTCAGGGATGATATTGTGAATGCTGTTTTTCTTGACACTGTAATAATTATTCATTAAGATAAACGAGAACACCCAGAAAAACAAAAATGCAATCACAATGCACATATTAATTTGTAGCTTGTTTCTTCTCTCCATTTAACTGTGCATGGTGGACATCTTTCTATGTTAAATATTGCATTTCCACATTATTTATTTGTTTGTTTACAGTGGCAGTGGTGGGGATTGAACCTAGGGCTGCCAGCATGCTAAGCACATGCTCTGCCATGGAGCTACACTCCTAGCCCCTCCATATTATTTTTAATAATTGCAATTCATTCCATTTAAAGGAGATCCCATAACTTTTTTCCAGGTCCCATTAAATTTTATAAATGAAGAGATGGAAATTTAGAAAGCATGTGGAACTTTTAGTAGACCATCTGTCAACAGGTAGGAGGATGCAGATCTATTAATTCCATACAAAGTGTTTTTTAAAACCTTTTTTTGTAGTATTGGGTATTTAACCATTTAACCTAGGGACTGCTGAGGTACATTCCAAGCCCTTTTTATTTTGAGGAAAAGTCTCACTAAGTTGCCCAGGCTGGGCTCGAACTTGTGATTCTCTTATAGATAGGATTATAGGTGTACATCACCATGCCCAGCCCATAGATAGAGTTTTCTATTTTATTTTACTTTGTAATGAAGTGTCTTATATTGTAGCTTATTAAGTGTTGTGTTGTTTTTTTTCCAGTACTAAGGATTGAACCCAGGGCCTACACACTGAGCCACACCCCCAGCCCTTTTTAAAAGTTTTTATTTTGAGATAGAGTTTCACTAAGTCAACTAAGTTGCCCAGGCTGGGCTTGATCTTGCCATCCTCCTGCCTCAGCCTCCCAGAATGCTGGGATTGCAGGTGTGTGCCACCATGCTGGGCTTCAATGTGTTTGATTGTAGTTAAGCGTAAGAATACTTAACATGAGATCTACCCTCTAAAATCTTGAAGTATATAAAACATAACTGTCGATTGTAGGTACAGTGTTATGCAATGGATCACTACAGTTTATTCATCTTGTTTGATAAAAACTTTATGCCTATTGATTATTAACTCCCCACTTCTCTCTACCCCTAGCTCCTGGAAACTGTGAATTTGGATGTTTTGATGCCTATGTGTTTGACATTTCAGATGCCTCAGATATTTGTTTTTCTGTGATTGGCAATTGGTATATTTCACTTAGCATAATGTCCACAGGTTTCATCCATGTTTCACAAATGGCAAGATTTCCTTATTTTTAAAGACTGAATAGTACTTCATTTGTTTGTACCACGTTTTCTTTATCCATTCATCTGTTGGTGGACACTTAAGTTGTTTATGTCTCTTGGCTATTGTAATACTGAATCGAACATAGGAGTACTAATATCTCTTTACAATCCCCATTCCATTTTTAAAATAAATCCCCTACTCGTTTTCCCATAAGATACAGCAAATATTATAAATGGCTGCTAAATATTCAGTTGACAACATAAATTACTCTTTTCCCTGCTGTTGACATATATATTGTGTATAAATTTTCATTCTCATAAATCAGACTGTTAAGAACATCTTTGTGCCTAATTTTTCTCTATAATTTTAATCATTATTAAAATAGAAATCCCAGGAGCCTGGTATGGTGGTGCACTCTTGTAATCCAAGCACTCTGAGAGGCTGAGGCAGGAGGATTAACAATTCAAGTCCAGCCTGGGCAATTTAGGGGCTTAGCAAGAGGCTGTCTGAAAATATTTTTTTAAAGTGTAGGGATTTAGCTCAGTGGCACTGCACCTTCTTGGCAATCATAAGGTTGTGAGTTCAATCCCTGGTTCTGCAAAAAAAAAACTTTTTAAGGGCTGGGAATATAGCTCAGTGTGAAGGCCTTGGGTTCAATCTCCAGTACTGAGAGGGGAAAAAAATGAGACTCTCAGGGCCCGGGGATGTGCTCAGATGTAGTTTACTTGTTTAACATGTGTAAGGCTTGGGGTTCAATCTTCAGAATTGAAACAATTATAATAAGGAGGAATCTCAGGTGAGAGCGTCACCAGCTAGTACAAGTTAATAGCTGCACATAAGATGAAATCGTACACGAGCAAGGTTCAAGGCTAAAATAAAATACAAATTTATTATACAAAAGAACACAAACAGCAGAGGTGGCCGCTCCACAGACAGAGCAGCCCCACCCAGAGAAGGCCTTTCACTTTTACAGGGTCTCAAAGGATACCATTAATCATTCCTGGAGCTGTGGAAGGGGTGGAGGCCTCTGGTTGGCTGAGGTGGAGTTCAGTTAACTTGCCTGGGTTGTGTCCAGTTTGCCCTGCACCCTGCACCCCTGTCTCAGGAAGAGCCTGTCTGGTTCCAGTGATTAACCTCGTGCTTTCTTCTTCCTTGTATCACCCTAACGTACAGCAGCCTGCTTGTTTCTTATGGGTTGGCTGCCTCAAAGTCCTGTTAACTCCTAACCTCAGTTAAACACCTGAGCTCTCCAGTTAGACTGCCTGGATCCAAATCCATCTCTAGCCTGTGTGCTTTTTGGCCTTGACCAAGTGACTTGGCCTTCTTTAAAGCCCTGTTAGCTCTCCATACAGAGGACATATTTACACATGTCTGTCCCTCTTTCCAAAGTTAAACTTAAATCTTCTGAGTGTATGGGAGATTTGGGACTTTCTGCCAAGGCTAGGCCGAGGTAATAGAATAAACTAGAACAGGCCATGTGCCAAGGATATAGCGCTAGAAATGCTAGGCTGTTTTCCAAAGGGGCACAATTTAATCACCATTCTGGTGGCTTAGTGTAATACTCAAAGATAGTAGGTAAGGAGGAAAAGCACTGTCTGCTATTAACCCATAATGTCACTCCCTACGAGGACTCTTCCACCACATTAAGACACCTGTTTCTGTCCCTTCTGGACCCAAAGCCAACATCCCAGTCTGCCTAGCTCATGCACCTGGCAGGAGCCACCAGAGGGGCTCACATAACAACCTGCTTCCTGGGGTTCCCCCATTCTAGTGGTTGTTTGTATTCTTTTCTCTTGTCCGAAGTTCAAAGCCCCCTGAAGGAGCAAGTCTCGTTTTGATGATGCTTCACCCGCACTGCTGGCCAGCGTCACAGTAAGGAGACTTCTCTGGGGCACCGTGTACCCATCCTGCGCCGACACACAGAGCACCCACTGCAGGGCACGCACAGCTATCGGTCACCCCCACAGAAGCTCGGCCTCCTCTGTGGCCTTGTCCAGAGCCCTGGTCCTCCCTGTTTTGAACATTTGCTCCCCAATCTGCAATAAATAACGATGTATGGAACCACAATGAAAGGAGTGGATGTTGTTACAGATTATTTGACGTGCGAGTTGGAAGAGGCCTTCAAGATCTCGGGCTCCACGCCTGACCTCTGTGCTGTTGTGCAGGGAGGCCTCCCGTGGACGCCATGCGATGGTTTTATTTAATGCGCTCCGCACCTCCTGAGGCCAGTGCCATTACCCGCTTCCTGCTGCAGTGTAAACCGCACACTGCCTTCACTCGCAGCGCTGACAGTGGCGGGTGGACTAGCCCGAGGGCCGACAGCGCGCCTGCCCGCCCCCTTCCCCCACTTCCGCGGAGTCACTGAGTTAAGCACACAACACCGGACACTTTAGAAAAGGTATTTTTAAAGAGTGTTTAAAACTGACAGAATGGAAACGGAAATGGCACCGATCACTGTGTGTCTGCTTACCGACCTCTTCAAGGTGTCTCTGTGGTCTGGGTCTGCAGCCCAGGGGAGGCCGCTGACCCTGATTGGGGCCTGGCTTTTGAACCCCCACCCCATTCTGGTTTTTATTATTATATACTGACAAATTATAGCTGTGCCTGTTTATGAGGTGCACGGTGATGCTGTTATTTTTTAATACAATATGGGTTGACTAAATCAAGGCAAGCAGTCCGTCCTGATTCACCTCAAACACTTGACATCCTCTCCACTGAGAACGGTGGAGAGCCACCCTCCCACAGCGCTGAATGTACAGTGCTCAACCCTTAGCTGTATCTACCACGACTTATTTCTCTTATCTCTCTTGTCGGGGCTTTCCACCTCTCATCGTCCCATTCCTCAGCCCCACTCTCCGTTGTTGGCTTTGAGCTTCAGGAGAGGTCAAGTGGGGTATCTGAGCCTCACCTGAGTTCACCTGCACAGGCACCTGCACGCCCACGCCACCACTCTGCCCGTCACCTGTCGTGTAGCCCTCCTGCATTCCCAGGACCATCAGGAGCGCCCTGCTGGGTCCTCTGCCAGCCCCTGGGGGTTGCAGCCTTGTGTCACTTCATTCTTCCCTGGGACTCACCCCAGGTAATGGTGGTGATGGCAGCGCTGAGCTCAGCCCTATTAGTAGAGAGCTGTGGTTCATTCAATTAGGAAAATTACTATAACGCAGTAAGTGCTTATTTATTAAAAAAAAAAATCTGCCTTCTATAAAGAGAAAGGTAAAATTCTCCAGTTTTTCCAGCTCATTCCTGCGCTGCTTCCCAGAGGTGACCACTGTGGAGCAGTCTACCATGTATTTTCCCGAGTGTACCTACGCATTTGCATATGTATGCATTTATGAGCCATTTATACAAAATGAATACTCACTTAACTTATTCCTCCTAACACTCATTTAGAATTGTAATGCAAGGATAAACTATAATTTAGTTAATCAGGCCTCTACTGATAGGCACTTATCTCTAGTATTTTCTATTATGAGTAACACCGCAGTACTGTACCTGTCCATGTCACATACACATGTGAGTTTAATTGTAGAGTTAATCCCTAGAAATGTCAAGTGATAGTATAATTTATCACCTGAACCAGGACAAATGCAGCCTCGGAGGGGCTCCTAAGAGCACACGTGTGCTGGGACTGTCTCATTTAAAGCAGCTGTATCTTTATCTAAAAATGGAACTGCGACCACGTCAAAGAGTAGAATTTAAAATGCTAATGTTCTAAAGCAACTTTCCATCACAGTTGTACCAATTTATAGTCCACCGTGGATTGATAAGATTTGTTTCTTCAAACTGTCAAAATTCTGAACATTGATAATTATTCTTTAACTTTGCCAGGTGAATTAACAAGAAACTATATCTTGTTTTAATTTGTACTTATCTAGTAATTAGTGAGATTGAACATCTTTTTATTTATTATTGGACATTTGCATTTCATTTTTGTGTTAGCTGCTTCTTCATATCCTTTAGGTCCAGGTTTCTTTTGATTTATTGGTCCTTTTCTTATTTGTTAAAAGCTCTTTGTATATTAAAGAAGTTAGTATTTTATCTTTAGATGATTTGGCTAATATTTTTTCCCAGTGTGGTGTTTGTATTCGACTTTTTTTCCTTCTAAAAGTGGTAAGTTTTATATAATGTTTTCTTTAATGGCCTTTGGTCTTTATGTCCAAATTTGAAAAATTGAAGTACTAGTATTTTCTTTATACTTAGTGAAATTTAAATTTTCAAGACACTTGGAATTTATTTTCATTTAAGAAATGAGTTCTGATTTATTCATTTCCACATTGTCTAGTTACTTTTCCTAACATCATTCACAGAGTAACACATCTTTTCCTTCCCATTCCCATTTGAAGTACAACTATGACTTTTTTTAAATTTTAAAACAGGTCTTGCTAAGTTGCCCAGACTGGGCTCAAACTTGTGGTTCTCCTGCCTCAGCCTTCCAGAGTGCTAAGCTTACAGGCATGAGCCACCACGCCCAGCTGCAACTATATCTTGTGCCAACCTTGTTATGTATTTGGGTCTACTTCTGACCTCTCTGTTGTCTTCAATTGATCTGTTTAGTCTTTTGCCAGTTGAATCTTGTCATACATAAAGTCTGTAGTACAATATATGTTACTATCTGACACGTCTATTTGCCTATGTTTAATTTCTTTTAGATTTTCTCTGATTGTTTCTCATGTTTAAACTCACCAAGTGAACTTCCCCTCCCAACACAGTTGTTATTTGATCAGGATGGCATTGAATTTTCATATAAAATCAAAGAAGATTTACATCTTCATACTCGCGAGTCTCTTCCAAGAATAAACTCTATCTTCCCTTTCAGGCCTGCTTAACTACAGGATGGGGGCCCTGAAGACATGGACAAACCCATAATAAGTGCTTCATTCAGACTACATTACAATATATGTCATGGAGTTACTGCTTACTAGCAGTATCTGGTTCAGTGCACTGTGCACCAAACAGTGTGTTTCCCCTGATCCTTTCGTGTGCATCTGTGATGTGCTGTGATCAGAAAATGTATGTCTCAGGGATAGGGGTATGGCTCAGTGGTGGAGCACCTGTGTGGCATGTGCCAGACTCAGCAACATACACACACACACATACACACACACACACATGCATGCACACACACACCTACACTGTTACAGTTTATATCCAGATATCCTCCTAAAGCCTCTAGTGCTCATAAGTGGGGCCTTTGGGGGGTAATTGGATCATGGGGGCATGATACTCATCAGTGGATTGGCCGACTGATGAGTTCATAGCTAAATGTGATTTGGGAGGTGAAGCCTGATTGGAAGAGATAGGTCAGTGGGGGTGTGGCCTAAAAGGATCTATTTCCCTTTCTCCTCCCTTGATGGTCTCTGCTTCCTGTCTGCCCTGCCCTGAGCTGTTTCTCCTCTGCCATGCTGCCCTGCCTTGGAGGCAGCCAACTATTGTCTGAAACCTCCATAAACTGTGAGGCAAAATAAACCTCTCCTTCTTTAACTGGTGGGTGTTGGGTATTTTGTCCCAGCGATAAGCAAAAGTGACCAAGACACAATAAAAGTATGTCTCTGATTTCTCACAGAATAAAACTGCACCTTTAGCATATTTCAAAAGTAACAAATATGTTCTGTCTTTAAAATATATTATTTACCCCTGTTTCCAGATTTTATGGCCACTTTGTATATTGTACTTAGATAAAATACTGGGTTCAGGGGGTGGTACAGGTCCAGGGGGATGGTCCTGGTGAGGAGACAGTTACACATGCTGTAACTGGGTACCAGAGACTGGTAGCTTATAAACAACAGCAGTTTGTTTCTCATAGTCCTGAAGGCTAGGAAGCCCAAGATCAAGGTACTGTAGGTATGGTGTCTCATGAGGCCTGCTCTCTGTGCTTCCAAGATGGAACCTTGTACCCGCTGGAGGGGAGGAGCTTGTTCTCACATGGTAGAAAGTAGAAGGGCAAAAAGGGCAAACTCTCCCTCTGGAGCTTTTCTTATAAGCCCATTCATGAGGCCTTAATCACCTCCCCAAAGGCTTCACCTCTTAATACCTCCACAATAGTGATTGAGTTTCCACAGAAATTTGGGAGGGGACACCCACAGAACCTCACAGATCCTTGAAGGAAGTCTCATGAGAGGCAGGCTGCTTTTCCCCACATTTTCTTTTTGCTTCTTCTTTTGTTTTTAATGTTCAGTCTAATTCCAAAAGTCTACCTTTGTCATGTTCTTGGCTATCGGCAGATATTTTGCAAAGAGTACTACTTAACTGTTTAATTCCTAGTCACAAACCACACATAACGTACTTCTGGATTTGACCAGTGATGCCAAAAATATACCACAACAGCCACCTGTCTGATTTGCCCCATTGTTCTGAAAAGCGTTGTGAACTGAGATGCCTGTCTGGTGTCCGGGGCCTTGCTATGTTCCAGTGGTTAAATTGATCGTGGCTTGGATGGTCCTGACCTCAGACTGTGGGGTAGGAAGTCATTACCACCTATGCAAAGGTATGTGTTCTATGTGTTATGTGGCTCATTATTCCACGATCAATTTTATTTTGCCAATTAATTCCAACAGATCCAACTTCAATAGCTTCTGACTCTGAAGCCCCTGAAGTGCAATGATAGTGTGGAGACCATGACATTGTGCACTTGCAACTTCACGGAACAGGTGCTGATCAGCGCCATGTGTTGGCCAGAGGATATTTGTGGGGACATGGGGAGCCCTAAGGTTGCCTTGACTCAGAGGTTCCTTCTGCTCCTTTCCTCTCTTTTGCCCAGTGTGCCCAGGTTGTTGTGGAATCAGTATGACCCAGCAGACAAGGCCTTGAGCAGGAATTGGTTTTGTCTCCTCTTTGATGTGGCTGTAGCCATCAGTCACCGAGACCAAGGATGTCCCTGGCTGGGAAGACCCAGGAGGGGCCAGGCTGATGCAGGGACATCTGGTTATGTGCCGTCTGAGAAACATGAATTCTTCTATTTTTATTTTTTTCCATGTTCTTTTGAGCCATGAGCCAAGAAGTGCTTCTAAGCCCATGGGCAGGCCAAGAGGTGACAGCATTGGGCAAGTCCCCATCTGAGCCATGTGCCAAGGAACGAGGCAGCTCCAGCCTGTGCTTGTCAGGGTCTGGGTGTGTTGGGCACTGAAGGCCAGCCTGCCCTAGAGCTGAGGAACTTGGAATTGGGAGGAAGTGCCAGGAACATCTGGGCCCAGGAGTAGACTGAAGGCAAGAGAGAAGGCTTTGTGGTAGGCTCTGTGGCCAGACAGCCTCTGTTCCAGTCCCAGCCCAGCCCCTCAGCTGCTGTGTGATCTTAGGTATGCTCTTGTACTTCCCTGGGCCTCAGTTTCCACTTCTGTAAAGTACGGATAAAAAGAGTGTGTATTTTACAGGAGTATGTGGAGATGGAAATAAGCATCTAGCATAGCACCCAGTTCATAGTAGACTCTCAATGAACAGTCAATATGGGCCCATTATTATAGAAGAGGCCTGATACTTCTTTATCCCCTGGGCTATAGCCACTGTGGCTGGAGACAAGGCAGGGTTCTGGTATCCTGTGCAGGCCCAGGAATGCCCTACCCAAGCTGGATAAGCAGGTGGAAACTAAACTGTCTCACCACAGATCTTACTGGGACCTGCTGGATCTGAGTAGAGCCAGTTTGGAGTGGTGGTCTGATGCTTTGTCCCAGCCCTGAACCCTGGCCTGGTTCCCTAGAGGAATGGGCCGTGGCCCTCACGTTCTCAGGGAGATGGCTAGAACTGCTGGGATGGGTAAGACCACTAAAGCTTTTTCTCGGAGGGGCTATTACTGTCATAAGCTGTGGGGTCATCAACATCCTCTGTGGTGGGAAATCTAACCGGAGGCCCCAGACGAGTGTCCCCAGGAGGTCCTTATCCTGTGCCTCTTGATATGTGGTGGAAATAGAGCCTCCTGGGTCCCTGGGATGGAAGTGCTGTGATGGTGGGATTCTATGGAAACTAGGCTCAAATTGAGTTAGGTTGGCTTCTCTGATGGTCGAGGTCGAGGTCAGTACAAATAGAGGTCGAAAACCAAACTCACTGTGAGCCCTGCTAGGAAGGAGGGTCCGGGAGACAGCCTCTGAGGGTCTCCCTGTTCTAAGATCCTGTGGTTCCACCAACCCATGCCAGGCAGTCCCTCACCATCTCCACAAAGCAGCAGCTCTCTGGAACTAGCTGGAGAGTATCCAGAACTCCTGAAGCTTGTGTCCCGCCTCCAGATTCTGATTGAATTTGTCCTCAGGATGGCCTGGACTTTGGGCTTTTAAAAATCTTCCCAGGTCTCTCTAAGGTGCAGCCAAGGTTGAGACCCATTGGTAAAAAGATAGCACATGCACCAGGCCCTGTGCCAAGTGCATTATGTATGTCATCTCCCTCAAGCCTCATGATAATTCCCATTTTCCAGATGAAGAAGCACACTCAAAAGGGGAAGTGACTATCCAAGACCAGAGAGCACTGAGAGCTGCCATTCCATCCCAGGGCTGTCATATTTCAGAGCCCAGGCTGGCCACCTCTTTAATGATCGCTTACGAGGCAGTGTTGAGTGGGATACAGGGATACATCTCAGGCAGGGCCTCAGGAGCCCTTGATAACCTACTTAGGGGTCCCCTGTGCCCATCCTGGCCCTGTGCAACCCACAGCATCTTGACTAGTGGGACGAGAGCACTGGCAGGTGTCAGGGAAGCCCTGGGGAATCTGCCTTTTCATGTGGGAGAGCTGGAACCTGAGACCTTGCACTCAGAGGGGTTGAATCATGCACTTACCTTCCCGCTTCTCCTAATGAATGGCAGTCTTTCAACCTGGGACAGAGCATCAGATGAGATTTTGTTCCCAGGGCATGGCAGAGTGGTTGGGAATCACATTTTGTTCACCAGGTGTTTTGGGTTTATAGCAGACTCAGAAAAAAGTCAGAAGCCATCCATAAAAGAGGGCCAGAACCTTTTTATTTGCAGTTTCATTGAAATTTAGTGAAAGGCAAACCCAGCAGGTACCTGTTTTACTGGCAGTAAAATGAAATTGGGCAGCAATTATTTAAAAGGAGTTGGAGTTGTTTAAATCTAAAATTTAGTGGTATGTGTATATTTTAAGAAAAAGCTTACAAGGCTTGGGGATTAGGGTTGAACTGTTTTTGATGAAAATGACATGGAAAATATTTTCCTTTCTTATTTTAAACCTTCCCCTTTGCTGTTTGTTTTCTAAATTTAGCAGTCCACAAAGCAGTAAGCAAATCTAGCTGAGGAAAAATCTGAAGCAAGTTAGGCAAGTCTCAAAGTTTCACTGAAGTGATAGACTGAAATAGAACTCCCCAAGATGAGAAGTCATTCTTCCCATTTTATAGAGCACAGTCATTATTTCAACTTAAACAACTTCAGATGTGATTGACCTTATTGGACATGGAAGTGCGGGATTTGATATTCCCTAAAAGGACAAAGACTGGGGAGAGAAGTGGCTGCCTAAACTTCAGCCAAGAACTGTCTGCAGGGGGCTGGAAGGATGTGGGAGGCTCATCAGGCTGTCACTCAAGAGCTCCCCAGCGATCATTCCTCACCATGGCAACGCAAGGGCTTCTGAAGCATGGTCCAGATGGAACCCCCACCCCAAAGTCTGAACACAGCCCTAATGTGCTGGGGACTGCTAGCAATGCCTGACCCAGCCCTAGACTTCTGCCACTGGGCCAAATGCCAGAGACCAGCCCGATGTCCTGGAAAGGATGGATGTCGTCTGCACTGTATCGTTGCCACCAGTGGCTCATTTGGAGGTTTTTACGCTTGATTTTGTATTTTACTTTTGGAGAATGGTGGACAGAAGGACTGATATCTGACTGATATCATTTGGTTACTAGAGCAGGACACATGACTCAAACTAGTTTAAGAAGAAGAAAGGAAAGAAAGCAAGAGAGAGAGAGATAACTGACTCAAAGGACCCATATCTTATTAGAGATTTTTCTTTTCATCTCTTGATTCTCACTGTTTCTTGGTTTCATTCTTTGGACAAGATTTTCCCATGTAATGGGCAAGAAGATCCTCTTTCTCAGTAGTAGAGTCCTTGCCTAGCATGGGCAAGGCCATGGGTTAGAACTGATGAAAAGTGCTCATCATATAGAAGAGTCTCAGGGAAGCGTAGTAGCTACTTGGGAGGCTGAAGCAGGAAGACTGAGAGTTTGAGGCTAGCCTGGGCAACTTAGCAAGACTCTGTTTCAAAATAAAAACATTTAGCTGCACGTGATGGCACGTGCTTGTAACAGTACTCCGGAGGCTGGGGCAGGAGGATTGCTGTGAGTTCGAGGCCAGATGGGCCATCTAGTAAATTCAAGGCCAGCCTGAACTACATGTCAAGATCTTGTTTCAAAAAACCCAACCAACCAAACAAACAAATAAAATGAAAAGTTTTAAAGGGGTTAACAATATAGCTCAGTAGTAGTCATTCCCTAGTGAAAAAAAAAAAAGAAATCTTATATTATGATTGGCCCAGATTGAATCAAATGGCCATTCTGGGCTAATCACTACATCTAGGGGTGCAGCGATCAGATTGGCCTAGCCCCAGTCTGGTGCTCACTCCTGTGAGAATGCTTGTGGCTTGGTGAGACAAGGACACTGAATGACATTCTCACCAGGAGCACGTGATAGGAAAGGAGATCCCTAAGGCAGCGAAAAGCACCCCACCCCCTGCTTGGTCCATTGAAGTTCCAAGTGTAGTAGTGTTTAGCCAAGACAGGGAGTGTGGAGGGAGGCTTGGGGTCGTGGTCACTTATCACTCCTCTGTCCATCAGCTATAGCAACATCAGCATCAACAGTCCAACCCCTGGTTCACCTGGAAGAGGCTTGGGCTACTCAGAAGCTGTGTGCCTGTGGAGGGAAGCCTGGACTTTTCCTGAGAGCAGTATTGAGCCTAGAGGGGGAGCTTCTCTAGAGAGCACAGCCTAAGCAGAGATTGCCTGTAGCCTGGAAGCTTTGAGTGAGGCGCAGGAAGGCTGCAGGCTGAGGAACCATCTCAGAAGGAGTCCTCCCACTTCCTGGCACATAGACCATGCTCAGTGGAGCTTTGTTGAATGAATGAATGAATGAATGAATGAATTCAAAGATTCCTAACAAATGAATGAATGCTTAGGTGATCCTTGGGACCCACTGAAGTGTGCCCCAGGGCCCGGGCAGATGGCTCTCAGTCAGTGTTGATTGGGCAGCAGGGGAGTTTGAATGGAGAACTCAGAGGATGCCTGAGCCCACAGAGTGGCCCTACGCCCTAAGTAAATAAACATGGCTGTTTCCCACAGTTGGCTTACAGGGAAATGAAATGATGTATTCTCCCTTTAGGAGCTTCAAAAATTCATTCCTCTGTATGTTTTGTTTTTTAATTTTAGCTCTTGAGGCTTCTTTCTATTCCCTTGACCCAGAGCTTGGGGGAGGCCTGCGTGGGCAGCATTATTGTCCCAGGTGGGAAGGACACAAAGGATCTCTCCTTGTCCCTTCCCACCCTCAGAGTTGGACAGCCTGGATCCTTCTAGAAATCCAAGGCTCAAGCCAGAACAGTCCTCTCCCCTTTCTCTCCCTCCTTTCTTTCTCATCTTATCTGAAATGGTTTTTGAGGCCATGAGGGGTCCCTGCCACATCTGCTCAGTCCATGGCATGGCACCAACTCAGAATACTGCAACACAGTGGCCACAGCCAGGTCACTGTCAGCATACACACCCTGAGCATTGGTGACTAGCGTGGAGCCAGCCCCAGGGCACATATGGAGATCTCCCTCTCTGGCTGTGCCCTCAGGTAGCTCCGAACAGGCTCCTCAGGTAGGGGACCACCTGGGAAGGTGACAGCACCACAGAGTGGCAGCATGTAGGAGACAGAGCTCCCTGGACCTGTGGCATTCCTGTCCAGGGAGTTGGGTTGAGGCTCTCAGGGAAACATGGGACTTTGAGCTGCTAGTGGGACTTCCCAGGGTCATCCCACACAGCAGTCCCCTCCCCCAGGTCCCACTGCCTGCTGGGAACATCCCACAGGATTAGTCCTGACCGAGTCCTCAGGCTTGGGTTCTGTGAGTGGACAATTCTCACCCTCCTTCCTGCTGCCTCTGGAGGCCCAGGGCTGCCGTTGCTGGAGGAGTTGGGATCAGAATCCACTCACATTTGATGATATTTCAGGGTAATCTGGGGGACTCTGGCCAGCAGTTTGGTCCAAGTAATAAGATGTCAGAATGCATCCATCCATCCATCCATCCATCCATCCATCCATTCATCTCCAATGTGTCCTTCTTCAGTTTCTCTCTCTCACTGAGGACCCTGGGAGCACAGGCTAGGTTGTGGCTAAGGAGGGAGAGGCTGAGCCATGGCATAGGTCATCCATCACTGCTAGCACTTAGCAGCAGGAGGTTTGGAAGATCTGATATGGGCCCACCTCAGCACCAGGCAAAGGCCCCAGAGAAAATGCCTCACTGGGTGTTGGGTCTGGTGGCTCTGGCATCATAGATTGCTTGTCCTTGCAGCAGCTGGGCCAAGCCCTGGGGGTTTCACGGTGAGGTACCCACTATGTACCTAGCACAGTGCCAGGCCAGCTTGTGCCCAGGAGACTGTCATTCTGCAGGGGCCTTGGCAGTCTCCATTCTGGTATCTAATTCCCTCAGAACACCTTGCCTTGGGGTCTGGGGCTCCCTGGAAACCTCCCCACTGATATCCAGCAAAAAGCACTGGATAAGAATATGGGCTTTCAACCTAGAATGACCAGTTTGAATCCAGACTTTACGACTTACAAGCTGTCACCTTGGATGCTTTTTAAAAAAGCCTTTTCAGCCTCAGTTTCCTCATCTGTACAGTAGGGGACAGCTGGGATAAGGTACAAATGAGGTAAAGCAGTTGGCTCCTGCCTGGTGTGTACTAAGCATTTACCACATAATGGAACCTTCCTGCCTGTGGCTCCCTCTGATGCTGACCTTTGTCTCAGGTGACAGGAACACCCTCAAAAGGCTTTGACGAGAAGGCATACCTGTCAGCCAAGCAGCTGAAGCCTGGAGAGGACCCCTACAGGCAGCATGCCTTCAACCAGCTGGAGAGTGACAAGCTAAGCCCTGACCGGCCCATCCGGGACACCCGCCATTACAGGTGTGAAGATTAATCTTAATTATTAACTTGATTTGCTTGAGGGATGCATAGGAAATTAGTAAAATACACTTCTGGGTGTGTCTGGATGGGTCTTGGGGTATGAACTTGGGGGACTGTATCTGGTCCCTGTCCCTTCCTGTCTGGCTCTTCCTGCTCTCTCTACTTCCTGGCTGCCAGGAGGTAAAGAGCTGTCCTCTACTTTGTCCTTCCTCCATGGTGCTTCTGCCTTGGAGCCGCTTACCATGGACTGAAACTTCTGAAACTGTGAGCCAAAATAAACCTCTCCTCCTTAAGTTGTATCTCAGGTATTTTGGCCCAGCAACAGAAGGATGACTGATACAGCTCATATGGATGGCCCCCATTGGGTGGACAAGAAGGAGGGTTGAGAAAAGTCCAGCACTATTCAGCTGGTTTTCTTTCCTTCACATGCATTGGTCCAGTGATTTAAGATTCAAAAGCTCTTACCCTCAGTGGCTGTCCTGATTCTTTATTTTATTGGCTGACTCATAGCCTTCAAAGGCCAAGGAAACCCCCTAGCTGGGACCAGGGTGGCCTGTGGCACCTCATCTGTCATGCTAGCAGGAATGACCTGCCAAGGACCACAACGAGGTCCCAGGCAGTGGGCAACCCAGGCAACTGAAAAGGAGCCTCTAGCCCTGGCCTGTGACAAGCCCACGGATGTCCCTTGCCTCCTGCCTCACTGCCCCACCTCCTCGGTGACTCCCAGAAACTCTGCTAATCTTGTTCTTAGTACTCCCAGCATGGAGAGTAGCAGAGGTCCTGGACCAAAGACAGGGAAGCCTCACTCCAGCCACTCCTCTGACTAGCTCCAAGTAAGAAACCAGCCTCAGACAAGTCACTACCCTTCTCTGTGAGTCAGGCCTTTTCGTGTCCTGACTGCAGCAAGTCAGCCCTCCAGTCTGTCCTCTTCCTGTTGTCACATGCAGGGACAGCCTGTCTTCTTCTGCTGCAGCGTCACCCCCAGACCCCGGCCCCGTCTACCCAGAGGCACTTACTGTCCTCGAAGTCCTGCACTCCCCTCTCCTCCCTCCTGGTCTTCCCATGTGCTGTTCCCTCTGCCTGAGCACACTTCCCCCACCCCTCTTCTATCCTTCAAGACTCAGCTTAGCGCCCTCTTCTGCCCTCTTCTCCAGGGAAGGTTCCTGGCCGACCCTGGCTGGTTCTGGGGTCCTGCTCTGAGTTCCAGCCGACTGCTCTGCTTGATGCTCCGCATGACAAACAGGAGCTGTGGGGGACCCAGCCACAAGCACAGAGCTGTCTTGTCCTGGTTGGTGGGTAGGCAAGAGTGATTTCTGAAGCAGCCACTCCCTGGCACAAAGGATGGATGTGAGAGAAAGGGGCAGAGCTGGTTCTAGCACCTTCCCCATTACTCATGGAGGCGGATCTGAGGCCCAGCGGGCTTGGCAGCTTGTGCAGGGTGAGATGGATGTGGGACAGGCGATACCTAGACCTCCGCCTCTCTGTGCTGCCAGGCCCCAGAACCCCTTCATGCTACCAAATAAGGAAGCAATTCTGTGACTGGACAACCTCTCCTCTCACCTGCAGGTCTGAACAGCCCTGTCCATGCCCCAGGGAAGTCCTTTCTTAGTCAGCCCTGGGGCAGTTCCCCTCATGTCCATCTGCTCCACCTGCAAGGTGAGATCCACACAGCTCTGCCTGCCCTTCCATGAACAGCCCTAGCCATGCTCGACCTAGGCCAGTGCAGAGCCTGGAGGATCTGCTGATCCAAAGCTGTGAATCAAGGGCCTGGCCTGGTTCATCTCTGCCTACCCTCCCAGCTCAGGGCCACCCTGAAGCTTCCTAGCGTTCACTGAGAAATCAGAAGGGGGAATTGTCCATGAGGGGAAACACGTTTTAAAAATGAGACTCTACACGTAGGGCAGTGATGAGTTGGGGAGGTGCCACAGGACTGAGGTGGACCAGGGTGTGTGTGTGTGTGTGTGTGTGTGTGTGTGTGTGCGCGCGCGCGCGCGCACACGGGCATTTATGCGTGTCCATTTACACATGTGCGCCTGTGTGTGCATATGTGTGGCCATATGTGTGTGTGCTCATGTGCACGTGTGTGTGTGGGTGGAGCCCGTGTGCTGGTATGAAGGATGTCCTCCCACGGCAGTTTCTTCTGCTAGACTCAGAAGTGACAGGCTAATTCCTGGTCCAGCCCTCAACCCAGGGAGCCCCCATCAAGGGAAACAAAGGGACATAACCCACAGAAGACAGGCCTATCGGGGTCAGAGGGACAACCTCACCAGCCAAAGTCCAAGTATAGGTAGGGACAGGCCCCTTCCAAGACTCCTGGCTCCTGGAAGCTACCCTGCCCCATCGCCATAGATCTACAGAAATCCGAGAGGAATGCGGGAGTCGGGTGGGGCTCAAGTCCACCCTCCAGACAGGACACGGCTCAGCTTGTTCCCTTCTGGAATAGAAGGACATTGCTATCCAGACTCACTCCTTCCCGGACACCTGATTGCTGGAGAACAAGGACAAAGAACTGGGCCCCTGGAGGTCAGAGCTAGGGGCTGGGAGCCAGCAGCCCCTTTCTCAGCTGGCCCAGCCCACGCTTGCCCCCATTCCAAAGGCCTGGAAAGTACGGTTTCTGGGGGCAAAAGGTGGCTTTCCCTCCCCCACCGCTGCCCCACATCCCTCTTAAGGAAAATTATTTTAAAGCCTGTCAGGCTTTCTCCTCTGGGGGTCCCAGGCTAGAGGGACTCCTGCCCAGCTGACCCGGTCTACTCTGTGGGGCAGGAAATAGGCCTGGGAATTCATGCTGCAAGCTGCTGTCAGTGGAATGAATGTCGTAATGAAAAAATAGTTGCTGTTGGAATAGTCAGGGAGCAATTGTAATAAAGAAGATCGCTATGAGAATCAGCGGAGGCGGCTGCCTTCCAGGCGGCTGGGAGCCTGAATAAATGCAGTAGCAGAGATGACAGGAAGGTGGCAGGGATGGAGTGCTTTCATTCCCCCTCCTGAGGAAGGGGGAGCACAGCCCAAAGATTTGGTATCTTGCTGGTAGCACCCAGGGCTGCTGGGGAGAAAGAGGGTGATGGGAAATGCCCTGGAGGGTCTTCTCAGAGGCTTGTCTCCTCTAGAGCCCGCCCCCTCCCTGTGTGCCCTGCAGGGCTGTTAGGTCCCTCTACCCCAGAGAGAAGGAGGGATCCCCAGCAGACGGGGTGGGAATTGCTGCCCAGATCCTGAGCTGGGAGAAGAGAAGAAAGAAGCCCCGGGAATCAGGAGACAAAAGAAAGGTGGTTTTCTTACCCTGTACCCCCATTTTGTTGCACTGGCCTGCCCAATGGGCAAGGACCTCTGTGAGGATCCAGGCTCCTCCTGGGTCCTGGTGCTGGACCTGTCCATCCATGGTAGGGAGTCCTCCTAAATAGACAATGGAGGTGGGGCTCCCTGGGTGCTCTAGGTCTTTGGTAAAGAGCTCCCAGGCCCGGGAATGAACCCCAACCTGCTGCTTCCCTGCTAGGACTCCAGGATAGGTGGCACCTGGCTGCTGGGCCAGGGTAGTTTAGAGTGTGGGCATGAGAGACAGGGGCCAGCGCCCTGGCTTGCCCCAGCCTTCTCTGCCTCACAGAAGCATTCTAGGGACCAGCAGACTAGACCAAAGAGAAGCATGGAGCCCACTTGCTGTTGCCTCACAGCTGGCCCCTGATCTCCCCCTCCCTTCCAGTTGCCCGTCTCTGTCCTACTCCTCGGACCTGCCGGCCACCAGTGTCATCATCACCTTCCACAACGAGGCCCGCTCCACCCTGCTGCGCACAGTGAAGAGGTAAACTGGCCAGGGCCCCTTATCTTGGTGCTGGTGCCCCCATGGTCTGCCTAGTCTGCAGAGCCTCTGGCCAGGCAGGACCTTGAGATCGGGTGCTGTGGTCAGGCAGCATGAAGACCAATGGGCACTGGGAAATCGAGTTCTGTCCTGAGGAGTAGGGGCTGGTGAATCAGGGTCAGAAGATCCAGAAGTCTACAGTAGGTAAACAGAAGGCCAGGGAAGGGTGGGAATGCAGGATTCAGAAGCAGAGGGAGACAAGGAAGGAGGAGGAGGGTGAGAGCCAGCCAAGTAGGTACCTGCTGGTGAATCAGAGAGAGGTGCTCCTCGTCCTCCTCTAAACTGGTTCTTGTGGTCAGGCCTAACCGCCACTCACCCCCTTTCCTCAATGAACTTAGGCCAGAATGGGATTTGGAAAGGTTACCCTGTGGTGTTTCATAGACTTCAGAAGTCTGAGTGCCCTTTCCCAGAGAGACAGGGAGGAGCGGGAACAGAGCAAAGGCAGGAACAAGGACCTCTTGAGAACACCTCTCCCACACTCAGGGACAGCAGGAGCCTGACTGGCCGCCTGTGCGGGCAGCTGGGCTGTCCCTGGGCAGCCTGGTAAGCTCAGCAGTCCCTGCTTCTGCCCTGACAACCCAACTGGTGCAGTTTCTCCATCCTCGGGGGCTGTCCCACGTCCCGAGGGCCCAGGCAGCGGTGCCAGCACTTGCAAGAGCCTGCGGTCACAAGCGAGTCTCAGCTCCTCAGCAGGGCCCAGAAGTTTGCAAGCAGTTGCAGGAGCCAGAGCGCTGGCCCTGGAGCTGGGTAGTGGGAGCGACCCATGCACAGGGAAGGATGGATGGAAGGTGCCCCTAAATCTGGGCTCCTTCTCTGTCCCCACTGCTGTCCAGTGTCTTGAACCGGACTCCAGCCAGCTTGATCCAGGAGATCATTTTAGTGGATGACTTCAGTTCAGATCGTAAGTATTCACTGTCCTTCTTTGTGCCTTTCCGTCCCCACCCCACCCCACTTCCCGACATAGAAGTGAACCATCTTCAGGATGTCCAGGCTATAATGCCCCAACCTCTCTGCCAACAAATAGAGACCTGTGGTCTTTTTCCTAGGACCTGTACCCAACCCTAGAGGGGAAAAAGTGATGCTGCTTTGGATGGAACACCAATGACATGACATTTAAAAAAAAATTGGAACAACATCAACAGCATCCTTCATAATTACAACTGCCAAGTGCAAAAGAGCATCCCTTCTGTACAGCTTTCAGGAAGAGCCGGGCTGCCCGACAATGCTGTGCTCTCTGGCGCCCCCTGGTGTGAGGCTGGGGAACGCCACGGAGATGGGCATTCCTCAGGCTGGCCTGGGCTGGGGGCGGGGCATTCCTTGGCAATGAATCCATACTCCCCGGTCCCGGTCCTTCCCCTGGCCTGGTAGGGGACAGCTTCTGGGCAGTTCCACGTCAGCCAAGCCACTTGTGGTGTGATGCTCACATCTGAATGAACTTCCTTGCACCCTCAGCTGAAGACTGTCTGCTCCTGACCAGGATCCCCAAGGTCAAATGCCTGCGCAACGACAAGCGGGAAGGTGAGTGCCGCAGTGCACTGTCTCTTACCGCCCCACTCCTACCGAGCCAGTGCGGCCCTGCTGCCCTCCTGATGGCTGAGGCCAGGGTCTGGAGAAGACCCTCCTTCAATCCTGGATCAGCCCCATCACCGCACAACTGTAGGCATGGCGCTCCACTTCTGGCTGCTTTCGTTGTACCTTCTGAGAAATGGAACGATGACAGCACCCTTTCTGCTTTACAAGGTTATGGTAAAGATTAAATAGGAGAGGCCCTGTGGGCCACGCTGGAGGAGGAGACTCTGTACGCAAAGGCCCCAGTCAGCGAGGAGGGCACACAGGGTCCAAGGAGCATCCACTTGGCCCACATTCTCCCATTTGATCCTCATAAGAGCACAGTGTCCCCATTTTGCAAATTGGGAAATTGGGGTTTCTGAAGTCTCAGTGATTTGCTCAGCTTGATGAAGAGAGGGCTCCAGATTCTAACCAGATTCATCAACGTGAGGGCCAGCCTCTTAGCCTCCCTCTACTTAGCCTCACTTCCCCTGAGAATCCAGGTCTGGTCTGCAGGGAATGGGTGGAATCAACTGAGAAGGGAAAGACCTTAAAAGCCAGAAGGAAGCATTTAGACTTGAGAAGGCAGATAGCAGAGAGCCACTGAAGGCTTGACAGGGAGAGAAGAGTGAGACAGATGTGTGCAAGGAAGACCAGGCAGGCCGAGGGGCCTAATGACTGGAGAGAAAGCCTTGTGGAGAATTGTCTCCTCAGCCAGCGCATTGTGGCTGCCATCAGGCCTGCGAATATGCCGTCCACTGAGTTCCAGAATGGATATAAATTCAGATTAGATGCTTTCTGGATACCTTTGGAGTAGGAGGATGGGGCTGTCCGGCTGTTGCACAGGTAGATGGCTAGTTAGATAGGCAGAGGCACAATGTCAGGCAGAAGTGTGGCCAGGAAAATCTCTCCAAGTGGTAGCTTGTATCAGAGGGCTCAGAGCGAGGCCCTTTCCTCCCCCGCAGCTCCCAGGCCTGGATGGCAAGGGCAGGACCAGCTGGGTCTCCTCTCTCCTGACCAAACGGGCCTCAGCCCTGAAAAGCCCATTCTTTGCTTGCCAGGGAGCAGCTGCAGAGAACACTGGGAAAAGGGGGCAGAAGGCCAGAACCAAACATATCTAGGTCCCAAGCACCAGGCTCTCCCCATGTCATCTTTGATCCTGACGAGCAGAGCTCATTATCTCTCTGAATCTTATAGATAAGAAAACTGAGTTTCAGAGGGATTAATGCGCTCAAGGTGAGTGAAGGGCTGGTATACAAGGTCAAGTGTATCTCAGTCTGGAAGATTCTCTCCACGTCACGCCTGGTGGTGTGACTGGTGGGGACCACCCAGAGGTTCCCAGGGGAAAGGGCTTTGTTTTCTGGGGTTCCTTCAGGACCAAATCATACTTTATTGATTTTCCACACACTGAACTTGACTGTCCATCAGTGCCTGGCCTGTGGAGATGGGTAACGGATGAGGAGAGGAAGAAAAGAAGGGAAGGAATGAACTAAAGGACAGGGGGAGGCTGAATAGTACCTCAGCCCCTGAAGGGAAAGGGAGCCCCAAGACTTTGGGGCACATTGGGAAGCAGATTGGCTCAGTCCCAGCCCCAGTTGCTTCCTCTCCCATTCCAGGGCTGATCCGGTCTCGAGTTCGCGGGGCAGACGTGGCTGCTGCTGCCATCCTCACGTTTCTGGACAGCCACTGTGAAGTGAACATCGAGTGGCTGCAGCCTATGCTGCAGCGGGTGAAGGAGGTGAGCCGTCGTCCCTGGGCAACCTGGGCGTCCTTAGGATTTCCTGCCAGGTTCCTGGTATGAAGGAGGATGACACAGTATGTGGAGTACGATGGGCATCCAAGGAAGCCTCAGTGATGTGCTCTGTGGTCTGCTTCCCCAAGGGGCTGGACCTCCCTGAACTCTGTTGTCTGGAAGCAGGGACAATTGCCCTGTTTGTCCACGAGTTGTTGTGACAACTTCATTTAATGAAAGCTCCCACTGTGCATAGGTTGGTTTTGATCCTAAGACAGGCAGGATTCTGTGCTGGGGGAGCTGCAGCCAGGCTGGGGAGCCCTAGAAGGATACAGGAGAACCTGTAGTTCTCATGGAGAGGAGAGGGTGGGAGGGCTCCTGTCACGTCCCTGCTGCTCCCCAGAATGAGAGCATGTTGACAGATGGCCAAAAAGGCTCAGGCCGCTAAAACTCAACCAGAAGGAAACAACAGCCCAACTTTAAAAATGAGCAAAGCACTTGAATAGATATTTCTTCAAGGAAATATTCAACTAACACCATGGGAAGATGTTCAATATTATTAATCATCCAGGAGATGCTACCCTAAGCCATAATAAATACCACTTTATATCTACTAGGATGGCCACATTAAAAAAGATGGACAGTAACAATTGCTGACAAGGATGTGGATAAGTAAAAACCTTCATATATTGCTGGGGAAAATATAAAATAGTGCAGCCACCTTGGAAAATAGCCTGGCACTTCCTCAAAAGTTTAAATAGAATTACCATCTGAGCCAGCATTTCCTACGGCTAGGTGTGGACCCAAGAGAAATCAACACCAAAACCACACCCACACAAACACTTGCACTGGTGTATTCAGAGAGACACTATTCGGAACAGCCAAAAGATAGAAACATTAATCAGCTGATGAATGGATAAACAAATGTGGTATATCCATGTAATGGAATATTACTGAGCCATAAGAAGGAACAAAGCACTGATGTATATCACAGTATGAATGAACTTTGAAACCTCAGGTGAAGTGAAAGTCAATCACAAAAGGCCATGTATCATAAGAGTCCATTTATGGGAAATGTCCAGAATAAGTAAATCCATAGATTTTGTTGGGGGGACGAAAATGTTAAGAACTAGAAAATGGTGATGGTTGTCTAACCTCGTGAACATACTAAAGACTGCTGAACTGTACACTTGAAATAGTGAGATTTATGGCATGTGAAATCCTGTCTCAGCCCCAAAACATCTCAAACAGGAAGCAGTAAGGCCCCCACAGAGCAGCAAGAAGTTATGCATGGTCTCCCCTGCTCAGTCCCGTCTCCTTCCCCTGTTCAGTTATGCTGGGGATGTATGAACTGCATGGCAGGGCTGGCTGCATCCCAAGCTACAGACAAGAGGGTTTTGAGGGTGAAAGAAGAGTGGCGAAGAAGCAGAGGGAAAGATGAGGCTATACCCACAGAGGGTAAAAGGAAGGGAGCTATGAAGTGTGATTAAGTTTGCAAGTGGTTTATGACATAATCCACTACCACCCAAAAATAGTGAAATCCATGCTATGTACTTAGCAGTGTTTCAGGTTGGACTTGTGTTTTGGAAAGTGATGAACAGTGGCCAGTCTTTCCTGAAAGGGGATGTGGCATGAAAGGAGTGGCCCCCCATCCACCTCATCCAGGAACCGTGGGGTCCCTGCCCTCAAGCTGCTTGCAAACCAATTGGGAAGACTCAGCCCAAATGTGTACAGAGGTGCATAGTGCACAGAACAGCGACTCCAACCAGCAGCACAAGAGCCACCTCAGGCAGCAGATGAGTCACTATCCCAGCCATTGTCTAGACTGTGACTATGAGAGCAGCTTAAAAGATGGGTATACTTCAGATTCAGCATCAGTGAAGGCTTCACTGAGGAGATGAGACCCCAGTGGGGCTTGAAATGATGGGAGAAGAAGAGGCCAGGGGTGCCTTGTGCCCAGGGGATTCCAGTGGGGCTGTCGAGGAGCCAGACACAATTCTGGGTGGCCCTTGGGATATCTAGCAGGAAGCACTGGCTGCCATGTGTCCCAGAGAGACCTGCTCCCCAGATCAGGAGGCTGAGTGATTTTTGCAGGGCAATCCCTGGCCTCACACCATTTTGCACCTCTTCTCCTAGGACCACACTCGAGTGGTGAGCCCCATCATTGATGTCATCAGTCTGGATAACTTTGCCTACCTGGCGGCCTCTGCTGACCTTCGAGGAGGTGGGTCCTTCTCCCAGGGGAGGGGATCTGGGCCTGAAAAGGAGCAGGCTGAGGCCAGGCAAAAGCCCTGGCTCTGTGCTCTTCCCAGCTGTGCTGGAGTCTGACACTTCCCGCTCCCCCAACCCTTCCTTCCAAAGATAAAATGAAGAGGCCCTGGGGGACCCCTGGGTTTGAGGTCAAAGGGCCAGAGAAGACAGTTGCTAGCTCCTGGCACAGTCATTAGCAGAGCCAGGCCAGTCCTAGTCTTTCCCTCGCTGAAACTGGCAACAGCCTTCCCAGATGCTGCCAGACCAGGGCCTGTGGCCAGTCTTGGCACAAGGCCATCTGACAGCTGTCTCTAGCATAGGAGAGGGGAGCCTTTGGCCTGGCATGAATTCCTAGGATGCTCAGCCCAGAGATGGTCAAGACCTTGCTGTGGGATACAGTGGCTGTTAACCACAGTCGGCCGAGGAGCTCTTGAAATGTGACTTGTACTCAAAGGTGACTATTTGGAATTGAGATGTGCTATATTTACAAAAAACACACTGAAGCTTGGAGTTAATGTGGACGAATGTAAAATATCTCATTAGTATTTTTATATTGATTACATGTTGAAATATTATTTGAAATGTATTGCATTAAGAATATTTTATTCAGATTAACTTCATGTTTTTGTGGGGTTTTTATGTGACTCCTAGAACATTCACAATGACATACGTGGCTTAGGTTTGTGGCTTGCCTTGTATATCTTTCAGACCATTCTCATTTTGACTCCAGAGATGTGCTATTTGTTCACAGTAGTCAGGGCTACATTTGACTATTGATATTTAAATTAATTAAAATGAAATAAGATTTACAATTCCATTCTGTAGTTGTACTAGCCACGTTTCAAGTGCTCACCAGCCACATGAAGATTTGCTCCCACATTAGACAGTGCAGAGAAAGAACATTTCCACCCTTGCAGAAAGTTCTGTTGGACACTGCTGTTCTAGAGACTGTGGTCGGGAGCTACTGGGCATAGAGGATTTCCTGTTCAGAGCCTGGGCTCCCGATTCTGAGGGAAGCCAAGTATTTTCCCTTCGAGGGAATCACCTCAGAGCCTTTGCACTTGCTTCTGCCCCTGCCTAGAATTCCTTTTCCACAGATAGCCTTGTGGATCCATCCTTTAATCAGGTCTACACTGAAACATCACCTTTTCAGAGAGCCTTTGCCCACTATCCTTACTAAAATAGTGTGGGCATCTACTTCTATATACTCTTTTTTATGCACTTTTCACCCCAATTGAAATATTATGTTTATCTGTGTAGTGTCTTTCTTGCGGTGGATCATGAGTCCCAGGAAGGCAGAGGTCAACTCATTCTCTAGGAAGGAAGGAGTCACGGCATGCGGAGCCCAGGGCCCTCTGGGATCCAGCTGTATCGATGGAGACTCCAAGGGGGGGTGGAGCGAGGGGGACAATAGCACCCACTGGACTTTGCCCTGTGCCCCATCCTCACCCTGCCCTGTCCCTTAGGCTTTGATTGGAGCCTGCACTTCAAGTGGGAGCAGATCCCTCTGGAGCAGAAGATGACTCGGACAGACCCCACCAAGCCCATCAGGTCAGGGCTGCTGTGGGCTTGGGGAGCCCCGTCCTGGCCTGGGAGCCTGGGAGGCGTGTGCGAGGCTGGATCAATTGCAGGGCTCCTGAGGATGCTCAGCCTGTATTCTGGGTCCTCGGAGCCCTGGGCCCTGCCTGCAGGGATGGGGAGGGCAGAGGCCTGGGAACCATTGTGAGAGGCCCTCAAGTTGGCCACACATCCTGCCCCAGTGATGCTGCAAGCAGGGACTGGGGACAAATGGCCTGGGGTCTTAGAGCCGCTGAAAGGGCTCCCAGCTTCTCCAACTCAGTGTTGCCCCTTCCTTCTCTTTGTCCCCAGGACACCTGTCATAGCTGGAGGAATCTTTGTGATCGACAAGGCCTGGTTTAACCACTTGGGAAAGTATGACGCCCAGATGGACATTTGGGGAGGAGAGAATTTTGGTGAGTTGGGAAATAACAGTAAACACAACTGCAGTACTGATAGCACTGCCTGAGCATATTCTATGCAAGCCATTGAAGGACTTTACACATATTAACTCATTTAAAACCCACAAGAACTTTGTGAAGTAAATACTGTCCTCCATTTTCCCAATTAAAACCTGAGGCATTCGATCCCTGGTACCAAAAATAAATAAATAAATAAATAAAATAAAACCTGAGGCACAAGCTGGGTGTGGCTTTGCACACCTGCAATTCTAGCATTTTGGGAGACTGAGGCAGGAGGATTGAAAGTTTAAGTTCCACCTGGACAACTTAGTGAGACCCTGTCTTAAAATGTTAAAAAAAAAAAATCAAAAGGGATAGGGATGTACTTCAGCCTGGGTTCAATGCCCAGTACGAAAGACAGAAAGGAAGGAAGGAAGGAAGGGAAGGAAGGGAAGGAAGGAAGGAAGGGAAGGAAGGGAAGGAAGGAAGGAAGGAAGGAAAAGAAAGAAAGAAAAGAAAAGAAAAGAAAAGAAAAGAAAAGAAAGGCATTGAGGCACAGAGAAGTAAAACAGTTTAACCACAGCCACATAGCTATATCTAGACAACAAAAAAGCTTAGGTGTTTAGAGGGAGGCTGTGACCACATGACTAGAACACATGGACAGAGCATGGAGCACAGCTGCTTCCCACTAGAAAGGCTGGGCAGGTGCAGCAGGTAAGCTGTGGGGTTGGAGGCCTGGGTGCCAGCCCTGGCCCTTCCACCTTCAAGCTGTTTGGTTTGGGGCAAGTTAAAGTCTCCCTGGACCCCAGTTTCCTCTGGAGGTTGTTTGAGTAGGAAATGAGATGATGATAAAATGTGTCCCACAGGACTGGTGGCTGCCATCGCTGAAAATGAGGCTGTAGAGACCACACCATCCCTAGCAGGGCAGGAAGTGGCCTGAGCCCCCAGAATAGCAGAGGAGGAGCCAGCAGGGGTAAAATGTTCACTAGGGAGCGTGATTCACTGGCCCCCACACCGCTGCTTAGCTGGGTGCTGGGGCTGCAGAGCTCTACAAGTGGTCACCAGGTCCCACATAGGTGTGCTGACTGGTGGCCTTGGGTGAGCAAAATACAGGGGACCACAAGGGACAGGATTATCCAGGGTGGGGCCAAGACTACAGGGTGCTGTCACCACCCTGAGGTCGGGAAGACAGGAGGGAGCACCCCCGACAGGTCCTGTGGCCTTGGCCCTCAAGCAGCCAGCCCAGCTGGAGGGTGTTGGGGATAATTTCATCTCCTACTGGTGCCTGCCAGTGGCCAAACCCATCATCCAGAGGGAGGGAAGCCCCATGGCGCAGCCCATACGAGCAGGTGAAGTAGGGCAGCAGGCCAGCCTAGGGCCTTGAGAAGCAAGAGTAGGCCCTTTGCATCCTGTAAAATACAAAGGCCCAGTTCCTGCTCCTCCCCTCCTTTCCTGCTGTTTTCTTTCGCATCCTGACCTTCTCTCTTTAGCAATGAGTAGGGCTAGTGGCACCTCGCTCATTTGGCAGGTGGGAAAACTGAGGTAGGTGCTGCCTTCCAGGTTTCAATTAGGAATCACCACATCTGACAGCGCCTGTAGCAGAGCCACTTAAGCACTGGGGGTGTTTCAAAGTCAAATCTGTTAGGAACGTGCTTTCCCCCTCTTCCCTGACAGGAGACTGAAATGTGCTTTCCCTGAGCAGAGAGGCTGAAACCAAGCCTGCTTGGTGCCAACCACATGGGTAGACACGGGTGTGGGATTTTCTCCCCTTGGACTTACTCTTGGAAACAATTTCCAGGCCGGCATTGCAGGAGTGAATTCTGTGAACCGGGGCTGCCATGACCCGACCATCCTGACCTCCTTTCCTGTGTTTTGGTCCTAAGTGACCTCCTTTGTGTCCTGGGTCTCAGCCTGAAGCCAGGTTTGACAAAGCCGGTTTCCTGTAAAGACTTTGAAAGCTGGGAAAGGAACAGGCTCCTCTGCTTCCAGAGACCTCTTTCTTTCTCTTTTTTTTTTTTGCGGGGGGGGGGGGGCGGCGGGGGGGGCGGGCGGGCTGGAGGCTGACAGAGTAACAGTGAATGATCAAATAGCTGCTTCAAACTCTGCCTGAGGCAGGGGTCAGTGGTTGGGGAACTTGAAAGGTGGACTGCAGAGTTGTTCTGGAGATGGTTGTGTTTCTGAGGAGAAATTCAAAGGACTGGCTGGGCTGCTGTGGTGCTCAGATGTTCAGCTGCCGGGACTGATTTTGGGCTGGGAGACTCTTGGCTCTAAGCCTTTCATTGCACTCCTTCTTGAAGGAAGGGAGATGCCCAAATGGAGCTGTGTTCCTGTGGCCCCCAAACTCAGGAGCCAGAGGTCACCTCGAGTTGGGCCTAGAGAATGGGAAAACCTTGGGGTTCTCCTTAGAGTTCTTTTTATTTTTATTTGATTTTATTTATTTTGGCAGTGTTGAGGCTTGAATCCAGGGCCTTGTGCATGCCCTGGCACCGAACTATGTACCCCATCCCAAGGAATCCTTTTCAAACGCAGATGGATCATCTCTCTTCTCTCCTCAAACCCTGCAAGGGCTCCCATGCCACTCAAAGCGACATCCAAAGTCCCCACCCTGGCTACCAGACCTGTACTAGCAGGGCTTCCCCTCAACCACACCCCATGAATTTCATCCCTGTCTCCCACTCCTCTGGCCCTGCCTCACTTTCCCTGGCTGCCAGGCCTCCTTGCTGGGCCTTGAACCTGTGGTCACTCTCTTTGATCTCCAACCTGGAAAGCTCCTTCCTTGACAGCCATATGACTCCCTCTGTTACTTGCTTCAGGGCTTAGCTCAAATATCCCCTTTTCAGTGGAAACTCCCCTAAATCAATCTAATTAGAAATTTAGTCCCCCCAACTCTGTGTGCTCTCTTCAGCCCCGTTTTCTTCATTGGACTTACCACCCTCTGATATGCTACATATGCTACACGTTTGCTCACATGCTCATATTTTCTGTTTCTTTACTGAGTTCCTGTCTCCAGAGTATACTAGAGTATAAGGAAATCTAGAATAGCATATGAACAAGTCACTGAATACCCTAAGGAATCTGATTCAGACAGTTTAGCTTGCTGGACAGAGTGTAAACTTTGTGTTGCATTTCTGGAACTGAATAGTTGGATAACCTTAGTGAGGTTATTTTAACATCTTTGAGCTTCACCGGACTTATTGAAAGCAATATGAGGATAAAGCTGGGCACTGTGGCATGCACCCTTGTATAGTCCCAGCACTCAGGAGGCAGACAGTGGAATCAGTTGACTTCAAGAGTTCGAGATCAGCCTCAGCAATATAGTGAGACCCTGTCTCAAAAAGTGGTGTAGGGGGGTGTTTTTCTGACTTCTCATGGTTGCAGGGAGAGTTAGATAATGGATATAAAGAGCATGGCACATAGTAATGCTCAGTAAATGGATGATGGTTACTGGTATTGTCATTGCCATTGCTGGCAATAATAACAACTTGATTAGTGACAGTGTAGACTCTGGGATGAGCTGACTTAACTAGTGTAACATTAGTCTGGCAGAAATGGAACCAGAATGCATATCTTATGCCCTCTTGGTCTGTCCCAGTTTTACACATCAGTTCCTAAGGCCAGCTGCAGAGTCTGCCCAGGAGAAGGGCAGATGCCTGGCAGTTTATGGGCAGGCCCCAGCCTGTGTGGACCCAGATAAGTGAAGTGGCCTGTCCTGGTTTGAGCTGCACCTGGACATAGCCTGGTGTACACTGGCTGCCCAGAAGGGGGCGTTAGTCCTGTTCCCTCCTTGCTAGTCACTAGGAGGGTCCCACCTGCTGTGCTGCCTGAGAGCTCCCAGGTTTGGCCAGGGACTGAGAGTCCTGGGGGTCAGCTGGGAAGTGGGAGGAGAGACCAAGACTGGAACTCTTTTTTTTTTTTTTTGTACTGGGCATCAAACTCAGGACCTTGCGCTTGCAAAGCAGGCAATGGAACCACTGAGCTAAATCCCCAGCCCCTAGGTTGGAACTCCTGACAGAACTGTCTTCCTCTTTTCAGGGTAGATTTTCTGGGTCAGGAAGAAGTGTTTAAACATCACAGGTGTCCAACTAGAGGGCAGATATGGAGGAAAGCAGGGAGTTGGAAAGAGATCATGTGAGGCTCTGCCAGTGACCAAGGTGGGTCCTGGCCAGAAAGAGGGGTTGGAGAGGGAGAACAGAGAGGGCACCTTGTGACGTTCCCTTCTGGGAAGCACATGAACTCTTCTAGCACCTCTCTACGGCTCCCCAGCAGTGCTCCTTCAGTCATCTGCAAAAGCCCTTTGGGCTCCACCACCTCTCAGAAGGAAGTGTGTCAAGAGAGCCAGCGACAGCCTGGACATGGAGCCTGTCTGGGCCTAGTAGCCCACTGTCCTAGTGGCCTGCGGACAGGCAGAGAACTGCAGCGGGGCAGCCCGTGGGTGGCTGGCAGCCAGTTTCCCCACCCTGAGGGTGTGCAGAGCTCTGGGCTTCCGGCACAGGCTGCAAATGCTCCTTCTGCACTCGGTGCAGATCTCTGTTCACAGTTCTGGCTCCCTCACCTTTTCCCATTGCTCTCCTAGGACTCAGCAGTGTGTGCATGAGTGTGTGTGCACATATGTGCATGGGATGAGCGTGTGTAAGGGGTGGGAGAGCCCCATTTAATCAGCCCCAGGAGCTCTGACTCCAGCAAGTACCTCCAGTGAGACCCCAAAGAGAGGGAGGCCAGCCCCTCCTAGCCTCTCTAAGGGGGACTTGTCAAGGGGCCCCTTCCCCCTCCTGATGGCATGGTCTCCTGCAGAGCTCTCCTTCAGGGTGTGGATGTGCGGAGGGAGTTTGGAAATCGTCCCCTGCAGCCGGGTGGGCCACGTCTTCAGGAAGCGACACCCCTACAACTTCCCTGAGGGCAATGCCCTCACCTACATCAGGTAGGTCCCAGTGGGAGTAGCCCTGGCGGGGAAGGAGGAGAACATGCCCCTAGACCCCACCCTGCTGATTACCAAGCAACTTCAGCTGCCATGCTACTTCTTGGGTCTCAGTTTCCCCATATTCCCTCCCAGGTCAGATATTCTAGGTTCCCAGTACTTCAAAGGATAAAAGGATGAAGTTGGGAGTATTGTCACCAGCTGTCTCTTGACTCCCTTTGCCCGTGAGAGTCTTGGAAAACTTCCCCAATAACTCCCCAGGGACTGAGTGTCACCCTCCCCCTAGGGAACCCTGGTGCTGGTCATGGATGCCAGTGTCCTGACCTGGACCTGGTCAAGCATTTGTCCATTTATTCCCCCAGCTACAGGGTCCACTGGGTCTCACAGGCGAGTGGGCAGGTGGGCAGTCCTGGAAGCCCCGCTGTCCTGATAGGAGTGGCAAGGGGAGGGTGAGGGGTTGCCATTCGAGTGTCCTCTCCGCCTAAGGGTGATTCTCCACCGTGTCCAGCCCTGGATTCCCCAGTAGCTAACTGAATGGCCTGGGGTTTTATTTTGCCCCTCCCACCCCCCTTTTTAAATAATTATAAAAATCATATGTATGTTCTGCAGAAAACTCAAGCAATACCAAAATAGATTATATATACGTATCTATATTATGTATTCACTTTTTATATTATTACAGAGAAAAAAGTGAAAGTCTTTTACCTATTCTTTCTGCTGTGCATATTCCACTTGCCTCGTCAGAGCTAACCACTGTTAGCAGTGGCTAGCCTATCATTTTAGGCCTTTAAACAGAACTAGCCAGTGTTATTAGACCGCTGACCTAACCTTTCAGGCCTTTAAATATTTTTCTGTACACAGCTCATGCATAGAGAAACACCCACTGCCGTGCATGTGTGCTAGTAGGTGAGCTGTGTACCCCTTCAGTGACACGCTCCTCTGCCCCAACCCTGTGTCACACCCATATGTGTCCAAACCCACTCACCATGGTCCTTTTCTTTGAGGTTGCCTTGTTCTCCATCATGTCACACAGTTATTCTCCCTTTGAAGGGCATTTGGATTGTCACCAATGTTTTGTTGAACAAATATTCATATAGCGGTCCTTTTTGCCCACATGCAAGTATTTTCATAGAATAGATTCCTTCAAGTGGAGTCAAAGAGTAGACATAGCTACAAAGCTTCTGGGTACTGGCAGAGTGTCCTCCAAAAAGATTGTGCTAATTTGTACCACTGCAATCAGCACTGTGTTGTATATTCTCCTGAGATTCTCATCTGAGCTACACAGAGTTCAACTTTTTTTCTTAAATATATATTTTTAATGGACAAAAGTCTTATAAGAGCTGAACTTGATCCTAACCTTAACACTGTCTCCTCTCTGTGACCTTATTTTGCTCCTTCCCCTCTTTTTAGGAATACCAAACGTACTGCAGAGGTGTGGATGGATGAATACAAGCAATACTACTACGAGGCCCGGCCCTCGGCCATTGGGAAGGCCTTTGGCAGGTGGGCCCCCACCTCCCTGGTTGCCTCCTTCCACTCATGTTAGCTCAACCCCAGCAAAATACGAAGTGGTGTGCACACCAGGGAGCCACTAGCAATCTCCCTAGCAACTGAGCCTCCCCTCTTGTGGCTCTGGAAGCCAGAGAGGGGTCCTTGAGGGGCACACACCTTATCAGGGTGTATGAGAGCATCGCCATCCCCAAGCTGCCATCTGCAGGAGTACATAGGAAGGGGTGCCTGCAAAAGACATTTTGGGTTTTACCTCTGTCCCTGTTCCAAATTGTCATCCATCAGCCTATTTTCCTGTCAGGGATGGTTAGGGCTAGAGTCTAGTTAAGCATTTTCAAAATGCAGATGGCTTGTGAAATCAATTTAGTGAGTCGTGACCAGCATTACAAAAGAGGGGGGAAAAACACACCATAGATTAGATTAGAACAGAACAAAATAGAAAATCAGAGTTGATTGTAATGAAGGGTAAGTACTGTTCCATGAAACTCATTTCTCGGGTGGGTGTGCGCATATGCACCTGGGGACACTACACCACACGTAAGATCTACTTACCTCCTCAGGAATGAGGTCAGGAGAGTTTGAAAACATTGTTAAATGACTGATTGTGAATGAATCATTTTCCCTGTATTTATTTATAGCTATCCCTTTAAAAACAAAGTTACGTTGCTAAACATTTCTTTTAGTGGCAAACTAACACTTAGCAAGGACTCACCCTGGCCTAAGTACTTCACATCCCCCTAAATTCATTTGATTTTTCACAAAAACTTTCTGGAGTGAGTGGTCGTGTCCCCAGTTGACTGTAGGAGAAACTGCGGCTTAGATAGGAGGTTGAGGGGCCTCGGCCGCGGTCATCATGGTTGGCGCAGCTGAGGAAGATGAGGAGACTGAATGCCGGTGTGCCCAGCACACACCGGATAGTTCTTACCGACCAAGATTCCTCAAAGACGTTTAAAGGTTGCTCTTCTTTTTGTTAGACCCTTTCTCCTAAACTGGAAGGCAGGAAGGGGGAATTTGTTGTTCATGAATTCTCTGGGAAAATAAGGACCAACTGGTGGTGTGTGAACTGAGGTCTCTAAGAATGAGAAGCCCAGGATCCCCTGCAAGCTCCTCAAAAAAGTGAGCTCAGAGCAGGATTTGAGCAGAGGAGAGAGGGAGACCCAGGAGGCCTGAAGTGACCTTTGGGTCCCAGGATGATGCAAGCAAGTGGCCAAGGCTGGGCAGGGCAGGCCTCCATGGCTCCTGGCCTACGGGAAGAGAGAGGCCTCCTGGGGCCTGGGCAGGGGCCTCTGTGTCATCCCACCCCACTCCAGGGCCTCATCTCCTCCTTCAGTGTGGCCACGAGGATCGAGCAGAGGAAGAAGATGGACTGCAAGTCCTTCCGCTGGTACCTGGAGAACGTCTATCCCGAGCTCACGTGAGTGCACCCTCAGCTCTTGTGCCACCCCCATACCTCCCACCCACAGTCTGGCCCCTTTTTCTGCCTGAGGGCTGTGGAGGAGCTGGGAGGCCATTACCAGGAGTCATCAATTAGGTGTGACAGGAAGCACATTCCTAAGACTGGGTCTTGGACCTAGAAATGAATATCATCCCTTTGGGAAAACACTGGATTAATGCAGCAAAGGCCGAAGAACCTTTCCTCGCCCTTGACCCAGTTCTCCCCTTTCTGGGAGTTTATCCTGAGGAAATAAAGCAGGCAACACAAAGAGTTGCTGACAGGCAGATACTGCAGGCTTATCTGCTCCCCTCGAAAATGGAGAAGCAGCTAACAATAGGGGCTGGGCTCAGTGAATCCTGATACATCGATTTAAATAAATATTATGCATCTGTTAATATTACAGTCACAAAGGCTGTGAGAAACATGGGGAAATGAGGAAGCAAAGTACAAATGGGGTACACACTGGAACTATAATGGCCCCCTAGGACAGGCCCGTGCGGCTGGTGGGCCAGCCAGGGCTCCTTTTTCCTATGTCCTTTCTGGTGCTGTGGTCCATCCCTATGGTTCATTGCCTCGCCTTCAGATCTTGACCCCAGCCTCCCCTCAGGGACACTCTCCCTGAATACTGACCTGGCAGCAGCACCTGGTCCCCCCCATTTGGATTTTCTTGGTAGGCCTTCCTGGCACCTAGCATATATCTGACCAGTTATATCTGTTGTCACCTCCCACACTTGCCTCTGAGCTCCATGAGGGCAGAGGAGAGGCTTCAATCTGTTTTGTTCGTTGCTTTATTTCCAGCACCTACAACAATGCTTGTCACAAAAGAAGCACTTAATAAACATTTGTTGACTGAATAAATGTCATAGTCGGTAGGCCTCAAGAATGTCTGAAGGTAGCATTCTCTGTGGCTGTCACAAGTGGGGGGTGTGGCTTGTCCTGCTGCTGCCAGCATCATCCTAGGGATGCTGCCATGGCCTTCTGGGAAATTCCACTCCTCAGAGCCAGTGTATCCTTGAAGGAGGCAAATCTTTGCCTTTGAAGACACATTTGATTTCTAGAAAGCAGCCACAGTTAGGTGGTAGCCAAGCCCAGGGAATGTGCTAGACGATAAAACCAGATCAAATCATCCAACATTCCAAATACACACACATGCCTTGAAAGTAATGAGACAGAACTGAGTCTGCAGATGTTTCCAAGAAATTCCAGGACACTATGAGCAACAGCAGCATTGTTGGGAGAAAATTGGCAGCCTGGACAGCCCCAGCTCCCTGGATGACAGCTGTGAAGGGAAGAACATTAAATTATGAAATGTAAGGAGTGAACATTTCTTGAAGTGACTGCTTTAAAGGGACTGAGCTCATCCACTTGTGTCACTTCTGACATGCTGAGGTAAAAAGAGCGGTTGTTTCTCACAGCATTGGGATGGAGCCTGTGGACCCCACACCTTGGGCCATGAGTTGGGAGACCTGGGATTTGAGCTCAGTGAGCCCTGACCTTCCTGTTTTTTCGAGAGAGGCTAGATTCATGTTTTTCTCTGTTATCTTAAAATTTACATGAGGGGTGGTAGCCTGGAATCCCAACACTCTGGAAGGCTGAGGCAGGATGCTCACAAGATATTCTTTCCTATAATTATTTGTAATGGCCTAAGGCTTTTCTGCCTTATGGCTAGATCCGAATTGATTCAGCCCTTCTCCTATTGTTGGATAACTATTCCAGTGTTTTCAGTGTCACCCACTCTGAAATGAAGATCTTTTAACACACCTATAATTATCTCCATAGGTTAAGTTCCTTGAAGTGGCATGGTTAGGTCAAAGGTGTGCACATTTTTAAGGACATTGATTCTTAATTTCACACTGCCCTCCCAGAAAGCTGGAATCATTTATGTTCTCACCGGTAAAATGTGAGAAGATCCAGTCTCACAGTTACTACCAACACTGGGCATTGTCATTAAAAAATACCTGTGTGGGGCTGGGGATTTAGCTCAGTGGTGCCACCGCCTGCCTCGCAAGTGCAAGGTCCCGAGTTCGATCCCTGGTACCAAAAAAAATCCCAAAACACGTATACGTATGTACTCAAATATATATGGTAAACAAATAGTGGTGACTCTCTAACATGTATTTCTTTAATTGCTGGCGAGACTGAGCAGATTTTCATGTTTGTGTATTTCAAGTTGTCCTCTTCAAACAATGGGCTCCCTGTCATTTTGAGATTTGGTCACGAGCCCAGTTTGGGCCCCATCTTCTCCTCAGGCTTCCTCTTCTGGACAAGGAGCCCTATGTTTTGGCCTGAGCTCTCCCCTCCAAGGTCCTCTGGGTCTCAGGCCTGGCCTCTGGGTGGCCCCTGGGCCTCGTGGAAGAACCTTCTGGAAGCTGAGGCCCAGTCTTCCCAGAGGTTGCTCCTGCCCTGCTCCCATCCCCACTGGGCCTGTGGCTCACAGAGGCCTTGGTGACCAGGCCCTGTGTTCTGGCAGAGGGTATGGGTAAGCAGGGAGGGCAGGCCCCAGCCTGATTGCTGTCTTTTCTCTTAGTGTCCCTGTGAAGGAAGTGCTCCCTGGCATCATTAAGCAGGGGGTTAATTGCTTAGAATCCCAGGGCCAGGACACAGCTGGTGACTTCCTGCTTGGAATGGGGATCTGCAGAGGGTCTGCCAAGAATCCCCCACCACCCCAGGTAAGCTGCTGAGGGCCTGGGAGTCAGGACTGGGGGCCGGAGAGAAGCCAGGGGCGCAGGTCAGGAAGGGGCCAGGGGCTTCATGCTGCTCGTTTTGTCTACACCCTCCTCAAACCCTCTTCTCATGGGCCCTCACACTCTGCATACTTTCGCCATGCACTTCCTCCTTGTCACCCAGACAATGACCAGTTCTCCCTGGAGTGCAGCTATGATTGGCTCGTTTGATAAGCAGCAACCTTCAGGACTCTGCACATGAGTGAGCACATGAATGTCACCCCCATCAACACTAGAGCCAGGGCCGGGGATTTAGCTCAGTGGTTCCACTGCCTGCTTCGAAAGCACAAGGACCCGAGTTCGATCCCCGGTACCAAAAAAAAAAAAGAAAGAACGAAAAATAAAAAACACTAGAGCCAGCCATGAAGACCTCAGCAGGGCCCACTTCCCGGGCTGCCCTGGTCCCATGTCCTGGTCCCATTAGCCTCTCCTGTCCCCATTGTATCTTGACACCTCCTTGATTGCCCTCTGGTTGGCTCCAGCTAAGCTTCCACATCTCAGTATTTGATAATAAACACTGTTCAAGTTTATAGAAAAAAATGAGCTGGGTGTGGTGCATGGCTGTAGTCTCAGCTCTCTGAGAGGCTGAGGCAGGAGGCTCTCAAGCTTGAGCCTAACCTGGGCAACTTAGCAAGGCCCAGTCTCAAAATAAAAAATAAAAAAGGCCTGGGTATGTAGTTCAGCGTGAAAGCCCTCAGTTCAATCTCTAGTATGGAAAAGGAAAAAATGAAAGCTTGAGAGATATGTGCAGTGAATACCAATATACTCTCCCCTTGCTTCTCTAATTATTTGTGGAAAATTCTACAACAGTATATGTACCTGCTTTATCACTGGTCTTCCCACTTCCATCCAGAGCGGTCCTTTCCTTGTCTTGCAGGCCTGGCTGTTCAGTGACCATCTCATCCAGCAGCAGGGCAAGTGCCTGGCTGCCACCTCCACCTCCACGGCCTCTCCCGGGTCCCCAGTCATCCTGCAGGTGTGCAACTCAAGAGAAGGCAAACAGGTGAGCCTCCAGGCCTGGTCACAGGTGGCCCACACCCCCAGGGGGACGTGCAGCTGGTGGTGGCAGTCCGTGACAGGGGAGCCAGCCTAAGACCCGCAGTCTCAGATATGCCCTCCGGAGTGAGGAGCCACAGGACCTCAGTCAACATCTGGGTCCGACCTATGATTTCACTTGTGAAGAATTACTTCTTTAGGTAAGTATTTGTTTCACAGCAGTCCTGCCGTCTGAGGGAGGAGCTGTTAATGCTGTTTGTCTTGTTAATGCTGTTTCCTAGCCCGCTGCTGCCACACAGCTTAAGTAAGTGGGGGCTCTTCCTGCTAGCCTGTGCTGGGGTCTCACGCGGCTTGTCACTTCCCACCCTCCCTGCCCCCCAGGGATGGGTCCTAGTACCAGCCCTGTTTTACAGGCAAATAAACCAGGCCTTGTTGACCATACATCTGGGACAGGGTAGAGCTAGGACTTAAACTTACAGTCTTTTTTTTTTTTGTACCGGGGATCAAACTTGGGGCCTTGTGCTTACGAGGTAGATGGCGTAAACTCACAGTCCGAACTCGGGTCCTTGTGCTTGCGCAGCAGGCGGCGAAACCACTGAGCTAAATCCCTGGCAAAACTCACAGTCTTAACAGCACCTAGTAGGTCCCCAATCAGTATTTCTTGACTGCTGGCTAACTGGGGAAACTGAGGCTCAGATATGGTGATTTTCAAGCTTATGTGACTGGCTCGTGTGAGGCTGGTCCATTTGTCCATCACTGTCACCCACACTGCCCCCATGAGTCCTGGGAGACAGATCAGGGTGACCTGCAAGGCAGAAGCTGAAGCTTAGAAAGATGAAGCCACCTGCTCAGGACACTCAGCAGCCAGTGAGGAGGAGAACCTGGCTCCCTGCTGTGCCGCCACTTTCCTGGCCAGAAGGGCTCCCTGCTCCCAGGGTGCAGGACCCAAGGCCAGAGGCTGCTCCAGCCCTTGCCCTCCCCACCCTTCTGGTAGCCTCCTGTGCCTGACTGGCCAGCTGCACTAACCTGTAGGGCTTTCTCCCACCCCTTGTCTTCTTTCCTCTCCTCCTTTCCTCTCCCCTCTCTTTCCCACATCTCCTCTTGTCTCTTCTCTACTCTTTTTTTTTTTCTTTTTCCAATACTGGGAATTGAATCTAGGGCCTCCATGCTAGGCACGAATGCCATCACTGAGCTACCTGCCCAGGCATTTAAAAAAATTTTATTTTGAGATAAGATCTCACTAAGTCGCCCAGACTGGACTTGAACTTGGGATCCTCCTGCCTCAGCCTGTCAAGTAGCTGGGATTACAGACATGCACCCCCCCCCCCCAGCTCTCTCACTCCTTTTCTGTTTGCCTAGGTCAGCTCTTTAGGGATGACTGGAAGTTTGCTGTTCCATTCAGGAAAAGCAGCCAGGTCCTCTCCCACCATCCTCTGCCTGGAGTTGTGCGTGTGTGTGCGTGCATATGTGGATGGGGGGCTGCTCGTTGGCCCTGCTGGATGCTGCTGAAGTGCTTTCCGGCTGGGGGATGCAGCTTGTTCTTTCCACCCAAGGTTGCACACCATCTGCCCTGCCCTGTAGCAGGCTCGCACACAGGCTGCCCTTCACCTGGTGCTCCCCAAGGGAAAGCCTTGAGCCCATGCTGCCTGCTGTCTCTTGAGACCAGAGGGAGGAAGTGTCTGCCAGGGCAGCCTCCCCTCGAATAATTTCCTGGGCTGAGGCATCCGTTTTCCCAGCTGGCCTGAGCTGGCCCCTTCATTCTGCTCCTGCAAGTCCTGCTGGGCCGCAGAGCGCTCTCGGTGCCTGTGCCTCTCCTCTCCCAGAGGTACTGGACCAGCAGCTCTCCCTTGCCACAAGAGGCCTCTGGCCTCTCCTGGTCTGCCTTTGGCCCTGTTCACAAGGCTAGCTGGGTTCATGCATCCGAGAGGCTCGTGTGCCCTAGACCAGGTGTGATGGAGGTGGCAGGTCCGAGCTCTCACTCCCTGCACCCCTGAGCCCCAGTCTCCTCCTAAAACAGGAGGCTCCCTTTTCTGCTGCCCTGCAAGGAACCTGCAGAAAATGGAGGCTGTGGATCGGTGAGAGCTGTGATGCAATGTCTTATCTCCAGGCAGTGGCCTGGGGAGTTAGAGAGGCCTCAGATGGCCTGGCGGCACTGTAGGTGTGAGAATCCTGCTGCTTGGAGAGCACCTCCTAGTGCCTGGGTGATTCATTCCTTCATCATGAAACAAAAATGCACTGGGTGTCTCCCTTGGGTTATGAAACGTACAGATCATTTTGAGCACAAGGATGAAAGAAGGACATGAACTGGACGTCCAAGTCACTTACGTGGAAGAGGAGGGGCTGCTATGTTACAGTTGGCTCGATACCGAGGTCACACTAAACCTGGTCACACTAAGCCTGGGCTGCAGCCCTGGGGGAGGGCCCTGCCTGCGACCTGGATGTACGGTCAGCAGGACAGGGGGTCAGCAGGACCTCCTGGGGAGTTAAATGTGAGGGACTAACGGGTGCAGAGCAGAAGAGTGCCATGAGTTGTAGGGGCCCAAGGCCTTTCTCACCCCCTACCCCTGACCTCTAGGCTTTCAGCTGGGATCACATGGCCTCTCACAGCTTCTCATTCCCAAAGGAAGCCCAGACTCCACAGCCCCTACTTCCCACCTTGTCTATCCCCACAAACCCCTGCACCCATAGCCCTGGCCTGCATCTGGGTGCAACTTGTCTCTTTTTCGCTGCCTGCTCCATGAGCCCTTCTGCTCATACCCCTCTAGGCTCCATCCACATGGTCAGGAGCACTCCCACCTCTTATGGAGGACAAGATGGATGTAGGAAGAGAGGAAATGAGAGAGAAATCAGAGAGAAACCAAAAATAGACCTGCCTGGCTATTCATTCTTCCCTGAGACCTGAAACCTGGATCTCAGCTTCTCATCCCTTCTCTGTGTTCCAGGCCACACTTTGTCCTCCATCCAGGCTTTTCTAAAATGTTCTACCCACCTGTCAGACCTGGGGGAGGAAGGCCCCAGGAAGTGAAGGTATGATTGGGAACTTGAGTATTCCCAGCATTCCACTGGACACCCATGTCTGCAAAGATGGCGGTCAGTTCCCATTAGAAGGTATAGGTAACCAGCCTCATGGTTACAGGCCAGGTGAGATGCGTAGGGCTGCATGAAGAAGAAAGCTCATTCAAGGAAGAGATTCATCAAGGCTAGAACTCACAGGGTGCTGGTGGGGAAGTCCCACAAGAGAGAAGTCAGGACCACACAGGCACTATGGCAAAATGGAGAATGAGAGCCCCATCTAAAGCAGAGAGCAGGTAAATCCTGAGCCCTGTCCACTGAGGCCACACAAGAAACTGGGCCCCATCTCCAAGCAGAAACTAAAAATGCAGACTTCTATGTGGTAACTGAGCCGAATTTTAAGTAAACACTGTGCCAGCCAAACAAAATCTAGGTGCCCAAGGGCATCTACATTGCCTCCTCTGATCTGGATAGCAACTAATGCCAAACTACAGAGTGGGGCTCAGAGCTTCTGGTGGGGTGGTTGGCCCCTTTCACAAGGGAGAACAGTGTGTTTTCAGTGAAGGGATTTGCCTAGGCTTGTATACACACATGTGAAATGAAGGTGCAAGCATTATTATTTTTTAATTGTTTTTTTCCCTCTTTCCCCCAATCTTTTCCAGAAATGGAAGAGAAAAGGATCTTTCATCCAGCATTCCATCAGTGGCCTCTGCCTGGAGACGAAGCCTGCCCAGCTGGTGACCAGCAAGTGTCAGGCTGACGCCCAGGCCCAGCAGTGGCAGCTGCTGCCACACACATGACGATAGGCTCGGGCCTCCTGTACCTTTTGCATGAGACTTTGGGACCAGAAGGGGGTTAGGGTGGGGATCAAGTGGGCTGCTTCCATCTCCTCACATTTCTGCCAGGATCATCAGCAAACACCCCTGTGATCTGTTTCTCCAAAGCTTGGTCTAGGGAGGACTCAGGGGGCCACCCTGCCAGGTTCTGGGAGAGGCAATGGTCAGGGTACTGGGTTGTTGCTGGCAGACTGGGCAGGTGCCCTTTGTCCTCTCCCTTGGCCCTTCTTGGGCCCAGACAGTGGTGTGGGGCTCTCCCCTTGTTGCTTGGGGGTAGCAAGGACAGAAGCCTACAGAGGGGCCAACTGGGATCCTGGGGCCAGCGTGGGGACAGCAGGAGAAGTGGGCGGTGTTTGTGGAGAGGCCAAAGGCTGGGAAGAGAGGGAGGGAGAAGAGAGGGGCCACCTGCAGGGGTTGTCAGCAACTAGGAAGGAGGTGAGCTCAGGGGCCTGTGCAAGAGATGCCAAGTCCAGGGGCTTGGGTGTGGCAGGAGTAGGCTCCTGGGGTAAAGGATGGGCACTTTGCAGAGGAACACAGATGGACCGAAGCATTAAAGAACAAGGCCTCAGGACATCATGCCACCCCCTTCTCGCCAGCCCTGAGCTGAGCCTGAGACGCGCCCAGTCCTGACTCTGGGTGTCCACAAGCTCAGCAGGAGGCTGCGGAGGGATCTGGGGTATCGTTTTAAATGGACTCCACTTCGGTTTGGCTGTGTGCCCACCAAGACCTCTCTTGAGCCTTAACGACCAGCTGGGGCCCTGTCTCCTCTGCCTGAGCCCACTGGGAGGATGGGGAGCCACATGCACCTTTGAGCAGCCCCATGCTCACTGGCCTTCTGCTTTCTCTCGGATGGTTGCCTCTGTAAATACAGCATCGTGAGTCAGGGTGGCCAGGAAGAATGGGACCTCCTTTCTGGAGCCGAACATCCCCTAAGTGACTAGGGGCTAAGCTCCCCAGGCCAGACCTCATTCGGTCCCTTCCCCCGACGGGAGGATTCCCTCCAAGGCTCAGCTGTTGCAGTGGGCTGGGAGGCTGGCTGGTGGCTCCTGTTTGGGTAGAGAATTCCCAGATCCTTCTCCCAGCCCCTGAGAACACAACTTCCACTCCTCCATGGCCCTGTTTTGGGATCCCCTCTGTTCCCCCAGGCCCCCGCCCCAACCCTTCCTGCCCTGTGCCACTGGCTTAGGCAGTGTGATTGTCGGGAAGGGTTGTTGGTACTGGAACCCCTGGAATCTCTGTACCGACGCAGACTATCCTGGTGTGGACACCCCTACCTAGTCTTTCAGAGAAAGTACATGCTCATGGCGATTTCATGGATTCCAGAAGGTTTAGGAAACTCCAGAAATTGTCCCCACAGTATCCCATGATGTGTGTGCATATATGCGTTTTCCTGGGGAGAAGGTCTACGGACTTCCCCAGCTCCTTAAAGAGGTCCCTGATCCCCAAAGGGCCCCAGTCTCTGCTTTGGAGTGGAGCCACCATTTATCTGAGCTGCCACCCCCCATATTCCTCCCTGCTGTGCCTAAATCACCATTGCCCTGTTCCCCCCACGTGGCCCTTGGGTGAGGAGCAAGCACCGGTGGTCTGCAGCACCGCCCTGGGGTGGTCCAGTGCTCTCCTCTCACCAGCACCCCTTGGACTGCTCCCGTCCCCAAGTATGTGCAAGCCTCCAGGCTCAGCACAGGGGTCCTCCTCGGTGGCTTCACTGTCCCCTTCCTCTGCTGTGGTTTTACTGCTGCCGTCCCGGGATCTCCTATCCAAGTGGGAAGCCTCCTGCACCAGCTGAGGACAGAACCGGGGCCAGGGTGAAGACTGCTCCTTGGAGCCTCAGCCGGCTTGGCTGTGGGCTTCTCTCAAATGTAAGGACTGCTGCTCAGAGCGCCTTTGAGATCTCTCCCTTACTTCCTGTGGCCACCAGGCTCTACACTCGTCAGCTATCCTTTGTTGGGAACTCAGCCCAATTCTGGTTTTGCTTTTCCTCCTGTTGACCAAAGCATGTGCCACTAGCTGTCCTTGAGGACACTGTCTTTATGAAACACACACCTGGAATAAAACCACTTATTACAAGTTCACATATACCAGCGTCTTCCTTTCCAACTCCCAAGCCTACCCTCCACACCCCCTCCCTCACCTGGGGACAGTCGGGTCTCACCTGTGTAGAAGTGAGACTGCATGGGTTCAAGTCCAACCCTGTCCTGCACATCGGGCCTGCACTGGGAGACCCAGCAGTGGCCCCGCCACTAGGGCAGGCCAGGGACCGGAGCCCAGGGACCAGTGACTGTCAGATTGAGCTTGGCCTCCTGTTGCCTCATTGTGGGACACAAGGCTCATTGCTGAGCCTTGGAAACAGACATCCTGGGACTTCTCCCAATCGATGTGGCCCCACCAACATTGGTGCCTTTAGCCAATACTCTGTCCTTGCCTAGGATCCAGGCCTGGCCCCTCTGAGCTGCCCTTCCCCTCTGCTGCTACGCAAGAAGGCAGTGGTAAAAATTCAGGCAGGATATTCAAAATAATTCTAGAAAGAGTTGTATCAACCTAGGCTTGCTCGATGGGATAGCAGATGTTCTGCCTAATGTTTCCTTGGAAACCAGTTGGAAACCCCCACCATTGCTGTGATCAGAAGCTGAACCTACCCAGGTAAAAATAAACGCTGCTTCATTACACATAGAAACTATGGGCCTGGGTGCCACAAACCTCCCCTGGACGTGGTGATTTCTGCTCCAGTCTCTACTTTTCTCAGGACTTCTGACCTAGGATTCTCTGGAACTTCTGACCCTGGAGCATGAGGAGCCTGGTGCAAAGCCCTGGCTGGCTGCATCTGGCTTGGTTTGAATGTAGGAAGTGAGTCCCCGCAGAATCCTCTGGCTGCAGTCTCCACCTGTCCCTCTGTGCCCCTTCCCCTTGGGGAGCCCAGCCCACTACCCAGCCCTTCTCAGGCTTCTTCTTGGCCAGGCTGGGCCGGCTTCCCCCTCTCCATCCATTGTCACCCAGCCTTGATGGGCTCTGGGATTGGCTTCTCCTGAGCCAGGCTCTCTTCTCTTGCTGTCCTCCAAACCTGACTCTCCTACCTCCCTTTTCTCCCTGGAACTGAGGCTATTTGCCTTTAGCCAGGGCCCCTTAAGGGCTCAGCAAAAGCCCCCAGGCTGGCTGTTAACAGTGGGCTTTACATACCTGGGTAGGAGGGCTGGGTGGCCAGGGACATCTACCCTGGGACTGGCCTCTGTTCCTCCAGTCAGGAGCAGTTGATGATCCTGGGCCTTTGAGACCTGGTTTCTGGTTTGTTTTAGCAGTACTAGGGAATCAAGCCCCAGAGCCTCATAGGTGTGAGGCAAGTGCTCTACCTCTGAGCTATATCCTGGTTCTCTTGGCTTTGATTTTCAGAAAGGCTCTTCCCCAGGCCCTCAGTAGGGTTCTCCCATCTGCAGTTGGGGGAACTAATCCAGATGACATTGCTGTTCTCCAAGGGGTCTGGTACCCCAAGACCTGGGTGAAATGGATGGGGTGCAGTCCTTTCTCCCAGGGAACCGGACAGGCTGGAGTTCATGATGTCCACATGTCAGTCCAAGGATGTACTAGTGTGGATGGTATTTGTATGTACTGCGGAGTCAGTGTCCCTTCAGAAAGTGGGAGGAGAACCTGCCAACTCCTCTCGTGGTAAGAAGTCTTCATTGGAACTTAGCAATGGTGGATCCAAGACATGGCCACTTACTCCTGGTTACGACTCAGCTGGGCTGTTTGAGTAGCCTACTGGATTTGTTCTATCCAAGTGAGTTAGAACAATAGAGATGTGCCACACTCTGCATCAGATTGGAGTCTGTTTATGAAAGCTAGCAGCTGAGAGGGGGCTAATGCCTGGAAAATTCTCTTGGCCCTGAGAAATGGTTTGATTTCTCCTTTTAAATCATGCTTTCAGCTGGGGAGGGCTCAAGGGGAGAGCAAGCTGAATTTTACAGAAGCAGAACCATGCCAGGTTAGTGGGGGGCGAGAGGAAGTTTCACACGCTAGGTGAGCTACAAAACATCCTACAACTGCAGCAAATTGACTGCCAAACAGGATGCGGGGGTTTGGGGTGCTTTGTCCAAGCACAACCACTTTGTCCAAGCACGGGTACAAACTGATGTTGGGGCTCAAGATGGAGTTGGGTTGGCTATCAGAAATTGAGGCTCCAGAGCCACCTGAAGTCAACTCCCTCCCACCAGTCCACCTGTGGAGTGCAGGGAAGAGTGAAACAGACTCTACAGACCCCATTTGCCAGGCCAGCCCCACTCTGCTGCTTTCTGCTGTATAAACTGGAAGAAATCGTTTCATCTCAGCCTTGGTTTCCTGACCTGTAGAACGGGGGCACTCATAACCCTGGAGGATTTTTGTAAAGATTGATTTATTTGATGATTGCAAAGCATCTGGCCCTTTCTAAATCCTAAGCAAATCTACTACGGTATTACTATTATTACTAAGCATTTTCTGAATTCCTGCCACATACCAGGCCCTTTGTAAAGGGGATGACACAAATGTTAACAAGACAGAAAAGGGACCTGGCCTCGAGAGAGCTAATATTCTAGCAAGGAGAATGGGAAGATAAACAACAGTTTATAAACTGTAAGAACTGTAATAACACATGATAAAAGCGCTAGTCATGAGATGCACAAGATGGGTCAGTGAGTGGCTCTGTCCCTCAGAGACAGCTTCCAGGACAGCTTGAAATGACATCATGAGCTATGCCTGTCTTGGGCTGGGTGAGGTCCAGTGAAATCAGCAGCCACCCTAGCCAGGCTGGCAGTGCAGCAGGCCCTTTGCTGGGTGGCCTGTGACTCTGTACACACAGCATCGTGGTGAGGTGGGCCACCCTGTGACTCAGAACTCTGGAAGCCAAACAGACAGGTCTCTGTCTCTTGGTCATGGGGCCATTTCTCCAGGGCTCAGTTTTCTCCCTGTGGGGAGCAGTGGGATTAGGGGGCCTGGAAAATAGTGTTGCTTGTCTGGAGAGAATGAGCACAGTGGTCAGGAGGCTCCAGGAAAGACTTGTTTTTCCTTTGCTCTGATCCCCTCAAACCATCTGAAAACCAATCCCATCTTGCAACAAGTTGTCTTTCAAATAAATGTTGCTCCTGGTGTGGCCCAGATAACCTACTCAGAGCCCATTGAGGTGCCTGGAAATGGGTGTGCTCTGGGCTCTGGCCAGACTGGCTGCTCAGAATTCCTGTATGTGTAGTGAGTGGCCTGGGTCATGCGGGTGCACATGTAAATCTTTGACCCACTGCAGGAGGAGACCTGGAGGCTGGCAGGGGCAGCACTCAGGGTAAGAAGGCCATTCCTGCTGCACTTCCCAAGGAGCCAGAAGAATGTGGGAAGCAGATCTAGGAGCCAGAGACCCAAGCCAAGCAGTGGTGAAGCACTCCCAATGGGGCATTGTTGGCTGAGGGGAGCCCGAGCTGGCAGGAGAGAGTGGGGCCTGGGTCCACAATGAGGGGAGGACTCTGAGGGTGGCTGCTAATGGGCCACACCAGGAGGGTCCCTGGCTGGCTCCTGCCTGGCCTGCCGGGTGGGGCATGGCCAGAACCTACTGCATCCACTTGGTGGGCCTCTTGCAGCTGCAGAGCTGTGGGTTTCTCTGCTCCTTGAGCCAGGATGACTCTGCTTTCCAAAACCTTGGTTTCCAGGGAGGTAGAATAGGGTGGGGAGTTGTTAACAAGGTAAAGTAATGGAGACAGCAGTGGCACTTTAGGCTTTCACTGGATGTGCTCTGTGGCCTGCTGACGTCACATGGGGTCAGCCCGGAGACTGCCTTCATTCTGGGTAAGCAGCTCTGGGCAACGGTGCAAGCCCCTCTGGACTGACCTCCTGCATCACCCAGACTTGGGTGCCTGTGGCAGCAGCATGGGGTACAGCCTCAAGCCCGTGATGGACGGCATGCTGAGCACCTCCCCCACCATGGACGAAAAATGGGCTCCAAGGGCCCTGCAAACTACTATGGTCAAGGGCATCCAGTACCCACCACGTGCCAAGGCAAGCCTGGTTTCAACCTTCTCTCCCTTACCCTATACTCCAGCCAACTGGACTACATTCTGTTTCTCTCTTTTTCTTTTAGCAGTACTGAGGATTGAACCCAGGTACATTCTACCATTGAGCCACATCCCCAGCCTTTTTAGAAATTTTGAGAGACAGTGTTGCTAAATTGCCCAGGCTGGCCTCATACTTGCAATCCTCCTAAATAACTGAGATCACCGGCATGTGCCACCATGCCTAGTGTGTCCAACTTCTTGAAGCTCCGTCCTGCTTTCTCGTTTGTATTTTTGCTGTTCCTTTTGCCCTCTACCTTGTCATCTCCATGAGCCAAATGCTACCCATTCTCCCAGACAAAGGCTGCTTCTGCAAAGAAACCCCTAGCCTGAAAAGACTCTGTCCAGCTTGTTTCTTGGGGTTTCTTTTTTTGTACTGGGGATTGAACTCAGGCCCTTGTGCTTTCAAGGCAGGCGGTAGAACCACTGAGCTAAAGCCCCGGCTTGGGGTTTCGATTGTTCCTCTCCTGCCTCAATCCTCATCATCTTTCATAAGCTGTGATGTGCACCTGTCTCCTCTGGCCATTGTCTAACCTGTCCTACTCTAGCTGTATATCTCATGTGCATGAATGAAAAGATAAAGCATCCAAGCTGTGTTTATTTTTGTTTGTATTTTTAGGATAAAGCATTCTTGGGCTGGTGGGTAGGGTAGCTCAGTGATTGAGTGCTTGCCTAGCATGAATAAGGCTCTGGGTCCAATCCTCAGCACTGGGGGATAAAGAGCACACTTGCATTCAGGAATTAGCACATTGCATATAGAAAACCCTCAATATATGTTTTAAAGTTTGGTCTCTTCACAGCTCCACCCTTCCTACTTAGCAGCCTGTAAGTCTCAGTAACAATTTGCTGGTGCTACTGGGAGCTGATGCAGAGAAGCAAGTATTTCCTGAGTACTAGAATCTTGATGAGGCTCCTATCATGTGCACCCCGTGAGGCAATTCCTACACACCCAACCAATGGGTGAGGGAGTGGAGGCTCAGCTGGGAGAAGAATCTTCCCCAGGGATAAACAGCTGAGTTTGAAATCACTTCAGTGGGTTCCCAGTGTGGACCTGCAGAACAGTCTTTTGAGCACCACCTGGGAACATAGCAGAAAGGCAAATTCGGCCTCACCCAGACCTCCTGAATCAGAAACTCTGAGTTTCCTGAGTCCTCGGGGGATTGTGAGGCATCCTCAAGTTTGAGACCCACGGGTTAGGCAATGGAGATCGTTCTGGTCCCTGACTGGGGGCTGTGGGTCACTCCTGGTACAGCAGGCCCAGTGAGCCGAAGCTCCCGGCCTGGCCTCTGCTAAGCAGGCTGCCTGTCACAGGGGATGGTAACGGATCTTGCTGGGGCAGGGAGTGTGGGTGGGCATGAGGCTGGGCTGAGGGTTGCACAGAGCCAGCTGCCACATGCCAACCTTGCTTTGTGTGATTTATGAGTCTCTGTCTCAACATCAGCCATACACGGCTGACTTCATTCTAGAAGATCTTCCACTCCAGAAGAGCCATTAATCAAGGCATCAGTACCACCTGCCTAGCTGGCAGGACAGGTGCACATTCTACTGTAAGTCACACAGCAAAGTCCTTTCTATGGCTCCTCCACCTGATTACCCTCATAGCCAGTTCTGCCACGTATCGACCAGACACAGTATCACCTATTTTAACTCCTTTAATACTTAGCTCAACCCTATCCTATCAGTCAGGAGTTTTCAATATCACCCTATTGACAGAGTAGGAAATTGAAGCCAAGAGGGGTCAACACAGCCGTCCCCAACCCTGTTGGCCCCAGGGACCAGTTTCATGGAAGACACAGCAGTCTGTGTGAGGGGGACAGTGTGCAGCCTAGATCCCTTGCACGCAAAGTTCATAGTCGGGTTTGGAGTTCACGCTCCTAGGAGAATCTAATGGCCCTCTGCTGCGCCAGGAGGCAGGGCTCAGGTGGGAATGTGAGGATGGGGAGCGGCTGTAAGTACAGGGAAAGCTTTGCAGGCTCACCTGCCACTCACCTCCTGCTGAGCAGCCCAGTTCTCAAGAGACCACAGACATCCGGAATTGGGGGCCCCTGGATTAAACACACTTACTCAAGATTACACAGCTGGTAGGAGGTAGGGCCAGGATTTAAAATCATGAAGTCTGACCCAGGGTTCTGAGTTCAAGCCAACTCTGAATTTTTTGAGCCGCAACTCCACATCGCACTTGAGGACACAGAGGCCCCAGGCAAAGCTCTTGTGGTCTCCCTCTGAAGCCCAGCATGTTTCCCCATCCAGCTCCTTGCCTGGTGGGGTCTGAGAAGCCTGAGCAGAGGGTGGCGGAGGGTGGCTGGTTTTAGATAGCAATTTAGATATACATAATGATCGCATTCATCATAGGGAATTTGTTCCTTTACATAATATATTTTCTTTTCCCCCAGGTCTTCTCCCCTCCCTTCAACCCCTCTTCCCCTCCTTATTTACAAAAGCATTGTTTCTTTTTTTGTTTCTATTCTCTTTAAAAAAATTTTTTTCCCTTCCTTTACCCCTCCTCCTTCCCTTGTCCCTTTCCCATTTGAACATTTTCTTGTTATTCTCAATATCTATTATACATTTTGGTCCTTATTTACCATTTCGATTTCTCACACTAGAGAAACAATGAGATATTTAAACATGTGTGTCTGATTTATTTCACTTAAGAGTGTGGTCTCCAGGTGCATCTGTTTACCTAGAAATGTTTCAAGATTATCCTTCTTTATGACGAAGTAGTACTCCACTGTATAGAAAAACATCTTTAGGGGTAGGAATTTAGCTCAGTGGCCCCACACCTGCCTGACAAGTGCAAGGCCCTGAGTTCAATTCCTGGTACCATAAAAACAAAAACAAAATGTATAAAAATATTTATCCATTTGTTACTTGATGGGCATTTGGGTTGTTTCCAAAATTTAATAATTACAAACTTGTGCCAATATAAATATGGGTGTGCATATATCACTGTGGTATGATGCTTTTAATTCTTTTGAGAAGATACCAAGAAGGGGGATAGCTGGGTCAAATGGAACCTCTAGCTTTAGTTCTTTGAGGTATCTCCACACTGATTTCCACAGTGGTTGCACCAGTCTACACTCTCATCAACAGTGGAGCAGGGTTCCTTTCTCCACACCCCTGCCAGCATTTGTTATTGTTTGATTTCTTGATAGCAGCCATTCTTTCTGAAGTGAGACGGAATCTCAGTGTTGTTTTAATTTGCATCTCTCAAATGACCAATGATGTTGAATATTTTTTCATATATTTATTTGCAATTTCTACTTCTTCATCTGAGAAGTGTCTGTTCATTTCAGACGCCCATTTTTGGACTGGGTCTTTAAATTTGGGCGATCTGATTTGAGTTTATATATTCTTTATATATTCTAGATATTAGTCCTTTGAGGAATGGCTGGTAAAAAATTTTTCCCACTCTGTGGGTTGTCTCTTCACACTGTTGATGGTTTCTTTTGCTGTGCAAAAGCTTTTTAATGAGATCCCAGTTGTTGATTCTTTGTGGTATTTCCTGAGCAATCGGGGTTTTGTTCCTAAAATCTTTGCCTACACCAGTGTCCTCAAGACCTATTCTGTCTTCCAGCAGATTTAGTGTCTCTGTTTTAGTATTTAGATCTTTGATCCATTTTGATTTTAGTCTAGTGCATGGTGATCTCCCATGCTTTTCCCTAGGTGCCTGGGGGGTCTGCATACTCACCAAACAGTGGGGCTTATTTGGAATATATTATAACCAAATGTATCCATCCCAGCAGGGTGCACAGGAGAGTTCCAGCCTTGCAGTAAGAGAACAATTGCTCCAGCTCTGGCCCAGCCATTTATGAGCTGGGAGGCCTGCAAGTTAGGCTTCCTGAGCCTCGGTGTTCTAACATGAAAAATGGGCGTGCTGTGGGGGCAGGTCGAATGAGGAGACACCTGTGGTCAGGCCTTGTGCACTAGAAAGTATGTGCAGCAGTCTGAGGACTTTTAGGGAGTATTCTCCTGCCCTGCGCAGGCCAGAGCTGCTAGATCCCAAAGTGGAGGACTTTATAGTTGGTCAGGATATTCTCCAGCCATCAGGGCAGGGGCTTGCAGCTAAGACATGGTGGCCTGAGGGATGAGAAGTAGAGTAGAAAAGGAAGATGAGGGAGCCCAGGCACCACTTCAGACTTCAGCTGGAGACTGCTGATTTGGCTATGAAAACTTTTTTTTTTTTTTTTTGGTACTGGGGATCAAACTCAGGTCCTTGCGCTTGCGCAGCAGGCGGTGAAACCACTGAGCTAAATCCCCGGCCCTTGAAAACTTTTTTATAGCATTGCTTTTATGTTTGTGAAGCAAGAAAAGTAAACTGAGCAAAGGGACTTGATGTTCCGACCAAGGCTTGAGAATCTTCAGAACACTGGGATTAGGAGGGAGGGTTGTGAGGCAGAAAAAAGGAGTTGTTTGAGGTCTTAGAGCAAAGCTGTCCATCTCTTCTCTGCATCCCCTGCACGACAGAGGAGAGAGGAAAGCTGGGATACAGTCCTGGGCCAGTGACCTCTGTCTGTGTGGCCATGCAGAAAATGGCCTGGGTGCTCTCAGAAGGCCCCACAGATCCCCCTCAGGACACAAGAGCAAGCGCTGCTGGGAGGCTCATTTCCAGACGAGGACTTGCTCTGCCTGACAGCTTAGGAGAAGACCTGAGAAGCTGACCTAAGTGAAACCTGGCTGTTTCTCTCACTAGCTGGGCAACCTGGGGTAAGTTACTTTAGCTTTCTGAAACTCGGTCCCCTCACTGGTAAAAGAGGAATAATAATACCTGCTTCTTAGGGAATTTGTGAGATGAGGAAACATTTGTAAATGAGCTGAAGTAAATGAAAGAAAATGAGGCCTGGTGCTAACGGAGCACCCAGCTCTCTGAGGGTATTTGTCTTGCTTTCAGCTGGGGCACCAGGGCTCAGTACGGAGAGGTCATCAATGAGCGTTTGGTAACAAATGAACGAATGAATGAATGAGGTTCTGGGCCAGGCAAAACAGGCTTCCTGGGAAGCCCCGGACTCCAACTCCAGCTCCAATGCAGGGTTCAGGACTTGAAAAGGTAGCATGTGTTCGAGGCAGGTGCACGTCCTGCTTGTTTGGAGACAGAGAAATCCTAGCAGGGGTGGAGCAGAGAGATGGACAAACTCATGTAACTCATGGGCAAGAGTGCCTGTCCTCGCTGACTCTCTAGCCCATGCCTAGGCATCCTGGGGGTTCCTGAATCCCTCTACTTCCCCCTTTCCTTGAGTCACGGTTGTACTGGAATTGCCTGCACTTTTTTGTGCTCTCATTGTGTAGCAGATTGCACAAAGACAAAGACATCCACAGCACCTAGAGTAGTGCCTAACAGCTAGGTGCTCAATGCTTGCTGGATGAATGACCGTGAGGAGAGGAGTGCAATAAAATCCCGTTCTCCCTCGCTTCTGAGAGTCTCTGGGGTTTGGGATGCATGTCAGTTTGTTCTCAACTTTCTCTTTTAATCTTACTGTTGACTTGGGTTTTCCTGAAATCAGCTGAGGCTTGACCCAGTGGAAATTCTTTTTCATTAGGAGCAGGAGACTCAGCATTTGCAAGTTAATGCCAAATCAGTGCTTGATTAAACAAAGAATGTGAGAGCAGTGAAGAAGAGGCAGCAGATGCAGACAAGGATGCCTTTCGCTAGTTAGAAAATTGGAAAACCGTCTTATACACTAATGAATTCCTAGCAGGCTCAGCAGTGCAGGAGCCACAGCGTGGATTATCTGAGGTTTTCGTTGGAGCTGGCCTTGAAGAGAAAGGGACACAGACTTCTCTGTGGTCCAGAGTCTTCAAGTTTTGCCCAGAGCCATGTCTCAGCACAGGCCAGAGGAGTCTTTGGTTTATTTGCATACAAATTGTAAAGATGTACAAAGTCTTCGCTCAAGCAATTTTTAAGTGAAATGTTATTGCTTCCCCGAAGGCTATAATCCCTTACTTTTTCTCTTCAATATTCTTCTCACTCAGCAGCCACTCACATTGACCCAGATTCTCCAGCCCAGGAGTGCACAGGACAGAGGAAGGAGCCAAGAGAAGAGGGAGTGGGAGCCAGGTGGTGGAACCTGAGTTTTAGGGCGCCCGGAACCTGATCTAAGGTGCTTGAAGTATTATCAGTTCTCAAGCCAACTCTAACGGCTGGACAGTACCATCTTCTCCATGTGTAGTGAGGGAATTAAGGTTCAGAGATGTTATGTGAGTCTCTCAAGGTCACACAGCTGAGAAATGATAGGGCTGGACTCCAAGGATGTCTGACTCTCAGAATATACTCTTTTCTGTGCGCGCACGCGCGCGCGCGTATGTGTGTGTGTGTGTGTGTGTGTGTGTGTGTGTTACTGGGGATAGAATCCAGGGCCTTCACACTGAGCTTTATCCCACCCCTTTTAAAGAAAAGTTTGAGACTTAGTCTTGCTAAGTCATTAGATTGCCCAGTCTGGACTTGAACTTGCAGTCTTCCTGTCCCAGCCTCCCGGAATGCTGGGATTACAACAAACATGTGCCATCACCTACAGCCTCAGAATTTTTTTCTTAAACTACACTATCTCTGTAAACCACTTTGTGATGGCTAACTGATTGTGTCAGCTTGAGTAAGTAATGCCCAACTAAATTGGCTCAGCATAGTTCTGGGTGTGGAAGACCCACCCTAGGGAGGATTATTGTCAAAATGGTTTAAAAGGGAAATGAAGAAAGAAGGATTGCTTCAGTTTCCTTCAGGAGCTCCAGTCTTCACTTCCGCCTTAGATGTCATCTCTTGGCTTCTGGCGCAGTCTTCAGCCTTCTATGGCAGACGCTTTGACCTCATGATACAAACTCACATGAAACTACACAGAGCTCCAGGCCTTCAACTGGCTCCTTTGGATCCCCAGTGTGCAGACCCTCTGCACTATTCTACACCTGACTCTGTGGGCAGCCGTTGTAGGCCAATCTGTAAATTCTTATGTATTTGTATATCTTGTACTAAATCTGTTTTTCTAGTAACACTGACTGATACACACTCTTTACAGTTCTCAGATACTTTAAGCAATTATGTTAAAATAATTCACAATAGGGCCAGGAGCCATAGCACATGCCCAATCCCAGCTACTTAGAAGGCTGAGGCAGGAGGATGGAAAGTTGAAGGCCAGTCTGGGCAACTTAACAAGTCCCTGTCTCAAAATAAAAAGCAAAAAGGACTGTGGGTGTTATTCAGTGTTAAAGTACCTGCCTACTATGTGCACAGCGCTAGGTTCAAACCCCAGTACTGAAGGAAAAAACCCCAGTCGTGTGCAGAATGCTGACTCGTCCCTAAACTGTTTTCATCTGAATGTGCTGGAGCTTTCTAGAATTAAAGTCAGAGTAGGATTAGTCACAAAAGTTTGGGGTTTTATTGCAAAATGAAAATATAGATCATTTAATTCATGAATTAAGAATTCCTAAATGACAGCAGAGCATTAAACCAAGGGTGGTAGCAGTGTGTGGTGGTACATGCCTGGGAGGCTGAGTCAGGAAGTGCCCAAGGCCAGCTTGGGCAATTTAGTGAGACTCTGTCTCAATAGAAGTGTGATATTATGCCAGTGGCTCATCGCTAGAATGCTTCCCTAGCATGCACAAGGCCCTGGGATCAATTCCCAGTACCACAAAAATAAAACAACAAAAGAGCAAGAGTGAGGCCCTTCTTCCTTAGCATAGGACCCGATACAGCTGTGCAGGTCACACGTCCATGCAGCTGGCCCTGAGTTCCAGGGGCACACTTATGTGTGTCCCAGGACCTGGCACTGGGTCTGGCACATGGCAGATGTTAAAATGTGTTGGCTAGTTAAATGAAAGAATGAAGCAAACATCACCTGCTGCGTATCAAGCAGTGCTCTAGGTGCAGGGACAGGCAACAAACATCACCCATGAAGCCCTGGCCTCGCAGCACATGTTGTAGAGGGACAAAAAGTCAACAAAAGAGAGATAAATAGCGTTGTGCAGAAAATAAAGCGGGGCGATGGGACTTACTGATGAGAAAGGTGTCCAGGGAGGACTGAGTCCAGGTGGGGCAGGCGTGGGCTTCCGACGCGAGGTCTCAGCGCCTGGTGGGTGAGGGGGTGTCGAGCTCAACCAGCGGAGGGGTGCACTGGCCGGAATGAATGAATGAATGAATGAATGGCACGGCAGGAGCAAGAGAGTCCCCGCCAGGGTTTCCTGTGGGGTTTACAGCTGGAGTCCCCGCTGTCTTCCCACCCACGATGGCCCTCGCTCCCTGCCCAACCCCACTCGCCTTCCTGCCCCTCTGCCGGTCTCTCAGCCGCCCCCACCCCTCGCCTGCTGGCCCCTCCCCTTTCAAGTCACCGCGGAAATGTCAGAGCTCAGAACACCTTTACTCTGTCTCATAAAACCTGAGTGGTTTCCTTCATAATAGCAACCAAATTCGATTTTAGTTTTGACCGTTAGCTCCACGTGGGTGTCATGGATCGAGGTCATGTCGATTCCATTCATTTATGAACCTCAGTTGAGTTGATGGAAACGAAAGCTGATGGGCCTTTCTGCCCCACGTTCCTTTATAATAGAAGCAGTGTTAAGAGGCAGAGGCGAGAGTAATTCCTTGATACCGTACCTCAATTAATTAACTAGCTGATTAATTAATCACAAACATATATTGAGAACCTGTTACTTGGAGGCACTGGGGATTCCAACAGGAATCAAAGAGCAGAGAGGTGGACAGTCTCGCCAGCAGTGTGCTTTTATTCCACAGGGTGGGAAGAGCCCCCGGACAGTGCAGCAGCCAAACTCAGGAGGAAGGGTGAGGGACAGAGTCAGAGAAGGCCTCCTGGCCATGGTGCTCCTGGGGAACTTCGAGAAGTGTGGTAAGGGCAGGGAGTAGGGAACAAGGAGGGGACCTGGTGGGAGCTGAGTTTCCAGTGTCAACCTACATAAAACCCAAGACAGATTCTTCAAAGAATATTGATGTTTATTTGGGAGTGGCAGAGCAGTTCAATGGGCATACATATGCCGTAGTAAATGATGGAAATACTCAAAGAGGTTCAGTTAAGGAGGAGGTTTTAGAGACAGCAATGGAAAAGATTACAGCAGATATTTTGAAATAATAGTCCTTGGTCGTAAAGAGCAGTAACAAGAGTGGAGTTGAACGGAGTCGCTAGGCAGATGTTCTCGGAGAAGCACTTTCTGGGTGTAAAGTTGTGGTTCTGGCAGAGCCATTTGTGATGATCACTATCCAGCAGTCATGTGTAAGAACTCTTCATTTATTACTTTCCAGGCGTATTTGTTTTGGTAGCGTTGACACAAGCAATTTTGATTCTGAGAACTTTCACATTTTGTTGACAACAGGTGCAGACATTTCCTGTTTAAGGGCCAAGTTCTGTTTCTGCAAATACATTGTTAAACGAATTGGTTGCTAAATGAGGACTTGTGTATAGTAGGTTCATTACAATATTCAGAACAAAGAAATGGTCAAAGGAAGCTCCAACTTGATGACTTTGTTTTTATTTGCATAACTCTTACATGCAGTACTGTAATGTATGACAGAACATAAAACTACTGTACTGTTACATATAGTACAGTCAGCAAAAATTACAGTACTGCATAAACAAGGTGTCCTGGGGGCCGGGGATCTAGCTCAGTGGTGCCACTGCCTGCCTCACAAGTATGAGGTCCTGAGTTCGATCACTGGTACAAAAAATAAATAAATAAACAAGTTGTCCTGTACATAAAAAAAAAAACAAAACACAGTGCCAGGCGTGTTGGCACATACCCATAATCCCAGAATTTGGGAGGCTGAGGCAGGAGGATCACTGCAAGTTCAAGGCCAGCCTAGGCTACATAGTGAGATCAAGGCCAGTCTAAACTACATAGCGAGACCCTGTCTCAAAAAACCGAAATAGCAACAACAACAAAACAATTGGGGCTCTATAAACAAGAGGTACACAACTGTTAAACCCATCGTAAATCTGAGTGGCAGGTCTAGGTCTGAACAGTCATTAATTAGGCCATTAAATGAGGAACGACTCTAGTCAGGTGCTAATTACTAAAGGCTTTGGGTGTGGAGCTAAGAAATTCGGATTTATTTGTATGTTGAAACCCTAACCCTGATGGTATTAGAAAGTGAGTGTGTGGGGAGGAGGAAAACAGGAATGGGTCTCTCCAAATGGGATTAGTGCACTTGTAAAAGAGACCCCAAGGCTGCTCCGGGGCTCTTCCCACCGGTGAGGATTCTAAGACACCTGTGAGCTGGGCCAGAGCCCTCACGAGAACCAGACCACGCCGTCACCTTGATGGTGGGTTTCCGTGCTCTGGGTCTGTGGAAAATACATTTCTGTTGCTCGTCAGTCACTCAGCCTAAGATACCTTGTTACAACGGCCTGAACTAAGAATACCAGAAGGGTTAAAGATTTCAGGCAGAAGCCGGCTGCAGGTGCTTGCACCAGTAGTCCCAGCTACTGCAGAGGCCGAGACCGGGATCCATGAGAGCAAGAGTTCAGAGTCAGCCTGGGAAACCCTGAAAGACCCCATCTCAAAACAAGCACAGAAACAAAAACCAAGCAGGAACGTGACATGATCAGTCTGAGAGAGAGGGAGAGAACACCTAAGGGGGAAGCTGCAGTCTTTCTGTGGCTTGGTATTGGTAGGCGATCCCATGCGTTCTGCTGCCCCCAGGAAAAGGACCATTCATGAGTCCACCTTCACACACAAATAGGGGTTTAACTGGGGATGGCGGCACACACCTGCAGTCCCAGGTAACTGGGAGGCTGAGGCAGGAGGAATACACGAGCCTAAGAATTCGAGACTAGCCTGGGCAACATAACAACCTCCAATCTCAAACAACGACAAAATTGAAGGAAATAGGACTAGAGGTTTACGCCAGGGCGTGGCTACCTGAGGTGAGGACTGGTGGGGGCCATCACAGATGTGCCCGCCGTACAGATCCCACCTCATTCTTATATTAGGTGGCCTATGCCAGGCCAATCAGAATATTTCCTGAGATTTTAAACTTTTTTTTTTTTTTTTTTTTTCAGAGACAGTCTTGCCAGGCTGGCTTTGAGCTCACTTTGTAACCCAGGCTGGTCTCAAACTTACAGCATTTCTCCTGCTTCAGCCTCCCTAGTGCTGGGATTACAGACGTGCACTGCCACACCTGGCCTTTAAATAATTTTTTAAACTAGTCTTTATTTTTTTATTTTATTTTTTTTTAATTAAATTCTTTTATTGGTACATTGTAGGTATACAACACAATTACATTTCTCATTGGGAATTGTACCTTTACATAATGCATCTTGGTTCTTATTTTTTCCCCATTCCTAGCCCTCCCTTCACGCCCTCCACCCTTCCCTATTTACAAAGACTTTATTTCCATTTTTTCCATTTCTCATCATTTTTCCTTTCCCTTCTTTCCTTTCCCCTGCCCCTCCCACTACCCCTACCCCTTTGGACCTTTTCTTCCTATTTTGCATTATTGATTATTCAGTCTAATCATTGGTACATTTTAGGTATACAATATAATGACATTCATCATTGGAAATTTGCACCTTTACATAGTCTCTCTTGGTTCTTATTTTTCACCGTTGCCCAGCCCTCCCTTCAACCCCTCCATTCCTCCCTATTTACAAAGATTTTGTTCCTATTTTTCCATTTTCTCATATTAATCCCATTCCCTTCTATCCTTTCCTCTAGCCCTCCTACTTCCTTCCCCTTTGCCCCTTTTCTTCCTATTTCACATTACCTATTATCCATTTAGTCCTTATTTACACTTTCAGTTTCTCACACCAGAGAAACTATTTGGTATTTATTCATGTCTGTCCTATTTATTTCACTTAAGAGTATCGCCTCAATGTGCATCCACTTAGCTATAAATGTCTCTAATTTCTCATTTTTTATGGCTGAGTAGTACTCCATTTTATAAAAAAACCACATTTTCTTTATCCAGTCTCCAGTTGATGGGCATTTGGGCTGTTTCCAAGTTTTAGCTATTATAAACTGTGCTGCTATGAACATGGGTGCACATATATCACTGTGGTCTGATTCTTCTAATTCTTGGGGAAGATACCCAGCAGGGGAATAGCTGGGTCAAATGGGACTTCCAGTCCTACTTCTTTGAGGTATCTCCATACTGATTTCCACAGTGGTTTCCCCAGTCTACACTCCCACCAGCAGTGGAGAAGGGTTCCTCTTTCCCCACAGCCCCGCCAGCATTTGTTATCGGTTGATTTCATGATAGCAGCCATTCTTTCTGGAGTGAAGTGGAATCTCAGCATTGTTTTCATTTGCATCTCTCAAATGACCAGTGATATTGAACATTTTTTCATGTATTTATTTGCTATTTCTACTTCTTTGTCTGAGAAAGGTCTGTTCATTTCAGATGCCCATTTTTGGATTGGGTCTTTAAATTTGGGAGGTCTGATCTTTTTAAGTTCTTTATACATTCGAGATAGTATGTCTCGAATCTGTTGTCTGAGGAAGAGCAGATGAAGATTTTTTCCCACATTGTGGGTTGTCTCTTCACACTGCTGGTGGTTTCTCTTGCTGTGCAGAAGCCTTTTAATAAGAAGAGATCCCACTTGTTGATTGTTTGTGCTAGTTCACGGGCAACTGAGGTTTTGTTCATAAAATCTTTTCCTACACCGATGTCTTCAAGGGTTCTACCTAACCTCTGTTCCAACGGGTTCAGAGTTTCTATTTTAATATTTAGATCTTTAATCCATTTTGATTTTAGTTTAGTGCATGATGAGAGATACAGGTCTAGTTTTAATCTTTGGCAAGTTGAAGCCCAATTTTTCCAGCACCATTTATTAAAGAGGCTATCTTTCCTCCAGTGAGGGTGTTTGGTTCCTTTATCGAAGATGAGATGGCTGAGTGTGTCTGGCGTTGTTTCTGCATCTTCTAATCTGTTCCATTGGTCCTCAAGTCTGTTTCTTTGCCAGTCCCATGATATTTTTATCACAGTAGCTTTGTAGTATAGTTGCAGATTGGGGATTGTGATACCCCCTGCCATGTCTCTGTTACCTAGAATTGCTTTTGCTATTCTGGGTCTCTTCTTGTTCCAAATGAATTTTTGGATTGTTTTCTCAAGGTCTATGAAGTATGCTGCTGGGATCTCAATTGGAATTGCATTAAATCTATATAGCAGTTTTGGAAGTATGGCCATTTTCACTATATTAATCCTTCCTACCCAGGAGCAGGGGATGTCTGTCCATTTTCTGATATCATCTTCAATCTCTCTTTTCAGAGTGCTATAGTTTTCAGAGAAGAGGTCTTTGATTTCTTTCGTTAGGTTGATTCCTAGGTATTTCAATTTTTTGGATGCTATTGTGAAAGGAATTATTTGCCCTATTTCTCAGTGAGTTTGTCATTGGTGTAGAGGAAAGCTATTGATTTTTGTGTGTTGACCTTGTAACCAGCTACTTGACTGAATTTGGTTATTAAGTCTAGAAGACTTTTGGTGGCGTTCTTGGGGTCTTCTATGTAGAGTATCATGTCATCTGCAAATAATGACAATTTGACTTCTTCATTACCTATCTTTATTCCTTTTATTTCTTTCTCTTGTCTAATTGCTGTGGCTAATGTTTCCAGAACTATATTGAACAAGAGTGGTGATAGTGGACATCCTTGTCTTGTTCCTGATTTGAGTGTGAAGGATTTCAGTTTTTGACCATTTAGTATGATATTGGCTGTTGGTTTTTCATAGATGGCTTCTATCAGTTTGAGGTAGACACCATCTATTCCAATTTTTTGTAGGGTTTTTATCTTAAATGCATGTTGGATTTTGTCAAATGCTTTTTCTGCATCTATGGAGATAATCATATGGTTTTTGTCCTTGGCTCTATTGACATAGTGTATTACATTGATTGATTTGCATATATTGAACCATCCCTGCATCCCTGGGATGAATCCCACTTGATCAGGGTGTATGATCTTCTTGATGATTTTCTGGATTCTGTTTGCCTTTATCTTATTAAGGATTTTTGCATCTATGTTCATTAGTGAGATTGGCCTATAGTTCTCTTTTTCAGTTGAGTCTTTCTCTGCTTTGGGGATCAAGGTGATGCTTGCTTCCAGGAATGAATTTGGATGTATTGCTTCCCTTTCAATTTCACTGAAGAGTTTAAACAGTAGTGGCAGCAGTTCCTCTCTAAATGTCTTGTAGAATTCAGCAGTGAAGCCATCAGGGCCCGGGCTTTTCTTAGTTGATAAGTTTTTAATTACATTTTCAATTTCATTGGTTGATATTGGGTTATTCAGAATTTTTAGGTCTTCTTCATTCAACTTTGGTAATTCATATGTATCTAGGAATCTGTCCATTTCTTCTGTGTTGTCCATCTTATTGGTGTATAGGTTCTGGAAGTAGGTATTGATGATCCTCTGGATTTCTGTTGGGTCTGTTGTAATTTCACCCTTTTCATTCCTAATTGCATGGATTTAGGCCTTTTCTTTCCTTTTTTTTTTTTTTTTTTTTTTTTGGTACTGGGGATCGAACTCAGGAACTTGTGCTTGTGAGGCAGGCACCAGAACCACTGAGCTAAATCCCCAGCCCCTTTTCTTTCCTTTTTCTGACAAGGTTGGCTAAAGGTTTGTCAATTTTGTTGATTCTTTCGAAGAACCAACTCTTGGCTTCATTGATTTTTTGCATCGTTCTCTTAGTCTCCATTGCATTGATTTCTCCTCTGATCTTTATAATTTCCTCCCTTGTATGAGCTTTGGGGTTGTCCTGCTCTTCTTTTTCTAGAAGCTTGAGGTTCAGCATCGGGTTGTTTAATTGGGCTCATTCTGGTTTCCTAATATGCGTATTCACTGCTATGAATTTCCCTCGTAAGACTGCTTTCATTGTGTCCCATAGATTCTGATATGTTGTATTGTCATTGTCACTTAATAGAAGGAATTGTCTGATTTCTTCTTTAATTTCCTCTGTGACCCATTGGTTATTGAGAAGTGTGTTGTTCAATTTCCACATGTTTATGAAATTTTTTGAGTTTCTTTTGCTATGGTTCTCCAATTTCATCGCACTATGGTCTGATAATATACAGGGGATAACTTCAATTCCTTTGCACTTACTTAAACATGTTCTATGTGTGAGTATGTGGTCTATTTTGGAAAATGACCCATGTGCAGCTGAGAAGAATGTGTATTCTGATTTTGTGGGGTGGAACACTCTGTAAACATCTGTTAAGTTCATTTGTTCAAGAGTTCGATTGAGTTCTAGTATTTCATTACTTATTTTTAGTCTAGTTGATCTATCTATTTGTGACAGTGGGGTGTTGAGGTCCCCCACTACAATTGTGTTAGTGCATATGTGACTTTTCATGTCTGTTAGTATTTGTTTTACATAGTTGGGCACACTAGTGTTTGGTGCATATATATTTATGATTGTCATTTCTTCCTCTTGGATTGTTCCCTTTACTAGGATATAGTGTCCTTCTTTGTCTCTCTTAATCAGTGTTAGTTTGAAATCCACTTGATCTGAAAAGAGGATAGCTACTCCTGCTTTTTTTTCAGGTTCCTGTCGCATGGAGTATTGTTTTCTACCCTTTAACTTTCAGTCTATGAGTTTCCTTTTGAATTAAGTGTGTTTCTTGTATGCAGCATATTGTTGGATTTTGCTTCTTGACTCATTCTGCCAGTCTATTTCTTTTAATTGTTGAATTGAGACCATTAACATTGATGGTTATAACTGAAACATATTGACTTGTCATTGCCATGACTTTTTCTTTTTGTTGGGTTCTCCCCCTTTCCATTTAATTTCTTGTCATGCCAGATGGGTTCATTCTGCTTTGCTTCCTGGGGTTGTGATCCTCAATGTGTGTTCCTAGGATATTGTGTAAAATTCTTTGGAGTGCTGGTTTGGTATTCACGAAGTTCCTAAGGTGCTCTTTGTCATGAAAGTATCTTATTTCTCCATCCATTTTGAAAGATAGTTTTGCAGGGTACATCAATCTGGGTTGGAGGCTGTTTTCTTTTAGGGCTTGGAATATGTCACTCCAAGATCTTCTTGCCTTGATGGTTTGTGTTGAGAAGTCTGCTGTGATTCTGATGGGCTTTCCTTTGTATGTGATTTGTTTCTTTTCTCTTACTGCTTGTAGAACTTTGTTCTTCAGTTGTGTTTCTGGAATCTTAACAATTATATGCCTATGTGTAGATTTTTTTTGATCAAGGCTATTTGGAGTCCTATATGCCTCACTTATCTGTATGTCCAGCTCTTTTCCCCTGCTTGGGAAGTTTTCTGCCATTATTTCTGTGAAGAGATTTTTTATGTCATCTGCACTCTCTCCTGTTTCTTCATTAAGCCCAGTCAGTCTTATGTTATTCTTCTTTGCATCATCTAGCAGCTGCTGGATTGATTTCTCATGTTCCCTTATAATTTTGAAGGAATTTTTCTTTTCCTGGTCACTAATTACAATCTTGTCTTCTATATCTGAAATTCTGTCCTCACATTGGCTCATTCTGCTGTGTAGACTTTCAATGGAGTTTTTCATGTCCTGGAAATCTGTTTGCATCTGTTTTATGGATTCCATTTGTTTCTTATGTTGGGATTCCATCATGTTCCTGAGCTCCTCTTTAGATTTATTAATCATGTCTTGCACTAGGGGCACAATTTCTCCTGTTATCTGAGAAATTATTTCTGATTTCATTTTTTCCAGATCCCCTTTGGTTACCAGTTCAGTGGGTCCAGGTGGTTGAGTATCAGAGTGTTCCATCTCATTCCCCTTTGGGGTTGCTGTAGGTGATCTGGAAGTCTGGTTTTGAGACTTATTTACGTGTTTTCTCATTTCGACTGGGGTGGGGGGCTGTTAGCGCCTGCACGGATTACCTCCTCTGCACTGGGAGAGGTGGGACAGGGGCCGGGAGCAGCGGTAGGGATGGTGACCCAAAAGCCCTTTCCTGTGGGCTGGGAGCAGCGGGAGGGATGGTGGCCGGGAAGCCCCTTCCTCTGGACCAGCAGCAGTGGAATGGCAGCTCAGAAGCCCCTACCTCTGGGCCGGGAGCAGCGGGACTCAGTACTTTGGTCTGGTGGTCTGGTGTCCTCTGCGTCTTTGTAGTGTGGAACCAGGTGGCTGCCTGTCTGCAGCGGGGTGATTCAGTGTCTTCCGCACGACTCAGGACCCACTAGTCTTTATTTTTTAATGTTGTTTTAGGTTCACAGTAAAACTGAGCAGAAGGTTCTGAGATTGCCATTTACCCCTTGCCCCCACCAGAAGGGGACACTTGTTACAGCTGATAAACCTACACCTACATGTCACTGTCACCCACTGTCCAAAGTTCATTCGGCTTCACTGTGGTCTGGACAATGTAGGGTGACATCTGCCCCCCATCATGGTGTCACAGGGTGGTTTCACAGCTCTGCCTACCCATCCTTCCCTCCCTGCCACCCCCGGAAACTGCAGGTCTCCAGTTCCGCCTTTTCAGAATGCCACTGCCAAACACTGTGTTTTGATAGAATTTACACATGGAAAATGCCCAGATCTTAGCAGTGATCCACATCGCAACTAACATATGGACCAGCCCGTCACCCCAGAGAGTTCCCTTGTGCTGCTGCCCTCCCATTCCATTCCCAACTAGGCATCTACTTTTCTGACTTTTTAAAAAACCACAGATCAGTTTGCCTGCTCTGGAATTTCACCTAGATGGAATCATACAGAATGCATCTTTCATATTTGCCTTTTCTCACTCAGCATGCTTTTATGTTTATAAATGTTGAGACATTTATTAGTAGTACATTCCTTTTAAGTACTGAGCAGTATTCTGTAACATGAATATGCTATAGTTTGCTTATCAGTTGTCCTGCTCCTTGGGATTTTGGAATTTGATGGAAAGAAGGAATCTTTTTCTCTCTTTCTTTTTTTGAGATGGAGTCTCACTATGTGGCCTAGCCTGGCCTAGAACCCAAGGCAATCCTCCTGCTGCTCAGCATCCAGTGCTGGGATTCCAAGGGTGCACCACCACACCTAGTAAGAAAGAATCTAAGTAGCAAAATTTAGCCAGGCATGGTGGCACATCCCTGTAATCTCAGCACTTTGGGGGTCTGAGGCAGGAGAATTGCAAATCTGAGCCCAGCCCTAGTGACTTAATGAGACCCTGTCTCACGATAAAAAATAAAAAAGGGCTGGGCATGTAGCTCAGTGTGAAGACTCTGCATTCAATTCCCAGTACTGCAAATCAATCGATCAATCAATCAATCAGGAAGGAAGGAAGGGAGGGAGAGAGAGAGAAAGGAAAGAAAGGCAGAAAGAAAAAAAGAGAATAAAGGATTTTTAAGTAGAACAATTGGCATCTCTAATAGCTCATTAGCTTCTAGTTCCATTTGACTCTTGAGACTCACCTGTGCTCTGCTCTTCTTGTAGTTTGGGTACATGAGTCAGTAAACCGTGGCCTACACTAGTTCAGGGTGAGATTCTGTGATTTGTAACAAGAGAATGATAACTGACTGACTAATGGATCCAGAGTCACATTGAGGTAGGAAGATCAAGAGAGTGGTGCAGGCGAGACCTGATGACGGCAGAACTAAGGCACGGGGTTGGTGGTTAGGGTGCAAACAGAGAACACAGAAGAACCGAAGGAGGGGATCAGGGTGAGGGCTGTCTTATTCACCATCGTGTCCCTGGGGGAGTCTGGCATAGTAAGTGTTCAGTAAACATTTGCGGAAATGAATAGTCTAATGAATGAATGTCGGCAAAGGGGTAAAGAGAAGACTTGCTGATGAACAGGATAAAGAAAATGAGAAAGTGAGAAATTAAATGCAGACCCAGGTCTCAGGCTGTATTGGACGGAGTCAGTGGGGAGGGACGCTGGGTTCAGTTTGAACTACTGGCACGTTTGCAAGGTGAATGGCTGATGGTAGGGGCCAAGGACGCCCTCATGTCCTTGGCCTCCTTAGTTCCGCCCCTGTAACCCACAGAGTGATGCGTCTGCATGCGCTCAAAGCCGCCCCCCCCCTCCCCGGGAAAGACCTACTTTCGCAGATAGACAGAGATCGCGGCTGCCTCAGGGACTGGTGGTCCTGGATTAGAAAAGGTCTAAAGTTAGTCCTGCAGAATCGGCTGCCAAGTGTCAGCTTAATGAGTCCGTCCGGTCCCCAGCACAGGCGGCGTTCTCTAGAGTTTCCCATGTAACAGCTGACTCCTCTGCCACACTGCGAAGATCACGGAGAGGGTGAGAGGCCTGAAACTGGGCATTTGGTGCACGCATTTGCTTTTCTCCTTGGGAGACGCCTCCTCCAGGGCTGGGTACCGTTGGCAGCCTCATAAACGGCTCTCAGAGGTGGGCACTGTTCTGCCGTGTATGGGCGCCGTGTGTCTGCAGTCTGGGGAGGTGGTTAGGCGGGAATTGTCAAGGGTCCCCCGGATTGATCGGCGGTGCTGACTCTTTGCATGCCTCTGCGAAGAGGCGAAGGAAGAGGCGAGAATGTGTCAGAAGCGCAGCTCCTAGCACTTCACACATCCCGGCTGTTCCCGGCTTGCATAGTGCTGCCTGACACAGCCCAGCCCCCTCGACTTGCCTGCAAGCTCCTCCTGCTAGGCAGCAGCAGACGGTGCAGAGCCAGGCCACTCAGCACTGAGAACACAGTGTCCGGCTCTGGCCGAAGGCTCCAGGCAGTGCCCAGTGAGGGGGCAGGGTCATGAGTGGTGCGGCCTAGGGAGGGCGAGGGTGGTCACATGCTGCCAGGGTGGGAAATGCACCTTTTGGCTTTAGCACTGGAGCTAGGCAAGAGGCAAGGTGGAATATAACTTCCCTATTTCGTCTTTTTATCTTTTTTTTTTTTTGGTACCGAGGATCGAACTTAGGTCCTTCTGCTTGCAAGACAGACGGAGGAACCACTGAGCTAAATCCCTGGCCCCATCTTTTTATCTTTTAAAAATTGTCATTATGGAGAATTCAAGTGTGTAAAAAAGCAGATCCCAGTATAGAAGGAAAAAAAAGCAAAGATGAATACCTACCACCATTTTCAACAAGTATCAATTTATGACCAGTCTTGTTTCATCTACACCTTGCCATAGAATTATTGAAGCAAATACCAAGTATTATGTCATTTTATCTATAAATATTTCATTATATACTCTAAAATGATACACTGAGGCTTTAAAAAAATACAGTGGTAGAGCACTTACCTAGCACGTTTGAGGTTCAACCCCCAGCACTACAAAAAATGGTAGTGATAGTAATAACCATCTAACCATTATCAGACCTAAAAAGACCACAGTAATTCCCTGATCCTGCTGGACTCTCATACCGGCACTACCTTCTCCTTTGCCCACCATCTCTAATGGAAACACTCTGTCAAATGCAAAGCAGCGTTAAAGGGCGAGGGACCAGGCAGGGCAAGAGTCCAGGCACTCTGGGATCTTCAGTGATGTGCTTAGCGACCTTAGCAATTTAAAAACATTTTTTGAAATAATGTAATAGACAAAGCAAAAACAGTGCTCACATTTTCATCAAACCTTTTGGCACTCACCAGTGCTACAAAAATAGTCCAGCAGAGAACCAAGAATGAAGGTAAGCAAGATCCGTTGTGTAAGTAAACAGCTGGAGGCTGGACGGCCCACGAGTCCCCGTCCCCTGCTGAGCTGCAGAGGTGCATTTTAAAATACTTCTTTCTTATAGTATTTTACACATAATAGCATTCAATATTTCTAGGGAATACATTTTATGAGAACATAATGTACATATAGAAAGTGCCAAACTCCAAGACTTTAATTGTTTTGTAATAATAGTTGTAACTTACAGAGCTCTACATTTATCCTGAAGATGAAATTAAATGGTGAAAATGAGGTTAGAAATAGCACAACAGCTGATCATATAAATGTAAAGTCGCCTTTAGGATGAGCAGGTGTCCCCGTTGCAGGAGTGGCCTGCCTGGGGTAGTCAGAGCCCGGGCGGGGAGAGGAGACTGTTTCTGCAGAGTGTGGCTGGGGGCAAGGGTGGCAGGGTCAGAGCCTCATGTTTCTGTCAAACCTTTGGCACTTACCAGAGTACAAGGACAGCTCAGGAGAGAACCAGCTGTTGGAGGGAGGAGTTGTGGGTGTGGGAAGCCTGGGTGATGCTCTAGCACTGCCTCACCTGAGGTCTGCTGAATGCTGACTCAGAATCATCTAATAAACTATATGGTCCCAGTGTCCACACTATCACTTGCACAAATAACTGGGTTTTTACAGATGCTCACCCATCACACACGGGCCACACAGGCCTCAAATACTTAATAGTGTCAGGACTGATCACTACACTTTCACATAAAGGAATGAGGTCATTTGTTAATGACCTATTGTGATGTTACAGCTTTTGATCTTTAGATCCCTTAAAGCCACATCAGGACTTTATTCTCACATGCATTTGTCCTCAACAGCCTTTCAGGACCAGTGCCTTTGGATCCATTCCAAACATTCCTGCTACTACACTGCCACCTCTTCCTGGGCCTGGCTTAGTGGCTAGAATGAGCTCTGTGCCAACCCATTCTGGAACTGGATCAGAGGTGGAAGTGGGTGACCATGCTTCTGACAGGCATCTAGAATCATTAAGGGCAACACATTCTCTAGAATGGCCAGGGACACGGGGGTGGGGGCAGCACCCTTGCATTGCTTCTGCCTGTTCACCCTGGAGCAGATACTGGAAGACTCAGCCATTCTCTTTTTTTCCAAGACCAGAGGGACAATGTAGTTGGCCAAGCCTAGGGGTCTTGCAGCAGAGCCGGTACTCCAAGACAAAAGCCTGTAGGTGCAGGTAGGAGTTAGCATTACCATAGCAACACCTCCAACCCCAGGTTTTCAAGGAAGAAACTATGATCTATCTCATTTCTTTTAAATTACAGTCCAGAGACCTTAAATTCAAACATCTGTTGACAGGGACCCAGGGCCTGTCTCAGTTAAATGATGCAATCAGTTCTTGTTAGCCTTCTCTCTACCCTCTTGAAAAGCATAAAGCAAATTACCTTTGTCACAGAAGAGGCTCTTAAACCAACCTTTTCTCAATATGTTTCAAATTCAGCATCCAATGGAAGCATATAATTACAGAAAAGAAAAGCGTGTGCTAGACGAGTTGGTTCAGGCTCTCTAAATGCAACCAAAGGGACTGCTATTGTCTTCAAAGGTAAAACATCTTTCTTAGAGCAGGCTTAAAGTCAGGCTGTATGGGAGTGGACAGGAAAGCAATCACTAGGAAATTATCCTGCTCTCAGGTTTTTGTTACTGAAATTGCACTCAGACGATCAGCTAGCTTTTTCCAAATGTCTTATGATCTCAGACTCTCATCCTCTCCTCTCCCCTGGTTCATCACTCACTTGCCTTAATGCCTACCTATAGCCTGGCCTTTCCATATTATACCTGTTACCTATGATTCCTGTTCCCTTCACCAAGCTGTCTCTACCCCAGTGCCCCTCGCAGAACATATTTTTTTTTGGTATTGTTCCTTGTACTGAAGTTCCTTGTACTTTCTATCCATACTACCTAGGGCATTCTTTGTACATTATTGTAGCCAATTATATCTTTCAATGTTTACTCAGATATGATCACTACTGTACATCTAAACACTACTAGGCACTTTTCCTGTTATCTCATAGGTACCTTGCTACTCAAAGTGTGGTTGCCTGGAAGTTTGTTTAAAAAGCAGAACTTGAGCCCACTTTACACCAATTGAATAAACAAAACTCTCAGGTCTGTCACACTCAGAATAAGTACTAATACAATGTACATCTCTCCTGAGAAGATTTTTATCCCATGTATTTTGCAGTTCTGTTATTGGATGCGTATATAATGTTTCATCTCTTGATGAATCCACCCTTTTATCATTAAAATGTCCCTCTTTGTCCTCAGTGATATTCCTTCTCATGAAGTTTACTTGCCCGCTACTAAGTCTAGCTACTTCAGCTACTTAGGCTTAGTGCTTGCATGGCACGTTTTTCCCCCAATCCTTTCACTTTTAAACTTAGTTGTGTCTTTATACTTAGAGTGGGTTTCTTGTAGACTGAATCTGATAGCATCTGGCTTTATTAATTCAACCAGATCATCCAGGCTTTTGATTGGAGTGCTGGAGGCAGCACCTAACAATCTTTTATCTTGCCTCAGATATCCCCTCCTTTGGTACCGGGGATCAGAGTCACATCTTGCACATGCGAAGTGTGTGTTCCATCACTAAAGCACATCCTCTACCCACTGCCTTCATTTTCACATATTTTTCGGCTCGTAGAATTTTAGGTTGAGTTTTTTTCTCACATTTAAGAAACATCATTCCATTGTCTCTAGGCTCACTTTTTTTTTTTTTAAAATAAAAAGTCTGCTGTCATTCTTGTTTGTCCCTGTGGATCTAATTTTTTTCTCTGGCTGGTAAGAATTTCTCTTTATCATAAGTTGTTAGAAATTTAATTATGATTTGTGTTGGAGTGTGTGTATTTTTTTTTATTGTATTTGTCATCACTGGGATTGGTTTAGCTTCATGGATCTAAGAGTGCTTATAAACTATGCAAAATTATGGCTGTCATTTTAACATTTTGTTTTCTATACCTCTGCCTTATTTTTCTTGAGACTGCAATTACATGTTAGACCACTTGCTGTTATACTCCTGTGTCACTAAAGCTCTGTTCTTTGTTCTTTTCAATCTTCTTTCTGTATTTTTTAAAGTTTATATTGTTCTATCCTTAACTTTATTGCTTTCCTTTTTTTTACTTTATTGCTTTTTTCTGTAATATCTAATTTGCTGGAAATCCCATGCAGTGAATTATATATATATATGAAATTTGCATTTTAATGCATTAGAATTACTAATTTTATTGTTAAACTTATTTTAATTGACAAAAATTGTATATATTGGGCCAGGAATTTAGCTCAGTGGCACTGTGCCTGCCTTGCAAGTGCAAGGTCCTGAGTTTGATCCCTGGTATGAGAAAAAAAAAATTGTATATATTTATCTCGTGGATGTTTTAAAATACTTACACATAATGAAATGGCTAAATCAATCTAATTAACATATGCATTAACTTACCTCACATACTTACCATATTTTTGGTGTGTGGTGAGAATGCTTAAAATTTACTCAGTGATGTACATTGTTAACTATACTCCATCCAGTGAAATTTTCATTTCAAATACTGTATTTTTCATTTCTAGAAATTCTATTTGTTTCAAACATATCTTCTGGGCTGGGGATTTAGCTCAGTGGTGCCACGCCTGCCTTGCAAGCACAAGGTCCTGAGTTTGATCCCTGGAACAATAAAAAAACCTTCTATTTCTCTTTTAATGTATTCATATTTGCATTTAAATATTTTTACATATTTATAATAGCGGTTTTAAAGTCTTTTTCTGGTAGTTCCATCAACTGTCATTTCTCGGTTAGTTTCTATTGAGTGATTTTAGTCTCTGGTTATTTATGACTAATATTTTCCTGCTTCTTCCTAGGGCTAGTAATTTGAATGCTGCACAGCTATGAGTGTTACTTTATTCATCTTCTTTTAATGAGTGTTGGATTTTATTTTGGCACACAAATTATTTGAGGATCAGCTTGACCTATCAAGATCTACTTTTTAAATTTTCCTAGGGAGGCAGGCCCCACCATTCCAGGATTTTGCCCTGCAACTCCCAGCTCCCTCAGCTTCCCCCAACTCCAACCTACTTCCTCAATTCTGCAAGACAGCTGGACTGTTTGCATTTCCCCTCCGTTTACCCGCCTTCCAGAAAAATGCCTTGGCAAAAGTGTAGGACTCTCCTTTCTCTTCACTGAGGGCTCAGAGTCCTGTGCTGCCTGTGCTTGGGATCTGAAAAATCTCCACATCCCTTCACTTAACTGTTCAATTTCCCAGTTTTTAAGTCTGAACCTTGTTACTCCGTTATAGCTACACGTGGAAGTCAGGGGAGCTTCCAAAAATTTATTTTCCCAGGTACACATCCAGATTGACTGAATCAAATTCTCTAGAGCAGGGACTGAAAAACTACAGCTCACAGGCCAAATCCAGGCGAGTTTATTTTTATATGGCTGGCCTGCTAGAGTGGCTTCTGCATTTTTAAAGGATTGTAAAACAAAACAAAACAAAACAATATGTGACACAGACTACAAAGTCTAATTATTTGCTATTGACCCTTTAAAGAAAATGTTTACTGACTCAAGGAAGTTGTCTGGGAACCTGGTTCTGAAAAAGGTCCAAAGTGACTGTGTCATAGACATCTCCATGCCAGTCGGTGGACCAATATTTGGGATGCATTAGTATGGTGGAAACAATGTGATCTTTGGAGCCAGAAAGATTTGGATTTTACTTTATGACTTTGTATAACTGCTCTTAAATAGCTGTGTATTCAGTTGTAAAATAATTGATGCACAGGAACAAGGATGTGAAATAAGGTATTCAGTAAAACGTGTGGTACAGCATAGGCCACCATATGGATTATCTTTTAATTTGTTGAATAAAAAGCATTCAATACCTAATTTCCTCCTTTCTTTCATTAGCTGAACATTTCTTGTGAAACCCACAAACTGCTAGCTCGTTCTACTAAAAATGTGTTAACCTCCTTATACTCCTCACATCATTTAAAACTTTTCCCACTATCCTCAGGGGCCCCTGATGTATGTATTTCTTGACTTCTCCAAGATAGTGACCTATTTTACCTACTTAAATAGACAAACCCAGCTGAGCGGTGGCTCATATCTGTAATCCCAGCTACCTGAGAGGCTGAGGCAGGAGGATAGCAAGGTAGAGTCCAACCTGGGCAACTGGGCAATCTTTGTCTCAAAATAAAAAATTTTAAAAAGGACTGGGGATGCAGAGCACTTGCCCAGCTAGCATGTGTAAGTTCCCAGGTTCCATCCCTAGTATGGGGAGGGAGGATGCTGCTGTGGGAAGACAAAACCCCACCAAATTCCATCTCCCTTTCTCTTCTGAGGGTAACCATTCTATCAGAACACCTGAATATGTATTTCCTTAAATGGCAACACAATCTTTCACTGTTGTTTTTCATACGTTAATACATACATTTTTTAAAAAGTTTGGATCCTTCTACTTAAATATATGAATAAATTGGCTCTATTTAAAAAAATACAAACTCATGCTCCTAACTTACCAGTCCATATTACCCCTGTCTTTTAAGTGTTTATTGGATTTTGTCTTGCCTATCTGTACTTTATAATTTCCACTACTTTTTTTTTTTGCTGTGCTGGGCATCAAACCCAGGGCTCCATGCATGCTAAGCAAACATTCTTTTTTTGTTGTTTGAGACAGGGTCTTGCTGTGTAACTCAGGTTGGCTTTGAACTGTGTAGTCTAGGCTGGCCTTGAACTTGTGGTTACCTTCCTGCCTCAGCCTCCCTAGTGCTGGGACTACAGGTGTGGGCCACCACGCCCAGCCAGGCAAGCACTCTAGTGGTGAGTTACACCTTCAGCTCTTTTTATTATTATTATTATTGGGCCGGGGATTTAGCTCAGTAGTTTTGCTGTCTGCTGTGCAAGGACCCGAGTTCAATCCCCGGTACCAAAAAAAACCACAAATAAATAAATAATAATTATTATTATTAATTTCAGACAAAGGTCTTGCTGAGTTGCCCAGGCTGGCCTTGAATTTGAATTCTTCCTGCCTCAGCCTTCCAAGTAGCTGGATTATAAATGTGGACCACTACATCTGGCTCTCCCTTATTTTTTAACTGCAAATCTGCTATTTGTCCTCATACCACACTTCTGAAAAGACCTCCTAAAATCCAAATCCAAAGCCCATTTGTAATTTCTCACCTTACTTGTCTCACTGAAAAACTCTCTTGACTTAGCTCCCAGGATATATTTTCTGACTTTCCAATCCAGTCTACAGAGTAGTGTTTTAATCCTCCTGGTGCAAAGATTTGACAGGTTATGCCTGAAAAATCTTTTAAGGCTGCTAGCAATCTTCAGAATTAAACTGAAACCCTAGCTTTCTGTTCAAGGCCCTCCAGCTGTAGCTTCCCTGGCCTATAATCCCACTTCTCTTAAACATTCCCTTTACTCCATGATAGTTTTACTTGCTATTCTTCAAACATTTCCAGTACTTCATTATCTCCTTATTATTACTTCTATCCTATTTTCAAAGTGTAGCTGTCTTTCCAAGTCCAGATCAAATGCCACTTCCCAGTTGGGCAGTGGTGCCATGTGACTGAAGTCTCAGCTACTCAGGAGTCTGAGGCAGAAGTGTGGCTGAGACCAGGCTATCCGAGGCTATCCAGGGCAAAACAGCAAGACCCCATTTCTTTCTCTGTCTCTGAGCCACTCAGAGACAGAGCCAATTGGATGTGCCATTTTAAATATCTGTAGATAAAGCATTAACAAAACTGCTCTATAGAGAAATTTGTGGGTTAGTTTTCCAGCTCTATTCCAGGAAATATGGCAGTATAATTTATTACTAGGCAAAACTGTTTATGATAAAAATGACCCCTAGTTGGTAAATTATACCTGGACTGGGAGAAGGGACAAGTATCTGGAAGACACAGCCCTGTATCCCCCAAACACATGTCTCTTGCAGGGACCTAGACACAATGTCTATGGAGCTCTGCTGGGAGATGGCGGCTCTTATGTGTGAAGCTTCTTAGCCAGGGTGGCTCTTGCACTTGCCTAAAACTTGGAGCGGGCAATTCTTGGATGGAACTTGGAGTAGGCAATTCTTGGATGGCTGTGTGAGTTGCCACAAAAGCTCCTATGGAGAAGTATTTGCTGCTGGGCTGGCAAGCTGTATGTCTCTGAGCAAAATGGTGTTAAGTGTGACTTCTTCAGGTCTTGTCAATCCAAATATTTGCTTGAGTCTAAAAAGGTTCTTCTGACGGGTACCAGACATCCATTATGTAGCTCACAGCTGTTCATTGTGGGGTTCCCCACACCCTTCATAATCTTTGAGATTAAAAACTGTTTCTTCTATTTAGCAAAGTTTCTGTGGTATTGCTATGCAAACTTGGATAAGTTAAATCACTTAATCCGAACCTATTCATCATTAAAATAATCATTTCCTACCTTAAAGGGTTGTTGTGATGATTAAGATATGAATATTTCCTTTGCAGCAAAATGCATGCTTAAGTGTTACCACTATCATCATTATGCTACCACATAAACTAACATTTCCCCACTAATATGGTAATATTTATTGGACCTGACTGTAGCAGACACTTTTGTCCAGTATTAGCAAGCTATAGTGGCACAAGCTTCTTGCCCCTCCCTAATTCGACTGTGTAACATTGGAAATAGCAGTTTGGCTGCGTTCACTCCCAGTCAAAGTCAACTGACTCCAACGAAATTCTTCCCCTCTGAATTAACTGTTTGCTCTCTTCAGCAAAGATATGTTTGTGTCCTCATTCTACAGTCCCGCCTGCTTGATACTTGTTATCAGCAGGTGTCCCAAGGCCTGCCCAGTTTGCCCCCTTTATTACGTTTGTAATAAATAAACACTAGATGTCCTAGGAGTCCTTTGTCTTTTCTGCCCAGAGCAGCTTAGATCAGCCCGACTCAGTTTCTCTCAAGTTTCTGTCCGTGTTTAATTCCTACTTTCCTCTCAGACGTCATATTGGCTTGCAGGCCAGGACCCCTGTAGGGGTCTCTGGCAACTCCCATTACCCTTTCCCTATACCTGACCACTCCTTCCTTCAAATAATAAAAATCTGATAAAGGACAGGGGCATCCTGATGCAAAGCTGAGGCAGCAGTATGGTCTGTCTTCAGAACAAAGCTATCTGTTCATGCCTTGCTAAAAGTAAGACAGCAGCCGGGCATGATGTAATCCTGACTTGGGAGGTTGAGGTAGGATGACCCCAAGTTCAAGGCCAGCCTGGGTTACATGAGTGAGTTCAAGGCCAGCCTGAACTAAATAGTGAGATCCTGTCTCAAAAAACAAACAAAAAATAAAACACCTCACCACCACTCCTATCCCAAACAGGACTAAGAGACATAATTTAGGCATTTAGTGAGTTCCTGAGAATCTATTTTTTTGGTACCGGGGATCTAACTCAGGACCTTGTGCTTGCGAGGCAGGGTCCGGAACCACTGATCCTGAGAATCTTATTTAACCAGAGAACTGGAAAAGAAGTGATAGTTGAAATCCCCCTTTCATACTCCTGTGGCCTCTTAGATCAAGCACTAAAGGACAAATGCAGCCATTACCAAGAACCATTTTAGAAATTTGCAGTTATATACCTTCCTTTTATATAAGAAACCCAAAATATAAATAAAGAACAAAAATAAAACATAGGTAATAGGATAATAGGAAGTAGGGAGATCTTTTTCAAATGGGAAGGGAAACAGAAATGGAGGGAAGAGGGAAGGACAGAATGAAAAGACGTGGGGGAAAAAAAAAACAGAAACAGAGCTTTTGCAAATGGGAAGGGGGTCAGGTATGGTGGTGCACACTTATAATTCCTGCAGGCTGAGGCAGGAAGATTGGCATGAGTTTGAGGCCAGTGTGGGCAACACAGTGAGTTCAAAGTCAGCCTCAACTACATAGCAAGACCCTGTCTCAAAAAAAAAGAAGAAGTAAGGGGATCAAGTGTTGGAAGGAGTGCAGAGGGGAGAGATAGAGTACAAAAAAACCCACATTGAGATGTTATGTACATGTACCAAATCCCCATGATAAATTGTGTACTGCAAACATGTAGTAATAAAAAAAATTCTCAGGTATATAAAACAGGGTAAAATATAGAATCAGGAATTAAATAAAAACTTCTGGTAGGTTCCACCAATAGTTAGCAGTCTTTATCACTTACTAGCCCCAAACCAAACCTGTTTTACTTATGGTTGGGGAGAGGTAAGAAACTTTCCAAATCTCATGGGACGTGGACAGTGGGTGTAGCTGGGCCAAACACTGGATGTTTTGTCACAAACTTCACTTTAACAACAAAAAGGTACTTTTCTTCTTACACAGAAGAAATGTCTATTTCTCTGTATTTCACTCTTTCTTATAATGATTCAAAATACTGTGCTTCCTTTTTGCTCCAATCACCCAATACTTAGGACCCAAATGTTTTTTTCACATTCTTTTTTTTCCTGTTAGCCCAATTGTATTGTATCTGAGAATCAAGGGAACCCATTCCCCCGATTTGCTCTAGACTTTTTTTTTTTTAATCAAGTCAAAATCATTCCTGTTAGACAGGCCAAGCGAAAAGCAGGATCATCTTACTTTTGCATCTATTTCTTTTTCTGTGAGATTTCAGCTTTAAAATTTGACTCATTCAGAGTGAAACACACTGATAACGTTTTGTTAAGTACCTTGATTTTTTATTTTTGAGACAAGGTCTCATTATGTAGTTCAGGCTGACCTTGAACTCTCAGCAATCTTCCTGCCTCAGACTCCCAAGTGCTGGGACCAGAATACCACTGTGTCTAGCTGGTACCCTATTTTTTTCTTTTGTACCAGGATTGAACTCGGGACCTTGTGCCTGAGAGGCAGGCAGCAGCACCACTGAGCTAAATCCCCGGCCCCTCAGTACCCTAATTTTAATAATTTTGACACAGTGATGCCATTTCATTAACTATTAAAGAATTAAGCACACATAAATACTTAGAATTTGGCTTTGCACAGAACAAAGAAAAATAGCTAAAATACTCTAATGTGGAAGAGTGGGGACAAGGGAGTATTGTGCCAATCATGAGCCTCTCAAAACAATGCCAATTGTCTGATGTGTGGAGAGACTGTTGGTGAAGTGGTAAAAACAGAATGAGTGTTCATGTACTTGATGACAGGAAGTTTAAGACTGTATGTTCAAGGGCTGGGGATTTAGCTCAGTGGTTCTGCCGCCTACCTTGAAAGCACAAGGTCCTGAGTTTGATCCCCAGTACCAAAAAACAAAACCAAACCCAAAAGACTGTGTTCAAGTCACACGACCAACTCATTGTCTACGTTAAAAGCAAGACTATCCTGTAGTTTTCTGTGGACTTTCTCACCCTCACAGCTCCTACATAAGAATGGGTAGTTAGCATCCAACTGCTGCAGGCTCTGAAGGGCACAAGGACCTCCTGGAAAGAGTACTTGGTCACAACTGAGGGGCTAACTTGGCTGTTGCTGCAGACAAGCTGTTCTGCTAAAGTCTTTTAAGACAGTCTGAGGGAAGATGGTGTAAAAGCAATAGGCACTTGGTAGAAACTATTTTTTTTTTTTCGGTACTGGATATCAAACTCAGGACCTTGCGCTTGTGAGGCAGGTGTGGTGCCACTGAGCTAAATCCCTGGCCCAGAAACTATTCTTGAAATTGTGAAGTTTGATCTTTCCTCAGGATAGCACTGTGCAGTATTATAGTCTCTACTGAATCTGGACAGCAAGCTGCAGCACGCAATCAGCCACAGGATCAGGAGAGGCAACAATCACACTCTACCACCGTGTTGCTAAGCTACAATGTTCTGCAGGTTCTATAAGTTTGGGGTATTAAGTGCATTTGGACTTAGTATTTTCAATGTATGATGGGTTTACAGGACACAACCACATTGTAAATCCAGGAGCATCTGTATGATGTTTATATCACCGTTAAGATTAAACCCCAGAAGGGCTGGGGATTTAGCTCAGTGGTTCCAGTGCCTGCCTTGCAAGTGCAAGGTCCCAAGTTCGATCCCTGGTACCAAAAAAAAAAAATTAAACCTTAGAGCTACAACTGGGATTCACTGATGACTGGACAAACGAGGTAAAAGCTTATTAGTTTCATATAAGCCACAGCAAGATGTGTTTAGCACATATATAAACTTTCTTCACATTCTTTTGAGTGTTGCCCTAGTGGCTTGAAAACTGATTATGTTTTGCAAGAAAATTCAACATTCAGAGACAAAAAAAAAATCAGTCAGTGAGAAAATATAACTAAAGAACATTTATTTATTTCTAAGACTATTTTTTGAGGACATAACTAAACTGTGTCATCATTCCCCACCCCATTTTCAAAAGCTTAGTACAGTGACTGTTATAAAGCAGATATGAACAATCTGAAGGACTGGAACCAACAATGACAAAGAACAACTTCCATCCGAATCATCATATAAATGTTTAAGTAAAAAAAAAGAAAGAAAAAGAAAAAGGGGCCAATGGAGGTTTCAGATTGAAAAGATCCTCACATCTCACATTTCATCTAATACATTCAATCCTGGCCAGAGTGTAACAAAATGGAAAACAGGATTACCATAATACAAAACTCCCACTACAGCACGCTGTACACACCTGTGTTCCAAGCCCACCCCCAGGCCCTAATGCTTCCAACACCATTATTTTCCAGCCTGTTGGGCCTGCCGACGAAGAAGCACGTAGATCTTCTCTTTGATCCAGTCTTTGTTGTAAGGCTGGTAAGTCTGGGTATCAGCTCGGTAACTGAAGAACAGAAAAGTCAAAGTTGTAGTGGTCAGTTACTGTTGTGTTTAAAACTCCAATCTATAACTGCCCAATGATGGCCCTCATGTGCACACTTCCCTACATAAATTTAATGAAAAGTTGAAAAACCATTTATCTAGCTGATGAATTTTAACCACTATGAACTTTAAATCACCTAGTAAAATCTTAAAATGAAAAAAAGAAACCAAGGCCTAGAGCTTTCAAATGCTCGTTATGTTACTTATCTACTTCTCCAGAGTTCAATCAGAAACCATGTGTTCTTTCTCCCGCGTAGTTTCTATTTTTATAGTTCCGTTAGTTATTAAAAACCAAAAACCAAACCCTAGTACAAACTTGTTTTTGAGACAGGGCCTCCCTGTGTTGTGTAGGCTGGCCTATCTTATCTCAAGGCAATTGATCCTCTTGCCTCCCAGGTGCCAGGATTGTAGATGTGCACATGCCTGGCTTTAACTTGTTAAATTTACTGTGAATTAACTAAGAAACGTCTAAAAACACTATTGCAATGACAATTTCTTGCTGTTTATTTCCCCCTGTAAAGTATTAAGAGATGGACTTTTAACCTATATTTTAGGATTTATTTTTTGAAATAATGCTAGAAACCTATGAAGAATTATCAGAAGACAGTGAACCCCAAAACATCTTCTATCAGAAAGAAGACTGAGTGTGATAAGACTAGCATTAGCACCAAAGCTCACATGGGATTCTGAAGGTTTTCAGCTCATGGTACACTTAATAGTCAATCATAAGAATATTTTACAGGATTCAAAAAATAGAAAAGCCTTCCCACTGACCCAAAACTGAAATCTGGAAGGCCCTGAATTCTGGAGTCCCTAAGCAAAGCTATTGTACAAAAAGGCAGACAAGCTACCAGAGACTGCACACATACAAAGCCTGTATCAGTGATTCAAAGCTATGTGCACCATCTGGTGGGAAGACTGAAGTTTGCCTCCATGGGCCCCAGTTAGTCTGCCTAAAAAGACACCTCAAAGGTAGCCTAGAAAAAGAAAATATCTGACTTATCAATTATTATTTCACTGTGGCCAGAAGTGTCGTATTTTTTCTCCTCAGCAAAAAATTATATAAATGATAATGAAGATGATGATTTACTAAAGTTGCTTTCATGAAGTAGGTAGTGCTTTAAGTGTTTATGTGAGTTAATTCACTTCATCCTTTTTAAAAATCTATGAATAGGTACAATTATCATTCCTTTACATAAATAAAACAAGGCTTAAAGAAGTAAAGGAACTTAAGAACTAAGTGACACTGAACAGGTAGTAAACACACCCAAAGTCAGTTCTCTCCCTTAGTCCCTCAGCTAGAAACCTATATGCCAAATTTTAGCAAGGCAAACAAACTACCAAGTAGGACTGCTTTATATAATAAACATCATATTCTTTCTCTGAATGGTAAGGTCAGAAGCTGTTTTATTAAAATTTCTACTTTATAAACATTTGACTTTTGCTAATGCCCTTTTGTTATGAGCAGTATTTTAAAAAGTGAAATAATTTTGACTATTCCTCTGTTCATGCTTTCTTATTAAATAAGTGCTAGTCCTGTCTACTTCAATGTGTGGTAAAATAATTATAGTTATTTACATTAACACTGACAAAGGACTAAAGAAGGAACAGAATTTCTCAGAACTATCATACCTGGATGGAATAGTCTTATTTAGAACATTTCATCCTCCAACAAGTATACTCTGCCTTGGGAACATTTAAGAATCTATTAAAATGCGTGCTATTTTCCAATTAATGAAACAGTAATAAAGCTTTTTTAATGGAAAGCTGTAAATGAGAAATGTTAAGTACATTAACTGTTGACACAGGTGCCTTTGTCAGCACTGTTATGGTCAGCGAATGTAGGCTCACACAAGAACAGGCACATGCTTATAATCCCAGCACTCCAGGAGGCTGAGGCAGAAGGACTGCATGTTCAACTTAGCCTGGCCAACTTAGGGAGAACTCATCTCAAAATAAAACAGGGCCGGGGATGTAGTTCAATGTGAAGGCCCTGAGTTCAATCCCCAGTAATGCCCTCCATCCCAAACACCAGACTTTGTGGATCTGAACAGTGAAATCAACAGGGTCTTCACTGACACCAAGCTGTCTGCCTGAGTAGGAGGCACCTCCTCATTACAATAACTGGGGATGAAAATGCTCTCATATTGAAGATATTATTATTTTCATCTTTAAAAAATACAGGTAAAAAACGATAAAAATAAAACTCATACTCCTACTCTATATGACATAAAAATTCTCAATGGCCAAATTTTATAATTAATACAGTTTGCCCTGGGTTTAGTAATGTCATAAAGTAGAATTTCTATTTAATTCCTTCCTATACTGTTTTTTAGTGTAACAATTTTTCTTCTTGTGGTGACAGGGATTGAACCTCATGCTCTGCACACCACTGAGTCCAGTGCTACACTATCAAAAAATTAAAAAGGAGCAAGATGTCAAAAATGCCACGGCAGTAGATGGATGACTTCCTTGGAAACAAATACCTTATTTCTCTGGTGTATTCAAATAACAAATGTGACATAACCAAAGTCATCTTGAAAAAATGGTCTTAAATCTAAATTCAATTCTCAAAGTTTTCAGAGAACAAAAAATTTTCAACATTTGAAACAGAAACATGAATTTAATCTGTAATTTACAGCTTTCAAACACTTTAAAAACTAGATTACCATCAATCTCTTCTACCTTAACTACTTTAGCTGGAAAGAATTAACTAGGGTCTAGTATCTTAGGATGCTAGATGTGCTTTCTGGTTTACATTTAACAAAGCACAGAGTTAAAGTTATGTTCTATCATTAGTAACATACTTATAGTATGTCTCTTTCAACTATTTTTACTTTGTATAATTTTTACATAGCCAAAAAATCAAAACACTTTTGTGTTTAATAGAACAATTTATCGTATTTGTAGAAACTGAAATTTGTAAGTTCCACAGTTTTGTGGCAAATTTTAAAAGAACGTATGTGTAATAAAAACAAAACTCTGTCCTAACTTCATCAAAGATGGAGTTCCTACTTACATTTGCTACTGATGTGCTAAGCAAGACCCCCAATCCTTCGAAGTAATTTGTGAATAGGTTTATCTAAATTTTACAAATGAGCAAACTGGGGTTTAGCAATATTGAGCTAATATGCCAAGAGAGCTAACAAATGGCAGAGCCAGAATTCAAATCCAACTACATTCAATTTATAAACTCCAGTTAACTCTTACCTATAGCTTCCCAGGGTTGAGTAAAACACCATCCTTGGTGCTAAGTTACCCATGTGTTGAGAATGAGCACCAGAGCTCAAACTATCAGGAATAGATACCTGATGTCTTGGTAAGTAATGCTTTATAAAATCACGAAGGCAACCATTAATTTTTAAAATCAGTAAATCAAAGAATGAAGCGAGGGTCTGTATTGAACTCTATTAAAATCTTCAGTTCCACTTGGAATATCTAGTCAATTTCTAAATGTGAAAATTTACCAACACCAATATACCTTGGACCATACAGATCTCAGAGTTTCATCAAATAAATAACTAAGATTTCTAAAAGAAAATACTATAAAATTTAGCCTGTAATATATATTCTTTCACTTTTGTTTAGATCATCCTATTGTTTCAGAATATAACTCATTAACATACGTAAGGGAAATGGAAAACTACCAATTTAAAAAAAAACTATGCCTTAAATCATTATGTGGGTGACATGCATTGATAAAACAAATACAGTATTTACTCAGTGCTATGTGTAAGATATTATTCTAGACACTGGCAATGTACAAGAACAATACTCCCTGTTTTTAAATCCTAGGTAATAAATATGCACACGTTATGACTTACATCTAGATGTCCCCCAAGGGCCTCATGTGCTCACAGGTAGGGCTTTTGGAAGGTGTTGCATTTGTACTGAACATGTACACTTCTCTTTTTCTTTTTGAGACAGGGTCTTGTTATGTAGTCCAGGCTGGCCTTGAACTTCCGGCGTTCCTCCTGCCTCAACCTCTTGAGTGCTGGGATTACAGGTGTGTGCCACCATGTCTGGTGCTACATATACACTTTTTTCTTGTCATCATTAACTAAACAATACACTTTAAAAGCTAGTTAGGTAGCATTTACACTGTATTAGGTATTATTTAGTAATCTAGAGATGATTTATAGTATACAAGGGACGTGGGCAGTTTATATGCAAATACTATGTCTTTTTATATAAGGAGCTCCAGCACCCTTAGATTTTGGTATCTGCAGCAGGTTGGGTCCCCTGGAACCAATCCCCTGCAGATACTGAGAGACAACTGTACTTGATATACGGTAAGCATTCAATAACTATTTGCTAAATGAATATATATATATATATATATCTATGAGAAAGAATATATGTCAGATTATAAGGAGAACAACAATAGGCATTATAAACTAATTTTACTAAAAAATTTATCAACACCAGAACTGGATACTTGGATGTTTTGAGGAAGTAAAATGAAATGACCCATCTGAAACACAATCACGTACAAAAAAACAAGCTCAAAAATCCCAAGGAAATGCTTGTCTTTCCCAGGAGCCTCTGGGGAGACAGCAAGCTGCAACCAGGTTCTAGGCCTGGCTGCAGTGTGAATCCAGGATGTGCCTGGGAGTAGGACCTGTATGTTGTCAACACTGCTCCCTCAAGTTCTGGCACAGTGCCTGACATGTACTATAATAAGTGATCAAGCAGCCCCTGACTGTCATTTCATCCCAAAGTGCCCCCATTTTCCTCTGTAAAATGAGCTGTGTTTACACTTTCTCATTCTGCTTCTTAGTCGTACTGGTAGTAAGTGGATTATCAAAAGGAATGTTAACAAGCATTGTTAGAAATTCAAAATATCTGACAAATCTGAGAATAGATAACATACAAGTCTAAAGAAAACTCATCTTAATAAACCAAAATATACATGTTTACATAGGCCAGGATTGTAATTAATTTCAATTCTACTTATACTTTAAGCTTTCCAAAATGCCCTGAAAAGAGAATACTAGTTTTAGCCCAAAACCATTTAGGACAAAGGCTATAAGGGGGTGGGGAGAACTATGAAAAGGATCATTAGGTTTAAGGAACAAAGAATCAGGATATGGAACTTCTCTATTCCTATTCCCTGTATCAACCAGTAAAGTTTCTTAAGATATTCTTGTGCCCCTGGCATTATGTTGCCAACTTAACAATATGTAAGTGAAATATTTCATATAGTATACAAAAAGCAAAGATAAGTGTCAGATAGTTAACCCCTAATACCATAAGTCATCTCAAATAAATGATAGAAAAATACAAGTTAAGAGATATGGTGGCTAATACTTACACAAGGCAACTGAGGTCTGCCAGATCATCAATAAAATCAAACAACTGACTGATATCATATGTGATAGAGGGGCTGTTGGGGTTCATTCTCTTCAGATGTTCTTCATACATTTTACAAACGCCTAAGAGAGGGAAGAAAACCCAAGAATTTACAACTGCATAAACTACTACAAAGGAAGCCAGGGATTTATTTATTAGCTCAGTGGTGCCACTGCCTGCCTCGCAAGCGCAAGGTCCTGAGTTTGATAACCGGTACCAACAACAACGATAAAACTACTACACAGGAGTAATGTTACATGTTGACATTCATTTTACTAAAGTTGGGCAGAAAAAGCTTTAATTATTGCCACTAGCAGTTTAAAAAATTTTATAAAATCATTAGAATGTTACTATTTTGTGCCTTAATAAAATGACTACTTCAATGGAGCTAAAGGGACTTTAGTGCACTTGACTAGAAGGCATGAAGTCCTGGGTTCAATCCCAGTTAACACAAAGAACAAACAAAACCAGTAGCATGTGGTTCTTAATATCAAGTTCAATAAATATCCCTAAGGCTACAGGGTATATATAGGAGACATCAAACTTTGGAATGATGGATGAGAAATGATAGAACTTCACTATTTTGCCTTCAATTCTGGTGTAACGGGGGAAAAAAACTAGAAATGAGGTTAGAGCTTATTCTAATTTGGTACCCAGATCCTGAGCTTTAGATTCAGAGAGACCTAAATTCCAACTATGCCTTTACTAATCATGAAGTATTGGGCAAATGACTTCAGCTCCATGAACCTTTACCCTTCAAACAGAGATAACAGTTCTTCATAGGGTTGTGAGGATTATGAGTAACTGCATATGAAGCGTTAACACATGTAATAAGCTTATTAATATTCTAATACAATAAAATGAGTAAAATCCCATTAGAAATGTTAATTTCTACAGAACATATTGTCCATTTAATTTTTACTCAGTGAAACAATCCTCTTTCATTCTCAAAAAAGGGAAACACACCTTTTCATTCCATTCCGACTACTAACTTTTTTTTTTTCCCAGTACTGGTGATTGAACACAGGGCCTTCATGCCAAGCTACATCTTCAGCCCTTATTTTTTACTCTGAGTCAGTGTCTTAATAAATCGCTAAGCTGTCCAGTCTGGGCTTGAACTTGCTATCCTCTTGCTTCACCTTCCTAGAGTGCTGAAATTGTGTACTATCACATTCAACTACCATGGAATACTTTTAAGACTAGTATGATGAAATGGACAAAGCAACATAAATGTTAATCATGTGGGGAACTGAGTGTGGCGGTGCATGCCTGTAATCCCAGCACTCTCAGGTTTGAGGTAGGAGGATGGCAAGTTCAAGCCCAGCCTAGTAACTTAGCAAGACTTGTCTTGAAAAACACATTTTATACAGTAACCCACAGGCCTTTATTGTACCTTAACTTCCCAAATTTCCTAATGAAAAGCAATATTCAACCACAGAACTATTAAGCAACTGTCTTAGGATTTTTGATTGCTATGGGTACATTACATTATGATCACATAGTATTACTCATACGTCACTAAATGGAAAGGAAATAAAAACCAGGAAAATGGATCAGCGCTCATCCTAAACAGGCAATAATCCACAGCTACCATCATATTTAATGGTGAAAGACTGGATGCTTTTCTGCTAAGATTAGAAGATTGGACTATCCACTCTTGCTGCTTCTAGTCAACATTTCATTACAGGTTCTAGCCAGGTTGATTAGACAAGCAAAAGAGCTAATAGGCATTTGTTTCAGAAAGGAAAAAGCATCATTATCTATATTTGCAAATTATATAACCTTGCAGACAGAAAATTTCAAGGAAACAAACACTCCCCCAAACTCTCCTCCTTTAACAATTGAATAAGATCTTGTTTCCTAGTGGACTTGGTCACTAAATGAAGACTTGTATATATACAGTAGATACGTTACAATATTCAGAGCAAAGAAATGGTCAAAGGAAACTCCAATTCGATGACTTTGCTTTTACCTGTGTAACTCTTACATGCAGTACTGTAATGTATAACAGAACATAAAACTACAGTACTGTACTATATATTACAACCAGCAAAAATTACAGTATTGTATAAACAAGATATACTGTTCAAAAAAGTGGGGGGAGATGGGTCGTATGTCCAACCAGTCATTAAACAGGTAGGTCATTAAACGAGGAATATCTGTTTGTTGCAGGATATAAGATCAATATGTGAAAATCAATTGTAAACCTACACTGTAACAATGAACAATCTGAAAATGAAATTAAGAAACTCCATTTATAACAGCATTAAAAAGAATAGGGCCAGGGATTTTGCTCAGTGGTTCTGGCGCCTGCCTGGCAAGTGGAAGGTCCCAAGTTTGATCCCTGGTACCAAAAAAAGAGAATAAAGTTCTTGTCAGTGGCACTGTGCCTGCCTTGTAAGCACAAGGTCCTGAGTTTGATCCCTGGTACCAAAAACAAACAAAAAAGAATACAGTTCTTGGTAATAAATTTGCAAAGGCACAAGACATACACTGAAAGCTATAAAACGAAACTGAAAATAAAGATCTACACAAATGGAAAAGCATCCCGTGTTCATGAGTTGGAAAATATTAAGACTGTAATACTCCCTCAAATTATCTATACATTCAATGCAAACCCTATGAAACTCTGAGCTACTTTTGCAGACACTGACAAAGCTAATCCTAAATTTGACATGGAAATGCCAGAGACCCAGGTTAGCTAAAATAGTCTTGAAAAAGAATGAAGTTGGGAGATTCATATCTCTGATTTTAAAACTTATTATGAACCTACTGCAATCAAGGATGATACTGACCTAAGGATAGGCACATAGACCAATGGAATACAAATGAGTCTACATAAACCCTCACATTTCTTCACACCATTAATAAATACTCAAAACAGATCAGACAGCTGTAAGTAATTGCCCAAACTATAAAGTTCTTGGAAAACAACAGGTATCAACCTTTGTGATATTAGATAAGACAATGGGTTCCTAGATAACACCAATGCATGAGAAACAAAAGAAAAAATAACACAAGTTGTACTCATGAAAATAAAACTTGTTTCCAAGAATGCTATCAAGAAACTGAAAAAAACAAACATCAAACTGGGAGTAAAGTATGTGTTAAAGGACTAGTATCTGTAACATATGAAGCACTGTAACTCAACAATAACGAAAGCAAAACAAAAAGAATGTACAGAAGATCTAAATAGACACCTTTCTATAGATGTACAGACGGCAAATAAGCCTATGAAAAAAATACTCAAACATTTTATGTAACTGAGGAATTGTACCAGGAATTAAAACAATGAGATAACAACCACACACAGTTATTAGAATGGTTCAAATCTAAAACCATGACAATACCAAATGTTTGCAAAGACATGGAGCAAAAAGAGCTCCCATGTACTATTTGCCCAAATTAGTTGAAAACACAAATCCCCCAAATTCCTACATACAAATGTTTACAGTAGCTTTATTAGTAATTGCCAAAAAATGGAAGCAACCAAGATGTCCTTCAATAGGTAAATAGATAATTAAACTCTGCTACATTCATACAATGGAATATTATTCAGTAATGAAAAGAAATGAGCTATAAAGCCATGAAAAAACAATGAAAAATCTTTTTTTTTTTTTTTGGTACTGGGGATCAAACTCAGGACCTCATGCTTGCCAGGCAGGTGCTGTGCCGATGAGCTAAATCCCCAGCCCTGGAATGTTAAAAGGATACTACTAGGTGAAAGAAGTCAATCTGAAAATGCTAATGCTTAATTCCAACACGACATTCTAGAAATAGTAAAGCTGGAGACCATAAAAAAAAAATCAGTGGTTGTCAGGGACTTAGGGATGGGGAGGGCAATACAGGTGGAATATAGGATTTATTACAGAATAATAATTAATAATTATCACAGAATAATTATTCTCTGATACAGAATGATACATTATATATATATCATGTTTCTACCATGATACAGTCATGGTAGAAACATGTCTTTATACATATGTCAAAACCCTTAAAATGTTCAAAGTAAAGTGTGAACATTAATGTAAATTATGAGGTTTAGTTAATAATGTATCAGTGTTGGTTTATCAGCTGCGACAAATGTGTCACATTAACGCAAGATACATTAATAAAGGAAACTACTGGGAGAGGAAAAGAAAGAGAAATTCCATGTGGGTACTGATTCAATAATTACACTTCAACATTTCTTAACTTTTTTTTTTGAGGTGCTAGGGAATCAAACATGCTAGGCAAGCTCTCTACCACTGAGCTATACCCCTAGACCCTCATTTTAAAATTTGTTTTCTTTTTCCTGGTACTGGGAATTGAATGCAGTCTAGGCCAAGTGCAAACTAGGCAAGTGCTCTACTACTGAGCCACATCCCCCAGATATTAACTTTTTATATAGAAAATAAATCACCACTTCTAGTCTAAAAAAAGAGAAAAGAATTATGAAGTCATGAAAACATATGGAACAAACTTAAATGCCTATTGTTGCATGAAAGAAACCAGTATGAAAAGGCTATAGGCCAGGCGAGGTGACATGTGCCTAATGATCTCTGCTAGTCGAGAGACTAGGGAAGGACGACAAGTTTGAAGACAGCCTAGGCAACTTGTGAATCTGTCTCAAAATGAAATGGGGTGAGGCTGTAGCTCAGTAGTAGAGTGCTTCCCTAGCATGCAAAAGGCCCTGGGTTTAATCCCTAGTACCGAGAGGGGTAGGGGGACAGAGAGAGACAGACATAGAGTGAGATATAGGTGTTAATAATTCAAACAAGTACAGGCAGCCCTTCATTTACATGGGTTTAGCATCCATGGATTCAACTAACTGGATACCATGTGAGAAAAAAACTGCATCTGTACTAAACACACTTTTTTCTTGTCATTATTTCCTAAACAATAAAGTATTACAACTATTTATATTGCCATTTAAACTGTACTGGGTATTATAAGTAATCTAGAGATGATTTAAAGTGCACAGAAAGTGTAGATTATATGTAAATACAGCATTTTATGTAACAGATTTGAGTATTTGCATATTTTGGTATCTGCAAGGGGCTCTTGGAACAAGGCCCCCAAAGACACTGAGGAACAACCATATATGACAATCTGGAAAAGGAAGAACTATCAAGACAGTAAAGAGATTGGTGGCCCTCAGGAGTTGGGGGGGTGAGACAGGGAGGGACAAAAAGGTAGGACATGGCATTTGTAGGACAGTGAAACTATTCTGTATGATACTATACTGGTGGACCCGGCAAAATCCACAGAACTATACAACACGAAAGAACGAACCCTAGGGGCCGGGGATTTAGCTCAGTGGTTCCGCCACCTGCCTCACAAGTGCAAGGTCCTGAGTTTGATCCCTGGTACCAAAAAAAAAAAAAAAAGAACGAACCCTAATGTAAACTGGACTTTAATAATAAGAGAACTCTCTGTACCTCCTGTTTAATTTTTCTATTACCTAAAAGCATATTAATTAAAGAACATAATTAAAGCATATGAAATTTTTAAAAAGACTTTATAAAATCTACAACATTACTAAAGGGTATCTCAGAAGCATGACAACTTAGATAGGAAACATTATACTAAGGTAGCAAATATTGTTTACCTTAAGGGCAAACAAAGATGTCACCAGAGAAATGGACTTGAAAAAAGATCATGAAAAAGTTCCTTGCTCTTCTCTGAAATCAAAGCAGAAAACGAGAGCAGGATTTGATGGCAGTCTGGATAGGATGACACCATCTACCTAGAAGGTAACTGGTTACAAATAGTTTTTTTTTTCCACAGGTGTACTTATGATTGGTTTTACTTGGACATATTATAAATCTAAGCCAGTTAGTTTTGAATAATCACAAGTGTTAAGGACATGTTCGGCAGCAAAAACAAAGTGGAAGAAGTGATGAAAGGCTGGGTGTGGTGGTACGAGCCTGTAATCTCAGGAGGCTGAGGTAGGAGGATCACTGTGAGTTCATTATATAACAAAACCCTATCACAAAAAATTAAGAAGAATGAACAATTTGCTAGAAAATATGTGGGGCATGCACAACTGGTTAACTCAATATAAAGATTAAACATAAGGATAAAACTGAATGGTGAAAATCCAATTTATGTGCTCTAATGGCTTCCTGAGTAAAGAAACGATAATTCTCTTCATGGTGGTATCCCCGTTCATCAAATACACAATAAATTATGTTGATGTGTTGTTTCATTAGCATTTTCCTGGGCTGATTATTTTTTTTGGTACCAGGGATAGAACTTGGGACTTTGTGTTTGCGAGGCAGGCAGCGGAACCACTGAGCTAAAATCCCCGGGCCCTTCTGAGCTGATTTTTATTCTCTAACAGAATTCTGAGGCATTGTAACCAAATCTTAATTGCTTTTAACATTTATTTGTTTAACAGAAGAACTATCAGGTGTTGAAGGCATCCCAGAGGCTGCCTTAACAATTCTAGTGTTAGAGTTTAACCAGAAATATACAAGGAGTTCTGTAAAATATTTACATAATGAAGCACAGCATAATAAAAGAAATAACAGAATGAGGAGCTTTGGAAAGTCACTGAATATATGCATGAGCTTGATTTAAAATAGTAAAATAAGGGCCAGGGATTTAGCTCAGTGGTTTCGCCGCCTGCTATGCAAGCGCAAGGACCCGAGTTCCACCTCTGTACCAAAAAAAAAAGAATGTAAACACCAAAATAGTAAAATAATATTTGCAGCAGGAAAAGATGGCATAATATATGAAATATTCAACAAATATGGCCTATTTTAAATACCTAGTTTCCCTGCTGAAATTAACAATTTAAGAAATCTAGAGGAGGGCCGGGGATTTAGCTCAGTGGTTCTGTTGCCTGCCTCGCAAGTGCGAGGTCCTGAGTTCGATCTCTGGTACAAAAAAAAAAAAAAAGAAAGAAAGAAAAAGAAATCTAAAGGAAAAAACCCCCCAAATATAGTTCCTAAGAGGATAGATATATACATATTTTTTTGGTGTGTGTGGGGTACTGAGTATGACCCCAAAGGCATTCTACTCCTGAGCTATATTCCCAGACCTTTCTATTTTTTGAGATAGGGTCTGCTAAGCTGCCCAGGCTGGCCTCAAACTTGTGCTACTTCTAACATAGCCTCTTGGGTACCTGGGTGACATACTTTACATGTATAGGCATAACACATTTTAACAGTGAATATCAGGGGAAAAAACTCAAAGATCTTTACAACTGGACTGATGTGAAACTTACTTACCTTCCATGCATTCATTAACAGACTCATAGTCGGCGTAAGTTCTGCCTTCTGGCCTCTTGGTAGGTTGCACCAGCAAAATAGTGTGAGACTGTAAGGGGAAAAAGTGATTTCAATGTGAAGTTTCTAATTTACAGTTGAGAAATTCACAGTATGATATAAAATCCAAATCTGTGACACAATAATGATTGAATGATTGTTAGTTATTAAAACATAATTAGGCTGCTCATCCTATGACTTTGTTCAACTACTAGCACTTATGATTTACAAGTCCCTTAGACAGTTTTCCCTAGTCTCTGGGTCTTTAGTGATTGCGTTCTCAAATTCCAAGTATACTTACTAACTATAAGTACTCAGCAAAAGTGACCTTCTACTGGCTTTTCTTCTGCATCTTTTCTTCCTAACCAAATTATAAACCTGCTACAGTTTTCTGTCTCCATGGGTCACTATCTCTAATGAACTCTTATGAACCTTATGAATCGCCTAATAAAAATTAAGATACTGACTCATGAAAGGAGATAAAAAGGGAAACATTCATTGCAAACACTTTGTAAAAATCTATTTTTTTTCCTAACAACAGTGGAATCACATTTTACTCAGGGGTTAGATTCTAACATCAAGGTCTAAGGTAAATTGGCAATATAAAATTGATATATATAGTAAATATTACCCCCCCAAATCCATTAAGCTATCCACCTATTAGATAACTTAAAGGGCTCTTAGGGCTGGGGATTTAGCTCAGTGTTTCCAGCACCTGCCTTGCAAGCGCAAGGTCCTGAGTTCCATCCCTGGTACCAAAAAAAAAAGGGGGGGGGGAGCTCTTGTACCAAAATGACTTATTTCATTTCATACTCTCTGGGGTGAATTTTTTTGTTGGAGGGTCAATTTCCAGGTTTCTCAACTTTGACATTATTACATTTCGGGCTGGATGATTCCTTTGAGATGGTCCTGTGGTTTCAGAATGTTTTAACAGCATACCTTGCCTCTACTCACTAGATAGTACCACTAACATCTTCCTCAAACTTGTGACAACTAAAAATCAGATACTGTTAAATGTCCCTGGGGGAAGCATTTTATTAGATTTGCTATATATTATACAATTTTAATAAGTCAGCTATTTAAAAAAAGGCAGTTTCAACATGTCATTTGTTAAAAAGAAAATCTTACAGCCGGGGATTTAGCTCAGTGGTTCTGGCACCTGCCTTGCAAGTGCAAGGTTCCGAGTTCGATCTCCGGTAACCCCCGCCCCAAAAAAGAAAAGAAAATCTTACAGAAACCACACAGGCATTCTTGCAACAGAGCTTGCCCTGTATACTAATTGTAGTAGTTGCTATCATACTCATTTTGTTCTTATTCTAATACAAACAAAAGGAGTAATTTATTTGAAAAGTCAAACATATGGAAATAGTTATACAGAATACTGATTTTTATATAGTCTTTAAAGAAATCTGTGGGAAACGTTAATAATTTTGATATTCACTGCCCACAGACCAGGATTAAAAAATACTATAATGGAATGTGACTAAATTTGCAAAATGAGTCAAAACGCTTATCACTTTCAAGTGGCAGTGCATTTCTGTTAAAAATATTTTAGAGACTTCAAGATTTGGTCACTTTAATCTTTGCAGCTTATTCTCAGAATCCTTGGGTCTTATTAAAAACTCAAAAATATTTGTCTTATCAATTATTTCCTCCTAAACAAATTCGGTCCTTCCCTTTCTTACAGTTCTTTCTCAGGGGAATGACCAGTGCCAAATATATACACGTATGTATTTTTTTCTATTTACCACAATGGGCTAAAAAGACTGTAAAAAGTTATACAAGATTTCCTTAATAAAAGCCTTATTCGTTCTGTTGATCAAACAGTGATTCTTTTTGAAGAATAATTTTTTTCTAAGGTCCCATAAAAACGAACGCTAAGAACAGTCATCCTACTATTACAGAAATATTTGCTCATTAGTTTCAAATGTTTCCCTTGAACTACCAAAAATTAAAAAAAAAAAAATTAAAGCTATCACTCTTGTCCAATGAGGATGGACTGCTGATATTAGCTGCTATCACTTTCTCTCTTTTTTTTTTTTTGGTACTGGGGATCGAACTCGGGTCCTTGAGCTTGCGCAGCAGGCGACGAAACCACTGAGCTAAATCCCCGGCCCAACTTTCTCATATTTGAATCTAAACATTTTAACACAATACCAAAACAAAGGCAGAAAAAGAAGGCAACTCAAGAGTAGAGTGACTTGGCCAAGGTCACACTGCTGGGTATGTATGGCATAACAGGAACTGAAACCCAGTCGTCAATTCGCGGTCCTCCTTCGGAGATTACGTTGGGTCAAACACCGACACATCTCAACTGAGAAAAGTACAACCTGAAAAAAGTTCCCCTCTAACAGTAACTGCACGGGATAACCGGCTCCTCATCCCCGCGAGCGCCTCTTTTTTGTTGATTTACACACAGGAGGACGCCAAAAAGCACCTACCCACTCCCCTACCAGCCCGGCCGGATTCTGGAGAGCCCGGACTCCCAGCTGGGCCTATCGGTGGCGACTCTAGCCCCATGAGAATGTAAAGTTAAGAACAGGGCTGGGGGGTGGTAGAAACGCCAGATAAAGGCACCGAGGGGCTTTAGAAAGAGAAAATACTTTTTCCGGGTGAGGAAATACTACAAAACCAATACGACCCGCCTGGTCCACACTAGAGGTACAATAAGCTGCCGAACGTTTCGGGACAATGTTTGTCAGCTATCCCCCGGCCATTGTTCCTACACCAGGCTAGAGCATTTCGAGGGAGAGAGCACCGTCCCAGACACCCTCGCCCGAGCAGCGACGAGGAGAAAGTATCCTCAGGTCGTGGCACGCCTTGACCCAGCCAGCAGGCGGATGTGGGTCCGGGGCCTACAGCTAGGCCTACGTCTCGGCGGCGGGAAGGAAGGGTCGGCCCGCGCGCGGGAGGAGCGGGGAGCAGCAAGCTCGCGCTGGATAGCAAGGGCGGGAATAGAAGATGTACAAGCAAAGGGTCACCCTGCAGGTTAGGGGCTCCGGTAGCCACTGAGGCCTTTCTCACCATCGCGCCAAACTCTTTTTCTTGCAGCCACCGCCGACTCCACGAGCCACACACGAGTTCAGCCGCAACGCCGCCACAGCCAATCTCCTCAAGAGAAGCTACCGGAAGTCGTCCAGAAGACCATAGAGGTGAGCACACTTCCGGCAGCTAGAGAAGATGCTGGCTCAGTTTCAGCCATCTTGGGTAAGGGCGATCACTTAAGTAAGGGAAAGCTTTGGCGCTTTAGAAAAAAATTGTTTCTTTCAAGACTGTCTTCTGTATTGTAGTGCTTAGGCACACGCTAAAGTGATCATCAGTTTAGAGAATGGCCCCCAAACATCTTTCATTAGCCCTGTTCAAAAATGGCGGCAATATAAGTTTCCCGGGCCACAAGTCGGTTGTAACCCGGAAGTGACTTTCTAAGGAGGGGGCGTTGAGACAATCCGGAAGTGAGTGTAATGAAGCGGTGCCACTTGGCGGCCATGGCAGCTGTAGTATTGCCGACTCCGGGTCGAGGCCCGGCGAAGTGGAATACCACGGGCAGTATCGGGTATAGGGGAGAGACATCTTTATGTCAGCTTAGCTGGTGAATCCCTACGGCCCATCGTTACAGACCTGCAAGACTCCTTTCCCCGGTCTAGAGTCGGGGGGGAGTGTGCTGGGACTGGTGGGCTGGTCCCAGTCCTGGGGAGTGGATCGGCTGCAGGGCCATCCGAGAAAAACAGGCGCCGAGACTACACAGAGAGGTTCACTTGGGTTTTTCTCCTTTTCCTACTATACGAGACGTGTGTGTAGCGGGGGAGTGGGCCGTTGTATCACCCTCATTCCGAAGATTGAAGAAATTGCTCTTTCTCACAATTTCCCCATCTCTGTTAACCCACGAAAATCCAGTGACTGGCATCTACGAACCCAGGGGCTGGGATCTAAGAGTGCTCAAAGTTTTCTCTGGTGCTAGTATCAGCAAAAAGTGATCGTTTCCACTTACAGAAAAGTGCCTCGTGAACACATCTGGTGAGAAGGCCTAAAGAACGGAAAAGTCCATTTGTTTTCTTGGAACCACACTGCACGTTTAAAGAGACTAAACACCTTTTGAAGCGGCTGGAATTTTGAAGTCTGGTGTTGGTGGGTGAATAAAGGAGGGCAGAATGGATGATTTCATCTCCATTAGTCTACTCTCTCTGGCTATGTTAGTGGGATGTTACGTGGCTGGAATCATTCCCTTGGCTGTTAATTTCTCGGAGGTAAGAAATTCTCGATTTTCTCCTGGCTGTCAGGAGGGCTGCTAGGAAGTAGTGACAGTTACGGAGGGAAGCTGCTTTCCTAGTTAATCTCAGCGCTAAAGTCTCATTAAGGAAGACTTTTTTTTTTTTTTTTTTTTTTAAGATCAAAAGACTTTAAGTACAGCTACAAACCTCATATTCGGCTCTAGAAATCTTAACCTGGGGTGGGTACTCCCCTGAAGATCCTGTAGTATTCTGAATGCCATGAAATTGGATAAAAAAATATATGAGACTCTGTGCATTTTCCTGGAGAGAGGTACCCTAACATTTCTGTTGATTCTCAGAGGTTTCAAGGAATCAAGGTACCAGATTGTTATCAAGAAAACAAATGGAGAATATTATTTGTCCACATGAGCTGAAATCAATATAATTCTCTTTTTGGGAAAGTCAGGCATACATTTTTTTTTAGGTATACATTTTTAAGGAAAGCAGTTTGTTCCTTTTGGTGTACCTATATACTACTGTCAGTATAATGACTGTAGTTTAACATGTAAACTGAAAGTTTACCGCACGTAAATTACTTTGTTCTCTGCGGAGGATACTGGGAGTTAAACCTAGGGCTTTCACACTGAGCTACATCCCCTTATTTATGTTTTTAAACTTTGAGAAAGGGTCTTGTTAAATTGCCTACTCTGGCCTCCAATTTGAAATCTTCCTGCCTCAACCACACAGATTATAGGTGTGTGCCACCACACCCAGCTAAATTAGGTTATTCTTAACTCCCTTCTAAAGAAGCAGAGCATTGGAGTGGATATTCTGAGGTTGTTTTCAAATCTTTTCGCTTAGAAACGAACTTTTAGTTAATATGTATTGACATTTTGGTTAACTTGATCCATTATCATTACTTAAACATTACTAGAGAGTGAAGGATAGATAAAAGTGTTCAATGAAAATATAGGTAGATTTTTTAGATTGTCATAAAGGATTCACAAAGTGCACACAGTGTTCAAAGACTTAGGAAGAAAACTACTACATTCAGAGGAAAGGAGTTTTCATGAATTTGTCCTAGAGATCAGTAGTAACGTAGGCCCTGTCTCAATGCCAATCTTGAAAGTGCTCAAAGGAAACGGGAGGTGTGGGTTAGGCTGAGAAAAAACTTGAAGAAGAGACTTTGTTGGTGAAAAAAATAGCCTGGGGCGGAGAGGAAGGTGGGACTAGGCATTATAAGTTTGACCAAAACTGGGAAGCCCACACAGCTAGACGGAGGTTTGAATTACTGTCCCATTTCTGTTTCCTTTTATATCTTTACCTCTCTATATCTAATACAAGATTTTAAAATATTATGTGTGTTAAACTTTCTTCACTTAAAAACTCACTGAGGTACAGATGAAGAAACTGAGACTCAGATTATGTAATTTGGGCAAATTCATGAAGAATATTAGAATCAAGCTGTTTAAATCTCAGTACTTCTGACTCAGAGCAGTTCTTGGCCATTCTGTCCATTGCTGTAAAGGTGTACAGTAGATGTACAAGGCAGCCCATATACAAATCAATCAGTAGAATGGTTTTATTATTGCTTTTTTTTTTTGCCTCAAGGTGACAGTTGGGTAGAGCTGAGTGGCAGCGGACAGTCACAGTACTCCTTGGCTTGTGAAGCCCGCTTCACTCTTTTGGGTTACCTGCCTGCTTAGTACTTTGTGAGCCTGCTCTCCTTCCTCTAACATAAACAGATTTGCCCTAGTATGACTACATTAAAATTAGATTGACATTGTTAGGCCTGACATTTGTGAGGTTTGGATTGGTTTGTATGTTTAAAGATTCACTGAAGTAATATTTTTGAAGAATTATAATCAATTCAAATAAATAACCTGTACAGTTTTTTTTAATGGGGTCTCAATATGTTGCCCAAGCTGCCATGAAATCCCTGGGCCTCAAGCAATCCTCCCACCTCAGCCTCCTGAGTAGCTGGGACTACAGGCGTGTACCACCACTCAGCTAAAACTTCTAATTTCTATAAAATGCTTAACCATGATGAATATATTTATCATGTATCACAAAAGTATACCAATAACATTTTTTTTTGGGGTACCGGGGTACCGGGGATTGAACTCAGGACCTTGCGCTTGCAAGGCAGGTGGCGGCACCACTGAGCTAAATCCCTGCCCCCCCCCATAACATTTTTTTAAATGCTTAGAACTTTTCCAATTTCAGTATTTTCTCAAACTTTCTGGAATAAGTATTGAATGAGTATTGAGAGATCCAGGTTTGTACTACTTTTTTTCTACTAACAGGAAATATCTACATGAGTGGTGTTATTAACCAGGCCATTAATAAAGGTATGCCATATCATTTGTGGCTTTCCCAATTAGATAGTTAAGTGGTCTTTTTCCAGCTGTAGGTCTTAAAATGCCATAAATCAGCATTCATAATATTCGTTTGTTCCTTTACCTTCACTTTCCCCTGCCCCTCCGACTTCCCCTTCCCCTTTGGACCTTTTCTTCCTATCTTACATTATCTGTTATATATTTTGATCCTTATTTACACTTTCAGTTTGTCATGCTAGAGAAACTGTTTGGTATTTACCCACGTGTATCCTATTTATTTCACTTAAGAGTATGGCCTCAATGTTAATCCATTATAAGATAATATTCGTTTATTATTATAGCAGGAGCAATGCCTTTTGAGCCATTAGAATAGAATAAATGTTATGTATAACTTAGTCAAAAACATTTTAGAATTCAACTGGAATTTTCCATTTCCTAGGAACTAAACACTTTCTGAGCTATTACAGACTGACATACTGAATCATGAAACTAGTGAGATTATAAATTTGTAAAAATAACTTCATATAAGAGGGACTTGGGAAACACAGTTTCTACCCTTTAAGAAATAGCTCCCCAAGCTTCCACACTGGCTAAATGACATCCATTTTTAAGGGAGTTTAGCTTTTCCCTAGGGACCAGTGTTATTTTTATTTTTTTAATTTTTTTGGTACCGGGGATTGAACTTGGGTCCTTGTGCTTGCACAGCAGATGGTGAAACCACTGAGTTAAATCCCTGGCCCCACCAGTGTTATAAATAAGAGGCCCAGACAAACCTACTTTTACAGTTCACTCTCATTTGCATGAAAAAATATGCTTTATATTCATGGTCTTAATCTTGCCATTGCTTTGTCATTCAATACTTTTTTCTTTAGAATTTCACTTAGAATTAGTCAGATGACCAGTCAAACTATTAATTTTTTTTTTTTTTGAGATAGGGTCTCCATATGCAGTTCAGGCTGACCTTGAACTCAAGGGAATCCTCCTGCCTCAGCCTCCTCAGTGCTGGGATTATAGGTGAGCGCCACCATGCCTAGCAATCAAACTATTAATTATGGCAGGATCAGTATTTAGAAATGAGTTAAAATCAAATAGTCTGAAATTGCCATAGCAGAATCCACTTCCCTTATCAGACCATGAAGAAGTGTATGTGAGGACCTGGGATTTAGCTCAGTGGCCCTGCACCTGCCTTGCAAATGCAAGGTCCTGAGTTCAATCCCCAGTACCTGAAAAAAAAAAATTATGTGGAAGTCTTAAGCAGTACAATAATGTATGAAAAAAGAAATAAAATGAGAGATTGAGAAAACAACAACAAAATGTATGTGATACTCCTCACCCCAAAACCAACTTTCTTAATACTTTCATGACTTTCCTCCTTACTCTTTGCAACAGCAACTCTACCTTTATGCCTAAATGACTTATAAAACAAAGAGAAGAAATCTCTAGTTTTTCAAATGTAATGGTGAATAAATAAGCAATTTTTTTCAGCATGTAGGAAGAAAAACTAAAACTTGTAAAGGAAGGCAAAAGTATGCTTTTCACAAATGAGGTCCTGTCAGGTAGCAGAGTTGGATACTTGAGTTTAACACGGTATTATGGTTTTTGGATTCAGTTCTATATACAGGTTTTTTGGGGGCACTTAATTACAGTGCTACATAATACGTAACCTACATTCCCCAGTATAACTTCAGCTTAGTAGCTGCTGTGATTGATGAATGAAGTTAGATAAAAACAGATAGCCAAAGTGGGATTTTAGGTTGACTGCCTGAGGATTATTTTTGTTTTAAATTTCTATTCCAATCCAGGGAAATACATTTATAAAAATGAAATGAAGCCGAAAACAAAAAAGAAACAAACTATAAGCTCACAGTAATTGTTATTAGGTTCAATGACAGAATTACTCCTATACTTGTAATAATCTATATGGCTATAAAAGTCTGAAGATTTCAGTTTACATACTTTTCTTACTGCAGAACAGTTTGGGTTATAGTGCCACATCTTTCATTGATTAAAATAGCATAAGTCCAAAAAAAATAGCATAAGTCCATAAATAGGCAAATGAAAGTAGTGCTCCAATTAGGACTATTGTAGAATTTAATATTATTAATAATGCACTAATTTCAAAAAGAACTGTCTGAGACAGTGTAGTTCAAAATCACTGTCACTTCTTCAGTGAGCTGTTTAACATCCTAATCTCTTCCCTTACCCTTATAGGATTGTTGGAGGATGAAATAAAATAATATAAGCAGTGCTTAACACTGTGTCTAGAGCACAAAAAGAACTTGGAAATGTTGAGAAGGATCCTTAGTACTGTACTGATTATAAACATTTTGTTAAGATTTTCACATTTGTATCTTTGTTCTGATTAAATCTGTTTGGGGCAACAGACTTCTAATAGTGAATAAGCTCCTCTTCCTCCCCCTTTCCCAACACAGAAACTCCTCAGCAGTTTGTCAGGAACCCAGAGGTCTTGTTTTAAGATTGGAGCTCAGATCCACTGAGTGTTCAGTGATCACTGGGAGAGGCCTGCGCTTTTGCTGCAGCTTCCTGGCTTTGTAGTACTTTTCTTAATATTTAACATCCATTCCTTTGCTACACCTATTCTCATTCTAAGCTTTGTTTCATCCTTTTGCATTTTAAAGTTTGATTATAACTGATTCATTCATAGTAGGTATCTTTAGGGGTTTGACTTAACCACCAAATCAAAAGTTTATTCTGTTCAAAGAACAAATTTGTTCTGTATGCTTTCCTCCAACAATTGGTTCTCTTTGAAGTAGATTTGACAAAGTTACATTTTTAAGGACTTTTTTATTATCTGGTAATTTACTCTTATTCTCTTATGGTAAGGTTTTTTACCCATTTGGAATTTCATTTCTAAAGTCTAAGATTTTAAACTTTGCAACTTTAGTCAATTTATTCATATCTGAAAAGCAATCAATATTTTGTCCTTCCTTAGATTTGACCTATACATTATTGTTTCATAAGGATCTTTGTTGATGAAACTAAGTTTAGATAAAATAAAATCTGTTTTTACAATGCTCAGGATTGCCTTGTGCATCTGGGCTATCCCTAGATAAAATAGAACATGGACATAATCTGGTTAAATACTATTTCCCTGAGAAACTTCCTTTTCTCCAGGATACTATATGGATAAACATAATTGATTTATCTGCATCATAATAATAGTTTATGGAACACTTCCTGACTTCCTGTGTACTAGGCACTGGGGTGTTTTTTTTTTTTTTTTCCGTTTTTTGTGGTTTGGAGACTAAAATGAGGGCCTCTCCCATGCTAAGCAAGTGCTCTACCCCTGAGCTAAGCCCCAGTCCAGATGTGCATTACCTTACGTAATCCTCAGGACGAGACTGTGAGATACTGGGAAGCCTCTCATTACAAGTAAGCAAACTCAAACTTGGAGAGGTCACAGACTTCAGGAGAGGTGAGATTTGGAACTAAATCAGTTTGATTCCTAGTGCCAGAGCAGTTGATTACTGGGTGATATTGCCTTTTGTAATGAATGCTGTGCAGAGAAGGCATGAATATATGACCCATTTGGATTGGTACTTTTAGCTCTCCAAATCAGGCACGTCACTAATATTTACTTTCCACAGTATGTCTCAGGGCTTACATGTAGTGTGGCAGACTTGAAACTCCAGAGGCAAACAGTCTCAAATATTGAAATGTGTGAGAAAGAACTGAATATGTTTTAGCTGCCCTTAGCACCGCCAAGTTGGAATCTGAAGTAGTTCACATTTTGAACGATCCAAGATTAATTTCACACTTGACATCTTCAATTCGATTTATTCAGTCCTAAATTGTGCTGTTGAAGAAGTGAGATCCTTTTTGAAGAAAGATACGAAATGGATTCAGAATGTTTCTGTATGTGAAAGTCTTAACGTTTTTTGAAGAATTTAGAGATAAGACTTTTGTTGAATGGTAATGAGATTTAATATCCTTACAACTCAGTTTGGAATTCTAGGTAAATAGTAGTACAAAGTATGAGTACAGGTAGTTTTAAAAAAACCTATGATGGAATTGTAGACTCTTTAATCCTCTTTGAATAATAATATTCAATTTATAAATGTTGAACCCCAGTTTCTATACCTTGTTATATATTACTTTTATTAATTCTTTTTGGTAGTGGGCATCCATTAGGACCTCAGCTGCTAAACGTGTTCTGCCACTTAGCTGTACCTCAGCCCCTCATTCATACTTTATGCATTTTGACAGAGGCAAACTGGGGAAAGAAGATGCTAAAAGTAAAAACCTGAACAGTGCAATGGGTTTTGTTGAGAAGCATTTTAGCATCGATTGTAGTGCTAAGATTACATAGGGCAGATCATAGCTCTGCCATTTACTGGCTATGTGAGCATAGGCAAATTACTTAACTCTCTAGGCCTGTTTCCTCAGTTTGTACAGTGGGGATAACAGGAGTACCTACTTCATAGGATTGTTGGGTGGATTAAATGAGCTAATATATGTAAATTGAGTACAATAGAACGTGGCTGGGGATGGTAGTGCATGCCTGTTATCTCAGTACTTGGGAGGCTGAGGCAGGAGGATTGCTGTGAGTTTGAGGCCAGCCTGAGCTACATAGCAACTCCTTATCTCAAAAAAACAAAACAAAATAATAGAGCCTGTGTAGCATGCTAAGTTCTTAATAAATGTTAGTTACAATGGTGATGAAGAATATTCGTAGCACCTTTCTTGTACAGCTTGGCCTTCCAAGGAACCTCATTAATCTAAAGGAACAGAAAAGTAGATTGGTTGAGTAGCCTGAAGAGTAAGCATTTTATTTGCGTTCACTTGTCCTTGGGTCTTGCTTGACTTTGTGTATCTTTTTATGTCATTCTTAAAGACTAGTGTGGCACTTATCAATGTATTGCCTCTCAGCTCCAAATTTACTTTTACATTGACTGTTCTACAAAAAAATGCATCTATGCCCTATAAGTATTTTTTTTCTGCCAGCTGGTTGGATGTTAAGCCTTGTCAGTAAGAGGGTACTGGAGAGAGTGTAAGAGGAAGGAATTTTCCCTCTTGGTTCTGGTTTGCTTGGTTAGCAGTGCCTAGGCAGCTTCTCTGGCACTGATTGCTGTGGCTAGGCAGCCTCCCTGCCTGGTGCCGCTCTCCTGTGGTGCATCCAGCTTCCTAGGTGGGCCTGCGGAGTGAGTTCACAGTCTTCATCCTCCAGGGAGGCTTCCCCCTGCTGGGTTTGAGCAGTCGGCAGTTCCACTGGCAGCCTAGGAGAGCGGCCAGTGAGACGATTTCCCATGAACAGTTTCCCTGACACCCTGGAGTCTATATTGTCAGCAAGTTCCTCTGGCTTGGCACCTCTGAAACTTCTCTGTCATTTATTGCATGCTGGCCGTGCCCTCTTCAACAGGGTTTGGATCTCAGCCTCTGTGGAACGTCTTTGTGAGCCAATCTTTCTCTCAGGCCTAGGGAAGTAGCTGATCCAGTAGCTGATCCTCATATCTGCTGCTCCCATGCTCTTTAGGCTTCTCTCACTAGCCAGTTCCTTATTGCTTTAGTCCCATGTTCAAGTTATTCTTTAAACTTATTTACCCTGTTCATTATTTTGTGCTTTCTATTGATTGGACTCTTGACTGATGAAACTAGGTAATGAGAAGGGGATCAGGAGATGGAGGGGATGAAAATGGACTTAACATATGTACTACTACCAAGTCCACACAAGGAATTAAACATTGTGTACTGGAAACATGTACTAATAAAAAATATAACCACTGAGGCTAAACAGTGAATCAAGCCCAGAATAAGATAAAGCAGTCCAGCTGGGGCATGGTGGTTACTCCTGTAGTTCCAGCTGCTGAGGAGGCTAACGCAAGAGGGTTGCTCGAGCCTAGGATTTCAGGGCCATCCTGGGCAACATAGCAAGACCCTACCTATTTCTTAAAAAATAAGTTTAAGTATCATAATATATGGCAGCTGATCTTTAGGGTCAGTGCCTCGGAATCATTAGGGTGTAGTGAGAGTTATAGTCAGCTGGAGACTACTTGCTGTTTGACAGTACCAGCCCTGGTGTTGCCAAATCTTATTTTTCCAGAGCTGGAAATGCGGATTTTTATATGAAATCTCCCAAATTTTACACTTTGCCCCCTAATTGACATATAACATCACTGTGTGTGCCAAACAGTCTCTGTTTGTGAGTTGCTAGTCTAGAATCTCTGGGTGGGACCATGTGATTTCTTAGTTGGCTGCAAACTGGGAGCAGCGAACTAGAAGGGGTGTGGGAGCAAGTGGAGGAAATAAGACAAGAGGACAATGATTCAGGAAGGCATGGAGGGCTGGGGATTTAGCTCAGTGGTTCTGCCGCCTGTCTCGCAAGCGCAAGGACCCAAGTTCGATCCCTGGTACCAAAAACAAAACAAAACTAAGCATGGAGAACATTTCCAATTATTACAGAACCTCAAAGCCCAGTTGTTGAAAACCACTTAGTAAAAGGAAAAACATGTATCAGGTTCTGTTGATTTTAACAGTAACTTCGAAGAGGAAGAATTCTTACCCTGTTTGTAGATGAGGAAACTAAGCCTCAGGTTTATGAAGTAGTACAGTCACCATTTTTATAGCCTTTTAAAAATTAATAATATTTTGAAATGCCTGGCTATATAAAATAGAGACAGTTTGTGGAAAATTTAAAAATGATGATGTGTAAAAGGAAAATAAAATTATCTTCCTATTGTCCAGTTAGACTCACTAGTAAAATTTTTCTATTTTTTTCAGTTGTTTACATTTTTTTAACATGGTTGATTAGGTGATATGTGTGTATTTTTACATTCTCTCTTCTTTTACCTGGTAGTAAATCAGAAGCATTTTCCTTTATTATTAAAAACTTATTCTAAAGATTTTTTAATGTCTTCATTGCATTCAATTTTTATATGTACTTAAGTTCTTATTATGCATTTAGATTGTTTTCAAGGTATTACAGTAGCATAATATTGAATGAATATTTTTGTATCTAAAACTATGGCCAGATTTCAAATTATTTCCTTAGTGGTACAGTGATAAAGTCAAAGGACATTAAATGTCCTTGAGAAGAGTCTCTATTGCCAGTTTTTTTAAATGCATTTTTCCAAAGAAATGTAAACAACACTATATTCTCACAAATAGTGTTATCATTGTTCATTTGTAAAACTTTACTAATTTTATAGAGAAAATTTTTAGTTTCCTCAGTTCACTTGGACTCTTTTTTTTTCACTTGTACTCTTTATATATTACTGATACACTATTTATTGTCAATGTTTTCTCATGTTCTTTCCCAGTGTGTTTCTGCCTGCTTTGTTTTTGTAGTCACATGGGAGAATCATTGGATTTCCATTTATGTTTAGTTCTTTTAATTTAGAAAGGATTTTTATGTAAAAAGAAAAATTAGTTTTACTGTCCAAGATTGGAGGAAATGGCATTTAATAACGTATTTGCTAATTACTACCTCCCAGATGTTGAATAATAACCTTTATGTCAAATGAGCTAGGAAAGAGGAAGCCTATATCCCCCTGCCCAGATGTCCCTGTTGTTCACTTCAGCTGTTATCCAAGCGTCTGGATTTTGTGTTTTTTTTCTTGCAGGGGAGGTCTCAGAGTTTTGTGTGCGTGTAGCTGATGATGCCGAGTGTAAGTAATAGCAGCATTTACTCTGTGCTGAGTGTGCTAACAGCTTGCTCCTTTGAGCAGTGGTAGTAGCAGTGCCTTTTACAGAAGAGAATGCTGAAGCATACGGCACAATTAAAGATCTTGCCCAACTTCACAAAACTGCCACGTGGAGCCAAAGTGTTTTTGGCCATCTAGTTTCATGTATAAGAATTTAAACAAAAGAATTCAGGTCTGAGTTTTCTTTTTCTTGTTTTTTGGTACCGGATATCGAATTCGGGACTGTGCGCTTTTGTGGCAGGCGCCCCCCACTGAACTAAATCCCTGGCCCTGAGTTTTCTTTATTACCTGTTAATAGCAGATAATATAGTGTCTAAACTAGTATTAGGAAGTATTTGTCTTAAACCAGGTTTGTAAGAATGTGGAGAAAACCTCTGTTGCCTGAACAAGAGTTATTCTGTACCCTATGATAGCTGACCTCTTCAGTATCTAGAGCTTTCAAGGAATCAGTCTTGAAATAAGAGATGGGCCTTTGATTTTTATTTTTAGGAACCTGTGGTTGATGCTTTGAGTTCTAAAATGGGCTTGTGTTCAAGGGTTGAAATACATTATTTTCAATATCAGCAGCTTTTAAAATTGTTGGCTATATTAAGTTGAACCAAATAATTTATTGACTGTTTCTGTGAGCAGGAAGAGAAAAACCATTTAACTACCCTGATGTTTGCCAAGAAAATTAAAGTGACTTCAAAGCTTTGCCCTGATAGTTAATGGCATTGAGTGTAGCTGTTGTTTTAATTACTACAGCTGGTCGATCCTTTGGCTCAGGCAGGCTATGACTGTGAAGTTCTAAATGAGATAACATAAAACCAATGGCACTGCATAGTTCTTGTCTCTCTTGAGGAAATATTTCATTACCCTGACAGAAACTATTGCTTTGGGAACCCTCTTTTCATCTGGAACTACACTTGGAATTTATAGTTTTTCATTTAAATTTAACGTTAGTGATTCACCATAGGCAAAGGAGAGAACCTGTCAGCATTTTGTTAGCATTGATAAACACACGATTCCAGGTTGAACCCCGAGGTTGTGAAGTTGTGTGAAGGAATACAGCTATATAAATAATACAGAGCCAATTTCCAGGCTTGACACAGATCAGAGTGAGTCTAACATGATTTAGATAGTTCAGAAAAAAAGATTTTTTGAAATAAAAATTGAAATTGTAGCCCACAGCAGTGAAGCTTATTTCTGACTGCTGGTTCTTCTTTTCAAGTGTCACCTCTGCAATACTGGTCACCGTCAAAAGGCTTGTAGATATCCATCAAGCTGATAAAAGTTTTGTAGGACAATCTTTATATTGCTTTGCTGAAGTTTGAAACAATGACTGAACAAGGTTTTGAGCTCCTTGGGAAAAGATAGATGTCATTGAAGATACATTAATGAAACAAATGACAGTAAACGCTTCCCATTTACTATGATGGCATTCCATTATGGTCCTTTATTAAATGTACCTCGAGCCATATCACAAATTCTGAATCAACTAATCAATTAAAATTCTTGATATAGTTACACTTATAAGGAATAAGTTAGGACAATTTCCCAGTGTAAGTATTCTAAAGAGGTTCCACTGGCCAGGCCTGATGGTGTATGCCTGTGATCCCAGCATTTGGGAGACTGAGGCAGGATGAATTTGAGGTCTTTGAAAAAAAGAGATTCCACTGCATTAATGAATTTGTTTATATCAGATCCTGTAAAGTAGCAGCTACTAAGACTGCAGTGCCTTGCATGGTGCTGAGCATTTCATTCTTTCATTAAGTATTTAGGGAGAAACTTTGATGTGTGCTAGATACCATCCTACAAACTGAGCACTAATCACTAAATTGTTCTGTCCTGATAGAACTAACAGTTTGCAGGGAAAGGGATAAATAATAAACATAGTGTTCAGTGGATGTTTAACTTCATTTGGTTAATTAATGTGCTTTATTTGATTTCGAACAGAACTAAAAACACTTCAAACTGCCTTTCTTCGAAGGGAAAATTACAGAATTAGATGTTTCACTCAGGTTTACCTTGCTGATCTCTTCCTACAGACTCACATTCTTTGTTTCTGAATTTTAACAGTATCATGCTCTCATGCTTATGCTTAGATCAGAGTTTTTACTGGCCAATAATATTTTTGAAATTTGGGAGAATTTCAGGGTTTCCTGCTTTTAATTTTGCCAAGTAAGGACACAAAAAAATAAAAACCAGAAACTATTGTCCCCATTATTTCTTAAAGGAAAGGTCATTTTAACACCAAAAAGTAAGACTTAATCTCAGTACAGAAAATAGTCCCTTACATTAAAGAAATAAGACTTTGTGAAGCACTCATTGTATTGTCCTTTTTCTCATTTTGTCATGTACTTTTTTTTTTTTTGGTCATGCATTTTTAGAAACTATCAGTAGAGAACAATTATAACTAGTTATGGTTTTGGTTTTCCTCTTGACATTGCTAAGGGATTTTACTGATTTACACTATTTTTTTTGTTTTTGTTTTGGTACCGGGGACCGAACTCAGGACCTTGCACTTGCAAGGCAGGCAGCGGAACCACTGAGCTAAATCCCCAGTCCCCTGATTTACACTATTTTAAGAGGTTGTGTGAATGTTATCTTTTTTTTTCAGAGTAAGATTTTACGTAATGGATTACAGGTGTTGTGCTGTGTGACGGACATTGTCTTAGAATGATTGTGCGAGGCCTCAGAGTGGGTTGTCAGCTCTAACCATCTCTTTGGCCTCTGCCATCACCTAACTTCCCTGTGTGATCTTGAGCCATAACTTCTCATCTTTGGCCTTTGGTTCTCCATCTACATGTTGAGAAAGGATGATTTCTTATGTTTTATTCCAGTTTGGGTTTTTTTTTTTTGGAGACAGGGTCTCACTATGTAGTTCAGGCTGGCCTCAAACTTGTGGCGGTCCTTCTGCCTCAGCCTCTAAAGTGCTGAGATTACAGGCCTCTGCTACCATGCTTGGCCTTATTATAGTTCTTCAACTTGGATTTTATGAGAACTTTGATGACTAATTTTCCTTTTCTATTTGTTGTTTGTTTGTTTGTTTAGGCAAGGTATTGAAGATTCAACCCAGGGCCTCATACTAGGCAAACACCATCCTGGGCCTTTTTTCTCTATTTTACTTTAAAACAGTGTTTCACTAAGTTGCCCAGGCTGGGCTGGAGCTTGCAGACCTCCTGCTTGAGCCTCCCTCATAGCTGAGATTATAGGCATGCACCATTGTACTGGGCCGGTTTCCTTGTTAAAGTACGTGTCTTGTGTCTAAAGATTAATAAAAACCCTTACTATGTCTTAGTAAAAATATGAAAAAAGCTTTTGTTCATATTCCTTCAATAGAGAGCATTTAATTGTTCATGAATGGTTAACATAAGGATGTAATGTCATGACTATGAGCTTTCAGGATTTACTGTGATTTTTTTGGTAGTGATATTAGCTGCACAGAGGCCCAGCTATTGTTTGTCTTGCTAGGACCTTTGGGGAATTGTTACAAAATTTCTACTGTAGCACATAATACCAAGAATTTGATCCATATAAATAAGTAAATGGAATTGTGGGTAATTTCACTTTGGAAACAAGAATATCTAAAATATTACATTGTTTTGAATTAACTAAAATAAAAAAGCATTTTAGGAGAATTATTTTACTTTTTAAAAATTTACTTTGTGTGTGTGTAGTACTAGGGCTTGAACATAGGGCCTTGGTGGATGCTAGCCAAGGGCTCTACACTAAGCTACATCCCTAGTCCATTTTATTTTATTTCATTTTTTGAGATGGGCTCTTGCTAACTTGCCCACGTTTGCCTCAAACTTGTGATCCTCCTGAGCACCTGGGATTACAAGTGTATGCTGTCATGCCTGACCTCCATACATGCAGTTATTGACATAAAATTTTGGTGAATTATTTTTAAGAAATATTTAAATGACAAATGAGAGTCCTTAAGGAAAATTACTGAAAGTATCTTTTAGATTTCTACAAAGATCTCTGACCTTGGTTTCAAAGAGCCGCCATAAAGAAACTTTGTTAAATTGGATAGTTCTAAAATGAATCCTTTGGAGTCCCTGGCTAAGCAAATTACTACCCAGGTCAATTAAAAAAAGATAAATATGTAAACTCCGCATGGTGATGCGTATCTGTAATTCCAGCCCTCTGGGAGGCTGAGGCAGGGGGATCCCATGTTCAAGCCCAGCATGAGCAATTGAGTGTCTTGGCAAGACCCTGTCTCAAAATAAATTAAAAGAGGGCAAGGGATGTAGTTCAGTGTGAAGGCCTTGAGTTCAATCCCCAGTACTGGAAAAAAAATTTTTATAGACTGAAAGGTACAGATCTTACTATAATTTGGTCAGTTTTAGCAAATGTATACAAATGTAATTCACATCCCAGTCAAGATTTAGGGACTTTCTATCATCTGAGATTGATTAATCTGGTCCCTTCCACTTGAGATAGTTTTATGTCACTAATTACACGAAATGAGTGGTGTTCACATTCAGGGTCAGTCCATGGTTCACAGTTCACTTGGCACCTCCAAGTGCTTTGTGATGCTCTTTATTGAGTCACACAGGGCAGCCACCTTTCTGATTTCTGTCACTCTACATTACTTTGGCCTGTTTTTCATCTTCATATAAATGGACTAATAGAATATGTACTTGTTTTATGCAAGGCTTCTTTCAAACATCAGGAAAATGTTTTGGGGATTCATTCATGTTGTGGATAGCAGTAGTTTATGCCTTTTTATTGCTGAAGTAGTATTTCATTGTTTAAGTATATCACAGTTTGTTTCTCCATCCTTTTATAATGATAGACATCTGATCTACCTTGTGACTATTGCCAGGTGTGGTGGCACACACCAGAGATCCCAGCACTTGGGAAGCTGAGGCAAGAGGATCACAAGTTCAAGGCCAGCCTGGACTACAATAGCAAGACCTTGTCTCCAAAATAATAAAATAAAATAAAAATAATACTGATAATAAAGATTGTTATCATTGTTGATAAAGCCTCTATGAGTTAAGAGACTGCCAATTTTCCAAAGCAGTTGCAGCATTTTATCCTACCGGTAGTGTGTGAGGGTTACCCCTGCTGTGTATCCTTGTCATTAGTGTTGCCAATTTTTCTTTTTTCTTTTTCTTTTTCTTTTTTTTTTGGTACTGGGGATTGAACTCAGGACCTTGTGCTTGCCAGGCAGGTGTGGCACCATTGAGCTACATCCCTGGCCCTGTTGCCTATTTTTCTAAATTTGTCCATTTTAAGTGGGCGTGAAAAGGTGCCTCACATAGTTTTAATTTGCATTTTTCCATTGACTAAATGTTGTTGAGCACCTTTTCATGGGTTTACTGGCCACTCATACATCTTTTGTGAGTTATCTGTTCAGTATTTTACCCATATTTTATTGGGCTGTTTGTCTCTTGTTACTGAGTTGTAGAGGTTCTTTATATTTCAACTACAAGTCTTCTGTCAGTGCCTTAGATTGGGTTCCCTACAAAACCCACTTTGAGGCGAATTCAAGTGGGGTGTGCTCCTGGGAACAACCCCTCTGAGAGAAAGGGCAGGAGTGAAGCAGATGGGGAAGGCGGGATATAATTCAGTTATGCTCTATAGAGACACCAGCTCACCTCCAAGGAGGCATTGAAGCCGAATGGCTCTTCTGTGATATCTTGAATTTTGAGGCAAGGGGATCAGGCATCATACTTCCCTCCACACCACCCTAGAGGGTTAGTTACTCTTGCTGACTGCCTTGAGGGAAGGGGTATAGCCTCAAGTTAGTCATTTGTTTTGGGCTGAGGTCAGCTCCTCAGAGGGACTCAGCTATAAGCCATCAGTAGACCACACCCCCAGCAGCCTGGGGAACAGGTGTCTCCTACCTGAAGAGGACTGAAGTGGGCAGTGTCACCACAACATTCACCACAGATATGTGTATTTCTATGATAAATGTGTGTAAGCATACACTTATGTATGTGTGTATAGAAATACATATGTGTGTGGACATGTAGATATATAGATACATATTTATGTAGGTATATATAGATATATATGTGTAGGTATATATAGTTTTTTTTCTTCCATGGTGTAGCTTATCTATTCATTTTTTAATGGGTGAGAAAACATTTTATATTTGATGTTGAATTTTTTTCTTTTATGGTTTGTGTGTTTTTGTATCCTTGCTGAGAAACCTTTGCCAAAATTTCAGCTATTCTCCTAGGTTTTTTTTCTAGAAGTTTTGAGTTTTAGGTCTAGTATTTTATCAAAGTTAATTTTTGTGCATGGTGTGAGCTACCACCTAAATAATTCTTGAAAGCAATCAGCTCTTACTGTTTTTGGTGTGTCCCTCTCGTCACTTCTCATCTTCACTTAATTTCCAAGCAGAGTCTCTCTTATCTGTTTCCCTGGGTAGTGCAGAGTCAAAATGCCGACAGGACAGTTTTCTCTAGTAGTCTGTTCATTAGTTTAAATTGTGGTGTTAAGAAACCAATTCCAAAAAAGAAAAAAAAGAAAACAATTCCCCAAGAGGAGATAGTGTATTTGGTCAAGTTTAGTTTGACCCTGACTTTTGTACTTTTTTAGGAGTAATACTTCACATTTATGAATTAAAAGGAAAAGGTAACTTCTATGAATTGGTTAGGGAGAATGATAAATTACCATACCAGCTTCTACACAGAACTTTATGCATCTTGTTTGTGTTCTTACTCTGTCATTAGCAATGTTCTGGGGGTTATTTAGTAACTTCGAAAAGTCAAAGAATTGTAGAGTAACTCAGTATTAAATAGTGATGGAGCAGCATTTGTTATCTGCCTTCCAAGTCACTTTCTTATATTGCCTCCTATCTTCACAAGGTGTGCAGAAGTGCTCTGATTTTACAGAAGAAAGTTCGAGGTACTGAATTGTTAATTAATCAGGTCATGGATTCAGTTCTGTTTCCTCAGCCAGTGTGCAGCCACCGGCCACATTCGGAACACTGTGCCACAGTGGCTGATGGCAGCCTGTGTGCCAGGAGGCCTGTACTTGGCCTGTGTGCTAGGAAGGGAGGATCCCCGTGTGCCATAGTTGGTGTTGACACTGCATTCTCATTTTTCATTAGACACAGTGAGATGTAGGTCTCTACCACTGCCATCACCGTGCCCCTAAACAAGGAGGGCATAAGGTTTCAGCCATACAGACAGTATTTAGGAAGGCTGGTTGGGCCCCTACCATCACAGTCGGGAGTCCATTAGATTATGAGAAATAAAATAGCTCCTGTTATTTTGCTAACATCAAGGAAACTGAAATGGAAAGATGAAATACATGATATACCATGTTTTCATAAGCAACATATATAATTACCCCCTTATACTTTTGTAATGTGGGGATCAAAATAGAGCCTTATGCATGCTGAAAGTGCTCTCCCACTGAGCTATACACCATCACCCCCACCTGTACTTTCTAAGATCATTTTTCATACTTTCAAGATCCCAGAAAGCCACATTAAAGTACATTATGGCTTTGAAACTTTGAAACCTAAGCTTATATTTTGTTTGATAAGAGGCAGTCTCTCAAAGAAACCAAGATAAAAAGAACACAATTGCGATTAGGTGGGATTAAAACCACAGAACAATTTTAGTATTGACATTTAAACACATATTTAATCCTATGAATAATACATGTTCATTGTAGATAAATTATGTTTCATAAATTATTATATTGCATATATGTTTATAAAGTAAAACATTTATGTTTAATGTATGCTTTACTTGTTCCATTTTATGTATACTTTTTAATAAATATGATAGTATTAATACATATTGTTTGCCATAAGGTTTTCCCGTATACCAGTACATAATGACATTCTGTATCCATGAATAGACATTATAATGTACCATAATTTTTCATGGCTATGTGCTATGGTACTATGAGGAAATGTTATAGTTTATTTAGCTAATCTCCTTTCTTGAACATTAGGTTATCTTAAATTTGCATTCTTAATAAATGCCGTAGTCATTTTTGCTAATTTCTTTCTTAAGATAAATTTCTAGAATTAAAATTTCTTAACCACAGAATTCCTTTTTTTTTAAAACATGGGGGCAAGGGTAGTTGTAGTAGAAGATAGAGGGGAAGGAGGAGAGCACATAAGGAAGAATTCAGTCTTTAAATCTAAATAACCAAACAGTGCTCCAGGTAATTCAGTGATGGTGAACCTTTTAGAGCTTTCAATGATAACAGACACCTAGCTGGGAGTGCTCCCAGTGCAGAGTAGGGGCTTCTGGGCCGCTGTACCACCACTCCCAGTGCAGAGGAGGCGAGCCACATGGTGGCCAAGAACACACACACCCCCTCCCCACCCCCATCAAAATGAGAAGACACATAAACAAGTGTCAAAACCAGACTTCTAGATCACCTACAGCAACCCCAAAGGGAAATGAGATGGAACACTGCTACTCAACCACCTGGAATCCCTGAAGGGCAACAAAAGAGGATCTGGAAAAAATGAAATCAGAAATAATTTCTCAGATAACAGCAGAGATTGTGCCCATAGTGCAAGACATGATTAATAAATCTAGAGAGGAGCTGAGAAACATGATGAAATCCTAACATAGGAAACAAATGGAGTCCGTAAAACAGATGCAAACAGATTTCTAGGAGATTAAAAACTCCATTGAAAATCTACACAGCAGAATGAGCCGATGTGAGGACAGAATTTCAGATACAGAAGATAAGATTGCAATTAGTGACCAGGAAAAGAAAAATTGCTTCAAAATTGTAAGGGACCACAAGAAATCAATCGAGCAGCTGCTAGATGATGCAAAGAAGAATAACATAAGACTGATTGGAGTCAACGAAGAAACAGGAGAGAGTGCAGATGACATAAAAAAATGTTCACAGAAGTAATGGCAGAAAACTTCCCAAGCAGGGGAAAAGAACTTGATATGCAGATAAGTGAGGCATATAGGACTCCAGCTAGCCTTGATCAAAAAAAAATCTACACATAGACATATAATTGTTAAGATTCCAGAAACCCAACAGAAGAACAAAGTTCTACAAGCAGTGAGAGAAAAGAAACAAATCACATACAAAGGAAAGCCCATCAGAATCACAGCAGACTTCTCAAGGCAAGAAGAGCTTGGAGTGATGTATTCCAAGCCCTAAAGGAAAATAGCCTCCAACCCAGATCAATGTACTCTGCAAAACTATGTTTCAGAATTGATGGAGAAATAAGATATTTTCATGACAAAGAGCACCTTAGGAACTTGGTGAATACCAAACCAGCACTCCAAAAAACTTTAGACAATATCCTAGGAAAAGACAACGAGGACCACAACCCCAGGAAGGCCAGCAGAATGAATCTGTTGGGCATGACAAGAAATTAAATGCGAAGGGGGAGAATCCAACAAAAAGAAAAAGTCATGACAATGATAAGTCAATATGTATCAGTTATAACCATCAATGTTAATGGTCTTAATTCACCATTCAAAAGAAAGACTGGCAGAATGGGTCAAGAAGCAAGATCCAACAATATTCTGCATACAAGAAACACACTTAATTCAAAAGGAAACTCATAGACTGAAAGTTAAAGGGTAGAAAACAATACTCCATGTGACAGGAACCTGAAAAAAAAGCAGGAGTAGCTATCCTCTTTTCAGATCAAGTGGATTTCAAACCAACACTGATTAAGAGAGACAAAGAAGGACACTATATCCTAGTAAAGGGAACAATCCAAGAGGAAGAAATGACAATCATAAATATATATGCACCAAACACTAGTGTGCCCAACTATGTAAAACAAATATTAACGGACATGAAAAATCATATAATTACTAATACAATAGTAGTGGGGGACCTCAATACCCCACTGTTACAAATAGATAAACTAGACAAAAAACAAGCAACAAAATAGTAGAACTCAATTGAACTCTTGAACAAATGAACTTAACAGATGTTTACAGAGTGTTCCACCCCACAAAATCAGAATACACATTCTTTTCAGCTGCAGATGGGTTGTTTTCCAAAACAGACCACATACTTGCTCATAGAACATATTTAGGTAAGAGCAAAGGAATTGAAGTTATTCCTTGTATATTATCACACCATAGTGTGATGAAATTGGAGATCTATAGCAAAAGAAACTGCAAAAATTTCATAAACACATGAAAATTGAACAACACACTTCTGAATAACCAATGGGTCATAGAGGAAATTAAAGAAGAAATCAGACTGTTCCTTCAATTAAATGACAATGACAAAGGGAAGGCTGGGAATGGGGAAAAAATAAGAACCAAGATACATCATGTAAAGGTACAAGTTCCCAATGAGAAATATAAATGTATTGTATACCTAAAATGTACCAATAAAAGAATTTAAGGGGAAAACAAAGACATATAAATGACAATGACAGTACAACATATTAGAATCTATGGGACACAATGAAAGCAGTCTTATGAGGGAAATTCATAGCAGTGAATACTTATATTAGGAAAACAGAGTAAGGCCAGTTAAACAACCTGATGCTGAACCCCAAGCTTCTAGAAAAAGAAGAGTAGGACAAACCTAAAGCTCATACAAGGGAGGAAATTATAAAGCTCAGAGCAGAAATCAATGCAATGGAGATGAAGAGAACGATACAAAAAATTAATTTAGCCAAGAGATGGTTCTTCGAAAGAATAAACAAAATTGACAAACCCTTAGCCAACCTTATCGGAAAAAGGAAAGAAAAGGCCCAAATGCATGCAATTAGGAATGAAAAGGGTGAAGTTACAATGGACCCAGTAGAAATCCAGAGGATCATCTATACCTACTTCGAGAACCTATGTGCCAATAAGATAGAAAACACAGAAGAAATGGACAGATTCCTAGATATGTATGAATTATCAAAGCTGAACGAAGAAGACCTAAAAATTCTAAACAACCCAATATCAATCAATGAAATTGAAAATGTAATTAAAAACTTACCAAATAAGAAAAGCCTGGGTCCTGATGGATTCATCACTGAATTCTCCAAGAAATTTAGAGAGGAACTACTGCCACTACTGTTTAAACTCTTCAGTGAAATTGAAAGGGAAGCAATACTTCTGAATTCATTCCTGGAAGCAAGCAGCACCTTGATCCCCAAAGCAGTGAAAGACTCAACTGAAAAAGAGAACAACAGGCCAATCTCACTAATGAACATAGATGCAAAAATCCTTAATAAGACAATGGCAAACAGTGCAGAAGATCATCAAGAAGATCATACACCCTGACCAAGTGGGATTCATCCCAGGGATGCAGGGATGGTTCAACATATGCAAATCAATCAATGTAATACACTATATCAATAGAGCCAAGGACAAAAACCATATGATCATCTCAATAGATGCAGAGAAAGCATTTGACAAAATCCAACACACATTTATGATGAAAACCCTACAAAAAATTGGAATAGATGGTCTCTACCTCAATCTGTTAAAAGCCACCTATGAAAAACCAACAGCCAATATAATACTAAATGGTCAAAAACTGAAATCCTTCACAATAAAATCACGAACCAGACGAGGATGTCCCCTATCACCACTCTTGTTCAATATAGTTTTGGAAACATTAACCATGGCAGTTAGACAAGAGAAAGAAATAAAAGGACTAAAGATAGGAAATGAAGAAGTCAAATTGTCATTGTTTGCAGATGACATGATACTGTATATAGAAGACCCCAAGAATTCCTCCAAAAGTCTTCTAGACTTAATAAGCAAATTCAGAAAAGTAGCTGGATACAAGGTCAACACACAAAAATCAATAGCTCTCTTCTACACGAACAGCAGACTCACTGAGAGAGAAATAGGGCAAACAATCGTTTCCCAATAGCATCCAAGAAAGTGAAATACCTAGGAATCAACCTAACAAAAGAAATCAAAGACCTCTTCTCTGAAAACTAAAGTACTCTGAAAAGAGAGATTGAAGAGGATATCAGAAAATGGAGGGCCGGGGATTTAGCTCAGTGGTTTAGCCCCCTGCTGCGCAAGCACAAGGACCCAAGTTCGATCCCCGGTACCAAAAAGAAAAAAAGAAAATGGAAAGACATGCCCTGCTCCTGGGTAGGAAGGATCAACATAGTGAAAATGGCCAAACTTCCAAAACTGCTATATAGATTCAATGCAATCCCAATTGAAATCCCAGCAGCGTACTTCATGGACCTTGAGAAAACAATCCAAAAATTCATTTGGAGCAAGAAGAGACCCAGAATAGCAAAAGCAATTCTAGGTAACAGAGACATGGCAGGGGGTATCACAATCCCCAACTTGAAACTGTACTACAAAGCTACTGTGATAAAAACAGCATGGTACTGGCAAAGAAACAGACCTGAGGACCAGTGGAACAGATTAGAAGATGCAGAAACAACTCCAGACACACTCAGCCACCTCATCTTTGACAAAGGAGCCAAACACCCTCACTGGAGGAAAGATAGCCTCTTTAATAAATGGTGCTGGAAAAATTGGGTTTCAGCTTGTCAAAGATTAAAATTAGACCTATAAAAAAATTAGACCTATATCTTTCGCCATGCACTAAACTAAAATTGAAATATATTAAAGATCTAAATGTTTTGTTTTGTTTTTTTTGTACCAGGGATCGAACTCAGGTCCTTGCACTTGCGCAGCAGGTGGCAAAACCACTGAGCTAAATCCCTCGTCCTAAAGATCTAAATATTAAAATGGAAACATTGAATTGGTTGGAACCAGAGGTTAAGCAGAATTCTTGAAGACCTTGGTGTAGGAAAAGATTTTATGAACAAAGCCTCAGTTGCCCATGAACTAGCACAAACAATCAACAAGTGGGATCTGTTCTTATTAAAAAGGTTCTGTACAGCAAGTGAAACCACCAGCAGTGTGAAGAGACAACCCACAATGTGGGAAAAAATCTTCACCTGCTCTTCCTCAGACAAAGGTCTACTATCTCGAATCTATAAAGAACTTAAAAAAATCAGACCTCCCAAATTTAAAGACCCAATCCGAAAATGGGCATCTGAAATGAACAGACATTTCTCAGACAAAGAAGTAGAAATAGCAAATAAACATTTGAAAAAATGTTCAACATTACTGGTCATTCGTGAGATGCAAATGAAAACAACACTGAGATTCCACCTCACTCCAGAAAGGATGGTTGCTATCATGAAATCAACCAATAACAAATGCTGGCGGGGCTGTGGGGAAAGAGGAACCCTGCTCCACTGCTGGTGGGAGTGTAGACTGGGGAAACCACTGTGGAAATCAGTATGGAGATACCTCAAAGAAGTAGGACTGGAAGTCCCATTTGACCCAGCTATTCCCCTGCTGGGTATCTTCCCCAAGAATTAGAAGAATCATTCCACAGTGATATATGTGCACCCATGTTCATAGCAGCACAATTTGTAATAGCTAAAATTTGGAAGCAGCAGAATTGCCCATCAACTGGAGACTGGATAAAGAAAATGTGGTTTTTTAATAAATGGAGTACTACTCAGCCATAAAAAATGAGAAATTAGAGACATTTATAGCTAAATGGATGCACATTGAGGTGATCCTCTTAAGTGAAATAAGTAGGACACAGGTGTAAGTACTGAATAGTTTTCTCTAGTATGAGAAACTGAAAGTGTAAATATGGACCAAATGGTATAATAGATAATGTGAAGTAGGAAGAAAAGGGGCAAAGGGGAAGGGGAAGTGGGAGGGGTAGGGGAAAGGAAAGAAGGGAATGGGATTAATATGAGAAAATGAAAAAATGGAAACAAAGTCTTTGTAAATAGGGAGGGATGGAGGGGTTGAAGGGAGGGCAGGGGAAGGGGGAAAAATAAGAACCAAGAGAGGTTATGTAAAGGTGCAAATTTCCAATGATGAATGTCATTATATTGTATACCTAAAATGTACCAATAAAATAATATTTAAAAAACAGAAAAAAACAGCTGGCACGAGTGCCATAGGTTCACTACCACTGGGATAGGTTATAGTAATTCACATTCCTTCTAGTGTTGGAGAAGTGTATCATCTCTCCCTTTCATGGATAGACAGTTTCCTCCACTATTGTCAATCTACTTTTGTTTTTAAGTTATGATCTTTCTATGTTGCCCAGGCTGTCCTTAACTCCTAAGCTCAAGGAGTCCTCCTGCCTCAGCCTCATGAGTAGCTGGCACTGCAGGCATGCTCCCCTGAGCCCAGGTACTCAGTTTTTTTATTTGGTATTAATTATTTATGATGCTGACCATTTTCATGTTTATTAGCCATTGTAGCTATTGATCATAAATACAGAACTCACTGTATGATAGATACTTCAGAAATTGTTCCCTGTTCATTAATCAGCCTTTTCAGTGGTTTCTTTTGTTTTCTTTCCAGGAGCGACTGAAGCTGGTGACTGTTTTGGGTGCTGGCCTGCTCTGTGGAACTGCACTGGCGGTCATTGTGCCTGAAGGAGTACATGCACTTTATGAAGATATTCTGGAGGGTGAGAAAGAGCCTTATTTGAGACAGGTTACTGGAGGGCTGTCAGGCGAAGGTAGCTTAGTGGTATTTTAGATCTTTTGATACTTTTGACATTGAACACATCCTTAGCAGTTTGTGAATTCAGTGCCCCAATTCATGAATACCACTTACTATTTATTTGTAATAACAAATAAATTCCAGTCATTTTAATTATAACAGTTCTTTTTTAATGCCCACTCAGAAACCCCCCAAATCCCACCTGATAGGGGTTTTAGCTTTGTGTTCTTTAATTAAGAAAATATATAGATAAACTGTGTAGATAATTAGTGACAACCTAGTTGGTAAGAACAATTACAAAATTAAAGAGGCCTTTCCTTACCCCAACATTGAATGGAGAGAACAGTACTGTGAGAGGGTAAGTGCTCAGTGGTCAGCTTGGTTCACTCTCCACCTGAGTGATTGGGTCTTTCATGGCAGCTTGAAAATCTGCTTGATTCACATTTGTGACTTAGCAAAAGTGCTTACTGAATGTCATGAAATTTTACAGTTACCCGTGAAGGATTGAAACCACAATTGTTAAATCAGGGAGCTGAATCCTCAAATGCCAATATCTGCTAGGCTTTAACAATAGTGTGAAGGGGTAGGCACCTTCCAGATTTCTTGCTAAGGACAGTATAATAAATACTTTCTTAGATCTTAGTAAAGAAAAAGAACTACATCCTTTATCTACAGTGATATTGTTCTTATTCCTGGAGTATAAATATGGGCATAGTGGTATTTTGTGGGCAAAGCAGTGGCAGATGTTATATATGAAGACTGTGGAAGTCTTATTGAAAAACAGGACAGGGACCGAGAATTGGTTAGCTTTAGAGGAAGCTATCAGAAGTCAGGAGCCCTAAAGCAGTGACTTCTTCTTTTGGTCATATATCCTACTATGGGGAAAAATGATTTACATCACTATTACACTGAACTGTGCATTTATAAAATGCACTCCTGAAACAAAAATTTTTAAGTCTGAGATTTAAAGTAAAAATATGCAGATCAGTATTTGTTTTCATATTTTGTGGATCCACTTGAATTTTTCTGGGATGTGATTATTCTACTGTAGAAATGACTATCCTGGTGTTCTAGAAAACATTTAGAACAAGCTTGAATAGATGATTTAAAATGTTTTTACTTGGCTTTGGAACTAAGAAAGAATTAAGAGTGGCAGTTGTTACCTACACTTGTGTGATAATGAAAATTCCTTTGGGGAGGGATTCCTTTTATAAGTACAGGCAGTTTCTTGGCCTCCAACCTAGCCTACTGAATCAGAGTCTCCAAGGACAGAACCTGGGAATATATATTTTAACACATTGTCTGATTCTTACCAGACAAGTTTAGGAAACACTGGGATAGAGGAATGAACTACTTCAGGTATAGTTTGGTGTGTGTGTGTTTTAATAACAATCTGAAATATAATTCAGACCCCATATTCTGGGAATAGTTTTAAGGTTTAATTTAGCTACTATGTCAGGTTGCATTCCTTTATTTTTAGTTTTCCTGAATTTTGGCCCAAAATAATTTTGTGGATTCATTTGAAAACAGATTACAAAGTGCTTAATAGACCTGCTTTTCTAAAAATAAGCATATTAGGGCTGGGGATATAGCTCAGTGGCACTGTACCTGCCTGGCAAGCACAAGGTCCTAAATTTGATTCCTGGTACCAAAAACAAAACAAAACAAAACTATTAGTCTTTCATCTTTCATCATAGATTAGTTTGCAGCTCTAAGTCATCATTTAATGTATGTTTGTTTCTTTGTACTGTGGATTGAACCTGTGGTTCTTTATCACTGAGCAAGATCCCCAGCCTTTTTTGGTACCAGGGATTGAACTCAGGTCCTTGTGCTTGCGCAGCAGGTGGTGAAACCACTAAGCTAAATCCCCAGCCCTAAAATTTTGAGATAGGATCTCGCTGACTTGCCCAGGTTGGCCTTGTACTTGAGATCCTCCTGCCTCAACCTCCCAGGTAGCTGAGATCACAGGCATGAGCTACTGTGCCTGGCCTATCATTTAAATTTTTGAAAATTATTTTTACAGGGCTGGGGATTTAGCTCAGTGGTTGCGCCACCTGCCTCGCAAGTGCAAGGACCCGAGTTCAATCCCTGGTACCAAAAAAAATAATTACTTTTACAGGCTGGGGATTTAGCTTAGTGGCACCATGCCTGCTTCACAAGCACAAGGTCCTGAGTTCGATCCCTGGTACCAAAAAATATATATATATTACTTTCACTTATATGTTTTACCTTTACTCTTTTGATGTAGGTATCCATGAGTTTTAACAAATGCATAGAGTCATATTACCACTGCAATCAAAACAACACAGTTCTATCACCACCACCCCTCACACACACACACAGAGTTGACAAAAGGATTTTTTCTTCACTTAACCCCTGGCAACCAAACCTCTTTTCTATTGTTATAGTTTTGCCTTTTCAGAATGTCATATAAATGGACTCATGTAACCTTTGGGTATGGCTTTTATCACTTAGCATAATGTATTTGAGAATTATCATATTCTCTATCAGTAGTTTGTGCCTTTTTATTTCCGAGTAGTATTTTGTTGTCTGGATGAACCATATTTGGCTGTTCCTTCACCAGTTGGAAGACATAGGGGTTGTTTCCAGTTTTGGTGATTGTGAGTTGAGTTACAATGAACATTTAGGTCCAGGTTTTTGGACGAATGAGTTTTACTTTTCTTGCATAAATACTTGTAGTTGGATTGCTAGGTCATATGGAAAGTATATGTTTAATTTCACAAGAAGTAGACAAACACTTTTCCAGTAGCAGTACCATTTTGCATTTAGTGGTTTTTTTGTGTTTGTTTTAGTTTTTTGTTTTTAGCATAATAGGTAGGTAATGGTATCTCAATTTGATTTTAATTTGTTTCCCTTATGACTAATGATGTTGAACATCTTTTTGTGTGCTTACTTGCATTTGTTGTATCTTTACAAGTGATACAGAATCTTTTGCCCATTTTAAAAATTGGGTTTTCTCATTGACCTTTGGTAGTTCTTTATTAGATATATGATCTGCAAATATTTTATCCTTATCTGTTCATTGTCTTAACAGTATCTTTCACACAGCAGTTTTTAATTCTGATGAAGTTCAGTTTGTCAGTTTTCTCACTGGTGAATTATGCTTTTGATGTTTTATCTAAACCCTGCAGCCAAATTTACAAAGATGTTTTCTTCTATAATTTTTATAATTTTAGGCTTTATATTTAGCTCTATGGCTCACTGTGATATAATTTTGAGCATAATATGAAGGGTTTTTTGTGCATATGGATGGATGTGCAGTAGTTCCAAAATGATTTGGAATCAGAAATGGAAAAGAGCACCTTTTTCTATTGAATTGCTTCACACCTTTTTGAAAAATCCACCCAACATGCCAGGCACGGTGATGCACGGCTGTAATCCCAGCACTCGGAAGGCTGAGGCAAGAGGATCACAGTGAGTTCGAGGCCAGCCTGGGCTACACAGTTGAGTTCAAGGCCAGCCTGAACTACAAAGTAAGACCTCGTCTCAAAAAAAAAAAAAAAATCCATCAAACATATTCATGTTGATCTACTTCTGGATTTTCCATTCTATTTTGTTGATCTGTATGTCTGTCCTTTACCAATACTACATTATCTTGATGACTGCAGCCAATAGCAGATCTTGAAATCGAGTAGTAGTGAATCTTTCTAACTTGTTCTTACTATTCAAATTTGTTTTGGCTTTCCATGAAATCTTTTGTCTTTCCATAAAAATGTTAGTTTGTCAAAGTCTACCAAAAAAATTCATGCTGAAATTCTGATTGAGTTGAATCTATGAACTTAAGAGAGAAGTGATATCTTAAAAATGTGATACTTTCGGCCAGGGATTTGGCTCAGTGGTTTCGCCGCCTGCTGTACAAGTGCAAGGACCCGTGTTCAATCCCTGGTACCAAAAAAAAAAAAAAATGGTACTTTCTAATCTGTGAAGCTGTCTCTCCATTTATTTAGGTCTTTGATTTCTTTCATTGGTGTTACAGTTTTAGCATACAGATCTGCACGTGTCTTATTAGATATATACCTAAATATTTCGTGCTTATATTGAAATTATACATGATACTTAAAATTTTTAAGATTTCTAGAACTATAATCTGTAGAAATTTGCTAAATTCACTTCTTAGTTATGGATGCTGTTTTGTAGATTCCTTGGGAATCTACATAATCTATGGGTTGAGACAGCTTAATGTTTTCTTTCCAATCTGCCCTTTCTTGCCCTGTTGCTCGGAGTGGACTATCCAGTATGAGGCCGAATAGAAATAAAAGCTGGACCTCCTTGTTCTCATTCAGTCATTGACCATTAAGTGTGATGTTAGCTATGGCTTTTTTATAGATTCTCTTTTTTCAGATTAAGGAAGTTCCATTCTATTTCTAGTTTACTGAGAGAATTTTCATGAACGGACATTAAGTTTTTTATCAGATGCTTATTTCAGTCTGTTAGACTTGAATATAGTCCCTCCCCTCAGTTGATATATAGTATCCTTTTGTGTGCTATGGGACCCAACTTGCTAGTTACTTTTGAAGGATTTTTGTGTCTTTATTCATCAGTAATATTGGTCTGTGGTTTTCCTTTCTGTGTCTTTGTAGTTTTGTTGTTGTTTGGGTTGTTGTTTTTAATCAGGGTGATAGCCTCTTAAGTGTAGCTGGGAAATGTTCCCATCTTGCTTATATTCTGGAAGAGATTTATAGAAACCAATGATATTTTTTCTTAGTATCTGGTAGAATTTACCATCTAGATCAGGAGTTTCCTATATTGGAAGGTGTTTGACTATAAATTCAATTTCTTTACTAGATATAGGGACTGTTCCAATTACCTGTTTCTTTTTGAGTATGCTTTGAAGTTGTACCTTTCAAATAATTTTTTTTTCCAGGCTGAAGAATATATGGGCATGAAGTTGTACATAGAAATTCCTTAATGCTTAATGTCCTTCTAATTATAATTAGGTCTCCTGATATTGATAATATTCTTTCTGTCTTTGGGAAGACTTTTTTTTCTTTTGAGACAGAGTCTTGCTACGTAGTCCAGGCTGGCCTTGAACATATACTGTGTAGCTCAGGATGACCTCAAACTCATGATCCTACCTCAGTCTCCTTCCTGATTACTGAAATTACAAGTGTGCACACCTTCTTTCTTTTTGACTTGGTTATTCTGGCTAGTGGTGAATCAATTTATTGATTTTTTTTTCAAAGAATCATGTTTGATTTCATTAATTTGTTCCTATTGATTTATCTGTTTTTTATACTACTGATTTCTTTTGCTTATCATTATGCTTACCTTGGGCTTTAATTGGTCCTTTTTCAAGTTTCTTTAGAAGCTCATTGATTTCAAATTTTTCTAAGAATTTAAGTATTGCTTTAAAATTAATGTCCTATATTTTTTATCCTCATTCAGTTCAAAATATTTTCTAATTTTCCTTGCAGCTTCCACTTTTACATATGTGTTATTTAGAAGCCTGCTATTTGATTTTACAATGTTTGAGTGGTGTTCCCTTTCACCCCACGGTCTTTCTGTTACTGATACCTGTTCTAATTTTATTTTGTTGGGGTACATAATTAGTATGATTTGAATAATTACACATTTGTAAATCCTTTTTTTGTTTTGTTTTGTTTTTTGAGACAGGGTCTTGCTTTGTAATTCATGCTGCCCTTGACCTCACTGGAATCCTCCTGCTTCAGCCTCCCAAGTGCTAGGATTATAGGTGTGCACCACCATACCCAGCTTGTAAATCCTTTTTAATGATCTAGAATAAGGTTTATCTTGTTGAATGTTCCATGTACACATGAAAAGAATGTACATTCTGTTACTTGGTGGAATGATCTAAATGTCAATTGGATTAAATTATTTGGTAATATTGGTCTTCTGTATCCTTGCTCATTTTCTGCCTATTCTGTCTCCCATTGAGAAATATTAAAGACTCTAAATATGACTTTGGATTGGTCTCTTTCCCCTTTCATTTCTGTCAGTTTTTACTTTATGCGTAGTGAAGCTCTTTTGTTAAGTGGCTATTCATTTAGGGTTGCTATGCCTTTTTGGTGAGTTAACCTTTTTAGTCATTATATAATATCCCTTTTATTTCTGATAGTATTCCTTGTTCTAAGATCTACCATATCTGATCTTAATGTAGTCATACAGTTTTCTTTTGATCGGTATATTTGATAACACATCTTTTCCTATTCTTTTATTTTTAGCTTTTGTTATTCATTATAAAGTCGATTTCTTTTAGAAAAGATAGTTTTAGTAACTTCTAAATATCCAGTTTAACAATATCTGTCTTCCAACTGGTATATTTAGACCAGAGGTTAACACAAACTGTTTGTGTAAAGTACCATATAGAAAATATTTTAGCTTGTCAGCCATGTGATTTTAATTGGTCCTGTTTATCTCTACCATTATAGCCAAATTCCTGATTCTTTCCTGTGTCATCTTTATTCTGCTATTGATCTCATCCAGTGAATTTACTATTTCAGGTATTATATTTTTCAGTTCTAAAATTTCTACTTGGTTTCTGTTAATAGTTTGTTTCTCTGTTGAGGACATCCATTCATTTGACATGTCTTTGCCTTCTCCTCAGAGCAGTTCTAACAGCCGCTTCAGTCTTTGAATATTCTAGTATCTGATGTTACCGGGTTAGAGTGATTATCTTTTCCTTTATAAATGGTTACATTTCCCTGTTCCTTTGTAATTTTGATTGTATGTACACATTTTAACATTATAATTTGAGATGCTGGGTCCTATCAAAATTTCCTAGAGAATAATTATTTTGTTTTAGCAAGCAGCTAACCTTTTTAGATTCAGACTGCAAGTTCAGACTTGCCTTTTTTGGGTGATGGTTCCAATTTTGGTTCACTTTTCAAAGACTTTGCAATGCTACTTTGAGGTGTCCTGGGTGTCCTTGGAGTTGTGCCATTTATGCATGGAATAAGGGGGACTCCTCCCTCAGTTCTTTCTTCTTCGATAATCCTTTGATACTTGGACTCCTGAGACCCCTATTCCTGGTCCTCTGGCCGGAGAAGTTTCTCTAGGACAGTGATGGCAAACCTTTTAGAGACAAGTGCCCAAACTGCAACCCAAAACCCAATTATTTATCTCAAAAGTGGCAACACTGCAATTAAACCTGAATACTGAGGTTTTAGTTTAGAAATAACAACTCATACATTAACATCTTTTGTTTTAAAAGAAAAACAAACAACAGGCACGCCGTAGTGTTCACTGCTGCTCTAGGAGTTTTAATCTGGCTATGCTGATGCTGCCCAGCTGCATGTGACAGAGGCAGGCCTCAAGGCAGAGTGGCATGGGAAGAGAGAACAGAATAACCAGGTTTCTTTCCTACTCCTCAGTTCTGCTTGCTCTGTCCAGAAAGATGGTTTTTGTTGTTTTGTTTTGTTGATGGGTAAGTAGGAGTATTAATTGCCCATGTTGCTCCCAGGCAGTTTGTACAGATAGGACCAGGAAAAAACAAAAGAGGGAGGGGAAAAAAAAAAAAAAGAATGGGAAGCACTTCCCTTTATAGCAACATCTATCAGCAGTGCCTTTTTTCTGGGCCTCTGGCCAGGTAGGATAGGATTGCTCTTAAAGTTTTTGCTGTTTTCATTCTTGGTAATGTTTACCCTTTTGTAGTCCTCAAATATTGGTTTTTGTGTGTTTTGTCCAGAATTTTTCGGTGGGTGATTGAGGTTAGAGTGGCCTTATCCATCCTGGCCTGACTAGTATCAGATGTTTCCATCATTCCTCTTAAAAAAATAAAATATTAATATCTTTAATACCTCTTTCTTTGTGGTAACTCAGACCAACTTTTCTACATACTTCAAGGCAGGAGTTTGTTTGCATCTTATTACAGCCTATGGTTTCGTTCTTCTGTGAACTTTATAATTATGATAATTAACAGATACTTTTTTCAAAGTTCATTATATCATGTTAACTAAGCACTCTGACACTTTAATCAGTATTATTAAATACTAATTAATGTAAAAAGAAACTTCACATACTGTCCCTTAACTCCAAAATTGCTGATGATTATCAGTTTTCATATGAGAACTCTATAGAAACAGGTTTTATGAAGAGTTTATTGAGGATTCTAGTGCTTGTTTACTAAAGAAGGCCCTAACCAGATCAATTAGGCAAGAAAAAGAGATAACAGGCATTCAAATCAGAAAGGAAAAAAGTAGAATGGTCTCTGAGGATGAGGTGATAGAAAACCTTAAAGACTTGCACAAAAAATTGTTAGAACTAATAAAAAAATACAATAAAGTTTCAGGGCACAAAATCCACACACAAAAATCAGTTCTCTTTTATACACTAATAATGAACTATCTGAAAAAGAAGTTACAAAATCAATCTCAGTTATAATGAGTATCAAAAATATAATAGAAATAAGTTTAACCAAAGAGGTAGAAGATCTTGCACTAAAAAACTATAAAACATTGAAAATAAAGAGGACAGAAATAAGATACACTGTGTTTGACTGCAAGAATTAATATTGTTAAAATATTCTAAAATACTACACAAAGTGATCTATTGTCCCTATCAAAATTCCAATGGCATTTTTCACAGAAGTAGGGAAAAAAATCCAAAAACTCATATGGAGTGACTGAAGACACTGAAACCAAAGCCATCTTAAAGAACAAAACTGAAAGTATGACACCACCTGATTGAAAATGCAATATAAAGCAGTTATAAACACAATAGTATAGTATTGTTATAGAAACCAAAATATAGACCAGTGGAATAGAGTAGAGCTCAGAAATAAATCTGTGCATTTTCAGTCAGTTGGTCTTTGACAGAGGTGCCAGCCACATACAGTGGGAAAATACAGTCTCTTCAATGACTGGTGTTTGGGAAACTGGATATCTGCGCACAGAAGAATAAGACTAGACCTTTAACTCATCTCACATTACAAAATATCAACCCAAAATGAATTAAATAATTAAATGTAAGACTTGAAACTATAAAGCTACTAGAAGAAAACATAGGGGAAAAGGTTTGTAATGTAGGTTTGGAGAGTGATTTTTTTTTTCTGTGTGTGACACATAGACAACAAAAGCAAAAATAACCAAATAGGATTGCATCAAATCAAAAAGCTTTTGAGCAGCAGAAGAAACAATAACATAGTAAAGAGGTAAAACCTCAGAGTAGAAAATATATTTGCATCTGTACACTTGGTAAGATGTAATATCCAGAATGTAAAGAACTCAATAAATTTCAATAGCAACAAAACAAATAATTCAACTTTTAAAGTGGGTAAAGAACCTAAATAGACATTTCTCAAAAGATGGCCTACAAACAGCCAACAGATATGTGAAAAAAATGTTTAATGAACCTAATCATCAGAGAAATGCAAATCACAAACCACAGATAAGAACTCACACCTGTTAGAATGGCAGTCATAAAAAAGAGAAGATAACAAGTGTTGACAAGGATATAAAGAAAAAGGATGCACTGTTGGTGCAAATATGAAGGAGCCACTATGGAAGGAAGTATGGAGGTTCCTCAGAAAATGAAAACTAGAACTACCATGTGACTCAGCAATTGACATCTAACTATATATCCGAAGGAAATGAAATCAGTATACCATGGGTATCTGGACTCATGTGCCTGGCATCACATTCACAGCAGCCGAGATCTGGAATCAGTGTGTCCATCAGTGGATGATAGGATAAAGAAATTGTCACATACACACACACACACACACACACACACACACACACGATGGAATATAAGAAAGAAAGAAAATAATCAAATCCAAGCATAGTAGCACATGCCTATAATTTCAGCACTCTGGAAGGCTAAGACAAGAGGATTATGAGTTCAAGGCCAACATATCACAAAGAGAGAAGAAAAGGAAGGGAGAAAGAAGGAAAGAAAGAACGAAAGAAATCCTACCATTTGTGACAACATGGATGAACCTAAAAGGACAGTATGCTAGGGAAATAGACCATTCATAGAAAGACATACACTGTATTACCTCACTTATATGTTAAACCTGAAGTGGTCAAACTCATAAAAACAGAGTAGAATGTTAGGTGTCAGAAGCTGGAGGGGTGGGAGGTAGAGGGTAGTAAGGTATGCACAAACGTTTTACAGTTATAATGTATAACAATGTAACTGTAGTTAATGATGTTATGTTGTATACCTGAAATTTGCTAAGAGAGTAGATCTTTTTGTATTAGTATGGGTTTGCAGTACGTAATGTTTACATTCCTTGTTTCGGAGTTGGCACATCTTAATTCCTTTTCTTATCACCTTTCCCTCCTCTTCTTCCCCCTCCCTTCATCTCTTCATCTTCTTCCCATTTGAGAAAGATCTCCCTACTTCCTGTTATCTTTTACTCTGGTCTTTATTTAGAATACTACTGAGAATCAACAAATGGGATAATATCAAATTAAAAAGCTTCTGCATAGCAAAAGAAATAACCAACAGAGTGAAAAGAAAACCTACAGAATATAAAAATTTTTTGGTCAGTTCTTCTTCAGACAGAAGACTAGTATCTAGAATATATGAAGCACTTGATAAAATTAGACCCCCAAAATAAAGATCTAATTAAAAAAATGGGCAAGTGAAATGAATAGACATTTTTAACAGAAGAAAAATTACAAATGGCCAATATATGAACAAATGTGCAACATCATTGGCCATTAGTGAAATCCAAATTAAAACAATACTGAGATTCCATCTTACCCCAGAAAGAATGGCTATCATCAAGAAATCAAATAATGGGGCAACCCACTTTCCAGTCCTCCTTCTGTCTCTCTTAGAAGCTTTCCTCCTCTCAATAAATTTTTCCTACTCTTAAAAAAAAAAAAAAAAAGAAATCAAATAATAACAACTGCTGGCAAGGCTGTGAGAAAAAGGAACCCTTCTACATTGTTGGTGGGAATATAAACTAGTACAGCCACTATGGAAATCAATATGAAGATTCCTCGAAAAACTAAAAATAGAAATTTCATTGGATATAGCTATCCCCTTTCTAGGTATCTTCCCGAAAGAGATAAAGTCATCATATTACAGTGTTATAGGCATACCCATGTTTGTAGCAGCACAATTCATAAGTTAAATTTTGGAAGCAGCCTATGTCTATCAGCAGATGAATGGATAAAGAAAATGTAGTATTTAAACACATTGGAGTACTGCTCTGACGTAAGGAAAGATATACTTGAGTCATTTGTAGGAAAATGGGTGTACCTTGAGAGCGTCATGTTAAATGAAATAAATCAGACACAGACTAAGTACAAAAAACAAAACAAGCAAGAAAGGCAACTGTGACATTATCCATGTTAATTGGGTTAATTTTGGTAGTGAATATTTCTACAGTGTACAGTATTTATATATCATTTGTATACCTTAAATATATATATATAATTTTTGTTAACTACCTCAGTAAATCTAGAAAAAATATGAATGAATGAATGAAATGAATGAATGATAGGTAGGTTAAATCTTTTTTGGCGGGGAAGGTACTGGAGATCGAACTCAGGACCTTGTGCTTGCAAGGCAGGCGCAGGCGCCGCTGAGCCAAATCCCGGGCCCTAAATCTATTATATTTAAATAACTCTTTGCCCTGTCATTAATAAAAATAGAGCTGTTAAAGACACCTGCCATACTTTACACAGGACTCTGAAATGAGAATGATCATGGACTGATTCGATTTATCTGTTCAACCTCTTGTCTTCTCTGCCAAATTGTACAGTCTTTGCTTTTATCTCTGCCCCCATATCCCATCCTCCCAGGATTGTTTTGGTTCTCAGTATTATATCTGACCAGATAGGCCAGATATTTAACATACAATGTTTGAAAATCTCCCAAATTACCATATACCAAGCTTTATGTAAAGCTCTTCACATATACAGTATTATCTAATCTAATCATCACAACAACCTGTGAGGTGGATACTGTTTTGTACATGAAGAAATCAAGCCAACAAAGACATTGAATGACTTACCCAAGATTCTTAGCCAGTGTCAGGACAAGGATTTGAACACAAGCTGCCTTACTCCAAAGCCTCCACTCAAAAATACTCTGCTCAGTGGTATTCAGCATAAGAAATTTAAAATTACCAGTAAAGTGTTTGTCTGATGAAGAGGTCCAAGTTTTCTAACAAAAACAATAATATTTTGCTCAGAGATTCCTTAACATCCCTTTTTGTCAGCTTCATACTTTTGACTTCATAATCAGCTTTTCTCTTTTACATTAGAAACAATGTATCAGTGAAATAAGAGCTACACTGACCTATTACAGAAAATTCGCTGCTTGTCTTTGCCAGGAAAAAAATATATATAATAGAACTATAAAATTTATAAGCTATGAATAGAAGTTAAGAAACTAAAAGTAATTAACAGCAGCCAAAAATATAAATCAAAAGTTGGACCACCTGAAAGAAGAAAAAAATAAAGCCACTTTACCTGAAGGTTTGGGTCAAAGAATACTGTACTTTGTCCTTTATAGAAGTACAGAAGAGCATGTTAATCTGAAGCAGGTGCTCCAACAAAACTTTTGAAAGAGTAAATTGATTCTGTCACATTTAATTAAGTATATTTGTTGATGACATGGGAAGGCTGCAGGCCATACTGTTGGAACTTACTGCAGAAATTCATGTATAAATATCTAGGGAGAGGACTGAGCCTGTAATGATTTGCTGAACACTGAAGTTGGTACCCTGAGAAATACATGCTTGATGTGCACTACCCATTGATAACACCATTGATTTGTGTACTTTGCAGTAGGGAGTGTGACGTAGAACATATCTAATGAATTATCAACCAGGGCCCTGAGTAAAGCAGACACAAGAACCTAAAAGGTCTTGCATGAGTGAGGCATTCAGAACTTAATATATTTTAGGTAAATAGCTGATATTTGAGATCTCAGTTTTTGCTAGGTTGAGTTCTATGTCCTAAACTAGAAGGAAAGATAGTTATATTAATATTGATTATTTGGATCCCATTACTAAAGTGTTTATGTACTTTGATAGTTTTTGTGTGATCATTATTCATTAAAGTTTCTGCTCATTTTGCCGGGTTTTATGTTTGTGTGTGTGTGCATGCACACAGATTCTAACAAAACCAATTATGTCTACCACTGTATATAACCCAATAACCATTTTATGTTTTTATATTAAGTTAAATTGCATTTAGTGGTAAGTACTCAGATCTTTTATCAAAAGCCTCAAAATAGTCCATTTATTTCAAGAAATTTTTGTTGTATGTTGCTGTTTTTCTTTCCATTATTTTCCATCAAAATAAATGTTAATCCCTTCAAAATTGTAACTTAAGGAAATTGTACACTATCAGCGATTGTGCAAAAAAAAGTTGGAACTCTAATTTACCTCAAAAGTATGCAGCAGGCCGAGAGGGGCCAGTCGGCGTCTGTCCTGGGACACTGCGGGCCACTCCGTGGGTGCCTTGCCCGGGCTGCCCACGGCAGGAGCTTGGCCATTGAATGGCCTCTGAGAGCGCCCCCAGAGCCGGCGGGCGGCAGCCCTCTGCAGGACTCTGCGGAGGGCCCAGGGGGACACAAGTGGCTCCAAGCCAAGCCCATGCACAGTGAAGCAAGTCAAGGATTTAATATGAAGCACAGAAACAGTGCCAACAGCAAGCGGTACTTGGTACACAATTGGTTAGTGTGGCAGCGTTTCCTTCTCCCACTGCTGCTGAGGTGGCAGAAATTAGTCGAATTCAGTATGAAATGGAATACACCGAAGGTATTAGTCAGTGAATGAGGGTCCCGGAAAAATTAAAAGTAGTACCACCGAATGCTGACCTGGAACAAGGATTCCAAGAAGGAGTTCCAAATGCTAGTGTGATAATGCAAGTTCCCGAGAGGATTGTTGTAGCAGGAAATAATGAAGATATTTCATTTTCAAGACCAGCAGATCTTGACCTTATTCAGTCAACTCCTTTAAAGCCTCTGGCACTAAAAACACCACCTCATGTACTTACACTAAGTGAAAGACCACTAGATTTTCTGGACTTAGAAAGACCTCCTCCAGCCCCTCAAAATGATGAAATCCATGCAGTTTGCAGCTTAAAAAGAGTGCTCTATGGGTGAAAATGCTGTTCACCAAAATGGACAGCTGGTCAGAAATGATTCTATGTGTGGCATTTCAAGTATAGATCCAACAGTTGAAGGAGTGGCAGATGACATGAATGTTGTAGATGCAGTTTCATTAAGATGACAGATAATCAAACTAAATAGACGTCTGCAACTTCTAGAAGAGGAGAACAAAGAACGTGCTAAAAGAGAAATGGTCATGTATTCAATTACTGTTGCATTCTGGCTGCTTAATAGCTGGCTCTGGTTTCGTCCGCTAGAGGTAACCTCAGCACTGAAGTATATTGTCTCACCGGCTGGAAATACAAAGGATTTACAAACTCTTTGTTTTTCTCTTTGCACTGTATGCCGTTTTATAGCCCATCCCCTAAACAATGTATTTCTTCCAGAAAGTAGAGGAAAGGACCTATATTTGTAGAAGTAAGGGTATATTCTGCTACTCAGCTGGTTTCCCTTTAAGCTAGTTCTGCAGTAACACTTTACATAAAATTCTTTTGCATGTTTTGTAAATAGCCTCTACTTTTTTTTTTTTTTTTTTAAGAAAATGATTTTTCACCTCATCAGTCTGCACAACTGATTCTCTGAAAGGGAGAGAGAATGCATTGAGAATTGATTTAGAAAGGTATCTGTAAAAGAAAGTGTTTCATGCTGTTTCTCAACATTATTAAGCAGTTTTGTTAATAGACATTTTTGCACTACCTTTCAACATTAACACTTTTAAAGTTATGGTCTGGTACTAGATTTAAGAAAATCAAACCACCTAATATTTCATGATCACCTGTTCAAATTAAATTAATTCCTAACAATTCATCAGTTTATCTAATGTGTGTGGTATGCACATTATTTTCATTTTAGTTTTGAGGATAGTTTTCTATAAAGTACATTCTTACTGTGTGTGAACAATTTTTAAAAACTACGAAATAAGGTACAAATGTAGTGTATTTAATAAACTGTCAAAGAAAAAAAAAAAAGAAAGTATGCAGCATATTTTGATGAATATCATCAGTTTTGGCAGAATCCCCCCTGAAATAGTTTCAGTTTGGGGAAATAAATTACTGAATGCCAATCTGCTTAGTAAATTAGATGGTAAATTCATCCAATACCATTTTAGAGCAAAAGCCAGTGATGTTACAGAATAAGAAGATCATTTCTTATGGTTCATAAACTTGACTCAGAAGGTAGTACCAAAAATAGTGTTCTAAGATTTAGATAAAGTATTCTTGGAGTAAGATATGGGATGATTTCATTACTTTTAATTTTTTTATTAGCACATGGTTACATGTTAATGATTACATTTACCAGGGGAGATAGGTACATGTACATGTACGTGTACGTATCTTAATTTTTTAAATTCCTCTTCCCCTTCTCTCCATCTGTAGATCCCCTTTCCATTCCTGTTTGTAAAAGATCTAAGATATGGGAGGATTTTATACCCATCTAAATTTCTAAATTCTGGAATACATAAAGTAAAATATTAACTGTCCTTTGGAAATTGTTGTAATTAGGCTTGATATTTAGTTTCAGAGTTATAGGTACCCTAGAAGTGATTGTCTTTGAATTGTTATACAGCTGTTCACAAATAGTATGACTAATATCCTTTAATAAGACATAGATTATGCTTTAGCATAATCTTTCACGTAATTTAGCATGTACCTGTTACCTAATAAAGCTAGATTTTACTTAAAGAGACTCATGTGCAAGGGCCGGGGATTTAGCTCAGTGGTTTTGCCACCTGCTGCGCAAGTGCAGGGACCTGAGTTCGATCCCTGGTACCAAAAAAAAAAGAGACTCATGTGCATAATTTTCCTAAAACATAAGACTAAACATTATATTTTATTTCCCTTTGAGAAAATCTTTTTGGAGCTGGGCATGGTGGTACGCACGTATAATCCCAGCACTCTGGGAGGCTGAGACAATAGGATTGAAAATTCAAGCCCAGCGGGGGCAATTTACCAATTTAGTAAGACCTTGTCTCAAAATTAAGAAAGGCTGGAGGTATACCTTAGTGTGAACTACTAGGAAAAAAATTTTTTTTTTTGGCCAGGTAGTAATAAGTAAATGCCACAACTTTTAAAATGAAATGCCATACTAAAAAGTACTGGAGTAAAGGCCAGTTTTTGTCTTTGGCATCTATTTGTTGATCATCTACTAGATTTCTGGCCATATATGTTATACTCAATCATGAGAGATTATAGAGAATCACCACGCTCTGAGCCAAATTCGAGTCCTTTATTGTCAGCTGGCGGTTGAGAGCAGCTCGCGCTGGAAAAACTCTCAACAACAAAAAGTGGCTTGTGCAGTTCTGTTAAGCAGCTCTTTTAATTAAGGAGTGCTCAGGGAGAAGGGGAATGCAAGCAGAATTTTAGGGAAGCAGAACTTTGCTAAGTTAGTGGTGGTGGGGGTCAGGGGAAGTTTCACATAGTTTAGTTAAAACAAAATATCACACAGGGCAGAGTATTCTGTTTACAAGGTTGTAAAGATAACATATCGTTGCAGTCTGTTCTACCAAATGGGAATGTCACAAAGATAACATATATTTGCAGATTGCTCTGTCAAACAGGATGCAGCAGTCTATCATGCATTAACTGAGGGGACTCCCAAGGCGGGAAGGGGGAGGCGACCACCTGGAATCACCTGCAGCTGCAAAAATGGAGTCAAGTTGGCTATCAGAATATTGTTAGCAGTTCAGAAATATAATTTATATTCCCTGCCTTGAAGAAGTCACAGCCAATGCAAAGTAAACAAATTCATAATCAGTAGCAACAGGGTTGGGCACACTTTTTTTGTAAAGGGCCGGTAGTGAATCTGATAGGCTTTGTAGGCCATATGATTTCAGTTGCAGTCGTTCAGCTCTGCCATTGTAACATGAAAGTAGCCATAGACAGTTCATGAACAAATGAACATCGCTTGTTCAGGTAAAACTTCATTTATAAAACAGGCACCAGCTCTTGGGTGGACTATAGTTTGCTGATGTCCCCATTCTGGTATAGTGAGGTAAGGCCTATGAAAGAGGGTTATCAAGTAGGTTGTATACACACGAGGAAGGGAGGACAGAAAATCTTGAGGAGGCAGCGATTTGTGAGTTTAAAGGACAAGGTGTTGGCCTAGAGAAGCCCCGTAAAAGGTCCCTACTCATAGAATGTAGGTAGAGGCTGAGATGGGAGCCCAGTTTGTTAAATGTTAGGTGAGCTCATTATGAAAAGATATTCAAATCCTCTCCGACAGCATCTTTCCAAATGGTATTAAAGGGGCCAAGGATTTAGCTTAGTGGTTCCTCCGCCTGATTCACAAGTGGAAGGTCCCAAGTTCAATCCCCGGTACCAAAAAACCCCACAAAACCCAAATGGTATTAAAATTACAGCTACCAAAATTGTGTAATTTGTTTTGTCTGGGATGTGCACTGCAGTCAACCAGGAATTGTAAACTCAGCCCCATTAAAGGATTAAAGGGACCACGTTTAAAAAGGAAAACAAAGACTCTTTATTTGGAAGAGAGGAAAGGAGGGGACAGGAAACTATCCTGTAAGCGAGAATAGAGGATTCAGAGCTGGAAAATCCAAGGACGCTTTGTTCTCACCTGCTTTTATAGGGAGTAAGAGCCCTTCCCCTTACCTGGAATTTGTCATAATCTGATTGGTTCCCTGGGCTGTCATAAATCCTATGCCCCAAGACCTAACCCCCTTTGCCATTGTCTATGTCCACGTGGATATTCTTAAGTGAGCATCATTTGGTTTCCTTTGTCTTGTCAGAATCTTATCTTCAGAAATTATGGGTTTGTTAAAAAAAAAAAGACCTAATTAAGTAAAGGGGCCAGTGTACTAGTATAGTGGCCCTAAACTGGGAATATGTGTGTTGTGTGTGTTTTTACATGTATAGTAGATGTAGGTGTGTTGAAGAGCTTTCTTAGAGAAGACCTTTCTTTTAAGTGGCTGCCCCTTGTCTCCTTTTCATTTTATTAGAGGTGAGTGAAGGGCAGCTACTTTGATTTTGAACACCTGGTTTCCCCTTTACGGTCCTGCCCACCTCCCCTCTTGTCTTGTTAATTGCTTTCTCCAGTGAAGCTTTAACTCTTTCTAGTCAGAATTAGCCAGAAAGCCCAATGAGGCCTTTCCCTATTTACAGATCCTTTTCCCCTACACATGGGTAACTTCTTAGCATCCATAAGTAAGAATTAAATTATGGTTTTCCATATTAAAATAGAAGCATACCCCAAATTGTGTTGTTTCTAGCAAAAACCCAGTTTTCCCCATGGTACTAGAGATTGAACCCAGGGCCTTTGCACTGAGCTATATCCTCAGCCCTTTTACTTTTTAAGATAAGGTCACGCTGAGTTGCCCAGACTGGGCTCAAAATTGTGATCCTTCTGTCTGAGGCTCCCAAAGTGCTGAGATTACAAGTGTGTGCCACTGCGCCCAGCTGAAAATCCAGGATTTTACTTCATTTGTGTCACTTTCTAGAATGAGAAATTTGCTAAACTATTCTCTTTGCTTTCAAAGGAGACCTACTTGAAAAATGATATGTCTGCTATCTAAGTATTATGCATGCAGGTCTATGTTTTGAGTTTATAATTTTTAATGAAATAATTGCATACAAAAAAGTATACGTTGCTGGGTGTGGTGGTGAACACCTGTGGTCCCAGTTACTTAGGAAGCTAAGGCAGGAGGATCGCATGAGGCCAGGAGTTCAAGACCAGCCCGGGGAATATAGCAAGATGCCCATTTCAAAAATAAGGAGAGAGGGAGGGTGGGGAAAAAAGGAAACAAAGTACTTGTCATACACATAGGAAAGTATACTTAATGACAGTATATAGCTGCATGATTTTTCACAAACTAAACACACTCATGTTACCGTGAGTCTCCATTTTAATTGTTCAACATCACTGATTCAAAACTCTTAAAATGCTTCTCTCAATTACTTTTCATCTCTGAGGTCTCAATCAGTTCTTTAGTTTAAAATCATCAATGCTAACAGTCTTGCTTAGGTGAAGGACAAGGTGGGCACATATAGCCTGCCTGCATTTTTCTCCTAGGTCTTTGTGGCATTCAGCTTGCTTTAAATGGCTGCTACAGCCTAGGCTTCTACTTTCTACCTCTTACTCTGAAGTCATCCATTTCTCCCTCTGACAGTCTCATAGTAATGCTTTCAAACTGAAGGTAGCAATTCAGTGATCTTGACATCAGTTTCTGGGTTGAACTTGTGACTAGCATTTAAAAAGAGACCAAAGGAAGGACAAAGAGAAAAATAAAAGTGCATTGTAAACATTGTAAGGTTAAATATTATTTTGTGAAACTTTTGATTTCGTTTTTCATGTATTTGTATGTTTACTAGATCATGATGTAAAATTTATTTATTTTTTACTGAGTCATAGTCTTAAAAGTGTAGAAAACATTGCCATAAATTTCATCTCAGCAATTTAAAAAGCCACTTAACATTAAAGCTTTATGAGCTGCTGTTCATAGACCTTGTTTGTATTAATGAAATGGACATTTGTTGGCTAGATGAGAGTGCCCCCACCCCCGAAGCGCAGTCTGTCTCATTTTAAGCTGCTAGTATAACTATGATACATTGCAATAAAAAGGTTATCCTTCATGAATGTAGATGTAACAACCCTTTATCAAATATTAACAAATTGTTGGGCCGGGGATTTAGCTCAGTGGTTTTGCCGCTTGCTGCGCAAGCGCAAGGACTCAAGTTTGATCCCCGGTACCAAAAAAAAAAAAAAAAAATTAACAAATTGAGTTCAGCGATATATAAAAAGTATAATATAATTTGGATCAAATAGAATTTACTGCCAGGATGCAAAAGAAGAGTTGGATTGGTATACAAAAGCCAATTCAGTTCAGTAAATAGGATCAAGTAAAGTAGAAAGATCATTCAATTATCCTTAACAGGTAAAGAAAAGTATTTGACAAAATTAAACTTCCATTCATTAAAAAGAAAAAAAATCTCAGCAAACTAGGAAAGAATAAACTTCCTGAGCTTGAGAAAAAGCAAATTTGAAAAATCTCCAGATAACATTGGAAACAAAGCAACGTTGTCTTTTCTGAACCACTTCTATTTAACACTGATCTTAGAATCCAGGCCAGATTTTAGCATGCAGTAATGCCAGAAAAAGAAATAAAGAGCATGAAGATGGGAAGGAGTGAGGTTTTCAGATGACGTGATCGTGTATATAAAAATGATTAAAATTTAAAAGCCTGACAGTATCAGTTGTTGGCAATGATATGGAGCAACTAGAGCTATCAGATATTGCTGCTGAGTATGTAAAATGGTACAACCACTTTGGAGAACACCATGAGTGCCAATGCTTTTTATAAAGTTAGACATACACACAACTCATCATTTCTGCTGTTAGGTTTTTACCCAAGGGAAATGAAAATATGCCCACAGGAAGGCTTGTACCTGAGTGTTCGAGTGTTCAGAGCAACTTTATTTATTATACTGTAAATCAGAATTAAAAATAACACAAATGTTCATCTTTAGGTGATTGGATAAACAAATTGAGATATATTACACATTAGAACACTAACCAGACAAACTACCGTTAAACACAAAGCATAAATAAACCTGAAATCATTGTGCTGAGGAAAAGAAGCCTTATACAAAACAGTATGTATACTGTATGAGTGCATTTATATCAAATCCTAGAATGGGGAACACTCTGGGGACAAAAAGCAGACCAATACTTGCCTATGTCCGGGATTAATATTGCTTCAAAGGAACCCAGTAAAACTTTTTGGAAGTTTAAATGTTATATATCTTCACTCTGGTGGTCATTACTGGAGGTTTTTACGCTTTAGCAGTTCATTGTGTTTTATTGTATTTAACAGACTCAGTAAAGTGTCTTCAAAGGGAAGATTTAGATTTCTAATTTTACAACACATACATGTTGGGAAAGGTTATTCTGATTAAAAATTTCCTAGGGGGATATGCAAATCAAAACTGTATTGAGATTCCATCTCACCCTAATCAGAATGACTATCATCAACAATACAGAAAAACAATAAATGCTGATGAAGATTGGAGGTCACCCTTCTACACTCCTGGGGAAATGTAAATTAGTACAGCCACTATGGAAATCAGTAGACAGATTTCTTAAACATTAAAAATAGAGCTATCATTTGATCCAGCTCTACCATTTTTTGGTATAAACCCAAAAGAATGAAAATCAGCATACTATAGGAATCCTGCATATAACCATGTTTATTGAGGCACAAGTCACAGTAGTCAAGGTATGGAACCAACCTAGATGCCTATCAACAGATGAATGAATAAAGAAAATGTGAGATACATATATCTCAGCTGCAAAGAATGAAATTCTGTCATTCTCAAGAAAATAGATAGGGCCGGGGATTTAGCTCAGTGGTTCCAGCGCCTGCCTTGCAGCGCAAGGACCTGAGTTTGATCCCCGGTACCAAAAAAAAAAAAAGAAAATAGATAGATATAAGCTACACTCAGACAAATCTACATGTTCTCTCTAATACATGGAATCTAAAAAAGATGACAAAATAGGAGGGAGACTATTATTAGACAAGAGGAAGGGAATAAGAGGAAGGGAGAGGAGGTGTAAGGCAGGATGGATATGAACAAAATATATTTTTTAAAGTATCAAATTAGTCAGGTGTGGTATTGCATGCCTGTAATCCCAGCCCTCAGGAAGCTGAGGCAGAAGAATCACTGTGTGTTCAAGGCCAGCCTGAAGTACATAAGACCCTGTCTCAAAAAAAAGGTATCAAATATATGAATATAAACTAGGAGTATCTGTCAGATGTCATTTACTATACTGTAATTCAGTCTCTTAACAACCTAAAACTGAATTTAGACTGAAGGATGTGCCTCCTAAACTACCTTATCCTTATGGTTTCATATTAATGGCTGCCCACTGATATTAAAATTTTATATTCAATTTGTTCTTTATTTGCAGTTTTTATATCACCCTAGATATAAAAGTAGATGAATTTGATTATACTTGTTTTTACTGTTCTTCATCACATATTTTCATCAGAGTAAAACTTAATGTAGTTTCTGAGGAGATTGGCATGAATTTCTCAGACAAAAAGGAAGATATGGGAATGATGTCCCTTTGGGAATATGACTGCTTTCTTGCATGGTGATTTGCTTCCACTTCCCAGGTTTTGAGAATGATAGGCAGTCAGAAGTTCTGCATGCCAAAAGCAGAAGATACTTGGGGATTTTTCCATCATGAACTTTAAGTTGAAGGAGTTTATGATTGGCTGGATTACAGTATAGAAAGTGGATATCTTTGAAGTAAGTATAGCTTGAAATACAAAAGAATGGAAGCTTCTACATGAAAATGTTTTTAAGGAAAAAACACTGTCTCATTATTGTTTATTTTGCTGTAGGAAAACACCACGAAGCCAGTGAAGCACAGAATGTGATTGCATCAGACAAAGCAGCAGAAATATCAGTTGTCCACGAACATGAGCACAGCCACGACCACACACAGCTGCATGCCTACATTGGTGTGTCCCTTGTACTGGGCTTTGTTTTCATGTTGCTAGTGGACCAGATTGGCAGCTCACACATGCATTCTACTGACGGTGAGTGGTTTCTTGGCCTTCCGGGCAGTACAAAAAATTTGCAGTTTGGAAATGTACAGGCAATTGAATAATTCAAGCTATCAATGTACTTATTTAAAGGGTAAAAACTCTTGTCTTCCTCAGATGCTGGGGATCAGTTGGTGGAGCTAGCGAGCTATGGTATGACACAAGGAAGTGTTTATTGACATATTACTCTTCTGGTCTTAAAGCTATCACATTTGGTTGAGGGTTCTTAATCTGTTTTATGTTGTGCAGCCCTTAGGCAGTCTGAAGCCCGTGGACCTTTTATTAGGATATTGTTTTTATAATATACATTTTATAATATCCATTTTATCATATACATAAAGCATAGTATATAGGATTACAGAGAAAACCAGCTATGTCAAAATACAGTTACAACATTAGAACAAGTTTGTGATATAGTAATGATATATTTTTTACCAGTATATTAAATAATGAGATAATACATTTAAATCCTAAGCAAATTAGAGTTGAATTTTGTATTTCAGGACATCAATATGATAGCTGTTGTTCCTTAGCTTAAGAACATTAAATTATAGGGTGACCTTTTACACCTATAGAGTTTGGCAAGTTGAGCATCCAGTTGATTTTGAGATTTTGCTTTGTTGGTTACTATTATAGGAAATCCTGTTTCACAAAGGTATTTTCTTACAAATGTACTTAAACACATTCTTTTCAAGGAAAGTAAGCTTCTCTCAAAGACAACTAAAATTCGCCAAGACTTTTCAAATTTAATTCTACTCAATAACTTTTTTCTGTTAAGATTAATGAATTCAGCTTTGGCCAAGTCAGCATCTTTGATATGGCTTATATTAAATAAAAAGATTCTGATGCATAATTCAGCTTTGAAGCCTTGGTGAAGGAAATAAATTTGAGAGTTACAGAACTTTTCTAGGGATTTATAGATACCTCTTTTTTGGCAAGGGGGCGTTGGTTGAGACAGTGTTTTACTATGTAGTTTAGGGTGGCCTTGAACTCATTAGGTAGTGCAAGCTAGCCTCAAACTTGTAGCGATCCTCCTGCCTCAGCCTCCCGAGTGCTGGGATAAATAACTCTTATCATACATATCAGCAAAGAATTTTGCAGACAGTAAATACTGGAAAGCAACATAGATATATTGGTCCCCAGTGGGAGATCTTATGCCTTCCACTTGGGCTGGCAGAATGACTGTTAGGAAAGAGTTACTTGGTAGTTGTCCACCTGTCACCTGGGCATCTGCAGACAGGACACAGTACTCATGCAATGGGGCGGCAAGTCCAAGTTCTTCATTTAAAGTAGTGATGAGGGGCCAGGGATTTAGCTCAGTGGTTCCGGTGCCTGCCTCGAAAGTGCAAGGTCCTGAGTTCGATCCCCGGTACCAGAAATAAATAAATAAACAAACAAATAAATAAAGTAGTGACAAGTGAAAATAATCATTTAAAGATATCTACAACTGTAAAATAGTATCAAATTATCTGATTTCTATTGGCAATAAGTGTTCTAATATTACTTGGTTTATTGTCTTCATTCATAATTAAAGAAAATGCTAAATTTCAATTATGGCTTAGTATAAATAGCTCAGAAAAAAACTTAGAACTTCATTGACATCCCCAGGATTCTACTCAGGTTATCTTTGGACCCCAGGTTAAGAATAGTTGGTTTACAAAAACATCTGGAAAAGCAGGCAAAAGATACGAATAGATTATTTAAACAGTAAGATATAAAAACAGCCCTTAGTCAAATGAAAAGATTTTCAGTGTTGACTTAAAAGGAATGCATATCAAAATTACATTGAGATACCATTTCCCACTCCTCAGGCAGATATTCCTAGATTTGACAGTACACTTAGTTGGTAAAGCTATGGTAAAGCATTCTCATATACAGGTGGAAATGCAAAATGATATAGCACCTGTGGAGAGGAATTTGGCAGTATCTAGCAAAATTGCATGTGTTATTTACTCTTCTGCCCCAAAATCCCATTTCTAGTTTACTCTGATAATACACTTCCAGTAGGAAAATACATATACACAAGATTATTAAATGCTGCGTTACTTATCATTGTAAAATAACAGAAATTACTTAAATGTCCAGTCGTGACAATCAGTTGAATGAACTGTGGCATACACAAATGATGGAGTGAGTACTGTGTAGCTGTAAAAAATAAAAGAAAGACTCAGATATCTGTAAACTGATAAGGAGAGATTTCCAGAGAATTTTTTTAATGAAAAGGGGGGAAAAAAGGCAAAAATGTCACGGCCACCTAGCATATATTGTTTTGTATTAGAAAGAAGGAGAAAAAGAAAACATACATATGTTTGCATGTTTTTACAAAAATGAAACACAAAGAGGATCAACTGGAAAACAAAGATATTAGTTATCTGTGCAGAGTCGGGTAAAGGGTATGAGAGAACAGAAGGGTTGTAGGAGGGCATGACACTCCTGAGCATGCTTTTTGGGTATAGTTTTTGGCTTTGAAATCATTAATAGTCTACAGCTTCAAAAATAGAATGAAACCAACAAAGATGTGGGCGCTAACTGAAACAGGTGAAATGTATTTCAATAAATAAGACAGTTGGATGATTTTTTTTGAAAAATGAATTCAGGTAACTTATGGATTTAATATTTGACTATAAACCTGTGGTCTTGAAGAGTTGGGAGAGAACTATAAACAAATTCTGAACTCTTTCTAACAGGTTTTACTTTTTGTAATTGTATTGGCAAACTAACTCTAAAACTATTCAGATGTGTCATAGGATTGTACAAATGAGTAAATTGTTGATATTGGTAGAGCCAGAGTACTCCATGTTGAAGAAGGAATGCACAAATATGGAATGGAGGAAATCAAGAAAGAACCCCGGTAGGGATGGATTGGAATTAGAGGTGTTGGATTCATGAGTTCTGAAATGTGTATATATATCTCTTAGCTTTGTCTGTAAACAGGATCTAGGAGTAAGAAACCCAGTAGCATGAACATATTGGTGCTCTTTAGAGAAACAGCTGACTCCAGGATGGGTCAGGGTGGGTACAAGTGAGCTTGAAACATTTGTGCTCATTTTAAAAAGGTGGCCGAGGGCCGGGGATTTAGCTCAGTGGTTCCACCGCCTGCCTTGCAGGTGGAAGGTCCCGAGTTCGATGCCTGGTACCAAAAAAAAAAAAGGTAACCAGGGTATAGGAACATATCATAGGACATAGGAATTAAAGCTTGAAGGGGCTTATACTGGCCAAACATGGGACAATTTGAGGACCAAAATAAGCATAAGCTACTGAGAAAATAGGAATCCATGAGCTCATCCGCGTGGTAGATAGATAAAGAGATGATAAAAGGAGGAGAAAAGAGGGCACTTGCTTATAGTAGGGTGCTGAGTGCCAGTTGGTTAAAGTGTAAAGGATGCTGGGGTTGGGAAAATCAACATTTTTGCAACTCTCATAGCAAAGGTTGGCTCAAGCAAGGATCATCAATGAAAGGTAAATCTAGGGAGTATATTTTGATTTACTTATTAGTTCCAAGGGGAAGATACATAAATGAAAAAATCAACAAGACTTTTACTAGATGATCAGATTAATGTCACTAGTTTTGTACTTTTGAGTAACTATAAATTCTGGACAAAATTTTAAAAACTGCAACCTAAGGACACTGGAGTGTAACCTAAAGCAGGTAAATTCTGGAAGAGAGTCAATACCTGAAACAGGGTAAATTTCTTTCTTTCTTTTTTTTTTTTTTTTTTTTTTTGCTATCGGGGATCGAACTCAGGTCCTTGTGCTTGTGCAGCAGGCAGCGAAACCACTGAGCTAAATCCCTGGCCCAAAACATGCTAAATTTCTTAGTTTTACTACTTTTAGCAGGTAGTACCCTGTGAAACATCTAAAATTCTGATAGAAAATTCAGTATTTCTGCCCTAAAGAACTAGAGGATAGAATTCAGAACAGCTGTCACAGCACTGAAAAGAAGGTAGAACCCTAGAAAGGAGAGAATAGCTACCTGAAAAATAGTTTGCAATTAAAATGAAACAAAGACTCTTTAGAGGAATAGAACAGAATCCAGAGTATCCATGAGGTAATAATCAGTGTCAATTGTATCATCACAGTTATTTCCACCGGTGAGCAGATGTACATTCTGTACCTTTAGAGGTGATATCCTGAGAAGCTTCACCTGTGTAGTATTCCTTCAAGAGCATGCAGTAAAGGGACACATCAGACAAACCTGAAAGGAAGGATTGTTTACTAAAACAACAGAAAGGTGCAAGGATGAGAATATATTCTTCCAAAATGTCATTGTCAACTAAATGCAATATGTAATCCTAAACTAGATCCTTCTTGGAAACAACAAAATTGGGCAATTGAAAAAATTAAAATAGGCAAAGTATCACTGTTAAATTTACTGGTCTAACTATACTTTGATTATGTAAAATAATACCCTTTCTCTTAGGAAATAATGCATTGCAATATCTTGGAATAAAGGGTTATGATATGTGCAACCAAATGGTACAGAAAGAAGACATGTTTATAAAGAGCATGAATATAAGTTATGAAGCAAATAGGGTGAAATGGTACTAGGTCAGGCAGAGAAAAGATGTATGAATATTTTTTAAATTGTTCTTACAGCTTTTCTGAAGGTTTAAAATTATTTCCAAGTAAAGGTTTAAAAAAATCATAATGGGGATGAGGATGTAGCTCAGTCTTTAAAAAAAGTCATGGTGCTAAGTGTAAACAAAACAAAACAGCCTTGGTCTAGTTTTTAATCTTACGTTTATTACTCCTTTAAAAAATATTTTTCCATAGACATTTAAAAAATAAAGTCTGATTGTGGAAAATTGATTTAGGAGTAAATGGTTTTTTTCATGTGCTTTATTTTAAATAGCAAATGAGAAGCACCCTCTGCTGGATGATACCGACTCTGGCTACATTACATGATGGCCCACAGTGACATCTATGACATTCTTCTTGTGCTTCCTGTCAGTTTTAATCTAAACTTTATAAGCCCAGGAGAATGAGGCAACTGTGGACTTGGGAGTTATAGCCCTGCTAAGCTGTCTCTGGTTGCAGCTCTTACCACTAGACAGGCATCCAAGAAGGCAGGTGGCAACTGCAAGAACCTCAGTGTAAAGTCACTAGGCTGATACTGTGACATCAGGAAAATGGAAGCTCACTGTGTTCGTGCTGGCAGCTTCTAGGCTGTCAGGATAGTTGTGCTGGCACCCAGGTGGGGCTGGGGAAGAAATGTCTGTATGCCTTGGAGAAAGGACAGTCCTCTACACCAAAGAGGTCCAGGAGCCCAGTCTGGCTACTCAGAAGGCATGGATCTGATCTCTGCAAGATCATGTGGTTCCTGCCAAGCCGCGGGCACCTTCAAAGTGGTAGTGATACTTGAAGTCCTGATTGAGGTCATTGGACAGAGACTGGAACCCAAGTGATTAAGATGATAGCAGAAATAGTCCAGGGTTAGGGTGACCACAGGCCTCCTGAAGAACAGGTCTGTTGGACAGCAACTCTACAGGAAACTGTGAAATGACTACTGGGAAACTTTGGGACACCTAACCTGGGCCTAAATAAAGTTACCCAGAGTCCTGAGTTTATGTTATTTGGGACCAAAATAATTTTAAAAAATTTTTAAATATACTATATAGGCCAATAGTGCCCTGTAATTCTATACAAAGAATTAAATGTAGCATGTACAATGGACTCTTATGACTGTCCTGACATACGAACAAGTTGGGTTAATTAGGTTAATGGAAGATTCATCTGGCTCTTGTTATCTATAGTGTATACACAGGTAAACATCCAGATCTCAGCTGTATTGACTTACAACCAACTTGAGTTACAAACAGGCCTTGGTAATCCATCAAGTTTGTAAGTCAAGGATCCACTGTATATCTTTATTCTTCTGTTTTATCTCTGGGTCACTGTTTTTGCCAGCTTTCATGTGTCTGATGACATGGTTTTACATATTCTCTGCAGAGTTTTATATGTTATTAAATATTAGTAGCCAGGCATGGTGGCACATGCCTGTCATCCCAGCACTTTGGGAGGATCGCAGGTTCAAGCCCATCCTCGGCAACTTAGTGAGGCACTGCTTTTTTTTTTTCTTTTCTTTTCTTTTTTTTTTTCAGGTTTTTGAGACAGGGTCTCCCTGTATAGTTCAGGCTGGCCTTGAACTCACTGTGTAGCCCAGGCTAGCCTCGAACTTGCAGCGATCCTCCTGCCTCAGCCTCCTAAGTGCTGAGATTACAGGTATGTGCCAGCACACCTGTCAGTGAGGCACTGTCTTCAAATTAAAATATTAAAAAAGAAAAGAGGGCTGGATTCTAGCTCAGTATGAAGGCCCTGGGTTGAATCTCCAATACTGAGGGAAAAAAGTAAAATGTATTTATTAAATTTTTGCTAAAATAATCTTTTCCTATAGATTTATAAAAACTATGTTTTAATTTTAAGGCCTCTAATTTTTATCTAAGATGCTGCTTATAACTATGCCATACGGCTATGTTATATATAAAAGCCAAAGCAAGCTTGTCATGTGGAGTTACTGACTATTCTTCCCATATTGACTGTTAAAATAGTTGTTATCTCAGTGATTAGTAGCCCTAGCTTTCATTCCTTGCAATGTTTTTAAAGGATGACAGAATTTATTAGCAGAAAGTAACATGTTACTTTACTTATATACTTCCAGTAAACCCTTCTTTCTGTCTGCTAGGCTCAAGATTCAAGCTCTTGACATGTATTTGACAATGTTCACCTGTCATTTCATCTGGCACTTTGATGTCCCTATCTTTCAACAATATATTGTTTAGACATTATTTCCCTGCTTGTATGTTTCCTGTAATTCTAGTAGCATCTTTATGTGACACAGATAAAGACTTTTTTTCATCTTCCAGTAAAAACTTACTAAACAGCTGTGGGATTCCCAATACTGTTCCACATTCTGTGAGACATGCTAAAAAAGAAGGAAAGTAATAGAGTGTCTCCTTTATCAGTTACAGTCAGTGTGGTGGCATAAGACATTTAAGTGAATGCCTTTCTGTGTCTTCATGTGATACAGAAGAACCTCTGAAGTAGCATGTGGATCCAGGGTGCCTAGAATCTTAGGTCAAAGCCAGGGAATAGTTGTTTTTGACCTAGAATTAATCCTTTATCCTTTTGTTTTATTTTGTTTGTTTTTCATTTTTTGAGATAGGGTCTCACTATGTAGTTCATACTGGCCTCAAACTCATGACAATCCTCCTGCCTCAGCTTTCTGAGTGCTAGAATTACAAGTGTGTGCCACCACATCTGGTTTTTTTTTTGGTCCTGGGGATCGAACTCGGGACCTTGCGCTTGCAAGGCAGGTGCCGGAACAACTGAACTAAATCCCTAGCCCCTTTTTATCCTTTCTTGATGAAAGTGATCTTAAAATTAGACTTCAAACAATGTCTAGGTTTTTGGATTAGCCAACTAACTAAAAGATTTAGTACACATCAAGAATTAAGGGTGTGGAAATTTAGTGGAGGAGGGATAAGAATGTTTTGTTAGAGAGTGTTAAACTGATTTAACTGATCTAAATAGTGAGAAATACTGTGACACCAATTGATAACGACAAGAGCCTACCTAGTGGAACAGTTTAGACAGTTTGAAAAGCAGCAGATTTTTAACTAGTTAATGGATATAACACGTACGTATGTGGTATTTTCAAAAGGTGACTCTGCCATAACTGTGTGAGATGAATTCAGTTGGGGGAGATGAGAAGGGAAAACCAGTGGGAGCCTATTACAAATTTAGGTTTGAGTTAGGATGGTGACAGTAAAATGAAGAAAGGTAAATGTGACAGATGTTAGAATGAAGATCAAGTTCTAGGAGGCTGGCGAAGATAAAAGAGTAAACAATGACAATTATGAAGTGGAATCGAAATATGTGGTGATTATTTCAATTTTAAAAATTTGTTACAGTAAAAGACACATTGCCATTCATCCCCCTCAAAATACTCTCCCTAGCTTTGGATGCACTTCATCTCATTTTTCTTGCCACTTTCTGAAGCAGTTCTGGAGATCCTCTTTCATGAGTGTCTTTTTTTAATTTTTTGTACCAAGGATTGAACTCGGGTCCCTGCGCTTGCAAGGCAGGCACCAGAACCACTGAGCTAAATCCCCGGTCCCTCATGAGTGTCTTTATGAAATGTAATCAAAGATACAGTGACTGCTGCCACCAAGTGCTATCTAATGGAAAGGCAGGCTCATAATAACATTAACATTGTATCCCCATTCACCTTATTCCCTGGCATTGTTTGAAAAAGGTTCTTTTTAAAAGGTTCTTCCCCAATGTCAAAATGACCATGAAAGGCAAACATTTTGAATCGATTCAGGACATTAAGGCAGCCAGAATAGTGCAGCTAAAGATACTGATGAAAAGGGACTTCTAGAACTGTTTCTGAAAGTAGCCAGAATGATGGGAGAAATGTGTTCAAACCAGGGGGGAGTATTTTGAAGATTAGTGGCAATGTGTATTTTATTATAATTTTTAAAAATAATTTAAATATTCACCATAGTTTTCAATCACACCTCACATGGGTCTGGGAAGAAGCAATCAGAGACCATAGTTGAGCACCTTCCACAGGGTATGGAGAGTTAAGGAGTGTGAGGAAGTGAAGCAGTTGAAGGTCACACATTTCAGGGGTTTGTTGATCAAGAGAAACCTGAGTCAAAGGAAAAGTCCCTTCTACCCACCTCTTCAGGATAGGGGAAACTATTAAGTGTTTGAAGCAAAAAGAAAAAACAATAGTGAGGGAAAAATCACCTCCTACTTTAAGAGATTTCAAAACCTTCATCTAGCTAGGCATGGTGGAGGATGCCTATAATCCCAGCACTTGGGAGGCTAAGGCAGGAGGATCGCTGTGAGTTCGAGGCCAGCCTGGACTGCATAGTGAGTTCAAGGCCAGCCTGAACTACATAGGGAGACCCTGTCACAAAAAACAAACAAAAAACATTTAAAAACTTCATCTTCATCTACCTCCACATTCATTCAGTTTCCCATCTCACATATACTTTCTTTTTCATTCTCCCTGCAGATCCAGAAACAGCAAGGCCTAGCAGTTCCAAAATCACTACCACACTGGGTCTGGTGGTCCATGCTGCAGGTAGGGTTGGATTGCAGTGGGACCCCTTTCTTCCTTTCTTCCTGTCACTCAGGGAGGTGTTTGTTTACTGAGACCATCCATCTGTACTGAATAGTTTGGGCTGGCCTTCGGAGAAGGACGCTTAGTATCTGTGTTAGGTTTGTGAGCCGAGAATGAACACACCAATGCCCACATGTGTATGTATTATCTGTGGCTGCTTTTTCATAACAACTGACTAGTTACAAGAGGCCAAATGACCCACAAAGCCTAAAGTATTTCCTGGGCCTGGCTGTTTAGTGGAAGTTTACTGACCTTTGCCTTAGGACTCATCTGGAAAAGATCCCTGGCACTTTTGTACTGAATACCCCTGGTGCGCCGTGTGTAACCACAGTCTCAGTGACATGAGGGAGGTGGAATGAAGTCTCAGTGTTGCTGACAGGACAGACTTAAGAACTGAAACCCAGACCTCTTAACAAAGGAGGTCATGTGATAGGTGGCACAGTGTTATCCAGATGTTTCTGGTATGACATGCCTTCCTAATAAAATTCCCTCACTTGGCCAGTGTACTCCTTAAGGGTAAATCACAAGGGTGAAGACCTAGTGTCTGTATCTGTAAGATGAAGAAATGCTTCCTTTGAAATTCTTTGGCATTTCTATTATTACAGTTTTGATTATTTAATCAGTGGATTTTTGAGCTTCATACTTTTTCCATTAACAAAAATAAAAATAAATAGCATACTGAATACTCTGGGCCCGGTACTAAGCTCTTTACATAATCTTCTGCCATCTCTTCCTCATGAAAACCCCGAGATATATATGCTTTATTGAACCCATTTTACAGATGTGAAGACTGAAGTTCAGAAAGATTAAGTAACCTTCTCAGAGTCAAATCCAGCTCTACCAGACTCTAAGGCACCCTGCCTGCCCCCACAGCCACTACATAGCTATTGTTGTTTAAGCATTTTATGTCCCCTTGTTTCCAAATTTAGCTGATGGCGTTGCTTTGGGAGCAGCAGCTTCTACATCACAGACTAGTGTCCAATTAATTGTGTTTGTGGCAATAATGCTCCATAAGGTAAGCCAAGATGTAATATTGAATATATTCATGATTAAAATCTCTCTTGGTCTTTAATGTTTTTCTGAAATAGGAATTTTGTTTTCCCCATTCGTTTTGGAGAATTACATAAATTGTTCATAGTTATTTTTTGCTACTATTTTCTTAAACTCTTACTGAGAGGCTTTATTTTTTGTGGTCATATATACAAGCTGTTAACTTCTCTGTAGATTTCTACATTTTGTGGAATTTTGTTCATAAGTATTTTTCTTTTCTTGACTGTTTCTGTTTCCTACCATGTAAGAAACATTCACTTAGGTAAGATGGATCTCTTCTTAGTTTAGAACATTAATTTCTAAATGGTGGAGCTCAGACTTCATGCTATGTCTGGGTTTTGGTATGAGACTTCATAGTGAAATGCTATTACTTCTTGATGTAGAAGCAAACCGTACTTGTAGAGTGATAATAAGGGTTAACTATTCATTTCCAGGCCCCGGCAGCTTTTGGGCTAGTTTCTTTCCTGATGCATGCTGGCCTGGAGCGGAATCGAATCAGAAAGCACTTGCTGGTCTTCGCATTAGCAGCACCAGTTATGTCCATGGTGACGTACTTAGGACTCAGTAAGGTAAGTCTGACCCTCCCCAGCTTATCCAGACATGTGTCTAGTTCCTTTGTGGTCTGCTGGCCCTCACAGTCTCTTACGTCACATTTTTCAACTGAATTATTTTCCCAAACTAAAGATCAAAAGCAGGAGTAAAAAACTGTACAGGGTAAATATCTTAATTCTAAGTCAGTCTTCTTGATAAATTTAACATTCCCTTATTCATTTAATTTGAAAATGTTTTCCCATAAGGTCCAAGCATGTTTGTAGAAATATATGATAGAGCTTTAATATATAAAATAATATATAACTTAAACGTAACCAGCCATGCTTATTTTATTTGACAGATAAGCGTTTAGTGTCGAGTAGGCATGTGGAGCATGCATGACAAGCCACGTGGCAGCCTTTGGCAGAGTAGGAGTGAGCAAAGTGGCTGTGTTCAACTATGATTCAGATTCTTGCACTTCCATCTCTCGTATCACCAGTAGTAGCTATCTAGTTCTTTATCACTGAGCACAGCTTCAGACCTGAAGGGACATTTGTCAGTTGTCAGCTCAGCACCGGTGCACTCTTCCTTTTCCAACCTGGACCTTTCCATGCCTGCGAATTCCATTTACCTGGGCTACAACTCTCTCAGTTTTACCTAAATGTCAGCTGTCAGGCTATCAGAGGAAAATTTTAAAATCAGACTGACTTAAGGGTTAGTTCAAAGGAACTGCTTCTCCCTGTATCCTTCCTGAAGGCCATTGATTCTTCATTATATACCACAGATATTCCTTGTTTAATGACATAAAGTGTTTAACAATTCTGTGGACTGACGACTGAGGCACGCTGTTCAGACTTGCAACTCGCTGTTCAGTTCTTAAACCCGAATTCAGACTTATGACGCAGGAATGTGAGCAGCAGTGCAGCCTTGTGGCCATTTCTACAGTACAGTACTATCATTTGTGCTGACTGTACAGTATAGTGCTGTAGTTTTATGTTCTGTTGTTATACATTACAGTACTGCATGTAAGAGTTATACAAATAAAAGCAAAGTCATTGAGTTGGAGTTTCCTTTGACCATTTCTTTGTTCTGAATATTGTACATACTATATACAAGTCTTCATTTAGCAACCAATTCATTTAACAACCTAGTTGTAGGAACAGGAGGACTCCGTAAAACCTGTATTAAAAGGTACACAGGGCACCTGCCTTGCAAGTGCAAGGTCCTGAGTTCAATCCCCAGTACCGAAAAACAAAACAAAACGAAAGATATACAGGGCTAAGTTCCTGTTAAGCAAGGCTTTATTTCTCTTGATTGCTAATAAATGAGTTGTTATAAATCCCTTTCTGTTCACTGAGGAGCCTTGTCTTCTTTCAGTGATCAGTATGCAGTTCCTTTCAAAATGACTTTCAGTTACTTGACCAGTATAAGTTTTAGAATTTTTTATAGGAAGGTATTGATAATACTCAGGCCTAGAGTTTCATGCTGCATCTGTGGCTGATGCTTGAACTTTTAATTAATCATTTAGTTCATAGGGCTGGGGATTTTAGCTCAGTGGCACTGCATCCGCCTCACAAGCACAAGGTCCTGAGTTCGATCCCTGGCACCGCAAAAAAAAAAAAAAAATCATTTAGTCCATAGATCCACTTTTTAAATAGAAAAGGCTGAAATTATTTGTCTGAAGATTAACACATGAGATCCTTCTAAACTCTGTGAGGGCAGCTTCTGCATCTTGATTACCACTGTATCTCAAATATCTGCCCTAGAGCCTGAACATAGAGAATACTTATTAAATATCAGTAGAATAAATGAATTAATATCTGAAATGTAATGTCTGCATTGTTATGTTGTTAGTTCTATCTCAATAATACAGGTAAACCCTGTTCGATCAGCACTTGAAGGTTTTTTTTGAAAAGGAATTGTAGTGAATATAGTTGATAGTAGCATATATTTCAAACCTGATAAGTAAATTTCAAATATTTTTGCCGCAAAAACCCCAAATATTTGAGATAATGGATGTGTTAATTGGTTTGGTTTAATTATTCCAGATTGTATTTATAAATTATAACATCATTTTATACCTTATAAGTATATTTAATTATAAATTGTCGATTTATAAATTGTTTTTTTATTTGCAGTACTGGGTATTGAACTCAGGACCTTGCATTTGTGAGGCAGGCACAGGGCCACTGAGCTAAATCCCCGGCTCTGATTTATAATAATTGCTATTTTTAAAATTTTCTTTTGATACCAGGGATCGAACTCAGGACCTTGTGCTTGCAAGGCAGGTGGTGGCACCACTGAGCTAAGTCCCTGGCCCTATAATAATTTTTAAAAAAGCAATTAAGGCCACTGCCTGCCTCGCAGACTCAAGGTCCTGAGTTCAATACCCGGTACCCCCCCAAAAAGCTATTATGTGCATCACTGGTCTTCTTAAATCCTTATTTGGAAGTGCCCTATAAATAACAGAATATTCTGATCTCAGGATGTTCTGAGTGTCCCAAACACCAGATATTACTGCTGAGGGTTTTTTAACTGGGACTTCTTCCTGACCCCAAATTTTACTTAATTTTTCCTCCTCTTTCTTTTTATTAACAGAGCAGTAAAGAAGCCCTTTCAGAAGTCAATGCCACTGGAGTGGCCATGCTTTTCTCTGCTGGGACATTTCTTTATGTTGCCACAGTACATGTCCTCCCTGAGGTGGGCGGAATGGGGCACAGCCACAAGCCCGACGGCGCCGGAGGTAGAGGCTTCAGCCGCCTGGAGGTGGCAGCCTTGGTCCTGGGTTGCCTCATCCCACTCATCCTGTCAGTAGGACACCAGCATTAAACTTTGAGGTCCCAGCCTCAGCCCATGGCCATTTGCCACCCAGTGAGAACAGCCGGCACCTGCCAGCCACTCACTTCCTCAGTCTGTCTCGCCTTGCCCATCTCCACCTGTGTCCCTAGAGTCCAGAGGGAGGTGAGAATCAATCCTGGAGTGATGGATAAGTGTGCAGTGTAGGAGCAGCATTGTGATTAGGTAGAGGCTTGTGTTGTCTTTTAAAGGGCCCTTGGCATATTGAGTTTTGATGTTTCTTGTAACCCTATTCTCAGGGACGATGGAATTTAGTTTTAAGGAAAAGTAGAGCGCTTCATACAATAAAATAGTCATTATGAACACTGTCCTGTAAGTAGACTAAATCTCTTTCTTCTTAGAGGCTCTGCCACTTTACCCCTTGATTTTTAACATGGTTCTCACTGTGTAAGACTGGTATTTTAGCATCTGTGCCACACACCTTAATAGAAGATCATAGCACCCACTCTCAGATGCTGAAGGTGATTGCTGTTAATTTGCAATTACAGCACGGGAAAGAAGGGCTGGACACGTTGAAAACTGACTTATGCTCAAAGGAGATATCTATTGAAAGAGGACGTCTAGAGAGACTTAAATGCTTCCTTTGCACGTGCCTCTCTAAATGCAGCCTGCCATCCAACCTGGGGAGCAGCAGCAGTGGGACCAGCTTCAGAAGAGGTGACTGCTCTTTTGGAGTGTTTCCTTCTAGTTTCTTTTGCAAAGTACTTGCCTCCAGCACATTCTTACAGAGGAACCAAGTTCTAGCAGATTTGGGCTGAGGCTTTCCTCCAGGAACAGTCCAATCACAAAGTATCTTTGGAAATGAAGGGAGGCTAAATTTTAAGTGAATTTGGATAGTTACTGACATCTTTGTAGTCACCCTGCCCCCCAGTACCATGGATCAAACTCAAGACCTTGTGCTTGCAAGGCAGGCATGGTACCACTGAGCTAAATCCCTGGCCGTGTAGTCGCCTTTTTAAAAAGACTACCAAAATCTGTTTGTTTTTTTTTAGTGTTTCTTTTATCAGGTCAGCAGTCCCTCTGGCTAAGCACTTGTCCGGCGTGGGAGCATTGTGCCTGCTCACATAAACACCTGTACCATGAAGAAAGTCTAGCTGTGTCATAAATGAGAAGTGTCTGCCCAGTAGCTTAAAGCTTCTCGAAATCATGTCTTATGTATTCATCTTTCCCATGGTTTTCTCCTAACTTTTCCCTCTGGCCCATCCTACAATTTGCTGCTCACTGTTGGTGGCAATGTTCATACTTGTGTGAGATGAATGCTTATGAGAACAGCCACTTCTTGAACTGTGATGATGAAGATAATATTGTCTCTCTTCTTTATTGCCTTCAAAGAAGTTACTTTTGTGTCAAATGCAGCTTTGTTAAGTCCTCAAAATATCTCCTCCTCGTGTGTAAATTGACATAATCATTAATATTCTGATAATTTAAACAATTGAGACAGCAAAAGTATTTAACAAACTAAGGTAATTTTTTTCATGTTTGCCAAAATCCATATAAATCCTGTTTTGTCAAATAAGTATATAATACTGTATTCTTAATTTATTTTGATTTTCTGTACCATTTCAAAGCACATTTTTTACATTAAGAAAGAACCAAGACTAGTTTCTTCAGGGCAGTGGATTTAGTTGTTTGTAAAAATGTGTTATATGACCCATAAAACAGCATGCCTGTGATTTTTTTTCCTAGATTTGTCACTGTGTCAGCAGCTGTGGAATTAAACTTGTGTGCCCTCTGCTGCCTGCAGTGAAGAAAGTAGCATAAATAGGATACAGTTTTTATAGTAGCTGGCAACCATTGCATGTAATAATGTTAAAACTAAGGGAAGCCCCAATACAGAAAGTCTGAGGGTCTCCTGATTAGAAAGTAACAGCTGACTCAGGAAGCTTCAGGTATCACCTTGTCCTTCAAAGTATGGTTGCCTAGATTCTCTCCAGAAACTTTACTTTATCAAAGGAATAGATTTTTGTGTCTGGTTTGGTTTCGATAGAAGTAACTTCTATCGTATTGTTGTGTGCAGTGATCAGAAATTTGTTCTGCTGGCCAAAGCCTCTTTCAGCAGTGCCTTGCCATTTCACTTAAAAGTTTGGCTAGAATATCATACTGGATAAGGTCTTGAACTCTGGCAAGGATTGAACCCTCAAACTTCCAAATTTGCCTTCCCCTCTGGACCTCAATATTGTTTTTTGTTTTTTGTGGGTTTTTTTGGTACCGGGGATCGAACTCAGGTCCTTGCACTTGCGCAGCAGGCAGCACAACCACTGAGCTAAATCCCTGGCCCACTGGACCTCAATATTAACCAACTCTCAGAAGCTATGGGCTTTCCTAATCTTAAAGCTGTGGCCTCAGGAATTGCTTGTTCCTCCCCTGGTCAGCAGGCAGATATAGCCATACAAATCTCATAGGGCTCACGTGCATCTTCAGGCAGCAGGGAACCGTGCAGCGTGGCAGGGCCTCTGCTGAGGAAGAGCTTGCTCACGTGGTGGGCAGGCCATCGCAACGTTCACTGTAGCACACTTCAGTTCCATTTTTCTCTTATTTAAAACTGCCTCCTTAGATGTGGATGCCTTAATGCTCTAACACATTTGGAAACATTGATGATACTTAGGTTGCTGCCATGACTACTGGGATTATTGGCTACCAAAGAGATGCAGTTGATAATGAAAAGCATGGCCCATCCTTCTTCATAACCAAAGTCAATGTTTATTGCAGTTTGAGTCCGTTTCCTCGGTAGGGATAGACTTTCTTCAGATTCAGAGTGCTCCCTGAAATGGCAAATTAAGTTGAAAAATACTACTGACCTATTCCCCTCATGTGTTCTCCAGTCAGTTGTTTATCTGTTCTCATATCACCAAAGCGGGGATGTTTCAGGTTTCATTCAGTTTTCCTATGCATGCTGTTACCAGATTTCTTTTTCTTTTCTTTTTTTTGCAGAGGGGGTACCGGGGACCCAACTTGTGATCTTGCGCTTGCGAGGCAGGAGGTGGAACCACTGAGCTAAATCCCCAGGCCCTCTTTTCTCTTTTTTTTTTTTTTGGAGGGGGGGCAGAGGTTCTGTACTGGAATGTAAAGAGTTGAAAATGGTACTACCTACAGAGGCTGTATGTTCTTTCCTGCCCTTCACCTCTTTATTTCCCAGTTCAAAACAGCCCAGTCAGCCTGCTCCAGTATTTTTAATCACTAGAGAAAAAAGGAACTGACTGTTTTCAGGTGTCATTTCTTACAGAAAGGAGAAAATGTAATTGTTTTTTTACCAGCCTACTTCTAAGTGTCACTGCCTGGTTTTTCTCTCTTTCAAGGCTTAGAACTAGGAGGACACACCAGCATCAGAGTATGTTAAGCCCCTGACACACATGGTAGCTAGGTATTGACACAGGAACTGTATGCCAACAGCACAAGCCCCCAATATAGTGCCTGCCTCTTGGGCCCAGAGCCCTTTGGGAGCCTGAGGATCACAACCACGTCATCCCAAACTGCTGCAGTGCAAGGCAAGAATGTAGTTGTTGAGCTTCTGTGCATCAGAAGTTTTCTGCTCGGAACAGAACCTTCCATATCACCCACAGAACACAATTGGAGATGCTATGGAATGAAAACCAATGATGTAACCTTCCTGTTCCTGAGACATTTTAACTCACCCCAGGAGACTTGAAGGAGATTTGTCATTGTGGGAAAGGACTGGCCAACTATTTAGGAATTCTGTAGAATTAAGCTCACCTAACACAGTTGCTTAACACAAGGAGCCTGGCTTTGATCTGTGTCAGGTGGTGTCTTCCTGCAAGCTGGGAGTCTTCCTGGGGTTGTAACACCACTGCAGTTCCCCTGGTGTGGTGGCCTGAACAGTGATTTTAAATGTCCCCTTTTCTGGATCCTTTGTATACATGAAATCATTCCATGGATGGCTGCCTTATAATTTTGTCTCTTTCCACTTTAATTGTTAATGGTTTAAAAGAATTGCTGTTTTCTGATATTAAATTTTTATTAGTGCATTTGAGTGTCTCATTACTTATCTGTTCACAGTGTTTCTGTTTGACAGCCAGAACTCACATTTAAAAACCAAAAAAAGTATTGAGAAGCTGTGAAGGATGGTGGAAAGGTATTTACTACATGCACTTCCTTTAAGCAAGGGTGGAGAGGGGAATGGAGGGAAAACTAGGGACTCTGTACCATCTGCTTCAAGACACAAACGCACTGACACTTTTTTTTGCTGTGCTGTTGTGGGTAGTAAGTATGATTTATGAAGGTAGCTCTTAGCTCCACAAAGGAGAAACAAACAGCAGATGCCAATCACCATGGATTCATTTCAAAAGGTAGAGTTGTTCAGCCATAAAGAACAACAAACTAGAGACATTTATAGCTAAATGGATGCATATTGAGGCCATACTCTTAAGTGAAATAAATAGGACACACGTGTAAATACCAAATAGTTTCTCTGGTGTGAGAAACTGAAAGTGTAAATAAGGATTAAAATGATTAAAACAAATATTGATAATTTGAAATAGGAAAAGGTCCAAAGGGGTAGGGGAAGTGTGAGGGGAAGGGGAAAGGGAAGAAGGGAAAGAAAAAATTATGCGAAAAGGAAAAAATGGAAACAAAGTCTTTGTAAATAGGGAAGAGTGGAGGGGGTAAAGGGAGGACAGGAAATGGGGAAAAAATAACCAAGAATCATCATGTACAGGTGCAAGTACCCAATGATAAATGTAAATGTATACCTAAAATTACCAATAAAAGAATATTAAGGAAAAAAAATAAAATAAAAGTTAGAAATCTTTTTTTTTGGTACCGGGGATCGAACTCGGGACCTTGCACTTGTGAGGCATGTGGTAGAACCACTGAGCTAAATCCCCAGCCCAAAAGTTAGAAATCTTAAAAAAAAAAAAAAAAAAAGGTAGAGTTGTTCTATGAGCATATAGACACTGAACAACTAACCCTGGAAGTAAAGATTAAAATAGAAGTGCAACTTGAGAAGTGGGTAATTGTTTTCTCCCTCTATGGACTTTATTGCTGTGGCTTATTGTTTTAACTTAAGTACAAATATATGCTATATATAGCAGTATATCACTGAAATGTACTATTTGAAGTTGGTTATGGTGGCACACACCTGTGTTCCTAGCCAAGAGGGTGAGGCAGGAGGATCACAGGTGAGAAGCCAGATTGGGCAACTTAGCAAGACCCTGTCTCAAAAGAAGAAATCACTTTTAATCCCATTATTCAGAAACACTAACTGATAACATTTGGCATAATTTCTTCTAATATTCTTCTAGGCTTACAAAATATAGTGAAATTATCTTTTGCATGTGTGCAATATGCCTACAGAAGCAGCAGAGGAGGCTGGTAGGGTTAGAGGGCTGAGGGTGTGGCTCAGTGATGCCACTTGCCTGCCATATGTAATCCTGTGTTCAATCCCCAAGATCACAAAAAACCCCAAAAATGTGTGCATTACTAGCTTTCGACAGTTAGGCTGGTTTTTCATATGCATTACATGTGCTAGAGTGATTGTGCCCCAAGTGTGCCATGTTTTTAACATCTCATGAAGGAAAGCAGCCTCAGGGACATATTTATGTCCCTGCCATCTCTGCAGGAGTCTCTGGGTGCGGCACCACCTCCCTCCTCTGACTTGAGCAGTGGGCCTTGAAATCCTGAAGTCAGCATTACGCCCTTTCACACTGCTGCCCTGAGAGCAAAGGGTGTGTGTGTGTGTAGACATAGCCAAAATAGCCAACAAGCCTTAGTTTTGTGTTCTTGTAAGCCAGAGCTGCATCCACAGTGTCATTTTTATGAATCTGGAATAAGCATCCATGTGGCTATGCTGTCCCTTTTCCAGAGTGTTGCTCTTCCACAGCCTCCCCACCTTCAGTGTCTCCTTCACTTAGGCGAACCCCGACCACCTTAGTAAGACTAACCTGCCCTCCCCCATGCTCCTTACCCTGTTGTATTTCTTTTTTGTAGCACTGATCACCTTTTAATGTGCTTTAAAATATCTTCTGTTTGTCCCCTTTGCCCACTAGAAGAAGTAGGTAGGTGCCCAATAAACAGTTGTTAAATGAACTGGTCTGCCTGGTTGGGGGATGCTTTCCTCCGCATTCACCACCCCACACATACTGGCTGCAGGCGCAATCCTTGGCAGAATCAGCTGTGGCCTTAGGTGTAGCTCACCACAGGGGAGACCAACTTGGGAGTTAATGAAGATGGGAGTCAGAAAGGGTGTGGGGTACAGGTTGGAAATTAACTGGGTTTGGTTTACTAATCCAGTGCTAACCGACCCTAGTAAGGTACTGTGTGACTGAGTTAGGCACTGGGAAACCTGGAGCCCATTTCTGGCTCAGCCATTGATGCTTGTGTGGTGTAGCTTTGCACCAGTTTTATACTTTATGCCTGAGAATGTGAGAAGGCATGTGCTTACTGTAGCTGCCATGCTTAATGGCGGGCTCCTGAAAGGAGAGGGAGCCTCAGGGAATTTGAGGAAGCCAAAGTGTTTTTGTCTATGTGTGGAAGGCTTTGGGCGTCGGAACTCATTAACCATCTTAAGGTTCTTCAAGGGCTTGCCAGGGCAGGGAAGCAGTGATCCTGGGTATCCCAGAGGTGGAACCAGAAGTAGGCAGAACCCACCCCTATTTCATGCACTTCTTCAATCATTGTTCATAGAGCCCTCCTATGGACCAAGCACTCCTAGGTGCTGTGTCTACAAAAGGGAGCAAGAGCCTGCTCCAATCCTGGAAGAGCCAGTGGCTCAGGGAGAGCTTCAGGCAGGAAAACACAATGACCAGTAGTGAGGTAGGTACAAGGAGGAGAGTTAGCATGGCCCAGGCGCCCAGAGGAGCTGTCCAGGAGGCATACAGAAGGCAGTGAGACCTGTGTTGAATCTGAAGGCCAAGAGGGTGAGTAGGGAAACAGGAAGGGCTCTCCAGGCAGGAGGACACTTGGGCAAAGGCCTGGGAGCAACACCAGAACATGGGCTGAACAAGGTGACGTTCTGGCTGCAAAAGGGAGGTACACAGTGGCTGTGGAGACATGTTGGTGCCTTAGATGTCCTCTAAGCTTCCAAACATAAAGTTCTACAGATAATTGGGCCCATCTGGGGTCTTTATAATCCCTGCCTCAGCCCCAACTGTCCCTTTCCAAGTGGTGCTGGCTGGCCTGAGTTCCTGTAGTAGTCAGCAGTTTCCAGGTCCCTGTACTCCAGTGGCTCCTCTGAGCCCTCAAGGTGGACTAGATGACTTTTTCCCCTCTCCATTCCTACTTGTCTCCCCCACTTCCTGGCTCCTTCCACTGCTGGACCTTTGTCCACTCCTCCTTGTCCAGTGGTTCTACCTCCCCACACTCGAGCGCTCTACTTCCTTTAAGGGGACATGCCCAGGAATAGGAAATGTCCCTGTCCACCACCTTCCTCTGTGTGCAAACCCTCACCACTGTCTCACCAAGGCCTCCATCTCCCTCCCACCTGCTGTTTCCTTCTGACCCTTGAGTCCCAGGCTGATTGCTTCTTCCCCTGGGCTGGGGGCAGAAGGCAGGAGGAGCAGAATTCATTACATTATCTTCTATTACTGCCTTCTCCTTGCTCAGTACTTTGAGAGGCCAGAAAAAAAAAATTTGCTGTTACACCTGGAAAAAAACATCTCAAGATAAAATGATACAGCGTTGAAAAGGTCCCCTTTTGACTTACGAAGTGCCAGGGGTTTGAAAGTAACTTGTCCATGGTCTTTTCATTCAGTTAAGCTGGAGCTAACCTGGTGCCCAGCCTCTGGCATCTGGTCAGCTGAATTGCTAATTCAGTTCTAGATGAAGGATTAACACTCTAGCTGTTCCTCAGATGTTCTGGAGGACTGTGTGAGATCATAACAATAAATCATTTATGGGCTTCTTGGCCATACTTTGCACATCCCTTCTACCCCAAATAAAATATACTTGCTCTTAGAAACCAAATTAATATGCACATTTTAATCCACACTTCACCCTCAGAAAGGACTTGCAGAGTTTCTGAGCAGTGGCTGCCCCCAGTGATGCCCTCAGATACCAGGAACCCATGTAGTGCTGTGAAGTGGCTGGCAGGCCTGCAGGACAGGGTGTGCCAGCCACCATTCCCACCCCCTCAAAAACATTCTACATTGGCAACCTTGGGTTTGAGCAATTACTGGGCAGTGTGAGGGCAGAGGCCTACAAGGGGCTGACCCTGCTGCTGAGAGCAGAATCTATCTATTCTAATGCAAGGGAGTTCAAGCCCGAAACTGAACGGGCTGCTGGAGTGGGTTCCAGTGGGCTTCCCAGGGAAAGTGAGCTGTCCTGGAGGGCCCAGAGACAGGGCAGCTGGTGTTCTCTGCCCGAAAGCTCTCTTCTGGCTCCCCCTCTTCCGTGGTCCTCTGGTCTACTGGCTTTGCACCTACATGTGGTGCTATGTGCCATACCTCATCTCCCTCTTGAGTTCCCGTAGGGCAGTCAAGCCTTGCACAGGCAAGGGAGCCCACAGCAGCCACCCAAAGCAAGCCAGGCCCCTTGGCCATCATCTTCCTGGGAAAAGGACATGGCTGTGCAATGCCTTTCCTCATAGCTGTCAACTGCAACTCAAAATGCCATTCCTGTGTCCCTGATCAGTAAACTCCACATCACAAGCTTTTAATTTTAACGCAAGATGCTGTTTTCGCTTTGTTTTGAGTGCTAGAGATTGAACCCAGGGCCTTTGCACCAAGCTACATCCCCTACACTTTTTATTTTTTGTTTTGAGCAAGTCACTAAGTTGCTCAGGCTGGGCTTGCGCTTACAGGGTCCCAGAGTAATACAAATTTTGTGTTATCTATCTTTAAGCAGGACTCCCAAAGGGAGATCTCTCCCAGCCATTGGAGGATCACAAACTTTAAATGTCTGCAAGGATGAGCCAGCCAGGTAAGATGAGGGAGTAGCAGAAGTCTGTAGAGAGTGTCTCTTTAGCCATTCAGGTCAAAAATTTCCAGATCCTGTAAAAATGATGTATAGAGTGACAACAGTGATTGTGGTGGGAGAAACTGACTTTCTTAGAAAAGAACATGAAGGAATTTTCTGGGGTGATGAAAATGCTCTGCATCTTGCTTTGGGTGATGGTTACATGGTGCATACATTCATCTAGTAAGCACTTAAGATCTGTGCATTTTTACTGTATGTTAAGTATATCTCAAAAAATAAAAAGCTGGGAGTGGTGGTACATGCCAGTAATCCAGCACTTTGGAGGCTGAGGCAGGAGGACCACAGTGAGTTCCAGGCCAGCCTGGAGTACATAGGGAGACCTTGTCTTCAAAAAATTAAAGTTAAATAAAATTTAAAAATAAATAAAATTTGGGCTAATGTCTATCTGCAAGCTGATTTGATTCTTAGGCTACCCATTTGGAAGCTTCTGATCCTCAAAGGACTTCTTTCTCTCACATAGGTGGATCAGAGACCCTGGGTGGGGAAAGTGGACTCGCAGAAGGCATAGCTGACTTGTGAGTGACCAGCAATGTCCCGTAGCTCCTCAACCAGAAAAGTGAAGACCGAGGCATGGCGGGGGGGGGGGGGGGGGTCGGGCAGCCTTCGAACGAGCAGATTTATTCCTCTTCTTAGGAGTGGTGCGGGACCCTGGGCTTACAGACTCCCTTCCACGGGCTGAGGGGGAGGCAGCCCAGGGGCTGGGCAGGTACTTACACAGGCCAGAAAGTGAGGCTGTCACCAAACACCTACCCCGAGGGAAGCGGAAGTGGGTGGCGCAGGCAGCCCCAGGGAGCGCGGGCCAGGCGCGCGGATAAATCACGAACTCAAACTGCACTGACAACTCCAGATTGGCCCTGAGTGCCAAATGCCGACACAGACAGCCAAGTTCCAGGGAAAGAAATCCGACCCGCGGGAGGCGGCGGCTGTGCAAAGTGAAACTCACGTGAGGGGGCAGGGAGGACGCCACCCACAGTGGCGGAGCCTCCGTCGCGGCAGACGCTTAGACGCTGATCCAAGTCTTACCTGGCCACCAGCCTGCCCCGGGTGCAGGTCAGAAATCCTCGGCTCCCGCAGGTTGCGGAGCTGGATTCCCCAGCCCGTCCTCTCACCCACACCACACCCTTGCTCCTTTTCTCCCAGCCCAGAGGCGAGCAGGTGTCTGCGGAGCGACGCTCGCCCGCCACGGGCCACGCACGTCCCGGGTCTCCACGCAAGGGGCCCCGGGGGCGCTGGTCGCCTGGGGTGGGGGCGGGGAGGCGCTGCGGACAAATCCCGGCCCAGCGACCCGTGGGGACCTTCCAGGCGCCCGCACCCCGGCCCTGCAGCCGGCGCCCGCCCTGATTGGCGCTCGCCGCCGGCCTCCCGCGGCTCACCTGCCACCCCGGGCCAATCCGGGCCGCCAGAACTGGGGCTGCCACCGGGCGGGGGGATGCGGGCCCGTGGCTGAGCCGCCCTCCCCCCGAGTTCCGCCCGGCCGCGGCCGCCCGGAGCCCAGCGCTAGCCTCGGGCCCGCGCGTTCACGCAGCCGCTCCGGGCCGGAGCCCCTGCGGACCCCGCGCCCCTCTGCCTCCCGCCATCCACCCCGTCCCCACGCGCCCCCTTGGAGGGAGTGGTCCCGGCCGCGGGCTGCCCCGCCGAGGCAGGATGTTCTCGTCCAAGTCCAACTCCGTGTCGCCGTCGCCGTCCCTGGAGCAGGCCGACTCGGACGCGCTGGACATCAGCACCAAAGTGCAGCTCTACGGGGTGCTGTGGAAGCGGCCCTTCGGGAGGCCGTCGGCCAAGTGGTCCCGGCGGTGAGTGCCCTCTATGGTGCCCCCGGAACTCCGCTGGGAGCGAGTCCCCGATCTCAGGCCCCATCCCGTGCCGGTCCTGCCTCTGTTTTCCTCTGTGACCTTGGCCTCGCCCCGTTTCAACCTGCGCTGACTCCTTCTGGAAGATGTGGCTCTTGGCCCGGGCAGATAGAGCTAGGGTGGCACCACGGGCCGGGACGCGGGGGTGAGTTCTTTGTAGCATGAACTGAGTCCCGAGTGGGGAGCTGGTGTGGGCCGACGCGATCGTGGCTGGAGTGGGTCAAGATGTGTCCCCCCTGGCCCATCTCTCCAGCCAAAGATACTCTCTTGGGGCCTCGACGGCTAATTCTGACCTCTTCACCAGGGCCTTAGGGGTGGGGCAAAGGCGCTCTTCCAGGGCTTCCACTGAGGGGTGACTTTCCAGGTTTCAGTAGGCACTTTCCACTTAAAAGTGGGCCTGGGAGCTACTGGGAGAAGGGGGCGCTCATAGGCTTTAGGTGCTATGGGCCATCTTCTGGAAGGTTTTTTGCCCTCAAACCCATTTCATTTTTAAGATTTATTTTTTTTTTTTGGTACCGGGGATTGAACTCTGGTCCTTGTGCTTGCGCAGCAGGCGGCAAAACCACTGAGCTAAATCTCTGTCCCTCATTTCTAAGATTTGTGTTTGTGTGGCCTAGGAAATGCAGACCCTGTCCCACCTCCTCCTTGGAAGGCTTGACCTTTCCAGGAAACCAGAGGTGCATTCACATGCCCCTTCCTGTCCCACATCATGATTCTGCCCCTGAGCAGTGGCACCTCAGATGTTCCAGGAACCACAGATCATGTGCACATAGTAGTGGTTGGTTCTGATGCTCAATTTTGATGAATAATTTACTATTTCTATAAGACCATAGAATAAATGGAGCTCTGGCCAGCATTTCACATTTTACATAGCTGGTTCCATGCATTTTTACTACATCTGACAGATTTCTCTCTGAGATTAATGGGATACAGGCTCTTTTCTTCCTTCAAAGTTAAGTTTACATCTGATGATTTAAATGGAGGCTTGGAGTGCCATGAAATTATGAGAGGGACTGTCTGAGATGCAGCCCCTGAAGGCCAAGAGAAGTCTGTCTCTGCCAGAGACCTCTAGTTGGGGTGGGAAGGCTGTTTGGAGCTTTGAGCACCATTAGCAGAATCGGTATTCCTTCCCCTCTCCTGCCTCAGCTGCTCCTGGCAGCCAACACGCGTCTCCATTGGGTCTGGCTACTGTCCCAGGTATTGACTCTGCGTCCCACCCTCTGAGACTTTTCTTACCAGGCATTTTCACCTGATTGCATCCAGTAAATGCTAGTGTTTGGGACCCCCAGGGTGTATCCATGGCTCCCTTTACCACCACAGATAGAGTGGGGACATGGCTACTGCACCCACAGTTGATTTAGGGGCTGAGAAGTATCCAAGGTAAAAACCTCCCAGCTAAATCACAGTGATGGGGCCAGGGGAGGATTGGAGAACCTAGAGAGTCTCCATCGGTGGTCCCCACAGCCACCCCTAAAAATCCACTCTAAGTCAAAACAGTGTGTTTGTGCTCTACAAATGCAGCTCCAAGGCAAGCCCTCCCAACCGCTTTGAAGGAGATTGTCACCTCAGATCCCTTCCTTCCTCTGGAGTTCTCACCATGGTAAACTCCCCCTTCTCTGGGGCTCAGGAAGAACTAACTTCTCACCTGCCCACCCTAGCCTCTGTCCATGTTCCCAGGTACACACACACACACACACACACACACACACACACACACACACCAGCAGTGAGTTAGCAACAGCTAGCAGAGGGCAGAGACGGGGTCTGGGTGTGGAGGCAGCTTGATGCTCACTCAGCCCCATCTCACTTCCCAGCAGGGCCCCCTGGGCCCAGTTTCCCATTTGTGAAGTAGAATCTCTGGAGCTCAGCTAATTAGTGGCCAGGGGAAGGCTTGGGTACAGTGTGGCCCAGGCCCACCACCACAGAGCCTCGCCATTAGGGCGGTCGATGCTGTGGTGGGGCCAGTGAGGGGAAGAGGGCCTGGAAAAGCTCTGTGCTGCATAAATAATGAGTGGGCAGGATGGAACCGGCTGCAGCTGGCTGGGTTCTATAAAGCTGCTTCCTGTCAGGGTCTGTCTTAGGATGTGGGCCTCCAGCCCCCGCTGCTCAAGCGGCCCTGCCCTCCTGAGATAGGAGAATGCCCCTGCGCTAAATCAATGAGTTTAATTTCCCACGGGTGACAGAAAAGGGAGGGAATCAAAAGCATTAGTTAGCCAGGGAAAAGACTCTGGGAGAGGTGTCTAGAGGGTAAGATTGATGACTCTGTCCTCCCCTCAGTCCCTGAGCAGGGGGGACACAGGGGCCAAGACCTAGGCAGCTCTGAGACAGCAGGGAATGGAGTGGGGAGTGTCAGCCTCCTCCAGGGTCAGCACCAAGGTGGGCTGGTCATGCAACTGGGCTCTTTCCCAGGTTCGAGACTGTGTCCCTCTCTAGCCCCTTTTCCACCTCCCGCCCCATATCTTCTAAGGCCAGAAGTCCTGAGGAGGGGGACCCAGCCAATTCCTTCCTGTGGCAGGGACATCTACACTCCTTGTCCCCACTTTGCTCCTGGAGCCTGGGGTAAAGCCCAGCCCAGCAGCAGCTCCCTCCTGTGGAGCCTGGATGGCCTCTGGCTCCTGTTGTCCACCTGGTTCCACATGGTGGCTCCGTGGAGACAGTGTCCACATGTTGCAGATCTCAGGCTGCAACCTGAACACATGTGGAAAGATTGTCTATACAGATGGTGGTCACCATACCAGAGACTTGGGGAGAATTTTTCCCACATAGATTTGGGGCTCAGGGTTTTGATTTTGTCTTTGCCTCTGAGCCCCACCTCCCAGAGGTGACATGGCCAAAGAGCTGAGAAGAGCCCAGCATGTCAGCTCTGTGGTACCAGGCTGAGCCTCACCCTTGTGACAGGGGTTTGGTCTCACTTTCTAGCATTCCCCACAGCTGGCTGTGTGAGGTGTCCCAAGAGCCCAGCTACAGCACTTGTGCTGTGACAGGAGACTTCATTCCTCTCCCCTTCAATAATCAACCTGTGGGGCAGGGGATTTAGCTCAGTGGCCCTGTGCCTGCCTTGTAAGTGCAAGGTCCTGAGTTCAATCCCCCGTATCACAAAAAACAGCAACAACAACAACAACAGCAACAACAAAATCAACTTGTGTTCTTCGAACTCCTATCGGAGGGGTAGCATCTGCAGGGAGGCACGGTCAGGTGTCAGCTGAGGAGCGGGGGTTCTCCTGTGTTGTGTGGGGAGCACGGGGAGAGGGACAGCACAGGGAAGGGGAAGGATTTGGGGGACAGCGCCTCTGCCCCTAGAAAACAAGGACTGACCGATTTACTTGGTTCTGAAGATTTCATACTACTTTTCATTCTCTTGTTTTCCTTTCTCCTTGTTCTGGAGCCGTTGTCCCCCACCAGGCCCACTAGCAGGACGACTGGGGCCAGAGGCAGGGAAAGGTGTCTTGCCAAGTCTCCCCAGAGCCTCTTCCTGTCAGCCACTACCTCTCTGAGGGGATGGCATTGAGGCTAAATGAGTCCTTGCTTAGGGCGACAGGCAGATGTCTGGGTCACAAGCCATTAGGTAAAGTAACACTCAGTAATTCAGGCTTTGCTGGGCTCCTGGGGTGGTTAGCCCAGACCAGGTCTGCCGAAATCAAGCAAGTTCATTTTGTTTGAACAAGTCTGTCCACACACTCGGTGACTGTTGGTGGCCTGTTTAAAAATGAGTCTTACCTATATGGGAGCCAAACCTTAAACTGTCAGGAGATTTGGCTTCCTTAAGTCCAGGATGGGAAGAGAAAAACAGTTTCTTCTGAGAGCAGCTGTGAGTGTGGTGGAGAGTGAATCTAGGCTCAGAGGCAGGAGACCCAGGCCCAGGCTGGGGCAGGCCTGTCCCCTCGCTGGCAGGAAGTATCCTGTCTGCCAAATGAGGGAGGGGGGTCAAATTGTGGTTTTTAAACTCTGTTGCACAGATGATTCTAGAAGTGCCTTGAGTCTACCATGAGGGAGGGAAGAGCAGGAGGTGGAGCTGCACTCACTTCCACCAGTACCTCCCCTCTAGCATCTGTTTTGCATATTAAGCATGCCTTTGAAGAGTTCTGACTGGGAACAGTGGCCCACACCTGAGACGGAGGACAGCAAGTCTAGGATACAGGGAAAGTTCAAGGCCACTTAGGCTAGTGAGATCCTGTCTCAAAAAAAAAATAATTGAAGAATTCTCCTAAAATTGTTTGAACCCCCTTAGCTGATGATCTCTCCAGAAACCCATGCGCTTCACAGTAGGATTCCAGCTGTCCTGCTGTCTCAAAAACTGCCTAGGCCAAGATGAGCCTCCCCTGAGCACATAGATGGGCAAAAAGGGGGCTGTTTCCATCTCCCTTCTGCCACTTCCCCAAAGGACACTTTGGATAGCTGTCCCTCCCCAGCTGTAACTCCCACAGCCGCACTCAGTGTCTGAGGGGCTCAGTGCAGGGGAGAGGAGGCGCTGGGCCTGCATTGGAAGCCTATGCCTGGGGAGAGTTGGAAGTGGCTGTTACACTTTCCTGGGAAGCAGAACTCCAGTCTCATGCATCCTGGGGCTCTTGCTACCCTCTTGAGGGTGAAATGACTTTGGCCCCAGGACCAAATTCCATTGGAGTCACCTCCTGCCCCGGGTCCCTACTCATCCCAGGAGGCTCTAAGCCTGAGTCTCACTTATAGATTGGGTTGCTGTCCAATCCATTGAGCTTAGTTTTCTCCCCAGTTTTAGCACCCTTCCCCATGGCCACACACACACAGCAGTCTCTCACACAGACATTGTGAGTCCAGCAGTCTAAGCCGAAGGGAAGGGGTGGCAGCAAGGAGGACCGAGGAGCATTTAAATCACAGAAGTATGAGCATCTTCAAACTGATGGTCAGCTCCTTGGTTTGCCAAGTCTTCTTCGTTCACACCTCTCTTGACCCTGTAGGACCCAGTCTTGCTTCTCTGGGTCCTCTCTTCTCCTCACTCCCCATCTGACCTTCTCTCCATGCCCTTCAGGATTTCCCCCAACTGCACATTTTCCACACTATGCTATCCAAAGCCCTTCCCAGCACCTATTCTCAAACAGGGTACTTGCGGCTCCAGACCCTCAGGAGTTTCCCCAGTGCCAGTGGACTGGTGCGGCCTTCCTTTCACAGGCCTAGGTAGTGGTTTTCTTCACTCTAGCCAGTGTTAACCATCCAGCCATGGCCGGGCCCTTACTGCATTAAGATCACAAGGGTGTGTGTGTGTGTGTGTGTGTGTGTGTGTGTGTGTGTGTGTGTGCACTGAGCTTCAGAACAGCACCCTCAGTTCGCCCATTCATGTTACCTGCCTCCTATATCTACCCTTTCACCCAAGCGAGAGTCCTCTCGAGCCATAGCAGAGTTGGCTCACCCTGTTCTTCTCTAATTGTCCAACAAGCCCTGATGGCTTTTGCCTCCTAATGACTCTCATTTGTCCCTTTGCCTTGTCTTGGACTCCTTAAGGACCCCTTCCCCAGCTTGATTTTGTAAGGACTTGTTTAAAACCCACTGGAGATCCCCTGTCTGCAGGAAAAGCCTTGCCCAGCTCCCAGCCCTGATTCTCTTTCTGACCTTAGCTCCCTCCTTACTGCTCCCTGCACACTGAAACACCGACCACCCCCTTTGCACTTATCTGCATGTGAATGTGATAGCAGACTTTTTTTTTGCACCTACTAGGGATTGAACCGAGGGCCACTGCACTGAGCTACACCTCCACACACACACATACCTGCCCCTTTTTTAATTTTTAATTTGAGTCAGGCTGGGCTCAAAGTTGCAGTCCCCCTCCCTCAGCCTCCCAGAGTGCCGGGATTACAGGAACCACCAATGCTGGTTTTTACCAGACATATTTTGATAGCCTTGAACATAGTGTTCTCTGCATATGCCCTTTTCTCTGTCTGGAACACACCTTTCTCCCATCTACTTCCAAATTCCTAAGCTACTCCTGTTTTTTCTTCAAAACCCTGCTCGGTTATTACTTCCTCTCAGAGAGCTTCCCTGAGTGGACCCCTAAACTGTTCATGGCCCCTGGTCTGCACTTTTTCTGGGCTTCCTATGCACTTACTATGCTGCTGTACATCCTGGTGCTTTCTATGTGGCACTGTGCACTGTAGGCTGCAGTATTCCCTGCTGCCTTACTGCTGTCCTCTATCCCAGTGCTCCTCCACTTAGCTGTGTGACCTGGGGCATATTACTTAACTTTTCTGTGCACTAGTTTCCTTACCTGTCCCATGTAAGGAGTGCATGAATAAACACGCATTGTGCTGTTTCTACAAGAGTGCCTGGCCCAAAGAAGGAGCTTGATAAACATCAGCTATTTTTGAAATTATTGATGTCTGCATTCTCTCTTCTGCATTCAGCTCTAAGCTCCTGGAGGGCCAGGACTCAACAGACACAGGGTCCAGCATGGTGTCTGCCTGTGCCAGGTGGTTCCTTAATGCTCTCTGGCCTGTGCTGACCAGGAGCTGGGGGTTCCCTTGTAGAGATCCATGCTAGGGAGACCAACAGCTGCCGGTCTTAAGTGATGAGGAGGCCAGAACAGCACAGAGCATGAGCAGTTGAGGCTGGAGCTTTGTCAGCAGAGGTAGCTCAGTTCCAAGTGTGCTACTTGCTAGTTGCTTAATCTCTCTGTGCCTCAGTTTCCTCACCAGTGAAATAGAAAAAAATTCCACCTCCATCTGTTAGAGTTGTGAGAAACCTAAATAAGGTAATGTCAATGAGATGCTTAGCAAACGGAGTGTCTTGCCACCTTCTCTAAATGCTCCTTAATCTAAAGGTGAAAATAGTGTCCTGAAAGACCAGACAGGAGGAGGCAGCCAGGGCTGACACAGACCCTTTGTGGCACATACCCTGGGCTTCCCCACAAGTACAGGGAGATAGGGAGGGTGCTAAAGGCTAGGGCCAGACACAGAGCTTCTCCCAGGACTGACGTTGGCCATGGGGACAGGGGCTTCGGACAGGGGATAGGAGCTGAGTCCCTGGGCTGCGGCCAAGCGTTCCCTCCAGGGGGAACTATGTGGCACAGATGGGAAGGAGGTCAGGGGAGGCTGCAGCGGACACTGGACCTAGCAGTCAGGAGTGATCATCATCACAATAATGAAACAGCGCCTCTTTACCACGATGCTCTAAGTCTCTGTGCTCCCTGACCCTGTGAGGTGCCCCTATTACTCTTAGCCCAGGCTGCGCAGGAGCAGCTGAGACCAAGATGAGGCCACTTGCTGCCATTGCCGGGAAGTGGTGAAACGCTACCCCTGGGCCTCTCCGGGGTACCCCGTGCTCCCCGGGGCCTCTGGGCCCTGTGTGTGCAGGCCGCGAGTTGTGAGTGTGAGGAGTAGGAGGGACTGTGGGCCTCGGGTTCTAACCTCAGCTCCTCCTCCTCCTCCTCCTCCTCTTCCTCCTCCTCCTCCCCCCCCCCCAGGTGTGGGGCTTTGCACGTGTTATTTCACTCTAGCCTCAGTTCCTCACCTGTGATTTGGGAGTGAAAGGAATAAATACCACCCGCAGGATTGTCCACGGATTAAATGCTCCAGTACCCTCAGGGGTCTTAGTACAGAGCCACTGCATGAGAATGGCTAGATCAGTGGTGACTGTCACTGGACCTTGCACAGCCAGGCCAACTCTGTGGGGCCCACAGGAGGTTACCCAGCCTTGCAGTCCTGCTGATAGAGTCTGGGCCCTACCTGCTGAGAAGAAGCAGAGAATCTTTGCTGGAGTAGCAGCCTCCACTGAGGCAGGTGTATAAGAAAGCCAGCCCTGGGCCGGGGATTTAGCCCAGTGGTTCCACCGCGTGCCTTGAAAGCGTAAGGACCCGGGTTTGATCTCTGGTACCAAAAAAAAAAAGAATAAAAGAAAGCCAGCCCTTTGGGCCTTAAAAGTGTGCTCGCCAGACGAGCCTGTGCTGGGTGGCACTCATCAATGCCAGCAGGGGACTTGCCCTCTTCAAGTCTGTGCCAGCTCCACTCCCTTCATCCCCACCCCACCAAGCTGAGAACAGCTGGAGCAGGGCTACAGTGTGGCACACGTGATGTATGTGCCCTCCACAGTCCCCAAAGCCCCTGGGCCTTCGAAAGTCTGGCTGGCGGGGAGCACAGGCTGCCCTGAACATCCATCTCTGCCTGCTGCTTCTTATGCTGAACTTCAGAAGGAAGGGGAGCTGGGCGTGGTGGTGCATGCCTGTAATCTCAGCACTAGGCAGGCTGGGGCAGGAGGAGCACTGCAAATTTGAGAACAGGCAGGGCTTATGCTGCATAGTTCCAGGGCTAGCCTGAATTGCACAGTGAGACCGTGTCTCAAAAACAAACAAACAAAAACAAAAAAATGGTGAGTTCTAGACCAGTCTGAACTACATCGAAAGACTCTGTCTCAAAAACAAAAGGAGGGGTGACATTTGGGGACACATTCTATGGACTCTACTCACCTCCATCCACTAGATCTTCTCTGGTCCTCTCACCATGTGTGGCAGTAGCTCTTAATGGACTCCCCCACCTCTGCCTGACAGTCTCTTCTCAACACGCCAGCCAGGGTGAGCCATTTTCCACGTAAGTCAGGGCTCGTCAGTTCTTCTCAAAGCCCTCCCATGCCCATCTGTCCTACTTGGAGTGTGACTTTCAGCAAGTCCTGCCACCTTTCTGCTTCATTTCTGTCTGCATTAAATGCCAGAAGCACCCATCTAATAGGATAATTGTGTTAAGCGCATTAACACAGGAAAGTGCTTGAGTAAATCGTGGTTTGTGGTAAGAACCAAATAAATGTAAGCTCTGTCATTATTGTCACAGTGGCCATGGGGCCTCACACCATCTGGCCCAGCTGCTCTCAGCCTGGCGCCCTCTGGCTCAGCCTTGTGGTTTCTTCTAGGACCTTTGCTCCTGTGGCTCTCTGCCTGGAAACCTTCCCTTTTTTGAAAAGATCACCTTCTTTATTATGCTCCTCTGCCACAGTTCAGTGTTACAGGAGCTGTTGAAGGGGGCAGAGGCAGCTCTGTGCTGCTTGGTTTCCGGTTTAGTCTCAACCCCCAAGCCCCACCCATCATCTGGCAGAGTTGGGTTCTGGTGAGGGCCTGATTCATAGATGGCCAACTCCTCAATGTGGCCTCACAGGACAGAGAGAGAGAGAGAGAGAGAGAGAGAGAGAGAGAGAGAGAGAGAGAGAGAGAGAGAGAGAGAGAGGGAGGTCAGAGGGAGGGAGAGAAAAGGAAAGAGAGGAAGGGAGGTGGAGAGAGAGAGAGAGAGAGACCTTTCTTATCATGAAGCCACAGTCCTGTTGCATTAGGGCCTTGCCTTTATTAGCTCATTTAACCTTGATTACCTCCACATTTGTAGTTAGGGCTTCAACATATGAATTGGGTGATGATGGGGAACACAGTGTAATACTTCAGAAGTGGCTGAAGGAGGTGGAAGCAGCTCTGCACTGCTGGTCTCACCTTTCATGCGGAGATACATGTCAGACCATGCGTCCTTCAGCCCTGTCCTGGGTCCTCTGCTAATCTTATCTGGCCCTCACAGTAGCCACATAAGGTAGGTGTGGTCACAACCATTCCATAGTCAAAGAGACCAAGGCCCAGAGAGCTGCGCTCTCTTGCCCAAGTGCCCCAACCCAAGCTGGAAAATGACTAAATACCTTGTCCATGGAACTCAAGTGGCACAGCCCCACCCTCCAGGAGCCCAGGGGCCCTCTCCAGACAAGAGGAGCATGGGGGTGTGGCAGTGGGCGCCACATGCCAAGTGCCCAGCTTGGTGGCCGAGTGCAGCAGGGCACGGATGTCAGTGCAGGCTGGGCTGATCCTCAGTCAGAGGAGGCTCAGCCGGGTGAAGAGGGGTGGCAGGTTCCAGGCTGGGCAGCACGGTCTCCCTTTGAGAGGTCCTGGGACCAGCAAAGGAGGCAGCGACCTCACGAGCGGCAGGAAAGCTGAGAGGTGGGCAGGGTTGGCCCCTGGAGGGCCAGAATGCCACGGGAGCTCTGTGGGTGGTGTTCCTGTGCTCTCTCCCACAGCAGGCAGAAAGGCCCGGGGGAAGAGCTGGGCTGAGCAGTGTCCACAGCACTGCATTCGTTATGTGGCTGGGCTGGGTGGGTTGCTTCAGTCCATGAGTTCGAGACCACCCTACGTAACATAGTGCAACCCTGTCTCAAAAAGGGGTGGAGGTTGGTTTAAGTCTTATAAAGTGCAAAGCCAAGTGTTACTTGGCTCAGCAGAGGAAGATGGCAGCTGTCCCCAGTCCCAGGCCTGACCACCCCAGCTGTGGCCTTGGGAAAGATCTCGTGGCTAATAGACCTTCAGAGATTCTCTGACTGCTGGAGAACTTGAGTTCCATGAGCAGTTTTTCAAGCCTCTCCCAAGAAGGCATTTCCAGCTGGTGGAGTTCTTTAACAACAGGCTCTTGGGGAAGGGGCAGGGCAGTTCTCTAGTATTTGATTCTCGTAGTTTAAATACTCCAGCCCTGGGCAGTACCATGCCATGAATACCATGTTCCTGAACACAGACCTGGCGAGAGATTCACACTGCTGCTGTTGTGAGTCCCCACTGTGGCCTCCAGCATCCTGCTGCTCTGAAATCTCCTGAAGCATGTGCAGCACACACACATGCACACTTACACACACACACACACACACACACACACACCCCACAGCTGACTCTTCGGCACATCCTATTCAGTTCCCATCACTACAAAGTGGCCCTGGAGGAAACAGCCAGTCAGTCTAGTGTCTCTGAACCTCAGGGGCTTTGAGGCCCAACTGGCTCTTCCCCTAGTTGGCACTTGGTGTCTTAATCATAGTCAGCTTTGGTCATTAGTTCTGGAAGAGTCCCCAGGTTGGCCAAGTGCTCCATGTGTTGCTATCAAGGATTCATCTCCCCAACAGACAGGAAGGATCAAGGACCTAGGGCTCCTAAGTTAGGCCTGAGGCCCAGGAGGAGGCCATGGAGCATCTGAAACAGAAGGGAATGTAGGTGTCACCACCCTGTGGGGGCTCAAGGCCTGTACACCTGGCCTTGGCTGCCTGGTGCCCAAGTCCACCCGGCTGCCAACTCTTGAGATGACACCAAAAGGCCCACCTTGGGATGGTGTATCTTCTTCCCCTCCTTCCACCCCACCAGGATAAGACCCCAAGGGGCCAAAGTGCCCTGCTGTGCCAAGGGTGGCAGTTCAGGGGGGTGGAGGCAGCCAGCCTGGGGCCACCCTGATGCGAGGGCCAGCCCGTCTCCAGGAGAGCAGGAGAGGCCAAGTGGGCAGCTGAGGCTTCGTGCAGATATGGAACCTGAGCCGGTGTCCCCAGGGGCCCCCAGGGGCGTTCCTGTTGTCTAGAGAGACCTCATGCTGTCCTGCTTGTCCTCCCTCCCAACCACCCACTGCAGGTTTTTCATCATCAAGGAGAGCTTTCTCCTTTACTACTCTGAGAGCGAAAAAAAGAGCTTTGAAACCAACAAATACTTCAATATACATCCTAAGGTGAGACAGCCCTTCCAGGGCCACAGTGAAGGAGGGCTCATGGGGATACCAGGGGATGATAGGAGACAAGGTTCTGTTGTCTTGCTGCGGTCTAGTAGGGAGTTTTGAGAGCAAATTTTCACAAAGCGCAAGACCCCCAGCCCCTCATATGCCCCTAAGCCTTCCCCAGCCCTTCCTTTTCCTCCTGGGAGTCAGTTCTGGCCGCTGTCTTGTGGCCCCAGGGTCTGGTCCAACTGGGTCCTTTGGCTTTCTTTATCAGAGGTCCCTGAGTGACCAGAGCTGGTGGGGTGGGGCTGCTCTGGTTCCTCCTCAGGGTGTCATCCCTTTGGGGGGCTGCCTGGTGGAGGCCAAGGAAGAGCCCAGCATGCCCTATGCCATGAAGATCTCACACCAGGACTTCCATGTGAGTGAAGCATCCCTCAGCCTGGGTTCAGTGGGGGCACCCCAGCTTCTTCCTGCCTCCCCCGAACAGCCCTGAAGCACGCTGGTGTGGTCAGTGCCTGGGGTGGCTGGAGAGCAGAGTGGCCTACTCTCCAGCGTAGCCGCCTCTCAGGCATGCCCGTGGGTTCCTCTTCCCACCAGGGCAATGTCCTGCTGGCCGCCGAGTCCGAGTTTGAGCAGACACAGTGGCTGGAAATGCTGCAGGAGTCTGGGAAGGTGTAAGTGCTCAGCCTGGAGGGCTGCCTGTGGGTCCTGAATGCCCTGCCCGTCATCTGGGATCCTGGTGGGCACTGAGATGGGGCTTCGGGAGCTGGCCAGGATGGAGAGAGGAAACAGGCCAGATTTCAGAGCACCTGTGCAGGTTCCCTGATTGAGCCTGGGAAGGGTCTTTAGTCACAGGTGGTAGAGATGAACATCATGTATCTCCAAGTCTTGGGAGTGATTCAGTGTCACTGGTTGTATTTGGCACCTCCTTGAAACCATTTCACTGCCCAGGCCTGTAATTAATCCTAGGGAGGGCCAGAGCTAGTGCTTTGTAAATCTGGGTCCAGAACACAGTGGTCCTCAGACAACACAGTCTATTTGCACACAAATGCCTATCCTAGGTCCAAAAAATAACACTGAGTCTCACCTTGTGCCTGTGCTCAGTGGTGACCATGCAGTGGCATAGAAGCCACCTGGAAAGTAATCTCTTTCCTGTTCTGAAAGCACTCTCCGCCCAGTCCCTAGTGCCCCTCTTTGCAGCCCAGGTCAGGCTCCCAGCACTGTAACTGATCGATGTTGGTGTAGTGCCCAGAGCCCTGGGTGCCACAGCGACAGTGAGCACAAGCTGAGATTCTGGAGAGAGGATGGGCGAGTACAAAGCATGCGAATTCTCTTTCTCCTCCACCTTTCCGAATTGACGTTTTTGTTTCTTCTTCTTCTCTCCTCTGTCCCATCTGCCCTCCCTCACCAGGACCTGGAAGAATGCCCAGCTGGGAGAAGCTATGATCAAAAGCCTGGAGGCCCAGGGGCTGCAGTTGGCTAAAGAAAAGCAGGAGTATTTAGGTTGGCTGCAGGGGATCTGAGGGTTCCTAAGGGGAGCTTGGGAGGGGTGTCTCAGGTGGGGCTCAACAGGCTCCACGTAAGGAGTGACTGGAAGGCTTCATTGAGCCTTAAATGTTCTTTTGGTCAATGTGGCTGTAGGCAAGAGACTGTGGTGCCCAGGAGCCCGGACTCTGAACCCAACCTTGTCACTTACCGGTCAGCTATGTGTGTCTTTAGGGAACTCAGCCACTCTAACATTGATTTCCTCCTCCTTAAAGTGGAGATAAAAATAGTCTTTAGCTTTTAGAGGCAGAGTGGAAGTCAAAGAAAACATGCCTATGGGTGCTCGTGGTGGGCTTGTAGTGAGAGATCCATAACTGGAGCTGACCTTGTCCTCCTACCCAGGTCCTGTACTTGGAAGAGAAGCTGGTGAAGCTGGGACCTTGCTCGTTGCATGTCCCTGTCCTCTTCTATCCACTGAAACTTGCAACCCTGCACTGGTTCCCCTCTGCCTGCTGCGCACACCTCCTTCCTCACCTCAGGGCTCTGCGCTCCCTCTAGCCAGACACTAGTGCAGGGCGTGAGGACTAGGGCTACGGCAGCCCTTGGGGCTGCAAAGACTCAAGGATGAGGTCCTGTCCTGGTCCTGTGAAAGCACAAAGCAGGGATGACAGCCAGAAAGGAGGAAGCAGCTTAGGCCATGGAGGTAGCTTCCCTCATCAGAGCTTGGCCCAGCCCCTGGCTAGCAGGGGTTCTAGGCTCTTTGTGGGGAGAGGCTGAGTCCACTCAGGACCTCAGATCTGAGGGAACCTTTTGTGAATGTGTGCTTGCTTTGGCAGACAAACTGATGGAAGAGACCGAAGAACTGTGCCTTCAGAGGGAGCAGAGAGAGGTAGGTGCACTGGAAGATGTTGAGACCTGGCACGCTTCCCGCCCTGGCCCTCAGCAGCCCACAGCATGCTGGCTTGTATTTCTAGCAGAGTGTCACGGTGGGATGCAGGGGCCTGGGCCCCCAGGGGATGTGCTGGGAAGTCAGATGGGGTGGTGCAGCAAGGCCAAGGGAGATGACAATGCTTGCCACTGGCTGTAGCTTCTGGGATGGAGGTGTATTTTTCCTTGCCAACTCAGAAGGAAAGTAGACAAGGGTCAGGGACCACCATCCAAAGAAAAAGCTATCCAAGCATTTTGTAAGCTGCTTGTCACTGATACTCACAGGAGACTAGGATGGCCTCTGTTAACCAGAGATGGGGGTCTGGGCCTATTAGGGTGGTGGAGTTTGATGATCTTGGGGTTCCTTCCTTCTCTGTTGACAACACAGTTCCTGAGCAGGCTCATGATTGGCTTGAAGCAGCATGTGGGGTGAAGGAGACGCTCATTGGTCCCACTAAAGTTCATGTCATGTCAGATCTCCAGGCCGGGTGGACCTTGCCTGGTCTGGGGAGCCACTCCCACCTGAAGGGCAGGGTAGGGTAGGAGTGTGGAATTGGAGCCAGCTATCTGTATTTGACTTTCACCACTTGTAGTTGTTCCACCTCAGGCAAGTTATTAACCTGATGAATGTCAGTACTCTCATCTGGAAGAGGAGGAGAACGATAGAACCCATCTTCTTAGGGATGTTTTGAGGATTAAGGAAAATGTTACCGATAAAGTGTTCAGTTTTCGGCACCTAGTACATGCATAATGAACATCTGTGTTTATGAGTGCATGTTGTTATTAATTAACAACACATCCTGCACATGAACTGTCTGAGACCCAAAGCTACAGAGTGGCTGTGTGGAGAAGCCCACGGCGGGAGGCCCTGATGGAGTCCACTTCTCTGCCTCGTCACTTTTCCTTTTCCTTTTCCTCTTGCCTGTAAGCCGCAGGGCGGGGACTAGCAGCCTAGACAGGTTCAGTGCCTGCTCTCAGGAGCCCCGCACTTCCTCACCATCCCTCACTGGCCTCCGCAGTCAGGGAACGCATGTGCCCTTTGCACCCCAAACCTTCCCACGGCCTGCGCAGCACCTGCCTGGGATGTGGAATGACCTGTGATTCTAATCCAGTAAGACAATCCACTTTTATTTTTCTTTCTCTAAAATTTTATCAGTTATTCTGGCCCATTTATTCTTCCGGCTGGATTTCAAGTCATTTGTTGATTACAAATAATTAAAAAGGTTGAGGCTGTGTATTTGGAAGCCTGGATTTGAGGACTGTCCTCCTGGGTCTCTCTGTTCCCCAGGGCCTGGGTCTCCATGTCCACAGACTCTCATCTGGGTCCCCACTTAGAGTCTGGGCATTTTTGCCACGCAGTCCTGTTTTGAGTGGGACTTTGGTGTGTCACCAGCAACTTAAAGACAGGCGATTGGAGAAGCTGGGCTGGGATGGGGTGATGGACACAGCCACCAGCAGGGAGACTTATCCGTCAGAGAGGCTAAATCTGGGGCACACTCGGCCGGAGGAAAATTTAGATACTCTATCTAGGTCTTTAGCCAGGAAATTAGGACAGCAGAGACCCATTGCACACAGGCCTTGCTTAATGCCACCGCTCATTGGAGGGAGGCTGTCAGCTATGAACTGTCTTTTTTGGTGCAAAATTAGAGTAAATCTCAGGCCCAGCTGGCACCTGCAGTGGCAGGTGCTCTGGGCCAGCAGGAGAGAGAGAACTGTGCCCAGGTCTGCAGTCCTTGTCCACCACGTGCTATAGATCAGCATCTTTTCCTGTCCTGACCAAGGAGTCATTCTATCAGTTTTCCTTTCTTCACTTGCCATCCATTCCATGGGTCTGTCTCCCTGTCTCTTCCCCATCTCCACTCCAGGGCAGAGACTGCCAGGTGTGCTTCACATTGCACAGGCATTTGGTACAATGGCCTAGTGATAAAGATTCTCCTGATGGTTTGTGAGGTCTGTCAGGCAGGCTGGCCTAAAGGAAGACTCATGGGGTGGCACCATGAGGCCTGAATTAGAGTTTCAACTTTATAACTGACTGACTGATCTTGGGCTTGTCAGTTGATGCCTCTAAGCTTCAGTTTCTCCATCTGAGAAATGTAGGTGAGAGCACTCATTGCTACAACCAGGATGGAATGCAGGGAAGGGCTTCTTGTAGTGGAGAGGGCCATGCATTGTGCACTTGGGAGTACAACCTAATGCCCTCCATGTGCCAGAAAGGGTCTGGGACTCTGGGGGCCTGAGGAGAAGAGTACAGGGAGAGCCATCCCGGGCCTCTCTGCCTAGGACTGAAGGACCATGCTCTTCCTTGGGTGCAAGTCCCCTGCGGGTATGTGAGTCTCTCAGCCTCATCTCCTATCCCCTGCCTCCCACACACTGGAGGAGGGTGCCTGCCTTCCTTTCCTTTTCTGGCTGAAGTATGAGAGCCCAGCCTTGCATGTGGGCACATACATGGGAAATCAGACATGCCCAGGACCAGCCTGGCAGGGTGCTAGCCATATCAGATTCTCCTGGTCAGAATACATTGTGAGTGAGAAAGAATGTCATACTTCAAGTATGAAGCTCTTTACCAACCTCCCTGATGAATGTTGATCCTGATTCTGGGTAACTCACTGCTTCCAAGGGTACTTGAAAGTGCTTCTTTGCACTGAGTTGAAGTTTGCCTTCTAGTGCCTTCTTTCCACCCTTGTGTTCCTGCAATTTATGTAGGATCTAAAGGTCAGTAGAACAGGCACGATGAGGTGGAGAAAGGCTTCCGTGGCGTCAGGTCTTAGCCAAGACTCAGGCTGCAGTGGAGTTACTGCACTCATACCATCTTGGCCTACAGGAGCAGAAACTTTTGCCCCTTCAGGTTTCTAAAATGAAGTTTCCTCTCTAATCAGCCTCCCGGGCTATTCCTGGACATCAGCTTCTCTTAAGAGTCTTACAGGTGAAATGAAAAGTACAGAAGTGAACAAGGAGAAAGGAAAGTTCTCTCTCTCTTTCCCTCCCTCCCTCCCTGCCTCCCTTCTTCCCTCCCTCCCCCCCCTTTTCATTAAAACTGATGGAAGGGTACAGAGTTCCCATAGACCGTCTGCTGCCCCCACCTGCCAACCAGCTTCATCCCACACCTCTTTTGTCACAGTTGAACTTGTGCCTTCACTCTCACCCAAAGTTCAGAGCTTGCCTTGGGGCTCACTCTCTGTGTATATTCAATGGATTTTGACCACTGTATGATGTCATGTGCCCATCACTGTAGTATCATACAGGAAAGATGTCTCACTGTCCTAAAAACCCTCCATGCTGCACATATTCACCTCTTCTTCCCCACTCACCCCTGGCAATCTTGGATCTTTGTGCTGTCTCCCAAGTTTTCTTTTCCAGAATGTCATATACAGCCATTGGAATCATACATGTTTAGCTTTTTCATATTGGCTTCTTTTACTTAGCACTATTCATTTAAGCTTCCTTCATGTCTTTTTGTACCTTGGTAACTCATTTTTAGCACCAAATAATACTCTGTTGTCAGAGTGTATTGCATTTTGTTTATCTCTTCTCCCCATTGAAGGACATCTTGGTTGCTTCTAAGTTTTGGCAGTTATAAAGAAAACTACTGTAGGGGCCGGAGATTTAGCTCAGTGGTTTCGCCACCTGCTGCGCAAGCTCAAGGACCCAAGTTCAATCCTTGGTACCAAAAAAAGGAAACTACTGTAAACATAAGTATATAGTTTTTTTTTTAGTGGATGTTCATTTCAGTTCATTTGAATAAGTAACCTGAAGAACAGTTCCTGGATTATAGAGGAAAATTATGTTAGTTTTGTGAGAAGCTGACAAGCTCTTCCAAAGGAGCTGGGCCATTTTGCATTCCCATCAGCAATGAATGAACAACTCTTGTTCTTGCTCTCCGCATTTTTGCTAGCATTTGATGTTGTCGATGTTTTGGATTTTGGCTATTTTAGTAGGTGTGTAGTGGCGTTTCACTGTTGTTTGAGTTTGTGATTACCTAATAACATGATGTTTGAGATTTTTCACATGTTCATTTGCCATTTGTAGATCTTTCACTGGGTGTCTCTTATGGTCTTTTGCACATTTTAAGACTGAGTTGTTCATTTTCTTTGATTTCTAAGAGTTTTTATGTTTTGGCTAACAGTCTTTTATCAGAAACATGTGCAAGTATTCCCTCCCATTCTGTGGTTTATCTTTGCACAATTCAACAGCCACTTTGGAGGACGGTTTGGCAGCTTCTTAAAAACTCCTGTACTTTTTCCATGTGACTCAGCAATTCCACTTCTTGACATTGTCTTTTGCAGAGGAAAAGTTAAAAAATTTTAGTGAACTCCAGCTTGTCAGTTATTTTATGGTGTTGAATCTAAAGAGTCAGCATTCCGGTCACCCAGATTATAGTTTTGTGTTTTATACTTGGGTTTATGGTTCATTTTGAATTTATTTTTTTGTGAAAGGTGTAAGGTTTGTGTCTAGGGTCTCCTTTCTCTTTCTTTCTTTCTTTCTTTCTTTCTTTCTTCCTTTCCCTCCTTCCCTCCTTCCTTCCTTCCCTCTCTCCCTCCCTCTCTCCCTTCCTCCTTCCTTCCATTTAAAATTTAGGATCAGTTTGTCAATAGCCATAAAATAATGTGGCTATTTTCACTGTTATTGTATTGAATATAATGATCAAGTTGGGAAGAAATGCCATTTGACAATACTGAGTCTTCCTATCCATGAACATGGAGTAGCTCTCCATTTATTTATTTATTTATTTATTTATTTATTTATATCTTTCATTAGTTGTGTAGTTGGGACCTTGCGCTTGTAAGGCAGGAGGCAGAACCACTGAGCTAAATCCCTGGCTCAAATCTAAGTACTTTTTAAGGGATACTAATATAGACAGTAATGTGTTTGTAATTTCAAATTCCATTTGTCTGTTGCTGGTATACAGGAAAACAATTGACGTTTGAACATTAACCTTGTAACCTTGCTACAGTTGTTTTTGGGTACCAGGGATTGAACTCAGGACCTTGCACTTTGGAGGCAGGCAGCAGAACCACTGAGCTAAACCCCCGGCCCCTTGCTACAATTGTTTATGAGCTACAGGAATTTTTGTGTCAATTTTCTTGGATTTCCTGCATAGATGATCATGTCATCTGTGACAAAGACAATATTATTTTCCTGTCCCCAATCTGTGTACCATTTATTTCCTACTCTTTTCTTACCACATTACCTAGGACTTCCACTACAATGTTGAAAAGCACTAGTGAGAGGGAACAGCCTTGCTTTGTTACTGGTTGGAGGGAATGCTTCTAGTTTTACACCATTAAGCATGGTGTCAGCTGTAGGGTTTGTCCTGTTGTGTTTTTTTGAGACAGGGTCTTGCTATGTAGTTCAGGCTGCCCTTCAACTCATTATGTGGTCCAGGCTGGCCTCGAACTCACAGCAGTCCTTCTGCCTCAGCCTCCCAACTGCTGGGATCACAGGCAGTGCCACCACACCTGGCTTGGCTGCAGGTTTTGTACATGTTGAGCCAGTCCCTTCTATTCCTAGTTTATTGAGTATTTTAATCACCAATACATGTGGGATATTGTCAAATGCTTTTTCTGCCTATGTTGATATGCTCTTGTGTTTTTTTATTCTTTGCCTTGTTCCTGTGATAGATTACATTAATTGATTTTTGAATACCGAACGACTCTTGCATACTGGTAAAATTGCATTTGGTCATGATGAATAATTATTTTTATATATTGTAGGATTTTTTTTTTTTTTGGTACCGGGGAATGAACTCGGGACCTTGTGCTTATGAGGCAGGCGGCAGAACCACTGAGCTAAATCCCCAGCCCAATATATTGTAGGATTTAATTTGCTGATAATTTATTGTTGAATTTTGCGTCTGTGTTGAATGGTACAGGTCTGTAGTCTCCATTTTCTATAATGTCTTTATTGAGTTTTGGTACTACAGTAATGCTAGCCTTATCAAATGAGTTAGGAAGTGTTCCTTAGGCATCTATCTTCTGGAAGATATTATGGAGAATCGGTATAATTTCTTCCTTAAATGTTTTGTTGAATTCACAGAGAACCCATCTGGGCCTGATATTTTCTGTTTTGAAAGGTTTTAAATTACTGACATAATTTCTTCAGTAGATATAGGCTTATTCAGATTGTGTGTTTCTTGCATCTTCTTTCTTTTTCTTTAATGAAAAAATAAAACATATTTGAATAACCAGATAATAAAAGAATAGCAATAGTTATTACACTGTGTATCATTATCTTCAAAGTAGTTACTAAGCACAAGACATAAACCAAAAAGATTCTTATAAAAAAGAAACAGAAAGGGCCAGGGATTTAGCTCAGTGGTTCCGCTGCCTGCTTTGCATGCGCGAGGATCCTAATTTGATTCTTGGTACCAAAAAAAACAAAAAACAAAAAAGAAGTAGATAATAACACAAACTTTTTTTTCAATGAACTAAGATAAACTTTCAGTATAAATGAAATGAATTAGCATATATATTGAAATTTTTTTTAAACAATGAAATATGTGACTTTGGGAAGTACTTGGACTTTTCCTTACTGCATGTCTTGCTGCTATCTTTGCTCTTTATTTGTATCTATGTCTATTTTTTTCTCATGTAAGAGAAACCATATGATATTTGAGCCTCTAACATATTTCACTTGACATTATGTTCTCCAGTTTCATCCATTTACCTGCGAATGTCTCAATTCTATCTTTACTTATGATAGTGTAGTAGTAAAAATGCCACATTTCCCTCATGCATTCATGTGTTGATGGACGTATATGCTGTTCCCAAGATCTAGCTATTTTATATTGTGCTGCTGTAAACATGGGTATGATTCCTGTGTCTTTTGACAGATTATGTCTTTTAAGAAATCGATTCTTTTCATGTAGTAGTTTATCAAGTTGTGGACATAGGGTTGCTTATAATACTCCTTTATTGTTCTTTTAGTGTCTGTGGTACCTGTGTTGATATTTCTTCTTTGTCTCTTCTACTTCTGATATTAATGATTTGTGTCTTCTCTCTTTTCTTTTTTAGTTACCCTTGCTAGAGGCTTATGCATTTTATTGGTCTTCTCAGAGAACCAGATTTTTGTTTTGTTAAATTTCTCTATTGATTTCATTAGTTTCTGCTGTAATTTTTATTTCTTTTCTTCTGTTTATCTTGGATTTAATTTCTTTTTCTAGGTTCCTAAGGTGGACTCTTTGATTCCTGATTTTAAATCTTTTTCTTTTTTTCCAATATATTCATTGACTGCTTTAAAATTCCCTCTAAATACTTTTTTTTCCTGCACTTGGCAAATTTTGGTGAGTTGTATTTTCATATCATTCAAAATATTTTTGAACCATGAGTGGTGATACATGTCTGTAATCCCAGTACTCAGGACGCTGAGGCAGGGCAATGGCCATGGGTTTAAGGCTAGCTTAAACTACATAGTGAGACCTTGTCTCAAAAAAACCAAAACCAAACCCCCCCCAAAATTTTTAATGTCTCTTGAGATTTCTTTTTTGACATTTGTTAATTAGAAATCTATTGTTTAATTTTTAAGTATTTTGTGGATTTTCCAGCTATTTTTGTGTTATTAATTTGTAGTGTAATTCTTTTCTTTTCTCTTTTTTTTGTACTGGGGATCGAACTTGGGTCCTTGCACTTGCGAGGCAGGCGGCAGAACCACTGGGCTAAATCTCTGGCCCTGTAGTGTGATTCTTGAGAGCAGACATTGTGTGATTTATATTGTTTTAAATTTGTTACAGTGTGTTTTGTGGCTCATCTTGGTGAATGCTTCATGTGAGCTGGAGAAGAATGCGGTGGTTGCATGACATAGTCTGTAGGTGTCTTAATTTGTTGTGCTTTACATAGGCTGAGTGGCTTAAACTACAGAACTTTATTTCTCATGGTTCCATAGACTGGAAAGTTCAAAATTAAGGTGCCACCCAAGCATGTTTTATTCTGAGACCTCTTCTGTTGTTGTGTAGGCAGCTGCCCTCTCAGTATGTGTTCATGTTCTCTCTTCTTGTACACACATGGGGAGAGACCAAGAACAAGTTCTCTGGTGTCTCTTTTTAAAAGGCATAATTCCATCATGAAGGTCCTACCCTTATGACTTCATCTAACCCCACTTATCTGCGAAAGGTCCTGTATTTAAACACTATCATACTGTAGGCTAGGACTACAAAAATTCAACATATGTGAGAACACCAACATTCAGTTCATAAGAGATGTCAATTATATCCAGTTGATTGATAGTGCTCTTGAGCTTAACTATGTCTTTATTGATTTTCTACTTGCTAGATCTGTCAGTGTTTGATAGATGGTCTCAACATTGCCAACTATAATGGATTCATCTATTTCCCTTTGCCACATGTACTATATTTTGATGCTTTTTTCTTGGGCACATATATATTCAAGATTGTTATATCTTCTTGGAAGTATTAACCTCCTTTTAAAAAATCCTTGATAACTTTCTTTACTCTAAAATCTGCTCTGTCTGAAATTAATATAGATACTCCCAGTTTCTTTTAGTTAATGTTATCATGATATATTTTTCTTCATCCTTTTACTTTTAATTTATATGTATTTTTATATTTAAAGTGAGTTTCTTATAGGCAACATATAGTTGGGTTTTGTCTTGATCCACTCTGAAAGTTTCTGTCTTTTAGTTGGTATATTTAGGTCACCGACATTTAAAGTGACTATTGATATAGTTTATGACATCTACCATATTTGTTATTGCTTTTTATTTGTTATGCTTTCTATGTCTTCCACACATTTTTTTAAATTTTAATTATGCATTTTGTGATTCTATTTTCTCCTTTCTTACCATATAAAAAATTTTCAGTGATTGCCCTAGAGTTTGGAGGACATATTTACAACTAATCAAAGTCCACTTTCAAACATGCTATTCCTAATGTCTCCATCCCATCCCATTATTTTGTCATTCATTTTACTTATATAAGTGCACATAACATGTAGAAATACATGTTCACATAACATGTAGAAATACACAAGTATACATAACTGAATATATTATTGCTATTATTGTTTTGAACTTACTATTATCTGTTAGATCAATTATAAATAAGTAAAAGTGTTTATTTTACTTCCAGTCATTATTTTCTGATGTTCTTCCTTTTTAATGTGGATCTGAATTTCTGAACTATATCACTTTGCTTCTCTCTGAAGAATTTCTTTTAACACTTCTTGTAAGTTGGGTCTACTGGTAACAAATTTTCTCTATTTTTGTTCATCTGAGAGGATGTTAATTTCTACTTTTTTTCTTGTTTGTATGGTTTCTGAGGAGATATTGAATGTAATTCTTATGTTTAGTCCTCTTTACTCTTATATAGAAAAGTTCTTTTAACCTGGTTTCTTTAAAGATTTTTGTCTTTGATTTTTTAACATTTGAATATGACTTAGTGGAGGGTTTTGTTTGTTTTACATTTATCCACTTATTCTCTCATCTTCCTGGATCTGTGATTTCAACATTATTTTGGGTATTGTTTCGAATATTGCTTCTGCTTCTTTCTTCTTCAAGTATTCCCATTACATATATGTTACATCTTTTGCAGCTGTCTGACAGATTTTAGGTATTCTTTTCTGGTTTTTCATAGTCTCTTTTCTCTTTACTTTTAAAAACTTTTAAAAGGCTCTATTATTAAGCACAAACTTCTTTCCTCAACTGTATCCAGTTTATTCATGAGCTCATCACAGGAATTTTTCATTCTGTCATAGTATTTTCCATTGCTTGCATTTCTTTTTATTTTCTCTTAGAATTTTTATCTCTCTACTTACATTACCCATCCATTTTTGCATGTCTACTCTTAGCATATTAATCACAGTTGTTTCAGGGTTTTTAATTTCTGGTCTGGTCATTCTAACATTCTTGCCATATCTGACTCTGGTTCTGATACTTTTTGAATCCTTTAAAACTGTCTATTTTGCCTTTTGGTAGTCTTGTGATTGTTTGTTGAATGCCAGAGGCATGTAAAGTATGTAGAACAGTAAGTTCATAGTAAACATTAGGCAATACTATCATCATAAATCAACTGTTTGTGCATTCTCTTTTCTGATCTTTTGAGTTGCTGTCCATTTCCTCAAAGGTACAGTTTGAATTTATAATACAAGTTAACATTTTAGCACTTACTATGTTGCAAGCAATCAGAATAGGTCAGTTCCTGTAATCTTCCTAATAACCCTCTGAGGTAGTACTGCCTCATTTCAGGGAAATACCCATCCCAGTTTTCTCTCTGCACTGCATCCTGAGGAAGTTTAGGTCACTAACCTCATTTGCCATTTCTATGGTAAGTACAATGTATCAGTCAGTATTTACTAGATAAACAGATATAATACAAGGTTTATAAATATGTATGAATTTACAAGATTGGCTTACAATGGCCACTCAAAGTCAGATGAGGAAGAGTGCAGAGGATCTGCCTGCACACTGGAGACCGAAGGATTTAGTCAAAGGCCTGGAGCTCAGTGCAGTGTCCTGTGCGAGTCTGTATCAGGAGGCTGATGGGTCTTCGAGGGAAGGCTGTGGAGTCTACTTCAGAAGGCCACAGGATCTGTGACTGAAGCCGGAGTCTGCACTGGAAGGCAGGAGATGACATCCAAGGTGAAGACTGGAGCTCCTCTGAAGTAACAGAAACAGATCTGTCCTTTCTCATTTCCCCTTTATACCACCCAGACCCCTCCGAGCCACCCAGGGGCAGGTCCTCCACACCCTAGGGTGTGGAATTGCTGAGCTGATTTAGTTAAGTTTCTCTTAACTACCTTCTCAAATTGACACAGTCAACCAATCATCACACACAACATGTCCTTGACTGAATTCCTGATCTTCTCTGGCACAGCTGGTGGTTTTCTGATGGTCCCTATCCCAGGAATGCACCCTACCCCCTGGTTTATGCAGGTCAGAAACTTACAAGTCTTCTCTCCTTCTACCCTTTCCTGCCTCCCCCAGATCTAGAATCTACCAGGGGACTTGTCCTCCCTCTGCCCTGCTCTGTCTGGCTCCCACTGCTGCTAGGTTTTGCCTGCACTAATTCAGTGAGCTCCCACCTGGGCTCCTGAAACTGCTTCTGGTCCCTCTTTATCCTTTCCTCCAAACTGCAGCCATAGGCACTGTTTAAAATGGAAATCAGATCGTGCTTCCCACCATCTCCCTTCTTCCCGCTTGAAACCTTCATTGCTTCTTGCTCAGGAAGAAAGACCCAGATCCTCAGCATAGGCCAAGGCTCTACACGGTCTAGCTTCTGTCAGCCCTTCCAGCCTCTCTCCCACCATGTTCTCCTTCACTCTGCACTCAGCCATACAAGCCTATCTTGGTTCTTTCAAGGGACTGTTTTTCCACAGGGCCTTTGCACATAAGGTTCCTGCTGCCTGGAATGTTCCTTCCTTGTCCTCCTATTCATTGTCCTTTGACTGTCAGCTCAAGAATCACTTGATCTTCCCCTAATCTTTCCACCTCCACATACTACCTATTCCCATTCAGGACAGTTCTACATGGAACTGGGTCCCTGTACCATATATAATATATCTTGGCTACTCCAATGTGTCTGATTATTTCAGCAACATTTCATTCCTGATCTGACTTTATTAATAGCTTCACTAGCCTCTAAGCTCCATGAGTGTGTCTTCAGATCCTTAGTGCATCACCTGGCAGGTGCTCAGAACACTAAGCACTCTGTAAAGATGTGTGGCATAAATGACTAGAATTATAAGAAAAATACTCACCAGTTTTTTTACTGGAATAACATTGAGCCTGTAAATTACTTGCGAAGAGTCTTTACTGTATTGTCTTCCTAATCAGGAGCCTTATGCCACTGCATTCTTTTTAAGAGTATAATAGTTTTACTGAGGACTAGAATCATGTCTAGTGAAGCATGGCAAACAAGAATTGTTTGGCTTGGAGGACAGGAAGCTTAGGAACAGAATTGCTCTTTTAAATACTTGAAGGGACAGAAGTCTTGTTCCATGGCCCCATGCGGGGGAAAGGGGGGTGAGTTGGACCCATTGAAAAGTTGAGGGGAGGCAGATTTGGGCTCAGGTGAAAGCAGTAGACGAAACAGACTGCCCTCCTCCCTTGGTGTCTGTGAGCAATCTGGGGGGACCAGGTGTTGGCCACTGTCCTTGGTTTTGCTAATTTCCAGTTTGGCTAAGGGCTGCCCACTGGCCTGGAGAGAGGCTCCAGAGGAGGGTGTGGCTCAAAAGGAAAGAAAGGCCAGGGGTGAGGCAGCTGCTGAAGGAAAAGAAAGTTTGGGCAAAGGACAGAGATGCATAAGGGCTTTGGAAGGAAGTTTTGCTGCATAAATGATGTGTAACCCTCTCATTGGGACCTCATAAAGATTTCAAAAGGATCTATCATTCATCAGTGCTTTTATGTCTGTGACTTTCAGAGAATCACAGCACTGAGCCTGGTAGGGGGTTGAGCTTGCAAGGAACAGAACTTTTTAATCAAGTTGTTCAAGGGCAAAATGGGCTATCTTAAGAAATGGGAGCTTTTCCTGTCATGTGTCACTCAAGCAGAACTTGGACCATCTCATGGCAGGAAAACCAAGCAAGGGATTCAAGCATCTGATGAAGACTGAATTTCCTTTAAAGTAGCTTTGAAGCTGGGTGCAGTAGCGCATGCCAGTAATCCCAGCTATTCAGGAGGTTGGGACAGGAAGCTTGCAAGTTTGAGCCCAACCTGGACAACTTAGGAAGACCCTATTTCAAAATAAAAATTGAAGGGCTAGTAATGTAGCCCAGTGCAAGGCCCTGGGTTTATTCCACAGTGCTACAAAAATAGGTAGATGATTGATAGATAGATAGATAGATAGATAGACAGACAGTTTGCCTTAACTCTGAAGGGCTCCAATTCATGGGCACCCATTCATCTGGCCCTTTCACCCCACAATAAACACTATTTGGGCTCAGGTAGTTAGTGTCTCTCAGGTAGAAAAGGCATCACATTGCCTGAGATCACAAAAGGAGGGAGGAAAAAAGAAAATGATTGCTTCATCATATTCTTTTTAGATTTTAGTTTCCCCTTCTGGTTCTTGGAGGCATAACTGGCACCTGCTGGCATCATGAGGTCCTTGCATGCTAGGGAGGGAAGGAATGGGGTTTCAATCATTTACTCAACCCATTTTCAACCACAAAAGGGTATCCTTGTGTAAGAGTGAGCAAAGGAAAATGTTGGCAAGTTGGAGTGGTAAAGAGGCTTTCAGGGAGGGAGGTTGTGAGGATGTAAGCTGAGGTCCTCCCACTGGGTACTAGTGGTCATTCTGAAGCAGCAGCAACTTTGGGACCTGTAAGAGCCAGGTGCCTTTGAGACATTTTAGCTCAGGGATGTTCACAGCTTATAATTTGCCCAGGTCCCTACACAGATCTTGCATAGCAGGCAGAGGCCCTCAGAGGGGAATCAGTCAGATCTATTGAACCTGAGGCCAGAGAGGGTTTTCATCATTAGTAACTTCGTGTATCAGCTCCTGAGCATATATTGAAATGGGGCACTGGGTCAAACTTTTCTGAAGCTCTGAACTTTTTTTTCTTTGAAAGGGGGAGTCTATAAGAATACAATTTTAATGTTATTTATACTATGATTGTGTGTAGCCTGTCATAAATAGACAGGCTACAACTGCAGACTCTCAGAGGCTTTTAATAGCACAGTGCGTTTCTCAGTCATCTACATGGGTCAGCTGGGGCTTGTGATCTATGTCTTCAGGCTAGGGACCCTTGCTACTACTGTTTGCTGGACAGTGATTGCTATGGCAGGAGGAAGGGAATGTAGCCCATCAAGCACTGTCTCAAAGGCATCTATCTGGAAGCCACACATTTCTGCTCACATCCATTGGCCTTGGCAAGACCTATGCACCCCACTGTGTAGCAGGCACATTGCAGGCACATTGCAGCTGCTCGTGCACCTAGAGGACCATCAAAATTCCAATGAGCAGTCCTGGTGATGGCCGCATTTGGCAAACAGGTCAGTTTGTGACCAGTGGTCCTCACCCAAAGTGCTAATAATGATTAGATGGGGAAGAAATAACTGTTTGGGTCAGAAGTTTAGGAATGGAGGTCATGGCATTTGGAATCATATTTTATTCCTTGTCTATATTTCCTCAAAGCCAGTGGCAATGCCCTCCTATAGGCAGCCCCATTTCCTGGTAGGGTTCCCATTATACTGGAGAACAAAGCCACCAGGTGAAAATTAGAGTGTAATTTGGAGTTGGAAGGTGAGAAGGTGGATATAGAAATAATATCCTCCCATGGTGTAAAATGTGGAGGAACAAAGCAGTTGTCACAAAAATGCTTCCAGCCAAATTTCACATGAAATGTACCTCCCAGTACCATCTGCCTTTGAACCCCAGGGAAATAGGACTCCTGGAGGGCTCGTGGTCTGTAGGAAAACACTCAGGCTGTGACTTTCCCAAAGCAGCCGGTCTGGCTCCATGCAGCCTCTCCTGGGTTTTCTGATTTTCCTGCAGCCTTGGGGTTAGGTAGAGGGCAACTTTAGCCATCTGGCTCAGATACCTTAAGCAAAAGACCCCTTATTCTCTGACTTTGGGGTTGGGAATGGATTTTCTTTGCCACTTCTAATTGACATCACTCTGGGGATCTTTAATGGAAGTACATCCAGCTTTTCCTCTAGGACTGCAGGTCACGGAGCTGGCCAGCAGAGCAGGCGTTTTTCTAATCACATTCAGCCACAGGACACACTAGAGCTAGATCATTTCTAGATCCCACCTTCAGCTTGCAAATTGTGTTTGAATGGGCCAAATTCATCACAGATTTGGAGTTTGTTGAAAACTACCATTGAGAGGGGCTAGTCCAGCCTATGCCCCAGGCTGAGCTAGATCCCAAAGGGTCCCCTGTACTGGGGTGAGGGGCCCTCTCTTCCTGTGACTCTTCACTTCCTCTTTGATTCTCCTCAGGAACTTGAGCGCCTGAACCAGGTGCTGGAGGCCGAGAAGCAGCAGTTTGAGGAGGTGGTGCAGGAGCTGAGAGTGGAGCAGGAGCAGATCAAGAGGTGGTGGCAGCGCCCCTGGAAGGGCCCAGGGAGGGCACCCTGGCATACAGCATCGTAGCCTCTGCTTAGAAAGGCCTGACTGGGTTTGGATTTCTCTTCCCAACACTCCAGGCCTTGGGTGTGCCCAGAGGAAGCTGTCATTTGTGCCCATTGATAATGATCTTTTGCAATGTCATGAATTGGAGCATGAGGCATGAGGAGAGCAGGCAGGCTCCCTCCAAACAACCAGCCCCTCCTGCCTCAGTGAAAACCCCCTACCCAGGCTCGGTCAGGAACAAGCTGGCCTGGCCTGGAGGTAATGTTAGCCGAGACCCCCAACATTCTGTCTCCTCTGTACAGTCCTTTCTTATTTTGGCTAATGATATCATTTGGGATCTTTAGCTCCTTGTATTGTTTGCAAAACTAGTTGCACATTATAATAATCTACTCAATTATCATCTTTTGAAAGGAGGACCCTCAACATTTATGGGTCTTTTTTGGTACCGGGGATCGAACTTGGGACCTTGTGTTTTCGAGGCAGGTGGTAGAACCACTGAGCTAAATCCCTAGCCCTCAAAATTTATGTTTTAAAAAAAAGCACACCTGATGATTCAGATGTAGCCTATCCAGGAATTTGGAGACAGCTATTCTGGGTGGTGATGATGGTGGTTGCTATCTTCATCATCGTCACCACTGATCATCAATGATAATCCAGAAAAATTTTATTCCAACAACCTTATAAGACAAAATCAACTGTATGTGTATTTTGGGGAGGATCAGAAAAATCTTACCAAATCAAAAGCTAAGGATCTACTTACCTTCCAGAATTGTGCCAGACAGTGGAAAAGAAAATCTCCATTGAGAATCTTTTGTTCTGATTGGGAAAACCACACTCTCAGAAACATTAACACAATAATGTATAGTCAGGGCTAGAAGGCAGACTGCAGATTTCTTTGGTCTTAGGAATTAAGATATATGTGTCATAGGGCCCGGGATTTAGCTCAGTGGCCCTGGGCCTGCCTTGTAAGTGGAAGGTCCTGAGTTCCATCCCTGGTACCAAAAAAAAAAAAAAAAAAGATACATGTGTCACCCTTTCGGGTTTGAATAGAGATTAAGTGGAGCTGGCCTCAAAATGTGAGTAGGCCTTGGAAGATTGGGCAGGAAAAGGGAAGATCCTCCAAGCAGAAGTAGGGGAATCATCTAAAAGCCTGTGATGGCGAAGGCTTGTTAAGAAGGCAGAAAGAGCCAGGTGCGGTATTTTAGCCTGTAATCCGGCACTCAGGAGGCCAAAGCAGGAGGATGGCTGTGAGTTCAAGCCTGGGTTACATAGCGTGACCCCGTCTCAAAAAGCCAACAGCAATTTAAAAAAAAAAAAGAGGAGGAGGAGGAGGCAGAAGGAGTTTGTTTCCCCAGAGAGGGGCTTTAGTCATGTCTCGTGTCACAGTGATTATAGGTTATAGCAGGTACTGTCCAGGAAGACAGAGGCATGGCTGGTCCCCTTGGTTTCTCTGAGCTCCGCTCTGCCTGTGAGGTGGCTCTAGGTTTATCCTGCTTGACAGATCCATGTGCACCTGGAGCAGGTAACTCCACCCTCACTTGGCTGGGATCCCGTATCAGCCTCAACCCCTACAGTTGCTTTTGGAGCCCAGGGTTGCAGAGGGACTGGCCACACAGAGCACCCCTGTGCCACATCAGGAGGTACAGCAGAAGCATTTCTGTGGGCACCGCTATACCTAGCCCTCTGTCCCCACAGGGAACTAGAACTCACTGCAAGATGCCTCAAGGGTGTGGAACAAGAGAAAAAGGAACTGAGGCAGCTCACGGAATCTTTGCAGCAGACACTGGAGGTGAGGGGCTGCTTGTGGCTGGTGGCTGGCTGGGCAGGCTGGTTGGTTGAGCTGTGTGACCCTGGTTTTCCCAACAGCATTTCCCCTTGGTGTACCGGGCAGGAAGAGGTGCTCATCTAAAGGGTCTCTCCTCTGTGGATGGTTAGGAAGTCTGGTCTGTGCAGGAGGCCCTAAGCAGGAACTGACTATTCCCAGACCCAGAGGACAAATTCCAGTTTGCCCTTGTGATGATTATGGCTTCAGGAAATACATTCTTCAGTGGTTGTATTTTTACACCAGATGAAGGATTGATTAGGGTGGACAGTGGAGCCACATCCTTCCTGTGGCCCATTCGCTTAGTTACTCCTGGGTGCAGCTGAGCATGAAGGGAAATCAGCTGCCAGGTCACCTTCATCTGATGCCCAGAAACTGGGGGGAGGGGCATCTGTGTTAAGGACAAAGTGCATACTCCTTAGCATAGCATGCAAATGCCAGTTGGGCCCCATTTCTTCCTTGTTGCCCCTCCACCTCCCACACAAAAACACCCCAACTCCTGCTCTAATCACTGAGCTCATAGTCCCCAAGAAATACGAACTCATTCTCTATGCCTTTGCCTATGCTGCTCCCTTTGCATATTCTTCCCACCTCTTCCTTGCCTGGAGGACTCCTATTCATCCTTCTTAGACTCAGCTCAAATATTTCCTTAGTCATGCTTCCTTGATGCTTCTAGGCAGGTATTTCCTCTGAGCTCTGGGTCCCCATGGCATTTTGTATATCTGTTGTGGGATGAACACTCAAGGTTGTGTTTTCCAAACTGTGGACTTCACTAGACTCGCCCCCGCACCCCACAGATTGATCCCAAGGCCTTTGCATTGTGCTATATGCCCAACTATTTTTATTTTTTATTTTGAGACAGGGTGTTGCTAAGTTACTAAGTTTCCCAGGTTGGGCTTGAATCTGCAGTCCTGCCTCAGTCTCCCAGAGTGCTGGAATTACAGGCATGTGCCACCACCCCCAGTTTAGACAATGTCTCAATGGTATCTCTAAGCCTAGCATCTGAGCCTGGTACATGGTATGTGACCTGTACATGTTTACTCAATCCATGAATTGCCTTGAAAGCTGCAGGAGTTTCTAGTCTCCCTTGCCTGACTAGAGCTTTGTGGGCACCTTATATGTTTATCTTTCCCTGCTTCTTCCTGTCATGGGAGGTAGTTCCCCATGGATAGTTTCAACTCCAGATTTTCTGTGTAGTGTAGCTGGTAAATACAGAGAACATCTAAATCTGCTTCTTGGTCTCATCCTGTTGAGAGTTTTTCACATGAGTCCAATACATCTTTTTCTCCCCCATGAAGAAACAAGGAGCCCCAGGAGGTCATGGTGCCCTTGGGCCTTGGGACCCAGTTCTGTTAGGTGCCATCTTCACTAGAAGCCACATTGGGATGCTCTCTGACTTCCTACACTAAGGGCTAACCTTACCTTGTAAGAAAGGAGGTCTTGGCCTTCTACTTTTGAAGAATGAGACTTTTCAGGTGTCTCTAAGAGAGGGATAGATCACTCCCTGCAATAAAAAGGTGGGTGAGGGCCACCATGTTTAGAAACTAAATTGGGCTCTTCCTCTTCCTTCCTTACCTCCACACCAGGAACTCTCCATAGAGAAGAAGAAAACCCTGGAAATGCTGGAGGAGGATGAGAACCAGCTGCAGTCACTGGCCAATCAGAGTGAGCAGCTGTCTGCCATTGGGGGTCTCCATAGCAACCTAAGGCAGATTGAGGATCGGATTCAGCAGCTCTTGACAGAGAAGCTTCTGGCGGAGAAGCGGTGAGGGCCCTGAAACCCCTGAGTTCATGAGCAGATTGGGGGACTGGTAACTCCTCAAGCTTGATGGCTGGACTCAGGTTCTAGCTGCCACTAACCAATGGGTCTCTCGCTTCCTTTTGCCTAAGACTCAGTTTCCCCAGCAGGCAAATTGGACAACCTTTCTCCCCAAATGGACAATTGCCTCACAGTGATGAACTGGAGTCATTAGGTCCTCAGAACAGTGCTTTGTGGCTGACTGGGCAGGTTCCCTTAGCCCCCTTCTACACTGGAGGAAACCGAGCCTCAGAGGAGTGACAGGACTTCTCAGGGTCTCAGAACTGACAGGCCACAGATCCAGGACTCCAGCCAGTCTTCTGCCTCTAGGGCCAGGGCTCCCATCACTGACCACACCATCCCTCAGGTGACCACACCCAGAAAGTTCTGGGAGCTTAGGATCTCTCCAGGCAGATCTCGGGGGAGGGCGGCCCCTTTTGGTAGGTGAGCATCTAGTAGGTTCCTCTCCTGCCCGGCAGGATGAAGGAGAATGAGGAGCGCTCACGGGCCCTGGAGGAGGAGCGGGAGTTCTACTCCAGCCAGTCCCGGGCGCTGCAGAACTCACTGCAGGAGCTGACAGCAGAGAAGCAGCAGGCTGAGCGGGAGCTCAAGGTGCGTGGGCCTGTGGGTGCCACTGTGCTTGGGCCCTTCCCCTCTCCTGGGACCTCTGCCCATCTTTGCACCTTACTTACCAGATAGCTGCCTGAATCATCTCTGCCAGTATGACCAGCTGGCCAAGTACAGGGCACAGAACCACCAGAGGGAAGCAGTCTACTCCACCATTGGGAGACACCTTCTGGATGCAAGGCCAACCCCAGGCCTCTGAGTCAGGGGTGAGCTATAGAGGCAGGATATGGAAACATCCATCCAAGCTCATTGAGCCAGGGGTAATCAGGGAAGACTTCCAGAGAGAGGGCAGCTGCTCTCAGGAGCCCACTTCCTTCTCATTCAGGCTGAGGTGAAGGTCCGCATGGACCTGGAGAGACGTCTGCGGGAGGCAGAGGGCGCTTTGCAGAGCCTGGAACAAGGGCTCAACTCCAAGGTGCGGAATAAGGAGAAGGAGGAGAGGATGCGGGCTGATGTGAGCCACCTGAAAAGTAAGCCCTCCCTTTGGGGTCTGGTCCCCCAGTCCCAGAGCTCAGCCTGGCTAGACTCCAGGCTCCTCAGAGCCCGGAAGAGCCCCTGGTGTGCACGAGGTGGTCTTTGGTGGTTTTTTCCTCCGGACACCTGCCAAGAGGGTTCCCTTGGCTCTGCTTCCTTTTGGCCACTGGGTCTGGGGGTAAAGCCTGGAGTTTCTTCCCCTTTGCAAAACCTCACAGCTCTGTTCTCAGCTGCCCTGCCTTTGCAGAGAGTGGCTCTGGTCTAAGGGGTGGGATCGAGCCCTCAGGGATCCTTGGGGGGGCGCGAAGGATGCAGTTGAACCGCCCCTCGGCCCACTCACAGGGTTTTTCGAGGAGTGCATCCGGAATGCAGAGCTGGAGGCCAAGATGCCGGTCATCATGAAGAACTCCGTGTACATTCACAAGGCGGCCACTCGCCGCATCAAGAGCTGCCGCTTCCACCGGCGCCGGTCCAGCACCTCCTGGAATGACAGTGAGTGTGACTGTCTGTGTCCCTGCTGCCTGAGCTGGGCACAGGCTGTGGGTGGCCAGGCAGGAAGAGGACAGGGTGGGGAGCAGGCAGGGCTGGCCTGGCTCTGAAGCTGGGCCATGTAGCCTACAACCTGATGCTTCCAGCCTTGGTGAATTCTCAAGCCATGTATTTCTCCCAGGATTGTAGAGGCCATGGCAGGAAGAGGCTGGGGGAGCTCAGCAGCCATAGGACTGGAATGATGGAGGCAGAGTAGGGTTGGGGTCAGAGTCAGGTTTGGGGCTAGCCTTGGTGGGGGAGTCTGCTTACAGGGTGCATGGGCCCTGTCTTCCCAGTGAAGCCGTCCCAGTCCTTCATGACCTCCCAGCTGGAAGCCAACAACATAGAGGAGCTAAAGGAAGTGGCCAAGCGGCTCAGCCGGGACCAGCGCTTCCGGGAATCCATCTACCACATCATGGCCACCCAGCCTGGAGCCGCTTCTGTGCTTCCCCAGGGTGGAAAGTGATGGGCAGTCCTCCCTGCCCACATCTGGGGTTGCAGAAGGAGGCCTAATTCCACGGGGCTCTTCTCCAGCAGAGCGCCACCCGGAGACCAGCCTCACCCTCCAAGAACTGGGACGACATCTCCCTGGGTCACCACCTGGACCCTGTCCTCCCCTGTGTGTCCACCCTGGGTGCTGCCCGGTTGTCATGGTGAGATGAGGCAGGCCCTGGCTGTGCATGACTTTTGTTGGTCAGGGAGTGGGGTGGGGAAGCTGCCTGGCCCTGGAAGCTGCCTTTCTGGCTGAAGACCACTCTCCAGAATCCCCAGTCTCCTCTGCAACTCTGCTCTCCTGCACCTGGTCCTCATGCGTGATAAATGGCCTCACCTTCAAGGGTGGGCCCCACCTCCCACCTGATTCTCTTCTTCCCTAGGCTTTCCTACCCTGCGTCTGGTCCTCATAGACATCCCTAGCCATGGCCTCCACTCAGTCCGTGTCCTGGGAGAGGGAAGAGAAGGTTGTGCACTCCACACACTCCACACACTCGCCAGTGTCAAGGTTCCTGGGCTTGGCCCTGGCTGTGGGACCCCCGCCAGCTCCCTCCTCCTCACATGCGTTCACCCACACGCAGTCTCGGCAACCTGCAAGAGGAGTGTGAGTCCAAAGTGACCCTCCTGGGCCCTGGCTGGGGCTGGGACCAGCAGCAGCACCACAGGCTGTCCCAGAGGACACGAGGGACAGGGCTCAGGCGTGGAAAAGGTGGCTTGGGCAGAGACAGCTGTCCCTGGCTCCAGTGGCCCTGCAGGCTTGCTGTCTCCTTCACCCAGTGAAGCATTGCAACCATGACCCCCAGCACATGGGGAGCCTGGCGCTGGGATAAACCAGTACCACTGGTGGGCTTAGTGTCAATAGGGTTGAAGCTGTAGCACCCACCTGCAGTTTGTATGGAGACCACCACCTTCCGGAGGCTGAGGGCCACAGGATGTGTTCCTCACCTGTGAGTCTTCTGGGCCCATCCTCTGAAGCCACCTGTCTGTCCATCTCTCCAGAAAAGGGAGGTCCTGGGATTGGGACGTTCCGGGACACTGGTGGCGTTAAAGGTACCAATTCTCTACTCTTCAGAAAACCGAGATTTTTCTGATGGCTGGACTGATGCTGTGGCTGTGGCCAATCCCAGCAGAAGGGGCAGGTCCCTGAGCACCTGCAGCACATTCTGTGGATGAGGAGGGCGGCTTCCTCGGAGAACAGGCCCCATCCGCTGCTCTGCTAGCCAAGGTGCTGGGCTGCCTTGCTCTGGGAGACCTGGAGAGGCGAATCTTGATAGTCCCTTCTCAGGGATGCCAGTTACTGGAGCTGGTGGGGAGGGGGAGCACTTTGGAATCAATGCATTTGAATGTAAATATAAAAGCTTTAAATATGTATAAACCTGTATAACCTGGAAGACGTTTATCTAATATGTATGTAGAGTGAACTTTCAAATGAGGAGGAATACTTATAAAACCAAGATTACTGATTTTGCTTTTTCTGTGCTGGGGACTGAACCTGGGGCCTGCTCTACCATTGACCTACATCTCCAACCTTTTTTATTTTTCATTTTGAGACAGGGTCTCACTAAGTTGACCAGGTTGGCCTGCGATTTACAATTCTCCCGCCTCAGCTCCAGGTAGCTGGGGTTAGGCACCACCATGCCTGGCTATTTTTAAGGAATTAAATTAATGATGGCTTGCTCTGAAGAAAGATCTTTTGGAAATTTTCAAATGCATTTGTTTTTCCTGGGCAAGCTATTAGCCAGGAAGGACAGTGCTTGTCTTAGTCCGTTCTGTCATGCTATAACAGATACCTGAAGCTGGGTAATTTATAAAGAAGAGAAGTTTATTGGCTCATGGTTTTGGAGACTGAGAAGTCCAACCTGAAGGTGCTGGTATCAGCAAGGAGCTTCTCACTGTGTCATCCCATGATGGCAAGGCAGGAGAAGTAGGAAAATTCAGCAGGGGCCCAACTCACCCTTTTATAAATAACCACTCCCACAATAGCTCACTCCTGCAAAAGTGACACTCAGCTATTCATGAGGGCAGAGGCCTTGTGGCCTAATCATCTCTTTTTTTAAGCACTGAAGATTAAACTGAGGGCCTTCACACTGAGCTACATTCATACCTCCTTTTAATTTAATTTTTATTTTGAGATGGGGTGATGGGGTCTATTTGGCCAGGCTGGGCTCAAACTTTCAATCTTCCCGCCTCAGCCTCCCAGAGCACTGGGATTACAGGTGTGTGCCGCCACACCTGGCTTCTAATTATCAAAGTTCTTCCTTCCTTCCTTTTTTTCTCTTTCCTTTTTTGTGTATGTTTTTCCTGTGGTACTGAGGATTGACCCCATGGCCTTTCACATGCTAGACAAGCACTCTACCATTAAGCTGCATCCCCACCCCCTTTCTAAAAAGCTTTGAGGCAGGATCTCACTAAATTTCCCACGCTGGCCCGGAGCATGCAGTCCTCCTGCTTCAGCCCCTTTAATAGTTGGGATTTAGCTCAGTGGTGCGGCTGCCTGCTTGGAAAGTGCAAGGTTCTGAGTTCACTCCCTGGTACCCCCCCCCCAAGTTGGGATTATGGACATGTGCCACAAACCAGGCTCAAAGGTCTCACCGCCTTTTTTTTTGGTACCGGGGAACGAACTCAGGTTCTTGCGCTTGCGCAGCAGGTGGCGAAACCACTGAGCTAAATCCCTGGCGCAAAGGTCTCGCCTCTTAATACTGTTTTAATGGCAATTAAATTTTAACATGAATTTGGGAGGGACAAGCAAACCATAGCAGTGCTTTTCCACGCATTCACCAATCCCTACTTCATTTCCTTGTTCTCGCCCTGTGTTTTCCATGCCTCAGGTAAGTCTGAGTTATCTTCAAACAAGTGATCAATCCATGTTGATTAAGAGCTCAGTATGTACCTAATACTGTACATAGAACAAGAGCAGTATTTCTATATGAGAATATGATGGGTAGAAATTTCTTGCCGGAAACATTGCTCTGTTTTTTTTTTTACATTTTAAAACCAAAACTATTACTCTTTGGCCGATTAAATACATTTCCTGCAATATTCCATATATATGTTGTGTGGTCATTACTAGAGAGATGCTTCCCCCTACCGGTCAAATGTGGGATTGTAGAATTACTGGCAGGTACTTGGTCTGTCCTGCACGTTGCTACCCATGTTTCTCCACCTAGAAGATAAAATTCCCCACTGCTTTCCCTCCTATGAGCGGCTTCTTAGTAATCAACTGAAAAATCTGTGTTCCCACCCCGAGGTCCTGGCTGTCTCGTGCAACAAAGACTATCAGTAGGATTTTCTTCTGACTTGGGCACAGCCCAAAGGGACAGGGCTGACTGCGCCAGTGGGGACAGCCTGGAGAGAGGGAAGGGTTCCTAGCTTTGTGGCCTGCTCATTATGGTAACCTCATCAGAAACCACATTTTAACCTGATCTGATGTAGACGTTTACACTTTTGTAATCTCATTAACTGGACTCTCCTGCTGTTTGGTTTCTTTCTTCACTACAGACAGATGATCTAGCAGTCTACCCAGGAGTCCAGGTGAATGCTGTTTCCTGGCATAATTAACAGCGCTCAGGTTCTGACCCACCCTCCAGCTCCCAGGAAGATCTATGGCCTCTGTCCCTCCCTGGAGCTATGTGATTCTTGTCTCCAGTCCATCCATTCCATCCAGGTCAACATAACCCGAGCAGCCTATATTTAGAGCCTCAGTGAATGACGATGATAGGATAGAAAGGTGTTTGATGATAGTGTGAAACCCAGCCTAGGATGTCAGATGTGATCTAAGCAGTAGGCAGTTATTAAACCCGATGGACAAGCCAGGTGTGCTTGGACCTACCTGTAATCCCAGCACTCAGGAGGCTGAGGCAGGAGGATCGCCAGGAGTTCCAGGCCAGCCTGGACTACACAGTGAGCTCAAGTCCAGCCTGAAGTATACATTGAGACCCTGTCTTTAAAAAAAGCCACACATAAACCCAATCAACAAAGCAGCTGTCTGGAGCCCTCAGGCAAAGTCCAGCAGCTTCTGGTACCATGTGCTTCTGCAGTCAGCCAGGATGAAGCTACCCAGACTCGCATCCCTTCTCTCGCTCCATCCTCCTTCTGGTCTGGGAGTCTTGCTCTGAACAGACTCAACCACCCTGTGGACCTGGTAAAAGCTACAACTGGTGAGCTTTGGGGTGTGTAAAAGAACAGCTCTCCCCTTGCAGAGCAGTGGCTCCCCTAATAAAACCCAAAGGGGGAACCTGCTGCCCTTTGCCTGCTGCTGTGTTGGTGGTGGGAAGACCCGGATGGGAAAGCTCAGGGATCTTCCTGTTATATATTTTTATTAGGTAGGAAAGAAGTTCCCAATCACATGAAGCTGCTTGGAAGAACCCTATGGTCCTGAAGCTCTATGATCTGAAAACTTATGGTCCTGATCAAGAGAAAATTGGCTGCTATAGCAACCCAGGATCAGGGACAGACAGGTCTGAGGGAGGACACTCTGACTAGGTAGAGCTGACCTCAGAACTATGAAGACATAAAATGTTGGCTTTTAGACAAGCACAGGAAAGATAACTGATTTGTCATCCCAAGGAAAGGCTCACTGTGACTCATCCCCTTCCCTTGGAAGGCTTTTAGAGGGAAGGTGCCCATTGATGTCCATTGTCACGGTCAGCATTCTTCTTTCCATCTTCATCCAATCAATACTTGTGAATCTTTTGTGTGAAGCTTTTCTCTCCTTAACTGGGTTTTTATCGTGGCAAAATGCACATAACATAAAATTTATTACTTTAACCATTTCTAAGTATATGGTCCAGTGATGTTAAATATATTCTCATTATTGAGCAACCAATCTCTAGAATTTTCTCATCTGGCAAAACTCAAACTCTGTACCCAATGAACAATAATGTCCCACCCCTAGCCCCAGGCCCTGCCAACCACTGCTCTGCTTCCTGTCTCTATAAATCTGACAGCATTAGATACCTCACAGAAGGGAGTCATGTATTACTTGTTTTTTTCTGACTGGCTTATTTTACTTAGTATAATGTCGAGGTTCATCTATGTCACAGCATGATTCCCCTGCCCAGCCTTGTACTGTCTGCTTGACCTGGCTGTATTTCTACCCACCCCAATCTTATTTACCTTTGAGACCGAGTTCCTGAAAGCCAGAAGTTCCTCTTCATGTGGGCCAGATCTAAGAACAACCTTCAGACAGCCTCTAAATTAATGATAATCTGACCTGCAGGTACATGGCTGGTACTATGACAGGTGAGAAATGCCATGACGATGACCAGGAGAACCATAGAAGGAGCAGAAAGGGGGTGGCACCTGAAAAGACAGGCTCTTCCTCCTCTTCATTAGCCTATCCCTCCTCTCATTGCTCTTACCCTATGTCTATAGCCCCTGCACCGCAAACTTGTCATGTTCTTAGACAAGGATAGAAGTCTCCTGCACTGCTTAGTGCTTTGCCTTTTTATTGGTTCCACGATTCAGAGAGAGAAAAAGAACCCAGCTTGGGGTCACAAATTGGTAACACAATTTTTTTTTTTTGACACAGTGTCTTGCTATGTAGTTTGGGCTGCCCTTGAACTCACCGCAATCCTCCTGCCTCAGCCTCTGAGTGCTAGGATTAGTTGTGTGCCATCACGCCTGGTCTGGTACCACAATTTCTTTCTTTCTTTCCTTCCTTCCTTCCTTCCTTCCTTCCTTCCTTCCTTCCTTTCTGTACTAGGATTAAACACATGCCAAGCAAGTGTTTTCCTACTGAGCTACACCCTCAGCCCTTTCTAAAATTTTTTCTTTTCTTTTCTTCATTTTTATTTTGAGACAGGATCCTTCTGTCTCAGCCTCCTGAAGAGCTGAGATTACAGGCAGTGCACCTGGCTTTCTTTCCTTCTGAAAGCGGAATAATATCCTGTCACTTTTTGTAAAGAAAAAAACCGATGAGATCTTATTCTTCTGACAATTCAGGGCCAGTGAAGAAGGGCGCTGTCTGTCTTGACCCAGCAGAGGGGAAATTGGGCCCCCAGCCTCCCCTTCCTCCTCTGTCCTCCCCACCCTGGCCCTGTGTTAGGGACGCTTTGGTGTCACTTCCTCCTTCCTCCCAGCAGATGGCAGCATGCTCCGAGCCGCCCGCAGACTCAGGTGGGAAAGTGGGCTGGGGCTGCCGGGGTGGGGGCTCGGTGCAGCTGTGCCGGGTGGGCGAGATCCGGGTTGAGTCGGGTGCTTGTTCTCCTCTTTAAGATGCCAAACAACCGAGTCTGCTCCAACCATCGTCTGTCAAGAGTCCGTTATATCCCAAGCACCTCCACACTGATTTCTTTTGTTCTCACAGTATAATTTTGGTTTATAAAAATTAAAAAAAGAAACCCAGAAGTTAAGGGACTTATGCTAGGTCACAGGGCTTGGAGATGGGAACCCAGGTCTCCGAGCTCAAGGCCAGTGTTCTTCCTAGCACGCCCTGGAAAAATGTAAAAACTTTCAGTGAGTTTTCTTCATTCGTTTAGTAAGTATATTACTGATCTCTATTTCAGGGCCTAAGAATTTCCACTCAGATCCTTCTGTCATGAGGTTTTTATTTTGTTTTGTTCTTATCCTGGGGGGTTGAACTCAGGAACCAGCCCTTTTTATTTTATATTTTGAGACATTTGTCTCACTAAGTTGCTAAGTTGCTCAGGCTGCAATCCTCCTGCCTCAGCCTCCAGAGTGCCTGGGATTATAGTTGTGTGCCACCACACCTGGCTCTATCATAAATTCTTTTTTCTTTTGGTACCAGGGATCGAACTCGGGTCCTTGCTCTTGCGCAGCAGGCAGTGAAACCACTGAGCTAAATCCCCGGCCCTATCATAAATTCTTACAGTGTTGATTCAGCACTCAGTCCCCAGAGAATTCTTTTCTGCAAGTCTTCTGGATCCAGTGTTGCAGGTTCCGAAGGCCAGAACCTCCTAAGGACTTCAAAGAGTAACTGAGCCTTTTCTTGCTTCCCCCACGGCCTCCACACCAGGGCTCTCTTGACCTTTACCCTCCTGTCCCTTTCTTTGCCTCCATGGATCCAGTGTCCCATGGAATAGAAGCAGCCTTGCAGGAAGGAGGCAGCCAAGGAAGCCCCAGGGCTGGGCACCAGAGGCCTGGATGGTGCTGAAGAGCCAGTGATTAATCCAAGACATCAGCCCTGTTTGTAAGAGGAGGATGAGCGATGACAGTCACACACTGCTTAATGATGGCAGTTAGGTGACCTTGTCGTGTGCAAGTGGCAACGTCCTTACGCAGACCAAGATGGCTACCACGTCCTCTCCTCTTAGGCACTTGTCCATGTGGTCCATCATTGACAGAAACATTGTCATGGAGCATGTGGCTGTGGTACTCACTGAGCCTCCCTTAATTCTGATGCTGGCCTTTCCACCCTGGAGAGCTTGGTTTGGACTGGTGTCACCTTTCTGAGAAATGAATGGCAGTGGTCTTTTCGCTTTTGTTTCCTGGAGTCAGTAGCACTCACACTGTGATGCATTATTAAGGGGTTTTTTTGTTGTTTTTTGTGGGGTTTTTTGGTACCGGGGATCGAACTCGGGTCCTTGCACTTGCGCAGCAGGCAGCGAAACCACTGAGCTAAATCCCCAGCCCCTTGTGATGCATTATTGAATGTCTTCTGTACTTCTCCTCTGTAACATCTTTACCTTCCTGCATGTGGCGTCCACAGCAGAGCACCTGCCCATCTAAGTGGCTGCAGCAGCAGGCACTGTGGGTTCACCCCAGTGGTCCTCAGAGAGGGGCAGGCTCCTGGGGGCACACGGGGGCCTCCTTAGAGGACAGGGGCTCAACTTGTATGGTTGTCCTCCCCCCGCCCCCAGTATAGGGGATTGAACCAGCAGCTACATTCCCACATCTTTAACCCTTTATTTCAAGACAGAGTCTCACTAAATTACCCAGGCTGGACTTGAATTTTCAATCTTCCTCTCTCAGCCTCCCCAGTAGCTGAGATCACTGAGTGCACCACCTGGCTGGATGCTTTCTTGAATGGCTTTCTTCTCTTAAAAAAAAAAAAAAGTAAAGGAGGTCTTTCTTAGTTTTCGGTTTTTTGTGGTTTTTAGCCTTGAACTCTCAGTAATTCTTCTGCTTCACTTCCCAAGTGCTGGGGTCACGGCGTGTGCCACCACGCCCAGCTTCCTTACTTTCAGTACATGGATCGACACTGGCAACCCACACCTGATGCCAGGATGTCATGCCATGGTCACGTTAGGAATTCTGAGTTCCACAATTTGGAGGCGGCAGTGACAATAACACTCTCCCAGGTCATATTCAGGGTATTGTGATGTTCAGCCTGAGCACCTTAGTGAGACTCTGTCTCAAAAATATTTTTTTTTTTTAGAGGGCCGCGAGGTCTGGCGGGTAAGTAGATGCCAAGAAGTCCAGGGCGTCTTGGCTCACGGTTGGCGGGGAGCCATGCAGAGAGCAGCGCTGAGGGTCGACGGCCGGATCACCTAGGAGCAGGAATTGGGAGAATGGCTTCCCCTGGATGCAGCTCTCCAGCGCACTAGGTATTTCAGAATCAAAACTTGGAAAAATAATTAGGAATGGCTGTGGAAGAACTCCAGTCCATAATAAAGAAATGTCAAATCTTAGAAGAGCATGACTTTGAAGAAGAAGATTTTGGCCTATTTCAGTTAGCAGGCCAAAAACGCATAGAAGAAGGGCACGTAGATCAGTTATTAGAAATTATTCAAAATGAAAAGAATAAGGTCATCATCAAAACCATGGCTGGAACCTTGTTGGTCCTGTTGTTCGGTGCTTTTTAAGGAATGATAAAAGAAAAAAAAATATTCTCTAGGTCTTGATTTACTGGTAAAGTTATGTAATCCAAAGGAATTATTGTTGGGTTTGCTCGAACTGATTGAAGAGCCCTCTGGAAAACAGTTATCCCAAATTATTCTTCTTTTACTTCAGCCATTACAAACAGTGATTCAGAAACTTCCTAACAAGGCATATTCAGTTGGATTAGCATTATCTACCCTTTGGAGTCAACTGTCTCTTCTTCCTGTTCCTTACTCAAAAGAACAAATACAAACAGATGGCTATGGCCTTTGTCAGTGTTGCAAGGCCTTAATAGAGTTCAGTACATCTTTTGTGGAAGAAGTCATTGATGATAAAGAAAACAAGGAAAATGAAAACAAAAAATTAAAGGATGAATTACTGAAATTTTGTTTTAAAAGCTTGAAATACCCTTTACTGACAGCACAATTCCTTGAACAATTTGAAGAAGCAGGAAATGATCCCTTAAGGTGTTTTGCAACTGAAATAATAGATTTTTATTAGCAATTGGATACCCTTTTCCAAAAATTATTTTTAATCATGGAAGGAAAAAGAGGATATGGAATTACCTTGAATTTGAGGAAGAAGAAGACAAATAATTACCAGACTCTATGGCCTCTCTGGCATATCTAGTATTTGTTCAGGGCATCAAAATTGATCAGCTGCCAGTGGTTTTAAGCCCTTCATACATTTTGCAGTTTAATATGGGGCATATTGAAGTCTTTTTGCAAAGAATAGAAGAGTCTGTTTTGTCCAAAGGATTGGAACTACTGAAGAATGGTTTATTGAGAACAGAAGATAACAGTCTACTTTACCAGTACTTAGAAATCAAGAGTTTCCTTACTGTACCTCAGAGCTTAGTCAAAGTAATGACACTTTGCCCCATTGAGACATTGAGAAAAAAAGGGTTAGCCATGCTTCAGTTGTATATTAACAAGTTGGATTCACAAGGCAAATATACATTATTTAAGTGCTTGTTGAATACAAGTAATCACTCAGGTGTGGAGGCCTTTATTATTCAAAATATCAAAAATCAAATTGATATGTCATTTAAGAAAACATCTAACAAATGGTTTACAGGACCACAGCTGATTTCTCTTTTAGATTTGGTACTGTTTCTCCCAGAGGGTGTTGAAACAGATTTACTACAAAACTCAGGTAGGATTATGGCTGCATTAAATTTATTGAGGTATTGGGTTATCAAAGATAATGAAAATGACAATCAAACTGGATTGTGGACAGAACTTGGAAAGATTGAGAATAATTTCTTAAAGCCACTTCATACAGGACTTAATATGTCAAAAGCACACTATGAAGCAGAAATTAAAAATAGCCAAGAAAATAACCAAGTTCAAAACTCTAAGAACTTTTGTTCTGTAACCTTTGTTCTGTAACAATGGGTAGAGAAGAGATCCCCAATACGCCTCCTGAAATCCAGCTTAAGGTCCTACATTCAGCTCTTTTCACATTTGATTTGATTGAAAGTGTTCTAGCTCAAGTAGAAGAACTCATTAGATGATTTCTTAATAGCAGCCATTCTTTCTGGGGCGAGGTGGAATCTCAGTGTTGTTTTCATCTACGTCTCTCGAATGACCAGTGATGTTGAACATTTTTTCGTATATTTATTTGCTGCTTTTACTTCTTTGTCTGAGAAATGTCTATTCATTTCAGATGCCCATTTTTGAATTGGGTCTTTGAATCTAGGGGGTTTGATTTTTTTCAGAAGAACTCATTGAAATAAAAACAAAGTCTACCTCTGAAGAAAATGTTGGAATAAAGTAAAAGTTCTACTTCCTAAATAAAAATTAATAAAAAAAATTTTTTTAAAGGCTGAAGATATAGCTCAGTGTGAAAGCCCTGGGTTCAATTCCAGGGGAGAGGGGAGAGGGGAGAGGGAGGTCTTGGTAGCAAGAGGAAAAGGAGTTGAGAAAATGTGCAAGTTGGCTGACCAGTAATGCCTGCCGTGAGACCACTGAGGATTGGATTTATATTGACTGGTCATCAGTGATGCAGGCCATGGAGTGAACGCTGAGACTCAAAATGTTTTCTCCAACAATACAATATGTACACATGGGGAGTGATACTGAAAACCACTTTGTTCAAACATCTTCGAGCCCTGCATACCCCTCATCGTTCACTAATTCTTCCTTTGAAAAAGGACTTGGGCTTCCTCCCAGGCATCCACCCCCAGAGGACCAAATTCAGGGAATAAATCCTAATTGATCTAACCCAATCATGACAATTATACCTCTCAGCCAGAGATTCTTTAGGGGTAGATATGTGACCTTCAAGATGAGAAGTCTGCTGGAGGACATCTGCGGTAGGGGGTTTTCTTCCCCCATTTTAAAAAAGAGTCAGGGTATGGTGGCACACACCACTAATCCCAGATTCTGTACTCAGGAGGCTGGGGGACAGCCTGGGCAATTTGTTCTCCAAATAAAAAAACAAAATGATCTTGGGATGGAGCTCACTGTGAAGGCTCTGGGTTCAATGCTTAATACAAAAATGAATGAATAAATAAAGGTCAGAGAGTTAATTCAATTCCTTTATCTCCACTGGCTTTCCTGTGTCGAGATAGGGCACTAGAACTAAGGCAGCCAATTTGGGACCACGAGGACGACTGGGCTGAGGACCAAGCCAGCATATCTAGGATGGCCAAGCAGACAGATGGCAAGGAGTCTTGGTCTTTACTAAAGTGTTGAATCACTGAAGTAGGGAGGCCTTCTTGTTACATGAGATAATTTACTTTAACTTTCCTTATTCTTTAGACCTTTTTTTTGTTTGTTGGGTACTGAAGTCAGAGTGTTCACACTGAGCTGCATTGCCAGCTGTGGCCGAGCTCGGCCCTGAGTGCCATATTGGGGTGCCACCTGTAGCCAATCCCACCCAGCCAGTCTTGTTCCAGGACCTAAACCCGCTGCTTTGTTCTCCCTGACCTAGGGATAAACGAGGATGAGTGACAAAAAACACAGAGTCAGCTTAACACACGGGCAGCCAGGGGGCTCCTGCCTCTAGTAGGCAGAGAAGCCTCCAGCCTTTGGCTCACCTCACCTTTATTCACCCGAACACAAGCATGAGCAATCAAAGTAACACAAGATTCATCTGGCTTCCAATATCCTTAGTACATTCTCTGGTAAACAACAACCTCAGATGCCTTAACTTTTACCTAATATGCAGTCACCCTTGAATGCAGCCTTTCTCTTGTGTGCTCACAGAGGAGGCCAATTAGGCCTTAACTCTCTGGTCTTGAACATTCAGCCCTTTTAAATTTTTTTATTTTTATTTTGAGACAGGGTCTCACTGAATTGCTAAATTGCCCAGGTTGGGCTTGAACTTGTGATCCTCCTGCTGCAGCTGCCCAGGCATGCACCACCACTCCCAGCTTCTTAGGCCCTATTAACTGGATTTTCTGTTATTTGCAAACAAAAGCAGTCTAATCAATAGTCATCTTAGTGCTTGTATGATTTCTAAAATCTGAAGGACCGTCCCTAAAGTCAAAACATTTTTCAGTTATAGACTAAAATTCATCAATTGCTGAGTTTATCAATTTATTCCTTCAACAAATATTTCTGAAGAGCCTACAACTGTATTTTTAAAAATTCTGATACTTTTTTTTACAATTCAGAATCTCTGAAATTGAGATATATCTTAAATTAACAGCATCTCACAATTGCTCTTGGCTATGTGGCAGCTTTGGTGAGGTTGTCATTACCTGTACCAAACGTCAAAAGTTCCAGCATCAAAACTTGCAGAATTGGTGGGGCTAGGTGGCACATGCCCATAATCCCAGCTACTGAGGAACAGAGGTGGGGGTGGCAGGCTCTGGGCTAGCCTGGGCAACTTAGGGAGACCCTGCCTCAGAAAAGGGGGTGGGGGGCTGGGGCTGTAGATAAATATGAAGGCCCTGGGTTCAATCCCCAGTACTGGGGTGGGGGTCGCACAGTGTGTGACAATAGCTTGGGAAAACAAATCCTCAAACACTCGCTCTTAACCCAGAAGCATCACATGGCTTCGGAGGAGGCGTGAATCAGACATGTTTGGCAGCATGGTGACAGGGGAGTCGAAATAAGCTAAAGCCACATAATTGTCAGGCTGGCAAGAGCCCAGCACATGTGCCCCTTCATTGTTTTATGGGTTTTTTTGAGAAATGCTTCATTACCAACCCTCATGATTCCACCGAGGATGATAGCATTGTGAAAAATAGATGGCCGTTGTGAACTCTGAGTCTGAGAGAGGAGTTGGATTTTGAATGAGAAGTTCTAGACATACCTTAGCCAACTTATTTCACTTCTATTTTCTATTTTATTATGTATAAGAGTGATTTATGATAGGAATCTATGATTAACCAAATATATAAAAGCTCTTTTGAATAATATGAAAGAAAATTTCGAAGACACAGTATCATACCTTATTTGCAGCATTTTTATTTCTTAGCCATACATAAAATAATAGTGTACCATATGCTCAATGACCTGTTAAGGTAGGTGACATACAGCATGTGCCAAGCACTGCTAGGGTTCAGGGGTTACAGCAGTGCACAAATCAGACAACACTTGGTAGTTTGTGCAATCCTTTGCATGTCACTCAGGGACCTAGGTGACAGCTATTTCCTTTTATCAACCTGAGGCTTCCAAGGTTGTCGTGGGGTGGCAGTCTTCAGTCGCCCATGAAGACTTCTGCTTTTCATTGTGTCTGGAAGTGGCCCAGAGCACCTCCGTTTTCATTTCATTGGCTGACATTTGCCCACATCTACTTGCAGAGGAGTTTGGGAAATGTAGTCGGGCTGAGCTTTGTTGATGAATATGAACATGGTACATGGTACACACTGCAAACAACTGGAGGTAGAAGAGTCCCAGTAGCCCAGGAACTCCCCAAAAGAAAACAAAACCTCCCACCTGCCTGTCCTTTACAGACTCTTTTGAATACTCTCTTGAATATCAGACACACCATCAAATAGGAAGATGCTTGTGGAAATTGGCCCTATAGGGTTAAGGGAGCCAGTGGTACTTACGCTGAATCATGAATCTCCACTTGAGATACCTGAGGGTAGAAGAGCATTTTCAGGATGTACAACAGAGCAATGGTGCTGAAGTAGCCTGGGTATGGGTTTGGTTTTGCCAACTATGTGCTGTGTGACTTAGGCAAAGTACTTAACACTTCTGGGCACCAGAGTCATCAAATGTAAATGTGGCTGTAACACCTCACAGGTTCTCTTGAGGATCTGAGGGTCTGGGGAGCTGAAGCTGGGGAGGCCTCTGTGTGTTGTCACACTTTATAGACACCGCACTGTTGAGAGCTCTCAAAGGGAACATTCCAGGCATTCCTGGATCCTTTAACCTGGTCCTGACGTTCAGCTTTTGGCCAGTTCCCCTTGCTGCCCTAGCAGCTCCTGGTGTGAAGAAGTTGATAGCAAGCTCCTAACGTTCAAGCCCAGAGAGGTGATGCAATTTCTTCACGTGTAGCCACAGGTGGATGGGAGCTGAGAAGATTCCACCTGGGAATAGCACTTCAGGCTGTGGTGACAGAGCATAGTGGCTCCCAAAGCTGGGAGGGACTCGGAATCCAAGTGTTAGCTCAGGGCTTCTAACTTTGGGCTCAATCAGAAGAAAGCTGATTCTCTGCTTGCCTTTGCTTTTTCGCGTGGTGACCTTGCTCTGTCCCACTGCAAACATTTGAGGAGGACACGGCCGAGGGCAGCCCCAGTGTGGCTCCCAGAGGGAGCAGAGAGCTGCTTTCTTCAGGGCCCTGGCATTCATTATCAGGTGATATGCCCACCCCTTGGGTGAATCACTGTTGTGAGAGAATGGGCTTCTATAATTGCCCATGTAATCCACCAGTGTGGTGTGTATGTTTACACGTGCATGCATGTATGCAATTTGCAACCTGCCAGGGCAGATGATTGCATCATGGGACTGCTATTGTTGAGCAACAGCAGGACCGAAGCCTTTTTTTTTTTTTTTTCAACTCCAGCTGCTGCTTCCTGAAGGCTGGGTTGGCAATGGTTGTCATGGCAACAGCCTGATGGGGTGGTCTTGAATGATGTACGCCTGTGGATGAGTCCCATTCTTGCTAATAGCCAAAGAAAGACAAAGCCCAGTATTTAGAGCAGCCTGATTCTCAACTTTTTGATTTAATTTAATTTTGTGGGGCTGGGGATGGAACCCAGAGCCTCACGCGTGCTAGGCAAGCACTCTACCACTGAGCTACATCCTCATCCTTCAACATTTTTTTAGCTCACATCCTAGCCACGAAGATTATTAAGCTTTACTACTTGTGATTTGAATGACAAAACATGAAATGATATAAATACTAATCATTGTTATTGTAATGATTATTATTTTAAGTTATATTAGAACATTGGACGTAGTTTCAAACTCCGCAGTAGCTTGGCCCATACTGACACCCAGCCCTCCCAGGAGAAAGTTCCCTTCCCCTCCTATCTTCTCCTGAATTGCTGTTTCGCGGTGGCCTCTTCAGATGGGCCTTCTCGCCGTGCCACAGTGAGTCGGTTCCACCAGCACAGGAGTGCGAGGCTCTGAGCCCATGAGCCATTCTGTTCGTGGGTGGAGAAGCCGGGCCAGGAGAGGCAGAGCTCCTCAAGCAATCATAACCGCGCAATGCAACAGCTAAAGTGTAATTGTTTTTCTAACCCCGCTTGGTAATTCTGAGAGGTGGCACCCCACTGAGTACAGGAAGATCTATTCAGCTACTGAAGAAAGGATCTCTGTGACCCAGCTGGACCTGCCCAGGGCTCCCGGGGAATCCTGAGGAAGTGTGCTTGGCGCCCCCTGGCGGAACCTAACCGTAAGGCAGGGGAGAGGCCAGGGGAACTGAGGGAGACCTGGAGTCCCCCAAACTCCACCTCTGTCACTAAGGTCTAACTACAGGCGCAGCAGGGCCAAATGATGCACGCCTGTAATCCCAGCACTCTGGGAGCCTCAAGCACGAGGATCACAAGTTCGAGACCAACCAGAGCACTTTAGAGATTTAAGGAGACTCAAAAACAGAGGGGCAGCAGGGCTGGTGGTGGGGGCCGGGGGTGGGATGGGGATGTAGCTCAATGTGAAGGCCCTGGGTTCAATCTCAATCCGCCCCTCATCTCCGTCTTCCCTGCCCCTCCCCCTCCCTAGTGGCTTCTCCCCAAGCACAGCCTCCTGCAGAGAGCTGCCACCTGTCCCACCTCACTTACTAGACAAACAAGAGCCTGGAATCTAGGAATTAATAGAGCAATAGGGGATGCCCAGCACCCTCTGGTTCCATTCTTTTTTACAAGGGGATCTTGCCCGAGTGGATTTGTGCCATTTCAGAAGGATGTGTGCTCTGTGTAAATAAATGAAGGGGCGCTCTTCCGGGTAAAGACTTCATTAGCATACTAGACTCAGGGGCAGGCTGGCAGGAACCTCTTTCCCAGGGCAGATCAGAAGGTTTTGGGAACTGCAGAATCAAGGGTTGGGCTGGGAGTCGTGCTGAACACACCAAAGTACAGAGAATGCCAGGTACCCAGTGGCAGAGGCTGCGGTACTAAATCAGTTACGCTGATTGTTGATTATCAACTGCTCCCTCAGGATGTCTCAGGAGTGTCCTTTGCTCTCAGTAGCATTTGGGTGGCATGCAGGCTGGGACTGTGCTGTGGTTTAGATCTGGAATGCTCCCCCACAGCCTCAGGCTTTCTGAAGATATTGGATTTGAGGCTGCTACACTCATCAGTGGATTGAGCCATCTGTGGATCATAGCTAAATGTGCTGTTAGGAAGTGGGGCCTGGTTGAAAGAGATGTGTCACTGGTGTGTGCTTTCGGAGGATATCTTAGTTACTTTCTCATCATTGAGATATAATATCTGACATCTACAAGAGAGGTTTATTTTGGCTCACAGTTTGTAGAGGTTTCAGTCCATAGTTGGCTGGTTCCAAGGCAGGGTGGCATGGCAGAGGGGCATCGCAGAGGAGAAATAGTCTGTGCTGGTTGCTTGATTGTGTCAACTTGAGTAAGTAACACCCAACTGAATTGGCTCAGCATAGTTCTGGGCATGGAGGACCCATACTAGGGAGGATTATTGCCAGAATGGTATAAAAGGAAATGAAGAAAGTAGGCTTGCTTCAGTTCTCTTCAGAGGAGTTCCCGTTTTCGTTTTCACCTTGGGTGTCATCTCCTAGCTTCCAGCACAGGCTTTTCAGCCCCCAACACTGACCCTTCAGCCTTCTTGTGCAGACCCTTTGGCCTCCTGATACAGACTCACCCAGGACACTACGCTGAGCTCCAGGCCTTTGACTGGATCCTTTGGATCCCCGGTGTGCAGACAGACCCTCTGTACTCTTCCTCTCCTGACTCTGTAGGCAGCCATTGTAAGCCAATCTGTAAATTCTGGTTTATTTATGTATCTTGTATTAAATCTGTTTTCTCTAGTAGGCACTGACTGATACACAGTCCATGGCATGGTAGGCAGGAAGCAGCAACCCATCACAGTGACCCACCTCTTCCCACCAGGCTTCACCTCCCAACATCACACCCGGCTATAAACCCGTGAGTAGACTAAGCCAGACATACTCATGATCTAGTCACCTCCCAAAAGGCCCACCTGTGAGCACATAAGGACATCTAGATACAAGCTGTAACAGAGGTCACATCTCCCTCTGGGGCTCCTCCCTTCTCCCTGTCTTTCTCTGGCTGCCATAGGATGAACAGCTGTCCTTTGCCACACCCTTCCACCATGCCCTTTTGGCCTTGGAGCCAGCGACTAGGGACTGAATCCTCTAAAAACCATGAACAGAAATAAACCTCTTCTCCTTTAGGTTGTAAGTGTTGGCTATTCTGTCTCAGTGACAGGAAAGTGACAAAGCCAGATTGTTTCAACAGTGTGTACCTCAAGGATTCTGGAGCAGCCAGAACATGCTACTGGGAGGCTCCTTCCTATTGATGAATTTGTTTACCTCCATAGTCTGTATTGCCCCTCACCTCTTGAGGTAGCAGGGCTATTCCTTTTACAGTTTCCATTTTAAAGATGAGGATGCAAAGGCCAGAGAGTGCTGGTCCCGTGAGAACCTTGAAATCCCATTCACTCCTAGTCCTGCTCACCTCTTCCCCCATCCTTAAGTAGAAGAAGGATGCTAGGAGGAATTGATCTAAGTGACTGGTCAGAGGTGACACTCTAGGGCCATGTGGGCTGGGGTGGGGGTTACCTCCTCAGCTCTTCAGAGTCCCTGTCCTGGGACTCCCCTCACTGTGTGATCATGAGGTGGGTGCCTTGGACTTGGGGTGCCTGGGTGTCAGGCAGAAGTCGTGCTTATTTTTCTTTGGCATGTACCTCCTTGCACTCTCCTTCCTTATGATGGGAGTGCTAAGGAGGTGTGGAATTCAGCAGAAAAGAAACAGCCTACTTAGGTAAGCCTCCAATCTGTATTAAAGCATCCCTCATCTGGGGCAGCCTGGTCCATCAGGACGGAAAAGCTTCAGTAATAAACAGTTTGCTTTTACCTGGTCTGCGATGGGATGGGATGATGCAAGGTCTCTGGTCCAATCCTGTTATCCCATCCTCACCTCACTCACATCACACAGGGGTGACCTCCCTAAGGTCCTACCATCACGAAAGGCAGACCTGGGTCTGGAACTTTCCACCTCCAACTCATCAATCTCCTTTAGTCTCTTCCAGTCCTGAAATAATGCTGAGGCAAAGTGGGAGTATCTTGTTACTTTCTCATTGCCTAGACAACATACATGACACCCACAAGTTAAAGGAGAAAAGGTTTATTGTAGCTCACAGTTTGTAGAGGTTTCAGTCCACCATTGGATGGCTCCAAGGCAGGGTAGCATGGCAGAGGAACATTGCAGAGGAGAAACAGTCCATGGCATGGCTGGCAAAACCCAGCAAGCCTTCTGCACTTTTATTGCATCCAGGCTACAAGCCTATTGGATGGTGCCACCCACACCCAGGGTGGGATTTCCCATTCTCCACACCCAGAATTATGCTAAACCAGTTAGTGGACTAATCCAGTACCAACACCCTTAATCCCAGTATCACAAACCCATGACCCAGCCACCTCCTAAAAGCACGACTTATGAGCACATGAGGTTTTGGGGGAACATCTAGATACAAGCCATAACAGGAAGGATGGCTCTGGCCTTGGGGATCCAGGAGGAGTTCTTCACACTGCTTTTGGTCCCTACTTCAGTTCACTGTGCGCTGGTGGACAGGCTGTGCCACAACAGTTGCAATGCTGGGAAGCAGGGTGACCCATCACTCAGAGCAGCTGCCCCGACCTGACCAAGCTCTTTCTCCAGTTGTGCAGTGAGCTAAAGTCCTTGGGTACTTCCAAGACTGATGAAAGGAGGAAATTTATTCCATATCTTTCCTTCCCTCTTGCCACTCCCTCCTTCTCTGTCTTCTTTCCCTCCCCTCTCTCTCCCTTCCATTCCTTCCAATCTACATAGATGCAGCCCTGAGGCAGGGTGCTATCTATTGCTTCTCTAGGTTAAGAAGCATCAGAAGTCAAACACTTCCCCTGAGTCAGGAGCTGTGCTAAATTATTCATAGGCAAAATCCATTGCAAGTTTAGAGTGATTTTTCTTCAAGGTTGTAGCTCTGGGTGAAGGGAGAAATGAACATCCTAACACTCGTGGAGGTGAGAAACACTGCCAGAGTTCAGACAGTCCAGAGCCTCCATCTCCTGTGGCCCTGCAAAGAGAAACACTGCATGGGAATTCACACTACCTTGGCCTTGGCTGGATGGAAGCATGGCCTCCTGAACTTGTCTGTGGATGGATGGATTCAGTGTATGAGGAAATACTTGGGTCTCATCCAAGCTCTGCACCTGTGGGCAGTCCATCTCCCCCTGTGCTGGACCACTCCAAAGGGCTTCAGAGAACCCAGAGTTACCTGACAGAGACCCTGGTTGGAGAGGGGTGGAGGTACCCAGCAGTGAGAGTGTGTGAGTGCTAACTTGCAACCTTCAGGCATGCCATGGGAGGGCTCCTGCTATGGGTGGGGTTGGACCTGATGTCCATGGATGACCATTCAAAACCATCCTGTTGATCAAACTGAGGGTCAAGATCTTCCTCACATCTGAGCATTTTGAAAGATTTCTCATAATTCTAAGATTCAACTACTAGAAATAATTTGGTCCCAAAACAGATTTTTTTTTTTTGGTACTGAGGATCGAACTCGGGTCCTTGCGCTTGCAGGGCAGGTGGTGGAACCACTGAGCTAAATCCCTGGCCCCCCAAAACAGATTTTTAACTTTGATTCTCTTGGACTGAAAAATGGTGAGCTTTATCAGATGTTGGATTCATCTGCTATATTCTACCAGGTCCCCAACTGCTTTCTATTCTCTTCATTCACTCCCTCTGGTGCCCTGGTGTTGGCATTATTTTCCCATAGCCTCTCTTCCCTTCTAGATAGCTTTAGATCCCAGCAATTCTGGATCCAGGTGGACTTAAGTCACTATCTTAGCTTCATTACAGCTGTGTGACCTTCACCAAATTGCCTAACCTCTCTGAGCTTCAACGTCTTCGTCTGTAAAATGAAAATGGTAATAGCTTTTAATTGTAGGAATTTGAAGTTTAAATGAAACAATGTCAATGAAATGCTTAGTAATCCCTTCCAAAGGCTTTGTTCTGTCCTGTCTCCCTTCCCCTTGACCATAGTCTTCCCTAGACCATTCTTCCCTTCCTGCAACAAAGACTTCCAGTGTCCAGTTGGCATTTTTCTTTTTAGTTTTGCTTGACACACGGCTACTGAGCTATACAGTCTTTCCCAGTCTCCCTTTTAGCCAGGAGTTGCCATATGTCCAGGTTCCGCCCAGTGGGATGTAAGCAAAAATAATGTTGTGACTCCTAAAGGAAGACGTTCTTGGCCTGAACATCAGTTTTTCCTGGAAAGTGACAATGGTGCTGGTGAGTTAGCGGTGATCATGCCAATGAGGAAAACACTCTAGAAGACAGCCAAGTCAGATGGAAGAAAGCTGGGCCCCGGCCTGCCATGGGGCGACCTATCTAGACAGGTTCGCCCGCATACCTGTGGACTATTATGCAAGAGAAAACAAGCCTGTCCTCAACCTTCTGTGCATCCTTTAGGCCTTGGCTTAGATGTCTATGGCCCTCCCGTGACCCGTGCTTCCTGTGAACATTCACCACGTCTCCACTAGAGTACACATCTGTTTTGATTTAGATCTATAATGGTCAGGATGGGTCCTGAAAGGGAATGTTCCGCCCTCAGGGGAGACTCAGTTGTGTAACGACTCAGTCTGTGAAGTGTAGCAGGGGTTTCCACACTACATTAATTGTGCCTTGAAAACCTAGGCAAAAACATTTTTTTGGTAAAGTAGGTTGGGTGGGGGAGAAATCTATACATTAAAATTAATTGGTAGAGGTATACAAACCCTTTTGGAATTCGTTTTCACTTTATGTACAGCTGTGGCTGTTGATTTACAAATCTGGGCTGGGGCAGTGCTGGTGGATTTCTGTGGTCACTGTGTAGAGGGAGCTATGCACCTCCAGGACCAAGGCTTGGGCAGCCAAGTCTAAAAGCCAGGGCTTGGTTCGCGGCCAGACTTTCCTTGGAGATGCTTCTCAGGAGAGTTGGCCTTGAAATAAATAGGGCACACACGTGTAAATACTGAGTAGTTTCTCTAGTGTGAGAAACTGAAAGTGTAAATAAGGATTAAAATGATTAAAATGATTAAAATGAATAATTGATAATTTGAAGTATTAAAAGCTCCAAAGGTGTAGGGGTTGTGGGAGGGGAAGGGGAAAGGAAAGAAGGGAAAGGAAAAATTATGAGAAAAGAAAAAAAATGGAAACGAAATCTATGTAAATAGCGAACGGTGGAGGGGTGAAGGGTGCACAGGTAATGGGGAAAAAATAAGAACCAAGATACATCATGTACAGGAACAAACACCCAATGATAAATGTAAACGTACTGTATACCTAAAATGTACCAATAAAAGAATTTAAAAAAAAGAGAGAGTTGGCCTTGGCAGCAGTGGAATGCTGCTGCTTTTTATTAGTGCTTCCTTCTCTTCTGCCAGACCCTTCTTCAGGCTTCTTTCTGCACGCAGTGGCTCTCATGGCAGTCTGTGGGGTTAGATGAAAGCTGGCCTGCCTCACCATCCAGCAGCCTCTGCTTTGGGGACAGCATCACTTAAACAGCATCACCCGCGCGCCGCCCCGCCCCTCCCGCGAGGGCGGCCGCACTGGGCATGCTCAGTCGCGGGGGCCGGTTTCTCGGTCGCAAGTGGAAAGCTTTCTGCACTCGGCCGGAGAGGGAGCCGCCGATCCTGCCCCAACCCGCCGGGCAGTGAACGCGGGCGCCCGGGGCGCGTGGCGCAGCTGCTCCTGCGCACAACCCCGCCGCGCCGGCCGAGTCGCCGCGGAGCGCGAGAGGCGCTCGGGTGCCCGCGCCCGCGCCCGGCCCGAGCAGGAAGCGCAAGCCACGCAGGACCAACTGAAACTAAGTGCGACCCCGCTGCGCCCGCCGCCGCCAGGGCCTCCGAGGAGCTGTACGAGGAGTAGAAGGTTTGTCACTCTTAGGTGACTAAGCAATTTCACAAATAACCAGCAACGTTACAGATCTTTAGGCTCAACTCAGAGGAAGTGGAATTTCTCCTGGTGCACAATGTGTACCACCGCCAATAAGCAGGAACAGTTTCAACTGAACATACCCCACAAAGAAGACCTAAGACAACTTCTGGTGGTCATTGGCCAATGTCAGGTCATATATGATGCCGTTCAACTCTTAGATAAAAAGTGTGATGCTATTGATAGAAAGGTGTCAGAAATTCAGTGCTCACAAGCAAAACACGATTGGGACTCTCCTAGGCAACTCACAAGACAGAGCTCCTCAGATTTGGAAAGAGCTGAAGCCGAGGAAATGGAGAGAATAGATCGTCTCACTTCATTTTCTCACTCTAAAAGTTATAGCCCAACTTCACCAGTTCGCAGACCAGAAGATAATGGTGAGGAAAACATGGCATTTTTGGATTATGAAGAATCACAGGAAATCGAGCAGGAACCCCTGCAGGAGGAGGAGCCATTCTATGGTGGTTCACCAGTTCCTAACCAGTGCTGTGGCAGTACTCACTGTACATGTGTGAGATATTCTGATACGCCTGCCAGCCCCAGGTATCCTGGCAGCAACAGCATGTCGCCTGCAGAAATTTCCACAGTATCACATTCAGCAACTCTGACCCAGAGATATTCCGGCCTGAAACGTAATTTGGACTTGAGCAGCTGTTCCGGGTGCCCGGACAGTAAGCATCCTAGAACATCTTTCCAATACTCAACTGATTTTGCTACAAGTTCTCCAATTGAATCTAAAACTGATACTGTGAAACAAACCTTCCCTGAAAACCCTTTTAACTGGTCTGTGGAAGATGTGATCCAGTTTCTGAACCATACAGATCCTCAGATATCAGGCCCCCTCACCTGGCTCCTGAGGACACAGGAAATTGATGGGAAAGCCCTGCTGCTGCTCAATAATGACATAATCATTAAGTATATGGGTTTGAAGCAAGGGCCATCCCTGAAGCTATGCCACTACATTGAAAAGCTTAAAGAAAAACAAGGTGTTTTCGGAAATGTAGATTGAGTTTACCAATTCATTTTCTTGTCCTTGGTTTTTGTTTTGCCGACAGTTCCTCTCAAAATGTTATATCCAGAATTGCAAAACGATGTTATAGTTAAGTCTACTTCTTGAAAAGCCATTTAACATGTTAGCATTAACATATTCAAACTGGAAGTTCATTCCTTCTGTGTTTTTATTATTTTTTATGTATAGTTAACAAATATATTTCATGCAAAAAATATATATTTCAACCAGCAAAACAAAAAACAAAACAAAACCAAAAATTTTTGATTTGGGAGAGGAAATACCAGGGATTGAAAACTTCTATAATTAAATCCAAGAGAATTTTACCTCAGAAGAGAATTTAAGGTTAAATCTGTGGCTATCATATCTTTCTCAGATATTCTGATACTGTAGTGTACTGTTCATGTTCTACCAATTTCCACAAAAGCAATAGCCATGTAAATTATTTGTCTCTCTATTACTTCTTTGTATAGTTTTATTTGTTCAAATTTAGTAGAGAAAACCATTTTTAAAGCTTCATCAAATGTTCTTACCAGTTTTCAGATAAATTGTAGGATATATGGGATGACCATTTTATGCAAGAAATACACTGGAAGAGTAGTCTGGATGGAGTCTTATTATAATTTGTTCAGAGAAATACCTATTATTTTAAAATTTTCTATTTTAGTTTGATTGGACATTCAAATAACTCATTGTTCACATCATTCTATTAGGATATGTATATCCCAGTTTTTAAAAGATATGTTTTTATTGTATGTTTATTCCTCATATGGGTACTGTTTCATATTTATATTTTATTCTAAAACAAGTATACACGCAAGTAAATCTTTACTTTTTGAATTTAAAATGGCACTTTGCACTATTAACAGAGGTAATGAGGAACTTTTTCTTACTGAGATGTTTTTATACTTTAAAAAATATATATGCATCATTTGCCATCCCTGGTACCTTTCAACTTAACTCTTCAGGGAATGAGAAACAATCTCTAGATTGATTTCCTTATAAGGAAGCTCTCTGTTCTATAGTGTTCCTAACTTGCCTAGTTCTGAGCCATTTATCCTTTTAAACTTTGGAAGATACATTAGTTCTAACTTATTGTTTTGAGCTATATTTCATAATTTAAAAATTTTAAGAGAAATATATTATTTTGTTATTTATTACATTGTTTAACTTTTGGAACAATGCAAGCTATGAAAACTGTTGCTAATAGTATCAGCCGTTTGTTATAAATAACAATAGAGTGTTCACCAAGTGCAAGAAAACCAAATGTTCTTTATATACAAGTGCAACTATTTACTGGATACGTGTGGTTTAAAGGATGACTTAATTTATGTTATCCATTATATAAAATGAGATTCTAACTTAAACTTGGTCTTCTTTCAAATTGTTTATGTGAAGATGCTGTACTGTTTCTCAGGTGTTTGGAAATACTGTTTCACTCTTTCCAATTTTTAAAATACAATAAAATTAGATAAATTAAAAAAAAAACTGCATCACCCACACTCCACAGTGATCTCCAGACACAGCTGTCACCTCACGGGCAGCACAGTTAAAACCATGGCAGCCTCCTGGGGCTTGGGGGAGTGAAGCCCCTTCAGCTGAGGGTGCAGCCAGGCCTTCCAGAGTGAGGGTGTCCTGAGAAAGGGGGTCTATATCCCTTTGTCTAAGAAGAGTGAGACTAAGGCTTTGGAAAAGGAAAGTGCCACAAAGGGGGACAGGAGTCAGACCCCACTTTTGTCTCAGGCCCGTCCTCTGCTGTAACAGTCCTTTAACTGCCCTTTGTGGACACACCAACCATTTGTTTATAGTAACCTTATTCTCTGCAGTTCTGTCCTTGATGGATCTTCTCAGATTTCGTCCCTGGTGGAACAAAGTGTAAGGTGAGATATTCACAGAGTAACACCCTCACAGTGGCCTATTTTAGTCTATTTTCTGTTGCTGTAACAGAATGCCTGAGAGTAAGTAATTAATAAAGACAGAAGTTTACCTAGCTCACGGCTTTGGAGGCTGGGAAGTCCAAAAACACGGTGGCAGCCAGCGAGGATCTCAGGCTGCTTCAGCTTGTGTTGGAATGCAGAAGGCCAAGCAGACATGTACAAAATGAGCAGACTTGCTTTGTAACAACCTGTTCTCTAAGTATCTAATACAGTCCCAGCAGACTGAGAACTCGCTCCTGAGATCGAGGCATTAATCCCTCTTAATGACCTAAACACCTCTTACAAGGCCCACCCTTTCTCAGTACTGACACACTGGGGACTAATTTTTCACCACATGAATGCTGGGGAACAAATTGTTGTAGTAAATCTGAAATGTCTCCTCAGGGCCCATAAGCTTGGTTGCCAGCCTGTAGAGCTTTGTTCCACCACTACCCCTCACCTTCTGCCTCACCACAGACCCAAAATAATAGGGCCAACACCCACGGACTGAAACCTCTGAAACCATAAACCAAGTAAACTCTTTCTCCTTATAAGCTGATTTTCTCAGGTATTTTGCCATAGGAATGGAAAGTTGACTAATACAGTTGGCCTACAGGAAAGCCCATCAAATGAGTTCATCTTCCAGGGCCACTAATGCTCTCTACTCTCTTCTCACGAGCTAATGTCAGCTAATGTTCATTCAGAGTCACTGCTCATAGCTTATGTTCATCTTCCTTATGCCTCTTCAGGTGATGAAGCACTTAAAGTCATGAATGTTTGTCATATTAGACTTTAAAATATTCAGTATTTTTGTTAGATATCCAAAATAATGCACCAGGTCTTAAGAAAAAAAATTGGGAAAAAATCTAAAAGACAGTTTATGCTTTGACTTAATTTTGCCTGTGAATTGGGAATAAAGCTGTCTTTATTTAGGTTGGGGGGTATTGGGGGCAATTCAAGACCTTAACTGAAGGTCAATGATTCACTTTAATGAACTGTTAGCATCTGTAATCTGGGTTGAACATGGACACCCCTGGCAGCCTCTCTACATTCCTTCTAGCATTTTTTTTTAAAATGAGGTAGAGCTAAGAGAAATAGTTCAGCTACTGGTTACTTCTGTTTTAACAGCTCCACTTTTAGAACTGTCTTCTTTAAGCTGGGTGTGGTGGCAACCTCCTGTACCCAACTCCTTGGGAGGCTGAGGCAGGAGGATTACTTGAGCTCAGGAATTTGAGGCTAGCCTGGGCAACATAAAGAGATGCCCCATCTCAAAAAAACCCCAAACAAATACCACAGAAACAACAAAAAACCCTACCTGCTTTTAAAGACAAGGATCGATAACAAAAGCTATTTATTGAGCACATTATGTGCAATGCCAAACACTCTGCTGTTCTCTCTGCATGCTTTTTCTCATTCAGTCTTCACAACAATCTGTATGGTAGGTGCCAGTATTGTCCCCACTTTACAGATGAGGAAACCCAGGCTCAGAGAAAGTATGCAGTTTTGCCACAGTGATCTAAAGGCCAGGGGTGTCTGACTGCACAGTTTTAACCACTCCACAATTTTGTGAGGGGGTGATTCGCAGGGAACTGACAGAAACCAGGCTCTGCCACTCTGGGAAAGGCTGTGTCCCACCACTGATGTCTGACAGTCCCAGAAAACTCCTTAATCCTGTACTCAGGTGTGGGGAATGATCTGAACAGGAATTAGACAAAGAAATGAATTCTACTAGACATAAAATAATGTCATTAGATATACAATGATTTTATTAGACATAAAATAGAATGTCTGAATTTCTTCCTTTGGTCCAGTGTGAGTCTGCTTTTGCAACTGTAAAAGTACTAATCACTCTCAGAGTTAAAAACTCCAGAAATTATACCTCCTGGTGATTGACAATAGCCTGCTCTACCCTGGGTAGGGGTTTGCCAGGTCCAGCTACACAGAGGTCACCTGTACTGAGAGGTCACCCTTGGTTTCATGCTCTGCTGTTGTCATCTTGAAATTCTTCATCATTTTTGAACAAGAGGCCACCCATGCATTTTTATTTTGGCCTTGGCACTGCAAGTTATGTAGTCAATCCTGTAACTTGGGAGATAAAAATAATGAGCCATGACAGACACTAGCTGCAGCCAGGAACTACTGCAGAGGCAAAGCTGCCATGCCGATGCCCCCACTCTTTGTGTGGAGAGTGAGCAACCATGCGTGGATGTTGTCCACTCACCTGTTTCCATGGAAAGCTAGTGTTGGCATCAGAGCAGGGGCTCAGTGGTGAACCCACAGGGAAATTGCGGGGAACAGAGCAGGAGGGAGCCCTAGTCTTATTTGAAAACCCCAGGGGAAGCCTGGCATGGTGGCACACATCTGTAATCCCAGTGCTTGGAAGGCTGAGGCAGGAGGATTGCAGTTGAATTCAAGGCCAGTCTGATCTACATAGTGGGACCTTGTTGAAAAAAAAAAATCAGGAGGATGGGGAGAGGCAGTTCTAGGCTCCCTGCGTTTGGGTTTGCTTGATGCCTTGACTGTTGGTAAACGATCTGATTTTAATGTCTCTGACACAGATGTGCCCTTCTGATCCCAGGTCAGCACTCAGAGGCTTTGACAGTCCCTGTTTTGGAACCAAACCATAGAACCACTTGACCACTGAAGAGAGCTCTCTTTAAACAGGTAGGGTGAAGGCTGAGAAGGGACAGCAACAGCAAGGCAGGGGAATAAGCCAGGCAGAGCACCTGGCTCCCCACTTAAGGTACATCCAGAAATCTGGAAGACTCATATTTTCTTTCTGGCTCAGACATAAAAAAGCTAGATGGAGCTGGGCACAGTGGCCCACGCCTGCAATTCCTGCACTCTGGGCAGTGAGGTAGGAAGATCACAAGTTTGAATCAGTCTGGGCAGCTTAGCAACTCACAGAGAGATCCTGTCTCAAAACAAACAAACAAACAAACAACTGGGCGTGGGGCGCACACCTATAATCCCAGCACTTGGGAGGCTGAGGCAGGATGATTGCCACAAATTTGAGGCCTGCCTGGGCTACATAGTGAGCTCAAGGCCAGCCAGAACTGTATAGCAAAACCCTGTCTCAGAAAAGAAAAAAAAAGCTGAGATGTTGCTCAGTACATCAAATGCAGTTGAAGGCCCTGGGCTCAATCCCCAGTACCAGAAGTAGAGGAAGGAAAAATAAAACAAAATAAAAACAAAAACAAAAACACTAGAGTTAGGAAGGAGAGTTGGTGCCCCCCACTTTAATTTAGATCCTGTCTTCACTTCTTTCTCCAGCGTACAGACATGCCTCTTCCTTGCCAACCCCATATCAACAACAACCTGTCTCCAGACACTTCTCTGTAGATGCTGGGTCTTAGCCTTCTCTGCCGTGCTTGCCGCTGCTCCATGGATTAATGTTGCCATTAACTATTAGAGAGGGAGGAAAAATGGGGATTCTGTTTCTGGTTCTTATAAGGGCTCTGGCCACTGTGAGATCAGCTTGAGGGGGTGTTTTGGGGAGGGGCAGCATCTGAGACTTATCATCTGGATGGTGCTTTATTTAGATTTATAAAGAATCTGCCCAATCACAAGGCACTGGCAGCCCATTTAAGAACCCGTCTCTTTGCTCATTTCCTATTATTTATCTCCTCTTTTCAATTGCAAACGATCTTTCAAGAAGAAAGGAAGTCCTACCTGCCCTGCACCATTTGCTTCCGTGCTAAGATAATGGATTATCATTGTTGGACATCTGTGGACATGGGCTCACTGCTTCCCTAGTCTGCTCAGTCTCCAAACAGGTTCTCTGGAGTTGGGATGTGCTGGCCTCAGACCGCCTTCCTGCTGAGGCAGAATTAGGCATCCCCAGCTGTCCTGTGCTTCTCTGCACTGTCTGCCCCCAGGGCCCCTCTCTGGCTGACTCTGAGCTGGCAGCCTGCTCGGCACTCAGCGTTGTCATGGAGAAGGTTTTAGAAATGTATTGTTGGATTGCGGGGCATATTTCTTCCACCTGGAAACAAGTGAGTTTGTAGAAAAGCCACAGCGGAGGGAGAGAAAGGGCTCTTGGAGGGCAGAGCTGGTACCAGGGGAGTCGGCTGTGGTACAAGCCCCAGGAGCCTCCACTGCTGGATACTACTTGGTATTCTGGGCAGGCAGCTGCATGCCAATTGCCTTTGTTCTGGAGCACTCCTGGGAGCTCGTGTCAGGCAGAAGGCACAGCCTCTGCAGAAAAGTTTGCAGATTCTAGGGAAATGAACTGCCATGCAGCCCAGCCTGTGGGAGGAGACCAAGTGGGCTCTCAGCCATGTAGATGCACTGATATAAATGTATGCTTCCTGCAGGCAGAAAACCTGTCCTTGGCCCAAGCACACAGCAGGCTGTCCTTGACCTATCTGGCAGCTCCTTTTAGGACCTGAATGTCTCAGCCACCTGCGCAATGCCCCCCTCCCCAGTTCTTGCAAAGTCTTCAGACACCCCATTGAAGGCAACTGCCACCCCACTGACTGCTGCTTTGTAGGTCAAAAACTGTTGAATATGACAACTTCATATATCTCAAAGTAACTGAAAGCTTCCGTACAACCTGGTAATCTTTCATCCCAATTAGATGATAGAATGCTAAAGAAAATAAAGCAATAGGTTTTCTCTTGCCCCCTAAATGTACTCGATTGCCTTCTAAAGTATTCTAAAATCTAGTACCCTGTGTACATGCTGAGGCATCACCTTCCAAATTATGTACTGCCACCAACTATGTCCTCCAAGTTACATCACATACTGCCTTTCCCTTGAGATTTGCATACTTTTTTCTGCTACTTGAGATAGAGGCTGGATCCATTCTTATGCCAACACAGAGAAGGGCCACCTCAAAAGTGTCTTCTCATAAATTCCAAAGGTTAACTCATTTGATCTATAGAAACTATAGATTTTCTATTACTCATCCATTCTTTTTTGCTAGAAGTTTTGGCCACCTTTGAAAAAGCTTGTCTATCCTTATCTACATAGATCTGGTACCTACAGACTATGAACACTTTGTGAGACAGGACCTTTATAGCTTGCCTTTCACAGCTGTGCTTCTCAAACTTGAATGTGCAACATGAATCACCCGGAATCTTGCAAAAAAACCCCAGATGGATTCGGAAGGTCTAGGGTGGGGTCTGAGCTCTTCACTTCTAACGAACTTGCCGGTGGTACCAGTGCTGCTGGTCTGTGGCCCACACTCTGAGGTAGAAGATTCTAGAGCAGTGCTAGCCAATAAGACTTGCTGTGATGTTGAGAATGTTCTAGATTTGTGCTGATGTGGTGGTCACCAGCCACATGTACCTGAGTACTTGCTGTGTGTGGAGCTGAATTGTTAGCTTTATTTAAATTTAACTAACTTAATTTTAACAGGTACATGAGCCTCACAACTACTGAATCGGAAAGCACAGATCTAGAATAGTGGTTCTCAAACCTAAGTGCATGTTGGAATCAGCTGGAGAGCTGGCCAAAACCCAGACAGAATCCCACCCCCCAGGAAATCTGATATGGGGCCTGCTAGCCCAGGGACCATGTTCGAGCACCCGTGGTGTAGAACATGTGCTGCCTCTGCATTAATTAATGCGCTGTGATCCACATTAGGGTTATCTTATTTTGCCTCTGGACAGTGAACTTCAGTCTATCCTCAGTGCTCCATGACCATGGAGTCCAAATGAGGGGAGCTTTTCCCCTGCAATCTGTACTCATAGGCATAGCAGGCAGTGATTCAAATGGTCAGCCCTGGAGACTCCAGGAGGGTCCTTTTATAAAAGAACCGTTCCCACTGATTTCCAAGAAACCACAGAACATATGAGTTAAGAGCATGGGCTGTCCAGCCAGACTAACTGGGTCCAAGTCAACTCTGTCCAACACTTGCTGTGTGACCTTGGGTAAGCTGCTTAAACTCAGTGCCTCAATTTTATCACCTGTAAAATGGAAACAACAGTACCTACCTCATGGTGCTAGTGTAAGAATTAAGTGCTTAAAACAGTCACCTGCACAGTGTAAGGTTTTGGTATATATCGGCTACTGTCATCCTTCCAATGCTAGCTTAGCAAATTGTTCCCTTCTAGTATGCGTTTTGCTCATCCTAAAACTTTTCAAACAAGCAGATGTTCTTATGGGACACATTCTATCTACTCTACTATTTTGCTAAGGGCTTAAGAGGCCTCTGAGTTCTGCTGAGGCTTCCTTTCAAGGTATCCAAGTGCAGGCAGAAGGGAACAAAGTGGGAGCAAACCCACAGCTTGACATATTCTTTGTCCCCACTTCCCCGTGCACAGTAAAGCCAACACGGGCCAGCCTACTGTTCAGCCTCTCTGTGTTGATGTACATCCAGAATGGGGACTGGGCTTCTCAGGACCCACCCGGAAGCTAACCTCCATGCACATGTCTGCAGGGCCATGAGGCCAGGAATGCAGATTGGGGACATTCGCCGAGGTTTCTCAATGGCAGTCATTTGTTGAGGGTGAAGCAAGATGCTAAGGCACATCTACCTTTCTTCCTGGTCCAACATCTACTCCTACAGCCTGCTCATCAGTACCTCCCATATCGGGCTGGTCCCGGACCCACTTCTTCACTCCATGTGACCATTGCAGAGATGGCTCTCCCCAAATTCCTGCTACCATATCTAGTGCCACTACATCCAGCAGCACTGCAGCCCCCAGAACAGTGGTTCTCCCATAGTCCATCGTACTTGGTTCTGCTAAAGATGCTATCATAGGATTTGGGCATGACCAGGACAGTAGCACACCCTTCTTTGCCTCAGAAAGACATAGACATTTTAAAGCATGTCATTTTCATCATTTAGGAAATCGTAATACAGAATTACTAAAATTATCATCAAATGTTAATTTTATTGCCAAACAAGGTAATTTGGTAAACAAGGTAATCCCTTCCGCTCCCCAACCCCAAACTACTTCATGGAGGAGAATGTTCTTCCAGAGCCCCTTCTTTTGAAATGTTCAGGGTACTGTCACACAGTGAAGGATACAGACAACCCAAGAAGGGCTGTTACCCCTGCTAACCACCAGTAACAACTGGTTCAGGCTCTGTCTGCCCCACTCCTTTACCACCCCCTTAAGTTCAGATAATGGTGACCACCAACTAAGTGCTACCTGCCTGGGACTGTGCTAACTGCTTTCTAAACATCAACTGATTCAACAAAACTCTCCACAAACAGGAGCTGCTGTCTCCATCGTGAAGATGCTGGGCAGGGGGGCACATGGAAGAGTGTAAAATAATTTGAATGAAGTCAAGACACTCGCCCTTTTGGCAAACTCTTGGCCTTGAACATGTGGCAGCCACATGGACTGGATTTTCAGAACTTTGGGGGTGTCAGTTGTTCTGTTACACTGAGAAGTTCCTGAGTTTGGGCATCTAAATTTCATTTTATTCATTTCATTTAAATTTCAGACATTTGGGCATCTAAATTTCATTTCCCAATCAATTTCTTGCACTAAGACAGTGGAGTGGCAACATGGAAATCCTGTCACCCATGAGGCTCAGTAATGGACTTGGGAAATGCATATGCCATGCTTATTAGGCCAGAGCCCAGTGCAGCCTTCAGATGGAAGCATACAGACTGCTTTAGGTAGATGGAACCAATTGATCCCATCAGAGGGCAGCTCAGTTTTCCCAGAGCTTGCTGTTTCCTGTGAGAATGAGATGACTACAGGTTCCCTCCCTCTGCAACAACACTGATGCTGGGAGGGGTACATGCGTGGACATGCATGCTCAGACACACTAGATATGGATTCTCTTTCTAACAGTCCTACGAACCAGGCAAGTGTCTGCCACAAAAAGATGCTGCCAATATTGTGCTAGTGGAGAAGACACATGTGAGCACTTCAGCTAATTAAAAAAAAAAATCACTTCAGACTAGGTTTTTGTGCTCATGCAGAATGACTGTATGTGACAAGTGGGGAAGTGATAACTCCACAGAAGATGATTTTATCAGTGCTCCTGAGAAACAAACCATCCTTCACCCGACATCCTAACACTGCTGCTAACTCCAGCCTCTGTCTCAACCCTGACCCTGTTGGAAACCAAAGAAGCATCAGGGATAGTACTGAAGGGCTTACGGCTTGGAGGGGTGTGTGGGGCAAGGAGGAAGCACACGTAGAGAGAATGAAAGCTCCTGAATGTAACACAGCACAAGTGAGTTAACGAGGTGCTCTTCTGTGGACACACACAGCCAAAGCAGGTGACCAGGTGTAATGCTCAGGTGCTGTGCCAGACACCCAAAGCCAAATGGGTCACCCAGAAAGCCCGAACCTTTTTAGATCCGAGAGTCATCTGTTGGTGGGTCTCTGAAAATCCTTTCCAATAAATGGCATTTCCTTTGCCCCTCTGCCAAATGTTTCCTGAGGATACCCGGATGATGGAGTCACACACAGGAGAAAAGTCAGATCTACATAGCAACCTGTGGGTAACTTCAGTGACACAGAAGACTCAAGAAGTGAGATATTCTGATTCACTAAACCTTATCAATTCAACATTGTCCAGAATCTCTTTTTCCTTGGGATTTTTCAATTGGTTGCTTTTGAAATGTTGACTTTTTTTCCTCCTTAAGTGCTAGGTAAGTGCTCTACCACTGAGCTACATCTCCAGTCTTTCTGGTTTGTTTGTTTTTTTAAATTTTGAGATGGGATCTTGCTAAATTACTCAGGCTGACCTCCTGCTCAGCCTCCCAAGTAGTTAGGATTATAGGTATGTATGTGTGCCACTACCCCCGGCTTGAATTACTGACTTTCTTGTCTCAACAAGAATAGCTGAATGATGGAGCCAGTAAACTGGTGAACTGGTACCCTGAATAGCTTGAGGCTCTGTTCTCTATGTCCATGATCATTATTTATTTGACTTTCTGAAAGGTATGACAAATACCCTTGAAAGTGATTAATATTCCATCCCTCTCCCTTTCATTGTAATGTAAGCTGATCAACTATGTGACATTATAAACTTGACCTAATTAACCAAGGTTTCTCTGAAGGAAAACAACAGGGAATAAATGATTGTTGATTGGCAGATGGCTTGTCCCCAGGAGACTAAAAAGGTAAGTTGAAGTTAGTGCCTTGAGGGGCCATCAGGTCCTGAGGATGGATACCCAGGTGGGAAGTAGGTAAGCCCAATCAGAAAACGGAAACAGCTGCTCATGACATTGCAGGAAAAGCGATTCCTGGGTCAATGATCAGAGAGTCTTTCACAAGCATCAACAGCAGTGCTTGGCACATAGCAGGTGCCCAATGGAAATTGTTGAATGAATGGAGGCTGCCTAACTGATTATTCTATGCAGATGTCCACTGTTCATTTGTCCATCATCCATCCATCCCTCTAGCCTTCTCTCCATGCAGTATTTATGTGTTTACAATATATGAGGTGATAAACCATGGACTACAGAGGATTCTATGGTAAATAAAATATCACCCCTTATGCAGAGTCACCTCTGTGTTTCAACGGACTGTTTAAAGGAAAAGGAATGAGTGGCAGAACGGCTTGAACACAAATTATATCCTCAATGCTATGCCTTAGATATAGTTTGTTCCCAAATGTTCCTATGCTGGAAGCTTGGTCTGCAGTGTGATGGTGTCGAGAGGGTGGAGCCTTTAAGAGGTGGGGCCTAGCTGGGTGTGGTGGCACCCACCTCCCAGCCTCTGGGAGGATGAGGCAGGAGGATCCAAGTTTGAGGCCAGCCTGGGCAGTTTAGTCATTTAGCAAGACCCTGCCTTAAAAATAAAAATAAAGGGCTGGGAATGTAGCTCATTGTGAAAGCCCTGGGTTCAATCCCCAGTACTACAAAGGAAAAAAAACCCCAGAGGTGGGGCCAAGGGAAAGATAATTAAGTCATAAGGGCTCCACCTTCATGAATGGACTAAGGCTGGTCTCATAGAATGGGACAGTGTCTGATAGGGGTAGATTAGTTCCTTAGAGAGTGACAGCTACATTTTTAAACAAAGCCCATCTGGCCCCTCCTGTCTCCTTTGCTATCTTGCCATGTGTTCTCTCTTGCATGCACACCCTTCCCGTGTGATGTCATCCACCATGAGGTTCTCACTGGAAGCTCTCGTATTATGCTTTTTGACCTCTAAAACTGTGAGCTAAAGAAATCTTTCATTTACAAATTACCCAACCTTGGGTATTTTGTTATAGTAATATAAACTAGATTGAGATATTTATCTATGTTTACTACCCCACAGACTCTGCTTTTGGTAAATCTTGTTTACGGCCCTCATTGAGTGCCCAATCTGTGTACATCCAAAAGGAAATTTCCATTGTTCTGTCCAGATGTGGTTTAGGCATTGGTCATTGAGCAGGACATTGGACTAGCTTTACCCAATGATTTCATCAGAAATGGTTTTGTCCTGCTTGTTTCCTTGGTAACCAACAAACTGAAGCTTCTTCTAATCCTTCCCATTCCTCTTCATGCTACTTCACATTCTCTCTTTTGAACAAGGAGGTGTTCCAAAGGGTAAATCTGCAATCCCCTGGATGGTAAGAACACTTCTACAGGGTGCTCTATGGTCAACTCTGGACCCTCAGAATGCTGTGTAGGAACAGCTCTACCCAGCAGAATACATATCAGGAGCCATTTTCCACCTACCACCTCCCCCACTCCAATGTTCTCCTGCTGCTTTTCAAAATTAGAAGCAACTTCTCCTCTCAGGCATCATTTCAAAGAAAGAATATAAATCAAGGGTCCAATAAACATTCTGGAAATAGTCCCTCTTCGGAGAGCAACTTGGATAATTCCCTAGAGTTGTAGAAGTGGGTCTAAATTCCACTGGATGATCTGGAACCTGAAGGGACCATTCTTATCATAAACAGGTTTGGCTTTTGTTTTTGCTTTACTTATGTTCAGCTGTATGAATTTTTTACTATAAAAGTTTTTGCCTTAACACAGTGATTCTTAGTGCATACCTCTAATTTGGTAACCTTTAGGCCTAGGCCCTTGCACACTATGGTTTACAATGTGCTTTTCAAGACTACTCCTGCACCAGGTCATGACAACACATCACACTCTCTGGCCATAGTATGGTCACATGACCCTTCCTGTTCAGAGGGACTGCACCTCTAGTTCCGGAGTGATACAACTGGAAATATCACTTGGATTCTGATTCATCCTCACAGTGTTTGTGTGAAAGGGGGAGCAGGAATCATAGCTCCCGTCCCACAGGCAGGGGAACCAAGGCACAGAGAAGTGATCTACCCAGAGTCACTCCGTAAATCAGAAAACAAACTGGGAAAGCATCATGTAAGATCATCTATGTACCTTCCAGAACCTCCTATATATGAAAACAAAACAAGACAGATTGTCTCAAACAAATAAATGCATACACTTTGAAGTAAGTGATTTTTGAGGATGGAGCTTTCTATGAAGGTTTCAAAGCCCTTAGCAACTCAGGAATCACAATGTAAGAACCAGAATCACATGAACTTTTTAGTTAAACACTCCTGACTCACAGACAATACCAATTATTACAACTCACTGACAACCTGGTTACCAACAAGAAAAGTTAAGGGGAACATTCATTCATCCATTCAAGAAATAAACCTTGGTACACAGCTCCTTTTCTAGTTTCACATCATCTTAACTGTAATACCTAAACACTACTTCTTCTACACACTCCTCCTACGTCTGCTGCCACGTAACTAGGTGGAGGTGGGGGGTTGATTAAGTGTGTGTGTGTGAATATGTCTGTAATAACTAGCTATTTTAGGGACAGTTTTGCCCAGCAGAATACACATGAAATATTCTTTATTTTGGTACCGGGGATTGAACTCCGGACCTTGCGCTTGAGAGGCAGGCGCTGGAACCACTGAGCTAAATCCCCGGCCCGCAGATGAAATATTCTAATATAGTAATTCTACCCTGATTCCCTTTTCTTTCATTTTTGGGTAATTAAAAAATTTCCTGACCTTGATTTAATGCAATAAGTGATGTTTTATTTCCCACCTTCCATGATGAAGGTAGTCAAGGGGTGGATATAGCTGGGGCCAATCTCAGTGTTGTGAAAGGGAAGCACACTCCTTACATTATATCTAAAGGATAAAATCGACTGGTGACAACTGAACTGTCTGAACCAGGGAGTGGCCTAGCACTGCAAGTACTTCCCCGCAGAGGCCAATACACTGCCCCAACGTCCGGAATCCATATTCTCACAAACTAGGCTAACACAGTCTCCTGCCTCCCAACTCCAGGTCAAGGAAGGCACAAAGAAGACCAACAAATAATACTGAAGTGGTGCTTTGGATCCAGGAGACTCTGAGGTACCAGAGGAGGAGTTCTGATGGCCCCATCTGGCAGATGGGAAAAGTGAGGCACCAAGAGACCGATTAAATACTCTCAGTCATAAGTAAAAGGGTACCAGGAATATAACGAGGAGACTCTTTTTCCTGGGGAGGGAAGATATTCTACCAGCAATATTGAGCACAACTCTCAACACAGAGGCAATCCCAGCTCTTCAGTCACTACAGTAAAGCAGCCAAAGATACACTAATTATCCTCAAGAGGTTTGAGCAGATTCCTTCACAGAGGGAATCCTACACTCCAAACTCCAGGGCCCAGACTTGAGACTGCATCCAGAGCCAGGGACTTAGGCAAGAATGGCCTGCACAGGCACATAAGGTAGCTCTGCTTCTTAAGGCATGGCTGCTCTCTGCCAGGAGCGGGCACTGTCCTAGGAGGTGTCCATTGGATACCACTTCCCTGGAAATCACCCTGTGAAGAAGCTCATGGGGTAGGACACTGCTGCCTAAGAAAACCAATACCTCCAGGGCTGAGGGATTCCAATAAATCTTAACAGCGTCACCAAACAAACCCATTACCTGTGCCACTTGGGAGAATAAAAAGAGAGGAAAAAAAGAGACAAACTAATAATTTTCCATACAGTGATTGTCTAACTGGAAAACCTGGAAGACTCAGCTGAAAAACTATGGGAACTAACAGGAAAATTTGCTCAGGTGACTGATTAATACTCAAACATTAAAAAATGTTTGTGCATGGTGGGACACTTTGGAAGAGCTGTGCTTTTCTGGAAGGCCTCCGAATTTTGTGCAACTGCCATACTTTGAAAGATGGAGGTGAGCCAAGGGACATCCCTCAGCTGCTGCAACCAAAAGTCCTCTTGAACACCAATATCTGAAGAATGCCTGGGGTGAATGCTGCCGGGGTTGAAGGCAGTCCACTCTGCCCTCTCCAAGAGGACCCATTTTCCCCAGCTACTCTCCTTTCCAACCCAAAAGACACATAGGGAGGTCCGGCAAGGATGGATGTGGGCAAAGATTGTGCCATGTCATCTTTAGCCCCTGGACTTTTTTTTTTTTTGGTACCGGGGATTTAACTCAGGACCTTGTGCTTCCGAGGCAGGAGGCGGAACCACTGAGCTAAATCCCCGGCCCAGCCATGTCATCTTCAAAGGAAGTAAGTTTTTAAAAACAAAGGGGGCAGACTGAAAAGTCCTACAGTCTGTCCTCTTATTGTTTCATTGGTCAGAAGCCTAGAGAATCCATGGTGCTGCACCTGGACTGGGGAATTCCCCGGTTTGATCAAGGTGGCCAGGGGTTGGGGGGAGGCCTCACTGGGCTGTGTGCCACATCTGGCCAGTGCAGGGCGAAGTCATTTTCTGTCGAGGCTGGCGTGTAGCTGGGCCTCGCGAACCATTCTGTCAAAGGAGCGAGTGTTGGTCTCCTCTCGCACCTTCTCGCGCACGTGGAAGGAGGCCCGGGCTGTGGAGCGAGCGCTCTCCAGCGCGCTACGCCGTTCCCGAGACAGCTGCTCGCTGCGCTCCAGCTTGCGCCCGATGGCCTGGAGCAGCTCCCGCCTACGGAAGTCTTCATCTTTCTCCACTTTCTCCTTGTTGGCGCGCTGGGCCCGCTCCTTCTCCAGCCGGGTCTGGCCCACGCGCCGGGCCTTCTGCTGCACTGCCTCTTCGGCCACCTGCGCCGCGTGCTGCAGCCGTCGTTCCCCGGCCCGCGCCAGCGCCTCCAAGTGCGCCTGATGCTCCCGCTCTTTGCGCTCCATCGCCTCTTTGGCCCGCCGACCCTGCAGCTCCTCCCGCCGGGCCCGCTCCCGCAGCTCCCGGGTGCGCTGCTCCACCAACTGCTCGTAGTTCTCCTGAGCGCGGCCCAAGCTGGTCTCCATTGTGCTCCGCAGGCCCTCTCGCTCCTGCTGTTGCTGCCGGGCTCGGCCCCGCAGCAGCGCCTCGTGGCGCGCCCGCTCGGCGCGGCTCAGCTCCCGCTTGTCGCGCTGTAGCTGGCCCTCCTGCCGCTGTTTGGCGCGTGCTGCGCGCTGGGCACGCTCCTTGCGCACCTGCTCGGCGCGCTCGCGCCCCTCCTGCAGGCCTTCTTCCCTCTGCTTAAGATTCTGCTCCTGCTGCAGCTTGCGCAGCCTGTCCTCCTGGGCGACGCGCTCCGCCCGCTCCCTCCGCAGCAAGCCCTGGCGCTCGGCCAGCTCCCGCCGCCGGTCCTCGCTACGCTCGCACTGCTGCTGCCTCCGCCGCGCCGCCTCGCGCTCCTCGCGGCCCCGACGGCCGCGCCGCTCCTCCACCTGCGCAGTCCAGGCCCGGCGGCCCTGCTCCAGCGCGCGCTGTTTCTCGCGCTCCTCGCGCTCCCGCCGCTGCTCGGCGCGCACGCGCTGCTGCTCCCACTGGCCGTGGGCGGCGGCGCGATGCTCCAGCAACAGGCGCTCCTCCTGGTGCCGCGCGATCATCAGCGCCGCGATCTTCCGGTCGCGCTCGGGCACCCCGCGCAGGCCCCGCTCAGCGCGCACTTGGCGCACAATGCGCTCCACGTGCTGAGCGGTCTGCGGCGAGTGGCTCAGGTCGCCGAGGCTGAAGCTGCGGCCTGTGAGTGGAACCAGGGCCAGGGCGGAAGGTCGGCCCAGAGGGTTGGGGGCCGAGGACGCCGACCCTGCCGGGCAGCTGTACCTGGCCGAGGCCCTCGGCGGCCAGCGAAGCTCCCGAAGGCTCTCCCCGCTGTAGGAGGACGACGACGCACCGGATTCAGAGCTGAGGGCACCGTCACGCCGGCGCGACAGCGAGTCCAGTGAGTGGCTCTTCCTGCCTGTCCGAGAGGCAACGGGCGGAGGTTGTGTCCGGGCCGAGGAGGGGCTGGGAGAGGCCTTGCGGGCCGCGGGCGAGGCGGGGAGACTGGCGCTACTACCGCTACTGCTGCTGCCGGCGCTCGGGGCTGAAGCCGAGGCCGAGGCCGAAGTCGCGCCGGCCGCTGGGCCCAGTGGCGTGAAGAGGCGCCGCTTCTCTTCGCGCACGATGCGCTCGCGCTCGGCACGGCATTGCTGCAGCTTGGCCCGCCGCTCAGCCTCATAGGCCTCGTACAGGCCCGTGGCCACCCGCATGGAGCGGCCCGGGGCCTCGCGCACCAGGTCCGTCAGCGCACGTGGCAGCAGCTCCACGGGCTTGACTGCGCAGCGGGCGCAGGCCTCCAGCGAGCGAGGGCTGGTCAGCACGTAGCGGCTGCCCTCCGCCTCCGGACAGTCGAAGTTGAAGAGGTCGAGGTGCAGCAGTGGGGACTGCTCGCGAGGCCCACCTTCTGCTGTGCACGGAGCTTCTGCCTTGCGGGGTGCCGCCGCCGAGCCCGAGGCGGAGGCGGAGGCCGAGGAGGCCGCCGGCTGCTGGGCGCCCTGGGCGTTGGGGGTCACGGACGCCGTGGCCCCATCCCCTCTTGAGCCGCCGACTTCGGCTCCTTTCTCCTCTTCGGGCACTGGGTCCACCATGGCTGAGCCTTGGCCTTTGTTGGAGTCTCTGGGGATGACAAGGAGGGACATAGGAGAATGCATTTGAGAGCGAGCTGTTCCCCCCTCCTTGTCCATAGCCCCCCCCCCCTTAATCCACTTTCAGATTAGGCCTGGTGGAACGTAAATCATAAAAGCTTTGCCATGAAAACCCAGACAGGGCGGCGGGTTGGAGGGAGGATCCTAGTGCTCAAAAAGAACAGCCTAGATCGCTCTCAGTCCCAGAATGCGGGGCCTGTGGCAAGGGTCTCCTGGAGTCTGGCCCGCTAGGGGCACCCCCTGCCTGATGCAAGTTTAAAAATCGAGGTGCAAGCAGTCAGCAGCCAGCGAGGGAGGCGCGCTAGCGGATTCCCGGGAGGATTAGCGTATTTTGTTTGTAGCTGAGGCGGGCTGCCGGGCTGCAGCTTCGGAGGAACAAAAGGCGGAGCGGGGCTGTTCATCCCAAAGTGGATTGCTGCGGGGATCCCTTATGCATAGGAACGAAGTTTATGGTTGATTTCCCACTGCCAAAGGACACCCGGGTGCGGGTGATGGTAGGGCAGAGAGAAATCCCCAAAGGACCTTTTAGGAGGAGTGATGGATTCTTGCTCCTGCCTCTCGGGCAGGGCTTGCTAGGAGCTCTGCCCGCCTCCTCCACTCCCACCCCCAGCCCCCACCGGGTATTTGCAGGGGATGCAGAAGACGTCGGGATCCTCCCAGATGCACTCGATCGCCTCCAAGTCGGAATGTGCTAAAGGTACCATCCTCCCCGGTCTGGGCTCGGACACCCGCCCCAGATGCCCACCAGTTCCCCCACCGCATTTCAGCAGGGTGGGCTCTTGGAGCGGAAGCGCCCGCAGCCGCTGGTCTCCGGGCGGCTTCACTTACCCTTCGTTCTCTGGCTCCGGCCCCGCGCCTAGGGCTTTTGTTCGCAGCTTGCCGCTCTCCCCGGCGCCTCTTCAGTCCCTGCGCCGGCGGGGTCGGGTTACTGCCGGCTGCTGCCAAGAAAGGAGCCCCTGCTGCCGTCGCCAGCCTCTCTCCATGGGGCCTGCGAGCAGGGCTCGCGCACTCCAGATGCTACCTACACGCAGGAGGGAGAATGCGACAAAGCCTCCCTAAAATAACGCGACCCTGCTCCCTTTGCTCACATTGATTCATAAAAAAGGAAGCCCGGTTCCATCGCTGCTGCATCCTTCTCCACCTCTACCACGGTGAGGGTACCGCCGGTCTTTCGCCGCCCCCAGCGCCTCCTGGCGGACTCTTGAGGGTATTGGTTTGTTTGCTTAGAGGACGGAAAAGGAAAAATTATGAGAAAAGGAAAAAAAAAGGAAATGAAGTCTATGTAAATAGGGAAGGGTGGAGGGGGTGAAGGGCGCACAGGTAATGGGGAAAAAAATAAGAACCAAGATACATCATGTACAGGTACAAGCACCCAATGATAAATGTAAACGTATTGTATACCTAAAGTGTACCAATAAAAGAATTTAAGGAAAAAAAATACAGCATCTCTATATAGCACTTGTTTGTTTATAATATGTATATACAGTATACCACACACAGATAAACAGAGATGTGGATATAGATATATCACGAAGAAACTGGGCCCTTGAGCACCTTCTTGAAGGAATTGCTCAGCTTATTCTCAAGAGGACCCTGCGCGAAACAAACAAACTCAATGCCAGACAATTGAAATACAGCACCTGGTCCAAATTGTGATTTTATTTTTTAAGAAAAACTAAGAATGGGTTTGAGGCAGACAGGACATATGTGACTAGTTAGTGCAACATTTTATGACTTACTAGTTCCCGATAATAAAATTAAAACCAGTTAGTGCAATTTAGTGAGTGTTCTTTTGAGATACTGCCTCCCCAACTCTTCCATTTTGAGTGTTAGTGGCTATAGGAGTGGGGTGGGATGTAACATTTAGAGAACATGGTGAACTATACTGTTCAAGAACCTTGACATTGTTGGCTAGGATGTGAAGAGTGAATGAAGGGTTTTAAGCAAGGAAATGACATGATTTGGTTTATATTTTAGGAACATAACTCTAGCAACAATAGGGTGGGTGGGGGCCGAGAGGAGGCAACAAGCTGGGTTGTCTAGATGCTGTAGTTATCTGAGGCAGGGAGGGTTGGGACCAGAGGGAGTGATAGGAGGAATGGGCACAATGGGAGGGGGACATGAAGCAACCCTCAAAGATAGCTTGGCTGTAGGCAGGGAAACAGGAAACAGCTGAGCATGAGTGCCTGGAACAATGAGGTGGCTGCATGTACCACAATGGAGAGGGGTCCAGCAGGGAGAATTAGCTGGTGTGGGGGTCAGGGAAGGACAGATTCCTTTTTGTACCACCTGAGTGTGGCATGGAATTGCTCAGCAGGTGGCTGGATTGGGGCTATAACTTAGGGTGTTACAAGTATATACAAAGTTCCTAAAACTGATATGAGATCACCCAGGGAGGTAAGGTGGACAACAGGAGAGGCTGGCCAGACATTGATAGGGTGGTTAAGGGGAAAGGGGTGCATGGAGAAGACCAATGAAAAGAGGCAGGGAAGTGTGGTCCTGTGTAAGCCACCAGCAGAACACAGCAGGAGAATGTGTCCTCATTGCTAAAGGCTGGAGAGATCCTGATGGATTTCTCCTGGAGTCAAATACCCATCAAAATTAGCAGTTATCAGTCTTTGGTAACATTGGCAAAATTAGCTTTGTGTGACACTGGGAGCAGATGTCAAAGTGCAGGTGGTTGAGGTGCAGTGGGAACTGAGAGTTGCTGAGCCTTTTGACATTTGGGAGATAAGGATTTAAGAACTATGAAGGATTTGGAATTTTACCCACTTAGCCACTAACAAGTTTGCCTGCCACTGTCTCACACATGATGGTAGAAGACAGGAGACTCCTGGGTCAGAAACAAAGGACTTTGTTATTCTCGGCACAGTGGCAGCACGAGGCTCATGTTTTTGTTGGCTCTCCTTGATCTACAAATCTTATGGGCTGTGGAGAGGTGAGCCCAGGTAGATATGAAACATCCAGTGGGTTTGTGTCACAACTAAGTCACCCCATGCTTAATAAACCCTAATTTTTTGAATGGTACTACTAGCAGAACTGTTCAACCTTTGTCCCAGAAGGAAACATTATCTTAAATATCCTGGATAGCAAGCAAATCTTCCCTCTGACCTGGAAGGAGACACTATCTCTGTTATTCAAGGATGTTTGCTGTTCAAGCATCTTTGCCATAGTCCAGAGTAAAAATCTTTATAAGCCATGTAGAGCTAGGAGTGTTGGTACACTGCAGTAATCCCAGCACTCAGGAGGTTGAGAGGCAGGGGGATCACTGCCAGTTCGAGCCCAGCCTGGGCTACACAGTTGAGTTCAAGGCCTGCCTAAACTACATAGTGAGACCCTGTCTCAAACAAACGAAAGACATGTAGAATGACATGAAAAATTGCTCTCCATAGAGAAAACAAGCAGTTGATCACATGGCTAGTAAGAGGCTGGGATTGGGACCTGGCTCTCTCTGATCCTGAAATCAATCTCATGCATTGCATTTCCACAGCAAGCTGAGCATCTGCAGAGATGGGGATTCAGGTGGAAATGAATGGAGTGGGTAAGTCAACCCCAAGCCTGGTTTCCCCCCTCTTTACATAGACAGTACAATTGATCTTGGCCAAAGCCTGGGAAGATCCTTCTCTTTACATAGAATCCTTTAAAGTGCCTCCTTCAAAGATCAGTCAGGTCTGTGAAACAACATACATGTTACCTTTGTCTTTCAATCTTCATGTTTTAAATTGTCTTTTAAAAAATATTTTTATTAGTACATGTTTGTGGCAATACTGAATACATTCATTGTGGGAAAGATTATAAATATGTATATATATTTATTTCCTCTTAATCCATTTTATTTCCCTTTCCTCCCTCCATCCCTAGATTTCCTCCCCATTTACAAAGGTCTACCTCCCTGTTTCCTATCATCTATCTTTTATTTTTCTCTGTAAATTATTTATGCTTCGGTTTTAATATTAGAGAAACTATGTGGTACTTAACTTTCTGTGTTTGATTCATTTCACTTAGCATTATGGTCTTAAGGTGCATGCATTTCCCCACAAATTACTCAAATTTATCCTCTTTTATGGCTGAGGAGGTCACATTTGTTAAATAGGGACAATAATACCTGATTTGTTATCAGAGCTAGAAACACTTACATGCAAAATACCCAAAGTTGATCCTAAACCAACACATTGTCAATAGGCAGTGATAAAATACCTACCATTTATTTTTTGATAAACCTTATCTTAAAGAGGTCAGGAGCAATATGGAAACATCTGTAATGTTGGGGATGCTCAACAAACATCCTACCCTTGTGTAAGCAATAATTCTTCCTCTGGGAAGGTCATGGAAGGAGAGGCCCTGGAAAGGGAACCTAAATAGGACACCACTTCAGAACTGACCTGGCAAGCAGTGGGGTGCCATTGAACAGCGGATGTCTCTCACCTCCCACCTCTAAGTGCCCTTTCAGGAGATGGACTTAAAGCGTGGTTTCCTTCAGGTTTTAAGTCCTAGCCTGCCAGGGTACAGGGTGCTGTATCATTTCATTATGGCAAACAAAGCAGCCCAGTTTGGGAACACCTATCTCCCTCGAGAGTGTGGTAGGGAGGTGATGATGAGAAAGAACCATGGATTTAAGAGTCAGGCAGGCTGATTATTGATGACTGCACAAGGCTGTGGGATTTGAGATAAGTTTCTTAACCCCAGTGAGTGTCAGCTTCTAGTCTTTATACGTGGAAGGGACAATATGGACTGTTATTTTGCCTTTCACAGACCCTTAGTGGTAATGATAATTATTAGGTACATCCTTAGACCTTTTAAAACAATAGCTCATTAATTTAGACCCCCCAAAAAAGCATATGAGGTAGATGTTAATAACTTCATTTAAATTCCTTTCACTCAGCCCCGCCATCTGCCTGAGCTCTGCACTTGCACTCTTCCCTCTTCTGAGTGCAGTCCTCTTTGCAGAATAAAGGTTTTATTTTTTCATTCTAAAATTTTACATAATGGCTGGGCATGGTGGTGTACACCTGTTGTCTCAACTATGCAGAAGGGTGAGGTCGGAGAATCCTTTGAGTTTAAGGCCAGCCTGAGCAACACAGTAAGACCCTACCCTAAAAAAATTCTGCATCAGGAGTTGGTAAGCCACTGTGTGGGCAAATCCATTGTCTGTTTTTGTAAATCAAGTTTTATTGAAACATAGACATGCTAATTAGTTTACATATTGTCCATACCTCCTCTTGCTTGCCAGGCAGGTGCCACACCCCTGAGCTACATCCCCAGCTCCCTGACTTGAGTAATTTTAATAGAAGCTATGACTCAAAGAGCTTAAACTGCTCACTGTCAGGCTCTTTGTAGAAAGAGTTTCCTGACCTCAGTTCTAATGACCCATGACATATGCCACCAATTGGCTCACTGCTTCACAGTCCAGATTCACCCTGGAGATTCTCCTCTGGGAACAGGTACTCTGAGCATTCTCTACTTGACAGTGAACCCACAAGAAGGCTTCCCAGGAGAGGGAGGTGGAGGCACGTTGTGGGGGGGCTTCTCCTTCTGGTTCCTGGGACCATGCTATTGGCCTTTTCTCGCTTTTGCAACATGGTTAGTAGTGCAGATGTGTAGAACATCCTGTGGGACTCTGCTCACATGAGTGCCCAGAGTAGTCCCTTGGTACCTGCATGGTTCTGGCCCACTCACTGGTGACCATGTTTCCATGCCTTTTTGAAGTAGGCACTGTATGCTCAAGGCCTGGTGCCTGTAGTGTTCTGACTCCCTCTCACTGGCTTCAGTTCCTCTGCATCTTTGAAGATGGCTTTCTGCTTGCCCACCAACTGGGGGCCATCTCTGCCTGGGCAGACTTCTTGGCACCCAAATGGGCTGCAACCTCACCTTCTTCAAGGAGGTCAGGACTATGGTCTTGAGGAAGGGGTGCCCTTTCCAAATTCTCCTTCCTGTAGCACTGTCCTTTGGCCCTCAGGAACTGTTAGAACTCAGTATGTCTGCATACTTATTATCTTTTCACAGTTCAATACATCTTTAAATTAACCTTCCTCTAATTACTGTGTGGGTTCTTCTCCTGATTGGACCCAGACCAATATATCGTCCAAACTGTCACCTCTCCAATTCTTTTTTTTTTCTCTCTCTCTCTCTTTTGAGACAGGGTCTTGCCATGTAGTTCAGGCTGGTCTGGAACTCACTATAGCTCAGGCTGACTTTGAACTTTCGATGATCCTCCTACCTCAGCCTCCCAAGCGTTGGGATCACAGGCATGTGCCACCACACCTGACCCCTCCCAATTTTTGAGACTAAAGCTTTAAGAAGAATTTTGGGATACAAACCAAGAGGAAAAGGAAATATTTATTAATAGAGTTTATTTCATACTTTTAGTAAACAATATATTTTCACCAAAGTAGGAAATTAGAAAGCACAGGTGGAAAAAAGAAGAGAAAAATAATCTGAAAAAAATAATCACCCAAAGACGACATCTTGGTGTGTCAGTGGCAGGGAGTTAACAGCCGTAAAAGGCTAGATCTTTGTCTGTTTCTCCTCATGGCTACTTAGGGCTCAGAACGTAGTGGCCCTCCTGCTGAATGCATCACTGAGAAGAGATGGGACGTAAGTAAAGCTGCTTCACTAACCATATGGACCATGAAACTGTCCTTATCAAAATACTTTGAACTATTAAGCTGCTTTGGTGAATTTCAGCGTTAAGTATGTTCAGGTTGATGCGTGTGTCTGAGAACTTCCCATGGGACAGGAGAGACCAACCTACACTGCACCACAGAGTCAGCAAGGATCCTAGGAGGAACCTTAGGATTTCTCTCACTTCCAGAAAGGCTGCACCACCTTTTGTCCACTGCTGCTCAAGGGTCCTCCTTCCTGAGTGTGACCACTCTGGGGGAAGCACTGCAGGTCTGCTCGGGAAGGGACAGTGCCTGCAGCCAGCCTCCTTCCCAGTCTCCCTGCCTCTCTCAGCTACACCATCACACACTGTGCAGTGCCGTAGGCCCCTTCCCTGCCCAGAGGTGCTGCTCTGTAGGCCTCTCTCCTACCTCCCCACCTATATATTCCCTTTTTATCCCAGTGAACAGTCCTAACTTCTACTGTGCACCACTGCTCAGCCTGCCTCAGACCCGCCATCTCAAGGTTTATATTTGGAGATTCAGAGATGAGTCATGTTCCGTTTCTGGAGATGGTGATTCTCTGCACATTTTTCTCAGGGATCAGGCGTTTGCCATCAGGCTCCTTTTCACCCATCCACATGTGCTAACAAAATGTGCACTGAAGCTGGACTTGGTGGTAAACACCTGTGTAGGGAACAGGGGAAGGGGACGTTACCAGAACCTCTGCAGTGAGTCCTGGTCTCCTGCAAGCCACGGCAGCACACGGCGAATTACAGGAAAGGTAGACAAATGAGACTAAGAAGCTGAGCTTTGGGTCTGATCAGTGCTGCTCTGGACAGCAAAGACAAAGCCCCCAGCTTACCACACCTTTTATTCAGTACATCGGGAGAAACAAATGTAACAAATGACTTGCAGAGAGTTCAATAGTTCACATTGGGATAAACAAGGTGTAACCGAAGGCTTGCAGAAAGTTCAGTACATCTCCGGCAAACAAGATGTTAATCGGTCCAAGAACAATGAGGAACTGAGCAGATGTTTGTTCTCCCAGGATGTTTCTTGTCCTGGAGAATCACAGCATCACTGGATCACTGAAGTCTCAGTTGTGACCGGAGGCCAAACTGGAGTTATTCTGTAGCTGGGCTGTAGGCAAGAGAACTAGGCTAACCAAATGATTTATCCCTAGAATTATGTAGCATTGCTCCCAACACACCTGTAATCCCAGCACTCAGGAGACTGAGGCAGGAGGATCACTTCAGGTTCGAAGCCAGCCTGGGCTACATAGTGAGTTCAAGCCCAGCCTGAACTACAGAGCAAGAACTTGTTTCAGAAAACAAAAAATTCATTGAAATCTTTCTGTTAAAAAGCACCAAGCTTTGCAGTGCATATACCTGTAATGTAGCTATTCTGTAGGCTGAGGTAAGAATATTACAAGTTAGATACCAGCCTGGGCAACTTAGCAGAACCCTTTCTCTAAATTAAAAAGTTAAAGCCTGGGGATGTGGCTCAGTGGTAGAGTGCTTGTCTAGCACGCACAAGGCTGTGAGTGTAATCCCCAGTACCACACACACACAAAAGTAATTAGGGGCTCTAGGCTTAGCGGGGAGGTCTGGGGACACTGAGACGTGCCTTTTGGAGTCACAGCCTCAGATGTTTAACAAGTTAAACAATAACGGGGTTAAATCAATTATAAGAATTGGTAAATCATGTACAGGTACAAACACCCAATGATAAATGTAAGTGAATTGTAGACCTAAAATGCACCAATAAAATGTACCAATAAAATTAATTAAAATAAGAATTGGTAAGCATCATGAAAGAGTGACCCCAACCAAGCCAGAATGTGGTTCATGCATTACTTATTATCGGTACGGAGTTAAGTCCCTCAACAACTCTGGCCTGGCTTTCTTGCTTGATTCTATTCCCCTGCCAGGACTGCTGTGACAGGATGCCCCAGACCAGGTGACTTGACAGAAGTATTTACTTACAGTTCTTGAGGCCAGAAGTCCAAGCAGATGTCCTCATGTTTGATTTCTCTCTCCTTGGCTTGCGAATGTCCACCTCTCTCCATGTCCCCCAAGGTTGCCCTCTATCTATGTTTTTGATGTCCTAATCTCCTCATCAGGACACCAGCCTTAGTGGAATATAGTCCAGCCTGATGACTTCATTTTACCTTCAGGACTGCTTTGAAAGCTCTGTCTTCAGTCTGTTCTGATGTCTGGGGTCATGACTTCCACACACGGATTTTTGAGAAGACACAGCTGAATCAGAACACTGATACAGTAGAAATAATGATTCCTGGCTATCTTCAGTCATCCAAATATTAATTGAGTGACCACTCAATGCCAGCCACTGGGAGTATAGTGGTGGAGCTTATCAGCATGGGGGCTATAATGGAGGAATCAATTATGCCTCTACCTCCTATGTTCTGGGAAGGCCAGGGATTGCTGAGAGGGCATCTAATCAGGTAAGAGAGGGGTATGTCCTGCACTAAGGCAGTGGCAGTAAGGACAGAGAGCATAGGAAAAAATGTAAAGATATTTAGGAGAGAGAGGAACACAGCTGGTGAGTTCTGCCTTGGGATGGGGCACACAGGATCAGGTAGTGTCATTTGCTGAGTTGGGAAATGGAGGAGGGTAGACCAAGATAATAAGCTCTACTTTCAACCTATTGAATGTCCATATCCACCAGGTATCCATCCTAATAGTTAAAAGCATGAGTCTCAGAGTCTGTAAACCAGAGTTCAAATCCCAGCTTGTCCAGGCACTGGTTTTGGGAACCAGAGAGTTGTTCAGCTTCTTCTTGGTGTCTAAAAAATGGTTCTTGTATATCTTTCTTATAAAGTTGTTCCTGAGTATCCAATGAAATGAAGCATGTTTGGCACATAGCCCGGTGTACCCATGTATCTGGCATAATGATGGGAGGTCATTATCACTGTTACTGAATTTGGAAGAAATAATGAGCCAACCCAAGCTTTCTTTTTGTTGCTTTCCTGTGTGCTTAATAGAGTGTCTTTAACTGGGATTTCCATTTCTCTGTGCTATTTCTAAACACTGCCTCTTATTTTTTCATTTGTCCTGAAAGTCAGAGGATTTCCCTGATGCTCAGTCCTTTGATAGATTGGATAGGAGACAGGATTTTCTTTTTGAAGGCAAATTTTGAGACAAGAATTCAATGCGCACTCTTCACTCCCACCTCCAGGTGGCGCCCTTTCTCTGGTCACCCACTTAATGTAAATTCTCCAAAGTGAGAAACCAAACCTGAAACACCAAACCAAATCCTTAAGCCCCGGAGGTCAGCAGAATGCACCCAAAGCACAGCTTCACAGGGGGCTGGAAGGCCGTGCCTTCCTCTGTCCAGCCACAGGAACTGACTTGTACTTATGCTTCTCCAAGGAGGCCACACTGTCATGTGTCTGTGTCAATGCTGGCGCCATTTGCAGCAAGACGGTCCTGTCCCATGCTACTTTGCTGGGTGATTCCTTCAGAATTCAGCTTGTATGTCACCTCCTCCATGAAGCCTTCCTCGATTGGCTTTTCGGTCTGGGTTGGGCACGTTTCATACATATAGCCCTGGGGTGAGCTATAGTATAAAGTTTTTAATCTTTTATTACAGAGAACTTCAAATATAAAATAGAATAAATGATCTAATAACCAATCACAATGTTGGGCTTACTGAACTGTGTTTGTTCACTTACTCACTAGTTCACTCACTAGACAGTGACCCCAGGAGAGGAGATCTGTAGTTTGGTTGTTTGTGACAGCATCTTGCTATGTAGTTCAGGCTGGCCTTGAACTCACAGTGATCCTCAGCCTCCCAGAGTACTAGGATTACAGGTGTGTGCCATCATAGCTTCTGAGGACCTGTATTTTATTATATTTTGTTCCCAGTCCCTGTGCCTGAGACATGGTGAATGTTTAAATTGTTTTTTAAATTTCTATAGTAAAAGAAACAGTGCCATTAGTCCCCCTCAAGATGTTCTCCCTTGCTTTGAACACACTTATGTCATCATTCTTGCCACCTTCTAAAGCAGTTCTGGAAGCCCTCTTTCTTGTCCTTAGTTGCACTGTCATGGCTGTCTTGAGGTCCTGATCAATTCAAAATGTTTGCCTTTCATGGTCATTCTGACTGTAGGGAAGATCCAAAAGTTGCATAGTGGCAGATCTGACAGATAAGGTGGATGAGGATATATCATAAAGTTTTTATGAGCCTGCCTTTCTGCTGGATGGCACTCAGCAGCAGCATTCATATTTTTTATCACACCTTACGAAGACACTCACAAAAAAGGACTTCCAGAATTGCTTCAGAAAGTAGCAAGAACCATCAGACAAGTGTGTTCAAAGTGAGGGATTGTGTTTTGAGGGGGGTTAATGACAATGTGTCTTTTACTGTGATAAATCTTTAAGCTGAAATAGTCCCCATACATTTTGAACAGCTCTTGTAGATGCTCAGTAAAGGTTTGGGGAGCAAATGGAAGTAGACTTGGTCCCACTCCTCCCTTTTCCTCTTTTTGAGGTTCTCCTCTTCTATGCCTCAGTCTTTAAGAGACAAGCAATGAGGCAGCCATGGGCACTCCCAGGCAGCTGAGGACTAAAGGAAGCTCACCAGGACACCCTCCTCCACTCCAGTTCAGGATGCTGGACACAGTATGGTTTAGGACAACACATACATGTTGCCAAATTTAGCTTGCTTGCTTGTTTTCCTTATCTTTTCTTCCTGAATGTGGCAAGTTGTTTAATGCCTGTCTCAGTTGCATTATGAGTCTCAGTTGCATTATGGGAGCAGAGGAATTATATTTGCAGTGTGGTTGTGAGAAATCAAATAAAATACCCAATTTTTTCCTACATAGTAGGTGTACCATAAATGCTAGTTTTTTTCCCTGTGGGTTTTATGTTGATTTTGGGGAAGTGACTTCATCCTTGGTGAGGAATGGCTGTTATTCATTATGCAGCTGGAACAATGACAACATGGATCTTTGGGAAACACCAGCTTCCCCTCCCCAGGCACAGGAAATGGGACGTCAGGCTTCCACATATCCAACAAGAAAGGCCAGATTTCCAGGGGCCAAAGGGAGAGGAGGCCGCAGTACCCCTGCCCTGTGCCCTCCCAGTTGGTCCATTCCCCATTCACTTGTCCATTCATCCAATACTCTACATACTTGAGTGCCTACTGTGTGCAGGCCCAGGGCTGGGTACTGGGACTTAGACTTGGCCACTGTCCTCATGGAGCCCACAGTATGGCTCATGGATGGGGATGGAAGGAGAGATCAGTGCACACTGTAACAGTAAGGGATATGAAGAAAATGTGTGGGCTCTGATAAGGGGAAGTAACAGGATGATCTAATCTAGTCTGGGGGACTGGAGGGCTTCCCAGAGAAACTGACATTGAATCTGAGATTAGTAAAGGACAAACGCGAGTTAGCTGGGCCAAGTACATGGGAGAAGAGAGAACACTTGCCTTCTTCCACTCCCTATTTGCTCTCTTTTCCTATCATCTTATGGGGTGGCCCAGGTAGGTTGCTGTGAAGTTCTACTGGGCTTCACTTTACAAACCTCCTAGCCCAGCCCCTCTGGGGAAGAAACACTTCTTCTCAAATGGTTGCAGGAACAAGTTTGCCTGTCACTGTGGAAGTTGCCCAAGATGACAGCAGAGAAATGTGTTCCCTTCAAGGAGCTCTTGCCTTCTGCTCAAGGATATGAACAGGCAAACTGACATTAAAGAGCAGATTCCAAATACTGAGAATCTCAGGCACTTTCTGGCACATGTTTTGCTGACTCTATGCTGAGCATGATATTCTGCCCTACAGGAAAATCTTTCTTCTCTCCTTGCTTGATGACACTCAGCTACTTCCATCAAAACAGTTGGCCACAGCTGGAGCCTATCCTGTCCACTCTGCATGGCTGAGACCACAGGCCTGATTGGGCAAAGACATACAGGTGTTCCATTGCTTTGCAATGGGACCTAGCTCAGCTAAGGGCAAAAAGTGAATTTAGCATCAGCCTAGGGTATGATCAGTTAACAAATGGCCTATACGCCTATGAGCCTCAAAGGGGAAAGAATGGAACCAAGCTGTTTTCATTTTCCTTTCATCACTAGGCTGGAAGATAGGACAATACTGCCAATCAAAGCCAGGATCCTGGGTACCCTTTGAGTATGTGGTGGGAAAACATGTGCTCCATCAGACTATAGCCAAATGGTGTCATTTCTAGTGGAAAATATTCTAAATGCCCCCATGCTGTTTAAGGGTTTTGTTAATAACTTGGCTGTAGATAGGGTGATCAGAAGTGATCCTAATCTAAGCAGAGAGAGCAAATAATTGTACCTAACATTCATGTGTCATGCGCTTTTAATTTTGTCATATACTTTTTGCTTTTTATTTCAGTCTTATGGTGACCTTAAGAATTGGGGACTATTATAGTCCTGGTGGATGAATGAAGGAACAGACTTATAGAGGTTAACAACACGCCCAAGGTCACATAGCTGATAAGTGGCCAGATGGGCTTGGAAACCCATCGAAAGCTCTTCACCTGCACTGAAAACTCCATGTACACATCCATCCATTCAATAAATATTCACTGAGCTCCTTTTAAGGACCTGAAATTTCTGACCCCAAAACCAGCACTCCAAAAACATTTCAAGGATATCTTAGAAAGAGACAGTGAAACAAACTATTCCAAAAATTCTAACAGAATGAATACACTGAGGAAGGTGAGCAGTTAAGTAGAAGAGGGGGAAAAGGGAATCAACAACAGGAAAATAATGCAATGACAGAAATAAGTCAATACCTTTTAGTAATAATTGTCAGTGTGAATGATCTCAATTCCCAAAGGAAAAGACACAGATTAACTGCGGATGGTGGTGCACGCCTGGAATTCCAGCACTTGGGAGGCTGAGGCAAGAGGAGTGCAGTGCGTTCAAGGCCAGCCTGGGCTTCATAGTGAATTCAAGGCCAGCCAGAATTACATAGTGACTCCCTGTCTTAAAAAAAATTAAAATTAAAATTAAAAACAAAGACATAGATTAGCAGAATGCATCAGGAAACAAAACCCAGTGGTATGCTACACACAAGAAACACATTTAAAACAAAAAGATATTTATAAACTAAAGATCAAAGAATGGAAAACAGTATTCCATGCAATGAGAACCCAAAACAAGCAGGAGTAGCTATCCTGTTTTCAGCAAAGTGGACTTCAAGCCAAAACTGATCAGAAGAGGCAAAGAAGGTCACGACAGGGGACCAGGGATTTAGCTTAGTGGTTCCGCCGCCCGCCTCGCAAGCAAGTGCAAGGTCCCGAGTTTGATCCCCAGTACAAAAAAAAAAGGTCACGACATACTGGTTAAGGGAACAACTCAACTGGAAGAGATAATCATTATAAACATATATACACCAAACAGTACACCCAATTTCATAAAACACTATTGGACATAAAAGTCAAATAAAGAGCAACATAATAATGGTGGGGGATCTCAATATTCCGCTATCACAAAGAGACCAATCACCTGGACAAAAAGTCAATAAAGAAATAGCAGCATTGAACAAAATCTTTGAACAAATGGACATAACTACTTAGTTTACCTTGCATGTCACTTGGGCAGCCTGTTTGTTTATGTACTGACTATCCCAAACATCACTCAAGCAGGTGTCATTTTAATCATTTGATTCTTGTATTGAATAAATTTGATAAAATTGTCATTTTATATTTCCTATTATATTATCTTATAAAAATTAATGAAAAATATGCAATTTTTAGTCCTCTTCTACATAAATAACCAGACTGGTAAGTAGTTAATAGCTTTCTACAGAGTGTTCCACCCAACAACAGAATGCATATTCTTCTCAGCAGCACAGGGAACTTTCTCCAAAATAGATCACATACTAGCCCATAAATCATGCTTAAGTAAATGCAAAAGAATAAAAATTACTCCATGCATATTATCAGATCACAGTGCAACAAAACTAAAAGTCAGTGGCAGAAAACTACTAAAATTATGCAAACACATGGAAATTAAACAATATACTCTTGCATAATCAAGGGGTCACAGAAGAAATCAAGAAAGAAATTAGACAGTTCCTAGAATCAAATAATAAAGCCAGTGCGACATACCAGAACATATGGGACACAATGAAAGCAGTTCCAACAGGGAAGTTTATTTCTGTGAATGCCCACATCACAAAAAACAGAACAAATTCAAGTAAATAACCTAATGATAGATCTCAAGGTCCTAAAAAAAACAAGAAAAATCCAAATTCAATGCCAGTAGAAGGAAGGAAATTATAAAGAAACAGAGCAGAAATTAATGAAATTGAGACTTAAAAAGTACAAGGAATCAATGAATCAAAGAGCTATTTCTTCAAAAACTAAATAAATAAACCAAATTGACAGATGCTTAGCTAATCTTTCCCCAAAAGGAAAAAAAAAAGACCCACATCAGTGCATTAGAAATGAAAAAGGTGAAATCACAATGAACACTATTAAAATTCAGAATATTATTAGTAACTGCTTTGAAAGCCTGTACTTCAATACATTGGAGAATCCAGAAGAAATGGATACAGTCTTAGATATATACGAATTATAAAAATTGACCCAAGAAGATGTAAAAACACTGAATCATCCAATAATAGGCAATGAAACTGAAGCAGTAATAAAAAGCCTTCCAATTAAGAAAGGCCTAGGTCTGGAAGGATTCACTGCTGAATTCTGTTAGAGCATTAGGGAGGATCTAATGCCAACATTCCCTCAAACTCTTTAATAAAATCAAAAGGGAAGGAGTACTCCCAAAGTCATTTCTGGAAGCTAGCATTACACTGATTCCAAAACCAGACAAGGACCTAACCAGAAAGGAAAACCACAGGCCAATCTCTTTAATGAACATAGATGCAAAACTCCACAAGACACTGGCAAACAGAATGTGACAGATCATCAAAAAGATCAAACATCATGATGAAGTAGGCTTCATCCCAGAGATGAAAGGATGGTTCAACATACTCAAATCAATAAATATAACACATCACATAATCAGAAGCAAAGACAAAAATTACATGATCATCTCAAAAAACACAGAAAAAGCTTTTGACAAAATCCAACATTCATTGATGATTAAAAAAACCCCTGAAGAAAACAGGTATAGAAAGATCTTATCTCAATCTGATAAAAGCCATTTATGACAAACCAGTGGCCATCACATTAAATGGGGAAAAACTGGAAGCTTTCCCTCTAAAATCAGGAACAAGACAAGGATGTCCACTATCACCACTCCTGTCCAACATAATACTCAAAATATTAACCAGAGCAATCAGGCAAGAGAAAGAAATAAAAGAGATACATACAAGAAAGGAAGAGATCATATTATCACTATTTGCAAATGACATGATCCTCTGTGTAAAGACCCAAAAAATTCCACCTAAAGACTCGTAGAATTAATGATTAAATTTAGGATACAGAATCAACACATAAAAATCAATAGCATTCCTATACACCAATAATGAACTCACTGAGAAAGAAATTATGAAAACAGTACCACTCATAGCAGCATCAAGAAAAAAGAAATATTTAGGAATTAACCTAGTCAAGAGAGTGAAATACCTCTACAATGACAACTATAGTAGTCTGATAAAGGAGATTGAAGAGGGCATCAGAAAATGGAAAACTATGCCTTATTCCTGGATCAGCAGAATTAACATTGTCAAAATTGCTATACTTCCAAAACTAATACAGATTTAATGCAATCTCCATCAAAACACCAAAAGCATTCCTCACAGAATTAGAGAAAATAAGATTAAAATTCATGTAGAACCAGAAGAGACCTAGAATAGCAAAAGCAATCCTGGGCAACAAGAGCAAAGCAGGAGGCATCACAATCTTGAATTTATATTACAAAGCCAGGCATGGTAGTGTGTGCCTGTAATCCCAGCCCTCAGGAGGCTGAGGCAGGAGGATTACCATGAGTTTGAGGACAGCCTGGGCTACATAGTAAGTTCAAGGACAGCCTCAACTACATGGTGAGACCCTGTCTCAAAAAGAAAAAGTTATATTACAAAGAAATGTAATAAAAATAACATGGTACTGGCACAAGAACAGATATGTGGATCAATGGAACAGAATAGAGGATACAGAAACAACCCTAGGAACATTCAGCTGTCTGATCTTTTGTTTTTGTTATGTTGCATTCACTTTATTTTTCTTGTGTAAAAACCCTATGTTGTAGCTACTGCTGGAGCTCGAGTCCTCTGGACAGGGACTCTGGTGTGGATTTTCACAAGATGGTCGGTGAATTCCTATGAAGAAAAATGTTTTGTAGTAACACACAACCCTTAGGCTTGCATGACCCCCCCCCCAAAGAAATCCCCAAGATAGGGAGACCTGGTGAAAACAGTCTCTTTCTAGAGGTTGGGATCAGGTAGCTGTAGGTAATGGAGATGGCATCAAAGGTGGCCTTGGCAAAGTTGCCCAGAGTGGTGGTGGAGGTAGAGTGGCAGAGGTGTAGCAGTCATCAGTGCCAGGCCTCAGCAGTAGCTTCTTGGGCACAGGGGCTGAGATGATGCCCATTCCCCCAGGGCAGGGATCAGAACCAACACAGAGCCACAGTGGCCATCACCTCATAAGGGACAGTGTGAGGCTTACTGGTCCTGTTCCCCCAGTGGCCTCTCTGCAAAGGGACAATGGAGAGCTTGGCCAGGAGGATGGCCCCTCAGATGGCAGTGGCTACATCCGTGGAGCACTTTACACCCAGATTAATGTGACCGTTGTAGTCCCCAATGGCAGCATTGAACCTGGTCTGCTGGCCAACATGAATTTGCTTCTGCACAGGCATGGTTCTTCAGAACTTCATCTCTGAGGGATGCACCCAGAAAAACTCAATCATCTCAGACTCCTTGGTGGACAGGGAGAAGAGATAAATTTCCTCCAGGGACTTGATCTTCACTTCCTTGACCAGCTGGCTCACCTTAGTGATGGGCCTCCACTCCTCGTCCTCAGACTTACCACCAGTGGCCTCAAAGGCTGTTGATGAAGCCTCTGCAGAAGGCATTGTGGCCTCCCATGCTTGGGCCCCTGGGGCTTCCAGGCCCTCTCACTGCATCAGTGTTATCTGCTGTTTGATATTTTCCCGAGGAAGAAGCCAGCTGTCTGGTCTATTTTTTTGTACCAGGGATTCAACTCAGGACCTTGCACTTGCAAGGCAGTCATGGTGCTGCTGAGCTACATCCCTGGCCCCAGCTGTCTGATCTTTGACAGAGGGACCAAAAACATTTGCTAGAGGAAAGATCAATTATTTAACAAATGGTACTAGGAAAACTGGTTTTCCACATTCCAAAGATTGAATCTAGATCCATATCTCAACATTGCCCACCATCTACTAAACTAAAATAAAAATGGATTAAAGATCTAAATGTTAAAATAGAAACACTTAATCTGCTGCAAGATATAATAGGTACAACTCTTGAAGTCATAGTCATAGGCAAGGACTTTCTGAACAGAACACCAATTGCACAAGAAATAACATTAAGAATCAAGAAACTGGTATTATATTAGATTAAAAACCTTTTACACAACAAAGGAAACAACCCATAGTGAAGATATAACCTATAGAATTGGAAAAAAAATTTGCCAGGTATTTCTCAGACAAGGACTAACATCAGTACTGTATAAAGAACTAATAAAAAGGTTACACCCTCCAAAATAAGAGACCCAACAAAAAAAATGGACAACCAAAATGAATAGAAACTTCTCAGAAGAAGTACAAATGCCCAATAAATACATGAAAAAATGCTCATCATTGATGGCCATCAGAGGAATGCAAATTAAAACTACATTGAGATACCATTTTACCCCAGAAAGAATGGTTATCATCAAAGAATCTAATAATAACACATGCTGGTGAGGATGTGGGGGAAAAGGAAGTCTATTACATTGTTGGTGGAAATGTAAACTAGTACAACCAGTATGGAAATTAGTGTGGAGATTTCTCAAAATACTAAAAATAGATTTACCATTTGACTCAGCTATTTCCCTTCTAGGTATCCTGCCAAAAGTTAAAAATCATCATATTACAGGGCCACATGCATACTCATGTTTATACCAGCACAATTTATAATAGCTAGATCTTGGAAAAAGCATATGTGTCCAACAGATGAATGGATTAAAATGTGATATTTATACACAATGGAGTATTGCTCTGCCATAAAAAGGATAAACTTGAGGCATCTGTAGGAAAATGAATGCATCTTGATAATGCACCTCAAAATGTTAAGTGAAATAAATCAGACACACAAGTTTAAATAATTCATGATTTATTTTACATGAGAAACCTAAAATATAAATAGAAAGCAAAATAAATAGATAATAGGAAATAAGGGGATGATAGCTCTTTTGTAAAAGGAAAAGGAACCAAGAGAAGGAGGGAGATTGGAAGGAGAATAAGGAAAAGGATTAAAAAATTTAATATGCGATATGTGTCATGCCCGACAGTTGAGACCACTCCCAGCAAACACAACAGGAAACCTCAAAGAACAAAGAATAGGATACCATGTTCCAACTCCTCAGTTCCAGGAAGTTTTGATTACATCTACATCACCTGTTCCAAGGAGCATGGCCACATTATCTCTGTCCCCCAAATTCCTCAGGACAGCAACTCCTCCCCGGACCAACCCCCAGAAACCACCTCCCATTTAAAGCCTTTCTTCCTCCCTGAGTGCTGACTGTCTTTTCAGACTCAGCCCTCTTGCACCCGACTGAATTAAACAGCCTCGTTGCTCACACAAAGCCTGCCCGGGTGGTCTCTCTATTCTCTGTACTTATACGAACCAACTCTCTTCAAGGGATGTAATCATTATGTATTGCAAGCATGTACCAATAAAAATTAAAGTTTAATTTAAAAAATATGTTCTGAGCTGGGGATGTAGCTTAGTAGTATAGCATGGGCTAAGTGTGCATGATGTCTTGGGTTCAATCCCCAGCACCAAAATAAAACTAAAAGCAAGAACCAGAAAAAGAAGTGCACACTGGGCATAGTGGCACATGACTATAACCCCAGCTACTTAGGAGACTGAAGCAGGAGAATCTCAAGCTTGAGACCAACCTGAGCAATTTAGCAAAGCCTTGTCTCAAAAATTTAAAAAAAAAAAATCACTTTTAATCTCATTATCCAGACAAACACTGATAACATTGGGCATAATTTCTTCCAATATTTTTCTAGGCTTTAAAAGTTGTAGTGAAATGCTCCTTTGAATATATGTGGTTCTGTTGGTGTACATGTGTCTACGTGTGTGCTAAAGTAGGAGAGCAGAGTAGTCAGAGTGGGCTGTGGAACACTGGCTGGACATCTCCTGGCTTTGCCTCTTATTACTTGCATGGCTCTAAGCAAGGACCCCACCTCTCAGGCATCTTTTTGTCTCCTCATGGATGATGTCAGTTCTACCACCTGGAGTTGTTTGAGGAGGTCATGAGCTAATAGTGTCTACAAACAAAAACAGACCTAAGGGCCATAATGTTTGATAGATGAGTAGACACCACCCGTCTTTAACACTATATCATAAGCATTTCCTGTGTCATTGAGAACTTTATGTGAACATCCATTATACGACCAATCCCATCACACAATTCTACTATGGTTTGTTTAAATGTTCCCCTCATGTGAGACCTTGCTTATTTCTAATGTTGCACACTGATTGCTAGTGAGCATTGCGTGCCAATCATTTTACCTGAACTGTGTTTCTTACTGGTGCATTTGGACAGGGTCACACAAGTGGAATTACTGGGTTAAAGAATGTTGATTATGTTCTGTTTTTAATTTTATTTTGTTTTACATTTAAAATATTTTATTTTTAGATAGAAAAACACACAAATGGAAAAACAATCAAATAGTACGAAAGCACACAATGATTAGGAAGTGAATTCCAAAATACACCAAGCCCCAAGAATGACAAGACAGATAAACATAAAGTATATGAAATTGCTGGAAGTGGTGTGCACACCTGTGACCCGAGGACTCAGAAGGTGGAGGCAGGAGGATTGCCACAAGTTTGAGGCCAGCCTGAGTGAGATCCTGTCTCAAAAAACAAAAAAAAAGTGTACAAAGTAGCAGGGCAGAGATCTCTAGTTGCTTACCCAATATCCTTTCCTACCACCTTGTATAATTCAGAACCCTGATTGATTTTATTGGGAATGGAAATGTGACCAGTGAAAATACTCCATTTCCCAGCCTTCTTTACAAATAGGAGATGGCTAATGAGATTTAATTTGAAGTGGTTTCATAGAGCTTCAGGAAAGAGCTTCCCCTCTTCTCATGGCCCCTTTTCTTACTGCTTTAATGTGGATACAATGGCTGGATCTCTGGCAGCCAGCTTGAGTGTGTTTAAGCCAGTGGTTATGTTACCAGCCGCTCAGATCCATGTGCTTGCTGCTCCACAATCCAACTACAGGAAGCCATTTATTTTGGTTAAAGGAGAAAGGCTTTATTCAAAGTTATCTCTGAGGAGATGGAGGGACCTCCTATTGCCACAAATCACCAATCTGCTGTGTCCAGGTGTGCAAAGGCCTTTTATAGTAAGGGAGGGGAGAGGAAATACAATGAGACAATAGACAGCTCCACCCTGATTTCATCCCTGGACATCTTGAAGGCCAGGATTGGAGGGCTGAGCCTGAAGTGGCTCTAGGAGAGAGTATGGTGGGCCAGCCTGAGGGGTCCTCACAGTGAACACCTGGTACTCAGAAAAGGCTGCAGAGGCTCATGGGAGCAGGTGTGAGGGCTTCTGGGGGCAGGGGCTGGAGTCATCTGATGTTCTGCTTCAGGGTTCCAAAGCAAGAGTGGCCTAGAGAAACTTGGGTCCCTGAGTTTTATCGGGAGTCATTGGACTGTTAATTATGTGCTTTTCTCGGAAAAATTGCTGTGACCTTTGTCAAATTACTGTGTGTGTGTGTGTGTGTTTGTGTGTTTGCACTGGGGATGGAACCCAAGGGCCACACATGGTAGGTAGTACCTTACCCCTGAGCTTCATCCCCAGCCAAATTACTTCTTGTGTTTGAGTGAGTTTGAAGATCCATGTCATCACTTGTCAAAAAGTCTTGTCCTCTTCGAAGGCATGCTCTACAGCAATGTTTTATAATAATTTGAGAAGAACCCAGACTGAGAAACTATAATATCACCACAAAATGGTTAAATGCCTCATAAACTAGATGACAAGGTACATTCACAGACACTCCTTGGCTCTAAAAGATAAAAAGGGGGCATTTGTAGACCCCCTCCATCCCTGAATTCCACAGCATACTGCTGGAACTTACATTTCTGCCTGAAAGTTAGTATCGGAGTGGAATGTTAAATGTGTAAATCACATCTGTCTCAACTTCTTGAGCTATGCGGAGCCTGAGAAGAAGGTGCTGCAGGAAGGTCCTGGGTGGGAGCAGGTGTGTGCAGGCCTTCCTCTCTTCCATCTCCCGCTTCTGTCCTCCACTCCCAGCCCTCCTTTGGCACATGGAGATCAAAGCTGCTCCCTAGGCCACACAAAGCCCCTGCTGGAAAAGCCACCAAAATGCTGCAGCTCTTTGCTGACTGGGGCTGGGAGTCATGCCAGGCCAGAGATTTTGGAAGCAAAGCTTTGCAAATGCTGGATTAAGCCCCGGGAGCAACTGTGACTGTGGGTCGACATCATCCAGAGAGCTGGATGAGCAGCAGGCATGGACTGGGATCTGCATGGCTCCAGAAACTGTTGAACAAAGACCTGGAGATGGAGAGACTGAGGGAGGGTCAGCTGTCAGGGGCTTCTGGGGGAGCCCACTCAATCCTTTAGGAGTCTGGAATAATAGTGAGTCCTTCCAACATCAAAGAAAGGGCACAGAACAAGAAACTGTGTAGACACCTCCCCAGTGTCTTGGGTGCAGAGTGCCCTTTGCATGGTCCTTCCTCTTCTGCTCTGTACTCAGCCTCCCGATTTTCAGAATGGGAACAACTGAATGCCTGAAATTTGCAAAGGAGTCAGGATTTGAAAAATGTTGGTGCCAGGAGTGGTGGTGCACACCTGTAATCCCAGCACTCAGGAGGCTAAAGCAGGGGGATTACTGCAAGGTGGAGGCCAGCCTGCACTGCACAGTGAGACCCTGTCTCAAAAAATGAGAGAGAGAGACAGGGAGAGAGAGAGAGAGAGAGAGAGAGAGAGAGAGAGAGAGAGAGAGAGAGAGAGAGAGAGGATAATGTAGGCACCAGCATCGCACACAAAGCCTAGCTGCTGAGGCAGAGCTGACTTTGCTGTCTTTTGAGAGTCAGGGTTGGCCTTAAACTCACAGCAATCCTCCTGCTTCAGCCTCTTGAGTGCTGCAATTACCACCCTAGCTGGAATAGGTGATTGGAGGGACCAGAGAAGTAACCCAGCCAGAGGACATCTCTCTCCACAGACATGCCTGAAATTCCCTCACTGCCGGTTTGAAGCACTAGGTAGTTGAGTCAGGGTAAAGAAGAAAGGAGCAAAAGGGAGAGGCCAGGAGACCTGAAGAGATGATGACAGATTCCCCTGGCTGACTACACCGACCTGCAAGGACAGCTGTAGAAGAAAGACACAATAGCCTCTTGCTAGATTTTGGGGTGCTAGTATCTCTTTTTAGAGGTGATTTCTAGGTCCTTTCTGTTCTGGACAAAGACTTGAACCAAACAAGTACAAACAATGGCAAAGTCTCACATTCATTAAAGGTAGGAGAAAACAAGGGTGGGGGAAAATAGGCTGTCCAGAGTGAGTTTGGGCCAAGTAAGAAGGGAGGAAAAGATAAAAATAAAAACACACCCTACAGTGTAGGGTGGGCTACCACGAAGACATGCCATAGGGAGCGCCTAGTGGCCACTGTCTCATCTTTATGTTTCCCATGCTGGCATCACGGCCAAACTATCCTATCAAAAACCTGCTGAAGTTCTCGCAAGAAGTCCTCATGAAGGGCTCCCAGAATTGTTTTGTGTGTGTGTGTCCCAGGGTATTGTCAAACTCCTTTCTTGGGTAGTTTCAGCCACCTTATCTTCCTTCCTCAATCCCAGTGTAGAGAGAAAAGTATCGGATCCAATGTGCAGTCAGACAGACCGGGATTTGAATCCTGACTCTGGCCCTTACTAGCTGTGACCTTGGGTGGGTTTCTTGACCTTTCTGAGCCCCCTTGTTCTCCTGCTATAGCAAGGCTAGGAAATCTTGCCCCATGGGGCTACTAAGTGATCCGGCCCGCATATGTAACTCATTGGAAGCTGCAGCCCTGTTCATCACTGACAATGTCTGCCCAGGGCCAGGATGGCCCATCAGCAGAGCAATTCACTTGCTTTTCTTGTTCATCTCAGCTCCTAACCTTGGGCTTATTCTTGGGCAGTGATGACATCCCCATCCCTGGGAGCTATGGAGAGGCTGGAACCTTGGATTTCGCTGAAGGCTTCAAAAGGTATTTGCATTTTGAAGTCAGTTTCCCTTTGTCATGTTTCCCCAGTTTATTCTTGGCCTTTGGGGAAAGGCTTTTCATCTTTCTAGTTCCTTGGAATTAATTTTTCTCTGAAAAGATTGCTTACCACCAAAGAGGATCCCCACCCCAATAATTGGCATAGGGTGGGACCCACATGCTGGGGAAAAGTCAGGTTGGGAGAGCTAGAAGAGGGAAGACGTCTGGAACTCAGGAAAAGGGTCTGCGTGGCAGCAGCAAATAGGGTGAGGGAGCTTCAGGTGACAGGTGAGGCCCAGTGCTTGGAGGTCACTCCCTCTGTGGCTTCCAGCCACAATAGGCAACAGGGCAGGGTGCAGAGCAGCCAGGGCCACTGATATGTGCAGGGGCTGCCTCTGTGGAACTCTGACATTGACACCACTTTGCCTTTTAAGAGTCTTTTTTTTTTTAATGTCCTGGGGATTGAACCCAGGGCCTTCTCACTGAGCTACATCCCCAGCTCTTTAAAATTTTTTTGTTTTTGTGAGAGAGCCTTGGTAAGATGCTAAATTGTCCTGTCTGGGCTTGAACTTTTGACCCTCCTGCTGTAGCCTCCCAAAGTGCTGGGGTCACCGCTGTGCACCACCTGCTTGGCCCCTTCAGTCTCCTAGCTCTCCTTTCTCTGTGTGTCTTGCCACCTCTGAGAGGCCAACAGACTCATGGCAGCTGCTCTGAGCTGCATCTCGTGCACTGCCCTTCATCACCCAGCACTGGGCCAGCTTCCTAGCCATGTAAGTTGTGTTCAGAAGGACCCCTCCAAGCCGGTTGTGGGGGTACAAATCTGTAATCCAGCACTTGGGAGGCTGAGACACCAGGATGGCCATGAGTTTGAGGCCAACCTGGGTTCCATAGTGAGTTCGAGGCCAGCCTGAACTACATAGTGAGACCTTGTCTCAAAAAACAAAAAACAGAGGCCGGGGATTTAGCTCAGTGGTTTCAGCACCTGCCTCGAAAGTGCAAGGTCCTGAGTTCGATCCCTGATACAAAAAAAAAAACACCAAAAAAACAAAAAACAAAACAAAACAAAAAAGACTCTGCCATGGTTAATGCTCTGCTGAAATTGTTGAATTTCTTTAAATTTTTAACAGCTTTGTCTCTGAACTTGAGCTTGGTAAATTACGGCCAGTAAATCCATGCAGCATGGATGTGAGCAGCAGAGTTGGGACGCTGGCATCAGCGCACACAGGGCAGGGCAGACATCAGGACACAGCACAGGGTGGCCCTGCATGTACCTGAGTGTCTGAGGCAGTTCCGAGCCCTGCGGGGCCAGATTGATGGCAGCTGCAGTGACAGCAGCAGCAACCACAGGAGAGAGAAGGGGTCACACAGCCAGGAGCCAGCGCACTGGGACTGCAATGAGAGGCCTGCTTCTGTCCCTGGCTGTACAAATAGTAAGTCAGGTCTAAGGACAGGAATTGCTGGCCCTCAGCCAGTATGCTTTGTCAATACATTATTACAAAATAAAAGCTTAGATAGAGACATTGCAATAAAGCATATCAGGGAATTATTACAACTCTTCGAAGAGTCTAGAATCTTCAGTTTGGAAAAGCACAGCAAAGCAACAAAGGAAATATTCACATATTTAGAAATATAAATTAAATCTAAAGGTCACTGCATTTAACAGAAAAGAATATCATGATAGGAAGCTTCTGTTGAGCCAGTTACAGAACTAACAAGCAAGACAATTTCAAAATTAATTTTTCTTGCTGGGGATTTAGCTCAGTGGCGCCATGCCTGCCTTGCAAATGCAAGGTCTTGAGTTCAATCCCTGGTACTGGGAAAAAAATTAATTTCTCTTGTAATTGAAGATACAATGAAAGAATGCATAAATAGGTATTTTATGTTATGTACCTGCCTCTTGCTAAAGCCATTTTTAGTTTCTTGTATGACCCAAGAAGTTACAGAAAATGTGAGGAGAAACATTAGAAGCCCATTGTGTAAACATACATTTAAAATTGAATTCAAGTGGTCAAGGTAGCACCAGCCTGTACCTCTCCCACCTACCTTCAAGGTGGAGGCCAGGAGTTTGAGGCCAGCCTGGCAACACAGTGAGTCCTTGTTTCTTAAAAAACAAAACAAAACAAAAACAGCAGTCTAGGATTGCAAGTTTTGAGCCCAGCTTGGGCAACACAGCAACCTCATGAGAGCCTCTCTCAAAACTACAAAAAAAGGGAGCAGGGGGCTTGGATGTAGCTCAGAGCCTGGGCTCAATCCCCAATCCCAGGAACAAACAGTCACACTGGCATGAACCTGATTTGTATGAAGAATTATATTTGCTTGGAAAATTGTTTCATGAGAATAATCGACTTAAGTGCACTAGAATTAATATTTTGAAATAATTTATTAGGCTGGGTATGGTGGCACACGTCTGTAATCCCAGCATTCGTAGAGGCTGAGGCAGGAGGATGTTTGAACTTGGGTAATTTAGTGACTTAGCAAGACTCGGTCTCAAAATTTAAAGTTTTGGGCCTGGGATTTAGCTCAGTGGTTCTGCCGCCTGCCTCGCAAATGCAAGGACTGGAGTTCGATCCCCGGTACCAAAAAAAAAAAAAAAAAATTTAAAGTTTTAAAAAGGGCTGGGGATATAGCTCAGTATGAAGGCCCTGGGTTTAATCTTCGGGGCTGCAAAACAATAATAATGATAATAAAATCACAATTTTTGGAATGACTTATCAATATTCCTATGTTATAGTCCATAAAATACTCTTATGCTTCAGTGATCATTCTTTCAACAGAAGACACCTCAAAAATTATTTGTGATCCTGCCTGTGTCGAGGGTAACTAACTCTGCTTTTTTTTTTTGGTACCGGGGATGAACTCGGGTCCTTGCTCTTGCGCAGCAGGCGGCGAAACCACTGAGTTAAATCCCCAGCCCAACTCTGCTTTTGATTATATTGATTAAAAATAAATTTGCTCACTAGTAAAAATTTATTAAAAAATAAATAATTGGCTGAAATGATAAATTGTGATGACCTCATAAATGAATTTGCAGAAAAGCCAGCCAGAGCAGGCTTTTGATTAAGATATAACACCAACAGGGTTATTTTTTTTTTCATGAACACATAGTAGGGAGCTATATTTGAAAGCAAGGCTGGTCCTACACTAAATATATATTTCTTCCATCATCTGTCACCATATCTAAAATATCTATAGTCCAAAGTAGTTTATTTGAATTCTAATTTCTTTTAGTCCTCTATTAAACTGGATTGGTACCACAGTCTATTAATGATAATACAGGGTCAAAAAGGAGTTGGCATTTAGAAGCAAAGCTTCCTTAGGGGGTAGTCAAAAAGGGATGAGAGGAATCTTGTACTTAACAAGTGGCTGTGCTTAGGGCATCTATAGCCTTTCTTAGTCTCTTATGCAACATCTGCCATTTGCACCTTCATGTTCCTCAGTAAAGAGTTGTACCTTAGAAGTTACAGAAGCTTGAAAAGAAATCATAGTGCTGGGGATTTAGCTCAGTGATTTTATCGCCTGCTGCGCAAGCGCAAGGACTCGAGTTTGATCCCTGGTACCAAAAAAAAAAAAAAAAAGAAAGAAAGAAATCATAGCTAGTGCTAGTTATTGGTCTAGTATTCTTTTTATTTTTAAATTTTTATTTATTTTTATTTTTTGGGTACTGGAGATTGGACTCAGGACCTTGTGTTTTCGAGGCAGGCATGGTGCCACTGAGCTAAATCCTGGCCCCTTCTAGTACTCTTTCCAATGACATATCTGTTTGGCTTTTTGATACTGTGGCTTTTTCCTAAATATCGCGCTGATTAGATTAAGCTTTGGGATAAGGCAAACATACACCCTTATTCCTGAAAACATCTGTGCACTTTCAGCGCCTTTTAGCACAGATGAGGTAAGGCTGGGGCTGCAATGTTATACCTAACGTGGGCTTCAGATTTGGAACTAGTTTGTGTGGGAAATGCAAATGAAACCGCTGAAGCAATGTGGTAAAAAACAAGAACATTTCCATCCGAGCCAGATGTTCACCAAGACAATGTCTTCTCCCTAAGGAAAAAGGGACCAAAGCTTGCTTTTTGACAAAATATCCACTGCTATCCAGAAATCACTCAGGACAGAACACTTGTGGATCTTTCCAGTACTTTTCATCAAAGTGTACAGAATAAAGATTTGTAATTACTGTTGTGTCTTTTGGAATAGAATAACCACGTACAGCTGCATCTTTAGAGGTTGCATGGAAAATTCCTAATGGAACTATATTACAGAATCTTAAAACTTCATGCAAAACTGCTTCAGTATACAGCATTTTCTATTTATCATCCCAAGAAGGCTGTCTATTGGGGCCAATAATTAAATCAATCTCTTTCCAACCTTGCCCTTGAATGCTAGGATAAAGGGCCATGAAAAGAATTGCCCAGCGTAGCACATTAGTTGTAGTTTCTGTTCCAGCAGTGATGAGTTCACCCACGGAGAAAATTAGGTTTTCCTTGGAGAAAGTAGATGATGGATCATTTTTACCTTGATCCATCTCATCTAAATAAGCATCAACAAAATACTGAGGTAACCGAGGTTTTCTGTTGACTGAAGGATTTTCTTTTTTTTTTTTTTGGTACGGGGATCGAACTCGGGTCCTTGTGTTTGCACAACAGACAGCAAAACCACTGAGCTAAATCTCCGGCCCAGACTGAAGCATTTTCAATAAGTCTGGAGAGAAAATCATAGACCACAGCTACATTTCTAAACAGCTGCTGATGTTTTCCAAAAGGCAAGATGCCAATCCATGGAAAGGCATTATACAGGAAGACTGAGGCACTGGTATCTAGTTTCACATTTTCGCTAAATAACTCAATCATGTGCTGAAAATCAGTGTCATCATAAGTGATTCTTTCTCCAAAAATGATCAGATTGGTTATATTTGACTTTCTTGGGTTTTTTTGGTACCAGGGATCGAACTTGGGATCTTGCACTTGCAAGGCAGGCGGTGGAACCACTGAGCTAAATCCCCGGCCCTAGATTGGTTATATTTGAAACAGAATTAGTTATTAAGTGTTTCAATTCATTGTATGTTTCAGTAGCATCAATGGAAAATTTGGTTTCTTCTAATCTTAGATTCAAAAGATTTTGGGCCGTATCCAAAATATCAAAAGCTGTTTACAGCTGATCTTCTGTGGTCAATCCATCCTCGGCCATACCTGGAATTGAGTAAGCCTCCCATTTTTGTCATCCTCATGAATAATAGAAGGCATGGTCTGTCTGCAAAAATTTCACTTTGATGAACAAGGTATTCCTTTACTGCATCATAGCCGTTTAGAACCACTGCAGATATGCCTCCAATATCCAAAGTGAAAGTAGTGCCTCGACTTTCCCACAGCCCAGGGTTGCACTCTCACGCTCAGGGCTGAGCCATTATGGCTCTGCGGGTTCAACAGTGTTATTATTTATTGCACTATATAAACTATGACAGCAGAAGTTCTTTTTTGTTATTTGTGAATTTATGCATTTACCATTATCCATATTACATTTTATTTTATAAGGAATGAAATATTTTGGAAGGCAAATTCTTTATATCCTATTACCTTTAGTGGCACCTATTTCCTGCTCTTTGCACACGGCATTTTTATTCTACATGGGACCATAAATAATGTAGTCAGTTGCCCCAGTGCCTCCTAATCTCTCTAGATTCTGGAGAAGCCTATAGGCATTTATATTTTAAGAATTCCTCTAAAATCCCCCCAATGGAAGATTTTGCTTCTCTGGGGCTGTGTCTGGAGGCATTTGTTGTTGTCCCAGGTCTGGGGCTGCTACTGGCACCTGCTGGGTAGCAGAAGGATGCAGCTAAATGGTCCACAGTACACAGGACTGGGCCCACACCCAGGACTCATCTGATCCGAAATGTCACCAGTGTTGCTGATCTAGGGTCATGTTACTCCACATGTGGCTTTTGAAAAGGCATCCCTGGTGGGTTGTTTGAGATACAGATCTAAACTGGGCATGGTAGTGCATGCCTGTAATGCCAGCACTCTGGAAAGCTGAGGCAAGAGGATTTTGAGTTCAAGCCCAGCCTGAGAAACTTAGTGACTTAGCGAGACCCTCTCTCAAAATTTAAAAAAAAAAAAAAAAAGCATTGGTTGTCGCTCAACGCAAAGGCCCTGGGTTTAATCCCTATTACCAAAAACGGAAGGAAAGAAAGAAAAAGAAAGAGAGAAAGAAAGAAAGAAAGAAAACCAGAAAGAAGGATGGAAGGAAGGAAGAAGAGAAAGAAAAGAAATATAGACCCACAGGCTCTACCCTAGAGCTGCTAAGTCAGAATCTGTTCTTTAGCACACTACCCAGGTGATCTGCGTGTGAGAAGCAGGGAGCCAGACTGCAGTGACACACTGCAGCGTGTGGACGGTTGAGGGGTGCTTTTCTGCCTGTCCAGTGATGCCATGGCAGGCCAGCCCTGCAGGGACCCTGAGAGCTTCACTGTTCCTGCAACTTTCCTTGTGCTTCCTGTGTACCTCCTGAGCCCCTCCCAGGCATGAGATAGGCAGGTCAAGGTGTAGGACAGTGTGAGGACACTGTGGGCCATGCCCCATGGCGCCTCGGCCCTGGTACTTGGATTTTGAACTAGTCCCACTGGTAAGCACTCCTGCAGAGAAGCGGGGCTGGCTGCTGCCAGAGCTGGGACCCTTAAGGCTCTGGCTGTGTCTCAGCTGATCCCAGGGCTCTTCCTGCCAAAGCTGGTCTGTTCCAGGCCTTGTCCTTGTGTGTGCCTCTGCCTCCTTCCAACATGCTAGGCCCTGTTCCACTCATCTGCCTCCCGCTGAACCTTCAAGGCTCACTCCTCTGTTCCTCCTGGAAGTTTTCTGTGTTTCTCAGGGTTCCAGCAGATAGACCTGTGACACAGCTCTAGGGCCCAGTGTCTGTAAAGGCCTGATAGGAAAAGTAGCCGAAGGTCAGACAGGGGGTTGTGGCAAATGCAGGGCACCTGAACATACGAATTCAGGTCTGGTGTTTACAAAGCTTTGGATTTTTCAAAAGAAGCAGAAAATCTAAATTTTTAAAATATGAAATCTTCTGCCAGGCATGGTGGTGCATACCTGTAATCCCAGCACTCTAGGAGGCTGAGGCAGAAGGATTGAAAGTTTAAGCCCAAAGTGGGCAACTTAGCAACTTAGAGAGAACCTATTTTGGGGGCTAAGAAAAAATCTGCTGCCTCTGGGCTATGGAAATACTTTTCCTGCTGTGTTATCTTTAGCTGTGGATGCCTTTGTCTCTCCACTCAGCAACTTGAGAGCCAGGCCTGGAATGAAGCTGCCCTCAACTCGTGTGAAAGAATGAATGCTGGGTGCTGTTACCTGCTGCCAGCGCCAGGCCTTTCGAGGGTTTAAAGCCAGATGGCATCTGGCTAGGTTGTCTGTACATCCGTGGTGATTGGTGATGATGTGGGTACCACTTGCATTTAGTGGGTGGGATCCAGGATAACACAAATAATATCAAGCACTTATTTTGTGCTCACTGTGTGCCAGGCACTTTCCTGAAATAAACTCATTTAATTTTTACAACAGATTTACTTGGTAGGTGCTGCCACCATCCCCATTTCACAGATGAGGGGGAACTAGTCAGTCCAACATAGACAGGCCAGCCCTGAACAGCATAGGACCTTCCTGTGCTCCAAGACTCTGCATGCCCCGGTTGTGTACGAAGGAAACAAAACAAGACAACCTGTTACGATTAGAAATACAGTTTTCACATGTCAAAAAACAAAGTCATGACAATTTAAAGTTCTTAATTGGCTTTATTTTCAATTCTAGAATCAAGTTAATTGCACTTCAGTGCATAAAGTAGAAAAAGTACTTCAATGAGCCGAGCAGAGGAGGTTGGTTTAGAGACAGGAATGGGAGAAAGAAAAAGGGAGGTGTGGTGGTGCATGCCTGTAATACCAGGACTCAGAGGCTGAGGCCAGCCTGGGCAGTGTAGTGTGACTCTATCTCAAAAAACCCAAGCTTGGGCCAGGGATTTAGCTCAGTGGTTTCACCACCTGCTGCGCAAGCGCAAGGACCCAAGTTCGATCCCCGGTACCAAAAAAAAAAAACACCCAAGCTAAAGAAAACAGAAACAAAACAAAAGTGGATTGGTCATTTCAAAGTTAGTTTCCTTGTAAGGCCGGGACAGAGAGACAAAAGAATAAAAAAATAAGCGATTGGTTAGTGTCAAGTTACCTCCTTTTGTGTATGAGGATTAAGGGAGAAGGAATTTTATTATCCTGCCAGTTGAGGTTTTCTGTTTTTGGGTGGTGGGGTGCTGGGGACCAAACTCAACACTTCACACAAGCTAAGCAAGCAATCTATGGCTGGGCCATACTCCCAAGCTCTATTAAGCCAGCTTAAACTGGATTTTGGAGAAATTTGGATGTTAACTGTTCAATCTTTGTTTCTGAGAAAGTCAGATAAACAGCTTAGTCTCATCTTGGTGACATGGAACTCTAGTGTGTGACTTCACTTTGATTTTTAGCCTGGTCTGTTGGGGTCCAGCTTAGTCCAAAGCAATGGCCTATTTAACACCTATTTTTAAACTGTAGAAAGAGTGTGTTATATTTTTAGCACTTTTTTAAGATCTCAGCATTTCAGAAAATAACAAAACTTACAGTGACATTGCCCAAGAATTTGCACCTCTAGATGCATGTTGCTACATCTGTCTGCTTTGTAATTGCTGCTGCCATTATTCAAGCAGTCTTTTTCTTCTCTTTTATATTACAATTAGAACATTGTGTTGATTGATTTCTTAGTAAACTTTTACTGAATAGTTACATTCTTAGAAAAAGTATATGAATCATAAATGTGCACCTGTATGAACTTTTTCAAAATGAACACACCTGTGTAATTGGCACTCACATCAAGAAGCAAAACAGGTTTTGGGGGTGTAGGTCAGTGCTAGAGCACTTGCCCAGTATGGTCAAGGCTCTGGGTTCAACCACCACCTCTAAAAACAAAAGAGGCCAGGTATGGTGGTGTGCACCTGTGGTCCTAGCACTCAGGAGGCTGAGGCAGGAGGTGTGCCATGAGTTTGAAACCAGGCTGGACTACATAGCGAGACACTGTTTCACAAAACAAAACAAAAGGGGCTGGGGATTTAGCTCAGTGGTGCCGCCACCTGCCTCACAAGCGCAAGGTCTTGAGTTTGATCCCCGGTACCAAAAAAACAAAACAAAACAGAACAAAAAATAATTTAAAAATTAATTTAGTTTAAAAAAGAGAGAAGGAAAGCAGAATATTCTCAGCACCCTTAAAGCCCATTCCCACTCATAACTCCTTCTAAACGTGGACATTTAGGGGTGTGTCAAATTTTGGGTTATGAATAATGTTGCTATGAACATTCCTGTGACTGTCTTTTGGTGAACATATTCGCGCATTTATTGATTTTTTTCCCCAAGTATATGAGTAGGTAGGTTATGTTATCGATGGTCTTCTATACAAAGGAGACATAGGTTCTGAGGAAATAGTTGTGATCTTCTGCTTTGAAGAAAGTGCCTCTGTCCACAGTCCATTTGTCTATCCACAATAGTTGTCCTCGTTGTCCTGTACTGGGGAGCACTGTAGCTGTCCTTGGGGAGAGAGCTGGAGAAGCTTGCTATGAGGCCGAAGGTTAGAGGGCTGCATTCTCATTCCTACCACTAGAGGTCAGGCATTCACAAGGGACTGGGGACCAGCCGCTCTGACTTCGGGCAGGCTTCCTTTCAAGGCTTGTGCGCCTCCGTCTCCCTTGGTAAGTGGGCATTCAACTCTCTTGCGGGTATGCGAGGGAGCTCTTCAAAGTTCTTCTCAATGGCGGCATCACATGTTCTAGGCATTAGATAAGTCACCATGAACCCACCCTTCCTGTGACCTGGAGAGTGCCTGAGGTCTGGGGTCTAGCTGCCTTCTAGGGGCAATCTACCTGCTCCCTATCCACAGGCACCCCACTGGCTTTGCTGAGGGCCTAACCAGCCCGGCCCCCGCTCTGGTTGTGTCTCTTCCACTACCGTTGGCTTCTGCAGATACCTGCCCTGGAAGTGTTGGGCTTTCCAATTGTAAATGTTTCTCATTTATGTTGTTAATATTTAACAACTTATTCTGGGTGGGGGCTGATTTATAGCATTTGCTAGTTTCTGTGGTGTAAATACTTCCACCTTGTCTTATTTCAGGCTCTCAATGTAATGTCACTGAATGTAAATTGGGAAGAGATCCTAAGTAGTTACTGTATGTGGTATTCCCACCTTACAGATACAACACATGTGGATAAACACAGATAAAAAGTACAATGTAGTAAAACTAGGAAGTGATATGTTTTAAGTGTTTGTTACTTTATAATTTATTTAATTTTACATATATAATTTAATTTCTAATAAGGGTTGTGTTTAATAACCAGTTTACAAAACTCTAAAGTTTAAATTTAAACTTTTTATTTTTTGAAGCTTAACATTTTAAAACAGGGTTTTACTAAGTCACTAAATCACCCAGGTTGGGCTTGATTTTATAATCTTCCTGCCTCAGCCTCCTAGAGTGCTGGAATTACAAGCATGTATCATGACACCTGGGTATGTTACTTTATTTATTATTACATTATTATTTGCAGCACTAGGTATTGAACCACATTCCAGGCAAGTGCTCTATCACCCCTAGTCCCTTTAATCTTTTTACTTTGAGACAGGAACTCAGTAAGTTTCCCAGGCTGGCCTCCAGTTAGTGATCCTCTTTCCTAAACTTCGTAAGTAGCTGGGATTACAAGTATGTGCCACTGTGCCCAACTGACATTACTTTTTGAGAGGCAATAGGGTCAGGCTCCAGCATACACCTACAGGTAATCCACCATAGTACTTATTGAAAAGCTCATTTGCTTTTGCAGTGCAAATCATAGCTGTATTCTCTAAGAGTCAGTCAGGACTGCCGTAGATACTTAGTAACTGTAGGGTTCATCTTACAGTTTTATTTTTAGGAGATTTTTTCTATGTTGCACCAGTTGGCCCTAAATTCCTGGGCTCAAGCAATCCTCCTGCCTCAGCCTCCTGAGCAGCTGGAACTACAGACATCTTGAACCTTTCTATACCTCAGTTTCCTCAACTGCAAGATGGAAATAATAGCACTAATGTCTATTTCAGAGATTACTACAAGGATTGGATGAGATAATGTATGTGAAGTCACTGGCACAGTACCTGGCAGACAGTACATACTTAATTTGGAGGGGTTGGGGGGGAGTTAACATGGCTGAGGGTAAAGCTGCACCTTAAAAATATACTGAGTTATGGCCAGAGTGAGTAGGCAAAGGCAATCTGCCCCTACTGGGCCAGGCAACAGATCCTGGAGCCCTTCTGAGGACTGGTGGATGCTAGAGCCTTATAGTCTTGCCTCTGTCTCCTGACAGACTGAGGGAGGAGGCCACCCTATTCCTCATCCACTGGGCCCTCAGAACTAGCAGGGCCAACCATATAGCCCCCTCTTCTCACTATTAATTATAGGAAAATGAGCCACGAGGCAGCTGGGAGTAAGGGGGCTCCTGTCACATGGAACTGCCATTGCTGAAACTAGGCAAACCATGATGACTTGGTCCCTCCAATGGGAAGTCAGGAGATTATTTTGTCTCTTCCTCTCCGGGGAGCTAACAAGGCCACAGGAGCCTTATTACAGCAGCCACAGGGAAGACAGTCGCTAAGGAAAGGAGGAGGGGCAGTGTGACTGGGGTCTGTGGGCTGGCTGAGTCTAGCAAGGCCTCAGGCCCCTCCTAGCCCCTTCTTCTGTCATGTCAGGGTCTCTCAGAGTCCCTGCCCTGCTTCTTGGGCCAGGTAATTGGGCTGGCTGGCCCCTGGGGGTAGTCTGGGGGTACGGGGAGTATCTGACATTCTCCTGCTGCTGGTTTAACCACCTGGGAACATAGCAGACAGATACTCCTCTTCTGCCTTGCCTTTTCCTCACATGAAAAGTGGGGCCAGCACCACCCAGCTCGCCGGGCCTCTGTGGAGGATAAACATGTCAAAGACTTGCAGGGCTTCAGGAAAGCAGGAAGGGCCCAATTGCCCTCTTCCCCACACACTTGGTGATCACACAATCTCCAGTGCACACTTTCTTGGGCTGGGGTCGGGGTTGGGGTGAGCAGGCATTAGTGTTTGCTGCTCTGGGAAGTCTCAGTCTGGGTTTTGACCTCTGACCTCTGTAAAAGCCTCTCACAGCAGTGGCCTATAGGGATTGGGCCACCAAACCTGGCTGTCACAGGTTCCCAGCAAGCTCTAAGGAGTGGTGTCCTGGTGATTGTCCCAGCTCAATAGCCAGATCACCACCTGAGCCCTGGATTTTCCTCCTGGGCAGTGGGAGCCGCCCCTCAGCTCTGGGTGGCTCAGCCCGCCCCACCCACCTAGGTTGGACTCTGACTTGCAGTGGGAGAGTAGCCAAATACTTCCTCTCCCTGAGGACATGGGTTTGAAGGCTGCCCAAGGAATGCTGAATCAAACCATGAAACCCATGCCAGTTTCAAAGATCAGACAAACCTGCTGAGTGCCTCAACTTCCTTAAAGGTAAAATTCAGGTGTAATAATGCATCTTCATTTCATGGGACTGCTGTGGGACAGAATGAGCTACAAAGAACTTCTACAGAGATTGAGATACATAATGATGACTTGAGTCATCCTTGCTATTTTTTGCTGGGAGTAGGAAGGGGCCACATGGTTTATTTGGAAAAGTGTGACCTTTGGAACAGGCAAGAATGAACTCTGGTTTTGTAACATACCTGCTGTGTGGTTCTTGATAAGTTGAGAACATCTCCCCTGTGTAAAATGGGGTTGATGATATTTAACTTGGAGGGCTGTTGCCAAAATTAGAGGTTACAGGGATAAAGTTCCCACCAAACACTTAGCACACAGTAGGTGCTCTGTAAATACCACGGTAGCCACTATTCTTACTATTCCATGTAATAACCATAGTAACAGAGACACTGCATACTTATTCTGAACCTTTTGTCTCCCTCATTTCCGGGAGCTAAGCCCCTCTGTGCTGCCCCACAAGTGGTAAAGGCACAAGCATGTGCCTTATTAAGTCCCAGGAGAGGAAGAGATAATACAGTCTCCCAACTTCCCATTGGAGCGACCAACTCATTGTGGTTTGCCTAGTTTCAGCAATGAGAGTTCCACATGACAGGAGAGCCCTTACTCCCAGACAAACTGGGAAGGGTGGCTTCCTTACTTGCCATTAACTGGGGCTAGTCTCACCCTGCAGGCACTTTCTAGTGCCTAGTGTTGCAGGATTAAGATCTGTACTGGGGACAGGTGGTATCCTTGTGGTAGAGTGCTTGCCTCACATGCTTGTGGGCCCTGGGTTTGATCCCCAGCACTGCAAAAACAAAAGAAAAACAACAATGAAAACAAAAAATATTTGTATTGAAAATCCAGAAGGACCTAGTAATACTGTACTAGCTGGAAGAGCCATCTTAAATCCTTTCCGATAAGGTAAGATCTAAATGAATATATGAAAATAAAAAATTAGCTCTGGTGTTAACATGCATTATAATAGGATAAGAAACAAACAAAATCTCCAGGTATGGTGGCACATGCCTGTAATCCTGCCATTCTGGGAGGCTGAGGCAGGAGGATTGCCCTGAGTTTAAGGCCAGCCTGGGTCACGTAGTGAATTCAAGGCCAGCCTGAACTACATAGTAAGACCCTGTCTCAAAAAAAAAAAATATATATATATATATATATATACACACACACACACATATATCTATTATATACATTCCTTGTTTAACCACTGAGTTCCATTTCTTTGACTAGTTCATTAAGTGAATTGTTCACTAAATGAGGACTTGTATATAGTATGTACATTATAATATTCAAAACAAAGAAATGGTCAACTTGATGACTTTGCTTTTATTTGCAAAACTCTTACATGCAGTACTGTATTGTATAACAGAACATAAAACCACAGCACTATACTATACAGTACAATCAGCAAAAATTACAATATGTAAAAACAAAGTGTGCTATACAAAAAGACATTGAGGTGTACAGAACTGTACAAAAAGAAAAAGGTAGGTCGTAAGTCCGAACAGCATGCCTCAGTTTTAAGTTGTAAGTAGTAGGTTGTGAAAGAGATGAACGCTGAACTGAGGTGCAACTAAAAGTGCCCCAGAAGGGCAGGAGGAGAAGCTCTGGAAAGGTTGCAAAGGCTAAGCAGGGAGGGCATTCCAGGTGGCGTGAACAGCTGGGCACAGGCTCCAAGACAATAGTGACAATAGTGGCTTGTTAGAGAACCAGCAGGTGGTGTGGAGAGGCTGGAGTGTGGGGCGTATGAAGGGAGGGGAGGATTTGGGCTAGATTTTATATATATACATATATATGTTTTTTAAAATTTATTATTATTTTTAAAATTTGTTTGTTGAGATAGGGTCTCACTATGAGGTGCAAGCCACCCTTGAACTCACTAAGTAGCCCAGGCTGGCCTTGAACTTGAAGTGATCCTCCTACCTCAGACACTTAAGTACTGGGATTTAAGTACATGGTGTGCCACCATGCCTGGCTTTCTTGTTGTCTTTTGGCAGGGGCCAGGTTGTGGACAGAACTGGACACAGTCCTTACTGGGGAGTGATTTCATTCTGTGGACACTGTGGGTGGAGGGTCTTGGAAGACACTTGACAATGTGAGAGACAGTGGATCCTGCATGAGGTCACCTGTCAGTGTGATGCACAGCCCTGTAGAAGACCTGACTTGCACAATGATACTTGCTTTCTTCCCTTTTCTCTCCCTTCTCTCATTTGTTGCCTCCAATTCTTCCTCCACCCTCTTCCCTTGTTTGTCCCCTTCCTGAGCCTTGGGGGCTCCAGCCCAGGCCATAAGTTTTGTTGAGCTCTGCTGCAGTCCCAGGCAGTTCTGATGTTTGCTTCTCAACCCCCTAACAGCCTGAGCAGTGCAGCCCCTCTAGAGTGGGGAAATGAGCAGAAAGGGAGGAGTGTCCATCTTCTCCAGGGAAGGCAAGGAAAAAAGATAGCAGAACAAGAGCTTGGCTTATGGAAAAGGTAGCAACATGCCACAAGCTGCTGTGGGGCCAAGAAGGGGTGCGTGTGTGTGTGTGTGTGTGTGTGTGTGTGTGTGTGTGTGTGTGCGCGCGCGCGCGCGCACTCTGTTTGCCTTGTTTGAGCTATTTCAAGGACATGTTCTGTTAATCCACAGCGCTTTTCCTGAAAGCCTTCTAGAACTACGCTTGGTAAGAGAGAGACTGTATCTGGCAAAAGAAAACAAAACCTGGGTTGGGAGTATATCTCAGTGGTAGAATGGATGAGCATGAGGCCATGCATTCAATCCCTGGCACCCAGAGGGGAAAAAAGCACCTGGGAGAACAGGCCTGCCCGATACAAGCTGCAGCAAAGACATAAGGCACAAAGAGTAAGTGGGTGAAGAAAAAAAAAAGTGGTGGATTCAAAAGCAGCTTCTGCAGCTAAATTTCAGGTAGAAGCGCCTCAATCTGTACTGAGCCAAGTAAGGTACCAGGGCCTGGGCACAAAGATAAAAAGTCACATTTTTTGCCATCAAGGGGACATAAGCCTTGTAAACACATTAACACATCTGGAGAGAGGTCACCAAAAAATGAGCCGTCCAGGGCACAGACTGCTCACAGCGGGTGGGTGTGCTGGGAAGAGATCGTAAGGCTCTGGAGGGGAGCAAAGCAAGGAGGCCGGCGGGTTCTAGCCCGGGGCCCTCGCTTCGCACCGGTTTTCTCAACCTTGAACGCCGGCCTGTGCTCTCAAGTGTGCCCAAAAATCTCTTCGCAGCGCTCTCTAAAACGGAGATTCTTCGAAGCGGACCCCAGTTTACCGAATCAAAATAGTTGGAGGTGGGGCTCCAGAGCTGTACTTCTAAATCCACCCAGCCCTCGGGGCAATTTGAGGTTGGTGAGCTTCGCGTCCTAGTTTAAGGAGCTTGGCTTAACGGGGAGATGACGACCGGCTTCAGAGGTCGTTCAGGCTAGCTAACAAGGCAACGTGCATAAAAGAGCCTTGTAAACCAAGAGCAATCTACTTCTTCGCAAGTTATAATAATATAAGTAAAATATATCTAAATAATAACAGTAAAAGAACTGCAGAGCGCAGTGCAAACAGCGCAGTCCTAATCTATATACCACGGCGCTGTCACTCCAGAGCAGCCAAGGCGACTGTCCCTTTAAGGGACTCCCCCTCCCCCGCCTTCACGCCTCCTGCGGGGCGACCGGCTGGGCCAGAGGCGCGTGCGCAAGGGGCTTCCCAGCGGGCGGGCGCGGCGGCGTGACGCTGGCGTTTGTGGCGTGCGTGCTGGCCCCGCCCCTCCTCCCCGCGCGGGGCCTCCCCCCTGCGCGCGGTACAGCTGGGCCAGTGACTCCGGCGCCGCCGCCACCGCGCGTTCCGTTCTCCGAAACTGGCGACCGCCTAGTCACCTCCCTTGCTTCCGCTTGCCTCCGCCGCCTCCTCCTCGTCTTCCCGCAGCGCCGGCCGGCGTTAGCCAGACAAGGGCACGCGGAGCCTCGCCTAGACCCGAGGGGGCTTCGGGTGCGCGCGGCGGCGGAGCGGATCGGTGGCGCGGAAGCCGCGAGCGCCCCCCTCCCGGACGTCTCCGCGTCGCTCCCGAGTGAGTTGTCACCGTGGCCGGGGCCGGCTGGCCGGCATTGTGTCACTCGCGTTCCCACCAGGTTGTCAGGGGGCGCCGGCCGGTGCGCACCGCCCCGGCGGACGCGGGCCGAGCCCTGCCGGCTCCTCCTCTCCGGCCCTCTGTCACCGGCCGCTCGGCTCCGGAGCCCCGCGGTGGTGTCTCTCGGCCAGGGATTGTGGGGCGTTGGTGTGGGCCGGGACCCGGGCCGCTGGACGCCTGGCTGGTGGCTGGAGACCAGGTGCCCAGTGCTGGGGGTCCGGCAGCCCTTGGCGGGTCGGTGCTGACGGCGGGCAGAGCTCTTTCTTGGTGGTGTTTCCCCCGAGCGGGAGAGCTGTAGGTCCCGCGCTGGCAGGGTTGGCGTAGCGGAGGTGCATTTCCTGAGGAAGTCCGCGAGCCGCTTGTGCGTGTGCGGAGCCGTGTGGAGCCCTAGCGACTCGTCTGGTCTTTAATCTTGAAAACTTTTCTCGTTATTTGGGCTGCAACTCACTGAAGCCACTTCCTGTTTTTTTTTTTTTAATTTTTTTGTATACACATATACTCTTTAATGTCTGGGTTTTAGACACTGCAAATATTAAGGTGACTCTTCGCACGGTTTTGGCTCTGCAGCTGCTAAAGTGGAAAAAGTTGCCTGTAACGGGGTTGGGAGGGGCAGGTGGTTTGGGAAACAATAAGACCCAGGAAAAAGAAGCTCAAAATCCAGTCTTCAGCTGGTAAGAGGGACGTTCTTACTTCAATAGAGGCCTAATGCTGTGGTTGCCACGGAATTTTCTGTGTCAGGCAGTGTGCTGGGCTTTGTTGCTCTTGTTAATTGGGGTTGTGTGTGCTCTCTACAAAGGTTCAGGAAGATTACTTAGTTCAGTTAAACCTAGGTATTTATTGCCTTTTTAGATCCAGAGCATGGAGTGTGTCTTTCCACTCATAATAATTAATTCATTTCTTTCTGTTTAAATTCTCTTGCCAAAAAATATGTATGAATGATGTACACACTCTTTTTTTGTTTTAGGAATTCCACACCCAAATTGTCACCATCTAGTGGAGGCTAGTAGAGACATGCCCTTGGCACAGACTTCTGAGTTTTCTGAGCTTTGTATTTTTAGTTAGATGCATATTCAACCAGAAATGAACATTTTCTCAGTTGGCGGAGGTATTTCTTGACTTCAGTGAGGCAGTAATACGATAATAGCAATAATGTGGAAGACTTCTTGAGGACTCTGTACCAAGCTTTGTGTAGCGTTTTACTTTTTAATATCATTTAGTAACCAACAAACTTTTGAGGTAGATACTATCTTCATTTTTTCCATTGAGTCCAGAGTTAGAGAAGTTAAGTAACTTGTCCAAGATTACAAAGGTATTCTGGAATCTTTCTAGACTCTCCTCAAAGTACTGCTTCAAGTTGTTTCTCAGCTTTTGAGTATCCCAACTTCTCTCTCCAAGATACACATTTTTGGTATGTTTGTACAACACTTACTCATTAATTATTTTCTCATGTAGCTCACAAGTATTTATGTGATACAGAATATATGCCAAACACTGACACTGCAGTGAATGACAGAACCAAGCTATCTTTTCATGGAGCTCACAAAGTCAATTTTGGTTTATGTTGTTAGCTCTCATTAGGGGCCTTTTGTTACTTAAGGAACTTTTGCCTAGTAAGTTAAACAGAGGAAAGTATTGGTATGAAGCCTGGAGATGAGATTGCTGTCTATAGAGTGACTTTTTAGATACCTTATAGAAATGGAATATGAAACAAATCCTCACCTACTGCTGATCAGGACCAGGCTCTGAGTGCTCAGTGTTTAAGTCCTGAGAGAAAACTCATTGTCACATGGCACAGTTTGGCTTACTTGCTGAGGCTTGCCTTCTCAAAGCCCAGCATTTGGGCCCATTGAAAGAGGGAGACAGGTAGGATGAGGTATTAAAGGTGCAGGCTGGCAAGTAATGAGAGCTCAGTACTTTGCCTGGTTTCCTGGTTGATTTCCACAGTGTGGTGGTGATTGAACTTGTGCTCTTATGTAATGGTGCATCTTTTGGCAGGGGATTTCCTTCTTGGCTGTCGCTGGGGCAACAGTTCCTGCTCCTCTGCTTGCCCTCCACACGCAGGTAACATGCACCCTCCAAAGGTAATAATTCATTTGGCTTCTGGGTTCTAAAAGTAAGACTTCTTTTAAAGTTGATTGCTATTAAGCATTGTTTCATTCCCTTCATGCTTGTCATCCCCCAGATAAAAACTTGCCTTTTGTTTCAAACCTTACCTTGTGCTCTGTTATTCTTACCTTTCCTGACAACTGGTTACTGCTAGTATATTCTGTGAGCTCAGAGAAATACAATGTCTTAAAAATCAATGAGGAACATCACTGTCCTCATTTCCGTACCAAAGGAGGTGAACTGGGAGAGTGAAGCAGTGAGAAAAAGCCAGAGAGCAGCACAGGTGCTTGTTTTCCCCCTATAGTTCCCCATTTACCAAGGGACAATTCACAGGAAGCAGTGGCAGGGCCATAAAGCCCACTTGCAGATACCGGGCTGGGTTGCATAACTGCAGTGCACAAAGCATTTTATTGAGCTCCTGAGTTGACATACGGTCTCCTAGCTGATGCTGACAGGCAGAATTCATTTTCCTTCTTCTGTGTGACTGGCCTCTAGGGAATTCTTGTTTAGGGCACATTCCCTCAAGGAGTAGAATGATTAGGAGCAAATAAGAGGAAGGAATCCTGTGGCTTTGAAAGCAGACATTGCTCTGTTACAGACTTGAGTGTTAAGGATTAGGACATTTAGGTTAACGGTAAGCACTGAGACAAACACATACGTGACGAGACTCCTGCTTTCTCTTCAAAATGGTGTCTGTGTGGGGGGGGTCACTATCTTAACCTGTTTTTGTTGTCATAATAAAATGCCAGAAACAGGATAATTTATAAAGAATAGAAGTTAATTTGGCTCAGTTTTGGAGACAGATTTCCAAGATGCTTGGTGCTACATCCAGTATATACATGATATAGGGCATCTCCTGGCCATACGGTAGCTCAGTTCTCCCTTTTCTTGTAAAGCCACTAAGCCATCATGGGGCCTCTACCCTCAGGAACTCCTCTGATTTGTTTACCAGTACCTCCACCTGCTGGCCCCACATCCAAAGAACATTAACATAGGAGTTTGAGGATTAAGTTTCCAGCACATGAACATTTAGGGGACATTTTCAAACCATAGCACCCACATATCCTATTATAGTGAAAAGTTTCATTTAGTGGGATGATCTTTTAAAAATTCATGTTCTTCAGTTGTGTTGCCACATCACAGGATAGATGAGAAGCAGAGCAATGAGAAATACTACCTGTAATATGGGAAAGCCGTTCCTCTGCTAATGGAAATGGGGGATGCGTTGGAGTTGGGGCTGAAAGGCTTTGTGATGAGCGCTTGAAGCCATTAAGGTACATCTGAAACACAGGAAGCAGGCAGGCAGTCAGGAAAGCCTTGGGGTGATTATCCTTGAGCATCAAGATCTGCTCACTGGATCCTGGCCCAGATTCAAGGCTTGCGGCCATTGTTCGCTGGGATGATTGTTAAGTTTGTGAGTGTTGCTGTAGAAAAACCTTTTTTGTGAGAAAGTAGAATCTGGAAGGCACCTGTGTTCTTCCTTCTTTGTGTGCTGGTATCTGTCTGTGACGATGGCCTTTTTAGTTTTTTTGGCCTAGAAACCAACAAGACTCGTATATTTGCTGTGTCATCCTCTGCTTCTCACCTGGGTATGGAAGTCTCCACTTTGCTAATAGACCTGACAGTGGCACAGAGTGGGGTTACTGAAGCAGTGAGAGGCCAAGGGTGTTTACTGTCAAGGCCAGGGGACACTGGAGTCTCTGTTAAGATACTGGGTATGGTGACAGCAGGAAGTGCAGCAACTGTAGTGAGAACTGACCCAGGTCTCACAGACTCTGGTGTTGTCTGTGATGTACTCTCCCTCTCTGGCTCTTACATCTCAATAAAGGAGAATAGCCACCCTGGAAATATCTGAAGGCTGGATGCCAAGAATTCATGCAGTACTCCCGAAACAGGATATTACTGAAGCATTTTCTCAAGCAGAAACAGATGTAGTCCTCCGTCACTGTGGCTAGTGTGAGTAGATCCTTAAAATTACCTGATAGCAGTGAACCTTAATGTACCCCTTCCCACACATGGGCACGAAGTATTTTTATGCAGAGCCCATTGCTTGACTTGGGAAAGTTAGCTTGGGATTCCTGATGACAGTCAAAATTCTCAGTGGGTTTGCAGGCTACAGAGGTGGTGACTGACAATTCTTCATTCCTCAGGAGAGGCTCCTCTGTGGTGAAAAATGAAATGATTCAGGATTTTTTTCTCTTGCAGTTGGAGATTGGAAACAAAACCTCAGAGAAGTGATATGAATATGGTTTATTTCCCGGCCTTCCCTTTCTTATCATTCTTTCTTTAAGGAAGAGAAAATATTTATCTAATCTTTGCAGATCCTGTCTACTGCCAGCAGTGACTTGCCTTTACCCACAGAAGTTTAAGATCAGAGTGTGGCCTACCCTTTGTGTAGACTGTCCTTGCTGAACTTTTCTTTGGCTAGACTAGACTTCAGCTTCTGACAAAGCCAGTAAAATGAAACTGACTTCTGGGAATGGGATAGGAAGCTGTTTATCCATTTCTTCCTTCTTTGGGTTGTTCTCAGTTGATCTCAGTAAACTAAGTGAATGGAAGTTTGAAAAAGAGAACGAGGTTGTTTTGCTTATTTTGCATTTTTAAATTGTAGTAGTATGAGCAAACTATTTGAGGAAAGATTGATGGTTTTTTGTCTTTTGTTTTTTGGAGACAGGGTCTTGCTGTGTATTCCAAGCCTCTAACCCCTGTCAGTCCTCCTGCCTCAGCCTTCCAAGTCTTGGAATTACAGGCATGTTGCAACTGTGCTTGGCTCTGAGGGGATGTTTTTTAAAGTTGCCAATACAGTAGGATGATTCTGGAAACCTTGAGAGATACAGAGGGAAAAAAAAGCACCATGATTCTATTGCCCAACACAAACATACTTTCTATGTATTTTTTTCTATTTGTAATGATAATCCCTGTACATTGAATTGTTTCTTTTTTTTTACTTAGCATTATACCATATTTTCCTGTGATATACTTTATTTTTTAATTTTTTACTTTTTTGGTACCAGGGATCAAACTCGGGTCCTTGCGTGCGCAGCAGGCGGTGAAACCACTGAGCTAAATCCCCGGCCTGATATACTTTATTTTTAATGGCTTTATTTAATGGCCATCAAAGAGATGAGCTGTGATTTAAATCTTTCCTTCTATATCTGGACTATTTCTAAGTTTGCCCGAGGAGTTTTTTGGTTTTTTTAAAGAAATGGCTTTGTTGAAGGATAATTTACAGTATCATAAAATTCACCCATTTAGAGTGTACAGTGGAAAAGCTTTAGTATATTTACGGTTAAGTAACATCTCTGTGGTCAATTTTAGAATATCTTTGTCACCCCTAAAACCCATTAGCAATCACTTCGTCCAGCCTAGGTCACCACTCATCTTTCTCTCTTTATATATACATGTACTTGCCTATTTGGACCTTTCTTGTTAATGGAATCACATGATATATGGTCTTCAGTGACCGGCTTCATTTACTTAGCATAATGTTTATTTTTTAACATGTTTCTATACTTCATTCTATTTTATTAGTGAATAATATATTCCGTTATATAGACATACTGTATTTATCAGTGAAAGGACATTTGGGTTGTTCCATTTTTTTAGATTATGAATGATATTGCCAAGAACACCCTTGTGTAAGTTTTTGTGGATGTATGTTTTCATTCTCATGGAGATATTTTAAAGGCTGCATTCATGTTTCTACTTTGGAGTTAACATTATTTTGTTATACAGCTTGAGGGAGAACAGTGTTATATAGCAAAGTCTCTTGGTTCTGTGGTGTTGAGGTTATATTACCTTGAATCAAAAGAAGATTTTACCAGAACAAAACAAAACAACCCCCAAACTCAACATTTGTTTCTGTAACTTTGGTGCAGAACTTCACGCGTCAGTGAGAGTGGACAGAGGCAGTAGTGCCCGAATTCAGTGTACATGTATTGCTGCTTTGAAAAAGAATTTTCATTGTGTAGCCCTAGTTCTAAATCCTGTCACTGTTTTATAGAGAGAACTTTACTGTGCAGCCCACAGAGCCTTCCTTATCAAATGTAATTTATAATTCTCAGAACCTTTTCTTTGTGAAAAACTCCATGCCAGGTTCTGTGCACCTGCTTCTGCTAGGCTAGGGACCAACCAGCAGGTGGGGAGAGGGAGAGGGGCTCTGAGTACAGTGAAAATGTGCCCTGAGAATCCTCCTTAGAACAGCTTTCCCAGAGCTCTTACAGGTGGACTTTGATTACACCCAAGGTTAAAAATACAGATCAGCCTTTTACACCAGAAGGAACAGATGGTGCTGCTGAGAGTGTCATTTCCTTTACAGGATCTACCCCTGGGTGGTTTTACATCTTGCCAGCCATCTTATTGGAATAATGCAACAGCATGTCTTCTTCCCCCCTTGCCCTAATTACCACTCCATTCATGATCAATAGCTGATTTTGCTTTCCCTGCTCCTAGATCCCTACTAAAAGCTCTTGAAAGCATACACATACAGGTCACCTAATTATTTTATCAGAGGGTCAAGATGACTCCATCCCAGAGAAACATGTGGGATAGGGCACACAGACTCAGTCCAACAAGATAGACAAAAATAAGGAATTTGGTATTATCTTCTCTGGGTTCCTCTATTAGGAATCAAGCACAAGATTAGTCCATCCTCCTGTGTGTGTGTAAATGTTTATAAATGTAGACACATGTGCACACATACAAACAAACACACCCACACTTTGGCCTTTTTTCCTGCTAGCATTCACTGCCAAGAGTTTTGGGATTTGGAACTGCCCGTGCCTGTTAATGCAAGTTCTATTCCCAAGTCCTAGGAGTTTTAAAAGGCTGAGTGAGGTGAGATAAGACACTTACCTGAAGATTCAGATTCTTGACTGTAGGTATCTAGATGATACCAAAACTTTCAAGTATGTGAAGAGAGACTCTGTAGGCTTATGACATGTTAGAGTTGGATGGATGAGACTTTGAGAATCTTGTTTTTTTTTTAGATAGAGTTTTGGCTGGTCTCGAATTTGGGATCCTCCTGCCTCAGTCTCCCAAGTGCTGGGATTACAGGCCTGTGCCACCACACTTGCTACCTCCTCATTCTATAGAAAAGAAAAATGAGAAATGGATGCTCAGCGCTCACTTGCCTGAGTGATGAAAAGCCTAGTGGAGTGCTTTTTCTACCCCAGAATGATAACTTTGTTTCTCTTCCTCTGGGCTGGCCTCAGGGAAGGGGACTGGGAGCCCAGCAGGGTATGTGGTTCATATTTTTCTGAACAAACTCAGGTTGCTTCTGTGATTGTGGTTTTGAGTCAGATAGTGAGATTACAAAGGGGAATGAGTCTTTAAGGTCAGTTTGTCTGAAGGAGAACTATTCTTAAAATACATGCATTCATGAGTAGGCTGGGCCTTTTATCTCTGTGCTGTGCTTCTTTGCAATTTAAGAATTCCACAAAACCCCAGATATGTTCTCTGTTATCTTTCCCTTTGAGTTTCCCTTCCTTAGGTGTCACAGTAGCAGGTATTGTCAGCAACCTATATATAGATATAGTAGGATTGTTTAAAGATTGAGAATCAACTGTCTGGGAGAGCTAATTCTGCCCCCATCCTGACTCCCACTCCCACCCAGCCTTATTAGCAGACCAAAACCCTTCACAGCTATGGGTCTGAATTCCCCAGGCCTATTTTTTGTGGAATCAGCCACCCACTCAAATGCATTGTATACTGTATATACGTTCGTACCCACCCAGGAAGGAGACAGGGCATAGGTGCTGGACGAGGACATCCTGGAAAGCCAGTGAGCAGAGATGTGTTGAGTGGGTACTGTTGTTTCAGTTGGCATGCTCAAGATGTTTCTAGAGCATTAAGAGTGGTATGTTGGCTGGTCACACCTTTATCAATCCTTGACCTCCCATCTGCCTCCAGGTAGAAACTCTGCTGTGGGAAGGCCAGCTACCTCCTTGTTTCAGTCCTGTGGGGGATTTTGCTTATTACACAGCAGGATATCAAGAAAAACAGGCCCTGGGTTTCATGAGAGTTCATTGGTACATCTTTTTCCCCCTTTACATGCACCTTCAAGTCATAATAATTTGTGAGCTGATAATCTGGTTGGGCTGTGACACGAGGCTGGTGGGAGGCAGATAGGTGGTTTCTTCAGAAACCAAAAGGAAGTATAGTAAATCTAGTCATTTGTTTGGCATGTACTTTGTGAATGCCTGTGCTGGGTGCTAGGCATACAGTTGTGACAAAGAACAAAATGGGCACAGAACTTGCCCATGTAGAGCCAGCAGTCTTAAGGGAATACCCAAGAATTAATTTGTGATAGTACTGGAGGACTCTGTTGGGTCCATTAGCCTCTCAGCCAGGGTGTCTGGCTTTGTCAGTGACTTCTGTGCTCTAAGCCAGCAGTCATCCCAGAGGAAGAGAACTGAAGTGGTGTGGAGAGTTCCCCTGGCCACTCTAACAAGAAAGCAGCTTGTCTTTTGTAGATTGAGCTAGATCTAGTTTTGGTCTGGTGTGAGGATTCCTGTTGTCTAGCTTTACTTAATGAATGAGTTGTTAATCTGGGGATCTTTTCAGACTTTGAAATATCCTCTTCTTATTTTGTTTTTTTGAGACATGGTCTCACTATATTTTAATTAAGGAAAAGCAAAAGAGTTTAACAAAAAATAAAAGTAAAAAAAAAATTGAGAGAAGGGAATAGATAGAACAGGATCAGTTATGGAAATTTGTTAGGGAATCTTTTTCGCTTCTCCCTTTTCCCCTAAACTTGAATTTTAGATAGAAATGTTGGTTTGTGAGATTGCCTTTCTAGATACTGATATCTGTGATCTTAGAACCTCTGGGGCAGTCCAGGACCTACACACCCAAGACATAAGTCCCTCTTTATTTTAGCTTTATGACTAGCCATCCCTGTATAGGCACAGGTTCCAGGCTGACATCGGAAGTTCCCTGAGATCAGTGACTGTCTCACCCACTTCTGTGTACCTACCCTTCAGTCATTTGGGTGATGGATAAGTGATTGGCCAGGTATAGATAGATGATTAAAATAAAAAGTGTGGGAGGGCAAGGTGGCTTTGAGGCGATGAGCCTCCTGATGACAAGGAATGAAATTCTAAAAATGAAGATATTTGGAGTAAGGGCTGGTTTGAGAGAAAAGTGATAAAAAGTTGTTAACATTGACCAAGTTCAATCCTGGCTGGTGGCAGGAAATGAAGAAAGCTCAGGAACTGTGGTTGTCAGAGGTGAAGGATAGAGGGGCATTTGGAAGTGGTCTGAAATGTTTTAGCAAGGCCAATCAAAAACAAACTACAGGGCTGGGGATTTAGCTCAGTGGTTCCGCTGCCTGTCTTGCAAGTGCGAGGACCCGAGTTCAATCTCTGGTACAAAAAAAAAAACAAAAATACTACAGGGCCAGGGATTTAGCTCAGTGGCACCGCGCCTGCCTCGAAAGCATAAGGTTCTGAGTTTGATCCCCAGTACCAAAAAAACCCAAAAAACCCCCAAACTACAGAATCCCTTAAGTATTATGATTGAAGACGAGAGAGACATTCCTGCTAATTTTTAAGTGCAGATCTTTGTTTCTAGAATTATTTTGCTGTAAAAGCCTTGGGAAGCATCAATCATTCCCTAAAACTGACTTAATCATTTGCCTCTGTAGTTTGGAGAAATAATTTAGCATCCAGTGTGAGTCCAGTTACAGGAAAGTAGTAGTTAACACAGGATGACTTTTTTCTTTGTTCTCCCAAATTGAGCTCTGTTGCTTCTGGAATTATAAAATAAGATTATGGGAGTCGTTACAGTTGATGACCTGTGTGCACTTTTTAAAAAGTCTGTCTTTGAAAGAAGGGCTACTCTTTTCAAACACTGACATGATTTTAGAGGACAATGCATGAGCAGCAGCAGCACGAACAGATTTCAGAGCCTTTGGTGTTGTCATCTGTGAATAGGGTGACAATGGTAGTTGATGTTCAGGTGGTAAGGCAAAAGAGTTTTTCAAGTAAAGCATCAAAATTCATTTGGTGATTGAACAATATTTATTTGTTTGTTTATTTTGTGGTACTAGGGATTGAATGTAGGGCCTTGTGGATGCTAGGCAAGCACTCTATCACTGAGTTGATATCCCCACCTCTCATTGAACAAGTATTTATTGAATGCCCTTTCCATATAGTTGTCCATCTACAGGGATTGTTTTGCAACACATAGTTTAACACTTAATTATGCATTTTAAAAATTGTTCTCCAGTGTTTGGGTTAATCTCTTCTCCTCATAGATTTCAAAACCCTTGAGGATGGTGTAAAATTTGTGTGTTTAATATGCATTAATATTAATAGATTAATATCCATATTAACAGCAACAAAAGTTTTTTCATTTTACAAAGTGCTTTAATTTAAGACATCTTATGTAAAACTGTTGGCCCTGTGGACCTTGGGTTCTGAATCCACAGATTTAACCAGCCTTGGGTTGAAAATTTTGGGGGAAAAATATTGTCTGTACTGATCAACATGTGCAGACTTTTCTTGCCCTTATTCCCTAAACAATGCAACACAACAACTATTTGCATAGCACGTACACTTAGCTTATATTAGGTCTTATAAGTGATTAGAGATGATTCAATGTGTGTGGGAAGATGTGTGTAGGTTATGTACACATACTGTGCCATTTTATATAAGGGACTTGAACATCCGGGGATTTTATTGTTCATGGGAGTCCCAAACTGGTCCCCTGTGTATCCCAAGGGAGCCTGTACAGTGAGGAAGATTTTTAGTTCCATTTTATAAGTGGGAAAGACGAGACCTTGGCAACCAGTAGGCATTTAGTAGCACCTACTGTATTTGTAAATTAGGGATGCTAACTCAGCTGGGACTCAAATCCTACTTTGTTTGGTAGCTCATGTTGGGAAATGGAGAACCTTTGGGGGATTATAGACTTGATAACCTTGCTTGCTGAGGAATAGCAGTATAGTGGCAGCTGCTCCTTTCCTGTATAGGTTCCCCAAGGTAGTTATGTTAGTATGTTTCGGTATGGATGGGCAAAAAAAATGTACACAGCTTGAAAGGATAGTATTCATATTCTAACTGACGAGGAGTGTTCTTGTACAGTATAAGGGGATTTTATTTTTTGGTGGAGGGAGAGGCAGTGGGGACAAAACCCTGCTGTCTTGAAGTCCATGCAGTTGACAGGTTATTGGAGGGTCCAGAAGGAAGTAAAGCCCAGAATTCTTAGTTTTGGGGGGTCTAAGGACTGTGCCATGGAGATTTGAGGAGCCCTGCATTCTTCCCTGAGTCAGGCCTTGTCGGGATCTTCATCTGACTGTCCTGCAGGTATGTTTTGACTGGAGCAGCATTGCTGGGTTTAGAGCCCACCTGAAATGGCATTTCCAAAAGGCAACTGTCTTTGCCTCAGAATTTATGAAGGCTCCTGGTGGTGCTTCCTTTCCTTTTGTTCTGTCATAGGGAGTCCAGCATTTCCTGTAGGCCAGGCTTCTTTTTCCCTTTATCTTACTGTTGTTTTCTCAGAGGCTGAAGATGAGTCTGCAGGCAGTGAGGCACTTAGAAGTGGTGGTCTTGCCTTGTGCATGGTGGCTTAGAGCTGAAGGAATATGAAGCACTGTTATGTTCTAGGGGCAGAGGTGTGTTTGAATACTGTTTTTCTCATTTACTAGGGAAGGTAGAGGAGTAAGACTGGCTGTGGATCAGACACAGTTTTCCCTTTTCTGTGTGCAGTGGAAACGGACAGTTGTTTTTAGAAATGGATACTTGGTGGGAGGTAGTGGAGAGTAGTAGGCTTTGGAGTCTGTGATCTGGTTTCCGTCTCAGCTGTGCCACTCAATAGCTCTGTGGCCGTAAGCAAATTTACCACTTTGATCCTCAGTTTTGTAGAATATTTGTAAAATAGAAGTGTTAACATTACCTATCTCTAGAAGGGTAGTTACCAAAATATTAATGATTACTGGGCAAAGAGTTCTGAGTCATGAAGGTAAAGGGAACTATAACTTCTTAAACTTCCTTTTTGTGTCATTTGAATTTTTCATTATTGGTATGTGATCTTGAATAACTTATTAAAATTATATTTAAGGGTATCCCTCATAGAATTGCTGTGAAAATCAAATGAAATGGGATATTTAAAACAAGAGGCACATCTAGAAGATACTGAAGCAGCAGTTTGGGGGAAAAGTGATATTAAGTGCTGTGTAGTGGCAGACATCTGTTATCCTAGCACTCTGGGACCCTAGGGCAGGCAGAATGCAAGTTTGAGCCTAGCCCTGGCAACTTAGTGACTTAGCAAGAGAGACCCTGTTTCAAAATTTAAAAAATTAAAAGAAAAAGGTTGAGGATGTAGCTCAGGTACATTGGCCCTTGGTTCAATCCCCAGCACTGAAAAGAAAAAAAAAAGTGATATTAGCAGCTGACCCCTGCACTTGTCCTGTTGGGGTTTCTGTCTTGATGCATAACTAAGACTTAAATCTGTGTGCTAAGAGCCAGTGTCTACATCTGAAAGTGGGGGATAACTGTAGGACCTAGCACATGCAGTGAGTTTTGAGGATTAAATGAGATGAGACATGTCATGCCCTTAACCTGGAATCTGGCACACAGTAAATGCTCAGTAAATAAGCTGTTGTCCTCATGACTGTGCTTGAATTGAGATGGGGGTTATATTTACTTCAAATTTAATGAACATGCTGCTGTAAACATTGGTATGCATGTACTGTATCACTGTAGTATGATGTCCACACAATTCGTAATAGCTAAACCTTTGAAGCAGCCTATATGTCCATCAACAGATGAGCAGATAAAATGTGGTATTTTTACATAATGAACTACTACTCTGCTATAAAGAAGGATAAATTTGAGTCCTTATAGGAAAATGGATGTACTTGAAAACATAGTGGTAAGTGAAATGAATCAGAAACACGAGCTTAAATATCACATGGTTTCTCATAGGAAATATAAAGTATAAATAAAGAACAAAATAAAAGATACAAAAAGAAACAGGGAGATAGATCTACTGCAAATGGGAAGGGGACAGAGATGGAAGGAGGGAGGAAGAGTGGGAGGGGAAGGTGATGTAAAAGATAATTAAGATGTGTCATGTGCATGTACCAAATACAGGGAAAGTAGTCATGTATCACAAGCATGTACTAATTAATAAATTTTTAAAAATTTACTGAAGTAAGGCACAGAGTAATTGGGTGGTTTTTCTTAAGGTCAGACATTGGATGTTAGCAGAAGTGGGCCTGACACCTGTGTGGTCTCAGTCTGTGTTTGTTCCATCAGAGTTGGCAGTGGCAAACCCGGAAGTTTTGCAGGTGTGCACACAGGAGCCCTGGCCAGGGCTGCAGACTTGCAGAGCAGCAGAGCACTGCTGGTTTGGAGAGAGGGGCTAACAAGGGTCAGTTTGCTTGATGAGGCCAAGGCCAGCTTTGGACCTCATCTTTTCCCCACTTTCCAGGACAGATGGACCACATCCTGAGTGTTTGAAGGGTGGGGCTTGTTTCCGCTCTCTGTCTTCTTCTGCATCCTCCTGGTTTGGTAGGTAGCCGACTCTATGCCACTGCCCTTGTGGTTCAGTTCTCAGAACATTCAATCTGGCCTTCTCTCTGAAGCAGTTTACCCCATTAGATGCCACCCTGACCACCACACCACGTAATTCTGTGCGTTCTCTCCCTCCTGTACCAAGGTAGGTTTGCACAGGACAGGCAAAGCTTTTCCAGGGAACACCTTCTCCATGCACTTTGGCCATGATGTCAAAGCTGCTCCCGTGATTCTTTGCCTGTTTGGGAGACTGAATAGTGGAGGTGAAGCCATTCTTGGTGGGAAATAAGTTCTGAACTATAGGCTTCAATTCTGTATATGTACATTTTGAAAACCCCGGAATAATTTCAGCCAAGTACTGTTTGCAGAAAGTGAGAGATTCTTGTCCCCAAACTCAGTTTTCATGCCAGACCTAATTCCCACCTTTGGGTATTTTTTTAATTAAAAAAACTTTTTTTTTTTAAATTGTTGTTGGAGACAAGGTCTTGCTATGTAGTCCAGGTTGACCTTGAACTCACTGTGTATCCCAGGCTGGCCTTGAACTGGTGACAATCCTCCTGCCTCAGCCTCCTGAGTGCTGGTATTACAGGTGTGAGCCACCATGCCTGACCCATCTTTGGGTTTTACAGTATACTTCTCACCCTTGCTCTTTACATTCTTTTCTTATCACACATTTCCACATTTGCTCCATTCCCTTCCTTTTTCATGTGAAGTACTTACCAGTTGGGGATAAATACAGGCAATGTAATGCCAAAAGTTTTACCCACCTCAGTCTGTGTAGTGGGCTGAAAGAAGGAGCCTGCCTATTTGTATAGACTCTTGCACTTGATAGTTTTTGTAGTTCATTTAACCTTGGAGTTATTTCATCTCCTTGTCGTGGATGCTGGGTTGACAGTCAGTTATTCCCAGCAGTATCTGAAAAACATAAGAAGGCTACTTTTGAGGTGACCACTTTTTCATACTTAGTACCAAGCAGGTTCCTCTTCAGAAAAATCTGTTCTCAGTCCTGATGGCTTGGCTCTTAAGAAGACCTTAGAGCCCTCATAGAAGGGACCCTCTTACTGTTAGCTAATTGCCTGCTGTGGTGGTGCATGCCTGTAATCCCAGCACTCTGGGAGACTGAGGTAGGAATGATCACAAATTTAAGCCCGGCCTGAGGAATTGAGGAACTTAGTGAGACCCTGTGTCAAAAATACCAAAATAAAAAAGGGCTGGGGATGTAATTTGGCATAAAGGCTCTGAGTATTGAGAAAAAAAAAAGCAAGTGGAAAAGCTACCCACCTGACCCCTTGGTGACAGCTCCTTTAAAAGTTGTTGAGGACCGTCACTGTTTCTCTCGTATTCTTTAAGTTCTTGAAAATAGTGCCAGGGACTTAGCTCAGTGATGCCACTGCCTACCTTGCAAGTGGAAGGTCCCAAGTTCAGTCCCCAGTACCAAAACAAACAAACAAACAAACGAACACCAACAACAAAAAAATTGAAGAGGAAAGTAGTCTTGCTTACATTGATTCTGATTTTAAGGGTGGTGACTAAAAGTTTTAGAGAAAGTGCTTATAAAAGAACCAAGTTTTGGGTTTATTTCAGAGCTAATCATTAAATTATAGGAACAGCTTCAGGGCTGCAGGGAGAGAGGCATGGCACACTGCCTGGTAGCTGTCATCAAGGATGCCACCTTTGGGGAACCATATTGTAGGCTGTCCCTAGTCTATGTAAAGTTGTGCTTGGGTCTTATCAGGAATGAAGCAGATGGTATTTCTAGTAAAACTGGCAGATGTTCTTGCTGTCAGAATTAATTAAAATTTTTTTTACATGTAGATGTGGGATTCTGGGATTCTTGCTTCTGTTTTCCGGTAGAGGGGCTGCCCTTACCTTACAGAGATTTTGTGACTCTGAACTCTGTTTTCTCATCCCTTCTTATTACTTTCTCTCTACAAATGAGTCATTTGTAGGGGTTTTTTTTTTTGGTACCAGGGATCGAACTCAGGACCTTGTGCTTGCAAGGCAGGTGCCAGAACCACTGAGCTAAATCCCCGGCCTGAGTCATTTGTAGGGAGCAGGTGCAGAATGATCAGTCCCCTCGCTAGTGTAAATTGAAGATTACACATGGGACCCTGTGTTGGCTACAGTACCACCGGTGACTTATGTTTGTCATCATTTGAATCACTCCTTTAGGTTAAGACTTTGGGATTTAGCAGTGTAACACCTAAAAGAGTGACTACAGGTGAATAGTAGAAAAGGAAGCTAAATTCCCTGGGGCCTGGGACAAGACAGGAAGTTATTAAGTGCATGGTGCTGTGCTAGGTGCTTTACTGAGGTGGGCTGGTCTTCACTTTGTAGACTAAGGTACCAAGCTCTGCAACAGTAAGTATTGTAATTTACTGCATTGGAGCTAGAACTGAAGTTGGGGTGATTTTTCAAAGCCTGTGTTTCTTTCATGGCAGATAAAATGTGTAGATTAGAAAAGTTGGGGTAGGGGGTGAGGTGATGAGGGAGACAAGAGAGCAAAGGCCTGGAGGAGAAAGGAGAGTAGAGCCAGGTGGGAGGTGTAGCAGAGGGGCACTTGGGAATGGATGGCCCTGACGAAGGGTGTGGAAAAGAAAGGTCAGCAAAAACATGCCCAAGTGGGAGAAGAGAGGTTGCGTTGTCTCTGAGGAGGTGCAGTGTTGGATGATGGCAGCTCTTTCCTGAGGGAAGCTTCCTAGAGTTTGCTTGGGGCCAAGAGGACCAGATCCCCTCTGTATTTGGGCAGGTGGCAGATGAGGCCCCACAGGAAGCCTTTTAATCCCTGGTATTTATAGACTGGCCTGTGCTCTACTGAAAGGCAACTCACATTTCAGTGAGCAAGGCAGCATTATCTGCCTTTGAAATGCCGCTTTTATGGATCCCCATTTGGCCCAGCTGGAGGGCCTGGGCAGTGCCCTGTTACATTATCCTGATTCCCTGCTGCCTTCGAGGTTGAGTGGGGACAGTTCGGACATTTCCCTTTATGTGACCTCTGGCCCTCTAGCTGTTCCCTTTCCTCTCAGGAATGAGTTGAAGTCACACCTGGGAAAGGTGGTTCTGTTGTCTCTGTTCATGTTAGCTACTAATGCCCAGGAATTGCGATTATGGTTTGTTCCCACCATGGAGCTAGGGTTGCTCTGCTAACAGCTTGACTAACCCTGCAGTCAGTCCAATTTAACATTTACTGGTTGAGCACCTGTGTGTGTGTGTGTGTGTGTGTGTGTGTGTGTGTGTTGGGGTAGTGTACAGAGATGATGGAGACAAGAGATGATGGAGACAGGTCTCTGACCTACAGTGGGAGACTGGTAAGTAAATAGCTCCTATGGCCCAGCTAGTTCCTTTTCCTTATAGCAAGAAATGTCCATAAACTTTGAATCATTCTAACTTAATGGTTATGATGAGGCTTGAATGTAGTCATAATGAATTGAGACTGCTGTGAAAAGTATAAAGCTTTAGATTCAGAAAAAACTTTCTTAAAAGATAGCCTGATAATAAATGCTAATATGTTTGGGATGCTTTTTGTGTGTCAGATACTGTTTAGTGTTTTGTATGTATTAGCTTTTTTAATTTTCACAGAAACTTTGAAGTAGGTTGCTTTTTTGTACCCATTTTTCAGTTAGAAGAGGGTTTAAAAGTTTGCCTAGGCTGGCACAGCTGGTAGCTTGCAGAGTCAGCCCGTCTGAACTCTTGGCCACATGTTGGGGCCCCTGTGAGGACCTCCTGGATGTCAGGTTACTCAGGCAGTCCCACCCCAAGGGGAGGCAGCAGCCAAGGGCTTACCTTAGGGACCAGGAAGGAGCAGAGGAAGCTCAGGCCCAAGAAAGCGTCAGCATTTCTTCATTAATTAAATTACCAAAACGATTTCCAAGCTTGGAGCCATCTTTCTTGGAGAATAATACAATTGAAATAATTTAAGCCAAGAAGGAAGGACAAAATTAGTGAGCTCACATATGTGAATGGACACTTATTGGTGGTCAGTAAAGCACAGACAGGCACAGCCTTAAAGTGAGTGTGCCTTTACTCAGTTTATAGACAAGTGCAGAGACCCCAGCAGCATGCTTTGTGTTTGGTCTCAACTCGTTAAAGCCAGGTGTGGTGGCACATGTCTGTAATGCCAGCTACTCAGGAGGCTGGCAAGGAGGTTTAGAAGTGTGAGGGCAGTGTGGGCAATGCAGCCTACCATCTCAAAAAATAAAGTACAATAAAAAGGCTTGAGTAGGGCTGGGGATTTAGCTGAGTGGTTCCAGTGCCTGCCTCAAAAGCGCAAGGTGCTGAGTTCTATCCCCGGTACCAAAAAAAAAAGTTGAGGATGTAACTCAGCAGTAAAGCACTTGCCTAGAATGCAGGTAGTCCTGGAGCTTAACCCTCAGCACCAAAAAACCAAACAACAACAACAAAATAAAAAACCTCTTAAAACAAAAACAAACAAAACAACACCAAGAGTACCTACCTTTTAAGGTTGTTGTGACGATCAAATTAAATATTAGATCGAAGTGCTTGGATCTGTGCTCAGTGTATAAGCACTCAAATGCCAGTTAGTGATATTGGTGATATTATTCTTATCCTGAGGTTTCATGTTACTGGGGTGGGAGTTTACCCTGCCAGACTGTGAGGGATCTTGGTCTTTGCTATAGTCCTGGCTCTCATTGTGGGTGTGAGTTTCCTCTCTCCTTCCTCACTAATCACAGCTGGAAAGGCTCTGCTTAGAAGGGGAAATTCATTGTGTAAGGAGAGCACTTCCCTCATAGCTTTCAAAATGTAATGTTTCCTTCCCATTTTCTCTTCTTCCCAGAATAAAAGCTGCCAGTAAAATGGTAGTGCAGGGCTCTTGAGATGTGTTTATCATAGTGCGATGGACAGAGGAATTGTTAGTGCCTTTTTCCCTTATCTTCCCATCAATCCCTCCAACTCTTTGCAAATGGGAATTACAGGAAATCACAGCTAGCATTAAGAACCACAGGCATATGGGAAGGATGGAATGTGTAACTCCCATTCCCAGAAACAGGCAGAAGGGCTGAACTGACCGACCTTAGCTTTTGAACTAAAAGCCTTGCCTGAAGATAATAAGTACCACTTAGGACTAGAAATCTGAGTGTTTCTGCTCTGTTCAACATTCCTTCTGAGCCCTTCCTGTCCAGTCAGTGACCATCCCCTGCCACTTTCTGTAGGTTCCTGTCATCACCATACTGCCTAAACATTGTCTTGTGTGGCCTTCCAGCTATTTTAGTCTCCTTTTCATATGGTGCTTATCTCTAGGAGACTAGGCAAGAGAATAAAACCATCTGTGTCAGGGTCTAGGCAAGGGACTGTCGTCCCTTTCTATGGTAAGGTACTCCTTGAGGGCCTTTAGTAAATGCTATGGGATTGGATTGGGTTGGTTTCCTGCTTAAGAACATTTTTGGTTCCCACTACATATTGACCCAAGGTTGAATTTCTCTGTTTGCTTTTTATGGCTGTACAAACTGCCCTTCCCTTGAAGATTTAGTTGAATAATTAATATTTTGTAGATAACCAGAGCCTGCTGGTGGCAGAAACTAGGGAAACCGTGAAAATTGTCCCTTGACATGAATGATTTTAAGACAGCATTTATTTTCTCTTCTTACCTGATCCTTGGCCTCCCTCCACTCCTATTCTAGCATATTTACTTCAACATTCCTGCTCCAAAAGGAAAGTTCCCTCCTGTATGTTCCTTTTTCCTTCTCCATACTTTTTCAGCCCTCCAGGCTTTTAGGTCAGATCTCCTTTTTTTTTTTGGTATCCGGGATCGAACTCCAGACCTTGTGCTTGTGAGGCAGGCAGCAGAACCACTGAGCTAAATCCCCGGCCCTCCCTTTGTTTTTTAAGGCCCTCTGATTATCTTTGCTCAGATCAATTTCTTTGTTTTTTTTGTTTTTTTTGGTACTGGGGATTCAACTCCGGACCTTGCGCTTGCGAGGCAGGTGGTGGAACCACTGAGCTAAATCCCCAGCAGATCAGTTTCTTTGATGTCTATTTTTTCACTGTTTTGTCTGTAACTTATCATTCTTTATATTCACACAAAATACTGAAATAAATAATCTTGTTTTATTGGGTGTCTTGGTTGTTTGCTGTCTGATTATGCAACCTCCCCAGCTCTATTGGAGGTTCCTGGTGGGTTGGCGACTGTGCCTTCTGTGCATTTTGCAAGCTGTGTTTGTATAGAAGACTCTTAGGAAATAAGGAAACATGAGACAGACAGAGTTGAATCATCAGAGAGGAGAGGGATTGTGATTCCTAGGGGGATTTTTGAGTGGCCTGGAGCAGATGAGGGGCTAGGGACTGGAGGCTGGGGACATTCCAGGAGTTTTAGTACTCTGGGAACAAACACCTGAGAGAAAATTGAAAGGGCAAGCAGGAAGAGACTTGTGTTTCAAGAATTCATTCTGCTATGAGATGGTCCTAGAATTTGACAGGGGTTCACGAGACAAATGTATTCATCACTATATGGTGATTAGAGTTCTTGGGGAATGGTGGTGAAACCAGATAGAGAGTCTTTGTGTGTTGAATCACTCCAAAAGGAGAAATAAAATGTGCCTGGCCATAGGGAAGCTGATTGTTTAATTAAATGAACAGTTAGGGGCAACAGTGAGCAGACCTGTCAGTTTGAGATTTGGTTTATGTGTATTGTTGGCATTTGTATTGATTTCTCTGGGGAACTTGGGAATTAATTTTTTTTTTTTCTTAAGACAGAGTCTCACTGTGTAGTTCAGGCTGGCCTTGATCCCGCTATGTAGCCCAGGCTGGCCTTGAACTTGTAGCAGTTCTGCCTCAGCTTCCAGAGTACTGGGATTACAGGCATGCCCTACCACGCCTGGCAGGAGTTTGAGGATATGAATGTGTTCTTCAAATATAAACATCTTTGCTTTGTCACTGATGGGACCTATATGCTTATGTTGTATTTTTTTCTTTGAGTAACAGAATCGTGAACAAAATTAAAGGCAATATCCTACATTTCTGATTGAGGGAAGAGTTTGTTTGGTTTTTTTTGTTACCGGGGATCGAACTTGGGTCCTTGTGCTTGCGCAGCAGGCAGCGAAACCACTGAGCTAAATCCCCGGCCAGAGGGAAGAGTTTTAAGTGTCATGCTGACTTTCCCTCATCCTCCTTTGATTTCTCAGATCCACGTAGGACTGTGAAACATGTTGGTAACTTCTGTGGGCTGGGACCACTTTCAGCCAGCTTCATTCCTCAGGCTTCAGTTTAAATTTAGGGCTACATTTAAATTTACTGGAATTCTAGGTAGAAAGTATGGTTGCAAAGGCAAAACCCATTTAATTGTAACTGTAACTTGTATGAAAATAAAACCAGCTTGAATTTTCTTCCCACAAACTCTAAGACACCTCTATCTTTTATTTTGGGCAAATGGACTTTGAGGTGACATCCCCACTGCTGTTGTGATGGGAGTTAGAATAAATCAGTGGATAATTTCCCGGAATCCCAAGCCTTTGAAAAATGCTATAGCTTTTGAAAAGTTATAAGTGCAGGAGCCAGGCCACCTGTCTCAGATTTATACCTTCCTCCCATTCTGTTCTCATCCAACAAATACTGTGGACTCACTGTGCCTAACAACGTAACGACTTAAATTTGTCCAAATGTCGTAGCAGTTTGTTTACAAAGTTCAGTCCCTGATGATGGTGATGATAATAAATACTCAGTAGCAGGTACACTGAATTATGAACGCATTCTTTCTAAGGATCTGAGGAAGAAAATTGCCACCTCACTTTATATGTGAGGGTCTTAGTGTCAGCTAGAGGAGGAAGCAGCTCTGGAGTGTAGAGAAATCATCTGTCCAAATGTTGGACTTTAGAGAAGTACTATGAATGAAGTTGTGTGTTTTGTTTGAAATAGGGTGTGTTGCTTCTTTTGAGAAGGCCTTTATAATAGTACAGTAGTTCCTCTACAACTCAAAGCTGGCCTCTTTTTCCACCCCTTTCCACTCTCTCCTGTATTTACAGCTGCTTTCCCTCTAGGGATCATTCATCTGTTTCAAAAAGGAGAGAGAAAGGAAAAAAAAAGTAGTTCTCTGGAAATGGCTGCATTTGCCATTCTGGAGGGTTGTTGTTTGGAGAGGAAGAAGTCCAGATACAGTGTCATCACATCACAAACAAGCACACACGCAGTCACCTCCACCCATAGGTTTCTCAGGGTAGATGGCAAGGAGGTTGGGTCACAAGGTGCTGCTTACCCCTTTGTTATGCAGAACTGAACACAGCTTTTTAGCCCTACAGTTAAGTCAGTTATGTCGGCAGGCTACTTTCTTGCCCTGAATATCCCCAGCTGGTATTGGCTAGCCTTTGCAAAATGTCTTTCCTTTAAACTTTTATGTAGTGTGGGAGATTAAACCCAGGGCCTCTTGCATGCTAGGCAAAAGCTCTACCACTGAGCCACAGCCCCAGGCCTCACAGTTAGCCTTTGGGGACTGCACTAAAGTGTGCAGTTAGAGGCAGCACCTAAGGGCATTTTGGATAGCAAAGATTTCTGACCGTTAGGATGTTCTCATTACACCCTTCCTTGCCTCAAGGTCTCAGTGCTGCCGATCACCAGACAGTAAGTGGGTTAGTAAATGGTTTTAACACTGGTGCCCCTTAGCCTCTTTCTGCAGTTTTAACCAGCTGACACTCTGCTTTGTTATGAGCAGAGGAGGAATTCTGCTTTGGCAGTTGAATAACGGCACTTTCTATTTAGATTCTCTAGAAGGTTGCATTCAAAAAGCTAATGAATACTTTCTTCTACTCTGCACACACTCTGATCTGGGAGTGGGTGGCGGGTTGAGGGCTGAGGTACACAATAGAGCAAATGCTTCTGAAGGCAGGATCAAGATGACAGTATGGGCTGCTGGGCCTTGACATGCCAGAGCCTTGGCCCCTGGCAGATGACTTACCCTACAAGGGCAGGCCAAGAGAGAGGCCAGCAACTTCCCTAAAGTGACTGCTTCTTACAACTAGGTTAGTGTGACCAGGCAGAGGAGGGGGTGGGCTCCTGGGGAAGTGGGTGAGGTGTCAATTAAGCCTGTTTGGTTTGGCACACCTCAGATTTCCCTCCTGTTCAGTACTAGCAGATAATTTGCCTCAACTCTCAGAACAACTCTTTATTTCTAAGAGGGGACTCATTTCTACTAATGCTGTATCATACACAGTCTACCCTGGGTACTGCCACCTATGCCTTCTGCCTCTTTTCCAGAAGAGGGAGATAGCCACTTCTTTTCTCATGAGCTGATACTGCTGCTCTGGAGTTCCTAGGGGTCAGTACTACTGACTTCTTCATCTAGCAGGAGCCTGAGGGAGCCATTCCTTGGGCAACAAGAACAGACCTGGCTCATCAAGAGCAGTCCTGGAGCTGCCACTGAAACCTAGATGGCTCAGTCAGGAGTCAGATTCTGATTGGGAGGAATCAAAGGAACATTGTTGAGTAGGGCAGAACTGGCTGCTGGTTTGGCTATTCACAAGCCCTATGTTCTCAGGAAAGCCACGAACCCTCTCTAGGGCAGAGTTTCCTCCTCTTAAAATGGATAGATTGGACTTCACAAGATGACCCCACTGTTCCTTTGGGGAGTAATGGTTAGAATTCCGTGACAAACCAAGAGTCTGCTCCTGGTAAAGGTGATCAGAAATGGCAAAGGAACATTCCCAGTTCTCTTTTGCCTCCAGGTTTTGGTATGTGCTAGTTCTTCTTGTAATGATTCCTCTTACCCCCACTTTCTTACTTCTTTCTTCTCTGCCTGGTTAACACCCTAAAGCCAGAGCCAGTTGAGGCTGCTGCGGAAGCTCCCACACTGGTGTGAGTGTCCCTCTGTTACAGGACATAATAGTGGAGATGAAATATGAAATGCTGTGTCTCCCAACCTGTTGACTGTATGATACGCCGAGTTCTTGTTCTCTAGAAATTGAAGAATGAGTCTTAGAAACAACAGAGGTTAAGAGTAGGAAGATATTTATTGATAAGAAAGCTCCTGAGGGGCAGAAGGGGTCCTGAATGGGTAGCCAGGGATCCCACTTTACAGAGAAGTTTTATAGGGTGAAACCCACATGGGCACAATGTGGGCCACAGCCATGAACATCCAGTAAGGTTACAAGTATAGTCACTTAGGTAATAATAGTCCAATCGGGAAACAAGTCACATAACAAGTGTGGATGGAAAGAACAGTGAAAGATTCTCTTAAGAAGTGGTGGCTCCATGGCTGGGAATTTAGCTCAGTGGTTCCACCACCTGCCTCGCAAGTGCAGGGTGCTGAATTTGATCCCCAGTACCAAAGGAAAAAAAAAAAGAAGTGGTGGGTCCAGAGGTCTCTGGTCTCCCACCAGGGTGGTTGATGTTTGTCTAGACTTCATTAGGCCCAGGGTTTGTTCTTTGAGGAAGAAAGGTCTGGTCATCTTGTCTTTATCTTGAGGCCTGTTTTTTTTTTTGGTACCAGGGATCAAAGTTGGGTCCTTGCGCTTGCGCAGCAGGCGGCGAAACCACTGAGCTAAATCCCTGGCCGAGGCCTGGTTTTTACTGTGTGTCTCCGGTGCAGCTGTGGTGTGTTTTACCTTTGTGTTTTTTTTTTTTTTTGAGCCCAAAGTCTGCTTTTTATTGGTACAATTTAGGTATACAATATAATGACATTCATCATTGGAAATTTGCACCTTTACATAATCTCTCTTGGTTCTTATTTTTCCCGATTCCCCTGCCCTCCCTTCAACCCCTCCATCCCTCCCTATTTACAAAGACTTTGTTTCCATTTTTCCATTTTCTCATATTAATTCTATCCCCTTCTTTCCTTTCCCCTACATCCCACTTCCCCTTCCCCTTTGCCCCTTTTCTTCCTATTTCACATTATCTATTATACTTTTTAATCCTTATTTACACTTTCAGGTTCTCACACTAGAGAAACTATTCGGTATTTACACGTGTGTTCTGTTTATTTCATTTAAGAGTATTGCCTCAATATGCATCCATTTAGCTATAAATGTCTCTAATTTCTCATTTTTTATGGCTGAGGGCTGAGGATTTAGCTCAGTGGTTTCACCGCCTGCTGCGCAAGTGCAAGGACCCCAGTACGATTCCCGGTACAAAAAAAAAAATCATTTTTAATGTCTGAGTAGTACTCCATTTTATTAAAAAATCCACATTTTCTTTTTATCTAGTCTCCAGTTGATGGGCATTTGGGCTGCTTTCAAGTTTTAGCTATTACAAATTGTGCTGCTATGAACATGGGTACACATATATCACCGTGCTATGATTCTTTTAATTCTTTGGGGAAGATAGCCAGCAGGGGAATAGCTGGGTCAAATGGGACTTCCAGTCTTAGTTCTTTGAGGTATCTCCATACTGATTTCCACAGTGGTTGCACCAGTCGACGCTCCCACCAGCTGTGGAGCAGGGTTCCTCTTTCCCCATAGCCCTGCCAGCATTTGTTATTGGTTGATTTCATGACAGCAGCCATTCTTTCTGGAGTGAGGTGGAATCTCAGCGATGTTTTCATTTGCATCTCCCAAATGAGCGGTGATGTTGAACGCTTTTTCATATGTTTATTTGCTATTTCTACTTCTTTGAGAAATGTCTGTTCATTTCAGATGCCCATTTTTGGATTGGGTCTTTAAATTTGGGAGGTCTGCTTTTGTTAAATTCTTTATAGATTTTAGATAGTAGACCTTTGTCTGAGGAAGAGCAGGTGAAGATTTTTTCCCACATAGTGGGTTGTCTCTTCACACTGCTGGTGGTTTCTCTTGCTGTGCAGAAGCTTTTTAGTAAGAAGAGATCCGACTTGTTGATTGCTTGTGCTAGTTCACGGGCAACTGAGGTTTTGTTCATAAAATCTTTTCCTACACCAATGTCTTCAAGAGTTCTACCTAACCTCTGTTCCAGATGATTGAGCGTTTCTATTTTAATATTTAGATCCTTAATCCATTTTCATTTTAGTTTAGTGCATGGTGAGAGATCACCTTTGTTTTGACCCTCTTGAGGACCTAGCCCTATCTGACTGCCTATAATATTTCCACCTAGCTCATCTAGGTGGAATACCTCCTCAGTGCCACCATGTTGCCCTGTATTCAGCACTTCCTTGCTGTATTGCCATCTGTTTCCTTGTTTGTCTTGACCTTATCATGTACTTCTTGAGGGCACATTGTCTGCTCTTGCCACTGTTTCTCTAGTTGCAGGTATGGTGTCTGGAATGTGATTAAATACACTATAAATGTTGAATGAGTGAATGACCTTTCCTGGCCCAGCATGCTGCAGTGCACTCTGGGAGCTGTGCTGGTTCCTCCAACCCCAGCTTCCCCACTCCACCCAGGCTTTCTGAATAATGCCAACCATTGTTTTGAGGTTGTACCTCACTGGGGCAAAACATTGGGTGAAGTTTCCACCCCTACTCCTAGGACTCTTTTAAGTGGCCATGGCCCTCAACTTTGTCCAGCTCCATCTCCAGCCCTGAAGCAAAGGCCTGCAGGCAGATGCAGATTGTTGTTCCCTGCCAGCTGCCTGGGGCTGGGCCATCTGCTCCTTGTAATGAAAGACCTGAACAGGGGAGGGAGTGTGGGTTAAGCAGCAACCTAATCTCCATCAGGGCACTGACTGCACAGCAAAATGTAGCCCCCTTCTCCCCTCATCCTGTCCCCTGCTCCAGTGCTCTGTTAGGCTTCATGTTGGCCAGGTCTTGGTTTTATTCTAGCTGCTGTCTCCCACCATTCTGCTAGGAGAACTCTTGCTGCGTTTTTGTTTACTCTGTGTGTGTGTGTTTTGCCCTTTTGCCCAATGCCCGAAAGAATCTTTATATAATATAAGACAGTGGCAGCAGTGGAGGGGGCCACCTTTAGAAAAGAAACTTTGATCTCTTGGTCTCTGTTCAGATGCAAATAGTGAGCCTCTTCCCCTCAGAGTTTGTGCCTTTGGGTTCACCATCCCTTCTCCTGGGGAAATCTTTGAACAGCAGGGGTGGGCTGAATCACTTACTTGAAAAGAGCTGTAATTTAGCTTGTGTTTCAGGCCCTGTCTTTCTCTGGCCTCTCTCTGTCTCTCTGTGTGGAAGTAGAAAAGATGCAAAGAGAGAGTAACCTGCCTCCATCACTTTTGGTAACTTTGGGTTTGGAGGTTCCAAGCTTATGTGTGTGCATGTATGTATTGTGCAAGGAGGTAGGATTACGGGAGAATATGGACTTAATACTGGATCAAAGAGCTTGACATAAGGAGGGTAGGTGACAGGTTAGTATGGAGGACTTTAAAATTTAAAGTGGAGGGCCCGGGCTGACTATTGTCTGCAGACCCCCCTGCCCCCCCCCCCACCACCTTGTTTGTTGTTGTTGTTTGCGTTAGGGTCTTATTATGTAGCCCCAGGCTGCCCTGGAACTCACAGCAATCTTCCTGTCTCAGTCTCCTGAGTGCTGGGGTTTCAGGCCTGCACCATCATGGCTGGCTCCCTTGGGTCCATTTTAACCTGAGCTCTTGACTTCTCTGTGCATCCTTTGGTTCAGATTGGTTTCCACAGTATAAGAATTTCTGTCCTTCAGAGAGTGGGGTGTGCATGCATACAAGACTGAATCCTTACCTCTTCCCTCTGGTTCATTGTAAATAGATAAGACCAAACCTAAAATTTGTAAGATAAGTTTAGAGATGGAAGAACTCTTACATCATCTTTCCATTTATTTTGTTTGGACCTAAAATTTGTAAGATAAGTTTAGAGATGGGAGAACTCTTACATCATCTTTCCATTTATTTTGTTTGGAGGAAACAGACTCAGAAAGTTTTGTGGCATGTCTAGAATCAGCCAGTGGCAGAGCTTTCATTCCTAAACTCCTCCTGTGTCTGAGAGAATATAAGCCCAAGTTAGGATGTATAAGAGGATCAGAATGTTGGTTTGGGGATGCGGTTGCAGGACTGAAGGGTTTCCAGTGGTGTGAAGGATTTTCATATTACCTGCAGCACCAAGGTTGATCTGACATCTCTGCAGCTTAGCCAGACATAAGCCAAGGTTCTCAGCTGCCGCATTGTTGATGTTTTAGGCCAAGTAATTTATTTGGGGAGCTGTCCTGTGCATGATGGAATCTTTAGCACCATCCCTGGTCCTACCCATTAGATACCAGGAGCACTCGCATCCTCTCCCTGTTGTGACCACCCACATTACCTTCAGGCCTTGCCATAAGGGGAAACCTGACCAACATGCATGCGACAGATGCATTGCTAACTTCGAAGCATGGGATGTAGAGTGAGTCCCAGGCTAGTTAGTTCTGAAGAGTAGGGTACTAGCCCAGGATATTTGATGAGGAGGAAAGTTTGCTGCCCTGGGCTGGGTTGCAAAACTAAAAATTGCTTAACTCTCACTTACATCTTGACTTATTCTTACAGGCTTTTGCTTGAGGAGCATTCTTCTGTTCTGAAAAAAAATTTTTTTACCAGAATTTGCAGAGGGCAGTCAGGCACATTAATCAACAAACATCTATACTTGAAAGGAAGGGGGCCTGTTCACACCATAGACTGTAGTCTACCTCATTCCTTATTTTTAATTTTTAATTTGATTTTATTCTGTGATGGAATGAATCTTCTTACAAGACCTTTCCTGTCTCTTTTTTCTAGTGTGTTAAGCATCACTGTTGTAAGATTGCACAGGGTTGTAGTCTGTAATGTTGTGGGCATAGGTAAATACTTTATCCATTTTCATTCTCCAGAGGATACTGTAATGTGGATATTTTTAGGGCTACTGAGTCCCCACTTTGTGCTCACCGGTAAGGCTCCTTAAAAATATTTCAGGACAGGGCCAGGGATTTAGCTCAGTGGTTTTGCCACCTGCTGTGCAAGCAGGGTCCAATCCCCGGTACCAAAAAAAAATTTCAGGACACAAAAAGAATTAGTGACGAAACAGTCTCCATTGACTCCTGGTTTGCATTAGTTCTCACAATAAGTCTGCTCTAATTCTTTGTCCCTCTGTATGATATGCAGCATGTCCTTTTAACCCCACAGCTGATTTTAAGTTTTTCTTTTTATCACATGTTTTCAGTATTCTGATTTTGATGACCCTTGTGTAATTTTGTTGTTGTTTTGTTTTGTTTTTGAGACAGGATCTTGCTGTGTGTGTAGTTCAGGCTGGTCTTGAACTCACTCTGTAGCCCAGGCTGGCTGGAACTCATGATGATCCTCCTGCCTCAGCCTCCCAAGTGCTGGGGTTATAGGCCTGTGCCACAATGCCCTGTTTCCTTGTGTTTACTGTTTGTAGTTTCTTCTTGGGGTTTGATGAACTTCTTAGATCTGTGGCTTTATAATCATCAAATTTTGAAAACCTTTTGCTGTTTTTTTCCCCTCAAAATATTTCTGTGCTTTACTGCTTCTCCCCTACTCCAGTTATGTTAGGTTACTTGATACTGTCCCACAGTTCATTCTGTTTGCTTTTTCAGTATTTTTCTCAGTGTATATAATTTTCTATGCTGTGTTTTCATATGCTGTATGTTCATTAGATTTTTTCTTCTGCATTGTCTAATCTGCTATCAATCTCATCCTATATACTTTGCATTTCTTGTATTTTTATTTTTCTTTCTAGAAATTTAGTTTGAATTCTTATGTCTCCCAATTATATTTGTGCCTTCTTCTAATACAGATGGAATATATTTAGAGTGGATTTTAATATCCTTGTCTACTAGTGCTATCATCTGTGTAAATTTTTGGTCTGTTCCTATTGTTTGATTGTTCTAATTGTGGATGCTGTTTCTTTGCATGCCGGTTGATTTTTAACTGGAAACCAGTGAGTTTTACCTTGGTACTCGCTAAAACATTTTGTTTTCCTCTAAACATGTACTTTGAGCTTTGCTCTCAGAAGCAGTTCAGTTACTTGGAAGCAGTTTAATTTTTCAAGGCTTGCTTTATGCTTTCTTGGGGCTTATCCAGGACAGTCTTTGGTCTAGGGCTAAGATGTTCTCACTATAAGGCAAAACCTTCCTGAAGATGCTGTGTATTGCTCTCTATGTTAGGAGTTTGTTACTTTGGGTGGTGGGAGCATGAACTGTTTTTGGCTCTGAATGAGCTCTGGGATTGTGCTACCGCAGCCTTGCTAGTTTCTTCATGGGCATCCATGCATCAGTCAGAAACTCAAAAGGGATCCTCTATAGATTGCTGAAGCCTTTTCTCTTTGAAGCTTCCACCTCTCAGTGACATTGCCCTGTTACTTTGCCCTGTAAATTCTGGCCACCTTGGTCTCTCCAGCTTCCCTGCTCAACGCAAGAAGATTGCTGAATTCTCAGGTCTCTCTTCCCTATACTGTGGCCTGGGAAGCTAGTTTGAATTTTATGAAGTACAGGGCTCACTGAATTTCCCCCCTTTTCTCAAGGACCATTGCCCTGTGTTACTTGTTGTTCAGTGTCTGAAAACCATTATCCATATGTTCTGTCTGGTTTTCTGATTGTTTAAGGAAGAAGAGTAAATCTAATCCCTGATATTCCATCATTACTGGAGGTCAGAGTGCCTCAGACCAGTTTTTAACCTTGGATAGCAGTTTCTTCCTGTTTTCACTTGTTGAAGCATGGATCCGTTTAGACAGATTTTATTGAGAATGCAACTAGATTCAGATCACATCTGTTCACTGGTCATTGAACACCTGCAGTGTCCAAAAGAATGGCATATCTCGTGTTGTACATGTGGCATAATTTATAATTTTATCTGTGTCTGATGCTATACTTTTAAACCAAAAGACTCGGAGTGTGTGCTTCCAGGTATTATCCTGGCACAAATCTGACATAAGAGCCTTCATGGAGCCTTCCTATTCCTTCTGGTCATGGTCCCATTAAACCCAGGCAACCAACTGAACTAGCTAGCCTGCAGGTGCTTGGCTGTCTATCCATGAGTCAGGTCCAGTCAGCCCAGTAGAGGCAGGAGTGTGTGGTGGGCCCCTTGCTCTTATTTGGCCTTACTCTGTGCCAATTACTATATTGACTGTACAGTTTTTTTTTTTTGAGACAGAGTCTTGCTGTGTAGTTCAGGCTGACCTTAAACTTAAAACCACGTAGCCCAGGCCGGCCTCGAACTCATGGCATTTCTCCTGCTTCAGCCTCCTGAGTGCTGAGATTATAGGCATATGCTACCATGCCTGGCTGACTCTGCATTTCTGTGAAGTAAATACAGTTACTTCAGTTTTATATGTAAAAAAGCAGAGACTCACAGCAGTAAAGCCTAGGCCCTATGAGAAGTGAGAGGCAGAGTCAGTCGTCTTTTGACTGTAAAATCCACACACTCTTCATTAGACCACAGTGATTGACCCTGCTAGTTGTCTGTTTCATTTCCCTCTGGGCTCTTGCTTATCTTCCTGTTTTGTCTTTGTCATGCTGGCTGTATATCTGCCATGTCTTTTTATTACCTCCTTCATATTGTACTTAGTTGTATACGTTCCTTTCACACATACGCAATACACAGACGTCTGTCAACTCTTTAAGAGCATGAGCTTTTACCTGCTCATAGAGTCTAATACTTGAAAGTACTCAGTGTATGTGTTGAATGAAGTCAGTGAGTTCCTAAGACAGAGCTTTATGAATGAGTTCAGAAACTGTCTGGAAGGAAATACCAAATGCATTATTTTATGATCCCCCCCCCTTTTGGTTCAGTGTTTATCATAATCCCTTTTGCAGTATATTATCTGGTCTTCATGAAGAAGTTCTTCTGGTGCCTCTACCTGACCTCTGACAAATTTGAGATTGCCTTTGGAGTCCATCTTTGAAGATTTAAGAGAATCTCCCTTGATGTGAATTTGTTTAATGAGATTCCTACTCTCCTGCATCAGGGCCTCACATGGAGGGAAATGAAGTTTGGTTGGTGCAGAAATGAGCTCACGTGGGCTTTGGTGGAGAGGCTTTGTACAGTTGGGGGTCACAGAAGGGCAGGGACGTAGCACTAAAAACAGAAGGAGCAGTCTGGTTTTTTTGTTTGTTTTTTGTTTTTTTGGTACTGGGGATTGAACTTGGGTCCTTGCACCTGCACAGCAGGTGGCAAAACCACAGAGCTAAATCCCCGGCAGCAGTATGTTTTTTTTGTTTTGGTACCGGAGATCGAACTCGGGTACTTGCGCTTGCGTAACAGGTGGCAAAACCACTGAGCTAAATTCCCGGCCCCAGCAGTCTGGTTTTCTGAGACAGGGTCTCACTTTGTAGTGCAGGCTGGCCTTGAACTCACTATGTAGCCCAGGTTGGGGATCAAACTTGCTGATCCTCCTGCCTCAGCCTCCCGAGTGCCGAGATTATAACTATGTGCCACTGCGCCCAGTTCCTAGAGTGAAATTTATTTGAAAAACTTTTATCTATTGAGTTGATCTTATGGTTTTGCTTTGTTATTTCTATAGCATTTCTGTAACATTTGCCACATCACAAGGAAATGAATGAGTGAATGAAAATGTTTATTATTTCATCTGAATGTAATTAAAGTTTAGTACCTTGCCCTTGGTAAAGCTGAACACTCCCGATTACATTCTAACTTTTGGGAAGGGCATTTGATCTTTGGCCACATTGAAGTTATATTAAGAAGACTCTTTTGAAAACAAAAACACTTGGTGGGAGGATTGGTTATTATTGGAAATGTGCGGCTTGCCTCTGTACTGTACTTGTGGGGCTGCCCTAAGGAGATGAGAAAATCTTTTTATACAATTAAAGATGAGGTGGATAAAGTGAGGTTGTGCTGGCCCAAGAAAGAGGATGTTTGTTATTTTTAAAATTTCTATTAATACATGTTTGCAGTGTATGATTACATTCATTGTGGGGAGTTGGTACAACACTTTTTTTTTTGAAGCTCCTTCAGCGCTGCCGTATTGTTCCGCCTGGGCGGGATTCTGACTTAGAGGCATTCAATCATAATCCCACAGATGGTAGCTTTGCCCCATTGGCTCCTCAGCCAAGCACATACACCAAATGTCTGAACCTGTGATACAGCACATCTTTAATTCTTTTTACCCTTCACCCCTAGTCTCTTGGCCAGGAGAATATTCAGAGTTCAGCGTGTTGTGCATGAACTTGCTACAATGCTGTAGATTTAATACAAGAAATAGGCAACTTTTTTTCCACTGAAGAGTAATTTGACTCATTTTTCTCACTGATGGATTTCCTAATCATAGCCTACTGTTTCTAACATAAAGGTTTAGGATATATATTTAACTGTTACACTTTACACAGTTTATCTTCCCTTTCTTATTCAGTCCCCTTCCGGAGAGAGGGAGGAAGAGACTGACTGACGTTAAGAATCATAGGATTTGGAACCTGAAAGCTCCTTAAGTTGAGATCATTTGTTCCTGCCCTATGTTTTCAATGATGTTGAAAATAATGATGGATGTGATGACTGTAATAATAAACTACCAGTTTTGATGATTCAGCATGCCCAGAATTATGCTGTTTGTGTACCTTTTCTCATATAATACTTTTTTAAAGTCCCTTGAAATAGATATTATTGGTGCCATTTTACAGATAAGGAAACTGAGGTTCATAAAAGTTTGGATAACTGCATTGGGATTAAGAGTATGCTGAAGCAACTTTTGTGTAGAAATAAGCATTTTGCTTGCTGAAGGTCAGTTTTTCTAGTTAGATAAAACAAGTAAAATCCAAGTCTCTTGACCTTGAACTCAGTTGCACACAGTGTTTTTCATTTTACCTGAGGAATTTATTCTTTGTGGTCATTTTTTTTCTCATTCTTGCTTGCTACCCATTTTAATTTTGGTGAAATTGAAATAGAGAAGGGTGGTTTAAGGTTGGGGTTTGGTGCGTTTTTAAAGTTTATTTTTAAATAGGCAGCCTTCCCAGACTGACTGGGAATGCAGCAGAAGGCCTGAGAACCAGGAAGTGACACAGACCTGTTTATCCCATCCCACTTAGGGGGCTTTGGAAAGTGATCCACAGAGATGGTAAAAAGTAAACACAACTGCAGCCGCCAGTTCCCTTGGGTTTGCTATTTTTGACCTGGAGGAGGTGTTTCCTACACAGATATAAGTACTCTAAAAGCCAAAATTTGGCTTCTAAACATTTCATTGAGTGAAGGTATATAGATAGATACTTATTTCTTGTTACCAGGCAGCAGCATTTAGTGTTCTAGGCAGACAGAATGACCAAATGATCCCTCCACCAGCCTTTTAGTTGAATTGTTCTTCTCAGGTCCAGCTCATTGCTTTTTTCCCCCCCTTCTCCCTTGCTCCCATCAGAAAAGTTTGTTCCTATCTCGATTGTGTTCTCATAGCACTTTTTAAAGTCCTTCTGGGGCCTAGGACCAGTTTTGTTATATGGATAAAAATGTAATTCCTCTCCAGTGCATGTGAACTCCTTGAGGGTCAGGACTGTGTCCCATTTCATCTTTCTGATCACTCAAATCTTGCAGGGGAGACAGCCAGAAAATATTTGTTGAATTGTAGTATAGCTATGGAAAATACAGAGCCCTGAGAAGTCAGATTGAGCAAATCAGCTTCCCAGACTTAATTTGTAAAGTGGGTATTGAAGCCTGTTCCACTCAGCTCTGCTAGGAACTAAACAGAGGGTGTGAAGACACATAGGATACATCTCTGGGGCTTAGAAACCAGTTAACAGCTGCTTCTGCCAAGCATGTTTTGCTGTCTACTCAAAATTTGAGGATTTATACCCTTTTACCTCTTGTATCTGCTGCTGCTGTGCCATTTTGTGTTTTCTGTACAAATTATGTCTTCTGGTCTTATCTTTTTTTTCTTCTTCAGTATTTATCAAGCACCATGGGGTGCAGAGAAGCAGAGTTGGTGGTCTTTGCAGGCATTGGTTACCTGTGATAAATTACTGGCGGTGATGGGTGTGGGGAGGGTGTGTTTAGTTGTTCCATCTCTGACCCCAGTAGTGATGCTGAGGGTTCACAGTCTCCCAGACTGGTGGCCTGAAGTGAAAAGTAAGAGATGGAGCTGAGCTTGACCTTTTTTTGGGGGGAAACAAATTTGCTGGAAGCCCTTTTCAATAGGGAAGCTGGGGGAGAAAAGACTTCTAGAGCCCTTAATTCCATGTATCAATGAAATGGGGTAATACCACCTACGTATTGAAGTGTAATGAGTGTTTACGTGTGGGTATATTCCATAGTTCCCTCAGACACTAGCATTGCTTTATTATAGTCATAAACAGGTTTTTAATTTCTGGCATGAAGAGGGTAGTGCCAACTAAGTGTCTTAAATATTTTTGGCTAAGCCAGGTGTGGTGGCACATTTCTGGGCAGGGGAGGATTGCTGTGAGTTCAAAGACAGCCTGAACTACAGTCATGTCTCAAAAAAACATCAGCAACAATAACAACAAAAAAATAAAATTTGTTGGGAAAGAACATGGATAGTTCACTCTTTTCACCTGTTGTCTGTTCTTTTGTCTAAACTGACCTTGTGTATTGAGCCTAGTTTCAGGGATATTTCCAAACCAGCTGCAAATGTGCCCTTTGGGAATCTTAGTGGGGTGGGAGGAATCTGCCACAGCCTGCTAGAAAGAGAAAGGGCCTTTGCCAGCACTAACCCAATTGCCAACGGTTTTATGAGATCATCCTGTGTTGTGTTTTTTCCCTTTCCTACCTCACAGTAACCCAGTGACATGGGTATCATGTATTCACTTTACAAATGGGACCTGAAAATAATTTGTCCTAGACCACCCAGCTCCTACCTAGATGGACCAGAGATTCTGGCCCAGTCTGTTAGACCTTTCTGTGGTCCCAGCCTCCCTGAGAGTTCTTTGGTTGTACTGTTTCCTTTTACTGATGAGGAAACAGAGGGATGGGAAGTGAAATGCTTGTCACAGATCAGACCATGATAAGTCATGATCATGATAAACCCATCAGTCCATGATAAGGATGGGCCTGGCCTGGGAAGTGGTTTCTTGCCTTCAGGTCTGAAATTTATGGCAGACCAAGTTCCTGCTCATAGTCTCTGCCCCCCTTCTCTCCTTACTCCTGTCTTGAGTCTGTCTTGTTTTTTTTTCCTCTTCTGTACGCTCTTTGCCTCTTTTCTCTTTTTCCCTGGGCTCCTGCAGCTCTGCAGAGATCCTTGTATGTGTGTGGAGGCTGGGTTTTTGTTAGACATTTGTTATTTTTGGAAAGTACTTTAGGAACACTGTGTACGGATGGCCCATACAAATGTGCTGATGATTGATTAATCTCTAAATGGCAAAGTGGACTCTCCTGGGTTTGCTGCAGTGCAGAGGGAGATAGATGCTAGGGATTGCTATTGGAAGATGAAGGCAGAAAGGGCTGCTCATGCAGAACAGTGAGGATAGATTTAACAATTCTCCCTTCCAGTCAAAACTTTTGTTGACTAACATTTTCTAAGGAAGTACTTTAGGGCCCCTCCTATACCTGAGAAGATTCTAGATGCCTTAGAACTGAAAGGGCCTTTGGGGATCATCCAGGTCCACCCCAGAGCACCAGGAAAACTGGGTGACTTGCCGGAGGCCAAACCACTGTTTGGTGGGAGAGCTGGATCCAAGTCTGTCTCCTTTTTCAGATCCTTATTCTGCTGTTAGTTTCTAGAAGAGAGGTGTTGGGGACTGTGAAAGAGAAGGCTTAGGGAAGGTATGGTAGTGTATCTGTCTGTTCCTGCGGTCTGAAGTTTGGGACATAATATTGGGGGAAGGATGAGTCCCAGAGAGTATGGTGAGCAATTCTGTGACAGCAAGACAAGGATACAAGGAACATCATAACAATTCAAGAAAACTTCTGGCCTCCTGCAGTGGCCTGCTTAGGTGGTTTAAGAGGAAAGCTGAAGGCTGGGGATTTAGCTCAGTGGAACTGTGCCTGCCTTGCCAGGTGCAAGGTCCTGAGTTTGATCCCCAATACCCCCCCAAAAAGGAAGGCTGAGGTGTAATATTTATGATTTAGTATATGTGCTTCTGAAACGAGCCATATTTATGATTTAGAGGGAGTGAAATGTCAACAAAAGTTATGTGTGCCTTTTGGACTAGGAGCTAGAGATTGAACAGAAATGAATAAGGTAATGTTCTGCCACAAGGATGTCAGTTCCAATAGAAGAAATTGTGACTTTTGAAGCTCTTAAGTGCTTGTGGCACAATGGAAATAGAGGTTAATAAGATTGGAAGTTTCCATTCATCCACAGGGGGAGAAATAGAAGGCATCTATAAAATTTAATGAATTTATTCTCTTGGCAGGGGGAATAGGAGCTATTTAGATTTTTGGTGTATAGCTTATTTCAGGGTGAGTGGGAGTAAAGAGGGGAAGGAAAGAAAAGGAGAGGAAAGGGAGGCCCTGGGTAGCTTTGACTTTGGTAGCCATTTCTCTTACCATTTCCTTCTGGGGAACTTTAGACTTCTCATCTTACTCTGAAATGTAATTAGCTGGTTAAATTCTGTTCACACTTTGAGAACTAATTGTTGTCCTCTTCCATCACATGGGAGTTGGTGAAGGTGGTTGAGAAAGGAATAAATGCTCTTGTTATAGACTTTTACCATCTGTGTTCTAGGTTCTCACCGTCTGTTTACTAGACCAGTCTGAGGCAAGGAAAGGGTTTAAGTTGGTTTTCTTTTCCCAAATCCCTCTCCTAACTAATAGAAGATGAGCTGTGGTTTGGGAAATAACTTGTCCAAAAAATTACATGTCATCTGAGGCTCACTTTTTCTTTTTTTGGTACCGGGGATCGAACTCGGGTCCTCGCACTTACGCAGCAGGCGGCGAAACCACTGAGCTAAATCCCCGGCCCTGAGGCTCACTTTTGAAACCAAGCTCAATGGAGTCTGTCCCCTCTTGCCTTCATGGAGTGGAGTTTAGCATGGCACAGCCCACACCTCCAGCCAGCAGGACTGGTATTCCCTACAGGAGTAGGCCCCAGGGCAGCCAGACACATGGGCTTAGGAGATCTGGGCCTAGGCTGCCTAGGAACAGGGTTTTGTGGCTGGCCCGCCTGCTACTACCTTCCCAGGCTAGGAGCCAGTTTTAAAGGCTGGCACCTTTAATCTTTACAGGCTCCTGGCTAACCCGGAAACATCTATGGCAACAACAAGCAAGGACACGGATGAGACTAAATATAAGCCTTAGTTTACTGAATATTTCCTCGTCAGTTTTCCTCTTTGAGTCTTACCAGAACCCAGTGAAGGAGTCAAAGCAAGCAACAGCTCTACTTTACCAATGAAAAAACAGGCAGAGATGAAGTAAGTGGCTTTCCCAAGGTTGGAGCCATGGCTCAGAGGCCCTGTCCATCATATTCAGCAAGGCGTAGTTATCAAGCTTTTGGTGTTCTAGGGTCACAGGTGGGAAAGGCTAACCCCTGCCCTTGTGGTGCTGACAGTCTAGTTGTTCCGTCTCCTGCTACTACCCACTGTTGGGGCAGCAGCAGTCATTCCCAAGAAAGAAAAGCAGAAGGTTGATTGCAGGTTTTTATATCTCCTTACCCCATATTTTGGAGAGGAAAGCCAGCTGTTTTAGAAAGGCATGAGTTACATAAAGGAAAGTGTGGAAGCTGTAGAGAATTCTGTGGGTGAGATAGAGTTTAGAGCCATTTTCAGAAATAGAAATAGAAACTAGAGAATCTTTATGACTAGCCAGCTGGCTGGTGGCAGAAGTGGGGCTAAGCCAGCCCCAGGCCTTCTTGTCTGCTCACCTATAAGTGTACATGTATTCCTGTGAGGGTGGATGAATTTTAGCTTTGAAAATGAGGCTTAAATCCAGTTATTTAAAAGTCGGAGTTTGTGATCACTAATGTACCAAAAGGATTCTTAAATGAAGGAATCTTCCTTTTTGAACAAAGTTTAAACTTCAGTATTTTTCTAGGGATAATAAATACTCAGTCTTAATTTGTTCTATTTGTTCTGAGATGTGTTTTTTTTTCCTTGGTGTGCTAAAGCCACAATTTGAGAATTTTGCTTTAAAAAAATTTTTTTTTTTCTGGTACTGGAAATCGAATTCAGAACCTTGCACTTGCCAGGCAGGCACGGTGTCACTGACCTACATCCCTGGCCCTTTAAAAAAAAAAATTATATTGAAGGCAAATCATTTCTTAAAATGATGTAGTGTGACCCTTTCACAGTAGTTGGTGTCTACTGTTCTGGCTGATACTGTGGGGTTTTGGGAGTTGGCTTTTCTCTGTATTATTTCTGAGGCAATAACCTTTAGGCCAGCCTTGCGCGTAAATACTCTATTGTCTACTGTTTATTTCTCTTTTTCTTTGCAAAGACCCTACTTGTATCACCCTGTTGTCCATTCTATACTTGGCCAGGTCTTAAGCTTCAGTGGAACTGACTCAGATGGCTGCTTCAGCAGTAAGAGAGAAGTCAGCTGTTTCTTCAAAAACAAAACAAATCAGGAACTTGCATACATGTACATCTTCTCCTCTCAAGTTCCATACTGGCTCTTCATGCTTGCCAAACACTTGTGACCTGTCTGTCAGGTACCAGGCCCTGTGCTAGTGTTAGAGATTCCAAGTTGAGTAATTCACAGGAACCCTGAGTCCTGTGAGATGAGACAGTTGAAAATAAAAGAATAGATGCAATGACCTGTTAAAGGTGCAGTCATAGTGAGAAAGAAGGGGGTGAGCATGGCGGGAAATGTCAGGGAAGGATTCCTTCTCATGATGGCCCTTGTGCAGAGCCCTTAAAGAGACTGCCTTCCTGGGAGGGGGCACAATCAGGATGTTTACTGAGTGTCAGTCGGTTTGTTGAGGGAGGAGATAGGTTGTCTATAGGAAAGACTTGCTACATTACCTTGATTTCTTTATTTGTCTATATGAATAGCTAATGTGGGTATAAAGTACAATGTCCAAGGAGACTAAAAGGGAATACATGTTGTGGAAACTGTTTTTCTCCTCTGTTAACCAACCACTTAGTTCCTCTCCTAAAGGCAATGGTTACTTACCAGTTTCTTATACATTATTCCAGACAGATTCTCAGGGCATACAGGTGTGTGTGTGGGTGGGTGGCATGTCCTTTAAAAATACAAGCATGCAGCCAGATGTGGTGGTACACACCTGTAATCCCCATTACTCTAATTAAGATAGTGATGTTAACTTTTATAGCTTTGAATGATACAAACAGCCCACTGTGACACACATGCTGTAGGTTCACCACCACTGCTCTAGGAGGGTGAGGCAGGAGGATAGAGAGTTCAAGCCCAATCTGGGCAACTTAGTGACTTAGTGAGACCCTATCTCAAAATGAAAAAGGGTTGGGGATGTAGCTCAGTGTTCTGAAGGCCCTGGGTTCCATTCTCGGTCTCTAGTCCCCAGCCCCTCCAAAAAACCCAAGCATCCAAATGATTTTCTTCATGTACTAGTTTTAGAAATTGCTCTATACTAGCACAGATTGAACTACTCTGTCTCTTTTAAAGCACTGCATTATATTCTGTTATATTGGGTTTACTTTTTGCTTAACCAAAGTCCCTTTGATGAATTTCTAGGTTGCCCCTGTCTTTTGCCTTTACAAACAATGTAGTGGATATCTTGCATATATCATTTCTGAGGACAGATTCTAGAAGTATAATTGACAAATCGGATAATATGTGCATTTTGGGGACAGAAATTATCAAGTTGCCCCCTGAAGAGGTATACATTTATTGTATAATATGAAATTTAAGAATCTTTATCCTTTGGCCACTGCTTCCCTACCCCTACCAGTTCTCTAAAATCCAGGGTGATCTGCCTAATGAATTTGGTCTTATAACTTCCCTACTTATCATCCTCATAAATACAACCTGGTTTTCAGGATAGCAGTTAAATTCCTCAGCTTAGCCTGCCCTGAGCCTCCTTCTATTTGGAACCTCTTTTTTTTCCTTCATTTCCTCCCTCCTTCCTTTCTCTCCTACACATTCTTTAGGACTCAGTTTAGCATTACTTCCTCTGGTAGTCTTTCCTGACTACCTGCATTTGTGCACAGAACATCTAAGCATCATCTCATCCATTCACCAATTAAATATGTGCTGGGCACAAGCTGTGGCGTGGAAATGCAAATGGCATTCCTGATGATCCAGTGTTGTTGCCTTTAGCGTTACCTAGTATGGCTGCATCTGAAACAACAGTACCACAGTACCCACTGTCAGTCTGTTATTAGCCATCTGGAGCCCTGGGCATACCCTTTAACTTCTTTGGATTTTGGTTCTGGCATCTGTCCATAAGAAGGTGGAGCTTGATGAGCTTGGAGACCACTGTTGCTTAGGTCTCATTGGTAATTAAAACAGCAACAGCAGTCATGTGTGGTGGTGCATATCTGTAATCTCATCACTCTGGGAGGCTGAGGCAGGAGGACTGTAAGTTTAAGCCCAGCCTGGCCAATTTAGCAACTCAATGAGACCCTGTCTCAAAATAATAAAAAAATAAATAAACTCAGTGCAAAGGCCAGTGTTCAATTCCCAGTAGCACCAAAACAAAACAAAAAGCAGCAGGGGTTACCGAGGACTTACAGAGGGCCAGGCACTTTGCTAACCCTACAAAGATAGTGTGATTACTATCCTTATTCCACAGATGGGGAAACTGAGGCTGAGAGATTCTGTGACAAGGTCACAGTAGGGGAAACATTTGAATCCAGGCATTCTGACTCTACATTCTCAGCTACATGAATGTATATACATTGACACACACAAAATTTTATGGACTGTTTGAGTCACTCACAGATAACCCCAGACCTCTCTGTGAAGCACCCTTTGAGCTTCAAAGTCTCAAGTTGGAATCTCATTTTGAGCTGGGGGCAGAATGTGCTACATCCACAATTATCTGAGAGAAGGGGATGAGGACCAATGGCTAGGTCTGTCCTTGGTCTTGCCTAATGATTGTTGAAGACCCATAGCTGCTTCTCTGACTGAGAGAATTCTGCTGCTGTTTGCAGTTGGCTCCCTAGAAGGGACATGGGTCTGCATCAGGGATTCAGATGCAGATTAAAATCATGTCTGGTTAATGTCTGGCAGAGTCTCAGGGGCATCCTTTATTAGGATTGTGGATGGCAGGCTCCCTTATCTGTGCACACAAAGCCTTATTAATAGAAAAGAGAGTGTGTGGAATTTTTAAAAAAGAGGTAATTTTATTTGGATTACCTGTTAAAAACTAGAATATATGAACAACTGACAAATGAAATCAAATAAGGTAACTAAAATATAGATCCACATTGTAATGTATCATCTATCCAGGTTCTTCCCTAAAGGCATTTAGAAAATAATTCTTCAAGTCTTGATCTGTGATTGTTTTTAGTTTTTATTTCATTTTATTATTATTATTATTTTTTGTATATTCTTTTATTGGTACATTTTAGATATACAATATAATGACATTCATCATTGGAAATTTGCACCTTTACATACTCTCTCGGTTCTTATTTTTTCCCCCTTCCCCTGCCCTCCCTTCAACCCCTCCACCCCTTGCTATTTACAAAGACTTTGTTTCCATTTTTTCATTTTATCATATTAATTCCATTTCCTATTTTCCTTTCCTCTACCCCTCCCACTTCCCCTTCCCCTTTGCCCCTTTTCTTCCTATTTCACATTATCTGTTATTCCTTTTAGTCCTTACTTACACTTTCAGTTTCTCACACTAGAGAAACTATTCGGTATTTACACATTGTTTTTAGTTTTTAAAGATATTAGCTTCTACTCTTCCGAAATCTCTTTGAACTTGAGTGGGTGGCAGGGCTAATTAGCAACTGTAGCCTGTTCTCTGCTTCCCATCAGTGTCAGGGACAGCAACAGAATGCAGGCTCTCTGGTCACAGGTGTGTCAGATGAGCCTTGATTAATCAAGCCATTTTTGAGATTCATTGCTGTGGAGTCAGATCCTTAGTGGCTCCTCCAGCCTCTGGCAAATTAGCAGGCTGGCTCCTCCTGCTGCATTCCTTCTCTAGGCAGTGTATTTCTGCCTTTAAGACATGTTCGCACGCATGCACGTGCACACACACACACATACACCCACACCGCCTTCGTTAGTTGAACTTGTTCTGAGTCCAGGTGGCAAAGGCAGAGCCTGACTTGGGTGTAGCAGCTCTGTGTCAACAGCTGCCTTGCTGGTGGAGCCTCTGAGGCCAGGGTGGGGCAGAGCTGGGCGGTCTTGGAAAGCTCCATCGTGCCCAGCCAATGTCCAGGTGAGCCTGAGCTGGCTCCTGGCTCTGTCACAAGCATCTGGCTCCTGGACGGGATGCTGATGGCAGCTAGCTACAGGCCTTGGCCTTTCTCCAGAAGGAGTGAAAAACCATTTCTGTGCTTGGCTCCTCCTGGAGACAAGGATTCAGTTGCTAGAATTCTTTCAACTTTGTATGGAATTGTTTTTTCTTTACCAAAATGCTTGCTTTTAATTAACTTATGGCCAGAGTTTTCACTTACTAAAGTCCTTGTTTTTTATTTATTTGTCATAGGTTTCTGCCCCGTGCTGGCTTTAGGATTCTTACGTCTGGATTTTAAATTTTGTCTTTTTAATAAAACTTGTACGGATAAAAGATGTGCCATGGCAGGATAGCACCAAAGAGCAGCTCAGTGTTTGTTGTGGCCTCCGTGGGACATGGAATGTTCCTTCCTCTGGTGATCCTTAGCACCCTGCTTGGAGACGGACTTGCTTCAGGTAAGTCCCAACCTGCCTTCTCTGTGTGGGAGGGAAAGGACTTCATATCATTGTTTCCTCCTGGAGCCTGGAGTAAGGGGCTCACTCTCCACCAGGTAGCTGCTGGAAGAGCAGAAGGAGTATGGGGTGGGTGTGTGTGCTGTCCTATGTGACAGTCAGTAGTATACAATAGTCTTTCTGGCAGCAGAGGCAAGTGTTGGAACCTGCTGGTGGTAACATTATCTCTCCTTCCCAGGCATCATCATCACCAGGTAGGACAGAGGCGTAGAATCCAGGCATAAGCCAGGGAAGAAGGTAGCTGTGGATTTAGACTGCCTGTTTGCAGAGCGCATTCCTATGCTGGCTCTGTGACCTTGAGCTAGTTGCTTTGTTGCTGTGAGCCTTAAGCCTCAGTTGCAGAGTGGGATAATAATAGTCCCCACCTCATAGGGTGGTTGTAAAGATTGCCAGGATAATACAGTAAGCACTAGATGGTTTACTGTTTTTGGTTTGTCTCTTGTCTTTTTATTCTTTTTCTCAGAGTGAGTACATAGTTGAGGTATTTGTAATTTACCTGGTGACTACAGGCATGATCTTGAACAAGCTACTTAACCAGTCTGTGCCATAGTTTCTCTGACTATAAAATGGAAGGCATTGATCTGGATAATCTTTAAGGCCATTCACTTCTAGCTTCTTCAGTCTATACTTTCATGATTCTAAAGACTTTTTTTTTCCCCTGAGGTACTGGAGATTGAACCCAGGGCCTTCTCACTGAGCTACATTTTTTATTTTGAGACAGGATCTCATTAAATTGCTAAATGCTCAGGCTGGGATCCTCCTGCCTCAGCCTCCAAGAGTGTTGGGATTACCAGTGTGTGTCACTACATTGGGTGAATGATTCTTAGGACTTTCGGGTTGAAGGTGGTGATCTGGAGGATCCCTAACGGGCTGGAAATGTATCCATGAGCCATTTTGATTTTGTGTGGTCCTTGATGCCTTCAACACTACTCTGAAGACCCTCCTAAGTTTCTTCTTAGACCTGGCATCCTTGTCAGGAAGGGCATATTTGGGTGTTTCCATTAGGCCTTTGGGCAGTGTGCTAGTGCGCACCTCTGTATCTGTGAGTGCTAGTATCACTGAGCCTGATAGTAATGGTTCCCCTCCCAGACTTCATTAAAAGATAGATGTAGCTATTTCCTTGGGCAGTGTTCCCTGGGGGGGATCTCAGTGCTAGACTCTGAGAGGGGACTTGGTGGTGGTAGTGGGGAGTGGTGGGTTGTGACTGTAGAGTCCCCATGGCTCAGTCCTGTCTGTTTTAGTGACTTTTATCAGCTTCTACCACCTACACATGCAACATTGCCCAACACACGCAAGTAATAGTACAAGCTTATCTAATTTTATCTTTTTCATCTGAATTGGTGGGAGAAATGATTTGTCGATTTTTTTTTTAATGTTGCTGTTCCATCACAGCCTTCCCCATCGTATACATACCTCTTTTCTGCTGCCTCTCCATCCACCCTATTCTGACAATAAACCCAAACTTCGCCTCACTAGCGTGAGGAACTCCAGGACAACCCCCCAGGGTCATGGTGGTTGAGACCCCACAGTGGAGGCATCCTGGATATGCTGAAGTTTCAAGAGACAAAAAAGAACAGATTACACCAATGTGCAACAAAATGAAGCGGCGCACATGCTTATCGGGTCTCTCTAATGCCAGAGGAGACCTCTAGAACTGACAGTTACAAAACCATGAGTGTCAAGACTGTCTTGCTCACCACTGTACCTAGCTCTGGGATAGAAGTTGGCGAATTATGGCCCGCAGACCAAACCCTGCCTGCCATCTGCTTTTGTATGGCTTTTGTGCTAAACATTTATAATTTTAGCCGGATAAAAAAATATCAGAGGAATAATATTTCATGACACGTAGAAATTATATGAAATTCAAAGGTAAAGTTTGATTAGAACACAGCAATGCTCATTCTGCTGTTTGGCTACTTTTGTGATACAGTGCAGTGGCAAAGTTGAGTGGGTGTGACAAAGAATGTGTGTCCTGCAAACCCTAAAATATTTAAGCTTTCAAATGTTTAGCTTTTTACAGGAGGTTTGTCCCTCCTCCCCCAGCCCCAAACAAATGGTGCTCCTTAGGTGTGTGCAAGAATGGAACAACTATCCAAGTAGGAAGGAAGAGCTTGTCAGAGCCAGGTTAGACTTCAGAGGTCATACACTTGCCCAGGATCTTGCAGCTAATAGTAGGGCTGGGACCAGAAGCCAGCCTGGTTCTGGCACACTGCTGTGACCTGCCTCATGCAGGTTATTGTAGGAAAGCTGCCCTGGCATGTTAGGCAGCATTATTAGTGGTGGAAGATCAGAAGTCTTTAGCCTTGTTAGCTTCATTAAGCCATCCACCTACCCCCACCCTCCTTTTTGTTGGCTCCATGCTTTCCTCCTTTCATTCCCCACCCTATTTTCCATCTCCCACACCGTCCCAACTTTCCACCCAAGGTCTGAAATCAATTATGAGATTCCAGACTGGCTGGATAAAGGGATTATTATTCCCCAATATGGAAAAATGTGTCTCTTTGTAGTGTGGGCTGAGATTAGGATGGGAAAGTGGCTCTGTTGCCCCCCCCCCACAAAGAATCCTCCTTCCCCTGCCATCCCAACCCCCCACAAGTCTTTTCTTCTCCCCCTAAAACGTGTACTGGCAGGGAGCAGAGTGTAGGCAGGAAGAGGGGTTTCACCATTACTTATATCCAGTGCACCAAATTATTGCCAGTGTTTTTCCCTCTCACTGGAGTGGCTTCTGGGGGAGGGAGGTGCCCATTCCTTGGCCCCAAACCCACAGCACACCTGTTTGTCTGTGTCCTCCATGAGCAGCATACCACACAAACTTGCCAGGAAACCTAGACTCTCAGATGCTCTGAAGCCAAGTGAAGATAGTTCTTTTGTAGAAAGGCCCCTTCCTCCCTTTCCTACATTTCTTACCAGTTCCTCTAGTTGCTCTTTAACACCCATCCCAGAGACTTTTGTTTTGTTCTTTGAGTCAGGGTCCCAATGTGTAATGTAGGCTGGCTGGACCTCACAGTGATCCTCCTGCCTCAGCCTCCTGAGTGCTGGGGTTACAGATTTGTGCCACACCTGGCCACAGACATTTTTAAATGGGGTACTTGTAAACTACACAGCCTTGTTAGCCAGTGGGCTCTGGTAGACCCTAGATATGCTTGTGTGTCATATGCATTTGTGACTGTGAGAATCTTACTGGGCCATAGATAAATGGACTTCCTTGGGAGGCAGTTTGCAGGCATAGTCTGTGGGAATAAATACCACAGTCATGCTCCAGTCTTGTTCACATTCTCAGGTTGAGTAGGAAAGAATCTTGTATGAAGAAACACTTGATAGTTGGGATACAGTTCCCATACTCGTTTCTTTTTATCTTTTTATCTTCTTTTATTTGAAGTTACAGCAGAGGAGGTTAAGGCATTAACCAAGGGTCCAGCTTTCCTGTGCCTTTCCTTTAAATGGGGAGAATTACTGAAACGATTTCTTTTTAGGAGTGGCAAAAGGAAGCATATCTTATTCTTTACACCTTGTCACACCATGCTGTGGGAAGAACAGAATTAAAAATAAATATCTGCACATGCTACTGAACTTGCCTTTCTCGGAGAGAGATTAGGGTCCCAGGTGTGTAGCAGCCTCTCTCAGGTCTCAGCTCCTTTTCTCTGCCTGTGATCTTAAGAAACCTGCTGACTGACCTTAGGTAAATCACTTGACCTCTTCATGTCCTTTATAAAACAGAACAATCATCCTGAAGAATGTTAGGTTGGTGGTGTGTGTAGACTAATAAAAATGATTGGAGGGCACTTGGCATATAAAACGTGTGATGGCTGTGTGATGTAATTCACAAACAACAACTACTGCATGATACCTCCTGTGGAGTGTGACTCAACAGTACAGATGACATCCTTCACTATCATAAAAACAGAACATCTTCAGCATAGTCCCTGCTTGGGTTTGGGAGCGTTTAGAGACAGTCTTCCTATGATGCAGAGTGAATGAAGGATACACTGGCTGCTGACCTCAGTTTGACCAGTGAGGAAGGGTTGATTACTTTAGGAATCCCTTTTGCCTTCCAGAATGCTCGTGTTACATAGTGTGATGATTTCAACCCAGCTGCTTGCTGACTCGCATAAAAAGTTTTTGCTTTGCGCTCTCTGTCTTTCCTGAATGTGTTTACTGAACAAACTCAGTATTTTCTTTGTTTGTAATTTCTTTCCCCTTAAATGTTGCCATGACACTTGAGGCCATGTTAAACATCACTGCCACCTAGAGCAATTTTTAAATATCAGGGAAAGCTGCCATCTATATTTCTACACAACAGAACCAGAAAGCTGGGCACTTAAGTTTTCATTAAGATAGAAAATGCAGGTTTCCTGGGTGATGATGTAGCTTTGACCCTTAGCATTGCCATGGCAGAGAGATGTTGGCAGGCAGCCCTGGCTCACCTCACCATTTCTAAAGGGACCCAGCATCAGATAAAATAAACTGAGCTAAGGGGAGAAGACAGGAAACTGACACAGAAGAAGCATCATTTGTGTGTCATGTGCTCTACTGTTGCTATAAATAAAGCTACCATAACACATAGGCTAGGTGGTTGTGAAACCATTTTATAAGAGAAACTGAGTTAAAGAGATGCTAGTTTACTCGGAGACATGATTGTAAGTGGTGGAGTTGGCTGGGATTTAAGTCCAGTGTGTCTGACTCTACTGCCCATGGTCTTTGCTGAAACCATACTACCTGTTCTGAGAGGCAGGCATCCTTTAGATTCATTTCTTGTGTTTCTTAATTGAAGTGCTCAGAACAGGCTTCAATTCTAACAGAAGTAAAAAGGCCCTGTCCATGTTCTGTCCCTGTGGATAGAAAGGTTACAGGAGTCATTTCTGGGTTACCATGTTTCCCCCTGTGGTTGTTTCTGTTATTATTCACAATGGCCCTTGGTTGTTTGGTTACATTTTGGGTACAAGGTTTGCCAAGGCAGTTCTATTCTTGGAAAGGAACAATAGGGAGCATAGCAAAGTGTTTGCTAAATGAGGATGTAGTTCCCAAAACATCCACAGAACATCTTCCTGTCAGCTGCAAACTATGCTTAGGAAAGTGATGTAATCTCTCTGTGGGGTAATTACCTGTGACTATAAAAAGAGTTGGGAATTGTGGTAGGAGGCTGGACAGGTCATTATAAGCCTTGTTGAATCCTGGTGTCACAAAAAGACATTGAAAAATTACCCTCTACAGACTAATTGATATGCATGTTTAGAACATTATAAGCACATGGTATTATTCTTGCACTGTAACTTTTGAACAAAAGAGACTTGAAATTTATCAGACTACATGTTTATCTGAGTCTTGATTGGGTTAAACCCCTCAACAAACACAGGTTCTACTTGCTGAGTAGTAGTGTCCTGCTATCCTGGCCTAACTTGCCAGCTTGGGGGTTATTCTTACCGGCTCAACTCTTTCAACAAAAGGGAGTCACAGGGTGTTAATAAAAATGTTAGAGTGGTAATAAGGGTCTTTAATGAGTCTGATGAGGTTACCAGATGAACTTTGTTTATTGCCTCTTACCCCCAGGGGACTCCACTCTTCTATGTCACTCTTCAGTGTGAACCTGCAAGAGGGTAGGAGCAGTCTTTCCGTTTCAGGTGGCCTGTGCTGGTTTGGTTGGCTGCCAGACTTGTACCCAGATCAGAAGTGACCTTGGTCTTCCTTCAGCTTTGGAGCCTAGAGGAACAGCAGCATTTAGCCTTTCCATGATGTGTAGTGAACGAAGGATGCTGCACTCATCAACCTCACCTTAAGCCAGTTAACACATGGAAATCTGAATTCATTGAATGATCAGGATGAGGTTATAACTTTTCTTTTTAGAAAAAAGATTGGCCTTAGAATTTCTTCATTAGCTGTCTCTTCTCTAGTGGAGAGAGATTCAATTCATATATTCCTTCAAATAGCAAATACCACCTGCAGCTCTCATGGAGCCACTGAGATCATTCATGTATCTTAGTATTATGTCTAGCTGTCATTATGTTTTACCTCTCCAACTTGTTTTTGAGAGAAGCATCACATAGTCTGTTTAAAAGCATAGACTCCAGAGCCAATTGCTTGGGCTTGAGTACTACCTCTATTCCTTGCTCCTTATTACATTGTTATGTTGGATAATTTTCCTGACCTCACTGTATTTCCCCTGAATGGCATGTAATAGTGCCTACTTCATAAGATTGTTATGAGAACTAACTAATACAGCATATGCAAGGGACTTGGAACATTACCTGACACATATAGAAGTAATTCCATATTGGAAGATCAGATTCTAGCACCAGTAGATACCATTCTGCACTTCTGGTTTTGTGATGCCACAGCTAATTCATTCCAAAAGATGAAGGTGCATAGAGGATGCTCCTTGTTCCTTTTGTATGCCTTGGATTCTATTCAACTCAGTACAATACTGTAGTTTGGCCCCTGATAATTCATGTACTTTCCCTAAGTCTCTGAATTCTCAAATACGACATTTAGGTATTGTATACCTAAACACAAGTAGAAAAGAGTAGGTAGTACCTCTGAGATGTTGCTGCTTAGAAGTCAGCTAGATGATCTCACACCAAGGCTATCTCATTGAGATTACAGAGTTGCTGTTAGGAACATTTGGGAGTCACTTTTTTGAAACCTTATGTACTAAATTTGAGATTGCCAAGGATCTTTTTTTTTTTTAAAGACACTTTATTTCATCAGCACAGTGATATGACTGAAAGATTACATTTCAGAGGATTCCAAAACACATCTGGGAGGATGAATACAGCATTGGAATTAAATTTTTTTTTGGTACCGGGGATCGAACTCGGGTCCGATGGAATTAAATTTTTTTAAAAAACTCTATGTTCTCTCCACTTGATTGACTCTCTCCCCTCCCCTTTGCTTAGCTGTATTCATTGGCATCTCCAGAGATGTAGATTTTTCCCTTGCTTAACTTCTTTGACTTGTTAGCTTTGCTAGTAGCCAAATCTCTTTTAAAGTACAAATGTTTAATCATTCATAATTCTAGGCAGCAGTACAGGAAAGATAAACAGATTCTCTTCACGATTTATTCTTTGCAGTTTTTTTTCTCCCTATTAAATTCACAGAAGTATTTTTGGTATTGCAGACCCCATGGGGGGGTACAGAATGGGTTTCAGGAAGTTACAGCCAAGTACAAGCAGGGCTATTAAATAGTTGTGCTGTAGTCTTTGCTATTCTGAGTAACGAGACTATGAAATACAAAGGGCCAAATCGTTCTTCACATGTCGTAGATACATGTTTCCTTGGGAGAGGACAGGACCCATGTTACTGGCTTGAGTTCTTACTGTTCAGCCTTGTTGGGTCTGGAATGGCGGAAGGCCAAGAGAATGTCATAGAGACTGTTGCAAATCATTTGGTGCTTGAGTGGGCATAAGAGCAGCTTGTCAGTGTTTCCTGAGCATGGCACAGAGAAATTTGGGGACAGATGGATAAAAGCAGTTGATCTTCCCAGTTAATATCACTGCTTTGGAGTCTGGATTGCAAAGAACTCAGTGACGTGTTGAGCCAGTGCACTCCCCACTAAAACTCCTTGATGACCATTTTGCAAAGACTTGCTGATTCATGGTTTATGGAGTTAGTAGGAGACTTCAGGAGGCTGGGTGGCTCTCTGGTTTATGTCCATCACACAGGAGGCCCTTTAGGTCTCTGAGCCTTGATCGATGTCTTCTGTTCATGTATCTCTCAACCTCAGTTCTCGGTTCTTGATCTTTACTCTTGGTTCTGTGTGTGTTTTTCCATGTGTCCATTAAAGGTAGGGGCAGAGTTGAGAGTGTTGCTCCTTTGTTGTAATCAGGGCCATAATTGTCCTAGGTGGACCAGCAAGCAGTGCACCACAGGGGATGTTACTGCGTGAAAGGATTATGTAGAATTATGGCGTGTCCTCTGTGTGAGAATACATGGGACCAAGGTGGGGGCCCTGTGAGCAGTTGCCATCTGGGGATCTCCCTGCTGATTTGTGATTGTTGAGGAGCATGTGAAAATGTCTTCAGGTGCAGGGATACAAGTGATAGGGCTCTTCTGCAGGAAAATGAGAGGATCCAGGTAGGCTACCAGAGCTCCTTTCAGAGCCTGTGTGAGGATCTTGGCATGAGGACCCAGCATCAGTTCCCTTGCTGATAAGAAAGAAAAGGTAAGCCTGCATTGCTCTTGGGGAGTGAAGATAAGTAGAAGAGAGTGTAGGTCAAAACCATGCTGGTGCCAAACATATCCTGACATTGGAGAGGGACTGGGGGAGGTACAGCCTGGGTGAGTTTGGCTTCACTTCCTTACCCGCTTACCTTTATAGCCACAATCTCCTTTTCCTCTGACCCTTTGACCTCTATGTCTAAAGGTCAAGGTTAATAGGAGTCCTTGTTTCCCTTTCCTTGAACATTAGCACCTTTAAGCCCATTCTTGTCCTATTTATCCTAGTCTTCCTGTAGCTAGAACCTGCCTTGGCTTACTCCCCACCCTCAATACTTCTTTTTATCCTTCAGTTGCCCTTCTGTGAAACACCACCTGTTCCTTTACCCTACAGTTAATAGGGACCAAGGAAGGAGAGTAGGCTTTGTATGTACTTTGTGAATGGAATTAACAGAAACTCCTACTCCCACTTTTTTTCTCTTGGGAGAATGTCGGAGAAACTTTCCTAGGAGCAGGATTCTAATGCCTAGGATCTCAACTCTCATTGATTTGAAGGAACTGTACAGCTTGCTAAGAGTTCTAAGAATTTCAGCTTTGGGAAACCTGAACCTTTTGTTCTGTGGATTGTGATACGTACCTGACAGACTTGCTTCAAACCCTACCAGGGTTCCTGTGAGACCTATTGGGTTTGATATTTTCACAATCAGTATCATGTCCTTTAGCAAGAAAATGTTGACATAAAGTGGTCAGAGAGGACAGCAGGGGGTAAGTAATGATATGAAGGATTTGGGAGGACATCGGTACTGGACTGGCTCTTGATGGAAGTTTTCACAGGTATTTGTTCCTCCCAGTCAGTCTGAGAGAGAAGGGCTCACCCTTTTTTGTGGGCAGCCACGGATAGTGCTCTGTCCTTGGAAGAGGACACAACTTCTGGGTTAACACTCTTTTTGCTCCACAAGTACTTTGGGAGTTCCTGAAGGGTGCCAGGGCCATGCCACTGCTGAAACTATAGCAGTTCCACATACTTGTCCTATGATCAGAGAAGTCTTTGCCCTGTTCTGGAGTATACATAGGAGGGGCTCCTGACTTAGGTTGGGATGGTCATGGAAGGCTGTTCTACTTTCTATGAGGAAGGAAAGTCTACATGGAAACCTGAAAACATGCAGAACTTAGTGGACAGAGGAGGCAAAGTGGCATAGGAAGGTTAGGAATGCAGTTTCTTGGGCTAGCCTGGCAAGTTCTGTCAAGAACATGTATAATTTTGAGCAAGTTTCCCAAAACTCGATATATGGGTATATGATATAGGGATGATACAGGACCTCCAAATAATCCAGATAATGTAAGGGAAATCGAGTTCATGTTCTCTAAAATTGAAGAATGAGTTCTAGGAACAGTGGGGGATAAGAATAAGAAGAATTTATTGAGGGAAAGACAGCTCCTGCCTAAGTGGACAGGAGGGGACATCCGGAAAGTGCATTGTCTGCTGACCCCGCTTCTCAAGGGTGTTCTGAGCAAAGCCATGAGGTAGGGGGGATTCAAGGTGGGACAAAACTTTAGTTAACTAATAAGATTGAAAGTGTAAGGGCCGGGGATTTAGCTCAGTGGTTCCAACGCCTCCCTTGCAAGCACAAGGTCCTGAGTTCGATCCCCAGTACCAAAAAAAAAAAAAAGATTAAAAGTATAGTTGCCTAGGTAATATTAATCCCATGGGAAATCACAAGGTGGGCATGAGGTAGGACAAAACTAGGGTCAACCAATAAGATTACAACAAGTATAGTCACTTAGGTAATGTTGATTAAATGAGGATCAAATGGAGGAAGCAAGTCACATAGCAAGCATACATGAGTAGCAAGCGTACATGGAAGGAATAAGGATTTCTGGGAAGGAATGGGGTAGGAAGGTTTTGGTCCCCATCGAAGGTGATTGATACCTGTTTATAGAGTATCAGTCACTGCTGTTTATCCCTAGGAAAAGTATGTGAGTGTAGTAGTTCCTCTTTTCTGAATCCTGGCCTTCAGTAAATGCGCCTCAATTGTCTTCTGTATTGACTTCCTTGAGGGGCCAGTCCTGTCTCACTGCCTATAGTATATCTAATTAACTTAGCTATCTACAGTACTCCATCTGTATATCTATAACATTGGGGCAGTAACACATGCAGCACATAGGGTTGTGGTGAAGTTTAAGTGTTAATCAGGTTGTTGGCACTCTTATTTTGTTGCATTCCACTGTGGCAGGCAACAGCTGGCATGGAGAGGGGGAGATGAAAGTTAGTGCAATGCTGCTCTGTCACTTAGGTACCTTCTTCCCTTGGAACGTGCCATGCTATTTCCATTGAAACTTTGGTAATCCAGTGTACTCTATCCCCTGAACTGATTTGCTCCTTGCCCTGGTGAAGGATGAGTTGTCTCCTCCACTTTGGTGGAATATGTTCAGAAGCTGGAGTTTGCGGAAAGTAAAATGAAGTTTAGCTTAGCCTAAGAATTCAGGGATGCAGGCTGATAATCATCAAACGCAGAGTTTGGAGAAGCACCCAGAGAGGCAGGGTGCTGCTGGTGGAGACAGCATCCCTTTCTAGCTGAGTTGTCCAGAGTTGAGGAAGAGGAGGAGAACACGCTCTGCTGAAGTGTCTGCAGGATGAAAGGGTATAAGAAAAAACAAACACTAATTAATGGTTAATGGGTCAGAGAGTTGAATAAATCTAAGTAGGGAAGTCAAGAGGGTTGGAAGAGGATGTTAATTTGGAGGAGAATGAGGATGAGAAGGACGGCAGGCTCCTGTTTGCCCATGGGACAGGAAATGGAGGGGTTGGGGCAAGCCATCAGAGTCCATGGCTCAGCACCTCACCTGGTCCCTTCTTGCCTCAGCCCAGCCAGCCTGTGGGAGCAATGTCTTGACAAGAGCTTCTTACTTCCCTGGTGTTCTGTGCTGGGTCCCAAGGGTCTTAGCTGGGGGTGTGAACTCCATGGGGAGGCTGGAGGATGTGGGAGGTTCTTGACTGGGGAAGGAAGAAGAGTGAAGGAGCAGCAGGCAGTGGGGCCATGTGACTGTGTGCCAGGATTCATGATCTTGGGTTAGCTGGGGTAATTGGAGAAGTTGGAGTGGAGACTGATTTGATGTGTTCTGGGCTGGAAAGAACTGTTAGGACTTCCAGCAGAGACGGACCTCAGATTTCTTTAGAGTGGCTTTTCAGCAAAGTAACCTATTCTTTGTTCTATTGTGCTCTGTATCTTGTTAGGTAGTTTAGACTTTGAAGTTCAGCTGGTCCCCTCTTCCTGGCATTCAGAAAATCTGTTGCTAGTAATGGCACTCTGGCTTTTCGGGAATAGCCAAGATTGTGAATAATAGGATTAAATGAGATTATATATGAAACAGTGCTGGTTAAGCAATAAAATGTATTCCAAAGGAAGGGATAACTATAACGCCATGTTTTTTTTTTCAGTCAGTATGTCTTTTCTAAATTACTCAAAGCACTTAGCACCAGTTGGCACTTACTAAGTGGTTAGTCTGCCATCCATCCTTGATAGAAGGTTGGCATTTAGTTAGCCCCCTGTTTATACAAAATTAAACTAAATGTCCCAACAGAGCCCAAGTCTTGGGTGACTTTGCAGCCCAGATCTATGGAGTCCGTATCTATAGGTTGAACTTCCAATATGTGATGATTTCTAATTCCTGGGAGGAAGGAAGGTAAGAGGAAAAAGAGATCATTACAAGGAAGTTGTTTTCATGGAAAACTGGTCAAGCCAGACAAGGGTGTCACAGTCAGAATGACCTGGAGGTTTCACATCCATTTTCCTCTGAGAAACCACAGAGTTCCCTTTGAAATGAGAAGTGTTAGGGGCTGGAAAAGTGGAAGGTGAAGAATAATGGGGCAAAGAACAGGGAAGCGGTAAGGGTGCTGACAGAATTCTTAACTCTATTAGGCTGTACTCGGTAGTCCTTGAGATGCCAGATTCTGGACCACAGTGGCAGCTCTCTGGCATACATCAGTGGAAACCCTCTCTCCCCTCTGATGTGCCCCAAGAGGGGTCAGGGAACCCATGGCAGACTCTGGGGGGGGGGTTACTACAGAACCGAGTGTCTGGCCCAGTTTTGCTCCAGAACAAGTATTTAGTTCTGTTCAGATGATGGGATTTGGGAAGTTTGCCCATATGCCAACCTTCCAGTCATAGAGAGGCCTAGGCCTGTCAGCACACCTGTGACCTTTCTGGAGTGGTCTCACCAGCCTAGAGCTGGTGTGGAAAATCCTGTTTTGTTCTCATAACCACGAGTGACTCCTGTCTCTGTAGCATAGTATGCAAGGACCACAGCAGCCTAAAGAAGATAAAAGATAGACCTGCCAGGCCCTCTGGTCATCAGAACATTTCTCCAAGCCCAAACGTTCTAGATTCTTTCAAAGCTCAGAGGGCATCCTTTAATCATCATCTTGTGTATTTTGAATGAAGTCTTGAACCCTGGAACCAGGAGAAAGCTATGCTGAGAAAGGAAGCTGATCCTTCCTCCAGAGGCAGTTATGTAGTCCCCCAGGTTTGAAATCCTAGAGGTCATTCAGGTGTTCCATTAAGAGGCCAGTTGGTGAGGGACCCAACAAGCTGGACCCTATAGGTTATTTGCACCATGGCTCTTAGATTCAAGTGTGCATCAGAATCCCTCAGAAGGCTTGTTAGACACAGATTGTCATCCCTACTCCCCCCAGGTTCTGATGTGGTAGGTCTTGAATGAGGTTTGAAAATTTACGTTTCTACCAAGTTCTTCTATCAAGAACTTGGTAGAAATGTAGCAGTAGCTACTGCTGGTCTGAGAACCACCGATTTATAGTTTATACAAACCTATCTGACACTTTTCAGAGCACATTTTAGTAAGACAGAGACAGAACAGTGGAGAGATCTTGAATCACTGGAGAGAGTTGGTTCAGAAATAGGATGCTAGGCAGGTGTGGTGGTGCACACCTGTGATTCCAGGACTCTTGGGAGTCTAAGGTAGGAGAATTGCAGGTTTGAGTACAACATGGGCAACTTAGCAAAACCCTGTCTAAAAATAGAACGGACTGGGAATAAAAGTTAGTGCAAAGCCCTTGGACCAACCTAGTTTTAAAACTGGGAAAAGGCTAAATGATTAAGGCAGGACCTGGCAGCTCTATCCCTTATCTTCTTGAGGCTGGCAGTCTGTCCCACAGAGAGAGTAGTGAGCTCCCAGGGTGGTTACCTTGGGCATTTCCTTTCCCCATTGTACTTTCTTAGGCAACAGGGACCTGAGAAAGCCTGTGTTTTAGGGAGTCTTTCCTTGGCTTAGGTTCTGCTTACGTCTAAGCTGGAATCCTGGGGATCAGCCCAGCACCTTCCCTGGTGAATACCTCATTTTGCTTGAGGGTGATGATACCTTGGGTTCTTTAATGCTAAGACCACTCCCTCCCCCAGGGTCAAGAACTTCTGGTTGCTTGTTACTTGCTTTAAATTTTTTTTGTGTGAAAACTTCTCTTGATCAGCAGTACCAAATCAGAATCCCATCCAAAGACTTACTTGCCAAGAATGAAAACTAGTTGTGCTGTTTCTCTTAACACCTGCCTCCAGAGAGAAATGACTTCACGTGCTTTGTCACATCCCTGTCCCTTTACTCAAGATCTTCACACTCCACTTGCAAGGCTTCCCAGGCTGTCTGATTGATCCTAATTTCTAGGGAGCCTGGGCTTGTTATTTGTCATTCTCCACTGCTTGGCATAGTGCTTGGTTCATAGCAGACTTAGGTAATGTTGGATTGATAGAATAGGGGATTATATCCAAGTACCTCCTTTTCTTTCCTGCAGTTTCTCCCTTTCTAACTTGGTATAGTTGCCTTCTTCTGCCCTCCTCCCTTTCGTCTTTCCCCATTTCCCTCCTCTGTGTTTAACTCCACAAAACTGGCCAAACTGGCCATGTGTAGAGTGTGTTAGGGTTTGGGGCACACACAAAGTGGTCACCAGAGGCACTGCATAAGCCACCTGTGTGAGGAGTCCCTCCAGGCTCTCAGACTTCTTCCTCCCGTCTGTCTTCTTCGTCCTAAGTAGCTATGAGTTACAGAATGTTATATCCTAGAGGAGTTTGCTGTTTTGCAGGTTGAGTTTAACCCTGTTTTCTGCCTTTATTTCTCACTGGAGCCTGACGTGTTTGTATTGGCAAGCTAAAGAACTCTTGGGTTGGGGAGAATTAGCACAGTCTGCCTCAGAACCAGTCTTTCCAACCTGTGTCTGAAGGGAGAAAAGGAAGACTTCTCAGAATTGTCACTTACTAGCCTCTGTGATTCAGATGGGGCACTTTCAAAGGCAGCTCAGGCACTGACTGGCCTACAGGGAAACAGGGAAAGGCTGAAGTTGATTTAATTCATTTTTCATAAAATCGCCAGTCTTTTGATGATTTCATTAATTTCCTCCCTTCTGAACACTCTCCTGTTAGCAATAATTGGAAATCCCTACTGTTTTTAATTTCCTCTACCACCCTGCTTTAATGTTAGACAGCTGGATACTATTCTTTGCTCTTTCCTTTACTGGAAGAATGGTTTGAACTTGATTTTAATGACTGGCTTTGGCAGTATTTCCAGAAGCTGAAACTGTTGCTGGAAACTTGCTCCTGTAAGACTACTTAGTTCTTGGTGTGCAGGTGGTGAAGGGTCCCCACGAGAATGCTTTCTTGTTCCAGACATTGTATCTGCAAGCTTTTCACCACTCATTTTTATCACTTAACATTTGTAGGTCTCCTGGAGTGTACCTGGGACCTCTTCCTGATCTGGGTAGTAGTACAGAGGCCTAAACAGGTGAGATTGCAGCAGAGTGGTGGCTACAAAGAGACCTTGGGACCTATAGTCTCCAGGGCAGTTTTTCTCTGCTTGTTTTCAGAAGCTGCAACTCCTGTTTCTTGTAATTTTCCTTTCTTGGCACCACAGAGAATAAAAAATAAGAACTGGCTTTGAGGGCCAGAGAAATAATGTGTAGTCATAGCTATCCACTGTTGACAGTTGAAAAGATATGGAACATTTTGTTGTGTATTTCATCATATTGTTGTCCTCACAATATACCTATCACAGCCCACAAAGGACAAAGCTGAGGTTTGAACCCAGGTCCTCCCATTGCAAATCAAATACTACATTGTTTTGTCTGTTTTTAACTTTGGCTTCCCATGCCCTCATCTTTTAACATTCAGCCACTTGAATGTTAGAACCCCTTACATATGCACTGGGTTCTCTGCCAGGAAGGAGGGCCTTATAGTCTTAATTGGAAGAAAGAAAGCACAGAGTACGTCTTAGTTCCCCTTGAGTAATACAGATACTATATAACTTCCATCTAGGAAGCCTTCCAGAAGAGCTCAGACCTAACTGGGCCTGATGGGAAGACAGGATCCAAACTAAGGAAAAACTGGGAAGAAGAGTTTTGTGTAGTATTTGATTGACATCCTGAGACTCTGGAATACAGAAAAGGTGCTGAGGCTTTATTCTTTCATCAGAATTACAAAATCAACATACTTTGGGATGGTGCCTCTCTGGCTTTACTGTGGTTTTAGAATCAGATTCCCTACTCCAACCCCATAAAGAATCGTTCAGTAGGTCAGGGGTATAGCCTAGCGATCTGCATTCTTTGAAAGTGTTTTTTAACAATGTGAAATAATCTCCCAGCTCCTTATTCCTCTCACTGAAGAGAAGAAACTAGGGATATAAATTACATGTATTTCTGGGCCAGGGATTTAGCTCAGTGGTTCTGCCACCTGCCTCGTAAGCCAAGGACCTGAGTTCGATCCCCGGTACCAAAAAAATAAATAAATAAATTACATGTATTTCTTTCAGAGGCAGAAACTGTTCAGTCTGCTGCCCCCGTCATTCTATGGCAGGTGATAAGGGTGGATCCCACTGAGAAACTGTACCCCAAAGGCATTCTGGTGCCTTCGGTGTTGCAGGAAGCACTAGGGATCTAAGATCTGGATTTTGACATCATAGAAATCCCACTCCTGAGGCCTAATTGGGTTTAGGTTGAAACTGACGAGGAATAGCAGGAGTGGGGAAGGAAGGATGTGTTAACTTAAATGACAGTGGCTAGGTCATTCTGGCTGGCAACTTCACTTCAAGGCAGATGGTGGCCCATTGAGACCGAATACTTTTAAACAAAGCTCTGGCCTGTTGAGAGTACTCAGGTTAACTCTGTTAAAAAAGTGTTTCTACAGATCCTGTTTGGTGGTGTAGGTTTCAGATGAGGGTGTTTTAGAGAGGGTGCAATATCACATAATGGATAGGTAGAAACAGTACTGCCATAGGATTTAGTAGTGTCAATGAATCTTACTATTGCTCTCTGTATTTTGGGACCAAATGGGACTTAGGATGGTAGTAAAGATTAGGAAACAGTTACCAAGTTACCAAATACCTGGTCAAGAAGTGATGATATGCTTTAGTTTGGGGGCATTGTAAAATACTGCAGATGAAAAGAACATTTAAATATGTATTATGTTCCAGGTAATAGCCACTTGAAATCTGTTACCTCATTTTCAGCTTTTCAATGAAAATTTATAAACATTTAAAAAATACAAAGACTAGAGCCAGGCGCAGTGGGGTGTGACTCTAGTTGACGCTGAGGTACTTAAGCCTCAGGTTGCTTAGGTCCAGGAGTTGAAATCCAGCATAGCAAGACCCTGGCTCAAAACAACAAAAAAAAGAGACTAATATATGACACCTGGGCACTTGCTCACCCAGATTTAATATTTTGCCATATTTGCTTCAGATCTTTTGCTCCATAGATAAGTAGGATCCTAAGTTGACATGTGACTTCCAGCAAATTTTTTTGTTTCGTTTCATTTTGTTTTTGGTACCAGGGATCAAACTTGGTCCTTGCGCTTGTGCAGCAGGCCGCGAAACCACTGAGCTAAATCCCCGGCCCTTCCAGCAAATTTTTTATGCTTTTATATACTTACACATATATTTCTAAGCAATACAATAATATGGATGTGCAGAGTGATAAAGAAAGTTACAAGAAAGTACAGAGCAAGAATTGTAAGAATAAGGTATGGAAGAAAATAACTTTTGAATTGAAGAAGGAAATTGTAGAAAAGCATGAGAGAGTGGTTTTCATATGACTGATCTTGCCTTGGAGTACAAGATGGTGGAGTTGACAACCTTGACTATGTTGAAGAATAAAGATGCCATTGAAAGAGCTGATGTGGCAAAAGAAATAACAATGTTAACTAAGCAGAGGACACAAGTGCTGGAAGAGGTGGAGAACTTTACTTAGTGTGGTTGAACAAAAAATAGCTGGCAGGTGATAGTGTCAGTGAAAAGGCTAGGAAATTGTACAGTGATTTACTGCAAGAAAACCCCTCTATAGAAGTGCAACAAGTAATGAATTTAAAGCTAGTAGAGGGTGGTTTGATATATTGTGCAAGAGAAGGGGTATCCACAATGTGATAAGACATGGTGAGGCTTCCTGTTCTGATAAGGCCACTAAGAAGCCTACAAGAAAGAACCCACAGAATTCCTGAAGGCTTAAGAAGGATGTGTCACTTAACAAGTGTTCAGTTGTGCTGAAACAGGGCTCTTCTGGAAGAAGATGCCGAACAGAACCTATATTTTGAAGGAGGAAAAGGCACTGCCAAGCCCATGAAGGACAGATTGACCTTTTGCTGTGTGCGAATGCAAGCACCAATCTGAAGATTAAGCCACTACTGGTGTACCATTCCCAGACCCCCTCGTGCATTCAAGGAACAGACTACCATGAACAAGGCCAGACTACCATGTGGAGTGCCAGTGCTGAAGCTTAGGTGACAAGGCAGTTGTTCGTAGAATGGCTGCACGAGGTGTTTGTGCCTGCCATTAAGAATTATCTTTCTGATAATCAACTACCTGAAAAGTGCCTTCTGATGGACAATGCCCTGACACATCGCCCAACCTTAGTGGATGATATGGATGCCGAGTATGACTTCATAAAGGTCAAGATCCTCTCCTCCAATACGATACCTCTTCTGCAGCCCATGGACCAGCAAGTGATCTGCAACTTCACGAAGCTGTACAGAAGGCACTCTTCACTAGATATTTTAATGTCACTAAAGAGACATCCTTGACTCTGAAAGAGTTCTGGAAGAAACATTTCAATGTCCTCCACTGTATCAACCTCATTGACAAAGCCTGGAAAGATGTCATGTACCAGACTTTAAACTCAGCCTGGAGGAAACTGTGGCCAGAATGTGTCACTGAACATGACTTTGAAGGGCCTGATCCATAGGTAGTGGAGGAGATTGTGCCCCTGGGCAGGAGTATGGGTCTAGACATTGATGGTGCAGAATTGAGGTGCTCGTTTGGGACCATATGGAGGAGCTGACAGTAGAAGAACTTGCTGAACTCCAGAGTGAGCCAGAAAAGGCACTTGTTGAAGAGCATTCCACTGAGGAACAGGAAGACAGGGAGGAGGTTAGGAGTGATATGATGAAATCCATTATGGAAAAATGGAATGAGTGCCAGGATTTCTTTGAGAAGCGTCACCCCAATGTAACTGTAAGGAACAGAGTGTTGAATCTGATGAACGATAACGTGGTCTCTCATTTCCAGAGGGTTTATGCAGCATCGGAAAAAACTAGTGACTTTAGACAGACTTTTTGACCCTGTAGCTAAGAGACAAACCCTGAAGGAGATCTCCCCAGTGTCCTTATGGAGGGAGACTCTCTCCAAACAGTAACCTCCTCTCCACCCACTTTCCTGTCCTCCATGCCAGAAGTTGCCTCAAGCTAGGTTAGTGTTCTCTCCCTTCATATTGTACTGTACTTTGTTTCATGTTTTTGTGATTGAAAAAAAATAAACATATGGTTCAGAATGGATTAACCTTATGTACATTGAACCTTATGAGGAAATTTGATTTCGGTTCATGACCAATTCGGTTTCACAACCAGAATCGTGGAACAAATTAAGTTTGTGAACTGAGATACCACTGTATAGGATATTTTGTGTGTTATAAAATGTAGTAAACATTCATAGTGTCCTTTATTAATTTTTTGTTGTTGTTGTTAAATTCTTTTATTGGTACATTTTAGGTACACAACACAATTACATTTCTCATTGGGAATTGTACCTTTACATAATGCATCTTGGTTCTTATTTTTTCCCCATTCCTAGCCCTCCCTTCACCCCCTCCACCCTTCCCTATTTACAAAGACTTTATTTCCATGTTTTCCATTTCTCAGCATTTTTCCTTTCCCTTCTTTCCTTTCCCCTGCCCCTATTAATAATTGTTTTTGAGATTTAGCCATGTTAATATGTTTAGTTTACAGTATAGCATTCTGTAGCAGTAATATATAACTATAATATCATGCTATAATTAATAACTAAGTTATATGCAATTAGAATTATACTGTATTAATAATAAAATAAATGTATAACTATTCTCTCTTTGGTGAGTCTGTAGGTGATTCCAGTTTTTCACCATTACAAACATTACAGGAACATTCTGTGCATGTTTCATAAGGATGTATACAGGACCTCCCTGACATATGCCCCTACCGGTGGAGTACTGGATTATTGGACATGTACAACTCCAACTTTATACATCTTGCCAAATAGTTCTCCAAAGTAGTTCTGCTGGTTTAGGGTACTACTAAGATATAATAAAAGTCTTAATTTTCCACATGCTTTGAAACAGCTAGTGTTGTTAGATTTTTACCAATCTGATGGACATGAAATGTAATCTCTAAGGGACTTTAATTTTGAATTTCCTTGGTTATCGTCTCCCATTTTGTAGATGATTTTAGCTTTTTCTGTGGCAGTTGTTCTCAATGGTTCCTGAGATCCTATCACAGGGAATTGATGAGGTCAAAATGGTTTTCATATTAACAGTAACATGTTTGCCATTTTGGTACTCATTCTTTCATGACTATGTTATGATCTCTCCAATGTTAATAGTAGTGAGTTTGTTATTTTTCAAATGAGTTTATAAATAAATATTTAAAACTTTTAGCTTTATTTCAAATAATTTATTTTTAAGAGATGTGGACTTACTATGTTGTCCAAGCTGATCTTAAACTCCTGAGCTCAAGTGATTTTCTTGTATTCGTCTCCACAGTAGCTGGGACTATAGGCACACTCCACTGTAGCTGGCTTTGGAGTATGTATGTGTATATGTGTATGTATATGTATATGTGTGTATGTGTGTATGTACACATGCATATGTGTATATATGTATATGTGTATACATATACTCATACATGCTTTGGCTGTGTCGGGAATTTTAATAATTCTTAATAATGCAAAAGGACCTGTTAACAAAGAGTTTGAAAATCCCTGCTACTTTATAGTGTTAATTTTATATATTTTTTCCTTTCTGGAGTGTGTGTGTATGTGTGTGTGTTGTTTAAAATGTTCTTCCCTCTCCAAATTTCATAAGACTGGCTCTTACATTTTCTTCTAGAAGTTTTGGAATGTGTTTTATGGTTGTCACCTACCATTTCCCAGACCCTTCAGCCAGTAGGAATGGTGTTTGTTTTTATTGTGTTGGTGATTGAGCCCAGGGCCTTGTACATGCTAGGCAAATGCTATACCACTGAGCTACATCCACAGCCCAGGAATTTAAAAAAAATTTTATGTCTTTTAACAAACCACTTATGGGCTGGGGATGTAGCTCAGTGGTACCGCACCTGCTTCACAAGCACAAGGTCCTGAGTTCAATCCCCAGTACCAAAAAAAACCACCCCCAAAACAACCCCAAAAACCCCCACTTACATGGCCTAAATGGAACATCTTCCATATCCTTATAAGAAAATAATTTTTAGTAGGGAGTGAGGGTAGGGTTAGCAGGACCCCATTTGTTCAAGACAGCCTCCTAGTGTTTTGGATTCGTTGATTTTGCATCTGTCCAGAGACCTAGAACCAACCAGCAACAGAGATTGTGGATGTAAATCCCTTTCCAAAGCCCCATTCTCCACTGCATGCTTGAGTTTCTGTAGAGGCTCTTATTCCTGGTGGTGTCTGTGCTGAGGTGAATCGGGTGGCACAGAAAGCCACAGCCAAGGGGATAAATGATGGCCCCTCTAAGCAAAACCACTGCTGATAACTGCAGTTTCATCATTTCTTTTACTGATGATCCTGTCTCCAGTATCTTCCCCATCTTTCTTTCTGCTGTCCACAAGTCTGTCTTCCACCATGTTGCCAGTGTAACTCAAATGCTACACTCCTATAATCCCAGCACTCTGGGAAGCTGAGGCAGAAGGAGCACAAGTTTGAAGGCAAGCCAGCCTAGGCAAGGGATGTAGCTTAGTGTGAAGGCTCTGGGTTCCCTCCCCAGAGCTGCAAAAAAAGAGAGTGCAAGGAAGGGCAGAGAGAGAGGCAGAGACAGGCAGGCACATGTACACGCACATGCGCGCGCACACACACAAATACACAAATACTCCTCACCTTAAGACTTAAGTAATGTCGTTACTCTGTAACAACATAACCCTCATCTATGCTGCTTCCCAGTCTTGTTCTTGGCATAGAATCAGTCCAGGCACCGCACTGTTCTCCTTGTCCACTGTGGCATGTGCCCTAGATCTTTACCCACGTTGTTCCCTACAACTTAAATATTGCTCCCCACTTGTCTGCTGGGGAGCCCCTTTTGTCTGTCAGACTCTACAACATTCAACAAGTCTGAGTTTTGAGAGGATGATTTGCTGTCTCCCTACTGACTCAGCTCTTCAATTAAAGTGAAGCCTTCAGGTTAATTTCTGCATCTTAGTTTTTACTTGTGGCTTTATTAGAGGAAGAAAACTGATATGTCTCCACCCCTTCCCTACAATTTCCTTTTCTATAAATTCTATTTACAGGGTCGTCCTCTGTCATTTTGTAGCCCATTTCTTTAGTGAGCTGCAAGAAAAGGGGATTTCTTTTTTGTGGTAAAGAAACTGATATAGACATCCCAATAAATTGTCTCCCAGCATACCTTACCTCCAGGGAGGGAATCCACTGATCAGACAGACACAGGGAAACAGTAGTCCCTCCCCTACCCCACCATCAGTTTACTTTTGATAATTTTGAAAAATAATAAATTGACATCGGTTCATGAGTTGGATATATGTGTTAATGCAACCTACAGAAAAGGCTTGCTCAGGGAAGGAATTCTGGATGGTGCTGTTTGCACCCTATACCCTTACCCAGCTTCCTGTCTTCCCTGCAGCTGCCTAAAAAGTAAAATTTATCAACCTTGGAAATCTGTTGGACATGCACATTAGGCAGATTAATTTTATTTTTTGAAAGAGCATTGTAACAGGAATCCATATGGATACAGAGAAAGAAGGCTTCTGCTTGAATAATCACAGGCTAAGTGGCTTAATAGGGAGACTAGTGGGTGGGCTGGGAAGACGTGACCCTGCAGGGGGAACTTAGTGGGAGACTCTGACGGTCTTCAGGTCATTGTTGTATCTGAAGAGTTGGCCTTCTTTGTTAGCTTACTTTTGGTCCTTTCATTAGTTCTTGAGAATATGCCCTTTGGTGGGGAAAGTAAGACAGTAAAAAGTGTGTGGTGGAGTATGGCTCATATTACTGTGATAAGGGAAAAGCTAGAATTTGTTTTGTTACATGCTGTCTTTTATTCCATGCAAACAGGCTAGGTGAATTCTCAAGTTTGAGAGAAGGGTTTAATGTCAAAGAACCCTCACAAATGCTGTGTTGCTGTGTTAAAATCTGTTAAATGTTAATCATTTTTTGCAGTGCTGGGGATTTAACCCAGGGCCTTGTGCTGTTAAATGTTACTGAAACATTAGGTCTCCATGTGGACATGGAGCTGAGAGGAGTTTCTTTTATGGATGATGCTTTTCTTCTTGCTGAAGAGTACTGCCAGAGTTGTAATGTTTGATTAGCAGTGATAAATTATATGGAGTTATTAGATAAGCCTTTCACATCAAGCAGAATGGTAGGGATTTTCTCCTTCTACACTATTTTGCAGGTGTCCTCTCTTAAAACCCAGGGACTATAGAGAAAATAAACCTTACAGTCAAAACAAGTGTTTGAAATACAAAATTAACCTTCCCCCTATTTTTTTTTTAAATGAGAGTGTGGCCATTGCAAAAGGGTTTTATGGCTGGGCCTGGTGGTGTGTGGTGCAAGCCTGTAATCCCAGCCCTCGGGAGGCTGAGGTAGGAGGATTGGCACAAGTTTGAGGCCAGCCTGGGCTACGTAGTTGAAGGCCAGCCTGAATTACAGAGCAAGACCCTGTCTCAGTGGCCCTGCCCCAAAGTTTCAGAAGTCTCTGTGCAATTCTTTTTAAATAGCAAGTGGCCTGGAGTATCTAAAATATGATTGTATTTGTACCCAACCTTTGGGATCACAGCAGTTGTTTAAGGCATATAAGAGAAAAGAGAAAGTAGGAGGCTAGACTCAAGGAGCACCTTGGACAGTATCGAATGCAGTGTTTAGTGGGTCCTGGAGTCTAGAAACTTTGCTGAGTTCCATATCTGGCCATAAGGAACTGCTGTCCCCCTTTCTGCTTCAGCCTCTTCTATTCCTACACAGCAGGCTTTTCCAAGGATGAAGGATGAAGGGCCTGAATATCAATTCCTTTATCCCTGCCCTGGCAGGAAAGTTGTTCTGTTTTGCACTTGGGGAATTTTTTCTTCCCTCTTATGGGAAGTTGCTTCATCATTTTCCCAAAATATATTGTACCTCTTGTTTAAACAGGGTTCCCTTCAAGAGCTCCAGAGCCTGCAGCGGGGGTGGGGGTGTTGTGAAATCCTTTGTTTGATGTTTGGATGCAAATTGAAATGGGAGCTGTCTGTAGGCAGAAATCTTGGAGTTTTCTAGAACTTGGTCAGCTGAGAGGTGTGGGGAGAGGAGACTCCCTGGGAAACAAGAGTTGGGGCCTTTTAAAGCGTTTTCCTTGTCCATGTTATGAGAGGTACCAGTCCTTCTGGACACATTCTCCGTCAGGTACTTATCCAGCTTCTTAAATGTGCTCAGGATGGCAAAGGTGGGCACTCTGCCCTTTTGAAGAACTTGTGGTACCATGGAGAGGCAGGTACCCACTCATCTTTAGGAAGGGGTGGAAATAGTGGTATGTTAACTGTGTGCTAGATTATATAGACCTGGACACTTTAGTTCAGAGAGGAAAGAAATTCCTGTAGAAGAGGATTGGCCTTGTATCTGGGGCCAGGTTTGAGTTGTTTGGGGAAAAAATGGTGGCTATTAAGAGAGAGAGTTAAGATCTAGAAGATTGCTAAGGCCATGATCACGGAGGAATAAGGAGAATAGGGGTAGCTTAGTGGAACTTCATGTTGGAGAAATGGAGCAAGCCAAAGTGTGGAGAGACTTGATATTCAGCAGAAACACTGGGATGCATAGAAAGAATTGACAGCTATTAGTAGATTCCAAAATGAAAGCATCGTGTGGAAAGATTATCCTGTGAGGGTAAACTGAAGTATGCCCCTAGGTGGGCAACAGAAGGGAGCCCCCACTTTATAGTTTGGCAGGAAATCATGCAGTTAGGCTCTGGGAAGGAGAAATGACCTGGTGGAAAGCCACTGCTTTTTTCTTTTGTCTTGGATAAGTGTGGTCTCCCAGTGAAGGTGGCAGCTTCAATGCCTCGACTGGCCAGCTGAGGCCATAGTTTGTTGCTGGCTGAGTAGGATCTAGTGGGTACCACTCTGAGTAAAGCTTTGACCATGTTCTGCCCTAAGTAGAGGTAATGTCTTCTGGTGGACCTGGTAGAGTAATTTTAGAATGTTGTCATTTTAGAATGAGATTGGACAGGGCTTACTGCCCAAGTCAGAGGGACACTAGTTACCTCCTGCCTAATCAGCAGTAGAAGGGTACTGTTTCCTCAAACCCTTGCCAGTGTTGGGTGGTGTTCCCTTATGTCCTTTACTCTGTTAAAATTTTTAAATGAGGAATTTGAATAACAAATCAAAATAGAAAATGACCAGTAAAAAAGTGGTCTCCTTAATAGACTATCTATCTTGCAGTAAATGGAAATAAGGTGTGTGTGGGGGGGATATCCCAGGGTCTTTACACTGAGCTAGATCTCCAGCCCTTTTTAAAAATTTTGAGGCAGAGTCTTGCTGAGTTGGCCAGGCTGGGCTTGAACTTGCATCCTCCTGCCTCAGCCTTCCAGAATACTAGAATTATAGGGATACACCACCATTCCTGGCTGGGGAAATAAATTTTTATTCAAACAAGCACAAACATGTTATATTTATCCTGAGATCTATTAATTTCCTGTAGAAATGGAGAGTAAATGACTTCCAATAAGGTACTGTCCATAGTTAGAAAATGACAGTTTCCATTATGGCTGCTGCAACTGGGTCTGACTGCCACTTCCAGAGGACTCAACTCAAGTGCTTCACACAGACCCATTGGGTAGCCTTGGGAAATAAGGGGTTCCTCTTTGGGGATCAGCCCAGCTGTTGCCTGGTGCAGGCCAGGCCAAGGCTCTGCTGCCTGCCTTGGCACTCTCTGCCAGGGGGCTTGGGTCTCTATGGCAGAATGGGTGCTAAAGAGTCTTCAGCTTCTGCTACAGATACTGCCTTTAAAGACCAAGGCTTTCTTCCCCCTCTTAAAAGCCACTGTTTTGGATTGCTGCTAAGTAAACTATTCTGAGGTCTTGACTTCCAGTGGTTCTGCTCACATTGTAGAAATCCCAATATAAGTTTTCAAGTTTTTCTCTGTCCTGAGATGAGGAAATTGAGGATATTTGGGAAAGGTTGAGAGAGAAAGCAGCAGGCTCAGCATCCAGTAGCTCGTAGCGTCTGTGCCTTTTGGAAGTGGGTGGGTTTGTTAGGTTTTGCAAGGGAAGGATCCCAAGTATAAATAAATAGTCTAGCCCTAGCGGCGGATGGTATCCACTTGCAGGCAGTATGTGAGGCACATTGAGTGTATTTACCATGGGCCAAATTACTTGCTGTTGGGAGGAATTATTGTGCTGCTAATGTTATTCCACTGCAAGGTCTGGCTGGAGGCATCTGCAGTCTTCAGAGCCCTGATTGTGTGTTTGACGTGTCTGTTCCATCAACAAGGCATAGAGTCTGGGGAAACCCAGGATGAGCTGTCATCCCAAATCACTGGCTCGCGCTGACTAGCTCGTCTTCCCTCAGTGTACTGCTGCAAACCTCAGGGCTCTTCAGAATGCAGGTGTGTGTGCTGAGTGCCAGCAATCCTTATTCTTGGACACGTTCCTCATTTGCTTGCAGGCCTACCTAAGAATATATTTTCTCTAGGCTCACCAAAATGATTCTGGGCCTTTGGGACCAAGGGAGTGAGGGGGCAAGGAAATTAAAAGTGTGTGTGTGTGTGTATGTATGTATGTGTGTGTTGGGGAGCCAGTTCATCTAGCAATCTACTTCTAAACATTTGTCTTAGGAAGAACCTGTTCTCTGGTATATTGTAAATTGATAGCCAGTCGGCTTTGTGTAATGAATTTGAACATTTGTGCAGCAGCTGAGAAAGAACCACTTGAGTGGTCGTGAGGTGTGGCTGCCTGCCAGCCAGCCACGCACCCAGTGGCATCACCCGATGGATATGTGCAGCCGTGTATGCTGCAACAGGAACTTGAATTATTTCACCTTTACTTTTTATAAGGTTGAGTTGCAAATGGAAAAATGAAATTGTTGATGATAGTTACAAGAAAGATAGGAGAGATTTTGGAATTCAGCGAGGGTGCTAGAGGTGGAGAGTGAGCAAGTGTATGTGGAATACTGGTTAACCAAGTCAACAGCTTTGCGTAGCTATAAAGAAGAAAAACAGAGCTAAGGAATCATGTCTAAAATGCCCAGATATGTTGTCCGAGATCGTGTCTTACAGGCAATGTTACTAGTCATCTCATCTTTCTGAAAGCACAACCTTCTTTTTTTTGGTATGGAGATCGAACTTGGATTCTTACACTTGTGAGGCAGGCGGTGGAACCACTGAGCTAAATCCCCGGCCCAACACAACCTTCTTTTAGTAGCATGTAAACTTACTGTTTGACTTTGAAGGACCTTTTCAGGGAAGCAGGGACTACCTTGAACAAGTTCTGCTGTGACTAAGAGTCTTATTTAAAAAAAAAAATCCTCCTTTTAAGTGTAAAGGCCCTTCTAGAACTGTGAATCTGTTCCCTTGAACACATTACATATTGAACTTGTCTCTGCATGTATTAATGACCCCATTGTTCTCATTTATATGCTAATTTGTGTCATCTTTTTTGTGCTTAGCTACATTTAACCTTTGATTTTTAAGCTACAAGATGAGCTTTTATTTAAAAGGCTGCCCTGCTCAAAGATTACTAGCCTTCTGTAACTGTTAAGGGCCTACATTTGGAGAATTAAGAGTAAAACAACCACCATAAAGTGTGCCAGCGTCTGGACTGTGAACTTTTTTTCTGTTTTTTAGTCTCAATCTCTGACTTCATGGGTATAGAGTTGTTATGTACATGCTGTAAACAACAAAGTTTTTAGGAAAAACTAACCAACATCCCACACTGGACTACCATTGTAAGAGAGAAAAGAAAAATCTTTCTAATTATAGCAGTGTTCCAGGCTTCTTGTATGCCTGGCTGGCCACCACATGGAGTTGATAAGCATACAGTGTCTTTCATACTTGCCTTTACAACATGTTAATTAAGAGTATTCAGCTGTGGCACCAGCTGGGGATGTCTGGCTTTGTGGAAGATTGCAATTAGATGCTTTATTTTCTATTTTCCTTTTCCCTTTCAACTTTGGTGGAATGCCTTTGAGTAGGGGCTTTTAGTCTCAGCAGTATAAATACTTTAATATGGCTAATTGTGTAATCATACAGTTATATTCCTCTGTGTACACACACGTCATTTTATGGATTTTTATCTCTTTTAATACATGAAACATCTCGCTTGCTTTTTGGTTGGAGCCAGACTCCTGTGTGCATTAGGCAGGAAGAAGAGGAGAACCAGAGGCATTTAGTGACTTTCATCTGATAAGTACCTACCCTTCTGTCCCTCTCCCTACCCCCATTATGGGCGTGTCCTTTAGCTCCTAAATAATTAGCATCTCAGTTTCCTAGAAAAGTCAAGGTAATTTATAAGATTGGATTTTATAGGGCCAGGGATTTAGCTCGGTGGTTCTGCCTCCTGACTCGCAAGTGCAAGGACCCGAGTTTGATCCCTGGTACCAAAAAAAAAAAAAAAAAAGATTGGATTTTATAATTCTCTATTAATTTGCAAGTGCAGTCTTTCAGGCTGTATAGTGTTATCTTTCCAGTCTGCTGTTCAGGCAGGCAAAGGGCATGAGCCTGGATGTGAGAGCCCTGCATACAGTCACAATGGGACCTATTGATTTCTGGCATTCAGCTTGTGCATAGAGGACCTGTGAACCCAGCTGTTAGTTAAGCCATGACCTGGGAGCAGCTGCTTTCTGGGATCTAGTTCTCCAGGGATCGACCATCTGCTGCCATGTGAGAGAACCTTGGGCATGAAGCTGACCATAAGACAGCTTTGTATTCCTTTTCTGTGTGCCAGCCCCTTCAGTTCTTTCCTGTCCCCTCTCACCTAGGCAAACCAAAGAAGGAAGATGAATCTATATTGGAAAACTCATGATTCTTCTCTGTTCTTCCCCTTTCCCTATTTTACCCCTGCAGCACTTCTAAGCTCCAGTGGAAAATACTAGTTTCCAGGGTAGGTAGGCAAATTTATAAATATGGCTTGTTTCTTCAGCAGAATTAGTACTAGTGGGCAAGCTTTAATTTTATTGGAAATAGCATGGCTTTTCATTTTAGGGCTGGAAGTGTCCTTAAAAATCTCATCACATGGAAGAGGAACCCACGAGTTTACATTTTTACCCTAGCCTTTACAGCCTTCCTTGGTGACAGTTTAATGTTTCAAAATCTCCATCCCCTGCTACTTCCCATATATAAACCAATTGTTCTTCTTTCTCTCCCTTTGTTTGTGCCCTTATCTTCCCCTCCTGTGTTCTTCCCACTCTCTTTTGTCTTGGTTGCAATCCTTTATCCTGTGGTCACAATCCTACTTTCTGTCAAGTTGGAGCTCTAATACCATTTCTTCTGTCCTCTGGTCTCTTCCCTACTGGATTAATCCTCTTTTAGTACCTGCTGTGGTGGTCTGTATTTATTCCTGTTATGGTCACTTATTAGGAGGCTCCCAGAGAACAGGGCCAGTCTTTTTCTTCATTGCACTTGCCTACCTCCATTGCTGTGCTTTGGTAATTAGTAATGTCTTGTCAAGAGAATAGATGGAGAAATGTAATCCTTATGAACTCTGAGAGACAAACAAAGTAGGCATTACTATTATTATAACTAGTTGGAGCTCATTATCTTTACCCTGGAGAAACTGGTGTTTCCTCAAGGATGGACCCTCTATTATTTGCTCTTGTATTTCTAGTACCACCCTGGCACATAGTAGGTGCTAATAGTTAATATACTAAATTAATGAAGGAATTTTTATTAGGAACGTGAAAGCCTAAGACAGTAAAGTTTACACTTGTAAATGTTTTTTACTGTCTTCTGGATGAAAGTTACTAAAGTCACTCTTTGAAGGGCGAAAGATTAAAGGGTATTTCTCTTCACTGATGGGACATTTGGGCATAGCTATCTACAGACATGCTGAATCTGTGGAGGCTACACCAGCTACTATCTTCTATGGCTTACCAAATGTGGCATCCCAGCTACTCTGGAGGCTGACTCAAGAGGATCATGAGTTTGAGGCTAGGCTGGGCAGCATAGTGAGAACCTGTCTAAGGAAAGAGGCTCGCCACGATCAAGGGTCAGAAGACACAATAGGTAACAGAAACACAGTCCTCAGCCTGATAAATAAAAACATATTTGAGACTCCATCCAGGTCCAAGGCTCACAAGTCAGTATTTCAGGAGTTGCTTTATGTAACAATCACAGAGCCAAAACAATATGCCAGATACAGGTTGATAAATACAAGTTAACATTATAGGTAAGTCCTAAACCTTGAAGGACAGGTGCCTTGCTTTGGACTTTGTAGCAAGTTAGGATTCCTGTCTCTAACAGATCTTTAAAGAGGCTATGTGTGGCTTTCCCAGAGAAAAGCAAGGTCAGGATTCACAGGAAAGAGTGTAGGAGGAGCAAGGGTTATCTGCTAGGAGCATTGTGTGCTAAGCAGCCCTTCACATCCCTGGCTTCCTGTAGGCTGATGAAAGGGAAGGAAAAAAAAAAAACACCTGGGGAATCCTACTCCTTCCTGCCTACGATCAGCTGGTGAGAGCTCTGGTTAGGAAGGTACAAAGGAAATCATGACAAACTGCTTTAAGTGTTTAAAGAAGCCTATCCTACATAAGATGGAGATGGGAGAACATCCAGCACATTGGATTTTGTTGCTTTTGACTCTGCTCGCTGGTACACCTTGATCACAGCATTCCTAATAATTGTTGGTTCAGAAGTGATAAAGAAAAGACATGTAGGGCCAGGAATTTGACTCAGTGGTTTTGCCGCCTGCTGCGCAAGCTCAAGGACCCGAGTTTGATCCCCGGTACCAAAAAAAAAAAGAAAAAAAGAAAAGACATGTAGTCCTGGCAGCTTCAGCCACTCCCTGCCCGCAGAACAACTAGAACCTTTTTTTGTCCCTGCCTCATTGTATAATCCGGGCCTACCACAAACCCCACAGATTGTACAGAGCTCATTTGGTGGCATGCCCTAGCCAGTGATAGCAAACCTGTTAGAGCTTTCAGTAATAACAAACAGCCGGCTGCGGCATGTGTGCCATAGGTTAGCCACCACCACCTAGACCCAGTCACATCTGTTTCTTCAGAAAGACCACCTAGACTACCCTTCAACCACTGGTGAGTGCTTTTCAAAGACCTATGTATGGTGTTCTGCTGGGTGTAGGCCACTGCCTCAGTGGATCTCTGCAACCACCCATACATAATTAGAGTTTACCAAGTGTTGATCATTCTTTGCAGTTACCCAGGCCTCTGTGAGTACCAGTGGCCTCATGAAGACCTGGGAGAAGCAATCACTGCCTGGCTCACTGATAACACGTAGCAGGGGCTGTTAATTTGGGACTTTGGCAGAGATACTCCAGTGGACTTTGTGTGTTTTGGGTAAACTGGCAGACAGGTAACCCTCTAATTTCAGGCCACATCTGGATTCTGCATTTAGTGGCAACCTTTCTTTCATGTATCACTCTTGAAGACTTGCGTTCTCACTGAAAATGCCCCCATATCTTTTCTAATTGGAGTTTTGTTATCTGTGATCTGTAAGTAGTTCCATTTGTAGTGCAAAGAGATTAGTGAAGAAACTGACTAACCTTTCTCTCCTTCTGTGGGAAAATGTGGCTCACTGAGATATGAACCTCTGTGTGTAAGTAAACTCTCCAGTTCATATTCTTTTCCATACAGGAGTTATATCAGCTTTGCCCATGTCATTTACCTCCATGTTTCACTTTGCAGGTCTTGATTTTTGCAGGTAAGATTTTCCAGTGGTGTCTGTAGTCAAGCAGCTTTCCTGTAATAGGCAGAAGGGCAAACCAGAGTTGGAATCAACTTACTGAATTTTTCAGAGCCTTAGTTTCTTCATCTGAACGAATTGAGTATTATACTGCTTTCCTTTTAGGGTGGGAGAATGTTGAGATCCTAATGTAATACCTGGTACAAATGTTACGTTTCTTCCTCTACCCTGGTGGAGAACAGAGATCATATATTTGTTTTAAATTGGAATGTTTGCTTCTTGAAGGCCTGTTGTGTTTACTTGGAACTGGATTTGACCTTAGGAATTACTGTTAATGGTAGAATTAGAAATGAAACCAAAACTTTGACCTTTGCACCCTGGAATCAACTGTTTTGAAGTCTAAGCCCTCAGTTAATTATCACCAGCTAATAGTTACCCCAGAGGTTGGTCTGTGCCTCAACAGCTGATTGGAGCACTCCTGTAGAGGACCAACTTGCCTTCTGCAGATGAGGAGTTGGGCCAGAACTAGGCAGCCTGAAGCAGATGAGACTAGATAGCCTTTATCGATAAGGGAAAAATAAAATTTCTCACTTTCTCTTAATCCTTCTCTTCCACTCTCAAGTCAAACATGGTAACATGTATTAACACATGGAATAGCCTGGCTCCCTAGCTTTGCAGTAGTCCTGCCATTCTGGGGTGGGAGTAATTAGGGGCCAGCTTTGCTCTGTACATTCTGTACTACTAGATGGGTGGTGGCTTCAGCACTGACTGCTGTAGGCTTGGACCTGGAGCGGCAGGATGAAGGAGAATGTCCTCCCACCTGCCTTTTCCTTAGCAGTCATAACAGTTTTCGGGGAGAGGGCCCAGCCCCAGCAGGCAGCCTGTTGCTCGGGGTCCCTGAACTGTGAGCACAAGGGGAGGTGAAAGGGTAACAGGCCATATGGAGGCCATTTGTCAGCCAAGAGCTGCCTAGCTGTACAGCTGAGAAGGAAAGTGGGAAATGGAACTGACTTATTGCTAAGCTGAAGCAAGGAGAAAGAAAAAAAAAATCTCTCAGAGTGCTCATCTTGCCCTCTCTCCAGATATCCAGAAATTTCTGAAACAGTCCTTTTCCTTTTGTTTGCTAAAGCCTTTGGCCTGCCTCATTCCAAAAGATCAGAGATAAGGGTTTAATTTGCTGTATAAAATTTATTAGTGCCCATTATGTGGCAGACATGGTACAAGACACTTTCACATATGCCGTTTCATTAGTCTGTTCAAAAACCCCTGGGGCGGGATATTGCTGTTGGGGAGTAAGGCTCAGACAGGATTGTTGACAGGCCGCAGAGTGAGTCCCTGGGTCAAAGCTAGATTCATTTATCTGATCCCTTGTGGCCCAAACTCTTTAGGTACGGAGTGTATTTTCATGGTAAGATACTAATGTAGAGACTATAAGATGTAGCCTGGAGAGGGAGTCGCTTTGCTTTGTTATTGACTCATCACAGATCAGAAGCCACTGTGGCCCAAATTTACAAGTGGGCAAAATTCTGCAAGTCAGGGCAGTTTTCTGCTAAACATCTACTATCTGCTAGATTCTATGTCAAATGCCGAGGATACAAAAATGAGAACAATGCCCTGCCCTGCTGTGTGGGTGGGTATGTAAATGGGAGAAGGGTTGTGAGAAAGTGATTGCAGAGGTGCAGTTATGAAGAGGAATAAAGATGTTGTGAGAACACGGAGCAAAAATATTAAAGCTGCTGTTTATTGAACACTTTGTGTGTGATAAAGTGCCAGATACTTGTCTTGTGGAATCCTGATTAATCTGTGTAGCAACTAAGTGAAGTAGATAGCTTTTATGTCCTCCTACAGATGAGGAAACTAACAGATCTGCCCCAGATTGCAATGTGGTATGAGACCCAGGCATCTAATTTCAGGCCCATGCTGGCTGGCTCTGCCTGTGCTGCTCCTTAGTGCTCTGGCCAAGCCTGGGGAGATGTCCCGGGAGCAGTGGCCTTGGAACTTTGGTTCAGAGAAGGGTGGGGCTCCCACTGACTCTGTGCTTTCAGACCAGGAGTTCCAGGCCCAGGAGAGGAACATTTTTTTCTAAATGACTAAGGACTTTTGTGACTCTTTCCAAGTGACAACAGCATCCATGTTTGGGGCAGTAAAGAACATAGTTTTCTGCGGGTGTGGTGATGCATGCCTATAATCTCAGGATTTAGGGAGGCTGACGCAGGAGGATTACAAGTTTGAGTTCCACGTTGGCATCTTAGCTAGACCCTGTTTTAAAACTAAAAACAAAATAAGACACAGTACTGAAAACAACTGAGCATGTAGATCAGTGGTAGAGCATGGCTTTTTGATCTCCTGTACAGGGTGGGGGTGGGGCAAGGCCTCTTTTTGGCTCTGCCACAGCTGGCTGTGAGATGGAGAGTGAGGGGCCCAAAACGAGCTGAATGGGCCCTGAGACAGACCTGCCTTCAGTTGCTGCTGTCCCAGAGCAACCTTGGGCTGGGCCTTTTAGGGTAATAGAAGTGGGAGCTGGGGGGAGGGGGGCTAACTCTGAGGGAGGGAAGGGCAGAGGAGGATGTATTTCTTCCTGTGTTCTCCCAGCCCAGCGCCGCTGCCCCACCCTCAGAAAGGCTTAAGGGAGGGCAGGCTGACCCTCCCCCAGCGTGTGGGAAGTTCTCATGAGCAAAGGGATCCTGGCTGGACAATGGGCTTCCTGTCTCACTGCTGGGAAGGTTTGTCTCACCCGAGAAGAAGGTTGCGAAAGACATGAGAAATCACCTCTCTTCCCTCTCACTGCAGCTTGTCTTAGATTTTTGCCTGTTCGGATTGAGGGTCAGGAAGGCGAAAGACGTCTGGGAGAGTCATGGGCAGAAGGAGCCCTGGGTATCTCTTTAGTAATTGGACTCCTGCCTGTTTTCCTGCTCCCACCAGATTGCAGCAAGAATCTGCTCAGTTGAGGGAGCCTGTGCATGCAGGAGGCTTCTCCAGCCCTCCTGCCCTGTGCTCAGTTTGAAACCACATGGTTGTAGGACATTTACAAATGAATCCAAAAGGTGATGAGGCCAGCCACCAGCCAACTTCTGACAGATTTTTGAAAAGGTTCTGGTTCATTGCCTTCATGTATTGAAACTGAGGCCCAGGGAGATGATTGTCCACAGGCAATACCCAGATTGTCCTTGTCACTATACTTCTGCCCACTGAGGCTCCCTTGGCAGGTTAAGGTTGTGGGAGGAGAACCTGGATTCCAGGACACTGTGATATGCCCAGTGGCATGGAGTCAATGAAGTCGGCTTTCCTGGGTTCCAGTCCTAAGTGTGCCAACTTACCTGCTGGGTGACCTAGAGTAACTGTTTTTATCTCTTTTACTCTATTTGCTCTTTTGTATAATGTAAGTGCACATTTCTTATAGTTTTTTTCTCCCTCTTTTTCAGTTTTTTGAGGACAGGTCTTGCTATGTAGTCCAGGCTGGCCTGAGAACTTTATGTAGTCCATGCTGGCCTCAAACTCAAGATCCTCCTATATCAGCCTCTTGAGTGCTGAATTATAGCCATGAGCACCATGCCAAGATTTTACATGTGTAGGGTGTGTGTGTGTAAAGTTTCAAGTTTAAATGTAAAGTGCTTGAAATAGAACCTGACATGGCCAGTATGCATCACCTGTTGTTATAGAGCTTTCTAAAGGAGGCCTCAGAAGAAACCTTTCACCATAATCAGATGGTCAGTTTTTCTCCCTCTTCGTATTTGTCTGGCATGCTCTAATTCCAGTCTGCCTAGGAGACTTTTTCTAATTTATTATGGGAAAATTGCTTCCCTTTGAATTGGACAGTTCATACTAGATTATGACTTTACTTTTATGTACAAAATAGCTAAATGTTTCCAACCTCTAGGCCATGCATCAGGGATGAACCACAGGAAAACCTAGTAGGTTTTCCTAGAGGCTTGCTCTCCTCAGTAGGCCCAGCCTAACTTAGTAGCCAGACCTGCAGCCTAGGAGCCGCTGTGCCCTTTGAATCCACCTCTGCCGTTTATACTTGTGTCCTGGGGCAAATCGCCTAACTCATCTGTGCCTTATTGTTCTCATCTGTGGAAAGGAGAAGATAGAATGCCTGCTTCACATAGAACTCAGAAGAGTACTTGGACAAGTAGTGTACTCTCTGTTTACAGTAGCTACTGTTTTCCTTGTCTTATGACCAGAACAACACACAATATTCCAATACACGTATACATACATTGTATAATGTCCAAATCAGGATAAGCAAATCTATTTCTTCAAACATTTATCATTTCTTTGTAATAAAGACATTCAAAATCCTTTTTTAAGGCTTTTTTGAAATATATAGTACATCATTATTGTCTGTAGTCATGCTACTGTACAATAGAAAACCAGAACTTATTTCTCCTGTCTTACCTGTAAAATAGTGTCCATTTTTTGGGGGCCTCAGGTCCACCTGCTCACCATTCAAAAGCCAATACTTGAGACCTAAGAATTGGTAGGAAGCAAGTCCGTTTTATTCAAGGGTTTCTGTCCTGGACAGTGAGGAAGGAACTATTGTTTCCTCAAAAGGCCATCTTGGAATATTCAGATACATAAAGGGGATCTTGCAGGGAGAGGAAAGAGGCTGAGGGAGCAGTGAGCAAGGTGACACTGGGGAACATGCTGGGCACATGTCACCAAGGGGCAGGTGGGTCAATCTCTCTTTTGCCCCCTCTCTCCCTCCCTCCTCCCCTTCCTTCCTCCGTCACCCCCATCTCTGGAATATTGCAGTGGACCTTGATCTCTTGGGGCTAATTCCTATAGTTCTTTAGATGGACAGGTCACTTTCTTGTAAGTTAAGCCTCTGCAATGTACATACTTTCTGTTAGTTGGTACACAAAAATAAAGAATAAGGAGGGGCATGACATACTCTGATGTAATCTGAAGGTCACCAGATGTTCTGGGTTCTATAAATGTAAAGAGATTATTTATCAGTTAATGACCTAATCATTTAGGTGCTGCCTCTCTTTAGAATTTAGAATGGTGGACAAAGGAGGTAAAGTAACCTTGCAAAGGACAGCTCCTAAAGGAGTGGCTACTGTTACTTGTCAACCAAGCTTTCCTGTCCTCTCTCCCCCTCTACTCTCCCCAGCCTCTACTAACCACTATTCTGTTCTCAACTTCTGTGAGGTCAACTTTTGTAGGTTCTAAATATGAGTGATAACATGTGGTATTTGTCTTTCAGTGCTTGGCTTATTTCATTTAATACAGTGCTTTGTGTTTCCATGTGCATGTTGTTGCAGATTACAGGGTTTCATTTTTATGGCTAAGTAGTATTCCATTGTGGATACGTACATTATCTTTATTCACTTGTCAAGCCGGTGGAGACTTAGGTTATTTCTGTTTCTTGGCTACAGTAAATGGTGCTACAGTAAACGTGAGAGTTCCAGTGTCTCTGACATGTTGATTTCATTTCTTTTGGATATGTATCTGGTAGAGAGATCACTGGATCATATGGTCGTCCCATTTTTAATTTTTTGAGAAACCTCCACATTTTTTTCTCATAACTTAATATTTTCACTTTACAGTGGATTTATCAGAATGTAACCCTGTGTTGTGTTATATAAAAATATTATCAAAGTTAACTTTACCCATTTCCTTTTATTAAAGGATAATTTAAAATTACCTGTGTGCCTACATTACATTGCTCTGGACAGTACTGTACTAATCTGTGATTTCCCTCCATCCCTTCTGCCCCACTCCACTTAGTTTTTGCTCCTGTTTTTCTTCTTTGCTCCAGGCTCTCACAGTCTGGTTGCCAGACAAATGAGGTTATCTCTGCTCAAGGCACCCCAGGCTCATAGAAAAACTTGCCTTTGAGCAGCTTGTGTCATCTCCTTGACTGACTTTTAGAGTTGGCAGCATGTGTGTCTGTGTCGCCTCTTGGTCCTACACTCTTTGAGGGTGTGGTTCTGTCACACTTACCTGGAGCCCTCCCAGGGGGTCGTGAATGGAGAGGGCCTGCTCTGTTTTCTGGAATTCCCCCGTAGCCCCTCAACTACTGTGCTCACACCTGCGTAGCTGATGCAGTGGGTGGATTCCAGGAAAGCTTCTCTTGACTGTCTTTGCTTTCAGCACCTTCACTAAGCACCTGTTTCTCCTTGCTCCCTTGGGTCCCATATGTTCACACATCTTAGTGTAAGGCTACATTATTTCAGACCTGTGAGTGAACTCATGAGACAGCAGTTTCTACAGCCCTCAGTTTCTGTGTTTGGAGAGCTCTTCTGTTGTCTTCTGAGAATGCACCAGATACTTAAATGTCCTCTGCCTCCTCTGCTCAACTCTTTAACCCCTCAGAGGCTCCAGGCATGGGGCCTCTGACTCCCCACACCTTATTTTGAAGGGGCTTGAATGTTTATTTCTTTGTTAAATGTAGCACTTTGACCTTGGGCCCTTTCTTGGAGCTTGTTTTACTGTGCTCCTTATGAAGTGTTATAAAAGTTTCTTTGGTTTTAATTTGCCTTTTTTTCCTCAAAGACTGGACCCTAAAACAACAACGCATAAACAGAATAGAGCCAGTAAGGGTTGTGGTTGGCTTCTTAGGGGTGTGTTAGGCTGAGATCCTGGTGGTGGGATCCTGCCAAGGTCATTTGCACCCTCAGCTGGTTGGCTGGACTTGGCCTGGATGCCTACTGAGCCCCCGGCCAAGGATTCCCTCCCCCTGCCTGTGCTCACTGCAGGCCCACTGCCTGTGGGAGTGGGAGACAGTGGAATGCAAAGAGGAGCTAGAGGATTTTCCCTGTAAAGTTAACTGCTTGGTCTTTCTCTCCTTTAAAAAGTATGTAGCATTGTCAAGTCACATGTTTTATTGCCTTTCTGATTATGATCAGAGCTTGAGATTCTCTCTGCAGACTTGGAGTTGTCAGAGAATGACCTTGCTGTGCAGATTGTCAGCATCTGCCCAGGAGAGTGGCTTCTGGCAGCTCCTGGATGATTTTGTTGGCTATGTGGGTTTTGCTCATCCTTCTGTTAACCCAAGGCTCACTGAGAGGGTCCACCTCACATCTGCCTTCAGCTGAACTTTTCCATGCTGCTCTTTGGGGAAGAGGATCTGAAAATGACCTTGCCTCCTTTACTTATGTTTTGATCCTTTCTTCTAAGCTCTTTATTTTCTTCCTTGAAACCGGGGAGGCATCTCATGATGCTGAACCTGCCATAATTCAGTTTATTTTATGTGACCTTCTGGAATAAGCATAACATTTTTTTGTTGTTGTTTTGAGTTTATTTTACCATACTAGGATTGCTGTACTGCTGACGTAATCTAAAGGGACTCTCGACCTTTGGCCTACCTCTGGTCTGTTAAACTCAGCTCCACTTGTAATGCTAACCTTCTAAGAACCTTCAGTGGCTCCTTTCCCTTTGAATGTCTACAAAATGTTTTCATCACTGTTCAAGTTTTTAACTTGGGGGGCCAAATTTTCCTTATTAATGATCTCAGCTAAACTGGGCTACGTGGTATTCTCTGCGTTTGACCTACACCTCCCTACTTCAGTGCATTTACTTCAGATTGCCGCTTCCTTTCCTGATGAAATGGAGCCGCATCTGAGGTGCCATTTCCTCCCTAGCCACCCAGATCTCCCACACACAAGATGTATTGTCTCCTGCTCTTGACTTCCTCCCTTGAAGCACGAGTCACACTCTTTGATGTGAATTGCAATAAATCTTCAGGAGAATTTTTTGAAAGAGTGTGGAAGAAGCCAGTGTAGTGCCTTTGGAGAGTGTAGCTGAGTGGCTAAAACATGGGAGAGAGGCTTTTCACTTTGCATCCTTCCTTTTGATTTTTTTTTTTTAACCATGTATGTACATTTCCCATGAGGTTTTTCGGGTAAAAGTATTTAAGTAAAACCCAATCCTTAAAACATTACAAGACAGTATTGTAGAGTATGCTTATAACCTCCAAGGAGGGAATAGTATTCTTAAACCAAACCAAAAACCTAGACACAGTGAAGAAAACGATTTTTTAAATGTATGCATATGTTTGTCATACCCCTATTTGGCTACAAGTACCTGAGGTACTTATCTTTTTATCCTTCTTCAGAGCTGTAACACCATGACCCCATACAGAGTAATCAATAAATATCAGTTAAAGCAAAACTAAATTGAATTACAAGTTGTTTCTTTGTAGACCTCACTTTCCTCACTTCTAAAATGAATGCTAGGTTACCTCTGGGCTGTAACTCTAAGGTTCTGTGGATTTGTGGGTTTTACAGGCAGAAATATGCAGCAGAGTAGGAGTGGTCTTAGAATCAGCAGCTCTTCCTTCCCAAGAAGAGACCGGACCCAGACCGCCCCCGCAGCACACTGGCCCAGTGTGCCACTTCTGCCTGCTTTCAGGAGCTACCCTGGAGTGCCTGGCATTAGTTATGCCGGGGAAATGAAGCCATTAGACACAGATTGAGGGGAGTTGAGGTTTGTGACAGGCTTGCTGCCCTGAACAAAAGAGGAAACGTGAAGGTGTAAAGCAGTTTGCTGGCCAGCTCTCTGAACTGCTTGGCCACAGCCTTGAGAGCACCAGGAGTGTTTGCCCCTGCTTGCCTCCAGTGTGGGACTCGGAGCCAAGTGGCCAGATTGGAACTGTGTCTTTCAGGAGGACTGGGGTAAGGTGAGGGGGCTTATTTGGGCTCATCATCTAGTTTTAGAGAAACTGCTAGACTTCTCTTTTGGGTCCCTTGGCACCCAGCTTGGTTGTTAAAAGCTTTTTGTTCTTTGAGACACGATCTGGCTGTGCAATTTGAGCTTGCCTTGAACTCATGATCCTCCTGCCTCAGGCTCCCAAGTGGTGAGATTACAGGCATGTGTCACCACATCCGGCTTTATTAACAGTTTTTGTCAAATGGTAGGGCTAGGGGTGTAGCTCAGTGGCAGAACATGTACCTAGCATGTGCGATGCCCTGGCTTTCATCCCCACCACCATCAAATGAATAAATAAATTGAAATGAAAATGGCGTCGTCTCCCCATCTTCAGTGATATGCAGCATGAGGGCAGGGTGCCTTTCTGCTGGCCTAGTATCCACCCCAGCCAGCTTTATAGCATTCTTGAGTGTAGGGAGGTGGATGCTGGAGAGAGTCCTTCAGGACACATCTGACCAAGGGCAGTCAGTGGAGCTTGCAGATGGGAGTGAGCCAGTGCCTTATCTTGGACAGCCAGGCACTATAGCATGACTACCAGTCGCTCCAGGCCTGTTAGAGGGAGTAAGAGAAAATGACCGTTTTTGATTCTCATACAGATGTCTTTGTGATACTCAGGGTGGTGAATAGGATATGATCAGCAAAATTGAATTTTCTTTGGAAAACTTGGACTATCTTACATTTGGAAAGTGTTGGGAAAGTTGAAGTTCTTGGGAACCTGCTCACCCTGCCTTCCCCTACAGCCCCACCAAACCCAGTCCCTGTTTGCCACATCCCCAGCTGACCAGTCTGAAGAGGTGTAGGGGATATAGCCTTGACCCATAACATCCTTTATAAACCCCTCAGCTCACAGAATGGGAGTGGCACCTGCTGATGGATAGAATCCAGGTCCCAGGTGAGCCTTCTTCCGCTCGTAAGCTTGGCTAAGTCACTGCTTTTGTAGGCCTCGGTGTCCTTGACTTCAAAGGGGAGAAACTCTATCTCAGAGTTGTAGGGACAAATAAATAAGACAAGGGGTGAAGGTGCTTTTAAAACCAGATCATCCTGCCTGGGTGGGTGAAAAATGTGGGACTTACTATGAGATAGAGACAAGTGATGTCACTGCCAGTCAGAGAATGAAAGGCACCCAGGGACTTGGGAAGCCTCCCAGAAATCCACTCTGAGGCTGAGAACACACATTTTTATTTTACTATGGAATTCCTTCTGGCATTGATATCTGAAACGAGCCTAATATTTGCCCCTCACTGGCTGGCAGTATTTTATCTCCTTTTACTCTGACTTACTGTGCTAGGAGTTTTTTTAGAGTCATGTCACAGTTGCAGTAGGTTCAAGACATTGTCAGAGAGGACTGGGATTTAGCTCATTGGCCCCACGCCTGCCTTGCAAGCGCAAGGTCCTGAGTCTGATCCCCAGTACCACCACCACCGAAAAAAAAAGACATTGTCAGAGTTGCCTGTTCAATATGGAGGCAGCTCTCCTGAGATATGGTCAGGGAAGGGGTAGGAAATGGTGTGAGTGACCAGACTTCCCTTTCTATCAGTGACAGCCTGAATTCCAGGCTTTGTCTGCTCTAAATGTTGGCTCTTTGCCCTTCACACCAGGTCTTTCAGAACAGCGTTGTCAAGTGGAAACACTGAAAGTTTCACCATGGTACCACCACCCTCTCTGTCTTTGCAGTGTGTCCCCTGCCCCCGGAGCCAGAAAATGGTGGCTACATCTGCCACCCCCGACCCTGCAGAGACCCCCTGACAGCAGGCAGTGTCATTGAATACCTGTGTGCAGAAGGCTACATGTTGAAGGGGGACTACAAATACCTGACGTGTAAGAATGGCGAGTGGAAGCCAGCCATGGAGATCAGCTGCCATCTCAATGAGGGTCAGTCTGCAAATCAGAAGGAGTTGCTCTGGGATTCTGCTTTCTGTCACCTCCTGGGAAGTGGTGCGTGCTTCCTGCCGAGTACCTTTGGCTGTGCTGTGGCATAGCCAGCTTGCCCTGCAGCCTCCCTTCCTTTAGGATTTTGTGTCTTTGTGGAAGACATTGAGGTTGGTGGTGTGTGTCCCATTGTATTCCACTGAGGTACTGAGGGCCTCCCATATCTTCACTGAGGCATCTGCTATGCTGTGTCAAGTCCCTTTGATGTTTAGGATCTCCTTGGCCTAGCCAGTGCTCGTGACCTTTGACTGTGTTCTGCTACTACAATGAACATAATGCTGACACCTTCCCTAGTGTCTCTTTCATTCCATTTTTCCTTGAATGGAAATGGATTGTTTTGTTATGGGGCTACAGGCCAGCTGGACAGAAGCCCCCTCTTCCCTCCTGTTTCCTCCTGTCTTACATGACAAGAAAATCCAGCTGTCTGAAGGGAAGTGTGTGTCATCTGGTCATCTGACACCCCAGAAAAGAGAACCAACCTGAGGTCTACAACCATAGCTTCAGGACTAGGGTGGGCTTATTACAGCCCAGTACTTCTAAATTATCCCACCACATGAGGAAAAACATGGGTGGACTCGTGGTGGAATGATGTGTTCATTTTAGTGAACATTAAGTTCAGCAGCCTGTTACTGGGGGTGGGATCAGAGTGGTTTATAGAGATAAGATCTCCAGAGTTAATGAGTTAGATCTAGTTAGATGGACCTCAAAGGCTGGAGTTGAGGGGAATTTTTTATTCAGGAAACAGGAGAGGGAAGTGGTCCCTTTCCCAGAGCACTGTGTGTACATATGCAGCTCTACGCTGCTTTCCCGAAGAGGCCCTGCTGTAGGATGCCTCTGTGTGGCACCAGGCAGGGGGCATTTGACTGCGTCAGCTGTGGGGCCTGTGTTTTATGTCTGGACATCAAATTCTTCTGATGGAGGCTTGTTTCCATAGACAAAGAAACCCACACATCACTTGGAGTCCCCACGCTGTCCATTGTGGCTTCCACTGCCAGCTCCGTGGCACTCATCCTCCTCCTTGTGGTGCTGTTTGTGCTGTTGCAGCCAAAGCTGAAGTCTTTCCATCACAGCAGGTAAGCCTGGAGCCATGCTGCTTTGGGGCAGGCAGCAGGCATTACTATGGGGCTCGCCTCTGCCTGGCTGGGGGAAGTTGGAGGCCTACAGCTTCCTCTGTCTGTGTGTCCTAGGGAAAGGGCGGGGGAGGGCCCTGGATGTGTGTAGTACAATGCTCGTTGCTTTGCATACATTAGTAGAGCTGACATTTGAACCCAGATCTGTTCAGCTGCAAAGCCCTGTCATTTCCTCTCATCAGTGCTTCTTGGATTATGGTTCCAGCAGCATCAGCATCCCTGGGAATTGTTAGGAATGCATATTTCCAGGCCAGAGTGCATATCATCTGAAGCTGTAGGGCTGAGGCCCAGTAATGGGGCTCACAAGCACCTTCAGGTGATGCCAGTACACATACATGGATGCACGGCGGGCAAAAAAAACCACCCCAAATTCTGTAAAATGCTCCAGGTTTGGAACTTATAGACAAGGACCAGCCTCAATTTAATCTATACTAGTGATGGTGAACCTTTTAGAGCTTTCAATGATAATAAAACAGCTGGTTGTGGTACACGTGCCATAGGTTCGCCACGCTGATCTATAGTATGTGAGATTTGTATTTTTTCCTTTTGTTTTGTTTTGTTTTGTTTGAAGGGATGGAGGTGCAGTTATATTTAAAGGTTGTTAATAGAATAGAGAAAATTTGATGGGGTTCATTTACTTGAAAGAACTAGCTCTTCCATATAAAGTCAGACTGATGTAATCTGTATTTCATCTAGGTTAAGGAGTTTCATTTCCCCTGTAGGTAACTAGTAAGTCTGTTAAAAGTAACCACCTGATTCTTTTTTGCCTGACTTGAGTAGAACGGAGATTGGTTTTCATTATAGATCCCACTTAAATTTTGTACCATGTATATCTATTACTTTTTATTTTTATTTTTTTGGTACCAGGGATCGAACTCGGGTCCTTGTGCTTGCGCAGCAGGAGGCAAAACCACTGAGCTAAATCCCTGGCCCCTCTATTACTTTTTAAACAACAACACAGATTGTTTTTGAATAACAAAAAGTAAGCACATGCGAGTGTATACACTGCTTTCTCTGCTACCTTGTCAAAGTTTCTTTTCCTTCCCAAAACCTCTGAGCACTTCTTAAGAGTACCATTCTCTCATCCTCACAGTATGTACATTATTTGTATCAGGTAGCCCATATTTTTATCTCTAAGTATAGGTAAGGAACTTGAAAGATTTTTTTTTTTTTGAGACAGGGTCTCATTATGTAGTCCAGGCTGGGTTTCAACTTGCAGCAATCCTCCTGCCTCAGCCTTCTGAGTGCTGGGATTACAGACATGCACCACTATGCCCAGCAAGAGCTATTAACAGTAGCTGACCAGCAGTAATGTGGTCTGGCAGTAGACTTGTATGTGCCTTGGGGTGATGAGCCAAAAGAACACAGCATCACCTGTGTAGTATTCTTGGCAAATATTGACTTGAATCCAATCCTGAGGAAACAGTTAAATGCATCCAGATTGTGGGGCATCCCACAGCTGGCCTGGAGTCTTCTAAAAATGCCAGTGTCATAAAAGAAAAACTTTAGTGGACTGTTTCAGATGAACAGAGGTAAAAGGGACCAGACAGCTAAATGCATTGCATGACCCTTTATTGGATCCTGGATGAAAACAAAGACTGCAGATACATTTTGGGGATGGTTTTGGAAACTTGTATTATACAATGGATTGTAATGTTACATTTCCGGGGTGTAAGGAGGCTGGGGTTATATAGGAGTGGAAGTGCTGAGGGACATCTGTATAGTATCTTAACCTTACTTTCTTTCACATGGTTCATGAGGAAAGTTGTGTGTATGTGTGTAACAGAAATGATCCTCAAAAGGTATCTGTGGGAATAAACCTTACATAAGGAGTAAAAGAAGCAGAGATGTGTACTGTGTCAACACACACCCGTTTATTATGTATCTCATTCATATATGTAGATCAGAAATGTGCAGGACTAAACTGAAGCACTAAAGGATTCATGTTGAGGTAGTAAACTGTTAGAATGTGAATCAAAAGGAGTCGTTTCTGTGTAGGTGATAGTGAGGGGCGGGAGTGACGGGACAGGCTCAGGGTGGTGTCAGTGTGTAGCAGCGTGAGATTCCTGACCTGGTTAGAAGTCTTACACCAGTGTCACTTGGAGCAAACCAGTGAGCTGTATGTTGATTGTCTATATGTTCTTGACTGTACTTGTGTAATAATTGACGTAGTTTTTTTGGTACCGGGGATCAAACTCGGGACCTTGCGCTTGCAAGCAGGCAGCAGAACCACTGAGCTAAATCCCCGGCCCTCATGTAGTTTTTTTTTAAGTTTATGAAATTTTAAGCAAAGTGATTGAGTCAGAAGAACAAATGTTGTTCATGTGACTTCCAGTCCAGAATCCTATTTTGGGACCATAATGTGCTTGCCTCTCTCTTGCTCCTTTGTCTAACAGCTCCGTGGAGACACAATTCATATGGCTCACATAGTTCCCATTGGAAGTGTACAGTGAAGTGGTTTTTAGCATATTCGTGGTGAATGCCACCACCTCTTGTTTTCTTACCCTAGCTGAGCTGAATGGATGGTTCCATTTCTAGGTCTCTAGGCTCTTAGCTTTGGCACAGAAGCCCAGTGCCTGTGTACCCACAAGTTAAGGGCATAGTCTCTGGAAGCAGCTGGAACTGGATTCAAGTCCTAGGTCTTGCCCCTCACCAGCTCTGTGACTGTGGCAATTACTTGACTTCTGGGCATCTACATTCTTACTGAATCCTTATCTGAAAGGAGCCAGGTGAGGATTCAGTGTGGCAAAGTGTTTAAAGCGCTTAGTGCTGGGCCTGGCACACAGTTAAATGCTCAAAATGATGGCTTTTAGCTTCGGGTAGTGGCACATGCCTGTAATCCCAGCATCCTGGGAGGCCTAGGCTGGAGGGTCACACGTTTGAACCCAATTTGGACAATTGAGCAACTTAGACCTTTTCTCAAAATAAATAATGAAAAAGAGGCTGGGATGTGTGAAGGCCCTGGGGTCAACCTCAGTCCAAGAGGGAGAGAAGAAAAGGTGGCTTTTGTTGGTATGATGGTATTTATTTATTTATCTGTGTGCTCATTCTGATTGTCTCTTTGTCTTTTTTTCCCATCCAGGCGTGACCAGGGGGTATCTGGGGACCAGGTCTCCATCATGGTAGATGGGGTGCAGGTTGCACTCCCTTCATATGAGGAAGCTGTGTATGGCAGTTCCGGGCACTCCATGCCACCCGCAGACCCCAGAGTGCCCATCGTGCTGTCAGAAGGAGCTGGGCCCAGTGGGAGGAGCCTGCTAAGGGAGCAGCAGAGCCAGGGGGCCTGCTCCTCTTCAGGTGGTGAGGAGGAGGCCCCCGGCCAGTCAGGACTGTGTGAAGCCTGGGGCTCCAGGGCTTCAGAGACTGTGATGGTGCATCAGGCAGCCACCTCTTCCTGGGTGGCTGGCTCAGGGGGCAGCGGGCCAGCACACAAAGAAGCCACAGATTCAGAGAACAGCGACATACAAAGCCTTTTATCCCTCACATCAGAGGAATACACAGATGGTAAGTGGTCTGTGATGAACAGGATTGTTAGCTGTGTGGAGTCCTTGCCGGGAGTGAGGAAGGATGGTGGGTCTTTCTAATAATTGGTGTGCTTTTGGCAAAGAAAGATATTACCCAGGATATTAGCCTACCAAACAGTTTCACCTTCAGAGCACCAGGTGGGGCCTTGGGCTCTCAATAGAGAGACTTTTCACTGTGAATACTGAGAGTTTGGAGTCTTGGACACTATTCATGGTCACAGGACAGTGCTAAGTAAAAGATGGACAGTTGAGTGGCGGTTGGGCTATCCTATACTTACAAATTTTATGTTCCTGAAAGGTCAGGAATGACAAGGAGACCTGGATTGTATTACAGAGAGAACAGGAGCTGTCTCTTCTTCGGCGCAGAGCAGCTACATCATTGCAAGCAGGGCTCTGCCAAGTACGACACTCCTTAGTTTCTGTGTACTATCTCAGCTCATCCTCACAGTGATCTTGAATGGTAGCTATTTGTTACTGTCCCTGTTTAGAAAAACTGAGGCCCAAAGAGGACAAATCATTGCCCACTGGTAAATGATTGAGCTGGGATTTGAAGTGATGACTCTGGTTTCAAAACCTTCAGTGCTGTCCTGCCTCCCAGGAGACTCCAGTTCATGTGTTGTGAACTGGCCATAGAATGACATTTCTGCCTCCTGACATTTCTGTCTTTGTGGGAGCCTGGAGAGTTTAATCTGGCTTGGCTCTGTCACTTTAAAAAATATCTTCAAGTGGAATCTCAGTGCAGTTCAGGACACAGACTAAATCTAGAAGCTTCCCTTTTGACAGTAATGCCTTCTGCACTTAGAGCCTCCCTAAAAGCCTCAGAAGGAACTTCTGCCTCCTGGGTATGCTGGGTGCACAGTGAATGTCTAAAAGTTGGAAATTCGTAAATACAGATCATGATTTGCCCTCTTTTTTCTCAGTTGGCTAGAGAGATGGCAGGGGACCACTGATTAGTTGCCTCAGGTTGGGTGTGGAAACCAGTGACCCCTGGACTGTTAGTGCCATGTGTTTTAAGATACGTCTAGGAGCAAATAGTAGCCCTCATATTCTGTAAGGGGCTAGGAATGTGCCCTGCTCTTCCTGGGCTGCCTTGCTTTGTTCCTTGGAATGACCAAGCATCTTTTACAGCCCAGCCTGTGTTGGAGCTGAAGGAGGTTTCAGGAGTGACGCGAAGAGAAAGGAAGGGTGCTATCTGCTGCACGGACTGTCAGTTGGAAATGATGATGGGACCCATAGTAGAGAAATCCTGTAGTGGAAGCAGGAATTGTAGAGTTCACATTGAAATAAGGGGCTCAGAAAGCAATACAGGTGATTTAGTGAGTTTGTTGCAGGCCATGCCTGAGCTTACTGGGACTTGAGAGGAAGTCAGGAACATGTGTCTAACCCTACCTCCACCCCCCACTGACATATGAGAAGACTAAAACCCAGAGAACGGAAGTGATTCATCCATTGTCACACAGCTGGCAGATGGCTTTGAGGAGAAGGTGGGACTTAAACAAGGCTTTGTGGCCTCATTCGGGAGTGGTTAGGAGATAAATGGAAGTGGCTAGACCAGCAGAGTAAAAAGAGAGAGGGTTTGTGCTGGTGGGGCCAGAAAAGGTTTGAATACCAGGCTGAGTGTTCAGATCTTAGCACACAGAGGGGAGAGAGCTAGAAAGGCCTAAAAGGGGGCAGGGGATTTTTGACTCCCTAAACATGTAGGTGTGGGCATTTTGTTTTTCTACACTAGGGCCTATTGCAGGGTCAAGAGTGCTGTGGGGAGGCCCCTCTGGGTAACCGCTGTGCTTGCCCTCCTGTCTTCCCACAGATATCCCGCTGCTGAAAGAAGCCTGAGGGCTGCCATGGGCCTCTCTTCTCTGCGAGGGTCTTCTCCGCCCTTCTTCCCACTCCCTGTGGGTTTGAGCACCCTGTACTCCAGCTACCCCACCCAGATATCTGAGCTGCCACCTGTGTATCAGTGTCTCTGAGGGCCTGCAGGCCACCTCACTGGAAACTCAAGGAAGATTCCCGCCATCTGCCTGGACAGCTGGAGCAACTGGCTCTTTGCCTGGCCCAGCCTTCCCATCTGTTGGGATGTATTTGAATGTGCCGGATCGAACTCTCTCTTCCTTTCCCCGAGCCTCTCAGTCCCTTCCAGCCAGCTCACTGGTGGCAGCCCTACAGCCCATGTTCGGCTGAGCACCGCTGTGTTTACTTGTGCCTTCCCTCAGCCCATCCAGTTCCCTGCAGTGCAGGTGTGCAGCTGTCCACAGCCTTGGTGGTTCCTGCCCCTGCATGCAGAGGCTGGGCCTGCAGCTGGCACCACCTCCCCTCACAGGAGCAGAGTCAAGAGTGAGCCTCTGAGGCACAAGTAGCTTTCATTGGGGCAGGCTGTGGGTCCCTGGGTTGACACTGGTGGCACATTTCCTTGGCTGAGAATGGAGAATTTGGAAAATCATCCCAAAGCCATCCTAGCATCTGGCTGTTCAGCTCAGGTGCAGGCTCCTGGCCCTGGTGAGAGTTTCCAAGAAGCATCCAGAAGATCCTGAGGGAGGGAAAGAAGGTGGCTGGTAATGATTGTCTTCCTAATATGCAAACTCTCACTTCTTGCTTCCAGCATTGCGCCTTGACTTTGGTCTTTTCTGTTCCCTGGATAAAGGGAGTTGCATGCTGCCTCCTGGGCTTCAGCCCAGGCAGCTCTGGCTTCCCTGCTGCCCACAGAGCCTGAGGCACATCATCCCAGGAGTTTCTAAAATGCCATCCAACACTCATCTGGTCACTGGCACTCTGGGCAAGTTGCCACTTTCTGGGCTTGTGGTGACGGAGAGGAGGCCAAGAGGCACAGACCAAGTCCCTGGGCAGCTGCAGGCAGCTCCAGCCCGGTCCTGAGGATCCTCCTCACCACGGTCATGTGCCTTAGTAACTGTGCCCAGGAAGTGGCCTGCTGCCTAGTGCACCTCTGCTTTTCCTACTTCTGCCCTTCCCGGTGCCCCTGCACACATCATGGCTGACAAGCCATTCCTGTCTTCCCCGCCCTCTGGGGAAGGAGCTGAGAAATGGTCCACAGTACGCCTTGCCTTACTGGCTGAAGTGGGCAAGCGGGTGCCCAGCAGCCTGGCTCCCAGGCTCCTTTAGACTGAAGCCTAGGTGTGGACACTGGAGGGGAGCTGTAGTGATGACTCGGCACTGGGCACTTCTCCCAGGGCCCCTCTTGGCCCTGTGGTGAACATAGGAAGGCTGGGCAGACAAGCTCCACCAGGCTGCTACCTTCTTCACATGACAGACGTGGCATTAAGGAATGTTTGCTTTGGCTTTTTTTTTTTTTTCCTGAAACACTGGGGCTGGGAAACCTCGAAGCTGACTCTGCTGCACCTCTGCTCCTCCTCAGCATCTCTGGTGTGGTAAAAATAATAAAAAGCCCTGTTCAGGATCTGACCTAACAGGGTTAGCCCCAGGCGTGGGTGGCCTGAAGATGGGGAAATGGGCTTCTCCCAACCTGCCACCCCTCTGCCTCCACTCTTACAATGCACTTTACTCCCTGGTCATGCCTGGCCTCCTGCTGCCCCTCATCTTCTTTCCTCTCAGGGTAAGGGCAGTGCCTGTTGTGCCTGCTGGCCACTCCCACACATCCCCCACCCAGAAGCCCCATCTGTTGTGCTGAAAGTCCAGGCAAGCAAAGTCAGAGGTAGGGAATGAGTTGGATAAGGTGCCAGAATTGAAAGGCTAAAGCCTGAGGGAGATGAGACACACATCTCAGCAGTTGCTGGCACAGGCCACCTAATAGAGGAGTCCTAAGGCTCCAGCTGCATTAACATGCAGACCCTCTTTGATGCGCAACAGTGCCCTGACTTCCTCCAGAAAGGAAATGTGAGAAGTGGGGAGGCAGGGCTGAAGTCTCACTCTCAAGCTTTTATTTTCCACGCTTTCACCCCCCCCCCGAATTCTGTTCTAGAATATTTTTTAAATAAAAGAGCCCACCCTTTTCTGTGTAGTTACTCTGAGCTTTTGCCCCCTCAGAGGTTGCACTTTTTATTTCTGGTTTATTGACCTGATACCTCCTTCCATCTCACTGCTCATTAACACTGCTCTGGGCCTCACAAGCCCAGGCCTGCCTGTCAGGAAAGTAAGAAGTTGGAACAAGCGCACCACCCCTCTTGTCTGACTTAGAGGAGGCCCTTTCCGAGGCTCCTGGGTGTACAGGTGCTTGGGGCTCGGCTCACATTGATGCTGATGTCTGAGTTGGCTTCTTTCACAGTTCTCTTTCCCGCAAGGCAATTTCTTCATTTTTGGCCACATGCCGCTCTTCCTGGGGCTTCTGAGTTTTGTCCCTTGCAGAGGGATTGGGGACTCCCCAGCTGCCTTGACGTGAGGCCTGGCTAGAGACGGGGCAGAGGCCGAGTGGCAGGCTGTTAGGAAGGAGCCTGCCCAAAGCCTGCCGCTGGTGGGAAGGAGCTGTAGCCACAGCCCTGCTTGCCTGGGCTCACCTCCAAGGGATGCCTGTCCTGCAGAAAACCTGTGCAGAAGTGGTCAGCACCAAAGGACTTTTTAGAAAGCATTGTTTTCCTTTTTCCTCTTTTTAAAAATTTTTTTTTCTACACTTGAGCTGGCTCAATGCAGGTTTTTTATCCTGGTGACATTCTAGCAACTTCGAAGGGCCAGAATATGGTAAAAGTCACTTAACATGTCCACCTCTCCCATGCCTTAGTTTAGCAGGTCGGCTTTGTCTTTTGCCATTTCTGTATTTTATGTGCTTTGTTTCACTGGGTGTGAACTGTGAAATGGCTGAGTCCTGGCCACTGTGTGAGTTTGTTTGGTTTTATAAGACATTTCAGTGTACATTCTACAAGCACTCCATTTGCAATATTATCTTCCCCATTCATCTTGCCCTCCTCCTCCCATCCCCAGCTTTAAAATTCTGTGGAGAAGCCAGGCAGCAAGACAGACAAAGGTATATTTTTCCTGCTTCGTGAGTAGCCACACACGGATAGATGGCTCCTGGCCCCTTTCTTCCCAAACCACTTGATTACTGCATAACATTGTTGCCTCCATTTGTGGGAACGTTCTTGCATAGAGAATGGAATATGCTGCAAACATTTCTTGATCCTTGCTTCCCCCTCGCCTTTCCCTTCCCTCCTCAAAGAGCAAAAAGGGGCTAGAAAGGAAGTGGCATACAGCCGTCACAGTTACAGTAAGTCCAGATGTGCTTGCCAAGGATAGCGAGCTGGGAGCACTCTCGCGGGGCCAGCTGGGTCTCCTGCAGGGCTTGGAGAATATTTCGCTAGGCAGATGCTTGGGCTGAATCTTGGAGAAGCTAGTTCCCTGGAGAGGGAAAGGTGGCAGGCCTAGCTTTGCTGGGAAGTGTCTCTTAATTTCCTGGAAACCCTAGTAGAATTTTGAACAAAACCACCAGTGTTTGAGCCTTCTGCCAAGCAGCCCGGTTAGTGGAGGAGATGCAGTGGCAAAAGCACTGGGATTGGATTGCCGAGCAGGGAGGAGAGATCATCGGGTTGCGTGGCAGCACCCACACCTGGCCTGGCTTAAGGTTGTCACACCACTAGGGGATCTTCTGCAGAATGGTACTCGTGTAATGGTTTATAACAACACACGCTTAATTGACTGTGCAGGATGTCACTCAAATCAGTTTGGGTTTGCTTTATTTTATTTTATATATATATTTTTTGGTATCCTGTACATTGCAGTGGGTGTGAAGATAGTATTTTAATATTTGTACAAAGTTTAATTTAATTTTAATTGTTCTATGTATATAACTGCATTTCTAAATAATAATAATAAAAAATTCTTACGAATGTGGCAGATGTGATCCTTTCCGAACATTTTTGCAGGAACCCCGGATTGAAGAAAATTCCTTTCCTCTTGTTCAGGAGCTCTGAGTGCAGCCCCTGTGCTCAAGGTGCGATTCTGTAGTGCCAGTAGACTGTGGTGGGCCTACCTGGAAGGTCAGATGTGCTGGGAGGGTAGACAAGTGCAGAGGCTCGGTGACTGTCCATGGGGATGGGTGAGGTGCAGGGGCAGGCAGAGGTTTCTGGGATGAAAGGCTTTGAAGCTGGAACATGAAGGGCCAGTAAGCAAGGCAAGTGACAGGATGCTACCCTTCAATAGATGCAAAGGGAGCAGAAAACACATTCAGCTTAAACCAGGAGTGAGGTCTGGTAGTTAAGTGCATACTTGTAATGCCAGCACTCTGGGAGGCTGAGGCAGGAGGATCACAAGTTTGAGCCCAGTCAGGCCAATTTAGTGACTTAACAAGACCCCCTCTCAAGATAAAAAATTTGAAAAAGGGATTTAGCTCAATGTGAAGGCCCTGGGTTCAATCCCCAGTACTGAAAGTACTCAGCAGGGTTAAGGGGAAAGCAGCTCAGAATGAGCCAGGGAGGAATGCAGGGACTAGAGCAGTGGTGGGGAACCCTAAGCAAGCATACAACTAAAAGGCTCGCTGTCGCTGGATTGGAGCGAGGGGCCTCAGCAGTCAAGCAGGCAAGTTGGTGCTGTGCCCTGAAGGCAGTAAGTAGCACCATAGTGGTTTTCAGTGACAGGGCTTAGGAAGATACAGGCAGTTTGGAGGGAGAAAGCGTTCTTTCTGTCTGCTTATGAAGAATGGGCTTATAGGTATAAGGCATATTATACAGGATCAGAGACCAGTGAGTCACTGGCCCTGTCTGAGTGGTTTCTGCTAGGGTGGTGGCAGAGATGAAGAGAAGTTGGTGGATTCAGGGGATATTTATTAACGGCATCAATGGGTGGGTGGAAAAAGGTATCTGGGGTCTGCACAAGCATCACTGCTATCAGTGGTAAGGGTGAATGGGAGAGACCTAACATTCACTGAGCTCTTTACCAACTTCTAAATCAGCTATAACAATAGCTGATCTTACTAAGTACTTACTGCGGACCGGGCACAGCTCTAAGCCCTTCGTGCATAAACTTGTTGCATCCATGCAGCAGCTCCACAGGTGCCCTTGTTGCCTGTGGCCATGCACCAAATACAATGAAACAGGTACAGAGAGGCGAAACAGCTTTCTTGTGGTTGAGCCAGGATCCCATTCAAACCTAGGTGGTTCCACTGGGACGACACTGCTTGCCTCTCTGGCCTTCCTCACACGGGCCTTCCAGATGGCACAACCCCCATTCTTGCCTTTGAGTCTGCTAACCAGCAAGCTTCAAGTAGAGAACTCTAATTTTAGGGCAAGGAAATGGTATGCCTTCCACCAGGATGATAATCTCTTTTAAAAATGGGGCATAGCCCAGTGTCTACAGTACCAGCACTCTAGGAGGCTGAGGGAGCCCAACGTGGGCAATTTAGCAACTTTGGGAGACCCTGTCTCAAAAAATTAAAGGGCTGGGGATGTATCTCAGTGCACAAGCCCTGGGTTCAAACCACAGTACCAGGGGAAAGAAAAACAACGAAACAAAAAACCAAGATCTCAAAGCAGTAGACCTCAACAGACTATTTTGGTGACAGATGAGCCTCCTGACACTGGAAACGTGCTGACAGAGGTAGGGAATGCTAGCCCTATACAGGTGAGAAGACAGGGAAACAGGCTGTCAGCACGGGTCATCTGTGGTGCTTTTGACTTCCATCTTGACAGCTGAGGTCGGGCAAAGGTAACAAAGCCCTCAAAACCTACAGTGCCAGTGGGATGGGGGCCTGCCTGAAGTTGTGGCTCAGGTGTAAACCATGTGGGTAGAGAGGACTCCTGCCCTGCTGCCAAACCCCACCTGCGAGCCTGGAAAGTGCAGACCTGCAGAGGACAACAGACGTCGTAACTCTCGAAGATGGGTCTTTCCTAGGCTACATAAGATACCCTTAAATACTCAGAAGTGATACATGCTCATCCTAGATAATCTAGAAGGAAAATTAAAATCACCATAGCGCACCTCCTGTCGGTAATGTATGGACAGTTTTCTATGCCCGTGTTTCCTTCTTATAAAAGATCACTTTCTAATAATATTTTGTGTACATTTTACAACCTTTGCAGTGTATTACAATCTTATAAAGTAATCAACTACATCATTTTTAAAATTTTATATTGGTACATTTTAGGTGTACAATATAATGACATTCATCATTGGAAATTTGCACCTTTACATAATCTCTCTTGGTTCTTATTTTTCCCCCTTCCCCTGCCCTCCCTTCAACCCCTCCACCCCTTGCTATTTACAAAGACTTTGTTTCCATTTTTTCATTTTCTCATGTTAATTCCATTCCCTGCTTTCCTTTCCCCTACCCCTCCCACATCTCCTTCCCCTTTGCCTCTTCCTATTTCACATTATCTACTTATTATACCTTTTAGTCCTTATTTACACTTTCAATTTCTCACAGTGGAGAAACTATTTGGTATTTACACATGTGTGTCCTATTTATTTCACTTAAAGAGTATAGCCTCAGTGTGCATCCATTTAGCTATAAATGTCTCTTAATTTCTCATTTTTTATGGCTGAGTAGTACTCCATTTTATTAAAAAACCACATTTTCTTTATCCAGTCTCCAGTTGATGGGCAATTGGGCTGCGTCTAAGTTTTAGCTATTACAGATTGTGCTGCTATGAACATGGGTACACATATATCACCGTGGATGATTCTTTTAATTCTTTGGGGAAGATACCCAGCAGGGGAATAGCTGGGTCAAATGGGACTTCCAGTCCTAGTTCTTTGAGGTATCTCCATACTGATTTCCACAGTGCTTGCACCAGTCTACCCTCCCACCAGCAGTGGAGCAGGGTTCCTCTTTCCCCACAGCCCCGCCAGCATTTCTTATTGGTTGATTTCATGACAGCAGCCATTCTTTCTGGAGTGAGGTAGAATCTCAGCATTGTTTTTATTTGCATCTCATGAATGAGCAGTGATGTTGAACACTTTTTCATATGTATGTTTGCTATTTCTACTTCTTTGAGAAATGTCTGTTCATTTCAGATGCCCATTTTTGGGATGGCTTCATTGCAGAATTCTACAAGACATTTAGAGAGGAACTACTGCCACTACTGTTTAAACTCTTCCATGAAATTGAAAGGGAAGCAATACTCCCAAATTCATTCCTGGAAGCAAGCATCACCTTGATCCCCAAAGCAGAGAAAGACCCAACTGAAAAAGAGAACTATAGGCCAATCTCACTAATGAACATAGATGCAAAAATCCTTAATAAGATACTGGCAAATAGAATGAAGAAGATCATCAAGAAGATCATATACCCTGACCAAGTGGGATTCATCCCAGGGATGCAGGGATGGTTCAACATATGCAAATCAATCAATGTAATACACTATATCAATAGAGCCAAGGACAAAAACCATATGATCATCTCAATAGATGCAGAAAAAGCATTTCAAAAAATCCAACACGCATTTATGACAAAAACCCTACAAAAAATAGGAATAGATGGTCTCTACCTCAATCTGATAAAAGCCACCTATGAAAAACCCATAGCCAATAGCATACTAAATGGTCAAAAACTGAAATCCTTCACACTAAAATCAGGAACAAGACAAGGATGTCCACTATCACCATGCTTGTTCAATATAGTTTTGGAAACATTAGCCATGGCAATTAGACAAGAGAAAGAAATAAAAGGGATAAAGATAGGAAATGAAGAAGTCAAATTGTCATTATTTGCAGATGACATGATACCCTATATAGAAGACCTCAAGAACTCCTCCAAAAGTCTTCTAGACTTAATAACTAAATTCAGTAGAGTAGCTGGATATAAGGTCAACACACAAAAATCAATAGCTTTCCTCTACACAAACAACAGACTCACTGAGACAGAAATAGGGCAAATAATTCCTTTCACAATAGCATCCAAAAAACTGAAATACCTAGGAATCAACCTAACAAAAGAAATCAAAGACCTCTTCTCTGAAAACTATAGCACTCTGAAAAGAGCTATTGAAGATGATATCAGAAAATGGAAAGACATCCCTTGCTCCTGGGTAGGAAGGATTAATAGAGTGAAAATGGCCATACTTCCAAAACTGCTATATAGATTCAGTGCAATCTCAATTGAAATTCCAGCACCATACTTCACGGACCTTGAGAAAACAATCCAAAAATTCATTTGGAACAAGAAGAGACCCAGAATACCAAAAGCAATTCTAGGTCACAGAGACATGGCAGGGGGTATCACAACCCCCAACTTGAAACTATACTACAAAGCTACTGTGATAAAAACATCATGGTACTGGCAAAGAAACAGACCTGAGGACCAGTGGAACAGATTAGAAGATGCGGAAACAACTCCAGACACACTCGGCCACCTCAACTTTGACAAAGGAGCCAAACACCCTCACTGGAGGAAAGATAGCCTCTTTAATAAATGGTGCTGGAAAAGTTGGGTTTCAACTTGCCAAAGATTAAAACTAGACCTATATCTCTCACCATGCACTAAACTAAAATAGAAATGGATTAAAGATCTAAATATTAAAACAGAATCACTGAATTGGCTGGAACAGAGGTTAGGTAAAACTCTTGAAGACATCGGTGTAGGAAAAGATTTTATGAACCTCAGTTGCCCATGAACTAACACAAACAATCAACAAGTGCGATCTCTTCTTGTTAAAAAGCTTCTGGGGCCAGGGATTTAGTTACTGGTTCTGGCACCTGCCTCGTAAGCTCAAGGTCCCGAGTTCAATCCCCAGTACCAAAAAAAAAAGCTTCTGCACAGCAAGAGAAATCACCAACAGAGTGAAGAGACAGCCCACAATGTGGGAAAAAATCTTCACCTGCTGTTCCTCAGACAAAGGTCTACTATCTCGAATCTATAAAGAACTTAAAAGAATCAGACCTCCCAAACCACATCATTTTTAATGCTGTATGTAATACTGGCAATTGGGACTTTGAGTTATCAAAAAATTCTTTTAAATTATTAGAATAAAGTGCTAGAAATGAAACTGCTGGATCAAAAGAGATGCATCTTAATGACTGGATATGTCTCAGTGCATTTCACATGTCTGTTGAGCAGTTACATCAACTTCTTGGTGCTTTTGCGCCCCCTTTCCTCCTTCCCTGACACTCAGATGGCCACCTCCACTGAGATTTTTTAAATGTGCTGTCATGGGCAGAGTCTTCATTTTCTCACAACCTCACCAGCACTGGGAATTGTAATTTTAAAAATCATACCAGTATTGTTTTAATTAACTTTTTTTTCATGTCTCATGAAGTTTTTTTTTTTTTGGTACTGGGGATCGAACTTGGGACCTTGTGCTTTCGAGGCAGGCGGTGGAACCACTGAGCTAAATCCTTGGCCTTTCATGAAGTTTTTTAAATGTTTCGTTTCTTTTCATAAAGAAGGTATTTTGAGTATCATGAAGAAGTCCAAGTTTGAGATGGAAAATGAAAAGAGTAATTTTCCTTCCTAGTTCAAAGTGCACACACATGGGCTAGGGATTTAGCTCAGTGGTGCCGCCTGCCTTCCAAGTGCAAGGTCCCGAGTTCAATCCCTGGTACCAAAATCAAAACAAAACAAAAAAACAAAGTGCACAACCCCCACTCACACCTTACCACTAGGTCTTCCCAGTAGCTTCAGTGACTTGTGTGTGTCTGTGCAAAACTTACAAGCTTCCAGGGCTGGGGATGTAGCTCAGTGGCTCCACGCCTATCTGGCAAGCACAAGGTCCTGAGTTCGATTCCTGATGCGGGGGAGCTTCCAAGAATCAGGAAGCTGTTAGCCCTCTGTCTTAAGTCGGTTTCTGATCACTAACCAAGTTTTTCCGACAGATTTTCATTTCTACTTGGCAAAGGGAAAGTAGGTTTTGGTCTTGGCTGTTAAGAAAACATTGATATTGTCTTGAGAAAGCTTCTTGGGAAAATTAGCTGAGGTTGGTTTGGCTTTAGAAAATGCGACATCACCAAAGCTTAACAAGATATGTGAATGGGGGTTGCTTGGGTGAGGAAGGGAAGAAGAAGGAAGGGAGACTCCAAGCCACTCAGACTTCCCTGTCATGGAGTGTTTGAGTTCACAGCAGTAGCACTTTGGATGATATTCCTGGAGAGAGCAGAATCTTGGAGCAGGGAGGAGACGAAGAATTGTAGTGATGGCTCCCAAAACACTAAGAGCTTGGGGAAGAAGGCAGTGAAGCTGACCTAAAATAAGGACAGGATTTTGCTACTCCTGGGAGATGCTGTAGCAGCAGTAGGTGCTGCAGGCCATTCGGTGGGCAGGAGAGACAGGTGAACAGGATCTCAGGGAGACATGATGTGGATGCTTTTAGGGAAGCCAACACCAAGGGAGTTGACAGCATCACATCTGAGTGGTAGGTACCAGGCGTGCCCCTAGCCGCTGGCCTGCGGTAACTCCTCTAGTCCTGGCAGCTACACTGTGGATGTCATGACTAACTCCAGCTTTGCAGATGAAGAAACAGGCTCAAAATTGTGAAGCACAGCTGCATCATGAGGTCACACAGCTCTGAAATGATGGAGACTGGGATTCAGCCATGACTATCTCATAGGACAATGTTTTAATATCCGCTTCAAAGAACACTGCCCACACCATGTAGGTTTTCTCATGATGCAAGAACAAAAGCAACTGGCCGAAACCACAGCACCCCAGCCGATGGCTAGCTCTCTCCAGTGCCTTTCAGGACTTCATTTTCTTCCTCGGAATGCACCTGATTCCCCTTGAGTGTTCAGAGCAGGTAAGACAATCACAAACCCTCAGTCATCATTTGTAAAATGTCCACTTTGACAGAGAACCCTGAGGTGCATGGCTACCTGCTGACTGTCCACAGCCACAGGGCCAGTTAGAGGCAGAGCTGGGCTGAAACTCTAGGCCACTTGTCGAGGCTTAGTATGTGTCCCACACCCTCAGCAAGTCCACTCTTCACTTGGCTTTCCATCCTTTCCTCCAACGCAGCTTCCTTCCAATATCCTGAGTGCCTGTTGCCTGTTGTTCACTGGGAGGCTGGTGGGGGTGCTGGAAGCATACACCAGGATGACTCCTTGGGCAAGTTCCAAGAGGCATTCTCAGCGGAGACTCAGATGACCTCTGATGCTCCTACTCCCAGCTGGTTGCTTCAGACAAGGGCACAGGCAGGCAGCAAGAAGAGCCCTGGCATGGAGAGAAGGCCTCCCAGAGTCCAATACCTGAGCCATACTTTGATTTTAATGCTTCTCTCTTCCCAGATTGCTCTCTGGCATAGGGCTGTGGCTTATCTGCAGCCTGGGCTAGAGAGGGAAGGCCCTGGGTGGAGGGAGCTGTCCAAGGGGTTGTAGGCTGCCTCTACCCACTGTGCTGCAAGTGTCGGATTTGCTGCTCCAAGAGGCCAGGAGGAGGGAGATGAGGCTGCTAATTCTGCTCTGGAACCAAAGGCAGGGCTGGAGAACCTGCACTCTAGGAGTGCCAAGCCAGCTGAAAGGAAATGCCCTCTTTGTTTCCTCTCGCCTTGAACTGAGAAGAGGGGCCAATGCAGTGGTACCCCAAAAAGGACAGTGATCTAGGAGTGTGGTGTGAGGGTGTGAGTGGTCATAGGGCATCTGCCACACTCCTCTCTTTCCCTGTCCTTCCCTGATGTTTGCTGAGCACCTACAAGACTCTCAGACTAGGTCAGGTGCCTTAAAGATAGTATTTTATTCAGTTAACTCAGTCATTCTTAAAGACAAACTTAACCCCCCCCCCCCGATTTTACAGGTGAAGAAAGCTCAGAGAGGTTCCAGTATAGCCCAAGACCACATAGGTGATGGACAATCACCCAGGCTGGGATTTGAATTTGAATTCTCGACTCCACTCTGCTCTTTAGTTCACTTCTTTTATGCCTCACCATTCTTCCCTGGCTGTCTGGTCCCTACTCCTGGAAGTATCTTCTCCAGCACCTGACCCTGTCCAACCTACTATCCTCCCCAAGAATCTCTCCCAGGAATGCCCAAAGCCAGGACACCAACCCATTCGAGAAACTACCTAGTCCTGTGTGCTCAGCTGTGCCTCAGCTCAGGATGGGTTTTGGGCTCTGGCAAGTTCAGGGCAACTATGAGACACAGGCAGCTCCTGTGCACCTTCTGGGCTTCACTGCAGAATGTGAGGGGTTGGTCCAGTGGCTGCTCTGTATTCCCGGGGCTTCCTGCCTCACCTCAGGATCTCCAGCTGGAGGACTTGCCAGGCTTCTCTCTCTCAGATACCACACACAGATTCAACAGATTGTGACCTTGGGGCGAGACATGACACATTCCCAAGCTTGCCTGGGTCCCTCTTTCAAGCTGTCTGTGACAAAGGAACATTACAGGGCACAAGGAACATCCCATCCCACACCCAAGATTTTGGACTTCCTGTCTGACATTTTGGACTTCCCCTGGTATCCCAGTGTCCCCAGAAAAGGAAATCTCATAACATAGACCTGTCCTGGGATGCCTGTCTGGGTAGCCTAGACTTGCTACTCCTGGGCCAGCAGATGATTCTACGGTTCAAAACTTGTCTGGGCTCAGTGGAGGATTTGGAAAGCATGGACATCCCCACAGTGACACTTCCCTAAGGGAGCAAGAGCCTGGCTGCCTCCAGCAAAGGCAGCCTGCTTGCAGATGAAGCCTTTAGCTGGGCTGAACATCTGGAGGGATCTGGAAGATGGAAGGAAGGATTGGAACTCAACATAAACATACCAAGCACAAAGCTGGTATCTCTACGGCCTTGAGCAGCTGAGCTTCAAAGGTCTTGTGGGACTTTTTATGTTACATCCTCTCCAGGGATGGTCATTCCCCACTCCTGCTTCTGTCATTTCATTTTTCATTCATCCATTTATTTGTCCATGTATTTGACAAATCATCCGAGATTACACAAAGCATAAAGCCTGGTTCTAAAATTCAGTCTTCCTTCAAAGTATTTGCAGTTTAATAGGGAAGAAAGATAAACAGTTACCTAAAACTTCAAGCAGAGCTTAAAAAATAAAAAAACAAAGAGCTATAATGACAATCAGCCATGCACCTAGGGAGTGAAGAGGAGTTAATTTCTTTTGGGGGTGAACAAAGAGTCCTTAGGGAAGGTGTCACTTGGTTTGGGTCTTAGAGGATGAATTGTACTTCAATTTCATAGATAAAAAAGTTAACCAGGTCCTGTGGGGTGAAGTAAGAAAAAGAGGACTTTTCCAGGTACTGAAAACCACAGGAGCAAAAGTAGTAACATCTAAACTAGGAGTCCCAAGAAACTGCTATTTTTGCAAGGTTTTTTTCTTTTTAGCCCTATTTAGGTGAATTTCCACCTAATACATAGTTAAGATCTGCTCAAATTAGGAATGCTTTTCCTTGGGTTAGACTATGCTCAATAATTTTAATGCTGAGAAAGAAGCTTCAGGATGTCAAGTGCAAAGAATCTCCCTGTTGGGATCTGTTCTCTACTAAAACACCACTGAACGTAGCTCTTTCTGGTCACAACTGGGCAGTGCCTGCCTCCTGCCTGCAGAGAACATCTTCGAGAATTTTAGGACTCATTCAGTCTCCAGTACAGGTCAAATTACTTGCCATTTGGGGCAGATGACAGAAGGGACGTTGCTACTTGTAACTTGCAACGGTTCTTTGAGCAACAGCCACACAGTTATTCCAGTGTTCCGAGCTGACCCTTTTAATGAGGGAGAGTAGCTACACCCAACTCCAACATTTTTTCCTTGTCAAGTGTTTCTCTGTTTTACAGAGGCATTCAAGCTATCTTATAATAATAGACATTGAAACATCAGAAATAATATTTTTCACCTATCAGATTGTCAAAAGAAAAGGCTTAAAATTAGCAGAAGTGTACATTGGAACATCTCTATGGAGAGCAACTTGGCAATAACCATCAAAGTCACACTGCAGTTTGTCATCCTCTTTCCTTCTCTTACCGAACAATTCATTCACAAGGTAATATTACATGGGGACAGAGGAGACTTGCAAATTAAGAAAGGGGAAAAAGCCCCAAATCAGACCCACCCAGCACAAACAGAATGAATCCTGCAATGTCAGATTGGAATAGGGGGTATGACTCATGAGTTTCAATATACATAAATTGATATAGAAATAAATATAGAAGTATACATGCATGGACACGCAGACAGTCCCAAGCTCTTTCCAGAGGGCTTGAAAGCATGACATCCAAGAGCTGCAAATACACTGAGCTTTCAGATTGTCACCTTAAATACTGTTGTCCACTAAAAGAAACCAGAGCTCCTTGGAAAAATGGCTTATTTCTGAACTAAGGTAGGAAGACAACAAAATATGCCTGGAATGTCTTGTATCAGAAAGTGCCCAAAGAATGATGGCCATGGGTCCACAGCACTCCCACTCAAAGGAGCTTCTGCGGGCCACATCAGGGACAACTTGGCCATCAAAATAATGCTAACAATGGTAAAATCCATTTAACAATACAGGAAACTATGGGCCCATGTAGGTACACCTCACAATGGAGAAGCTGGAAGACATCTTTTAATCAAGGGGACAAATCAAAACCATGTACCACCTAGTAGGATGCACTGAGAGAACCCAACACTGCTTTTATGATATTTCAGTGGGACTGCAGCCCAATCTACTCACAAAAAATGAGACAAAGCCAAACTGAGTGATAGTTTATAGAAAAACTGTCTTGCAATCTCCAAAATGTCAAGGTCATGAAAATTAAGAAAAGACTGAAGAACTGCTCCATACTAAAGGAATCCAAAGATATAAAGAGAAATGTAACCCATGATTCTGAACTGGATCCCTTTGCCTTAAAAGATATTTGTGATTGGGGAAAAACCTAAATGGGGTATAGAAGTTAGGTGGCAGTAGTATATCACATGTCTTGATTTGATGGCTGTATTGTGGTTATGTAAGTGAGTATCTTTGCTTGTTGGAAACACATTAAAATATTTGGAAAGGATTGAGCAACATACTCTCAAATGCTCAGGGAGCTTTGTGTAAGTTTATTGTTTCTAAATAAAGTGGTTTACTTCAATTAAAAATATTATAATTTACTCTTGACCTGAAAATTCTATTCTTAGTCCATTCCTGCTGCTATAACACAGCATCTTGGATTAGATAATTTATAAGCAACAGAAATTTTATTTCTCACAATCTGGAGGCTTGAAAGTCCAAGATCAAGAACCTGCCACACCAGTGTCTGATGAAGTCCCAGACTCTGCACCTCCTGCTGTGTTCTCATGTGGCAGAGTGGTTACAGCTGCAAAAGAGACAAATATCATATCCTCACTTAGAATAGCAGAAGAGATGGAAGGTCCAATAGGGTCCTCACCTTTTACAAGGGCATGCATGGTTCCCACCTGTGAGGATTGACCTAATCATAGCTCAAAGACCTTCCCTTCTGACACCATCACTTTGGCAGCTAAGGTCCCCATCTGAATTTTGGAGGGACGCACACATTCAAATCATAGCATTCTACTTGAAGGAAAATTTCCCACAGTTACAAGTTACCCATTACAATTATTTAATAAAGAAAATGAGGACCCGAGTTTGATCCCCGGTACCAAAAAAAAAAAAATAAAGAAAATGAATCTTTGCTTATGTAAGTTATTTCTTACAATTGTTTAATAAAGTAAAAAAAAAAAAACCCCACAAAACACTGAAATCATCATCAACATGGGCTAAACATAAAATGGACATAGGAAAGAAGAAAAAGGATAAAATACCTCAGGACCAAGCTGCAGAATACACTGTTGTATGAAAAAACACAGGTGCAGAACAGGGCGTGGAGAATGCTAACATCATCATACAAAAAGAGAAGAAAAGGAAATGCCCATATGCATGCTTTTATGTTCACAGGGGACCTCTGAATGCACCCTTGATGCTGGGAGCATTGGGTGCTTCTGGAGAGGGATGGTGGAGCTAGAGAAAGCAATATGGGGGGATGAATCATCCTCTAGACCCTTTTATACGTTGAGATTTTGAAGCAAGTGAATGTAACCTGTTAAATAAATTAATAAAATCAAAATTATATATAAAAAGGCAGAAGGGATATTCACAATGAATACAGAAAATTTATCTGATCCCTTGTTAACAGGAAGGGGACATAGAGCTCCCTGTGGGAGTTTAAGATCAATAAATAATACCTATTATTTCCATCTGCCTTTCTTGAGAAAAGAAAGATTATTTGTTGCGATCTTTGATGTTATAGACTGGATTCTGTGTGTATATGATCTCTGGCTCAAATCCATATGTCAAAGTCTTATATTCAGCTCCTCAGATTGTGACCATAAGAGACACTTTTATGGTTTAGATCTAAAATGTCCCCTGAGCCGGGTGTGTCCAGAGGTGGGGTTTGGAAGGTGATGGGATCATGGGGCGCTGTGCTGCTTATCAGTGGATTCATCCATTGATGAGTTCAAGGCTGAATGTGCTGTGAGGAGGTGTGGAGGGCACAGCATACAGACACCACAAAGAGAAGGGACAGTCGGTGGGAAGGAGGACAGTGTATGAGCTGGTTCTGAGGAACAGGCATGGCTGGTAGGTCAAGAGGGCATCTAAGAGCCATGCGGAGCCATGGAAGACTTCAGTAAGGAAGGGAGCTCATCAGATGCGTCTGCCAAAGTTCTCACTGTGCTGAACATGGATGCAGGAGGGCAGGAGTGGGTGCAGAGAGCGGTGGGTGCCAGGCTCTGAGGATGCTCATGTTGCTCGAGTTATGCAGGGAGTTTCCTAAAAGGCAGGCCATGTTTCAGCGGGCCTGGGCGGCCAAGACTCTGCATTTTTGACAGCCCCCTGGTGTGGCCAGTGTTTCTGGCCCACAGACTTGGAGGTGCATGGGGCTTGTCCCCTGGATCGACAGTGATGGCCTGAACCCAGGGTGGCAGGGGTGACAGGGTGAAGTGGACAATGCCAGGCTTTCTTTTAAACTAGAACCTGGCAGTGGACAAGCTGTAGGGCAGCCAGAGAAGTAGTTATCAAGAAGGTCTCTGAGGCTCTGAGATGGAGAAGCCCGGATAAGGGGCTGGAGACACCGAGTCCAAGAAGAGGAGCAGAGCCCCCTGCCTGTCTTCCTTCTCCACTGCCCTCCCCTGCAGGCAGCCGTCCTGTCCTCACACCCGCAAAGCCCAGCCTGGCTCGCCCAAAGTTGGAGGCAAACCCTTCGCCTCCTTAGGCCCTGAGCTCAGCGCCTTGTGCGGTGGCCTACTGCTCTCTCCCCACCCAGCAGCCACCAGGCTCCTGCGCAGGAGGCCCAAGGACAGTGCCTAGGACAGCAACTCTGCTGAGGCTGTGAAGGGGGAGCCAGGGCGAACCAGGCAGTTTCCTCTCTCTAACAGGTCAAAAGCCACTTCTCTGGGGAGAACGTAAAGCAGTTGAATAGATCTGATCTTGGATTGAGGATCCCAGATGGCGGGTGACTCACCAGGAGTTCCTTTAGCCTCACCAGCGCCCACTTAGCGGGGCTGGCGCAGCCCGCTGGCGCCATCTAGTGTCATCAAGGGGACGCTCAGGCAGGGCGAGAATGGCCAGATCGAGAAAATTGAGACTCAGATGCAGGATGGCCTCTGAGGCCTGGAGCTGGGGGCTGTGACCTAGGATCTAGGAGAAATAGATTCCTGTTAGGGCTCGGCTCATTTTCCAGGGCCGCTGTAATAAATTACCACGAACTAGGTTGCTTAACACAAGAGACATTTATGTCTTACAGCTCTGGAGGCCAAAAGTCCAACATCGAGGTGTCCACAGGCTGCGCCACCTCTGAAGACTCCGGGAAGAGTCTCCCCTTGCTCCCCTTCTCTCTGGTGGCTGCCCGAAGTCCTGGCCATTGGTTTTCTTATAGCTGCCCACTTCACTCTTTGCCTCCATCATCACATGGCCTTGTGTGTCTCTTGGCCCAAATTTCTTCTTCCTATAAGAAATGAAGTCTTTGGGTTAGGGTCCAACCCATCCAGTATGACTTCATCTCAATCTGTGATTGCATTGGTAAAAACCCTATTTCCAAGTGAGGCCTCATTCACAGGAAGGGATGGGAGGGTAGAACTTGAACATATTTGGGGACGGGGACACAATTCAACCTAAAGAACATCTGCAGTGCCAGGCTGGGCTGGGGGCTGGGCACATGTGCACCTGGACGTTCTCAGGCGTGGCTCTCATCACAGAGCTAGCAGCAAGGGCGGGGACCTAGCGTGTGAGAGGGGCCCTGAAGTTGAGGAGCACGAGGGAGTCAGGTGGGGTTGGAAAGGAGTGTGGTGAAGGGCTTTGAGGACCATTCGCGTGGCCTGTAGGTAGGAGGCCCCCTAGAAAGCAACAGAACCTGCTCTTGGTGTGCAGATGGTACAGCAGGCAGGGATTTAAGAAACAGCCCCACCTCCTAGGTGAAAGCTATGAAGCTGTCCACAGTTTCAGCACTGAGGGGGCAGGAGGTAGTGCACCTGGAGAGGACATGGATACTGAGTCTCTTCCCACACGACCGGCCTCGTGCGATCTTCCTCTGTATCCTTTGCCATATCTGTTATATTAAGCCAGTCATGCAAACCTCTGCCGTGGTCAGGAGAATGTGCCCACCCTGTCTGTGTGGGAGGCACAAAGCAGAGAGCCATGCCCAGCCCACCAAGCCAGCTGCCTGTAGATGTGCAGGGGACCCAGCCAGGTGCAGTCAAAATTAAGAAAACAACTCAGCAAGCCTAGAAACATATTATAAGAAATAATAAGCATCGAACACTGTAAACAAACGAGATCATTAAAATATCCAAGGGTAAGTGGGCTCCCGCTTGCTGAGGTCACTAGCTCAGAATAAAACCACAGAGCCTTTACGGACTTAACAGCTGGAAACTTAGCGCAAGTCTACCTCCCTACTAAGGCCCTCGCAGCCTCCTGACTGAGGAGTGCAGTCTCCCTCGTGGTAACAGGCCCCAGAAACCCCCTCTGCATGCCTGTGGGTACGTGGGCGCCAGCACAGTAAAGGGCTTCTTTCATGTCCTGGTGTGCTGAAGGTTGCTAACCATGAATCAGAGTTTAATTTGTGTCAAATGCCTTTTCTGCATCCATCAAGAAAGCGATCCATGACCGGCAGAGAACAGAGCACTGCTGCTCTGCGCGGCTTCTCTCCTGCACGGAAAGGAACCGTCAGATCAGTCCTTTTCCTAAGAGTCCTTGGAACACAGAAACCCCCAAGGGGTTTCACAGAATCAGAGCTGGCTGACCTCGAGGCGCTGGCCTGTGAGTGAAGCGTAATGTTTAAAGGTGTGGATCATGTGCCAAGTAGGTTGCACTGTGAATTGTGTATTTTTGAGTGGCAGGGCCAATGTCAGATTGACGGAGTAGCAACAGATGAGCCTGGGTCTCACTGTGCAGTTCAGTCTGGTTTTGAACTCACTGTGTTCCCCAGGCTGGCCTCGAACTTGAGACAATTCTCCTGCCTCAGCCTCCTGCGTGCTGGGATTACAGGTATGCACCACTACTCCCTATTTGAAGAGCAGTCTTGAGCAAGTTGTTGAACAAGAATCAGAACATCACCACTACATGAATTCATGTGAGAAGTGACAAATGCTGAACAAAAGCAGCAATTTGGGGGATGGAGAATAGGAACACAATAAATATCCAGAGTATGTAAATGTACATTTACCAGCCGTTTGTATAAAGGTATTTCTTACCTTGGAGTGGCTGAGATTGCTGTAAGGAAGTGTATAAATGGAACGTAAAACAGGAGAGGGGGAGCCAGGGTCCTGGGGCACATTACTGGGTTAGCAATAGATGAGGTCATGGAGGTGGCCTACTCCGGAAGTCCACTTGGCCCTTCCTGTACGCACTGGCCTTAGCTCTATGGTAGCTGCGTATGTTTTGTGTTGTAAGTACCTATTTATACATCTTTTTATAGGCTTGGCACCTGTGTTAGTTTTCTCTTGTTGCTGAGACAACATACCTGACGCCAAAGTTAAAGGGGAAAAGGTTTATTTGGCTCACCATTCATAGAGGTTTCAGTCTGTAATTGGCTGGTTCCAAGGTAGGGTGGCAGAGGGGCAAAAGGTCATGGAGGCGGAAGCAGCAATAGCAACAAGAGGCCTTAACAATGCCTTTCTGCCCCTTTTATCCGATCCAAACCACAGGGCTTAGGGCGGTGCCAAACCAATCACTCATGTAATCACATGCCCTTACTCCCAGCATCATACACTCTAGATTCAGCCACCTCTGGAAAAGAAAGCCCCACCTCATCCACATGAGGCTTTGGGGGGGACATCTAAACACAAGCCCTGACACCTTTATAGGTGTTTTATAAATATTTAATAAATTAACACATAGAATTTGGGAAATCGTATCCTGGAAACTAGAGTTTTACGAGAGTCACTAACATGTTACTGAAAGGCCACGTCAGATCCATGAACTCAATACGGTGAGTGTGAATCTAGTATATGGGGAGTTTTAGAGGAATAGTGAGGAAAAGCCAAGCATGCAGGGAGAAGTGAAGACAGGGAATCTCTTTGGGATGCTTTGGTACCAGATAGAGAAGAGGCTGGGGCTACCGATAATTGGTTAAGGGAAGAATTTATTTTAAGGATGGGATGGGATGGGAACAACCAGGGTATTTCAAGTTCTGGTTATACAGAAACATTAATGACATATCACACAAAGTCCAATCAGCGTCTTCTCAGTGAAGGGTGTTTGAGGAACTTGAGGATAGGTGTACAGAGAGAAGCTGGTACGTATAGAAATGCTAGAGACAGTGCGGAAGTGTGCATGTGGTGGCTCATGCTGTAACCCAGCTGTTCAGATGGCTAAGGAAAGAGGGTGGAAAGTTCGAAGCTAGCAATTGGGGCAGCAGAGCAATGTAGCAAGACTTTCTCAAAATTTAAAAAAAAACTGCAAAAGGGCTTGGGATGTAGCTCAGTGGTAGAGTGCTTGCCCTGTGATTCAATCCCTGGTACCTATTTTTTTAATAGTTGAAGGTAGAGAAAAGAAAACAAGGACCTCCAGGAGGGGTATTGTATTATCTGGGAGTCTCAGGACTGAGTTCTAGACAGGAAGATTCTTAGACTGAATGATTAAAAGCATTGGCCTAGAAACTTAACAGAAAAATATCTGAAGGTGTTTGTATATATGCAGTGATGTATTTACAAGGGTATTAATTGAAATATTGTTCACAATAGTATTGAAAATAATGACAATAACCACATGTCTGCATCCATAGGATGATATACTATTCAGCTATTAAAAAGAATTAGGAGCTGGCAGGTGGCGTCTTCCTATAATCTCAGCACTCTGGGAGGCTGAGGCAGGAAGATCACAACTTTGAGTTCAGCCTGGGCTACTGAGTGATTTATTGAGAATTGTCTTAAGATAAAAAATAAAAAAGGGCTGTAGCCCAATGCAAAGGCCTTGGATTTCCTCCAGTACTGAAAAAAACAAAAACAAAACCAAAAACCAAAAAACACACCAAGAATTGGGCAGTAATGTATGTGCTGTCCAGGGACATTTTCTAAGAAAAATTAAATACAAAAAAACTGTTTCTGGAAGGATATATAAGAAATTTCTAAACAGTAGGAGGGAACATGGTTAACTGGGGGATAAGGATGGGATATATAAAACTTGGTTGTATGCTATTCTAATGAGAATTTCATGCCACGTGGATGTTAAAATTCAATTGGCTCTTTTTTGGTTTTTGATTTTTTGAGACAGGGTCTTACTATGTAGGTCAGGCTGGCCTTGAACTCTTGGCAATCCTCCTGCCTCTGCCACTCGAGTACTGGAACCACAGGTGTGCAATATGCCTGGCTTTTTAGTTAAAAAAAAAAAAGATGACATGTTTTAAACCAGGTGTGGTAGTGAATGCATGTAATCCCAGTGCTCTGGGAGGTGGAGGCAGGAGGATCCACAAATTAGAGCCTGGTTTAGGCAACTTAAGGAAACTTTGTCTCAAAATAAAAAATAGAAAAGTGTTGAGGATGTAGCTCAGTGTGAAGATCTTAGATTCAAAGCCCAACGTGATGTGCATGGACACACATGGACATAACATGTTTTCTTTAATATGTTAATGTATTGTGTTATTTTGAATATTGTTAGTTGTTAGATTCTTATAAACATCTATTTATCTATAATAAGAGAGTTGACACGTATGTTGCATGTTCTAAAATACTCTGCTGTATTTTATTTAGACATTTATGTTCACAAGTGAACATGACATAGTTTTCTTTTCTTGTCCTTGTTCACTATCAGAGTAAAACTAATTTCATAAAGTGAAATATGTAGCACTCCTCATTTTAGTTCTGTGAAACAGATTGTAGGATACAGAGCTTGTTGGTTTCTTAACCATTTGATAACACTGACCTATACAATCAAATGAGCCCAGTGTCTTTTGATGGGAGAGAATTTTGATTATGAGTTCAATTTATTGAATGATTATTGATTTGGATTTTTTACTTTATTAAGATAATTTGGACAATTATTAATAAAGTTAAATTAATGCTATTTTACTGTATTTTTCTCTTTTAATTTTTTTTGGTTTCTTGAAACAGCATCTCATTGTGTAGTTCAGGCTGGCCTTGAATAGCCTTGGCTGGCCTCAAACTTGCAGCAGTCCTCCTGCCTCAGCCTCCTGAGTGCTGAAATTATAGGCATGTGCCACCATGGCCAGCTTTTTAATGTATTTTTCATAAAGTAGCTCAGAGTATTGCTTTGATTTTTGAAGATTTGTTAGCTGTAATCATGTGCCTTTTTATATTTCTAAATTCCTAAAAGTGTTTACCTGTGTGACTTTCTCTCTCTCTCTCTCTCTCTCTCTCTCTCTCTCTCTCTCTCTCTGGTCAATCTCACAAAGGTTTGTCTAGTTCAATTAGATGTGTTCGTTTTAGTTAGGTTTATTAAAATATATATAAAATACAATAAAATTCATCCAGTTTATTTTTGTTTGTTTGTTTTAAAAGGCAGGGTTCCAATATGTTGCCTACTCTGGTCTTGAACTCCTGGGCTCAAGGTGTCCTCCTGCCTCAGTCTCTTGAGGAGCTGGTGCTACAGGTTTGCATCACTGCTCTTTTATTTTTCTTTTCTTCCTTTTTTGTCCCTTACCTTCTCCCTCCCTCCCTTTCTTCCTTTCTTTGTGGTACTGGGAATTGAATCCAAGGCCTTCACACTGAGTTACATTCTCAGCCCTTTTTACTTTTCATTTTGAGACAGGGTCTCACTAAGTTGCTAAATTGCGCAGGCTGGGCTTAGACTCGTGATCCTTCTGCCTCAGCCCTCCACACTAAGGGTTTGTACCACCATGCCCAACTCTTTCTTTCTTTCTTTTTTTTTCTTTCTTTCTTTCTTTCTTTCTTTCTTTCTTTCTTTCACAGTCTCACTATGATGTACTGCAAATGTGCTAAAGAAAAAAAGAAATAATTACACTATTTTTTTGTGCAAGGTTCTGTATTCAAGGAAAATATTTTTTTAGCTGTATTATAACTTTATTCAACAATGTTGTAAAAGCCAAAATCGATGATTCTTAACAGAGTATGTGGAGAATAAAGTTAAAGCATACAAAGTGCTCAAAAAAGCATCCTGTTCAATACTGGTTCCTTCAAAATTTCCAAACTTCTGTGAAAGAAGCCCTGTAATAAAGAAAGACTAACTGCAATATGGAAGATCATTTTTTAACAAGTTCATTTACTAATTTTGAGAACCTAGAAAATAAGTCTGACTATAGTACTTGATATAGACACCATGTTTAAGTAGAAAACACAAGAATAAAAAAGTATCACTGAAAATATTGCACAAATTCAGCTGTTTCCTCCAAATTTCCTTTATGTAATTGGGTAGATATAAATTAATGAACAATTTAAGCAAGATACATGTAACAATTTAACAGAACCCAATAATCTAGTTTCTTTCTTTCTTTTTTTTTTTTTTTTGTTACAGGGAATTGAACTCAGGACCTTGTGCTTGCGAGGCAGGCGGCAGAACCACTGAGCTAAATCCCTGGGTCAATAATCTAGTTTCTTTCAACTTTCATCAAATTCATCTTTAAGCCATTCTATTGTGGGGGTCATAAGGAAATTAACCAACATATGGATAATATGGTTGAATGTCAAATAAGTACTTATGACATACTAAATTCTCCTATAATGCAATTATGAAGAGCCTTCCAGAAACCTGTTTTGTATGTAGAAAAGTGTTAGAATCAAATATTCAAATCAATATAAAATAATAAGAAACATTTGTTTTTAAGGTGGAGACCACTTCTCCTTTTGCCAATGAATGATTTTTAGCTGTATTATCTCTGAGCTGAACAAATAAGTCACCTCTGAGTACATAAGGAAAAATAAACACATGCTAAGTGGATAAAACATTACTACTACATATTTACTAGACCATCACTACCTCTAACACTTCAGAAGCTTAGAGGTTTAGAGTATTCTTACATTAACTGCAAGAAAAATTAAATGAGGAATTCCTTTTTTGAGATCACAATTATGAAGTCATGTTGTTATACAAATTCTGCATTTGTGTGCGAAACATGAAACACATTTACCTTTATTCCCTGCTTAGTCTTATCAGTCACCTGGCAGGACTTAATAGATACCTTTAAAAGAGACACAGATTGAGATGTGTTTATGTAACTTCAATAAACCCCAGCCCAACAGTAATGAGAGGTGCAGTATCATTTTGCTATGGGTCAAGACAACAAGGAAGGAGGTCATAGGAAAGAGAATAAATCAAAATTGTTACACCGAGAAACTACTTTCTTGTTACATTTCATCATGGTGCCACCTTCATTATCACACAAGCATGGTGGTATAATTCAAGCTCAGTAAATCAGAAATCTTAATATTTAAAATTTACCTTTACTTTCAGTCATCATCATATATATTTTTTGGGGTACTGGGGATCGAACTCAAGACCTTGTGATTTTAAGGCAGGCACTGGAACTACTGAGCTAAACCCCTGGTCCTCAATCATCATCATATTAAAAACCTGAAACAGTTAGATAAACACATAGGAAAGGATACTATTAAACCACTGTGGTGGAGTTGGTTTCTTGACACATTAACTCATTTTTTTATAGAAAAGGGATAGTGCTCTCAATTGGCTTACAAGCTAGGAGATCACTTTGAATTTTGCGTTTCCTAACTGCAAACAGAATGTAGCACTTACAACAGGTTATAAATAACCTGGTTTTCAAGCATAGAGTCAGGCCCAACAATAATAATACACTATTTTAAAAGACCTAAGGCAATGAATTCCGTTTCCAATGGAAATAAAGAACCGTGCAAACAAGCCTAAAACTACTATTTTGGTGTCCATGTTATAAAATGTAGCTTTTAATGAAACCTTGACCCAAATGCCAGTAACTTCAGAAAAGAATCAGTGGAGGGGAGAAGAAAGTTATTTCATTTAGGAAAAATAACCACTATCTTTTTCCTAATCTTCAACACACACAGTTTAAACATAAACAGCTGCCGTAACACGTCACACAATTCCTATGTCCGGGAGGAATAATAACAAGCTCTAAATACTATTATCCTTTTAAACACTGTGTCAATGTTTTACATAAAAATATCGTCCTACTTTCCCCAAGTTTCCAAAATATTGCACACTCTCCTCAACATCTACAGCCATCCAGGGAGTTTTAGGAAACTTTTGTGCATGATTTTAATTCCTAATCCCTGGCTGTTTGGACTCAGTGACAATAGATCAAAACCACCAAGAATGATGTTCACTTGAAGTCAGACAAGAGACCCTGTCTCAATTAGTCTCATAGGACGAAAGCAGTGCCACATCGACTGGCTCCATGCAGGAGGGGCACGTGAAGGATCTCATCAACTGGTCATCTATACAGCCCAGGTGATAGATGTGCACGCACGGCAGAAATCGAATCGGGTCCCCAGAAATGAAGTCCATCTTACAGATCACACACTCCCGGATCTTTTTTTCTGATCCATCTCTTCCAGGGTCATAAACTCCCTTAGGCAGAAGCTGTACACGGCCTATCCTTTGAGCTATCCTAATTTGCTCCTCTTCGGTCAGCTGAGCTGCTAGCCGAGTCTGGCTGGGTGTTGGATCATACACTGGAACTGGAACTTGTTCCTGATCGGCTCTGTGCTCTCGCCAAAGCTAGCCAGGTCCCACTGAGACTCGTGAAGTAGGAAGATGTCATCCGAGGTGGGGAATTTTAGGCAGTTCCCCATCTTCATGGCTGGGCTGTGTGATCTCTGTACTGTTTTGACAGACCAAGGAAAATATTTTTAAAAGCGCCAGACATGGGCTGGGGATTTAGCTCAGTGGTTCTGCCACCTGACTCGCAAGTGCAAGGTCCCGAGTTCGATTCCCAATCCAAAAAAAAAAAAAAAGTGCCTGACACATAAGCTCTTTTTTTGGTAACCTGGTTTTCATTTTAAAAATTTTTTTCAAGTTTTAATTTCTCATTAGCCTGTTTACCGTGCACTCCTCCAGGGAGTTGGCACATGTGTATAGCACATCTTAATCCTTTTTTCATCCCATCCCCTGTCTCTTGGCCCCTCCCCATTTGCAAAAGATCCATCTCCCTGTTTCCTATTATCTGTCTTTTATTTTGCTCTTTATTTATATATTGTGGGTTTCTCATACCAAAGAAGCCATGTGATATTTAAGCCTGTGTGTCTGATTTATTTCACTTAACATTATAGTCTTAAGGTGTATCCCTTTTCCTACAAATAACTCAAGTTTAACCTTAAGGCAGAGTAGTACTCCATTGTATATAAATACTACGTCTTCTTCATCCATTCACCTATTGATGACATAATAGGCCTCTTCCAAAGTTTAGCTATTATGAATTGTGCTGCCATAAAGATAAGTATGAATATATCACTGCAATATGATGACTGTAACTCTTTCAGAAAGATACCTAGAAGGAGAATAGCTGGAATTTCTAGTTTCAGTTTTCTGAGGAATCTCCATAGTGAGTTCCATAGTGGTCGTACTAGTTTACATTCCCACCAACAGTATAGAAGGCTCCCTACCCCATAGCCCCTCCAGCATTTGTTATTATTTGATGTTTTGCTGATAGCCATTCTTTATGGGGGAAGATGGAATCTCAATGTTGTTTTAATGTGAATTTCTCTAATGGTCAGCGATGTTGAACATTTTTCTTATATTTATTGACCATTTGTACTTCTGTAAATTGTCTATTCGTTTCAGTTGTCTATTTTTTAATTGGGTCTTCCCTGCATGATATATTCATTTATGATAGAGGCATTTAGAATCTCCTGCCTAAGAGTGTGTCCATTTCTTCTCATAATTATGTCCGCTTTTGCTTTATACAATTTGAGGCCATTTTATTAACTGTTGCAATATAAAAAATTACCCCCAAACTTAATGACTTAAAGCAACAGTAGGGCTGGGGGTAGATTGACTAGCACACTTGAGGCCCCAAGTTTGATCCTGAGCACTGAAAACACATGCATGTGCACACACACACACACACACACACACACACAATTTATCACTGCACAGTGCATAGAAGCCTGGGATTCCAAAATGGCTTAGTTTGATCCCCTGGCTTGCGGTGGCTTACTAGGCTGCAGGGCCCTGACTGCTGCCTGGGGTGGGAGAGTGCTTCCTGCTTGCTCTGCTGGGGAGCAGGTGGGTCCCGGTGGGAGGAGTCATTTTCTCTCTAGCTGCTTCAGTGCCCATGGGACAGTGTAGCCCGCTTTCCCCAGAGGAAGTGGATTAAGAGTGTACTGGGTAAAAATGGTGCTGTCTTTTTTGATGTAGCTTTGGAAGCCACAAACTACTGCATTCTATTGATTGGAGCCAGGTGTAGTGTCACATAGAAACAATCCACAGCACTCTGGGAGGCTGAGGCAGGAGGGTCACAAGTTTGAGCCCAGTGTGGGCAACTTAGCAACTCAGCTAGACCCTGTCTCAAAATAAAAAATAAGAAAAGGGCTGGGGATGTAGCGCAGTGTGAAGGCCCTGGATTCAATCCCTGGTACTGGGAAAAAAAGAAAGAGGAAAGGAGTCGTTAATTCAACCTACATTTAAGGGTGGAGAGTTTGACCCCTCCTTTGGAAGGGAGAAGGACTAAAGAATTTGTGTGCATATTTTAAAGCCCCTCAGTTATTATTAAATTTACCCACATTTATAATTGTTATATTTTCTAGATGAAATATTCTTTTTATATGAAAAGTTCCTCTTTATCCTCTTTCAATTTTTTTTTACCATGCAGTTAATGTTATTTGACCATGTTATATTGCTAAGCCAGATTTTCATCACTGTATTTTCAAGCTTTCATTGTGGTTTTGCTGGATTTGTAGGGCTTTGACCTGATCTGACAAATTCTATCTTTCATTATCTAAGTTAAATATGTGTATCCCTCTTATAATTATGAATCAGTCTGGGTTTATTTCTGCCATCTCACTTTGTATTATTGCTTCAATGTTTTTCCCTTTTTACTTTTTTCTACCTTCTTTTGGAATGAAAAGTTATCAATTTTCTGAAATCTCTATTTTTCCCTTGTCTAGAAGGCACCAGAATTATTTCCATTCTTTTAGTGACCGCCTAAGTTTTTCAAAAAGAATTTAAGTTATTTATTATGTTATCCTCAAAATATCACAGATTTTTACCTGGTTTATCCTGAAATTTAAAAAAAATCCTCTATTTTGTTATAAATTTCTAATTATATTGCTTTGCGATCAAATAATATAGTCTGAATAACAAGGACTCTGAAATTTGTAGAGGTTTTCTTTATGACTTACTGTATGATTTTAAATTTGGGTACCTCAAAAGCACATGTGATCTTTTTCCTAGGCGTGCAGCGCTACTGCATCTGTTATCTCAGTATTCCCTAGTCGTTAACATCTCTGCTTGACCACTGGAATGTGGGACCATTTCCCAGCCCTGATCCGAGGACTTCCGCCGGCAGGTCTGTCCGATGTAAGATGCTCCCTGCACCGTCATGAAGTCCTGCCGGGTGGATCCTTCAGTGTGTTTGCTTCATTTTCCTGTCCAGTTCTCTTATTTGTTCTGTTTGGGTCGTTTCTTCCTTGGGCTCATGACTCTGTCACATTAAAGTAAAAACACTGGTGAAGGTTAGCAACAGGTCGAAGTTCATAAAGGGGTCGTTATGCATGGAAATGGGTCTGGTAACGAAGGGCAGCGCTTGTTTCAGAGCCTTTGAAAAAGCTTTCTATCATCTGGGACTTCAGGTGCCTCCGGTGGAGACAAGCTGAGTACCGTGCAAGGCGTCCAGCAGGTGGCGCAATAAGCATACCAGTGCAGGCAAACACCCCCATAGAGAAAAGCAGGGAATGGGGAATTTTCAGTGACAGATGAGAGGCCTGTGTACAGTGATTTGTGTATGTGTCCTAGGACCAGGACTTTATAAAAAACAAAAAACAACAACAAAAAGGACGTGGGGTCTGGAAGATCCTGACTTGCATGGATGTGCGTGCATGTGTGAGTGCGTGCGTGCGTGTAGGTAATTAATTCAGAGAGGGGAAACATTTAAATGTCAATGTGTGTGTTTAATATTGTTAGGAATACACAGCAGTCAAAACAAATAAGGAGGGCAGGCTGTGGCATATGTATGGGGACCAGAAGCCTTTGGACTTCTAAAGGGACATCAACAATCAAATGCAGTGTGTGAGCCTTGGGGGGGGGGGGTCCAACTCCAGAGGGCATTTTGTGGGCGATTAGGGAAATTTAAATATGACTGTTGAAGAAATTTGATCACAAATATGGTATGAGGCACTATAGAGGGACAATTGTTAAATTTTTGCAGGTTATAATGGTGATGTGGTCATGCAGTCTTTATGTTTGGGAGGTAAATGCCCAAGTGTTTGGGGGGCAAGTGGGCCAAGTGTGGTGATCATGCAACTTTCTTTCAAATTGTTTAGTCTCTCTCTCTCTCTCTCTCTCTCTCTCTCTCTCTCTCTCTCTCTCTCCATCCCCTCCTTCCCTCTCATTAATGTTGCTAAATTAGGTGGAAGTTGACTGAAGACATGCAGATTCCCAGGAGATTTGGACAGGCAGCTCCAGTTGAGAGCCATGTGCTGGGTCTTTGGGTGGGTAACAGTCTCCTTAGTCAGAGAGAGGTGGCCCTGACCCCTTTCCTGTGCACAGGTGTGAGAGGCAGGGTGTCTTTCTGGAGTCTGGATCTGCCCCTCCATGTTCTGTGACACAGGACACATAAGAAGGAAGGTGGTAGTTTGTACCTAGGGAAGTATCTATGACTTGCACATGGTAGATGCTCAATAAATCAGTATGCATTAGTGGGCTCACCAGAGATATATGCATTTCATTAACTATTAGATCATAAAAGTGGCACTCTGCCTGTTTAATTGTTGGTCTTTTCTACTATGCTGGTGGGCTCCTTCAAGGAGCTGGTCTGGGAATCTGCTGGTGGAGGAGCCATGGACACCTGCCAGTCTATCCTGGCAGCCCCTCTACCCCTTAGTTACCTAGAACAAAACCTCCAGGAAGGGATAGGCATGCGTCCCCACAGACCCCACCCCACTCCTGAGACTAGTGTGGGGCAGTGAAGGTGGAGAGGGGACAACCAAGGACCAAGAAGTTTTTTGTGTACAGGAGGTACTCAATAAACATCTTCTGGGTGGTAAGCAACTCATTTGTTCTAGGGAAGTGTGGTGACTCTGTAGTCCTTTTAATCCTTGCAATGACCCCATGGATGAGGATTCAGGATTTTAGTTTTACAGAAAAACCTGAGGATGATATGAAAATTCCTCATAGAGCTAAGCAAAATGGGGGAGGGGAGAGAGAGAGAGAGAGAGAGAGAGAGAGAGAGAGAGAGAGAGAGAGAGAGAGAGAGAGAGATCAGGGGAAAGGGAAGCCACATTGGGAGTGAGTCAACCAGGCTTTCTAGTAGCACAGTATAGAACAAGAAAGAAAATCCAGGAGGAGGAGTTGTGGAGGGCTGCCTACAGGATGGAAACAGTGATCTCTAGGTGGAAAGGAGGTGAAGCAAAGGATGCAGGAGGGTATGTGGGGGATGGTGGGGGATGGACTGGAACTGTCTTCTGGGCAGGAGGATTTCTTCAGAGGGAGAGTTGAGGCAGGGTCTTGCTATGTAGCCCAGGCTGGCATCAAAATTGCAATCCTCCTGCCTTAGTCTCAGAGCTGAGACTATAGGCGTGTGTCAGTGCACCTGGTTGTTCAGGAGGTTTTGATGATAGGTGGACCTAATCAGGCCTGAACCTCAGGGCTGGAGTGAGGCAAAGTAGGCACCAGACTTGAAGCTTCCAGACTTGGTGTTCCCAATAGGGTCCCAAGTAGCTATGTGACATGAGGTCCCTGTAGGAAATAAGAGAGTAAGTGAACTGTATGTAGGGATGTCTTAGTTACTTTTATTATTTCTGAGACAAAATACCAGACTCCTACAAGTTAAAGGAGGAAAGGTTTAATTCATTTCACAGTTTGTAGAGGTTTCAGTTCATAGTTGGCTGGCTCCAAGGCAGGATGGCATGGCAGAGGAGAAACAGCCCATGGCAGGGCAAGCAGGAAGTGGGGAAGCAGAAAGCTTCCCCTTTCATCCCATTCAAGATACAAGCCTTCTGGTTGGTGCCATCCCTACCCAGGGTGAGCCTTCCTATTAGCCAGAACTATGTTAAACCTATCAGTGGACTAATTTAGTTATTGCACCCTTAATCCACATTCACACACCCTAGATCCAGCCACCTCTGAAAAGCTCCACCTAAGGGCTCATGTAGCTTTGGGGGAACATTCAGATACATGTGATAGCAAGGGAATTCAGAAACAATAGCACAACCCACTCAAAGTCACTCTGCCTTTTAATGCCACCATGTGCCAGCAAATCTGACCAATGGCAGTGGTGAAGCACACTTTCCTGAAAGAACTCTGTGGTCTAAGTTCAATGGTGATTCTAAAAAGTTGTTGCAAATTCTTGTGGCATATTAATAAAATATAGACAAAGTTCAAATTAGCTCATGTGTGTTACATCTGAAGAGCTGTTTACATGAGGGTGATCAAAATATACAATGAAAGTTTAAATTTTAAAACATTACTGTAAAAGACCCAGTGCCATTAATGATCATGCCTCATACAATATGGGAGTTACAGTTGGCCCAACTCTAGTTGAGTCAGCTACTTGTGTTCACCTCAAGACCTAAGTTCATAAGCGCTTGGAACTATGTAGCTCCCTCTGGTGTGCTATCCTTGTGTTGATCACATCCCTTTGATTAAACAAGACTCCAAATCAGCTGTGAGAACTAGGACACAGAATGCAAGCTACTTTAGTTCTTTCTTTTTTTTTTGGGTACCGGGGATCGAACTTGGGTCCTAGAGCTTGCACAGCAGGCGGCAAAACCACTGAGCTAAATCCTCGGCCTTTACTTTAGTTCTTTCACTCTGTGTTTATCACACCCTGACCTAGGATATTTTCTCTTTGGAAAATATTTTGTTGACTGAGGTCCCAAGTCGCAAGGAAGATGCCAAGTCAGCCCACTGCAGACAGGCAGGTCTGTGCATGCCCGACCGAGGGCCCGAGTCATGCGGAACATACTGAATCAGCCCGCGCCCCAGCAACAATCCATTGGACCCCCCCCCCCCCGCTCCTCTGTACAGCCACCTGGTTCCACACTACAAAGACACAGAGGATGGACACCAGACCACCAGACCACGGTACTGAGTTCCGCTGCTCCCGGCTCAGAGGTAGGGGCTTCTGAGCCACCGTCCCACTGCTCCTGGTCCAGAGGAAGGGGTTTCCCGGCCACCATCCCTCCCACTGCTCCCAGCCCAGAGGAAAGGGCTTTTGGGCCACCTTCTGTCCTGCCGCTCCTGGCCCAGAGGAAGGGGCTTCTGGGTCACCACCCCTCCCACCGCTCCCGGCCCAGAGGAAGGTGCTTCTGAGCCACCGTCCCACTGCTCCTGGACCAGAGGAAGGGGCGTCCTGGCCACCATCCCTCCTGCGGCTCCCAGCCCACAGGAAAGGGCTTTTGGGCCACCATCCCTACCACTGCTCCCAGCCCCTGTCCCACCTCTCCCAGCTCAGAGGAGGTAATCCGTGCAGGTGCCACCAGCCCCCCCGCCCAGTTGAAATGAGGAAACATGTTAATAAGTCTCAAAACCAGATTTCCAGATCACCTACAGCAACCCCAAAGGGAAATGAGATGGAACACTCTGATACTCAACCATCTGGACCCAATGAACTGGCAACCAAAGGGGATCTGGAAAAAATGAAATCAGAAATAATTTCTCAGATAACAGGAGAAATTGTGCCCCTAGTGCAAGACATGATTAATAAATCTAGAGAGGAGCTGAGGAACATGATGGAATCCCAACATAGGAAACAAATGGAATCCATAAAACAGATGCAAATAGATTTCCAGGAGATTAAAAACTCCACTGAAAGTCTACACAGCAGAATGAGCCCATGTGAGGACAGAATTTCAGATATAGAAGATAAGACTGCAACTAGTGACCAGGAAAAGAAAAATTCCTTTAAAATTGTAAGGGACCATGAGAAATCAATCCAGCAGCTGCTAGATGATTCAAAGAAGAATAACATGAGACTGATTGGAGTCAATGAAGAAAGAGGAGAGAGTGCAGATGACATAAAAAAAACTGTTCACAGAAGTGATGGCAGAAAACTTTCCAAGCAGGGGAACAGAACTTGGCATACAGATAAGTGAGGCATATAGGACTCCAAGTAGCTGTAATCTAAAAAAATCTGCACATAGGCATATAATTGTTAAGATTCCAGAAACCCAACAGAAGAACAAAGTTCCACAAGCAGTTAGAGAAAAGAAACAAATCACATACAAAGGAAAACCCATCAGAATCACAGAAGACTTCTCAATGCAAACCCTCAAGGCAAGAAGAGCTTGGAGTGATGTATTTCAAGCCCTAAACGAAAACAGCCTCCAACCCAGACTGATGTACCCTGCAAAATTATCTTTCAAAATGGATGGAGAAATAAGATACTTTCATGACAAAGAGCACCTTAGGAACTTCATGAATACCAAACCGGCACTCCAAAAAATTTTTGACAATATCCTAGGAAAAGACAATGAGGATCACAACCCCAGGAAGCCCAGCAGAATGAATCAGTTGGGCACAACAAGAAATTAAATGCAAAGGGGGAGAATCCAACAAAAAGAAAAAGTCATGACAATGATAAGTCAATTTGTATGAGTTATATCCATCAATGTTAATGGTCTCAATTCACCAATCAAAAGAAATAGACTGGCAGAATGGGTCAAGAAGCAAGATCCAACAATATGCTGCATACAAGAAACACACTTAATTCAAAAGGAAACTCATAGACTGAAAGTTAAAGGGTGGAAAACAATACTCCATGTGACAAGAATCCAAAAAAAAGCAGGAGTAGCCATCCTCTTTGCAGATCAAGTAGATTTCAAACCAACACTGATTAAGAGAGATGAAGAAGGACACTACATCCTTGTAAAGGGAACAATCCAAGAGGAAGAGATGACAATCATAAATATCTATGCACTGAACACTAGTGTGCCCAACTATATAAAACAAATACTAATGGACATGAAAAGTCATATATGCACTAATACAATTGTAGTGGGGGACCTCAACACCCCACTGTCACAAACAGATAGATCAACTAGACAAAAAATAAGTAATGAAATACTAGAACTCAATTGAACTCTTGAACAAATGAACTTAACAGATGTTTACAGAGTCTTCCACCCCACAAAATCAGAATACACATTCTTCTCAGCTGCACATGGGACATTCTCAAAAATAGACCACATACTCACACATAGAACATGTTTAAGTAAGTGCAAAGGAATTGAAGTTATCCTGTGTATATTATCAGACCATAGTGCGATGAAATTGGAGATCCATAGCAAAAGAAACTCAAAAAATTTCATAAACATGTGGAAATTGAACAACACACTTCTGAATAACCAATGGATCACAGAGGAAATTAAAGAAAAAAATCAGACAGGTCCTTCAACTAACTGACAATGACAATACAACATATCAGAATCTATGGGACACAATGAAAGCAGTCTTACGAGGGAAATTCATAGCAGAGAATATGCATATTAGGAAAACAGAACGAGCCCAATTAAACAACCTGATGCTGAACCTCAAGCTTCTAGAAAAAGAAGAACAGGACAACCCCAGAGCTCATACAAGGAAGGAAATTATAGAGATCAGAGGAGAAATCAATGCAATGGAGACTAAGAGAATGACACAAAAAAGCAAAGAAGCCAAGAGTTGGTTCTTCAAAAGAATAAACAAAATTGAAAAACCCTTACCCAACCTTGTCAGAAAAAGGAAAGAAAAGGTGCAAATTCATGCAATTAGGAATGAAAAGGGTGAAATTACAACAGACCCAGGAGAAATCCAGAGGATCATCAATATCTACTTCCAGAACCTATATGCCAATAAGATGGACAACACAGAAGAAATGGACAGATTCCTAGATACATATGAATTACCAAAGTTGAACAAAGAAGACCTAAAAATTCTGAACAACCCAATATCAACCAATGAAATTGAAAATGTAATTAAAAATTTATCAACTAAGAAAAGCCCGGGCCCTGATGGCTTCACTGCTGAATTCTACAAGACATTTAGAGAGGAACTACTGCCACTACTGTTTAAACTCTTCAATGAAATTGAAAGGGAAGCAATACTCCCAAATTCATTCCTGGAAGTAAGCATCACCTTGATCCCCAAAGCAGAGAAAGACCCAACCGAAAAAGAGAACTATAGGCCAATCTCACTAATGAACATAGATGCAAAAATCCTTAATAAGATACTGGCAAACAGAATGAAGAAGATCATCAAGAAGATCATACACCCTGATCAAGTGGGATTCATCCCAGGGATGCAGGGATGGTTCAATATATGCAAATCAATCAATGTAATACACTATATCAATAGAGCCAAGGACAAAAACCATATGATTATCTCCATAGATGCAGAAAAAGCATTTGACAAAATCCAACGTGAATTTATGATAAAAACCCTACAAAAAATTGGAATAGATGGTCTCTACCTCAAACTGATAGAAGTCATCTATGAAAAGCCAACATCCAATATCATATTAAATGGTCAAAAACTGAAATCCTTCACACTAAAATCAGGAACAAGACAAGGATGTCCACTATCACCACTCTTGTTCAATATAGTTCTGGAAACATTAGCCATGATAATTAGACAAGAGAAAGAAATAAAAGGAATAAAGATAGGTAATGAAGAAGTCAAACTGTCATTATTTGCAGATGATATGATACTCTATATAGAAGACCCCAAGAACTCCACCAAAAGTCTTTGAGACTTAATAACCAAATTCAGTCAAGTAGCTGGTTACAAGGTCAACACACAAAAATCAATAGCTTTCCTCTACACAAATGACAGACTCACTGAGAGAGAAATAGGCAAATAATTCCTTTCACAATAGCATCCAAAAAACTGAAATACCTAGGAATCATCCTAACGAAAGAAATCAAAGACCTCTTCTCTGAAAACTATGGCACTCTGAAAAGAGAGATTGAAGATGATATCAGAAAATGGAAAGACATCCTCTGCTCCTGGGTAGGAAGGATTAATATAGTGAAAATGGCCATACTTCCAAAACTGCTATATAGATTTAATGCAATTCCAATTGAGATCCCAGCAGCATACTTCATAGACCTCGAGAAAACAATCCAAAAATTCATTTGGAACAAGAAGAGACCCAGAATAGCAAAAGCAATTCTAGGTAACAGAGACATGGCAGAGAGTATCACAATCCCCAACCTGCAACTATACTACAAAGCTACTTTAATAAAAACAGCATGGTACTGGCAAAGAAACAGACCGGAGGAGTAGTGGAACAGATTAGAAGATACAGAAACAATGCCAGACACACTCAGCCATCTCATCTTTGATAAAGGAGCCAAACACCCTCACTGGAGGAAAGATAGCCTCTTTAATAAATGGTGCTGGAAAAATTGGGCTTCAACTTGCCGAAGATTAAAACTAGACCTGTATCTCTCACCATGCACTAAACTAAAATCAAAATGGATTAAAGATCTAAATATTAAAATAGAAACTCTGAACCAGTTGGAACAGAGGTTAGGTAGAACCCTTGAAGACATTGGTGTAGGAAAAGATTTTATGAACAAAACCTCAGTTGCCCGTGAACTAGCACAATCAAGTGGGATCTCTTCTTATTGAAAGGCTTCTGCACAGCAAGAGAACCCACCAGCAGTGTGAAGAGACAACCCAAAATGTGGGAAAAAATCTTCACCTCTTCTTCCTCAGACAAAGGTCCACTATCTCGAATCTATAAAGAACTTAAAAAGATCAGACCTCCCAAATTTAAATACCCAATCCAAAAATGGGCATCTGAAATGAACAGACATTTCTCAAAGAAGTAGAAATAGCAAATAAATACATGAAAAAATGTTCAACATCACTGGTCATTCGAGAGATGCAAATGAAAACAACGCTGAGATTTCACTTCAGTCCAGAAAGAATGGCTGCTATCATGAAATCAACCAATAACAAATGCTGGCGGGGCTGTGGGGAATGAGGAACCCTGCTCTACTGCTGGTGGGAGTGTAGACTGGTGCAAGCACTGTGGAAATCAGTATGGAGATACCTCAAAGAACTAGGACTGGAAGTTCCATTTGACCCCGCTATTCCCCTGCTGGCTATCTTCCCCAAAGAATTAAAAGAATCATACCATAGTGATATATGTGCACCCATGTTCATAGCAGCACAGTTTGTGATAGCTAAAACTTGGAAACAGCCCAAATGCCCATCAACTGGAGACTGGATAAAGAAAATGTGTTTTTTTAATAAGATGGAGTACTACTCAGCCATAAAAAATGAGAAATTAGAGACATTTATAGCTAAGTGGATGTACATTGAGGCGATGCTCTTAAGTGAAATAAATAGGACACACATGCATAAATACTGAATAGTTTCTCTGGTGTGAGAAATTGAAAGTGTAAATAAGGACTCAAGTGTATAATAGATAATGTGAAATAGGAAGAAAAGGGGCAAAGGGGAAGGAAGTGGGAGGGCTAGGGAAAAGGATAGAAGGGAATGGGATTAATATGAGAAAATGGAAAAATAGGAACAAAATCTTTGTAAATAGGGAGGACTGGAGGGGTTGAAGGGAGGGCTGGGCAAGGGTGAAAAAGAAGAACCAAGAGAGACTATGTAAAGGTGCAAATTTCCAATGATGAATGTCATTATATTGTATACCTAAAATGTACCAATGATTAGACTGAATAATCAATAATGCAAAATAGGAAGAAAAAGTCCAAAGGGGTAGGGGTAGTGGGAGGGGCAGGGGAAAGGAAAGAAGGGAAAGGAAAAATGATGAGAAATGGAAAAAATGGAAATAAAGTCTTTGTAAATAGGGAAGGGTGGAGGGCGTGAAGGGAGGGCTAGGAATGGGGAAAAAATAAGAACCAAGATGCATTATGTAAAGGTACAATTCCCAATGAGAAATGTAATTGTGTTGTATACCTACAATGTACCAATAAAAGAATTTAATTATATAAGAAAAAAAAGAAAATATTTTGTCGTCTGTATCTTCACCTTTCATAAATCATTAATGTAATTAAAATTATTTACTTTGTTATAACTTTTAATAACATAATATCTTATGTCTATTTTAGAATTTACCAGGATGATTGGCTATACAAGACTTAATGCAAAAATCTTCATTGTCTGTTTCTTTTCTGGCTATTTTTATTTATTTTATTATTTCTTTAAATTCCTTTTTTTACGTACTTTCCCTTCCCTTCCTACCCCTTCTCTCCAGCTCTTGATCCGCTTCCGATCTGAGAAAGATTTATCCCTCTACTTCCTATTACCTTTTATTTCACTCTTTATTTATACTTTGGGTTTTTCACATAAGAGAAATTGGGGGGTTGTGTGTCTGTGTCCGATTTATTTCACTTAATATTATGGTCTCAAGATGCATCCATTTTCCTACAAATGACTGAAGTTTATCCTTCTTTATGGCAAAGCAGAACTGCCTTGTGTATAAATGCCACATTTTCTTTATCCATTCATCTGTTGATGGACATATAGGCTGCTCCCAAGATTTAGCTAATAGCTAAATGAATTTATTATTATTATTTATTATTATTATGTATTATTTATTATCTATTATGAATTGTGCTGCTATAAATATGGGTAGGCATGTATCACTGTAATATTATGTCTTTAACTCTTTTGGGAAGATATCTAAAAGAGAAATAGCTGAGTCAGATGGAATTTCTAATTTTAGTTTTTTGAGGAATTTCCATACTGATTTCCACAATGGTTGTACTAGTTAACTATCCCGCCAACAGTGCAGAGGCTTCATTTTCCCTTGCAGCCTTGCCAACATTTCTTACTATTTTATTTTTTGATGATAGCCATTCCTTCTGGAGTAAGATGGAATCTTAGTATTGTTTTAATTTGCATGTCTCTAATGACGAGCGATGTCGACCATTTCTTTCTGTGTTTATTTGCCATCTGTACTTCTTCTGTGAAGTGTCTATTCATTTCATTTGTCCATTCTTTGGTTGGGTCTTCAATTTGGGAGGGGTCTAATTTTTTGAGATCTTTATATATTCTAGATGTTCATCTTCTGTCTGAGGAAAAGCTAGCAGAATTTTTTTCTCCTCTGTAGGTTATCTCTTCATTCTGTGGGTTGTTTCTTTTGCTGTGAAGAAGTTTTTAATTTGATGTGATCCCATTTCTTGATTCTCAGTACTATTTTCTGTGCAACCAGGGTTCAGTTCAAGAAGTCCTTGCCTATGCCTTCAATAATTTTGCCTATTCTATCTTCCCGCAGGTTAAATGCTTCTGTTTTAAATTTTAGTTCTTTGATCCATTTTGATTTTAGTTTAATACATAGTGAGAGATATTGGTCTAGATTTAATCTTCTGCATGTGGAAAACAAGTTTTCCCAACATCATTTATTTAAGAGGCTGTCTTTTCTCCAGTGTATGCTTTTGGCCCCTTGTCAAATATCACATAGCTGAATGTGCCTGGGATTGTTTCTCCTTCCTCTATTCTGTTCCAGTGATCCACATGTCTGTTTTTGTGCCAGAACCATGCTTTTTTCTTTTCTTTTTCTTTTCTTTTTTAAAAAAACATGGCTTTGTAATGTAACTTCAAATCTGGGATTTGCTCGTTACCCAGAATTGGTTTTGCTATTCTTGGTCTCTTTTGATTCCATATGAATTTTAGCATTGTTTTCTCTGGATGTGTGAGGAATACTGTTGGTATTTTGATTGAGATTGTATTAAATCTATATATAAATTTTGGAAGGATAGCCATTTTGACTATATTGTTTCTGGCTATCCAGGAACAGGGAATATCTTTCCATGTTCTGATGTGCTCTTTGATTTCCTTTTTCAGAGTTACATAATTTTTGTTGTACAGGTCTTTCACTTTCTTGGTTAGATTAATTCCTAAGTATTTAATTTTTCTTGATACTATTGTGAATGGTATTATTTTCCTCATCTTTCTCAGTGAATTCATTATTAATGTATAAGAACACTATTGATTTTTGTGTGTTGATTTTGTATCCTGCTACATTGCTATATTTTGTTATTAATTCTGAGAGTCCTTTGGTGGAATACTTTGGGTCTTGTAAGGAGAGAATCATGTCATTTGCAAATAATGATAATTTGACTTCATCCTTTTCTATATGTATTCTTTTTATATCTTTCCTTGCCTGATTGCTCTGGCTAATGTTTCAAGGTGTATGTTGAAGAGAATTGGTTATAATAGACACTCTTGACTTCTTGTTCCTGCTATTAGAAAGAAAACTTTCAATCCCTCCCCCATATTTAACATGATGTTGGCAGTACATTTGTCATAAATGGCTTTTATCAAATTGAGATAAGGTCCTTCTATACTATATTCTTCAGGGTTTATATCGTGAATGGATGCTGGATTTTGGCAAAGGCTTTTCTCTGTGTGTATTGAGATGATCATGTGATTTTTTTGTTCTTGCTTCTGCCTCTGCGATGCATTACATTATTGATTTTGTATATTTTGAACCATCCGTGCGTCTCTGGATGTTGCATTCTATTTGCCAGGATCTTTGCATCTATGTTCATTAGAGAGACTGGCCTGTAGTTCTCTTTTTTGGTTGGATCATTGTCCGGTTTTGGAATTAGGGTAATGCTAGTTCCCAGGAATGACTTCGGCAGTACACCTTCCCTTTTTTCATTAGAGAGCTTGAGGAATATTGGTGTTCAAATGTCCCTGAAGTTCTTGTAGAATTCAGCAGTGAGTCCATCTGGATTTGGACATTTCTTAGTTGGTAGTGTTTTTTCTTTATTACTGGTTCAATTTCATTGCTTGTTATTGGATTATTCAGGGTTTTTAAATCTTCTTGGTTCAGTTTTGTTAATTTATATGTCTGTATCAAACCGTTTCTTCTAGTTTTTCCAATTTATTGGGTGCAGGTTTGTGAAGTAGTTGTTAATAATTTCTGGATTTCAGCAATGCCCATTGTGGTTTCACCTTTTTCATTTCTAATTGCATTGATTAGGGTCTTTTCTCTCTTTGTTTTGGTTAGATGGGCTAAGGGTTTGCCTATTTTTTCAAAGACCCAGCTGTTTGACTAACTGGGTCTTTGTATTTATTTTTTTGGTCTCAATGTCATTAATTTCTGCTCTATAATCTTCCTTGTACTAGCTTTAGATTTGGATTGGTTTTGTTTTCCTAGGACTTTGAGATGCTTGTTAGGTTATTTGGGCTCTGTCTGTTTTTGTGATATGGGCATTCACAGCTATAAATTTTCTTCTTAGGACTGCTTTCATTGTGTTCCATAGGTTCTGGTGTGTTGTACTGGCATTATTGTCTAGTTCTAGAAACTGTCTTATTCTATAACTCATTGTTTATTTAAGAGTATATTGTTTAGTTTCTGTACATTGGCATAATTTATGTGATTTCTTTTGTGGTTGATTTCTAGTTTTATTCTGCTATGGTCTGATAATATGAATGCTGTAATTTAAATTCTTTTACATTTACTTAAGCTTGCTTTATTGGCTAGCATATGATCTATTTTGGAGAAAGTTTCATGAGCTGCTGAGAACAATGTATATTCTGTTGTTGCTGGTGAGACACTCTGTATATATCTATTAAGTCCATTTATGTCAAAGTTTTGTTCAACTCTGATAATTCTATGTTAATTTTTTGTTCAGTAAATCTGTTTATTTGTATAGGGGTATTGAGGTCTCCCACTATAGTTGTGTTTATGTTTATCTGGTCTTTTATGTCTAGTAGTACTTGTTTTATGAAGTTGGGTCTGCTGCTGTTTGGTGCATATATGTTTTTTGGGGTTTTTTTTTTGTTTTTTTTTTGGTACCGGGGATCAAACTTGGGTCCTTGTGCTTGCGCAGCAGGTGGCGAAACCACTGAGCTAAATCCCTGGCCCTGGCGCATATATGTTAATAGTTGTTATCTCTTCTTGTGGGAGTGTTCCCTTAGCTGATACGTAATGACTCCCTGTTTCTGGCCTCTTTTGATCAGTTTTGGCATGAAGTTCAGTTCGTCTGAATATAGAATAGCTACATCTACTTTTTGGGAGGATTCTCCTTGCATGGAATATTGTTTTCCATCCCTTGATTTTTAGTCTATGAGTTTATTTTTGGGTTAGATGTGTTTCTTGTGTACAATGTATCACTGAATTTTGTTTCTTGTTCCTATCTGCCAGTCTGTGTCTTTTGATTGAGACCATTTACATTCACATTGAGAGTTATTACTTACAGGTATTGACTTATTCCTGTCATTGCTTCCCTGTTGCTCATTCTGTATCTTCTTTTTCTACTTAATTACTTGCCCTACCTGGTATGTTCATTCTATCAGCCCTTTTGTCATTAGTAGCTTCATGGTATCTTTCTAGGATATTCCTGTGAATGTTTTAGAGTGCTAGTTTGGAGGCCATGAATTTCTTTTTTTTATCATGAAAGTATCTTATTTCTTCATCAATTTTGAATGATAGTTTTGCAGGATATATCATCCTGGGTTGGAAGTTGTTTTCTTTTAGGGCTTGAAATACTTTATATGAATCTCTCCTGGCCTTTAATGTTTGTGTCGAGTCATTTGCTGTAATTCTTATGGGTTTACCTTTATAAGTGATTTGTTTTTCTCTAACTACTTTTAAGATTCTATTCTTGTGTTGGACTTCCAGGATTTTGACTATGATGTGCTGTGGAGAGGTTTTTTCATGATCATGGCTATTTGGGGTTCTATATGCCTCACTTATCTGTATGTTAAATTCTTTTTAATCATTTGGAAAGTTTTCTGCTATTATTCAGTAAACAGGATTTTTGAGGCCATTTGTGTGTCTTCTAATTTTTCACTGATTCACATTAGTCTTCTTTGCATCACCTTGTAGGTGTTGGACACGTTTTTCCTGTTTACTCTTTGTTTTTGAGGTATCTCTCATTATTTGGTCACCAAATCAGCCCTGTCTTGTAGTTCTGACCCTGTCCTCACCTTGGTCACTTCTGCTGCCCATAATTTCAGTAGAATTTCTAATCTCCTGAATTTCTATTTGGAGCCTTTTCATGGTTTCTAATTCTTTTCTATGCTGGTCATTCATATTTTGAATCATTTTGTTTAGCCCTGCTAGCTTTTTATGAGTGTCTTTGAAGACACTCATCATTTTGTTTATTTGGCCTCATATCTGTTTGCTTACATCTTTTGTGAGCTTGCCAAATGCTTTATTGATCTATTTTATTATCTATCCTGAAATCAAACTGAATAATTCAAGTGTGTGGTTTTTTTGTATCCTCCACTTTGATGCTCCATGGACCAGCTTTGGGAGAGTTGGGAGTTTTGGGAGGAATTTGGTTGGCTTGTTTTCTCCTGCTTTAATTCTTTTGTTTGTGTTTGATTTTTGTGTTGAGGCTTGTGGGTGATTGTATTGGAAAGCTTTATTTCTAGTATGGTGACCTCTTTAGTTAATGGCTACTTCTTAGACCTAGAGGGATCCTCTAGGTCTGGCTAACTATTGGCCTTTGCTTTTGTCTCAGGATTCAACCGCCTTTGTTTACTTAGGATAAGACATTGCAGTGTATTTCACCCAGCCCCTAGTTCTCCAGGAATGGGCCAGGGTATTGTTGACCCCAAGGAAATCCAGATATTGGCAGCCCAAGAAAACCAATGAATAGCAACAGCGATGTCACCTTGGCTATAGTAGTAAAATCAGCATCATTATAGTGTCAAATTCAAACTGAATATTGACAAACCCTAAGGACCAATAACATACCATCCTTCACCATAAAAAAGAGATTCATTATTATAGTATAAACACTAAGACAAACTAAATATTGACCTACTATTGACATACAGTAAATATCTACCAAATGGAACAACTTTATCTCTACTAACAATAGAACAGATTCAACAATAAGAATGTAAAGTTAACTAGCTATCTAGAGATTCATAAAACTTAGTAGTTATACTAGTAAAGGTGGAGGTGGTAGCAAACCAAAGAATATAAAAAGGAAAATTTGAAAAATTAATCAATGAGATATGAGAAAGAGGAAGACAAGTGAGAAAGGGGGTTCTATTGAAGAGTAAAAGGACATTAATAGCAATAGAGAACAGTTGCAGGAAAGAATGAACAAGAAAAAAGATAAACAGAGAGCAAAATACAGGAAATAAAAGAAAATAAGAAGTAAGAGAAAAAGTTGAAAAGGGAGAAGGGAAAAGGAGAGAAAATAAACTAAAAGAGGAAAAAAGGGAGGGAGAAAAATCCCCAACTTCCCCCAAAAAACCCAATGAAGGAAAGATAAAAATAATTAAAAAATACAAAAATCAAAAAAAGATTGAGTCAAAGAAAAAATTCCATATTTTTTAATGAGTGGTTTCTTTCCAAGGTCTGCAGTCTTGGGATCCATCCAGTCATGATTTTCCTTGCCTAGCTTTAGGGACTATGGGTTTTTGAGGTGCTCTCCCTGTCTTTACCAGAGGCCCCTCTGTCTGTTCCCCCCAAGCCAAGGCGTGTCCTTGTCCTGCTGGTAGATGGAGACACAATCAGCCCTCCAGTCTCTGCTGACTGTAGCTCATGGGGCAGGGGTTCAATTGGACAGTTGTGGGGTCTGGTTACTTTCTTCTCTCCCTGGGTAGGTCCTTTGGTTACTTCTCACTTCTGCTGTCCTGTGCCAAGGAGAAGCAAAATATAGAGGTGGCTTGGAGTTGGTGGATGGTACCACCTGTGTGTGTGTGTGTGTGTGTGTGTGTGTGGGTCACGGGCCAGTTTGGCCATTTGAGCATTTGTTTCATTTCCATAATTATTGCTGAAAATAGTTTTGTTGTATAGAAGAAGATGATGTTAAGAAATGACCTGTCCTAGTGGTCACATGTATTGGGTCTGCCTCATTGGCAGCCTGGGTTTCTCTTCTGTCAACTGGAAATAAGAACAGAGTGATGTCCCAGTGCTCTGGGTGGGTGAGGCAGGAGAATGGAAAGTTCAAGCCCAGCCTGAGCAACTTACCAAGACCCTGTATCAAAATAAAGAAGGGCTGAAGATGTAGCTCAGTTCAATCCCTAGTACCAAAACCAACCAACCAACCAACCAATCAACCAACCAAACAAGCAAGCAAACAAAAAACAAACAAGGTGATGTGCAGATTAAGTTAAGTGATTTGGATCCATTCACTCATTGGGATAATCACTGGACATTCATTCAAACCTAAACACCTTAAGTGGAAAAAGTAAAGGAATGAGTTTCTTGTTTGGAAGCAAAACCCAGAGACTTCTCTGAGAGGTTTCCCATAGTTGAGGCCATGTGTGGGACAAGGGTGGCTTTGTCATTGGTGCTGGGGTGTGGGTGGGTGGTGGGGAGCTGCCTTCTGACCTCTCTCTCTGGCCCTCCCTGCAGCTGTCGTAGCCAAGGTACTGGTTATTCCACCCACATTTACTCAATGTTGTGTTGCTGGTGTTCAAACATCAGTCTGACAAAAAAGCTACTAGGACATCGGTAGTGCTGCAAGTTGGACTCCTAGATGCTACGCACCACTTAGATCGTGATGTCCAATGCCTTTGAGTTAGGTATCTGTGCGATAGTGTTGCTAAGTGAAAAAAAGTTACAGCTGGGCATAGCCTCACATGCCTGCCATCGCAGCTATTATTCAAAGGGCGAAGGCAGGAGGATCAAAAGTTCTAGATCAGCCTGGGCAATTCTGTGAGATCTTGTCTCAGAGTAAAAAAGAAAGAATAAAGAAAGGGTGGAGATGTAGCTCAGTGTGAAGGCCCTGGATTCAATCCCTTGTGCTGAAAAAAAAAAGTTACAGTACTGTCAGCTGCGTGATCCTAATTTTGATAAGAAAATATTAGCCTAGGAGGAAAGCCTGGAGGGAGGCCAACAGGCTAGCAGCGGTGTTAGGGGCAGGCTTCTGTAGGTGGTCAGCATTCTTCTTACCAATCTACACAGTACGTTTCTCCTGTGAGATGCATATAGAAAAATAAAAGCAATTTAAACACTCAGTAAACATGTTTATTTTATAAATCCCACTATTGGAAATTGAGAAGAGCCACAGGGCCTTGTAGTCAGGGAAGAAGGTCCCTGAGCTGGCAGAACCTGTCTGATAGAGAACTTATTTGGAGAGGACACTGAAAACTACAGTACTTTGTTTCCTCAGGTGTGAAGATGGCGGAGGTGGGGAGCAGGTGTGGGCATTGTAAGGGGAACCAAGACACCCAGCAGGACCTGGGGCGTCTTTTGGCACTGGGTGTGTGCGTGCAGTTGGGCTGATGACCCTGATCCGGTGCAGCAGGTTTAAGATGAGTGCTTAGATTCTGACAAAACAAGTTCCCTTCCCCAAGGAAGCTTTAAGCAGCTGGGACATGGGAAACAAAGCCTGGGAGAGAAAGTCTGACAAGCAAAAACTGAGTTTTGAGATAAGGCAAGCAGTGAGCACTGATTTTGAAACAGTCTTGCTAAATTGCTGGATAGCCCAGGGTGAGCTCTGACGTGCAGTTCTCCTGCCTCAACCTTCTTGAATGTGGGGGTTACAGGTGTGAGCAACCATCCCCAGTTCCTAATGACCTCTGAAAAATCCCACCAGTCTCACTTCTGAGGATGTCATAATGGGAATTAAATTTCAACTTGAATTTTTGAGGAAACAAACCACATTGAGACCATAACAGCATGATCCGAGAGACTTTTATTTTTTTATTTTATTTTATTTTTTTGGTATGGGGGATCTAACTCGGGTCCTTGGCTTGTGAGGCAGGTGGTGGAACCACTGAGCTAAATCCCTGGCCCACTTTTATTTATTTTTTAACAGGAGTTTTTTAAATGCCCATGTTTGTTTGTTTGTTTGTTTATTTATTTATTTATTTATTTATTTTCTGTTCTTTTGAGACAGGGTCTTGCTATGTTGTTCAGGCTGGCCTTGATCTCACAGCAATCCCCCTGCCTCTGTCTCCCAAGTGCTGGGATTACAGGCATGTGCCACCATGTCTGGGTCAGAAATACCATATTTAATTATGGACATTTACATAGAAGCCCCACAAAATATGAGGTGCCTCCAATAAACTTCATGTATCTACTGGGTCTTATCACAACTCCATGAAGTAGATCACTGTTATTCCCATGTTCAAGATGAAGACTAATAACATGTCCTAATCATACACCTAGCAAATGATAGAGCCTGGAGCCAGGCTACCTAAAACAGTCACTGCTTATTGAGTCTTTTCTGCACAGTAGGTGCATGCCTAAAGCCCGTATGCTTGGGACATGCTGCGGGCCTAGAGGCAGGAATGTGTTACAGCTTTGTTGAGACCAATAGCCCAGGAGAAGCAGAACATGCAGCTTCTATGTCCATACATTCCTTCCTTCTGAGACAGAATTTGCCAACAGACAGGTTTCCATACAGGCAGCTGGGGAAGAATCAGCCACCAGCTTGGATGTAAATGCTGCATAGCCATTAAAAGAGTGACTCAAACCTGAAGTATGCTGGATATGGTGTTGCACACATGTAATCTTAGCTACTCAAGAGGCTGAGGCAGGAGGATTCCAAGTCTGAGGTCAACTTAGAGAAATTAGACTCTGTCTCAAAATAAAATTTAGAAAAGGGCTGAGGATATAGCTCAGCACTCCCTGGGATCAATCCCCAATACTGCAAACAAAACAAAAACAAAACAATAAAACCCTGAAGTGTGCTCAACAATCACTTGGAATAGTCATGAAATGTAGGTTTCTGGAAACCTCCCACCCCCAGCAGCTAAAGGAACTTAAACATCAGTTATGAACACATGTCAAGGTTTTGTCTCAAACTTGTTGTCAAGTAGGAGTCTTTCCAACAAAGAAGATAAAAATGAAAGCAGAGGGCCAGGGATTTAGCTCAGTGGTGCTGCCGCCTGCCTCAAAAGAGTGAGGTCCTGAGTTCGATCCCTGGTACCAAAAAAAAAAAGAAGAAAGCAGAGATTTCTCTTTGGGCAGAGACATTTTAAAAGGAAGAAGTAAAATGTACACTAGATTTTGAAGGCTTAATTTGTATAAATGTAAAATATCACATTAATGATTTTATATTGATTGCATGTCAAAATGGTAACATTTCAGATATATTGAGTTAAACTATATTTTAAAAATTAATTTCACCTGTTTCACATTCCCTTTTTAAAAACATGGCCACTAGAAAACTAAAATTATATATGCAACCTGCAGTATTAGTTTTATTGGACAGTGCTGCTTTAGACAGTCGTTGTTAGTATACTGAAACAAGAAGATAAAGGAAGAAAGAAAGAAAAGAAGAAAAGCATAGCCAGAAGACTGTCTAGTTAAAGATTATCAGAAACTTCTTAAGACTGGTTAAAGGTCCTTAGGCTCCTCCCCAAACTGCAGTTAGCAGGGTGAGCTACCCCAGAAAAGGGCCTATTGAGAAGTCTATTGGATAATGCTCAAGTGTTTTATTAGGAAGGCAAAGTTCACAGCTGAGCATGGAGTTCCACTCTGGCTTGGGTTGGGGAGAGTCTGTTGAACTGCCCAGAGATCTGTTTCCATGGGTTTAAGGAAGGCTCAGAAACTGCAATGTTAACCAGACTCCTAGTGGGTCTGACCCTGGTAGTTCTCTGAGTCTAGGAACCACTGACTTGAAGGTGCCTGCAAAGGCCTGGTGACCCCCAGAAGTGTGGAAAGAGGTGCCCACAGAGGGCACTGGAATGGACCTTTGAGAAAAGCCATCTGCTTCCAGACTAATGTCACCTGAAGGGAGCAGTGGGTTGGGATTTAGAGGGGAAAGATCTCAGGACCCTCCCTGGGGTGGTATATTAGTCACCTTTCTGTTTCTGGGACAAACTACAGGACATTCATGATTTAAAGGACAATAGGATTCTTTTGCCTCATGGTTTTAGAGGTTTCAGTTGATGGTTGGCTGGCTCCATCGATTTTAGGCTTGTGGCAAGACAGAAACATCATAGCAGAAGGATATGGTGGGGCAAGGCTGCTCACCTAATGGGAGCCAGGAAGCAGAAAAGAGGGAAAGAGCCATAGAGGAAAGGGTCAGGGAACAGACAGAATCCGTAGATCATGTCCTTCTGACCCATTTCCTCTAATGAGCCCATTCAACTCACCAATGGGTAAGTCCATTGAAAAGGTTTGTACTCCCTCAATCCAACTGCCTAGGTATCTGTTAATCCAATTACAACTGACAGTCAAGATTAACTGTCACAGGGGCAGTGACTTCTACAGGACTCACTTTTTTTTCATTTTTTGAGACAGAGTCTTGCTATGTAGTCCAGGCTGGTCTCCAGTTTGCATCAATCTTCCTGCTTCAGCCTCCCAAGTGCTGGGATTACAGGTGTGCACCACCAGACCTGGCTCAACACTCACCTTTTTAAATCCACTTCCCTGCATTAGTGAGTTGAGCTCCATGAGTCAGGCCTGTGGTCCTCTAATCTTCTTGTTTACCTATCCTTTAAAAGAACTTCGAAAAACTACATAATTTTTTTTCCCACATTTTAGTTGACATTGAGACCATTTAGTCATCAGTTTAAATATTTACAGAGGAAGCTAGGCAGAGCCATGTGTCTATAGCCCCAGCTACTCAAGAAGTTGGGGCCAAGGAGGATTGCTTGAGCCCGGGAGTTCGAAACCAACCTGGGCAACATAAAAAGGCTTCATCTCAAAAAATAAATAGTTGCAGAGGATGTACTGAAGTATTGCTAATTCAAAATAAAATTATCACATCACTCTTTTAAGTAAATTCATTGATACCATCAAACCATCACAATTTGACACATATGATGATCCATTTTAATACCTGGAAAGCAGCTCCTCTAATAAGACAGAAATTTATACCATTCTTTTTATACTTGCACTCATTTCCATTAACTTTACCCACAGACTTTCACCCCAATATACTGTGCTTCTATATTTAAAGTATATTAAAGCACCTTTCCATAGTCTGTGCCTGTACTATACATTAAAATTATGCATAAAAATTATGTATTATGTATGAAAAATTAATTGTATATGATCAAAACAACATAAGCTTATAATTCTGATAGTTATTCAATTTCAAAAGTAATTTTATAGGAAATACATCTCTTCATGAGGTGGATAGGACTTTTTGTATATAGGTGTAGATGATTAATACTCATTGCAAGAAGATATTTCTGTATGCAAATGCTGAGAAATATTGTTTGTATAAATAGGTAGAAATGAGTAGAGTTTTATTAAAGCAATACTACTTAATTTTAAAAATTCTGAGTTGTACATCAACAATCTTTTTATGAATGAGCAAAAATTATACTCGTGCTATATTAGTTGGCAACTTGATCATACTTCAATTTATGCCCTACCTCAAGTTAGTTTAAGGCAAAGGCTTGGAAACCATTTAATGTACAAAGAATTTGGTATGCAATCCTTTGACTTACTGGCTTTCTCAGTACCTACCCAGTATTTCCAGTTGAACCTTGTCTGGGGCCTCAGAGATGTTCCCCTTTCTCTTGACAGAAGAAAGATAACTTGTCGCCCACCCCAAGTCTTTGTCTAGTGGGGAAACGGGCTCCATGAAAGGAGATGTCTGTAGCACAAGAGAGTTCAATATCAGGCCAGCTTAGGAGAGAATTCATTTAAAATAAAGGATCTAGAGTGGCAGGTGGGGCCCTTAAACCAGAATCCTAGGTACCCCTTGGAAAGTCTTGACATGTACCTAAGGGGTTCACATGCCTCGGGTACTCACACCCAGCAAACTGAGCACAGCAGTGGCTGCAGCCTAAGCTCTGTGCAGAGATAACCACGGCCTCCCGGAGAGGTGGTGGAGGCTGCCTGCCTAGCTGTCCTGACCCAGCACACCCAGGTTCTGCTGGTCTCTCCACTTCAGAGAAAACAGCTCCTTGGCCTCATCTTCCCTCTTGTGTGACAAATTCTTTTCTTAAATTTCTCTATGTCCTGAAGTTTACCTTCAGCCTATATCTAGGATTTATTTCTTTGTCATGGTAGTAAAATTCAAGCTCTTGGAGATAAGTTGCTTGGGTTTAAATGCTTATCTGCTGTTGAACTTTGAAAAGTTAGTAGCTAGGCCACCATCTTCTCTTAGGACAGTTTTGAGGAGTGAAGTGATTTAATGTGAAGTTCCAAGCACAGTGTGAGGAACAGTAAGCACTCAATAAATATGAGCTATTATTATGGTTATTAGCTTTAGATTTGACTTATTCTTTAAATCTTCCTGGGAGAGGCAAAGCTCATAAAATATTTGGAGATTCAAAAGAGAAATCATTGTTCAAAATCTCAAGCCCAGTTTTAAGCATCATCTTACTTTGATCCTTATTAGCTCCATTTTACTGGGGAAGGTCAAATCAGAGACTTGTGTACTGAATTAGGGCTGTGGGGAGTGTCAGATTTTAGAAATGAAGGACACCTGCCATGTCTGAACCTTTCAGCCTAGACTCAGTTTCAGTATTAGCTGCTTTCTGGCCATGGCATACAATTCTATTCTGTCCACCCTGCCACTCCATGCTAGAGTTGACCTTGGCCCAGCGGAAGGAGTAAATGAAAAAGCCTTGAATCCCACACTGTTGCTAATGGTTACAGAAATTTGGAAATAAGCCTTCCGGAACATATTCCATTTTCACAAAATAGGGTTATCAACAGCCATCTTAGGGTTATTGAGATGGTCCAGTGAGGTAAGTCACTGAAACTCCTTGCACATGTCTGGCACAGAACAAGCCTCCCATTATTGCTGAATGTTACAGGGCACAGTAGGTAATTATGAGGTTATCTCCCCACTCTAATCAGAGTGAGGAAAATAGGCATGACTCAGGCAGATAAAATGGTTTCACATGTCTTTGCCAAAGCATGACATGGTGCTGGAAGACAGACATGTTGGCTTGCTCTGCTCTGGTGGAAGTTGGTTGGTGGTTGGAAGTTGAACTCTAGGGGCTAGTTGGATCTAGATCATTTTAAGGTTGAGCTCTTTTTTTATTCAACATTTGGGATACCAGCCTGGTTGATTGTGACTCTTAACCAGTCATGCTCTTCTAAGCACTAGGTTCTTTGGCAGCCATATTTATGTCATGTGATCTCATCTCTCTGAGTGGACCAGTATAGATACCTGGCCCAAACTGGGCCAATCAGAATTTCCTCTCCAGGGAATGTGGAATTGGTACTAAGGGGATCCCTTTTCATTCTGGGATTTAATGTTAATGAAAGAGATATCAAATCTGGGTGATATGGCATGGCCTTCTTCTCCTATATTGATAGAGAAGCAGAGAAAGACAAGCTGCAGCATGTGAACAAGTAAAATTAAAAAAAAAAAAAGATGAGAGGTAGAAACTGTATAGTCCTTAGTTCTTGACAGTTCCCACTTCCTATTTCAGACTGATTCTCAGGCCTGGGTGCATTCTTGCCCTTGGATTTCATGAGATACTTCTAAGTGTCTAATGATAGACCTATCTTTTATTGCTGACACTGAATTATGTTGAAACAGTTTTCCTCCTAAGTTATAGAGGCCAACTTGATCTACCTTAAGCAAAAAGAAGAAATCAGTAGAAGGTACTGGGGGGAGCTCATGACACCTGGGAGGTTTGATCAACCTGGTTTCAGGGGGTGCCAGCACTAGGGTGTTTTTTTTGTTTTGTATTAAATTCTTTTATTGGTACATTGTAGGTATACAACACAATTACATTTCTCATTGGGAATTGTACCTTTACATAATGCATCTTGGTTCTTATTTTTTCCCCATTCCTAGCCCTCCCTTCACGCCCTCCACCCTTCCCTATTTACAAAGACTTTATTTCCATTTTTTCCATTTCTCATCATTTTTCCTTTCCCTTCTTTCCTTTCCCCTGCCCCTCCCACTGCCCCTACCCCTTTGGACCTTTTCTTCCTATTTTACATTATCGATTATTCATTCTAATCATTGGTACATTTTAGGTATACAATATAATGACATTCATCATTGGAAATTTGCACCTTTACATAGTCTCTCTTGGTTCTTCTTTTTCACCCTTGCCCAGCCCTCCCTTCAACCCCTCCAGTCCTCCCTATTTACAAAGATTTTGTTCCTATTTTTACATTTTCTCATATTAATCCCATTCCCTTCTATCCTTTCCCCTAGCCCACCCACTTCCTTTCCCTTTGCCCCTTTTCTTCCTATTTCACATTATCTATTATACATTTGAGTCCTTATTTACACTTTCAGTTTCTCACACCAGAGAAACTATTCGGTATTTACACATGTGTGTCCTATTTATTTCACTTGAGAGTATCACCTCAATGTGCATCCACTTAGCTATAAATGTCTCTAATTTCTCATTTTTTATGGCTGAGTAGTACTCCATTTTATAAAAAAACCACATTTTCTTTATCCAGTCTCCAGTTGATGGGCATTTGGGCTGTTTCCAAGTTTTAGCTATTACAAACTGTGCTGCTATGAACATGGGCGCACATATATCACTGTGGTATGATTCTTTTAACTCTTTGGGGAAGATCCTCAGCAGTGGAATAGCGGGGTCAAATGGGACTTCCAGTCCTAGTTCTACTAGGGTGGTTTTGTACACTTTAGCTACAAGTGGGAAGTTGACTTCCATCTGAAATGTTGCCATTAAGCTGCCTCAGTTTTGGGTCTCTCAGTTCAAAGTCACAAGTTTTCTGGCACAGAGGGAGAACTTCATTAATTTATGATGAGCCCATTAGTAATAGCTAGAGAGCAGTTTCAAGCAGCAGCCACGTAGCTGCTGAGAGACTTTAACCATGAAGACAGGATGTCCTGTCCTCTAAGGACGGGGAGTGGGTGGTAAGCAGCCAGCTCAAGTGAGGTCCCACACAAGCTGGACCTGCCCACAACTTACTGTGAGCAGGAGACTGCTTCTCCTTGAGAGGGATGCAAAGATTTGTAAAATTGGGCTGACATCAAAGAATTTATACCTTGCCCATGAATAATTACTTGAATAATTACTTGAAGGCAGACTGCAATAACTGCCAGAGGAGAGGTATAAGTGCGAAGGACTCCTGGGACACGGGGAAGGCCAGATACCTTTGAGCTGTAGTGACTCCGTTTCAGATGTCAGCCATGTCAAGGCTGGAAAACATCTTCCTGAATAAAACACAAAAAGCAAGCATATATATAAAATCAAATGTAAAATGCAATGAAGCAAATCATGTGTTGGGGGATTAATCCATGGCATGAGGCACATTGATATATATGCCCTGAGCAAAAAGTGAACACAAGCTGACTGTGCCAGGGTTCTGTCTAAACTCTAAGCAGGTAAGTTGTAACCCTGTAGTTCTTGGTCTTGGGCCTGATTGTAACCCTCTGGCCAGCTGGTCCCCCTTCATCTCGCCCCACTGTGTCTCCTCAGGATCCTCTGCGTTCATGCACTTTCTTCACCGGTCAGTGGGAGTCTCCTTTTGAGGTGAACACATTCACAATCTTCACAAAAATTCCCTTCACATCTTTGCCGCAACAAAACCCAGGTGACTTCACTTGTTTTTGTGGTATCAATCGCCCACGTGGGAATGCCTTCCCACTTGATATCAAAAACCTCTCTGGCTCTTATCTGTATCATATCCTTTAGATTCATGCATCTTATTGCCTGCTGGGAGGGACGTCCTTCCTGATGCATTCAGAAATGTCTCCTTCCAGGATGTCCCTGGTATTTCCAGCTCAATGAACTGGATTGGTCAAGTTCACAAACTCTTGGGTGTTAGCTGCTCATTCTGTATTTCATCACTTGTATTCTCTGTTGCATTCATAGTATGCATCCACACAACAGCCTGGAAGTGAAATTGGACTTTTTTCTTTCCACTCCTCACCATGTCAAGCTGATTACCAAGTTGTCTTTTTTTTTTTTTTTTTTTTTGCAGTTTCAAAGTGGAAATATTTTATTGCTTTTAGTCATTAAAAAGGTAAATGTAGGTGTTCTTACAAAGCATTAAACTGTACAGAAATATACAAAGTAGAAAATTAAAGGCTCCAAAAAAAAAAAAATCCCACTCTTATATAACCAACCACAGAATTGCAGGAAGATTTACTCATAAATACAAAGAAATGTAATAAATACATAAAAAACTTACAAGATCATTTACAAAAACCAGAAACAGTAAATATGGATTTAATTGAAATTTTAACATAGCCGCATGTGGGAGATGGAGTAAGGCTACGGGGGCAGTGTGATGGGTTTGAAAATCCTCCTTTAGCCTTTTATCAGCTGACAGAAATTTAGGCATTTTATTGCAGTGCATATATATAACACAGCAATGGAAAGCAGTTGCTTCTGGAAACAGAATTTGGTATTACACACAATGTAGATAGGCATGTCCCGCTTGGCTTTAAGCCTTTTAGAGCTACTTTATATTTTGTGTATTTTTTCTCTCTTTTCTTTTTTGTTTTTTTGAGGCAGGGTTTTGCTTTGTAATTCAGGCTGGCCTTGAACTCTATGTGTAGGCCAAGCTGGCCTGGAATTCAAGGCACCTTCCTGTCTCAGCCTCCCAGTGCTGGGATTTCAGGTGTGCATCCCCACGCTGGCTATTTTATGGATATTTGTAACTTACATACATGTAGACTGGGAGAAAGCTGAAAGAAGTGAGATGATGAAGCACCCATATTTAAAGACAACATCTTTCTGAAGTTTATTAACAGTACTATTAAACCCCTTATTTTTTCAGTTCATATGAAGTTTTTGTTTTAAAGACTGAATTTATTTCAGAAGTACTTATGAACCAGTGAGACATGACTAAAGCATTTACAGGAAAGTTTTCAAATTTTAATACCTACCTTTTTATGGGATTAAAAATAGCATTACCATTGTATATTTGTTTTGTTTTTATTAAATTAGTTCTTTTCAAGTTTGATTATTACTAACAAATCCCGAGTTTTAGAACAGGCAGAATATCCCTTATCCCATATACTTGGGACCAGCCAGGTGCAGAGGTACTCTCCTTCTAATCCTAACACTTCGGAGGCTGAAGCAGGAGGATCACCTTAAGCTTGAGTCTAGCCTGGGTTACTACATAGTGAGTTCAAGGCCAGCCTGAACTACATAGGAAGACCCTATCTCATAACCAAACCAAACAAACAAAAAGATTGGTACCAGAAATATTTTGGAATATGTACATATACAGAAGGTGATATGTTTTGGATGGAACCTCAGTCTAAGCATGAGTTTCACTTATGCTTCATAAGTGCCTTCCATACATAACCTGAAGGCAATTGGATGCAGTAGTTTTCATAATGTTGCCTGTGAATCACAGTTGCATGGTGTGGAATTTTCCACTTGAGCATTCTGGATTTTTGGATTAGAGATGTTAAATCTATAGTATGCCAAGGCAAGGTAGAAATATGATCTTTTATCTATATGGGGGATTGAATCCAAGGCCTTCGTACTGAGCTATATCCTCAGTGTAACTCTTAAAATTATCTTTTATTTTGAGGCAGGGTCTGGCTAACTAGCTAAATTGCCCAGGCTGGGCTTGAACCTGCAGTCCTCCTGCCTCAGCCTCCCAGAGTGCTGAGATTACAGGAGTATATCCCCACACCTAACTCTAAGCATGATAATTTAAAAAATTATTTTTCATCTTCTAAGCACTGTTTATGGTAAAAAATTACTATTTGGTCCTAAGTGTTCTTATATCCAAATAATTTGTACTGCGCATGGTTTTTATTTTCCTGACATCTACATTATACAACTCCAATCACTAAATTCTTCCTCATCACTGAAGTATGTGCTCTTCTTTATCCTTGGGCGCCGTGAAACCTCTGACGTGGAGGGTCCCCCTGCACTGGGTTCCATTGGTTCTGTTCTTCAGTCGTGGCTTGCGGGGAGGCGATGGCTTGGCTGAGACTCTCGAGAGCGGGGTCTTCTCCTTCGTCTTCACTTTCTGCTTTGTCCTCGATTTCTTCCGGTTCGGCAATTTTCTTTTTCTTCTTTGGAGGCTCACGTTCTCTGAGCATATTTTTCGGACAGGCATAATTTAAGTGTCCACTTTCCCCACATTCATAACACTTCTATTTATCAAAGCAGTTTTGCCTTCGGATGAATTCAGCTGCTCTCCCATTGTCAATAGCAATGCTTGCCTTTATCACTCTACCAAACAACTGTTTGTTGTTTATGGCTCTGGTGCAGTTTTGTGCAGAGCCTTTATCCAAAAATAATATAAATGCAACCCCTTTACTCTTCCTCGTATCTTTGTCTTTCATTATAGTAACCTTTACAACTTTGCCATACTTGGAAAATATCCGGTATAAGTCGTTATTTGTCAGGGAGAAGGGCAAGTTGGACACATACACTGTGCTCTTACTCGGAGCCAAGCCACCACACATTTCTTCAGGGATGGCGGCCTCGGCACAGCGGGGCTTCAACCCCGACTTTTCCTCGCCCCTCCCAGCCACCTGGGCATCCTATACCCTGGTGGGGTGGGCACAGAACCCTAGGGTTGCCGCAGCAGAGGGGCCCTGCGTGGCTCCCTTCCGATTACCAAATTGTTATAATCTGCCACCTCAACATTTCTCCAGCCTGTCCCTTTTCTTTACCATCTCCCCATCAATCCCATGTGTATTAGTTGGGATTTTCCAGAGAAACAGAACCAATATAATTTATTTATAGAAAGAGGGACTTACTAGAGGATTGGCTTACATGATCACAAAGGCTAAGATATTACATAATGAGCCATTTGTGGCTGGAAAGCGAGGGAATTAACATGTCTTAATCCAAGAAACTGGAAGCTCAGAACCGAGGAGGCTAACAGTACATCTCCAAATCTCAGGCTAAAGGCCCAAGAGCCTGCAGAGGGCCACTGGTGCAAGTCCCAAAGTCCGAAGGGTAAAGACCTTGGAGTATGATACTCAAGGACAGCAGCAGCAGCAGCAGCAGCAGCAGCAGAAATCCTACCTTGTGCCAGAAGGAAGAGCCAGAGAGAATTCCTGCTTCTTCCATTTTCCTGCTCTGTCCAGCGTCTAGCTGAATGGATAGAACCCACCCACCCTGAGCTGATCCATACATCAATCATCTCTGCAAGTACCCTCACAGATATACCCAGGAGTAGTGCTTTACCTGTGCTCTAGGTATTCCTCCAGCCAATCAAGTTGACACCAAAATTAGCCATCACACCAGAACTGGCTTCATGCCCTGCTATAGTTTTGCCTTATCCTCTATTGTGGTGTGACACATTACTCCAAAATGTAACTGTTTAAAACAGCAAACAAATAGTAACTCATATAGCTTCTAAGGTTTGGAATATGGGAGAAGCTTAGCTGGTGGTTCTGGCTCAGAGTTGCTTATGATGTTGCGGTCATGTTGACCTTTAGGGCTGCAGTCACTGCAAGGTTCCAGTGGGCCTGGAGAACCTGCTTCCCCATGTGGTGTGGACAGGACCCATCCTCACTGGCTATTGGTTGGAGGCTCCAGTCAGCCTCTCCATAGGTTGCCTAGGCATCCTGGCGTGGAAGCTGGCTTCTCCCCAAGTGTGGGGTGGGTGGGGGAGGTGAGAGAGGGGAGAGGGAAGCCATTGTCTTTTAAAACCTAATTTCCAACTTCTGCCATATTCTATTGGTTTCATAGACCATGAGGGGGTGTATGTAAATACTCTGATGAGAGGATCCTTGGTGGTCATCTTGGAGGTTAACTGTCACCATGTTGATTTACCGCTGTCTGGTAAAACTGTCACTTGATTTTCCTTTGTGGGGACCAATCCATGGCCACTATCAAACTATAGTATGAATGGGGCTCCCATTTCTGACACGAGTCCCATTTGTAGCAGGGGTCTTGATTGGCTAAAGCCCTCAGTGTACCTAGTCTGCTATGAACTAAATGTTTGTGTCCCTTCAAAGTTCATATGGTATAATCCTAATTCCCAATGTGATGGTATTTGGAGACGGGGCCTTTGAGAGACGGGTTAGATGAGGTAAAGAAGCTGGGACCCTCATGATGGGACTAATGCCTTTATAAAGAGGAAGAAACACAATCTCTCTCTCCCCTTTCCCCCCTTCCTCCTACTTTTCCTTCTTCCCTCTCCCTCTCTCTCCCTCTCTTCCCTTCTTTCCTTGCACCAAGGAAGGCAGTGAGAGCACATAACCAGGATGATTACTCTCATCTAGAATCTGACCATTCTGGGGCCACGATTTCAGGCTTCTAGCCTGCAGAGCCACCAGAAATAAATATTTGTTATTTAAGTCACTGAGTCTGTGGAAATTCATTATAGAAATCCAGATTAACTAAGACAGAGTTGGAATAGTTGAGACCTGGAAGTTCTCCTGAGAACCATGTGCTGAAGACTTGGTCCCAGCCAGTGGTGAAGTGGTGGAACTGTGGAAGGTGGGGCCTAATGGCAGGAAGTTAGGTCCCTGGAAGTGTGCCCTTGAAGGGACTATGGGAACCCTATCTCTTTCACTGGCTCTTTGCCTCTCAGCTGCCATGAGGTGAGCAAATCTCCTCCATCCTGTGCTCTACCACCATGATGAACTGCACTGCCACAGGCCAAAAACAACTGGGCCCAGTGACCATGGAATAAAACTTCTGAAATTATGAGCCAAAGTAAACATTTCCTCCTTTTAAGTTGTTTATCTTAGATACTTTGTCACAATGATGGAAAGCTGTCACACAATAACATAAAGCTATCATCATGGTCAAAATGGACTTAGGGACAAATTCGCGGAGAAGCAGATAATTCAGTGGAAAGCCAACATGACATTAGGAAATGTTTGCTAAAGCTTCTGGAAAAGATCTAAGAAGTTTCAATGGGAGCTTCTGAAAGAGATGCTCTCTTCCCCTGGCCTTGGTGGTGTGAGGCTGTAAGACCATGGAGCTGGAGCTACTGCAATCTTTCCTACACAAGGTCAACCAGCCTTGGAGTGAGACAGATTCTCAAGGGAAGCAGAACCAAGAGCGAGATGCTGGAGACACCACCTGAGCTCTATGTCAAGCCAAGGGTACAGCTGGATCTGTCTGTAAATTGTTCAGCTATAGTAGCCAATACATAACTCTTCTTTCTAAGGTGATTGTCTCGGGGATCCTGTTTCTTTCCAAGTAAAGAGTCCTAGCTAGTTCTGGTACTGTTTCCTACCTGCAACGTAAGTGTTATCATGTTGTCTTCTTCCATAAAGACTTGTGGTATTGCCCCATCACAGGCTCGAAACAACTGGGCATGTATCAGTGTTCCCTGGATAGAGTGAACTCTGCTCATTACCGTGATGGTTGATGTCGACCACCATACTCCTGGCTCCACCTCCACCTCCTTGTTTTGAGCAACACTCAACTGTTTATGCTACATATGCTGCCGTTCTGAAGCGGGACTGTGGCCGAGAGCTCATGAAACTTAACCAGGAAATCGCCAGAGAGAATTATAACTGGCCTGATCAAGATAGCTTCAATGCTCCAGACTTAGATCCAGAAGCTGTACTAGTTTAACGTGTTAATGATGTCCTGGTGCCTAGCTGCTATGACCTGAATGTGTCCCTCAAAATGCATATGTTGGAAACTCAACCCCAAATTCAACAGTTTCAGAAGATAGGGCCTTTTGGAGGGTGATTAGGTCAGGAGGGCTCTGTACTCATGAGTGGAGCATGCTGATTATAAAAGGCCTTGGTAGAAGGGTATGTCTTCTCACTCTTCTATCTTCTGCCACGTGAGAACACAGTGTTCCTTCCCTCCAGAGGATGCAGTGCTCAAGGAAGTAGCTTGGAAACAGAAAGCAGCCCTCACCAGATGCTTGCTCCTTGGTTTTGGACTTCCAGCTTTCAGAACTGTGAGGAATAAAAGCACAATTCTATGGGTAGCTATGGCTCTCGTCCGGTTCTTACCTCTCCTCTCTCCCTCTCTCCCTTCCCCTCTCTTCTCTTTCCTCCACTTTCTCCTCTCCCTCCTCCCCTTTTGAAATAAATCCATGGTATGTTTTTGGCTTTGGAATGTTTCAGTCCTTTATATTTTGTATACAGAAGATTTGGGGCATGAGAAGGAAATTTACATGTTCTTTAAACATGTCTTGTGCTTCTTTGTTACAGAAGCTTAACCTCCACTATGACTTTTGTCCTTTCTGACTAGAGAGACAGGGCTGGTCATATTAATTATTATAGCTAGACTGTGTTGAGTGTGCCAGGCTCTGGATCAAACACATGACATGCATTATCTCACTCAACCCTCATGACAACTCTATGAATGATATTGTTATTGATTTATTTTTCATATGAGTAAATATAGAAAGATCCAACAACATACATAAATTCATAGATTTGGTCTTTAACAAATAGAGTCAGAGTCCCTATGAGTCCCAGGACCTATTTCAGTTTTTAGAGCTTACAATAGTAAGTGTTGGACCTGAAAGTCCAACATACACTTGGTCCCAGCTCCTGTGCTTGTTTGTAGCTAAAGGCCTATTTGCTTCCCTGGTGTGGTTTGGCCTGTGGGTGTCATTTGTAACACATCCTAGATGCTTTGGTCCTTACTAGTAATGGCTTATGCTGAATTCATTTGTATGTTACAGGTTCCACTTTTGTACCACAAAGACAAAAATGTACCTAAACTTACTCACCAGGGATGTGAAATGTTATCTCCTGACTTAAAAACTGCTATAAGGTTTTTGATATCCCATTTGAGTAACTCCTTTCACACTGGGAAGAAAATCTTTTAGAATCATTGAGTTGATAAAGACATCCCAGGTTTAATTCAAAGATTCATCATTTCCTAGCTGTGTGACTTTGACCTTTGGTTTCAGCATTTTTAAAAGGAGAATATTAACTGATGTTGAGAGCTGTATAAGAGCTAAGTAGGCTAATGCACCTGAAGCCCTGAGCACTATGCCAGGTGTACAGTAAGGTGTACACAGAGATGAACATCAGCTCTCATGAAATAGGATGAGGACTGTAAAGATGCCACTGGGGTTTGAAATTAGGCAGACAGTGAATGGTGAAGGCAGTGTCCATGGTGTGGTAGGGAGGAAGTGTGGCTGTGAATGGGAGCTTGGAATGCAGCACCCAGGAGTGGAAAGACCAACCAATTTCTGTGAAGATAGGAGAGATGAACAAGTTGGAAAGTGAGATTGGTTAAATGGAGAGTTTTTAAAGTTTTTTTGGTACTGGGGATCAAACTCGGGACCTTGTGCTTGTGAGGCAGGCGCCGGAACCACTGAGCTAAATCCCCGGCCCTCCTCTTTATTTTTCTATCTTTACTCCCATATCCTTTAACTTCTAAATATACTTAGTTTCCATGTTAAAACTTAAACAAGGGGGCGAGGATTTAGCTCAGTGGTTCCGGTGCCTGCCTTGCAAGTGCAAGGTCCTGAGTTCGATCTCCGGTACCGAAAAAAAGGAAATATTGGATGGAGCAAGGCTTGGAATCTGGTGCCTCAAGCACCAAATCCTGGGAAGACCCTGAACTCCTTTGTTTCAGACAGATGAGCAGGAGGGGAAGAGTGAGGGAATAGATATTTGAAGATGGAAGGGAGAGAGATAGAGGCAACAGCAGCCTGATCACTTCCATTTTTCTGTGTCAAGTAGGGCTGGCACCGTGCCAGCCAGCCTGGTGGGCCCAGTCATCCCCACCTCCCAAGCCTCACAGCCTGTGTGTTACCCTTCCACGCTGTGCCAGGTGTGGGCTGGGCGACCAATAACTATGGCAGTAGCTATGTGCCACAGGTTCAGCTGTGTCTTTGGAAAAAAGTCAACTGGCCGATGCAGGTTGGATTAATGTTTGTCAGTTAGATATACAGACTCCTGAACTGAAAACTCTTGAGTCCAGGTCCATGGGGAAATGACACTGGTGGTCTGCATTTGGAATAAATGCTAAAATGAGTCTTATAAAAAACTATGAGTTGGAGAATAATGGAGAAGGGTTTCAATTCTCAGTTCTTAAGTATCCCTGAAAAGGCCAGGTGTTGAAGGCTTAGCTGGCAGCCTGTGGTGCCACTGGGAGGTGTGGAAGCTTTTAGAAGAAGGGTATTAGGTTGCCGGGGGATGCTCTTGAAGGAGATATCGGTACCTTGATCTGCCCTCTCTCCCAACTGCCATGAGGTGAATAGGCCTCTCCTGCCACATGCTCCCTGACACAGGCCCAAAGCTCTAAGGCCAAGTGAACATGGACTAAAAACTCAAACCATGAACCAGAATAAACCTTTCCTCCTTTGAGTTGACTTATCTCTGGTATTTTGTCACAGCAACAGAAAGCTGACTGACATAGGAGGTAAACATAAAAGTGGAGCAGGAGAAGCTAAAGTGAGAATTAAAACTGGGTGTTAATTCATAGTACAAACTGACATCAAATAAACTCTATGCTATAGAGCTATAAAACATTTCTAAGTTTGTCAATGGATTCTGAATCCGTGGGAATTACTTTCTATCTCTGCCCAAGACAATATTCTCAGGAGCCCTGATGTTAACCTCTTTCTCCTATTTCTTCATAGATACTTCTCTATTTTTTCAATTCCTGTGAAGAGTTGCTCCACCTATATTAATTTCTGCTTCACCCCAGTCTTCTCTGGCCTTGGTGATGGGGAAACTGCAAATTTGATAGGGTTGGTTCCCCTCTGGGATTCCCAGGGCCACTCTATTGCGCAGAACAGTATCACATACTGCAGCTTTTGTGAACAGGTCCTTGAAAGGAAAGTCACAAAGTGGGATGGTCTGGGCAGAAAAGACTGCTGGGCCCTGTAAGCCTTAGTTTCCTGTTTTGTTTTGTTTTTTGGTCCCAGGGATTGAACTCAGGACCTTGCACTTGTGAGGCAGGTGGCAGAAACACTGAGCTAAATCCCCGGCCCTCAGTTTCCTGTTTTAAGAAATATTAGAATGGCCCCAATCAGGTCTCCTGTCAAACCTGAGCATGGAGGAGGGAAGATGAAGCCAGACTTTGGGCAGAACCAAACACTGAGTTCCCAGAGTTAGACCAGTAGTTTGCATCTCTGGCTAAGTCTCAGAAGACCCTAGACCATTGGAATCAGAATTTCTTCTAGTAGGGACCCAGGCAGCAGGATGTTATAAACATGTCCCAGGTAATTTTAACATACAGCTAGTGTTGAGAAGCATCAGTCTAACCACTCAAATGAAAGCATGGTCATGTGTCAGCTAATGATGGGAAGGAATATGGTCTGAGAATTGTGCTGTCAGGCAATTTCAACATTGTGGGAATATCAGCGTGTACTTGCACAAATGTAGATGGAACACCAGATGTACGAGGCTGCTGCTGGTGTATCATGACATATGATTTTATAGTAAAGTTTTTAAAAACTAAGGACACTCTAAAACAATGACAAAAGTATAGTATAATAAATACATAAAGCAATAATAGTTGTTCATCATCATTATCAAGTATTATGTATGGTGCATAATTGTATGCGCTGTCCTATTATGTGACTGGCAGTGTAGCTGGTTTGTTTACAGCAACATCACACAAACACGAGTAGTGTGTCATGCTGTGAATTTACACTGACCACTACCTCACTAGGCAGTAGGAATTTTCAGCTACACTCTAATCTTATGAGACCACCATCACCTGTAAGGCCCATCACTGACTGAAACGTTGGTATATGTTCTGTGACGCTAGTGGGTTTGTGGGTATTTTAAATATTGTGCAATCTTTGAAAAAATTAACAACCAAAATAATCAGTATGTAATAATAGAAGGCAGGTAGGTAAGTAGGCATGTGTGTGTCCAAAAGTGAGCATTTTGAAAACCCACAAATTTCTAAGAAAGACTGTGTAAAGATACTTATTCTTTTGTAAAATCTTTGGTATCACAAACTGGAAGCAAGGAGATGAGATTTTTTTCTTACTTTGGGAATTCTGGATAGGGATTTTTAAGCATCTGATGATACTTAGGTAATTTCAGAAAAACAGAATAGCTGGATGAATACTTTTCCCCAGGCATGTAGTGATGTGAAGTGGAAAAACAGTAGACATGTGAATATATATTTATAACCATAAATACATTAAAACAAACAGACATGGAAAATACACATAGTTCTTGTGAAAAACTTCATAATACCAAGTTATACATATGAGGATGATTCATATCTCAAAAATACAATTGTGCTTATAGAAAAACACTAAAGGAAAATGTTAAAATTCTAAGTAGTTATTCCTTAGGGATCAGGAATAGAGATGATACCCTCTACATCAATACTGAGGATTGAACTTAGGGAGTGCTGAACTATATTCCCCACCCTTTTACAATTTTAAGTTGCCCAGGCTAGCCCTGAACTTGTAATCCTCCTGCTTCAGCCTCTGAAGACCTGGGATAATGGGTGTACACCAACATGCCCAACTCAGGGATGATTTTTTAAAATGTCATATTTATATATATATATATATATATATATTCATATTTATGTTTTTACAAAATGATGTTATATTGCTTTTGAATTGGAAAAAACATATTAAGAATTCAGAAAAAATGAGAAGAAAATACAGCAAAATATAATCAGAGGTTGATTTGGTGAGATAGGATTGTATTTTCTTTCAATTATTTTTGCTGTTGAACTTTTTTTCTACAATGAACATATATTTTTTTATAACTGGAATAAAATAATCTCTATTTAAAAATGATCAAATCTTATTTCCTTGTTTACAGTTTTATTATCTGACAAAAAGGCGAGGGCCAGGGATTTAGCTCAGTGGTTTCACCGCCTGCTGTGCAAGTGCAAGGACCGGAGTTCAATCCCCGATACCAAAAAAAAAAAAAGTTAGGTGAGCATTTATAGAGCAGTTTAGAGTCTAGAATGTTAAGGGGACTGGCAAATGTGTTTTGCAAAGGGCCAGATCATAATATTTTAGGCTTCGTGGGCCGTATGGTCTGTATTGCAACAACTCAGCCCTGCCATTGTAATATGACAACAGATGGAGACAATAAGTAAATAGCAGGAAAGCTGTATTTCAAGCAAACTTTATTTGTGGATATTGAACTCTTTCAATTTCAAAAATTTTCATGTGTCACCAAGTGTTATTTTAAAATTTTTAATATGTTTACTAGTACACGTTGCAGTACACAATTAAATTCATTGTGGGGAATTGGTACAAGTGCATAATACATAGTAATTCTTTTTACTTCTCCTCCTCCCCCATCCTAAATATTATTATTTTGATCCTTCTTCCCCCAAACATTTAAAAATGTATAAGCATTCTCAGGCCATATAAGAAGAGGTGAGCAGCTAGATTAGGCCCAGGGTTGTAATTTGCTGACTTGAGTTAGATGAGATCGGGACTGAATGAATAAACATAGCAGTGATACTAAGAGTCCCCTACCGAAATGGACAATCGATTTTGGGTTTCTTTTAATCCATGATCTCTTTGAATTTTTTCCCTTTAGTGAAGACTTACTATTCACTTGGATGTTTTAGGAAAAAGATTCCAAGCTATTTTGTTGAAATGTTAATATAGGAAGAAAACGACCTGGAAAAAATGGTCATGTAAATCTAGGTCTATCAATACTGAATTTTGCACTAGGTATTTCTGCAATGATAAATAACATATATCTTTTTTTTTTTTTGCTTAAGTTCTTTTATTGGTACATTGTAGGTATACAATACGTTTACATTTATCATTGGGTGCTTGTACCTGACCATGATGTATCTTGGTTCTTATTTTATCCCCATTCCCTGTGCTCCCTTCCCTATTTACAAAGACTATTTCCATTTGTTCCTATTCTCATAATTTTTCCTTTCCCTTCTTTCCTTTCCCCTTCCCCTCCCACTTCCCCTACCCCTTTGGACCTTTTTTTCCTATTTCAAATTATCAATTATTTGTTTTAATCATTTAACATATATCATTAAAATGAAAGAATTATAAGGGTATGAACAGAATATTATAGGATCACTTAAGGAGGGAAATAATTCTACTTACGGAATATGATTTTGTTTATTGAAGAAACTGATAAGAATCAATCTGGTAGGCATAACTGACATTAGATAGTTGTTATAGAAAAGACTAACACTGCAGAAGGCAAGTATTTTAAAATACTGTATTTATAATAATAATAATAATAAGAAATTACTACTTTTGTGGAATTCACAAACTTTTTAATAGTAAATAAATCAAGGAAAAGGGGTTTATAAAATAATTAATCCTGAAGAAAATCACAACACCATAGGCTGAAGGTACCAACTTTTTCCATGGTGTACAACACCATCTTTGTTTCTTACCCCCAGGAAACCTTTTCCAGATTACTTTCTGTTTTTGTAGCAAAAGTAACCAGTAGTGAATGAAATCAGAAGCCCTTGCTTCCACCATCAACACAATATGTACAAAGTAACTGGAAGACCAATTTCCATGTTTTGAAATTATGCAGAAATCATACATGTGTAATTAAATAAGAACTGGTTTGGGACCATTTGCATATTATAAAATGTCAAGATTTGTAAGGGCAACAGCTAGAGGTAAGTTTTTTTCTCTTAATTTAACAAATACATACTTTATTTAAAATCTGATACTAGATCGGATCTTTGACCAAGTCAAGTACTATAAGTACATACATGGTCAAGACTTTGGGAGAAGATTCAGCTGAAGGGAGCCAGAATCAATTAAGAAAAGGGGGATCAGTCTGTTTGCACAATAAAGGAAGCAGCAAACTTTTATAGATTTGTTGGTGCTGGGCTAAAAAGTCCAGTAAGTGTCCACCAGCCAGGGGCACAGTTTTAAAAGATGTCTTTTTTCTCATGAGACAGACCACCAGGTGTCACAGTTAACTTGTCTCAGGAATCGCTGAGTTATTCTTGCAGCTGGGACCATCATCTGTGCAAACATTTTTGCCTCATAGTTTGGATTGGGCTTTATGCTAGGGCTGAAGGACATTAGGGCTTTATGCTGCTGAGGAGCAGAGGGTGAGGGCAGAAAGACGGGAGAAGGGAAAACACAGAGTAGCTCTGATGCTCAATAAGATATATTAAACCTGTATTACAGTCTTGGATGAACAACTTTTAAGTGATCAACATGTCCAGATGCATAACTGGTTAGAATCTGACCCAAGAATTAAGGGGACAGGCATAGCATGACAACAGAGATACCGAGTTTTATTCCATTTTAGTCACCTATCAGCTATCTGTAGGATTATATCTGAAGAGTCAATGTTTTTAGAAAATGCGCCCTTTATGTGTGTGTAAAGTAACCTAGGCAACTGTTAAACCAAAAGTCAGAGGTGTTATCCACAGCAAAGCTACCGGGAAACTAACAATGTATTGTCCAGCTGCTGTGTGATCTCCAAAATTTGTGATTTTTTAAGTCTGCTAAGAACAAGAGAAGTTAGACTTATTCAGGTTTTTTCTTCAGTAACAATTTTTGTAATTTGCATAAGCACTTTGCTTTTGTGGTTTTCAGGCGCATATCCACTCTGGCGAAAAGAGGCAAATGCCATGATACAAAGGGCAATAGTTTACTGTGCCCAGGGGTCCATTCTGTTGACTCAGCCTTTGTCCCACTTCGGCGCTCCCTAACTACCTCAGATCCATCCTTAACTTCTCACATCATAGATAATCAACTACATCTTTTTGTTGTGTACCAACTGAGGCTCTTTTTATTTGCACATATAACTGTGTGAACGGACTAGTTTATCCCATACAAACTGTCCAAGTTCTTGAGGGTCCCTTGAGGTTAGAGTACGGGCTAGTTACTTTCTTCCTGAACTACTTTATGTATCTCTCTGTAGCTCTAGTTGCAAGCGTGCAACCCTAGATTCTGTGTTCTCAAAAATGGTAGGTATGCTTTGGGTTTCACCTAAAAGCGTTAAAGAAAATTTTCAGCATCGCGGATTTAGCTCAGTGGTTCCTCCGCCTGCCTCGCAAGGGCAAGGACCAGAGTTCGATCTCCGGTACCAAAAATAAAACAATCCCCCCCCCCCCCCCCCGGCCAACCTGAATTTCTAAGGCCTAGCAAATTGAGCAGGGGAAATACTGGAATTAAGGATTGGGGAGGAGAGGGGAGGGGATGTGTATCGCAACATGAAAACCAGTCTTTGTTTCTGAATAATTATAGATTTCCATGCGTTACATTAAAGAAATCTGAACAGGCAGGATTAACCAAATACTCCCCGGAGTTTAAAAACAAAAACAAAACAACCAGCTTGACACCTTGCAGCCAGCTCAGTCCCAGAGTGATGAAAAGGCAGAAACCTGCATTCAGCTTCAATTCAAAATGGCCTTCTAGCTGCAGTCTCAATTTCAGTATTTCATCACCGCCAAACCTTCTCAACACTTCAGTTCCTCAAACTTCTCACTACAACTAAACTGCACCTCTGGGGCCGTTTACAGGGAATTCACTTGAGCCTCAAGGAGCCCAAGAAAGCAAGGGTCAAAGAAGGGGACCCAGTAGTTCTCGGAGTACTAAGAAAAACCTTAGATATAAAAAGGGCTGCCACTTGTCAGCCTATTTTTATTTCAGAGATGACGATGAACCCAACTCCGCCACCTTGCCAAAGAAAACGTCCACGGGCGTTGTCCCCCCCATCCCCCCGGCACCGCCCACAGCCCCACCCACCACGGAGAGGTTCGCTCTCTGGGTCACGGAGAGGAAGTCCCCGCTTCCACCCTGGATCCAACGGGAAGGACCGGCCAAGCCTCAGGGGCGGCCCCGGAAGTGACGCTGTGACGCGCCTTCCATTTTGTGGATAGGCAGAGCTGTTAAGTGCGTCAGTTTTGGAGAGACGTAGACGAGGTGTGTTCTGGTCTGTGGGGAGGTTGACGACTCCGTTGCAGACTACGGACCTCTCTGCGTCTCAGCCGCCAAAGATCCTGTCCGGTAGGTGAGTGGCTCACTTTGAGGGCAAGGCTCCTCGGATCGAGGCTTCTTCATGGCCGCTCAGGTCGCGAGCGGTGGGGGCTGCTCTCTTTGCGGAGGACGGCGTCTAATGAGCGCAGTTGATCGAGGTGGGCGCTGGGGCACGTCTCCTTTTTGGTATTGCTTTGAGGGGGTACTGAAGCTGGAAGGGCGGTCACGGTTGTGGTCTTTTTTACAAAGGGCTCGTCCGCACCAACTTGACACTATCATTATCCGACCTGTTCTGCAGTGGGCCGGGCCCGCCCTGGCTTTGTCTGGGCTGCCGTTCTCCCGCCCTGCGGGCGTGCACAGGGCCTATGGCATGGGGGGCCCGGGGGAAGGGGATCCAGAAGGGAGCAAGGCTCGCGCCTATTTCCACCACTGCTGACTCCTCGGCCGCCATTTTGTGGCTGCTGGGGGCCCGCCCGCCGCGGCCTACGCAGGCGCAGTAGAGGCCTCGCGAGATCCCGCCTCCGACTCCCGTGACTCTCCCGGCGGGCGGTGACGCGCTCGCGGCCGTCTGCCATTGGTTGGCGTCACCGAGGGCGGGACTAGCTCCGCCCGCGTTTCTGGGCCTTTCGGAACTGCGGCAGATGGGAGGGGGCGGGGGGGGGCAGTGCGGCTGCGCAGTTGGAGAGGTGGCAGTGGGCGTTGCGGTTCATGCGGTCTATACGGGGAGGTATCGTGTTGGGAACCGAGTTTTAATTGTCTGCAGGGCACCTAACCTGATTAAGAGGCATTGTTTGTAGTCTTATTTATAACATTTCTAGGTAAATATTTTTATGCCATTTTGTGTTTGATCATTATTCGTATTGTCTACTGCATATTTTTTTTTTTTTTGTCTACTGCATATTTTTAACAGGGCACACTAGCCGGAGGTCATGAGTGGCTGTCGAGTGTTCATCGGGAGGCTAAATCCAGCGGCGAGGGAGAAAGACGTGGAAAGATTCTTCAAGGGTTATGGACGGATCCGGGATATTGATCTGAAAAGAGGGTTTGGTTTTGTGGTACGTATTTAGAACAAGATGAATTATCTGTTAGGTAGTGTGGAAAGCTGTTGATAAGCAATATTTTTGGTATTATTGAGTCCTAGTGTAAGTTTTGTTTTCAGGAAAGATTATGGAGCCTTGAGACTGAATCTTAAAGATTAAAATAACCTAATGCTGGCTGGAACCCACTCCCCATCACCCCTTGATTAGGTATATCTGTATCTTGATGTTAAGATACTGCTCTTCCCATCTTGTCTCAGGTTTTTAGTGTACCTACTGTGTTGTGAAAACGCATGCTTGAAGCCCCAGTAAGCATATTAAGCTCTATTTTAGGAATTTGAGGATCCGAGGGATGCGGATGATGCTGTGTATGAACTTGATGGAAAAGAACTTTGTAGTGAAAGGTGAGACTCTTAATACTATAATTGCCCCTAAAAATAGAGCAGAGTAAGTCATCTGGGATATTTTTCTAAATAACAGTATGTATGTAGCTTAAGTACATAATGGAGATTTTTCTTTTCTACAGGGTTACTATTGAACATGCTAGGGCTCGGTCTCGAGGAGGAAGAGGTAGAGGACGATACTCTGATCGTTTTAGTAGTCGCAGACCTCGAAATGATAGACGGTATGTAGCGGATGAATGGCTGCTTTGAACAGTTGTTAATGCAGGGGCAAGTGTTTTAAGCTTCAGGAACCATTTGCAGTAAATGATGGTGGCACTTATTGTTAAATCAACTTTATGATACAGTGCTGTTCCTGATGAGTACTGAGTTGTGTAGAGTAACACAGGACCTGTTGGTGGAAGTCATTTGAATGACTAATACCCTGATTACTGGAACACAAATGCACATGTCACTGCACATAACACTGCATTTTTTCCATTGTGAATACTCATTTTCTTCCTCAGAAGTGCTCCACCTGTAAGAACAGAAAATCGACTTATAGTTGAGAATTTATCCTCCAGAGTCAGCTGGCAGGTTTGTTGAAAATAGTTTTGAGTTATTTAAATGTGGCTTTAAAATTTTTTTAATGGGTAATTTGTGTTTTATTAATATATTTTATTAAAAGTAGTTTATATTTAATTAAATTAATGGATTTAATTGAATTATAACTTTAAACTTTAATTAAATGTAACTGGGGGATGTTTCAAATTTTAATATTAGTGATCAAATGTAAATGTTTTGAGGATATTTTTTCATGTTTTTAAAAATCAATTTTAACCAAATATTAAACCCTTTATTTGCCAGCCTATCTGTGTCGTTGGCCTTATGACGAGGAGTGCCTGTGGGTTATCCTAATCGTTGTCTTGGTCACTCTTGGTTGGGCCTGGTTGACTTTGCCAGTCAGCTCCTACAGTGATCAATTGGCCACCTCTAGATCTGTGTTTGCCGGTCTAGACGTAATCGGTGCACTTAACTTGAAGTGCCGGGTTGCAGCGATCCCAGAGCCTTGATAACGTGATCTGATCCCTAAGTTGAGAGCTGTCTTCTGTAACGCTTCCGAATAAGAGGTCCTGGTCGAAAGAGTTGAAAAGATACGAAATTAGTTGGTCGTTGGAATCCTGATCGCAGTAAAGTGGTCCTTGGTAACTGCACAAGAGTAGAACATGTCTGCATCGCCAGTAGTCTGCTAATAGGGAGGGCTGTGCGATGAAAGGCTTCCATCGATTGGGTAGTGTCCATCAAGTGGGTGGCGAAGAGCCAGTCGGGCATTTGTCATGAAGGTTTCTCCGACCGATTAATGGTTTGCTGCTTGACTAGCCTAGGGAAATATTAATAAAGGTAATGTAAATTTTTTTAATGACATCTGGGGCACAAAATAACTGGTGTCTTGTAAATGTTCTGTTTTTTTAAATATAAAACTTCTACTTTAGTCCTTTAAAAATATGTACTGTTTCCTTTTGTTTTGTTTTTTTGTTCGTTTTTTTTTTCTTTTGTACTGAGCTCAGTATAGACTAATACTACTTTAATGTTAAAAGTCTCTATTTCCTCTAGCATTTTGCTTAAAAGCAATATGCTATTTGCTTATTTCGTGCCCTGATACAATTTTTGAATTCTGATAGAATACAAGTGTGGTATATGCCATGTTTGTACTTTATCTAACAACTTCTCTTTCAGTAGTCTTGTTTTTTATACCATGTAATTGTTTGTGTGTCACCTTTTCCTCTTCCCTGCTTGACACAATTGTCTTGTGTTAAGGATCTCAAAGATTTCATGAGACAAGCTGGGGAAGTAACCTTTGCCGATGCACATCGACCTAAATTAAATGAAGGGTGAGTATACTGGAAGTTGTGAAAACCTTTTGAGATCACCTGAAAATTTTATTGTGAACATTTCTGAGGACATAAAATTTGCAGATGCTTGACTAGAGATGGTTCATCAAGGACTGTTTCGCTTCCCTGAGGACATTTGACACATCATCTAGAGACTAGTTTTCTTGTCAAGTGATTGTTAGTACTGCTGACATCCAGTGGGTAGAGGCCAAGTGTTCTGCTAAACATCGCACAGTGCTGCATAGAACTCATGCATGGCTCAAAATGTCAGCTGTGTCAGAATCTTGCTGCACTGTATTGTACATTGGAAATAAGATTTAAAATACCAATAGCAAAATGATCGGAGCCAACTACTTTCTAATTGAGACTGCTGTGTACAGTGTGTGAGGTCATGGGATATATGTGCTTTTAAAACGACTGTTTTCATTTTAGGGTGGTTGAGTTTGCCTCTTATGGTGACTTAAAGAATGCTATTGAAAAACTTTCTGGAAAGGAAATAAATGGGAGAAAAATCAAATTAATCGAAGGCAGCAAAAGGCACAGGTATATCATTTTGAAGTCAAAAGTTTTACTGGATTTACATGGCCTGTCATATAGGCTAACCCCCCCCCCCCATTCATCTTTTTCGTAGTAGGTCAAGAAGCAGGTCTCGATCACGGACCAGGAGTTCCTCTAGGTCTCGTAGCCGATCTCGTTCCCGTAGTCGCAAGTCATACAGCCGGTCAAGAAGCCGGAGCCGGAGCCGGAGCAAGTCACGTTCTGTTAGTAGGTCTCCTGTGCCTGAGAAGAGCCAGAAACGTGGTTCTTCAAGTAGATCTAAGTCTCCAGCATCTGTGGATCGCCAGAGGTCCCGATCCAGGTCCAGGTCCAGATCAGTTGACAGTGGCAATTAAACTGTAAATAACTTGCCCTAGGGGCCTTTTTTAAAAACAAAAACAAATTCCCAAACCATACTTGCTAAAAATTCTGGTAAGTATGTGCTTTTCTGTGGGGGTGGGGTTTTGAGGGGGGTGGGGTTGGGCTGGATATCTTTGTAGATGTGGACCACCAAGGGGTGTTGAAAACTAATTGTATTAAATGTCTTTTGATAAGCCTTCTGCTCACAGTTTTGTGAATGTCTGAAGTATATAGTTTGTGTACATTGACAGAGCTCTTTTATAACTAAAGCAAATTTAATTTTTTTGTACTAGAAAAAAGTTTTGAACATTTTAGTTCTTGGTTATTCAAATATGTTAATTTAGTATTAGTTTAATGCTTCAATTAAACTAATTAATAGCTTTGGACCCTTAAAAGAGCTCTAAATTTGCTTGTATATAAAGGCTTAATTTGAGTTTTTCTTGTTAGGGTTAAGGGTGTCCTCCCACCCACCCATTAACAGCTGCAGTACAGACACATTAAAGCAGCTGTTTGTCATTGATAATAAAATACTATAAAATTGCTTTTTTGTCTTTTTGTCTGAAGAAGTCCTATACTGCTACTTCCATTTCCTTCCATATGTTTAAAACACATCTATAATCCTAGGATTGTATTTTTGACATTTCCAGGTTAGTTGAAGAGGCTGAGAAGTCAGTGAACAGTTGAAAACAGTGAAAAACGGTGACAACTGAGAGTTGTCTGACAGTTGACCTTATGTGTGTGTTCTTCCCATGCTTTCCTTTCATCATCTCACTTTATTGTGTTGGCATCAAGTTAAAGAATCAAAAGGACCGTGTTTGGGAAGCAAGTTATAAAATCTGTTTCTTTCCTGCTTGTTATAGTACAGTTTGAGTAGTCTGAGTTAATAAAAGTTGATTAATACAAAAGCCTGAGAGATTTACATGCTGCTGCTTTTAGTTCTTAGGTGTATATGTGACAATATGTATTTAGGGGAAAGCAGTATACAAACTGCTTGAGATCCTATATCCATCTTTATTCAGGTGTTGTTAGAGCTGTATACCTAAGTCTTCAAACTGCCCTGTTAAGTTTGGAAAATGAGCTTATTCTAGGAATCAAAAAAACCACGCTTTGTCCTTTGTTTTTGAAGTGAGACTGAATACTTGGTAACACAGTAATGTGTTTAACATCAAACTAGTATAATGACGTTTTTAAGCGGTTATCTGCACACTCACTGAATCTTGAAAACTATAGTAACTACCGTATTATAGGGAATTCAGGGACTTTGAAAAGAATTGTTAAGTGATAAAATATTAGAATCTCAGAAGTCTGATTCTAGGGACACCAGAACTGTGTAGTACTCTTATTTCCTCTTCTAGCTTTTCAGGAAGATGGAATTAGAAAAATTTAGCTTTTGGCTTTCTCAAAGTGGTGGGGTCAGGGAGTGGGAATCTATTTGGGGAGTAGGTTTAAAACATTAGATGTTCTCATGTGAAGGCCCTTTTCCTCCAAGACTAGAACTTGGACAGTGAAATAATACTGATTTCTTTTGGGGGCACTGGGGATTGAACTTGGGTCCTTGTGTTTGTGAGGCAGGCAGCGGAACCACTGAGCTAAGTCCCTGGCCCAGTACTGATCCTTTTAATAGGCTGAATCTAAGAGTTTGTAGTATACTTGGTTTATTTACTTGAGGGAACTGGGTTTATTAAATCTAGTGGAACCTAGAGTTTTCATTTGTAATCTCTGAAGGTTGTGTAAGTTAGTCTGAAGTTTGTATCAAGGCAGTTTTCCCCTCTCAGGCTCTCTGTGTATTCAGGGCAGTATGTGATTTGAATTTTACATGTGCGAGGGAGTAAAATTTTCTTTGAAAAGACTAGTAGAAGAAAAGTTCTAAAATGGTAATAAGTTTTAATTAAGACCAATACTTAGATCTACGACTTGTGAAGTCATGGTCTTGATATTATGGAGAGCTTTAGGATGATTCTGCAAGGCATGATGATATAGCCTTTGTTTTCTGTTTATGTTCCTTTCATGTAGTTCCATAAGGGCATTTTAATACATCTCAAGTCCATCTTTAACTTTTGTCTAAAGCTAAAGAGATTTGTTAAATTATCTCGTGGGTAGCCAAGTCTCCTAGCAGATGCCATTTGGGTATTAAGAGAATTTAGGTAATGCCCACAGGGATATAATCTATAAAAACAGGTGGTAGCCCTTAAAAAAATTATCGAGAGGCCCGGGGATTATAGCTCAGTGGTACCACACCCACCTGCCTCAAAAGTATAACGTCTTGAGTTTGATCCCCATTACTGCAAAAAAAGTCAAAAGGATATTGGTGACACCAATGGTGATTTTTTTTTTTTTTTTGGGGGGGGGGAGACGAGTCTATGTAGTTCAGGCTGGCCTTGAACTTGGAACAGTCCTGCCTCAGCCTGTAAAGTACTGGAATTACAGGCATGTGCCATTCTACCTGGCTCTTGTTTTTTTTTTGGAGATGTTTTTACTGTGTACCTAAGGCTGGCCTTGGGTGAACCTCCTGCCTCAGTGTCCTGATTTCTGGGATTACAGGTGTGTGCTCCCATGTCCAGCTCAATTGGTGATTCTTGACCTGGTGATGAAAGTACTTGTTATTCCTGCACGATTCCTAGACTGGTTCCCTAATAAAGTTGATTTGTGGTTTCAATTATATCTGATGATGATTGTAGGAAATTTACAAATATCTAGGCATGGTCAGCAGTAAGTGTTTAACATTAGTTACTCTTTTAATACTTGTGAGTGATGTGTAAAATGTTTAACAAAAGTTTTGAAATTTGAGAATTTGAATTGGGAAACTACTCTGGTAATAGTTTGTAGCACTTTCCCAAATTTTGGAGTATTTGATACATGATGATATGATAAAATTGTTAGTGTGTGTTTTCTTGGCCTTGTTTCTTGTCTGTACTTTGGTATTCAGAACCATTTCATTAGGGCTGAGAGTAGCTGTTTTCTATCTTGTTTAATTGCCTTTGCATTTAGTTGTGTCTACTTTTGCATATTTGGTGTCATTTGAATAAAATAGGATCTGGGCTATTTAGAATGTCTGTAGTCCGCTAATTTTTCTTTTGGGTTACAAGACTTTGAAATGGCATTTGGGTATTTGACTAATGGATGAAACTCCTGTTTATTGATTAGTTCAGAAGTTTAGTGACTTTTATAAACCTGCAAGGCACTCTTATAGAGATCCAGGGACAGAGGGCAGATTTAGTTTTTGCCTTCTTAGAGTTTATTAGTCATTGAGCAAGTCTTTTATTTTTGAAACAAATACCAAATCCTGAGCTTGGGATCAGTGAGGCTTCCTGGTTAGATAACACCTTCCTGTCCTTCAGACCAAAGCTTGATGATTCTGCCGATTGGTTTGCTGAAAGTAAGGTTTTCTGGAAGTGCCAAAGACTCCAAAGCCTGGTGTTCGTTTCCTTTTTGCTGCTCTGTTGTTTACTGTACTGATTTATTGACTTGCCATCTGGCCAGAATCCATGCCATTGAAAGGGCTAGGCTTGGGGGTGGTACTCTTTATGGATGCCATTTTCCATAGCTCTTGGAATTGCTTCTTCAGTTGGGGCAACTGTGTAGATTGCTTTTGTTTTGTCTGTAAAGGTAAAAAGGGTTAATGGTTTGGAGGGAAAAGAGCAATACAGAATTTATCTGGAAAATAGAACAACTCCAGACTATAGGGTATGCTGTGTATTCTTTCATCCCTCCTTCTGTGATTCTGGAGAAGAATTTGCTTTCCCCTTAGTTTCTCTAATGGTAGTACTATAATAGAAAGCCTGGTAAGTTGGAATACTGAGTTTTCATCGCTTTAGCCACAACTTCTTTGTATATGTAACAATTATGCAGTAGGGGAGATAAGTTTATGTAAGTGAAGATGACTTGTATTCTGCAAATAGGGACTGGGCAGAGTGGAAAGAACTGTAGGGAAATCTGACCAGTAAGGTTTCCGAACTCCCATCCTGCAAACAGATACTGGGCTACTACTTTTCCTGCCTGAGTGGAAGTGGTGAACTTACGAAGGTAGGAATCGCTGTCACTGTTTTCCCTTCCCTGTGAAGGGGGTGCAATACAGGAGACAAGATGAACAAGAAAACTTGTGACAGCTTATTCTCAGAAGTGTGTTGCCTGCGGGCATTAGCTCCAAAGAGATAAATTAAGAGTGTTGCCACTGAGGTCTTCAAGAGTGACCTGTTAGTGAGCTAAAGGTTGTATAAAGTATTGTCCCTTAAAGGCATTTTAGACACTTCTGGGACTAAAACTTTTTAAACCTGGAATCTGACTGACTAAATGTGTGTCTGTGTGTGTTTAACTGGGTGAGAATTTTGTTGGGGAACAAATGTCTAGTACTGAGACCCAGATTTAGATTCTTTTCCACAAACTACACTGTTAAGGTTTTGAACCAAGGCTTATAAAGTGGTTCGAGAGGATGGTCACCTGTTCATTGATTTCTTTTTGGCTGCTTGATAACACAAGAGTGCAGCTTAAGCTAATTGCAGAGAGGGAGAAAATCTGCATTTGGTTAGCATAAGTGTAATGACTTAAACCAGGGAAGGTTGTATATTTCTCAAAAGTCATGAGAAGTTGCAGTAGAAGGAATTGTGTGATTAGGAAAAATATTCTGATGATAGGGTTATACTTAGATATGTTAAAAAGCAAGGTTGAGTTTCCTGTTTTTTTAAAAAAAAGACATCTGCCAGTCAGAGGCACACACGTGCAACCTCAGCTTGGGTGGGTGAGGCATGCAGATCCTAAGTTCAAGCCCAGCCTGGGCCACTTAGTGAGACCATCTCTCACCAAAACACAAACCCTGGGAATGTAGCTTAGTGCTCCCTGGTTTCAGTTTCTAGTACAGAAAACCAAAATTGGGGTTACAGTGCACTTTGAAGGAAGGATAACAAGTGCAAACTTTTTAACAGTAACTATCATAAGCCTGATACATATTTTTAAAAATTACTACTACTAGATTAACATAGCACCACTTTCTTAAAAATATAATTTTTCTCCAATATAACCAAACCTCAAGAAAACCTACAATAAGTTATTCTGTAACCAGAGTTAAATCCTTTTTGGATTCTAGATGATATGGGGCTGCATTGCTTTCATAGATTTTTTTCCCATGGGTGTCAGGACTCTGGCCTGGTTCCAGGGCAGGAGAATCCCCTCCTAAAGAAAGACATTTCCTGAATGCTGAGTAGAGTCTTTTCACACAGCCAGTAGCTTGGAATTATCTCTCAGAATAGTTATGCCCTGTGTCTTTGGTCTCCCCACTAGCCCAAATTGCCTCAGTCCCTTGAGACAAATTCTACCCATGGTTTAATCCCCCCCCCCCCGCGCCCCCCGCCAAGGTAGAGGTCAGAAATGGAGGGCAGTTAATGGAGTTAGCCTTGGCTTGTTTCTTCCATATTTCTTGGTGCTGTGCTGCTTGTTTCTTAGTGACCTGATGAGCGTTAAAGCCCTGTCTGGAAAGTCCTGCTAGAATCTGGCTTGTTGGCAAGCTCAAGTCCAATATGGGAGCAGAATTTGAAGGGGGGATGATGCACTACTTACCCTTGGAGGGCCTGATTTTCTCATAGCACCGAAAGGTGATAATAAAGAGAAATCCCTCTCCAAGTTGGAAAATGAAGTAGAGGAGAGGAAAGAAAAAAAGTGGCCCAATGACTTCAGGCTTAAAGGTCACATTGAGTATGGTAGAACAGAGTTGAACATTTTGGAATCCAGTTTCCATGCTGACAGTGCGTCTGCACCTGTGTAGGTTCAAAAAAAACAAACTTGTACTCACAGAAGGGACCTGAGAAAGTACTGCAACTCAACACGTAAAGATGGAAGGGAGCCAGACTGTAGAGGGCACATGGACTCAAGAAGCAATATTGACCTATCACTTTATACTAATTCAGCCCCATGGAGGCTGGTGATTGGAATATTAAGAAAGTTTTCATGAGGTTTTGAGTACTTTGTTAAATTTGACTTCATAGAATTACCAAATTGAAATTTGGAGATAATGTCTGGCTGGTAAGGGCTGAAAGGAAGATGTGAGCCAGTATCATCCACTGGCTTGTTATGTTGGGCCCACAGCACTGTTGTGTCTTCAATAGACAGTTGAAGATCTTTCAAAACGCCTAGGACATCCCGTTCGGAAGTTTCTGGCTTAGACATCTTTTACTTAAACTCAAATTTGATTCCGCTCCATAGTCTTTTTTTTCAGTACCAGGGATGGAACTCAGAACCTTGCACTTGCAGGGCAGGTGGCCGCACCACTGAGCTAAATCCCCGGTCTCCATTGTCTGTCTTTGGAAGATGTTTTCCTAGTTTTGTTTTTCATTTATAAGAGAGATGATTACATTTAATGAATACATATTTAGTTCATTGAATTCCAAGAGTGTTAAATAATTGTCTTCAAACGGAAAAGATGTTAGAACACATTTATCATGAAGAAAAGTATTATGACACTTTAGTATGACCATTTATCATGCTCTGCAATACCTTGTACTAGTGAAACCTAGCATCATTTACTGGTGATGGACAGCCTTTAACTCTCAAGTGTTACATCTATAGTAATTTGTTTGTTAAATTAGCATGGATTTGGTTGGATGTGGTGGTGTGTGCCTGTAATCTCTGCACTTGGGAGGCTGAAGCAGGAAAATCTCTTGAGTTTGAAGCCAGCCTGGGCTACATAGTGAGACCTTGTCTCGAAAAAAAAAGCCTAATGTTAAGTATGAATTATTTTTTAAATTGTATTTTGAAAATAATACATTTTATGGGGGGGGTGCTACTAATACACCCTTTTGTAAGCATTTGGTAGGGCTAAAAGGACAGTTCTGTACTAAATGGTATAGACTAGGTACTTGAAGTTACCACACTGTGCCCTTAAATTGACTGTTGCGGTATAGTTACTGAGTTGAATTGGACTATAGCTGAGTATTCCAGGTTGGAGAACCACTCAGCTGTCACCCAGTGGTGTCCTTGTCAGGACTAAAGCCTAGGAAGAAGAGGAAAAGTGGGAAAGAAAGAAAGGAAAGAAAGGGATATTAGCAATTGCATGAAGCTTATGCCAGTGCCTTAAACTTCCAGAGCATTGGGTAAGAGATGGGAAGGGACTTGGCCAACTTCTTGCTGTTTGGAACGATTAGATACCTTTATCTTTCTCCTTTAGCCCATTAGTTCTTGTTCACTTAGTGCCTTTGAGCATATTGCTAGGAAAATATGCTTTACCTGCATCTCAGGTTTCTGACTCCTCTGTCTTTTTTCCTGAAAGATGAGGGTAAGATTGAGGCATATGGGACAGTGGGATGGAAAATAATACTTACTGTGTATTGAGGCAGAAGAGAGCAGAGAGAATGTAGCCGAACAGAAAGCCAATGAGGGGCATCAGGGCAGAGGTGGCCAGCAGGTGTGGTGTCATGACAAACATGATGCTCTTGCCCACGTTTAAGACAGACAGGACCGTGACAGCCACACTGATAAGGAAAGTACTGATCATTCCTCCCTGGACATGAGGACCAAAAAAAAAAAAAAAGAAAACAATTAGGGAGGGTGAGGTCAGGAAGTGGAAAATGCTTTATGTTTTTTGGGGGGGTACATGAGGGACCTGGGCCCTTCATACTGAGCTACATCCCCTGACCCTTTTTTTTTTTTTTTTGAGTTAAGTGTCCTAAAGTGTCTAGGCTGAGCTCAAACATGGGATCCTCCTACATCCGCCTCCCCTGAGTGTTGAGATTATAGGCTTGTGCAGCCACACCCAGGTATAAAACATTTTAGTAGGACATTAGTACATGAAGTGGAAGGGACTATGAAAGACTTTTATCTTTTTTTAAAAAATTTCTTAATCAGGACAGAATTAACTAACACTTTGATTACTAAAAGCTCAGCAGAGCTCAGCCACTTTGAACATATCACTAGGTAGCAGATTATCAGTGAAGTGCTCTAGTTCTGAGGGAATGAGTGAGATTCAGGCCTCCAGGCCTGCTGTGTCAAAACTACGAATTAAAAGTTTCAGAGCCAGGCTGGGTGTATAACTTGGTGGTACACAGCTTGCCTAGTATGTGTTAAGCCCTTCGTTCAATAGCACTACCCCCCAAAAGTCAATTTTAGAGAATGCACATTTTTTACAATACTATTATTGCATATCTCTTGGATCTCATTAAAATGTGTCGTACTTGTACAACCTCTGTTATAGCTAAGGACTTAATTTTTTTTTTTTTTGTACCGGGGATTGAACCTCAGTACTTTGCACTTCAGAGGCAGGTGGTGGCACCACTGAGCTAAATCCTGGCCAAACTTAATTGTTTTTTAGCATGAATTTATCTTGTAAAAATAACCAAGAGTCATTTGAAACAAAACTGACGAACAGGTTGTCTGAGTCAGGTCATACACTAGACACCAAATGATGTGTCACCAAAGGGAGAAGCCCGCTTTCTTGAGTGACTTTGAAATTGGCTATGGAAGAATTTCCTAGCAGGAGTTTCAGCAGTGTCTTCAGTAACTTTAGCATGATCAGAAACTGCAGGTCCATTTTGCCCCTAGAAGTGCTGTGTGAAAGCAACATTTATTGAGAGCAGTGATGTGTTTTGCTTTAGAAGTTGCTTGCTGTATGGTTGTATCTTACTGTTGAAAAATTTCAACAGGTCAATTTCCAGTTTACAATGTTCAAACTTCCCCATGAATAACGAGAGCAAGCTTTCAAAGTGCACTTCCATGTGCTGTGCATTTCTCAGAGTACTACATGGGGAATGACAGGTTCCAAAATGATAAGACATGTTTGCTCACTTACAAGGCTGTTTGTCTCTTTCATCTGAGGAAAGGAATACGTAGCCAACTTTTCTGAAACCATGTTTTTTTGTAATGGCTATCTGTTGGCTCATTTTCAGTTCATTTACATGTCTAGCATTTTATGTTTCCAGTAACATTTTAAAAAACAATGGTAAAATGCATAACAAAATTTGCCATTTTAATGATTCTTAAATGTACAATTGAATGCACTAAGTATGTTCACAATGCTCTTAGTAAAACTTTAACATTTATATTGCTCAAATTTCAACTGCACAGCTTTGCATTTGCTTTAGTCCATATTGCAGCTGTGATCTGATCATATAAAATGTAACCTGTGACAAGTAGTTGGGACTACTAGTTGGGACTTTCACTAGAAGGATCAGTAACCAAATGATTTAAATTTTATTAAAAGATTACTAAGTAATGAGCTTCCCAGCTTGCCTTTGAACTTTGAATTTATTTACCCTTTCCATTCTGTCTTTCAGATTTGTCTTCTACCAATGACAAAATAGTTTTTACTCCCATAGAAAGAGCATTATGGAAAATCTAGGAACATTAGGCTGCAGGAATTGACCATGAGTCCAGAAGCCCTCTTTCTCTGTGGGCTTTCATTCATTCATTCCTGTTCTTCCACACTGGGGGGCTGCATGGTGGTGGTATGAGCACAGACTGGCAGGATCTGGATTGAAAACGGTCTCTGCCAATCAAGGTGTGTAAGACTTTGTGACTTACTAAGCCTTTCTGAGTGAGGTTGAAGCAGTTAAGAGCCACTCTAAATTATGGCTCCTGTGATGACTTACAGGTAAGGGAAAGGGATTTAACATCCCAGATTTTCCTATGATAGATAGCATCTTTGGAAATGTATCATGTTGACAACCACCTGCTGAGCCAAATGACTCCAAGTAATTGCTCCACAGGTCACCATGTTTTGTACCACCTGCCTTCACTGCCCTCATCACAGCTGGGATGAGTGGCCATGCACAGGCAGCCAGGGCATGAGATGACATAGTCCATGCTTTGAGGCTCAACAGAGGTGAACTACGTAGGTTGATGAGTGACGGAACTAATCAATCAGATCTCATTCAGGGAGATTATGCAGAATTATAGAGAGGGAGGCGGGAGCAGTGTTAAGTGTTAAAAGACAAAAATCTGGGAATAAAAGACAAGTGAGAGGGCTGGGGATTTAGCTCAGTGTTTCTGCTGCCTACCTCGCAAGCCCAAGGTCCTGAGTTTGATCCCTGGTACCAAAAAACAAAACAAAAACAAAAACAAGTGGGAAGCTGTGAGAGGAAAGAGGGCTTTTCAGCAGGAGCAGAGCAGCAGGTATGGGGAAGGGCCAAGTGGAGTGGTTCAGTCAGCTAAATGGTGGGACCCCATTCTTGGTGGATGGATTATGGTGAAAGTGTCTCATGGATGTTTAACTGCATAACGTTTGAATAAACCGTAGCACAACTACGTTAAAATCTTACTTTAATTGTCTTTAAAATGGAGCAAGTCTGAAATTGTATCTAAGTGTAACCTTCACCAGGGAATGTAACTGGTGGCTGCAGTTTTAGCAGGTAACTTCATCAAGGCTAATTATTGGTTCTTTTTCAGTTCCAAAGGTCCTAGGAAGCTTAAGTGGGCTAGCACAATCACATAGTTTGCAGCAGTGTATTCGTTATCCTGTACATGGGAAAGGCAGACTTGAGATAGACTGGTAAGAAAAATAGCCTGCACTGAATGCATAGAAGTAACTTTTAACAGAGGAACTTGAAGGGAGTCTGAAACTAAGTGAAGGGAAGTAACAGGAAAGCAAGAGCTTAGTCACCCAATGAGGGAGAAGGCTTTTGAGGAGGCAGTGGTCATCCATGTTAGATTGTGCTAAAAGTCAAAACATGGAGAATCCATTGGATTTGGCAAAGAAAGTGGAGCAGGTAGCTACTTAAGATGCTGGGTGGATGGGAGACCAAGAAGGAGGAGAGTGATTCAACTAACAGACTAGTTGTTGAAGGGCTAGTCACTTGTGAGAGGTTGGTGGCAGTGGGAGGTGTTTATGAGCAAGTGGATTGGCAGAGGGGGATAAGGGAATTTTCCTGAAGCCTGGCTGAGCAGGTGGAACCCACAAAAAAATCCCAACAAGAGATTTTTTTTTTAAAAAAAGAACCTTTGTCAGTGCTGTTCATTGAGAATTAATAGAGATATTTTAGAAGTGAGATGGAGTGGGGAGACTGCTGCAAGAGGATGAATAATCAATAAAAGGTCTCAAGCAAAGCTGGAGAGAAGACCAAGGTTAATATGAAAAGACAAATTGGGAAACCTGACTTTTGCAGTTTCTTTGTCCCAAGCCAAAGCTGCTGCCAAGCAGCATGCCCTGTAGACCGGGCCAGAGCTAAGATCAGGTCCTTAGGATGTCAAGAGACAAAGCCCTTCCTGAGGACCAGGATGATGTCCTGGCCCTGGGAGATGAGGCTGACCAACCTCCAAGGTTGGTGAAGTTAGTGAAGGTACCACAGCTGTATGCCTGGGACTCTTCAAGGGCACAGTAGTGGGGTGATGCCCTGCGTGTGATCACAGTGCCCCTCTGTGGACCTCATTGTCCTACACTGCTGAAAGGTGTATTATACTCTCTTCTTTGCTGGTTTCTTGCCAAGTTTGTCTTTCATGGACTAGCTCAAGCCCATCTCGTCCAAAAAGTTGCCTTGACCACCTCAGTTCTCAGTAATCTTACATTCTGCCAATACCTGTCTGTACACTGTTGTTGGGTTTTACATCTCTCATGTGTAACTTCACTTTCTGCAAATATCACTCTGAGGACAGTGAATCCTCACAATACATAGATAGCATAACTCTAGCATCTAGTAGGAACATAACTACAACTTTATTATTAAAATAATTATTCCTTATAGTTCTGTGTAGTGTTTTTACTTTTTTCCCCAAACCTTTCAAAACTCTTCTCATGGACAAAACAATCTCATGAAATAGTAGGTATACCAGGAGTAGTTTTTTAATTCTTTAAATAATATAAGGAAACACGTATAATCTAAACCAATTTGAATTGGTGACCTCCACAGGTCCATGGGAGTTGATCACCAGGGTGGCATTATTGGGAGGTGAAGTAGGTTAGGAGGTGGAGCCCTAAGGGGAAAGTCTCTAGGTCTGTGGGACCCTGGCCCACTCCCACCCCTCTGAGTACTTGCTTTAATATGTGCTTTTGCCATGATGCACCTTCCTTACTGTGGCCCAACCAGTGGGGTCTCAACCAAAGTGAGCCTTTCACTACATAAGCAGCCTTCATAAGTGGTGTTACTGCTCCCTGCCTATGTTGCTTTCCAAAGTAGAGTCCCCATGTCCTTACCTTTTTGACATAGGGTACATACTGTGGCCATTTGGATTTGAGGATGATTCCTGTTGTGCAAGGAATGAGAACGATGGCCAGTGATACCATGATGCCTTTGTAGGGCACCTTGTCCTTCAGGTCGCCATAGTGTATTCCTTTGGAATAGATGAACAAGAGGAGAGGCATCATGCCCAGGGCACAGAAGGTGGAGCAGGTGGTCATCACGATGCTGGGTAGGACACATGGGAAGAAGGGGGAAAGAGCCCATTAATAGACTGTTCATTTAGTGCCTGCCATGTGCCAAGCACTGTAGTAAGTTGTTTCAAACATTACTTCATTTTTTTGGTGCTAGGGACTGAACTCAGGATCTTGCACTTGGTAGGCAGGTGTGGCACATCACTGAGCTACATCCCTGGCATTGCTTCATTTTTCTTTATGCATTAAGCATATTTCTTTTTGCTTATAAGAAAACGACTAGAAAAGTGACGACCCAAATCATGAGTAATAACTGAGTCCCTATGGGCTTCAACAAAGGAGACATTCTGGTCACTGTAATAGAACTCTTTTTTTACTTTGAGTGCCTGCCATATGCACAACCCATTGAATAGTCACCTGTGTGATCCCATCCCCCCAACAATAGCTCATAGGTTCATGGAATAGCACCTGCCACAGAGTTGCTAACTGTCTTAGATCCCAGGGAATAGCTGGCTGTAGGCTGAGGACAAGATGAACTGTATCAAGTGCATTTGCCTTGTGGGGAGTTGTTCAGAGTGACAGAGCACTCCTTTGGGAATGAGTGACAGAGAATGCAGTCAGGCAGAAGCTAAAAATCAGTAAATGGAGACTGATTAGACTAAGAAGAAATAGCAAAGCAGTAGAAAAGCCTGGTTATAATAGTGGAGCAGAAGCGACATTAAAAAATAGATAATTTCATAGTTGCAGAACAGACTCAAATTCAGTATTCTTACATAAAATTTAGCATACTAGCAACATAATGGGAACTGCTAATTTTGAAGAGATCTATCAAGAAATCTGTAATATTAAACATGAAAAACTAGGATTTTTTTAAACAGACATTTAATTTTATTTTTTTCCTTCCCATTAACTCTATTGGCACATTTTAGGTATAAAATGCAGTTGCATTCATCATTGGGATCTTGTACCATTACATGAGTATCTTGGTTCTTATTGTTCCCCCTTCCCCTGCCCTCCCTTCACCCCCTCCACCCTTTCCTATTTGCAAAGACTTTGTTTCCATTTTTTTCCTTTTCTCATATTTTTTCTTTTCCCTTCTTTCTTTTCCCCTAACCCCCACTTCCCTTGCTCCATTAGACCTTGTCTTCCTATTACACTATCAACTATACATTTTTAAAATTACAATATCAAGATCTAGGAGACATTACCACAGATTTTACAGAATTTTTAAATTTTTATTTATTTTATTTTTTATTTTTGGTACCGGGGATCGAACTCGGGTCCTTACGCTTGCGCAGCAGGCGGCGAAACCACTGAGCTAAATCCCTCGCCCTAGAATGTTAAAGGACAGAAAGCATATTACAAAAATCTTTTTTGAAATAAATTTGACAACTTCTAAGAAGTACCTTGGAAGACAAATTAATGAAACTAACTCTTGAGGAAATAGAAAATTTGAATAGCGCCTATTAAAGTATATTCCTAGCTTGAAAACAACAGGCTCATATACATTTTAACTGATAAATTATATCAAGCATTTAATGCAGAAAAAAGGAACACTTCTTCCTTCATTTTGAGAAATCAACATTGTGCTAATCCTAAAACTGGATAAAGATAATAGAAGAAAAAGTATGAACATAGATAGAAATTTGTTTAGCAAAACAAACTATTAGAAGTCAGATCTGGCAGGATGTAGAAAGTGGTTTTATTATAGGGATGGCAGTGTTGGTTCAGCATTGGAAGCTCCACCCCCATAAGTCATCATTTTAACAGGAAAGGAAAAAGCCACATGATCCTGTCAGTAGTTGGAGAAAAAGTATTGGACTAAATTCTACACCTGTTCATGGTAAAAGCTATCAGGAGACTAGAAGTAAAACAGAACCTTCTCAACAGATCAAAGACATGTACTCCATACTTTCAGCAAAAACACTTTCTATGAATGGAGAAGATACAATGCTTTCTCCCTAAGGTGGGAAACAAGGGCAGATATGCCTACTCTTTACCAGTCCATTACACTTTGAAACAGGCTCAAACCAAAATAGTCTAGCAATAAAAAGATACAAATAGCATAGGATTGGCAAGGTAGAAGTAAAATCTTTATATGTACAGGAAATGATTATCTACAGAGAAAATACTAAGAAGTCTCTAGGAGCCCCTAGAACTTGTATTTGAATTTAGCAGGGTTAGAAAACACAAGGTATATATAAAAATTCAGGTCTATGTATACTTGCTATAAATGCATTGGATATTGAAATTTAAAAGCTATGTAGGAGTGCAAAGGACCTAGAAAAGTAAACAGAAAAAAACCAGTGTTGAAAGACATTTAGTACCTAATTTTAAGACTTCCTCTAAAGCTACAGTAATCAAGGCAGTGTTGGTGTAAGGAAAGACATAGATCATTGGAATAGAACAGAGAATCTAGAAGTAGAACCACACATATATGGTCCACTGAGTTTTGAAAGATTATTTAACGTTAATATTTTATAAAACATAAACTCAATTCAAGAGCAGAGGAAAAGATAGTGTTTTCAGCAAATGGCACTAGAACACCTGGTATCTCTATATAAAAAACCTCAACCCTCTTTCTGTACATAAAAATAACTTGAAAGGATCTATGAACCTAAATATGAAAGCCTAAAAGTATAAAACTTTAAGAAATTATAAGGGAAAATGTTCATGAATTTAGGGTAGGCAAGAATTTCCTAGGATATAAAAAACATGATGTATAAAAGAAAAAAATTGATAAATGAGGTTCCATCAAAATTTAGAACTATAAATGACATCATTAAGAAAATGAAAAGTCCTTCAGCAGACTGTATTTATAATGCATATAACCTATGACCAGAATATATAAAGAACTCTTACAGCTCATTAATAGACAACCCAAATAAAAAGTAGACACAAGAAGATGATACATAGCCAGTACAGCACAAGGAAAGGTGTGCAACACTAGAATCAGAAAAATACTAATAGGTACAATAACAAGATTGAATTATACACTCATTAGGGAGATGAAGTTAAAAGTTTTAAAAGAACAAATGTCAGCTTAGGTGTGAACCAGTTAGAACTTTCTAATACTGCTAATGTGAATGTAAAATGATAAAACCATTTTGGGAAACAATATAGAAATTTCTTGTATTACTGTTAAGAACCAACAGTCCTTTTCTTAAGTTTTTACTTGAGAGGAATGAAAACACATGTTCACAATAGATTTGTACATACAAGTTGAGTATCCCTTATCTGAAATTCTTGGGACCAGAGTGTTTCAGATTTTCTTTTGAAATCCACTTGATCTGCAAAGAGGACAGCTATTCCTGCTTTTTTCTGGGGGGGCGTTCCTGTCACATGGAGTATTGTTTTCCATCCTTTAACTTTCAGACTATGAGATTCTTTTTGAATTAAATGTGTTTCTTGTATGCAGCATATTGTTGGATCTTGCTTCTTGACCCATTCTGCCAGTCTATTTCTTTTGATTGGTGAATTGAGACTATTAACATTGATGGATATAACTCATACAAATTGACTTATCATTGTCATGACTTTTTCTTTTTGTTGGATTCTCCCCCTTTGCATTTAATTTCTTGTTGTGCCCAACTGATTCATTCTGCTGGACTTCCTGGGGTTGTGATCCTCATTGTCTTTTCCTAGGATATTGTCAAAAAATTTTTGGAGTGCCGGTTTGGTATTCATGAAGTTCCTAAGGTGCTCTTTGTCATGAAAGTATCTTATTTCTCCATCAATTTTGAAAGATAATTTTGCAGGGTACATCAATCTGGGTTGGAGGCTGTTTTCGTTTAGGGCTTGAAATACATCACTCCAAGCTCTTCTTGCCTTGATGGTTTGCATTGAGAAGTCTTCTGTGATTCTGATGGGTTTTCCTTTGTATGTGATTTGTTTCTTTTCTCTAACTGCTTGTAGAACTTTGTTCTTCTTTTGGGTTTCTGAAATCTTAACTATTATATGCCTATGTGTAGATTTTTTTTAGATCACAGCTACTTGGAGTCCTATATGCCTCACTTATTTGTATGCCAAGTTCTTTCCCCCTGCTTGGGAAGTTTTCTGCCATCACTTCTGTGAACAGTTTGTTGTTGTTTTTTTTTTATCTCATCTGCACTCTCTCTTCTTTCTTCATTGACTCCAATCAGTCTTATGTTATTCTTCTTTGCATCATCTAGCATCTGCTGGATTGATTTCTCATGGCCTCTTACAATTTTAAAGCCAATTTTCTTTTCCTGGTCACTAATTGCAATCTTATCTTCTATATCTGAAATTCTGTCCTCACACTGGCTCATTCTCATGCATAGACTTTCAGTGGAGTTTTTAATCTCCTGGAAATCTGTTTGCATCTGTTTTATGGATTCCATTTGTTTCCTATGTTGGGATTCCATCATGTTCCTGAGCTCCTCTCTAGATTTATTAATCATGTCTTGCACTATGGGCACAATCTCTGCTGTTATGTGAAAAATTATTTCTGATTTCATTTTTTCCAGATCCTCTTTTGTTGCCAGTTCAGGGAGTCCAGGTCATTGAGTATCAGATAGTTCTATTTCATTTCCCCTTGGGGTTGCTGTAGGTGATCTGGAAGTCTGATTTTGAGACTTGTTTACATGTCTTCTCATTTTGATGGCGGTGGGGGCTGGGGTTATGTTGCTGGTGCCTGCACAGCTCACCTGCTGTGTGCTGGCGGGGCTGGTATGGTTGCCCGGAAGCCTCTTCTTGTGTGCTGGGAGTGGCTCACCTGGTATGTGCTGTCAGGGGTGGTACAGTGGCCCAGAAGCCTCCTCTTGTGCCAGGATTTCTTATTTTTTAAAAAAGGAATAAAGTAACTACCTGTTATCACCTTTTATATTCGGTATAGGCTCTTACTAGCCCAACAAAAGAAGAAATAGAAAAATTATAGGTCCTAGCACTCTGGGAAGCTGAGGCAGGAGGCAGAAGAGAGAGAGGAGGAAAGAGAAGGAGAGAATGGGAAGGGAGGAGTGGTTAACAAAGTATAGAAATGAGGGAAAAAAGAAACATTAATTTTTTGGCCAATGGTAGGATTGTCCAGAGAAGAAAACATCCATTATAATTAGCGAGTAATAGAATACACAAGGTTCTAAATATATTACCAATGTAAAACAATTGTAAATTGATGGGCTAGGAACAAATAGCAAATGATTCTTTTTTAAAAAGAGACCATTTATAATACTCACAAAAATATATAAATCTAAAAGATATGTTTATTTTTTGTCTTTTGAGACAGTTTTCCTATGTTGCTCAGGTTGGTCTTGAACCATGGTCTCAAGTGATCCTCCTTTATCTCCTCAGTAGCTGAGACTGCAGGTATGCATCCCTGTGCCTGATTGAGATGCAAGATCTTTACTGAAGAAATTGTAAGACTTCATAGGTGGATAGAAAAGAAGGGCTAAGTGCAAGAAAAGCTATGTACTATCTTCATGTATGGGAAGACCCAGAATTCTAAAAATGACCTTTACATTTTGATAATGTAAAGCAAATTTAAAATTTCAGAATTCTTAAAATTTTTTTTTAAGAGATAATCTCACTATGTAGTTCTGGCTGGCCTTGAACTTGTTATGTAGCCCAAACTGACCTTGAACTCATAGTGATCCTCCTGCCTCAGCCTCCTGAGTGCTGGGATTTACAGGCATGTTGCACTACACCCAGCTGAGTTTTTTTTTTATAGACTTGGAAACTGATCCTAACATTTAAATGAAAGAATAAAAGCTAAGAATAATTAACATAATTTTCAAGAAGAATATGGTAGAAGGACTTACTTTTCAGACTTTCAGAGTCATTGTAAGAAGATGTGGTACTGGTGCAAGGGGAGCCACCCAGACCAATAAGAGAGATCCCAGACACAAATATGATTTATGAGAGTGGTAGCATTACAAATTATTGAAGAAAAATTCACTTAGTGGTGCTGGGAATTTATTCTCAAGATCACAGCATGGGAGGGCTGGGGATTTAACTCAGTGATTCAGTGCCTGTCTAGCAAGCACAAGGTCCCGAATTTGATCCCCAGTACCAAAAAAAAAAAAACAACTGAAGTTCACAGCATGGGAGGTTTCTATGTGAAAAGCAAGAATTTAAAACTTTTCAAAGAAAATATAAGGAAGATCTCCATAACCTTGCAGTTAGTAAGGGATTTCTTAAACCCAAAACCATAAATGTTTGAGGAAAAATATTGGTGAATTTGACCATATTATAAGATACTACTATCAAAGTGTAAATACAGGCTCCAAACTGTGATAGGTTGTTGAAGCACTTACAAACAACTTTACAAATTACAAGATACAACAACAACAGCAACAAAAACCCATGGAAAAACAGGCAAAGCCAGTAACATTTTCAGAAAAGAATACTTAAATGGCCAATAAACTTAAGAAAAGGTACTGGGCCTCCCATGTAGTGAAATTTAAATTCATTGTGATCCATTTCAAACTCTTCAATTGGCAAAGATTAAAAAGTCTAACAATTCCAAATATAAAGACAGAAAAACAGGGATCTTCATCCTTACACACTGCTCCGGGAAGCGTGAAGGGGAGCAACTGCTCTGAAGACATGTTTGCTGAAGGTGTAAGAATCCTGCCACCCAGTGGTTCTGCTTTTACTAAATAAGCTGTCACCTGGGAACAAGGAGGCCTTACACAAGACTGTCCACAGACGTGGGGCATGGACTCACAGAGCTGTCTGGCCACACAATGAATAGATACAAGCAAACCATACAGCAGTTCAAAATGGACAAAGCAGCTATTTTATCCCATCCCTATCTCAAAGTTGTCAGTATGAATGGTTAATGTAAATTTTCAAAACATGCAAATACAGCTTTTGGTTTTTTTGGATGGAGATATACAGGTGTTAATAGTTTAAAAAGATCCCTAGAAATGCTGAACTCCGAATCCTGGGAGGTGCTCCCCTTGAGGTGTGGTAGGGGGAAGTGAGGTTGGGCAGGGACACGGGTTTCAGTGGCAGCTATTGAACTCTTTGTAGGAGAATGATTTGCAACTTGTGTTTGTTTTGCTGTCCCACAGCAGAGCAATTGTGCTTACTTTGGCTTGATGTGTCAGGAGCTTTGGAGTTTGCTCTGGGACTTAGTGTGCCCTGCCCTCAGAGTTCATGTTCCCAGATCCACGTGCACAAGTTCTGGGGGCTGGTCAGTGACATCCATCCCCTAACCTGTAGTATCTGAGTGTTGTGGTGCTCATTTTACTCTGAGAGACAAGGATGGGACGTGACTCTAGCTTCAGACTCTTAACTCCCAAGATTGGAGCCATGGTGACATTGTGGGCATGGCTGCCTCTTGGGGAAAAGGGTGCATTTGAGTTTTAAATTTTGCTGTCTTGCTTAAGTTCTAAGAGCACTGCATAGACTCTGCTTTTGTACCCTGTTTGAGGGGTGGGTTTTGAGCCTCCATCAATGGAGAGATTGGAGGCTGATGCTGAGGAAGCTGTCAGGGAGCCACCAGTCACTGTGGTGAGGTGGGGAGTATCTGGGAACCCTAAAGGCTTCCATCTTGTCCAGGTTTTAGTCTTCCTGTGTCATGGTGGGGAGACCTGTGGGGATCTTTGAGTTGTATCCAAGTCTGCTTTCTCCACAGCCACTGGGTGTGATCTCTGCTGTGGGCCCATTGGGTTGGGGAGCAGATGAGCTTGGAGGATCAATTCCCTCTGGCACTTTCTCCTCTGTTCCCAACCTGCCACGTGCAGCCTCAGCTTGGAGGACACTTTGTACCTCCATACCTGGATGCCTCAGAGGACCTACTTGTTGACCTCTGTTGGCAGGCTGCCTTGACTCACTCTAGCAGGAGTCAGAGTAACCAAGGGAGAAAACCATGGGCTGGCTCTAGACATAACTTTCCCACAAAATTTGAGAAACATTTTGTGGGTTTCTGGACTTCTGCTTCCTCGTGTATAAAAAGGAACCAGTATCTCACTGATGCCTCCTGACTCAGACACAGTAGGAGTGGCCTCAAACTGGGCCTTGGAGTGATGTCTGGCTCTTAGGCTCATATTGTTTGATTTGCACAATTCTTCAGACAAATTTGAAGGAGTTGCTGAATTTAGAGATTTCACAGAAAAATGGAGATTCTACCTTCTCTTGGAAAGTAGGAAGTGATGACAGCAGTGGACTTGCCTCTGTGGAACACCCACATCTGCCCTGATCAGAAGGGCTTGTAGTTTTGAGGCTGACAGACAGCCTCCGACCACCTTGTTAGACTGGTCCTAAAGATATTTGAGTCAGAGTACAGGTTCTGGTGCCACCCAGACCTGAGCAAAGGTATTACTCTCTAAAACTCAGTTTCCCAGGATGCTGAGGATCACATGTAATTATCCAGATAAAGTGTTTAGCACAGAGTCTTACTATCACTGTTACCATAATACACACGATGACTTGTCCCAGATGAACTCAGACTGAAATTTGATGTCTTGCAGCTCATGATAATGACAACTCTTGCTCCTCTCGTGGGAAATGAGATCCAGTTTAATGTACCTGAGAGGGTGGTTTGTGCAGAAAGGGTTTTATGATGGAAGGCAGCTGTCCCAGTAGAGTGTTATCTCCTGTGGGTCTAGGGAGAGGTAACAGTCCCCAGGTGCCTGGATAGGAGGCTGAGCATGTTCCTGAGTCATTGGCGGGCTGGCCCAGAGGGGACCTTGAACCACAGGAGTGCCGAACTACTGGCTCTACTGCTGCACTACAAGGACACCTGGTCACAGTTGAAAGACGCACCCATTATCCTCCACATCATCTCCCTGCCCTGCTTCTTCCACAGAGTTCCCTTGCCTGACCCCTGCGTCTAGCTAGCATCCTTCGCCCAGAACTGGGCTACAGCCTGGGTTCCTTGGGATGCAGAGGCAGCACAAGCCTTGTCCACAGACCAGATCAAAGAACACTGGCTTGCTCTGCAGCAGGAACCCTTTGGATTAAATGGAGGGAAGAATTTCCTCACAGTGAAGGGGTGAATGTTGAAATATATTCCCATGAGACTGTAGAAGCCACATCTGCTTTGTCCTATTCTCCTCTTGACTCCCTCAGAGAGGGTTGAGTCATGTGAAAAAAATCCTAGCACTTCTCAGACAGCAGGTCCTGGCAAACCCCAATGCTCTTTCCCAGTTTTTTTTAATTTAAAAAATCGTGTAGGGGCTGGAGATTCTGGGTTATATCTCCAGCATTGCAAAAAGAAAAAGAAAAAGAAAAAGAAAAAGAAAAAAATTGTCCCAGTGTCACTTTGTATCATCCAGAGGTGCTTCTTTATTTGATTAATTTTCTCAGTGAACTTCAGTCATGGTCAGGCCCTCCCAGACACAAGCAGATGGACTCTGAATTCATGGCTTTACTTGGGTTGAATAACATCTCCACTGAGGACTGACCCAGAGGGAACTGGCTGGAGACTGAGGCTTAGACAAAAGCAAGGGTTTCTGCTAGTGAGTTCTCTTCCGGCCTAGCACAGGCTGCTGCTGCTGCAGGTGTGAGCGACCCCCACCCCCCCAAGCAGGCATTCAAGGCTGTTCCTGCCTGTTTGGAAGGACAGGAGTTCCACCTGCCCCCGTGTGCAGGCTGTCCAGAGAGAACCCTGCTGAAATTGTGCAGGTTGCTGTGGACAGGGGTGTGTGTGTGGTAGCCTACTCCTATCAGTAGGCTCAGGTGGGGCCTTTGATGAGAAGCACCCTGGGGGCTGAGGGAGCTTAAAGAGAAGAGACATAGATACTTTGAGGCCTACATACTTTGGAGGAGCTTTTTGGAATTCTTGCCTGTTCTGCAGGAATTGGAGATGCTCATTTGGTTCCAAGTCGCCTTGGTTCACCTGGTAATGTTTGGAACCCACTGCACCCACATTCTTCTCTCCAGCCTCAGAGCTGACACCCCTCTCTCCCTGAGGGGCTGTGCTTATCCAGAGGCTCTTTGGTTGAAATCAATGCTCCTGTAAGATAATGCTTGTTCTCTTCCCCTTGAGATGCTCTGGGAGGACGAGGGGTTTAGGAAGCCCTGAACCAGCTTGGCCTCTTTAGCTTGGTACTTAAAACCCAACTGGACCCCAGCACCTGCCCCTGCCCAGCATAAGCTCTTGGTACTAAATGCCTGCAGCCCATGCTGGCATCCACCTAACTCTCCCACCCTCCTGGCTTTAGCCCAGCTCTTCCCCTCAATTGACATCTTCGCAGTAGCCCTGTCCCAAGCTGCTCCCTTCTTGCCCCTAGTCCTACCTGAGGTTCATGTCTCCCTTCACGGCCAGACTGAAGGCATTGGACAGGTTCCCCCCAGGTGAGCAGCCGCAGATCAGGATGGCCAGTGCCTCAATATTGTTCAGCCGGAAGACCTTGCCCAGCATGAAGGCAGAGAAGGGCATGATGCCATACTGAGCCACCATGGCAGTAGCCAGCCCCTTAGGCTTCCAGAGGTGAGCCTTGATCTTGCTGAACTCCATGGTGCAACCCAGTGCAAGCATAATGCAGAGGAGCATGCACACCAGGAGAACACTCAGTGCCAGGTCTGTGGGGCGCTTGCCGAAGCCTGGAGGCAGGGAGAAGTTGAAGGGGGCAGACACGTTGTGTACCTCCATCCTGGAGGACCCTTGTTCTCCTGCCGCTGCCCTTCCTTGTCCAGTCCTTTCTGGATGCCTTCTGTAATGACCTCACAGGACAGGGTTTCTGGACTACATGTAGCTCTGGGCAAATAGAAGGATTATGCAATGAGTAAGCAGTTTCTTTGGTTGTAGCTCCAAAGAGAAGAGAGCCTAGTGCCTTATCTGCCTGGCTTTATCTACCTCTCCCCAATACCATGACCTCTATTGCCTCCAAGATGCCACTCACATGCCTCCCTTGGCACTTCGCTGCTTCTGGGTGACAGAGCTTATCTCCTTTGCCCTCAGCCATGTGCCTCCTGACATTCTGGCCCTAGGGACCAGTCCAGGGTCCCACTGACCTGGCTCCAGCCCTTTTTCCCTTCAGCTCCTGCAGCCAGCTCATCCTTGATGCCTCAGAAAAGGTGCTCGCCCCATGCTCATCAGGTTACTGTTCACCCCCAAACCCCATAGGAGTGAAAGGAGCTGAGTGTCACCTCCTTTAGTTTCCAGAGGCAGGTAGCATAGCCCAAGGGTAGGGCAGGTTACTATCTCCAGGACAGGATGTGTCCATCCATGGTCCTCATGGGAGATAAGGATGCCACATCCTTCTTGCCTGTGCTGGGGAGACCCTTGTCCTGTCCTAGACCTGAACTGAAGGAGTTCTGGGGAAATGTTGCTGGCTCCCTGCAGTGCTTGCCTCCAGAGGGAAGAATCTGCCATCCTCTGCTGGGATGGCAGAGGGGTGGGATGGCAGATGGGCTCTCAGAAGCTGAGAGGGTTTTTCCCCAAAAGGCAGCACTGAGGGAACCAGCCCTGGGAGAGTTTGCTCCAGAGAGGTTCCATTCCTTGGGAAACTGGCTGAGAAGGATACAAGAATTTCTTCCTAATTTCCTGACTGCTCTACTTTTGCACTGGGCCTGTGTCTCAGCTGGGAGCCAGGCACATGGGTGTACAACAGCAGAGAGAAGCAGGCATTGTGGTCCTCAGCCTTGTTTCTTCCATCCTCACTGCAGGATAGGACAAGCAGCAGGTCTGTCAGAAAGAAAATTGCCTCTGGGCTGGATTGGAGCCCATGAAGCCTGGAAGAGGCCTGGTAGTTTCCTATTTGTCAAAACAGATTATTAGGCTTTGGGTATAGGACTGCATAGGGCAGAACAGGGACCAAGATGTGAACCCCTGTGGGGTGGGGGATTCTGGCCTGTTGGGAGGAATCACTTGAAACTGAATGTTGCCCAGCAATGGCCTCAGAAGCTCAGGAGCACAGCTAGGGGTTAGATAACAGGGTCCACACCTACTTCATCATATCCATGAGAAAGCCATTCCCTGGGGTTGCACAGTGCACAGCATGTACACCATAGCCCTGGGTGAAATGGAAGACCTTCTCCTTGGAGACACTATTGATTTCCGCACACTTGAGTTGGACCCTTCTCAAGGGAAGGGCTGAATGCTAGGAACTAGATGTTGGTGGAGATGTGAGGTGCCTGAACTGAGCTCTCTGCAGGGTCAAGGAGGCTGCTTTGTTCTGGAGATAGTGAGAACTACTGCCCACTGAGTGGCTAAGGGAGAATTACTGGTCACCAGCTGAGTCCCAGGCACTGTGGAAGGATAAAAACTATAGAGTCCTGCCAGCTCCTGGCCAAGGGGAACCACCTACTGTCCATTCTGGAGACCAGGTGCTCATAAAAACTTGGAGAAGGGTGTCAGGAGCTGCCATGATCAGGAGGCATATGGCCCACCTCCTGCACTTCATGACTTCCCTCCCTTTTTGCCCCAATTTACCCTGCCAAAATAGCCTGGAGTGAAAGGAAATGCTCCTTGTACTCTGTTTATTGTAGTTCTAGTTGACATGGTCTTAGGAACAGCAAGCTTGCGTGTCCCTGTTCCCACCAGCATTAAGAGTAGCTAGTCTCAGAATGTCCTAGAACAACAAATTACCAGGACACCCTCCCCCATGTCCTTGTTTGTACTTCCCCTCCTTATTCCTTAAATAAAGTGTCACCCAGTTTGCAGTGGTCTTTTCTGCTCAGCAGGCAGAGAGGCCCTACTCAGTCACGCTTTAATTCTCTTTTGTTTTCTGCATCTTCCATCGGCCTACTCAGACCCTGGACCCTTACCACACAGGCCATGGCAGAAGGGGACACCTGCTGACCAATTAAAGCCACAATGGAAGGGCCCCTTCACAGTGATCCTTGCCACACCCACTGCAGCAAAGGTGGCAGAGATAGATAATTGAATTCATCTTTCTAGAATAAAGCCAGTCTTACTTGAACTGTCTGGAGAACAAGATAACCCAAAAGGAGAAAGCTACTCTTGTGAGCCTCTGGAAGACTTGAGATTTCTCTTCAAGAAGCAAGACTCCAGTGTGGCTACAGGAAGTGTAGAAATCTGACCTGTTCTTCATATTTGGACTAACAGTGAAGTTTCTTCCTCCTGTCAAACAGGCAATGCAATGGTCACTAACTTTTTTCTCATTGTTTTCTGACAGGTTTTTCTTTTTCTTCAACCCAGCCAGTGAGCCCCAGTACCCCAAGGTACTTGGAGAGCACATAATCCTCAGTAGGGAGGGCCTATAGCCCCTTCCAGTTTGAAGAAGCTATAGAAGACAGAGACCTCCACTCCCTCAGCATAAAGAATTATGGGGGTTTGTGTCTCTCAGGGGAAAATGAGACAGGAGATTAGGGTGTGGCAAAGCTGTCTGGGGAAGTAGGAGTGACCTGTTAATTATAAGATCCAGGAACACATGCACAGAACAGTTCCCAAAGCCCGGCATGTGGACTTCTCATGAGAACTTGAGCAGGTTTTCAATAGAACAGCTTAGACCTGACACTGCCTGAGGTGTGGGGTCCCAGCACCACCTCTCAGGACCCATATACAGAACTTCTGGAGGGTTTCCTTGAGAGTTAGACAACATAAAGGCAACATCAATGCCATGAAGAGCTTGCTATCGTGGCTTTCCTCACTATTCCCCACACTGTGTCCTCTAGGGTGCCCTTTTATCTTGCTTTTTTCTCTTTTACTTGGGCCAAGCTTGCTCTGCAGATCCAGTCTCTCCTCCGTTCTTCACTTTTTCTTTTTCAGATAAACTTTGTCCCTGCTAAAAAACCCCCAAAACCAAAACAAAACTGTACAACCATACTTTTGTCCTCAGGGACCTTATGGTCCACATGACATCATGGGTGGACAGATGGTACACATGTAGGACAGAAGGATGTGAGGGTGGAGTTCATACAGGGCTGCCATATACAGTTGTGCAGGCTATGCACTGCACAGTACAAGGGAGATCATTTACATAGACATCCTGTGCAACCATACATGGGGCCCTGAGGTCAAAGAAAGACAATTTTTACATATCTTTCTGATGCCTAAGGAGGTGAGGAGTTAAAGATCAGAGCCTTTTGAGGTGTCTACTGTTCATATTGTTCATATACAAAGACATTTAGTATTCAGCAGGAGTTCCTCGCCACCTCATCTCAGCAACCCTAGGTCCTCCCACCTCCCCTGGAGACATTCCCTTTGAGCAAATACACCTTCTTGCTGCAGCAACTCTCTCTCTTCTTCCTCTCCATCCAACTCTGTTCTCAGCCATGTGCTTTTGCAGAGAATGGAAAAATCTCTTCCATCCTTTCCTTTTTTTTTTTTTTGGTACTGGGGATCAAACTCAGGTCCTTCTGCTTGCGAGGGAGGTGGTGGAACCACTGAGCTAAATCCCCAGCCCTTCCATCCTTTTCTTGATATCCCCTCTCTACCTACTCTAATTGCATAAAATTTAGAGGGCAGTGGAATCTTTTGTGTTACATTAATATGTACTATGTGAGAGACACTGTGATTTAAATAACATTTCTTAGTCCTTAAAACAACCATGAGGTAGGTACTGTTACTATCCTTATTTTACAGATTAGGAAGAAAAGGCTCAGAGAGGTTTACTGATCTGCCCCATTCGCACAGCTAATAGAAGTGGAATTTAATTCACACTCAGTGTGGCTCCTTCCACCCTGATTGCTATGTTCTCCACCTAGTGGTGTTCTCTGCTTTACCTCATCCTGTTCCCTAGTTGCCTTGCTTCTTGAGACCAGGGAGGTTGACTGCAAAGCCCTTGTGCATACAGATTTGTTCCAAACCAGCCTGGCCTGGTTTTTTCAGCCAACACAACTCTCAGGTAATTTTGTGGGCCAGTGGTGTCTGAGTGAATTTACTGAGGGGTGCTTGAGCTTCAGCCCTGGTAGAACTGAACTCTCTTCCCACCTTCTGTGGCCACTGCCCTTGATCCTAAACTTCTATTTGTAGAAAATTATCCTACACAAGTATTTGTTCATGTGCAAAAAAAAAAAAAAAAAAGGATATGTACAGAGATGTGTACTGTAGCATTACTTTGTAATAGTGAAATACTGGACACAATCTAAATGTCAATTAATAAGTTATTGGTGATGGCACATTAAAGAAATGGTAGCCATTCTAAAATATGTGGTAGTGACTTATGGCATGAAAGTGGCTGTAGAACTTGGTGTTTCCTTTCTTTTCATGGAAGTTATTCAAAAGCAACATGAAAAATGGGCTGGAAATTTCACATACAGTGTTTTTAGGAAAAACTAGGGGACAAATATTATTTTAGGCTCCTGACTATATGCAAAGGCTGCTGAAGTGTCTGCTGCAAGAAAGCAACACCAAGGAAGACAGGAAGGGGCTGGGTGGAGAGTGACAGGGAGGCCTGGAGGGGACATATGTGGGAAGGCTCCAGGAATATGTACATACTCTGGAGGTGACAGATACACTCTCAAGTGAGAAAGTTACAGAGCCGGATGAGCCAGGCTGACCCCAGAAGCCAGTTAGGGTCACACAGCCAGGAAAGGTGGATGTTTTGGTGACCCATTGCTGCATTATGGGGCACTGCCAAATTTGGTGACCTAAAAGCTCAGTTTATTGTTATCTTTCTCAAGCCTGGGACATGACAGGCTTTAGTTTGTACTCTTTTCTAGGGATTCCTCATCTGATTGCTGTCAGATGGTGGTAAGGATGAGTTATCTGAAGCTGCTTCCCTCACTTGTCAGGAGCCTGGAGTGTTGGCTATCTCTCTCTCCATATGGCCAGCGTGGGTTTCCTCCCAGCACAGTGGTCTCAGAGTAGTCAGACTTCTTATGTGGTAGTGAATATTCCCAGAGTAATTGCTCCAAGTGGCCTGGGCTGAAGCTGCAAGGTATCTTAGGACCTACTGTGGAAGCCCCTCTATGTCACTTCATATTCTCTTTGTCAAGCAAGTTAGCTAAGAGCATTCCAGATCAGAGGGAAAGGCGAAATAGATTCTACCACTGAATGGAAAGAATAGCAAAGAATTTGTGCCATCATTAACTGTCCACGTGAGGCTCCACAGAGTTACATGGATGAGCCATGATTATGTGAAACAGCCTGTGCCTGATGATGTTCAGTTCCCTGACAGAATTACATTCAAGTAACTTGTCTGACTGTGATGAGTGGTACCCAACATCAAATTAAATCCACTCAAAAGTGAAAGAGGAACAGGTTAGCAAAAGCTTCCAACAACTGAAGAGTACTCACAAGAAAAACATTGCCACAGAGTGGATGAACTACCCAGCATTATGCAATTGAACTTTAAAAAGTGAATGTAGTAATTTGTTTCTACGAAGGAAGACCACATCACTGAAATAAAGGAACAGGAAAAAAAATGTTGGAAGCCACCATTTTGTAATACCTAACGTAGTAGTTGATTAAGGTAAGGATTGTCAATAGATGTTAAAACACCTGGGTAAAAGTTAATTGATGACTAGGGCATTCCACTGGTGGTAAAGTATCACTACATAGGTTAATTAGTAATTATAGAGGGAAGATATGTATTTGACATGGGAGCAACGGGTGTTTACTCACCTTAGCTGGGTGATCAAACTTGGATCATTGATAAAAAAACATTCTGACAGTATGTGTCCCTTGATGGAATGTAATACAAAAGAAATACACAGTCTTAGTGGAGGCAAATTGCTTAATCCCCATTTAATCAAGTCTTTAGATCTAGCTCGGAGTTTATCAGAAACATAAATGCCAGAAAAACAAAACATGAAATCTAAAGAAACAACCAGGCAAATCAGGACATTTTACAAAATAACTGTTATTTACTCTTGAAAAAATTTAAATGTAGTATTCCATATTAAAAGAGAATAAACAGACATAACCAATACAATGTATAAATGGATACAAGATGGAAAAAATATCTGAAAAACAATTTTGGGGGTGATTTAGTACATTTAAATATGGATTATACAGTAGATGATACTATGAAATTATTATTAAATTATTGTTACATTAGTATTGTTCCCCAAATATTTTGTTCCTCTCAAAATTTATATTTTGAAACCTAATTGCTAGGTGATAGAAGATGGGATCTTAGGTCCTGAAGGTAGAGCCTAGATGTGTGGGATTCCCTATTCGGAAAGGCCACGTAGATCTGCCTTGTCCCTTCCACCACGGGAGGACACAGGAAGAAGCTGCCATTTGTGTATCAGGTACTAAATCTGCCAGCGCCTGGCTCTTGAATTTCCTGTTCTACAAAGCTGTAAGAAATAAATTTCTTTTTTTTCAAGTGTTTATTTATTTAATTTTTAATTAGTGCACCCTAGTTATAAAGATTAATAGGTTTGCATTTTGGCAGATTTGTGGCATCTAAGTTAAGGGCATTCACTAGTTTTAGCTAAGATACTTGCGGAACACTGACAAGTGATCACTTACATACATAATGTGAAGTAAAATTTTTTTTTTTGGTGCTGGGGATCGAACTCGGGACCTTGCCCTTGTCAGGCAGGCGGCAGAACCGCTGAGCTAAATCCTCATCCCTGAAGTAAATTTTTTGAAAAATGAAATTTAACAGAGCAGTCCTGAAAGGTACAACAGAGGAATGGCAGGTTCTCAGTTTAAGGTGTCAGACAATTTGTTTCAGCCATGTTGAGCCCATGTCTAAAATCTACAATTCAGTTACTTTTCCCTGTGCTGAGAACTTTCTGTCAGTAACTAGGTTATGAAGTGATGGAGAGTAAACTGAAAGAAAAATTTTTAAATCACAACTGCTGTATCAACTGCCTAGGACCTCAAAAGCTTATAAAAGTCTGGGAAATGTTCATGCATAAGGATAATGCCTCAGGTGTCTAAAATTGCCCCATACAAGGGCCAGGGATTTAGCTCAGTGGTTCCACTGCCTGCCTTGCAAGCGCAAGGACCCGAGTTCGATCCCTGGTACAAAAAAAAAATTGCCCCATACAATGGTACATTATCAATCCTTAGTGAAGTCTTTAAAGAAAGCAGGTTGGAAAAATGCATTACAGTAGGCAAATACAGCATCTGCCTTTAGAGCTATCGACTCAGGAATTCTCTGAATTATGAGCTCTTTCTCAGAAGTAATTTTCTTTTTAAAATTCAGGTGATGACATTGCTTACTCCAGATCTGGCATTATTTCATCATCATGGTCTTATGAACCATCATCTGCTCCATTCACTTCTGGTAAATCCACACCCTCATCACCACCCATGTTGTCCATCATCTTAGAGAAATGATCGCAATTAGCCACGTCTTCTTTGGAATCATTCTCCAAGTCATTCCAATTACTGAAATCTACACTAAGGTCGAGGAGAAGAGGAAAGTATAGGAAAAGGGATTGTGAGGATTGGAGAATGGTGGTTTTTTTTCTTTGATTCCACATATGACAGAAAACATGATATTTGTCTTTCTGAGTCTGGCTTAACTTGCTTAACACGATCATCTCTAGTTCCATTCATTTTCCTGAAAATGAGGTGATTTCATTCTTATTTATGGCTGCATAATATTCCATTGGGTATACATGCAAATTTAAAAAAATCCCTTTATCTGTTGGTGGGCACCTAGATGATTCTTTACCTTAGCTATTGTGAATTGAGCACAATAAACATGGATATGTATATATCAAATCTTTTGGGAATATACCAAGGATTGGTAAATTTGTTTTTTTTTTGTTTTGTTTTGTTTGGTACTGGGGATCAAACTTGGGTCCTTCTGCTTGCGAGGCGGGCAGCGGAGCCACTGAGCTAAATCCCCGGCCCCCAAGGATTGGTAAATTTGGGTCAAATGGTAGCTCTAGTTCTAGTTTTTTGAGGAACCTTCATATTGATTTCCATAGTGGCTGCACTAACTTACATTCCCACCAACAGTATAGAAGAATCTCTTTTCTTTCACATTGTTACCAACATTTATTGTTTTTTGCATTTTTGATAAGAGCCATTCTGAATAGGGTGCAATGGAATCTCAATGTTTTGATTTGCATTTCCTGGATGGCTAAAGATGTTGAACATTTTTTTCATGTACTTATTGACCCTTTGTATTTTTTCTCTTGAGAGCTATCTATTCAGTTCATTTGCGTATTTATTGATTGGGTTTTTTGGAAGGGTTGATTTTTTTTTTTTTTGGTACTGGGGATCGAACTCGGGTCCTTGTGCTTGCGCAGCAGGCGGTGAAACTACTGAGCCAAATCCCTGGCCCATTGGAAGGGTTGATTTTAAGGTTTTGATTTCCTTATATATTCTGGATATTAACCCTTTGTCACAAGAGAAGCTGGCAAAGATTTCTCTCCCATTCTGTAAGCTGTTTCTTGTTTACTTTCCCGTGTGGGTGCTTTTTAATTGGATCTGATCCCATTTGCCAATTTTTTTTTCCATTTTTCAATTCTTGCTATTATCTCACATGCTACTCAAAATCCTACTCAGAAATATTTTTCCTGCACCTATAACTTTAATTTTCTCTATATTTTCTTCTAGTAATTTCAGAGTTTCACATCTTATAATTAAGTTTTTGATTCATTTTTAAGTGATTTTTGTACAGGATGAAAGATAAGTATTTAATTTTGGTCTTCTACACATAAATATCCAGTTCTTCCAGCACTATGTGTTAAAGAGGCTGTCTTTTTTGCAACGTTTATGGCATCCTTGTCAAGAATCAGGTGACTCTAATTGCATAGGCTTGTTTCTGTGTCCTCTATTTTTTCCTATTAACTGTCTTTTATTTTACTTTGCTCTTTTTCTCTAAGTTTGTCACATAAGAGAAACCATATGATATTTAAACTTATGTTCCTGATTTATTTCACTTAACATTATGGTCATCCATTTTCCTACAAATGACTCAAATTTATCCTTCTATGTAGCAAAGTAGTGCTCCATTGTGTGTAAATACTACATTTTCTTTATTCATCTTTTGATGGACATACAGACTGCTTCCAAGACTTAGCTATTGTGAATTGTGTTGCTCTAAAAATGAGGATGCATGTATCATTGTAATATGATAACTTAACCCTTGGGAAGATAACTAGAAGGGGAATAGCTGGGTTGAATGGAATTTCTTGTTTTAGTATTTTGAGGAATCTCCATAGTGACTTCCATAGTGATTGTACTAGTTGACATTTCCATCAACAATGAAGAAGGGTTTCCTTTTCCGCACAGCCTCACCAGCACTTGTTATTATTTGATTTCTTGATGATAGTCATTCTTTCTGGAGTAAGATCGAATCTCAGTGTTGTTTTAATTTGCATTTCTATGATGGCTAGAAATGTTAAACATTTTTTAATGTATTTATTGGCCATTTGTATTTCTTCTTTTGAGAAGTGTTTATTCTTTCAGTTGACCATTTCTTGATTGGGTCTTTTATTTGGGAGGTGGTCTAATTTTTTTAGTTCTTTATACAGTCTAGATATTGGTTTTCTGTCTGAGGAATAGCTGGAAAATTTTTTTCCCCGTCTGCAGGCTGTCTCTTCACTCTGTTGGTTGCTTCACTTGCTGTGTAGAGTCTTTTTAATTTGATATGATCCCATTTGTTGATTGTTGGTGTTATCTCTTGTGCAACTGGGGTTCTGTTCAGAAAGTCTTTGCCTATGCCTATATATGTATTCAAGAGTTTGACCTATTTTATCTTCTAGCAGATTGTTTGTTTTAATATGTAGATCTTTGATCCATTTTGATTTTAGTTTAGTACATGATGAGAGATATGGGGCTTGAGTTGGTCTTCTGGATATGGATAAATAGTTTTCCCAACACCATTGGTTAAAGAGGCTAGCTTCCCTCCAGCATAAGGTTCTTTCAGGTAACTGAATGTGCTTGAAGTGTTTCTGCATCTTCTAGTCTGTTCCAGTGATCCACATGTCTGCTTTTGCTTGTTTGTTTTGTTTTGTTTTTGCTAATACCATGCTCTTTTTTTTTTTTGGTGCCAGGGATAGAACTCAGAACCTTGCACTGGCAAGGCAGGCGGTGGAACCACTGAGCTAAATCCCTGGCCCACCACGCTCTTTTTGTCACTGTGGTCTTACAGCATAACTTGAAGTCCATGATAGTGATGCCTCCTGCCTTGCCCAGGATTGCTTTGGCTTTTCTAGGTGTCTTCTGGTTTAATATGAATTTTAGAATTGTTTTTTCTAGTTCTGTGAGGAATGTTTGGGATTGTATTAAATCTGAATATCAGTTTTGGAAGTATGATCATTTTGACTCTATTGGTTATGCCTATCCAGGAAAAGGGATATCTTTTCATTTTCTAATGTTCTCTCAATCTCCTTTTTCAGAGTACTGTAGTTTTCATTGTAGAGGTCTTTCACATTCTTGATTAGGTTAATTCCTAGGTATTTAATTTTTCTTGATACTATTCTGAAAGGCATTGTTTTCCTAATTTCTTTCTTGTTAATTATTAGCGTACAGGAATGCTATTGATTTTTGTGTGTCAACTTTGTATCCTGCTGTGCTACTGGATTTAGTTATTAATTCTAAGAGTTTTTAGGTGGAATTTTTTGGGCCTTTTACATAGAAGATCATATCATCTGAAAATAATGATAATTTGACTTCTTCTTGTCTTATAGTAATCTCTTTTATTTTTCTCTTGCCTGATTGCTCTGGCTAATGTTTCAAGTAGTGGTGATAGCAGACATCCTTGTCTAATTCCTGATTTTAGAAGGAAGGTTTCAGCTTCTCTCCATTTAATATGATGTTGGCCACTGCTTTGTTATAAGTGGCTTTTATCAGATTGAGATAAGGTCCTTCTATACCTATTTTCTTCAGGTTTTTAAAAAAATCATAAATGGATGTTGGATATTGTCAAAGGGTTTTTGTGCATCTATTTGGATGAACATGTGATTTTATCCTTGCTTCTGTTTATGTGATGTATTACATTTATTGATCTGTGCATGTCGAACCATCCTTATATCTCTTAGATGAAGGCTACTTGGTCATAGTGTATGATTTTTTTGAATGATTTGTTGTATCCTGCTTGCCACTATCTTGTTGAGGATTTTTATGTCAATGTTAATTAAGGAGATTGGCCTGTAGTTCTCTTTTTCGGTCGGGGTCTTGTCTGATTTTGGAATCAGGGTAATGGTAGTTCCCAGAATGACTTTGGGAGTATTTTTTCCCTTTTGATTTTATTAAGGAGTTTGTGGTGGATTAACTAACAGTCAACCTGGAATGCCCAGCTGAACTGAATCAGTGTGGTTCTGGGTGTAGACGACCCACCTGAGGATTGTTGCCAATGGCATAGAAAGAGAACTGGAGGGGAAGATTTGGAGCTGTTGATTTTCTAGGAGAAGCTTGCTGTGGTTGATTTTCCTGATGTTAACTCAGCTGTTCTCATTGGAGGAGGAGCTCAGGGCCTTGCTGTAGCTGGGAATGGCTGCTGTTCTTGCCAGGGGAGCTCTGATCTTCAGCATGAACATCACTTCTTGGCTCCAGTATAGATCCTTCAGCCTGATGGTACAAATCCTTCACCACACTGGCACAGTTTTTCTTGTTTCCACCACTGGCCTTTGGGCCTTCTGGGTGCAGATCCTTGATACAGACAAGCATAAGACACTGCTATGAGTTCTATGCCACTAAGCTGGAGGCATGGAAGACATTGCCTTGGGGTTTAGGCCTGCAGCTGGACTCATATGAACACTGCTGTGGGATCCAGGCCCTTGGCTGAATTTTTTGAGTCTCTAGTGTGCGGTTAGATCTCTTGCACTCCTCTGAATTTGACTTTTTGGGTGACTATTGTAAAATAATCCTATAAATTATGTGTCCTGTATTAAATTTATTTCCCTTGCAAACCCTGACCACAGCAGAGTTTGAGAATTATTGGCATTAAATAAATCTTCCCTAAACTTCTTGTAGAATTCAGGAATAAGTCCACTGGGACCTGGGCTTTTCTTAGTTTGTAGTTTCTTCAATCTCATTGCCCAATATCGGATTATTCAGGGTTTTTATGTCTTCTTGGTTCAGCTTTGGCAATTCTTATGTATCTAGGACTATATCCATTTCTTTTGAATTCTCCATTTTATTAGAGTACAGGTTCTCAAGTAGTTACTAATAATCTTCTGGATTTCAGCAGAGTTTGTTATGATTTTGCCCTCTTCCTTCCTTCCTTTTTAGTTTTCATATGTACTTCGGGCTGGTCTTGAACTCACTGGCCTTAAAATTGTGGTGATCTTCCCAAGTGCTGGAATTACAGTCATGCACCACCATGCTCAACTCCTTTTCCATTTCTAATTACATCAATTTGATTCTTTTTTTTTCTTCTTTTTTTGGGGGGGAATATTGGTTAAGGGTTTGTCTATTTTGTTCATTCAAAGAACCAGATTTTCATATATTGATTATTTGTATTTTTTTTATAGTGTCAATTTTATTAATTTCTGTTCTGATCTTTATAATTTCCTTCCTTATACTAACTTTGGATTTGGATTGTTCTTGTTTTTCTAGGACATTGGTTTGCATCATGCCATTCTTTATTTGGGCTCATTCTGTTTTTATGATGTGGGCATTCACAGCTATAAACTATCCTTTTTTTGTTTAATTTAGGATATTGTATAGCAATTCAAAACATTCAAAACAAATTAAATAGTTTAACTTATTTGATAGGTATATAAGGACATTTCAAAAGTACAATGAGGTGCAAAAGTATTATGGGGTGCATACTGTAGACAGGAATGGAATCTAACATTACACAGACATTTGCTAAAGAAAAGCTCCCTGTAGGACCATTACATATAAACACAAGTAAAGTGAGTGCAGACTAATTTTGTGGAAACTTTTTGAAACTGAAAGTCTAAAACACAATATGTTTTTCAGGTAGGCACCAAGTTATCCTAAACTTTTTTCATAATGGTTGTTTTAACATTTCTTTCATCAGATACTTTAGTTATGTCAACAATATATATGATTTTCCAGGAAAAAAAATCCCCCCAAACCAAAACACCATTCCAGATCCCATACACTTAAATATATCACTGTCATTGGAAGTGCTATCAGGATAGTCTTTGCAACTAGCCCAAAGCATATATTTAAGAAGTTTTATAAAGTTCATCATTTAATTCTTATGCCAAACTGTTTTCTGATGAAGACAGCACTGTGCTTTATGCAAGAATGGAAACCTCAAAATAATTGCCATAAAGCTTCTAAGAGTTATGGGAGAATAACTAGGATGGTCCACAGATATTAAAATGAAATCCACAATGTTGGGATTATAAATGTTTAGAGCAGCCCAGACTAGAAGACAAGCCCAAACCACCATTAGAAGAATGAAATATGATTTTGTCCATATATATCCTTAAAGTTTTGTCTCAAGCCTCAGTCTGAATAGTGAGGACTGATCTTTAGTTCAGTCCAGCCAGCAGAAATTGACTGTGCAATGTCCCATTGTATTTATTGTACAGACTATGTACATTCTAGAAGGTTCCTTTAGTGCTTCACTGTTGTATGTTTTGTCCCAGCAATTTGAGGGCTAGAAATTCCACAGAGTCATCAATGAGAACAGGCCATGCTCCTTCTTTGTCATAATTAGACATGTCATTTTCAATCATTGTACTGAAGTCTAAAAGAAGATTCAAAGTATCTTTTGGTATTGATCATTTATGATGTCCCAACAAAAATTTATTCCATAAGTTTAAGAATTTAAATCTTTCATTAAGCACTAAGTTCTAGTAGGCAGTGGCCATTTCTAGATCTAATTGTTCTTGTCCTGAATTCTTTGCAAAATAAAAAGTAATCTGGTAAAAAAATCCTTCAATTGCCCTGTTTCTTTCAATTCTTGTTCTGTCTTGGGTATTTGAGCCTTTAGCTTTTCTAGGCTGTCACATCCTAGTTCATGCTGTCCATGCTCTCCTGCTCGGAGAACTCGCACTGTGTTGCTGCTCTGAACTTTCATACAATGATCAAAACATTATAATGGTTGGATCAAGTGCCAGGTCATCACAGAATTGCTAAATACCATTGATTCCAATATTATTTTCATCTTGAGGATCTTTTTTTTTTTTTTTGGTACCGGGGTTCAAACTCAGGACCTTGTGCTTGCAAAGCAGGCAATGGAACCACTGAGCTAAATCCCTGGCCCTCTTGAGGATCTTTGTATCTATTGTACAGCTGTTCTAACTTCTTCCTGTCCAACAGTCATTTTACACTCTCATATATAAAGCTCAGGATTTTGGAAAAAATTATCTGTTGCAACATCTAACTTTCAGTCATTTGGAGAAAGACAGCTTACTGCAGTTTTTTCACTAGATTGTGTGAAGATTGTAAACTGTTGAACTTTATCCTTCTGCAATGATTTTAACTTGTTCATGTTGGTGTCCTTCAGGCATCTCTTCTCCTCCTGCAGCTCCACAGGGAACAGACAGCAATAGCAGTGGCAGCTCCTCTCATGGGCTTACCAGGCACCCGCTCCCAAGCAGTGCCTAAACTACACTTTTAAGACTGCTTTCTCTGTGTGCCATAGGTTCTAGTTATGTTGTACAGGCATTATCTATCATTTGATTCCAGAAATTCTCTGATTTCTTCCTTGATTTTTTTTGTGACCCACTGATTATTTAAAGGGGGGGTATTGTTTAATTTCCATGTGTTTGCATACTTTTTGTAGTTTCTCTCAAGAGAAATTGATTTCTAGTTTTATTGCACTATGATCATATGCACAGGATAATTTTGATTCTTTTGCATTCTTTTGCATTTACTTAAGCATGCTTTATGGAATAGCAAGTGGTCTATTTTAGAGAAAGTCTCATGTGCTGCTGAGAAGAATGTATATCCTGTTGTTGGGTGGACCCCTCTGTAGATATCTAGTAGATCCATTTTTCCCAAAGATTTGATTTGATTCTGATATTTCTGTATTGATTTTTTTTAATCTAGTTGATTTTTCTCTTGTGATAGTGGGGTAATGAGGTCCCCCATCATAATTGTGTTGATATTTATCTGATTTTTTATGTCCACTGGTGTTTGTATAATGAAATTGGATGTGCTAGTGTTTGGTGTTACATGTTTATAATTTTTTTTTTTTTTGGTACCAAGGATTGAACTCGGGACTTTGCGCTTGCGAGGCAGGCACCGGAACCACTGAGTTAATCCCCAGCCCACATGTTTATAATTGTTATCGCTTCCTGTTGAATTGTTCCCTTAACCAATATGTAATGACCTTCTTTGTCTCTTCTGATTAATTTTGGTTTGAAATCCACTTTGTCTGAAATTAGGATAGCTAGTCCTGCTTTTCCCCGCGTTTATTTTGCATGGAATATTGCTTTTCCATCCTTTCATTTTTAACCTATTTCTTTTTGGGTTAAATGTATTTTGTATACTGGATATTGTTGGGTTTTGTTTCTTGAGCCATTCTGCCAATCTGTGTTGTTTGATTGGAGAATTGAGACTATTCACATTGAAAGTTATTACTGAAAGTTATTGACTTATTTCTGACATTGGATTATTTTCCTGTTGCTGATTTCCTCCCCACACCCTTTCTACTTAACTGCTCACCCTGCCTGATGTAGTCATTCTATTAGATATTTTGGCATTGTTGATGTCATGCTTGAGGACATGACATGCCTGCCCCCCGCCCCCCCGCCAGGGTCATACCTGGTGGGAAACTGCTGCCTGTGGAAAAAGCCATTACCGACAAACTTGTCGCCAGTGGGAAAGGCCATTACGTCCCATCCCTCAGTTCCAAGAAACATCTGTACCGCCGTCTGCTCCAAGGAGCACAGACCACCCTATCTTTGCCCCCAGACACTTCGAGGCAATGAATCCTCTGACCAAGGTCTGGAAAACTGCCTAGCAATCACTTCTCTACTTAAATCTATGCTCTCCCCTCATTCTAGGCTGGTTCCCACTCGGAGTCAGCCTGCCTGTTTGCACTTGAGTGAATAAATCAACTTCATTTGTTCACCCAAGGCAGGGTGGTTTCTCTGCTTTCCATGTCTCTGCTACATTTGTTTTAATTACCTCTTTTTAGGATATCCTTGAGAATTTTTTGCAGTGCTGGTTTGGCGGTCGCGAATTTCTTGAAGTGTTTTTTGTCATGGAAATACCTTATTTGTTCATCAATCTTGAAGGAAAGTTTTGCAAGATATACAAATTTGGGTTGGAAGTTGTTATCTTTCAGGGCTTGAAACATTTCACCCTGGGGACTCCTGGCCTTTAAGGTTTGCATTGAGGAGTCTGCTGTAACTCTAATGGGTTTAATTTTATAAGTGATTTGTTGCTTTTTCTAACAGTTTTCAAGATTCTGTCCTTGGGTTGGACTTTTGGTATTTTGACTGTTCTTTTGATCATGGCTCTTTGGGGTCTTATATGCCTCACTTCTTTGTCTGTTACATTCTTTCCTCTTATTTGGAAAGTTTTCTGCCATTATTTCTGTGAATAGTTTTTTTTGTGTGTGTGTGTGCGCCCTTTGTGCTGTCTTCTGATTTTGAACTTATTCCAATTAATTTTAGCTTAGTCTTTGTATCATCTTGCAGCTGTTCAATCTGTTTTTTAATGTTCTCCTGCTGCTTTTAAAGTGTCTCTGAGTAATTGGTCTTTGAAAGCCTTCCTATCTTCTAATTCTCATATTTTGTCCTCACATTGGTCATTTCTGCTGCCCATACTTTCAGTATAATTTTTAGTCTCCTGGATTTCTATTTGGAACCTTTTCATGGACTCTCTTTGCTAAACTAGTCATTTATGTTTTATATCATTTTGTTCAATTCACCTAGCTTTTAACTAGTGTCTTCTGTAAGCTTTCTGTTTATCACCTCTATTATCTGATTAGTTACATTTCCTGCCAACCTGCTGAGCACCTCATTGATCTGCTTTTTAACTTCCTCTGTTATCCTTTTAAATAATTTGGATGTGTGACTTTTGCTTTTCTCTCTCTCCATACTCAATGGATCAGCTTTAGAGAATTTGGGATTTTGGGAAGGCATTTTGTTGCCTTGTTTTTTCATTTTTATATATTTTTTGTTTATTTTGTGCCTAGGTATATGATTGCTTATAGTGGAAAGACTTCATTGCTAGTGCAGAGATCTGTTAGTTTGGTTTTCACTGATGCACTCAGGGCATGGCTAACTACACTCTTTTGCTTCTGTCCCAAGCTCCAATAACCTCTGTTGATATGGTTGGGTGGATGCAATGAAATTGGCTCAGTATTCAGTTCTCTGGTAATGGACTACAGTTCTGTTAATGTCACAAAAGTAATCCAGGTATTGGCATACAGAGAAAACCTGTTAATGGCAACAACTAATCAGCAACAGTAATATGTTCCAAGATAAACTGGATATTGATGTACCCAAAAAGCCAATAATTTACCACCTTTAACCTTTGAAAAAAAATTTACAGTTATAGTACAGAACTATGACAAACCAAATATTGACATAGAGCAAATACCTACTAAATGCGGTAGCTATACCTCCACTAATATAGAAAAGAATTGAACACTAACAACATAGGGTTAAATAACTATTAAAGATAATAAAACTCAATGGTTATACTATTAGAGATGTAGGAGATTAGGACTGGGCAAATGCTAAAACAAAAATTTGAAAGATTAAAGAATGGGAGAAGAGAAGTAGAAAGAAAAGTGAGACACAGGATCCTATTATAGAGTAGAAATACATTTATAGAATTAAATAATAGTAGGGGGCTGTGCAAACACCATGGCTATGCTGAGAGATGAATTTTTCAAGGTCATTTTGTTTTTTGGTACTGGGGATCAAACTCGGGTCTTGCACCTGCAAGGCAGACAGCAGAACCACTGAGCTAAATCCCCAGCCCTGAGAGATGAATCTTTGCAGTTGATTTAATGACAAATCACTAACTTCAAACACCAAAAATGTCAGTTTACTATTCAAATTATACTGCTTGACAGTGATGACCCTGATGGCTGCAACTTATACCATATCTTTAAGATACACAAGGACAACAGACAAACAACTCTAGTTTTCAACCACAGCTGTGTGTATCAAAAAAGTTATAAAGTTATTGCTAAGTGTGCGACTTTTAGCTAAAGAAACTGGTAGCCTGGGTAGATTCAAGGCATCTGTAAGTAAAAATGTCTTGGGGAGCCCCAAGGAACTGATGAAGGAAGTTAAGTATGCCTTTATTAATGTACACTGTTCAGAACATGGCTTTCCTAGCTCTTAGCAATCTGGATGCAGCAGTGTACCAGGTGATCTACCAATGGAAGATTCCCTGTACTGCTTTATGTACTGTTTAATGTTAAACCAGACATTCAGCAAATTACAATGCATTTCAGTTTTTATTCTTTGTGGTGGAGTCACACTTGTACAGTGGAAACCAGCCCAAGCTACAAAAGTTGTGGTGGAACAGAATCCATTATTGGGTTTTCGTGGTATAGCTACTGCTGTATTATGCTCAGGATTTGCAGGAGTGTATTTTGAAAAAATCTTAAAAAGTTCAGACACTTCCTTTTGGGTGAGAAACATTCAAATGTATCTATCAGGAGTCATTGTGACATTAGTTGACACCTACATGTCAGATGGTGCTGAAATTAAAGAAAAAGGATTTTTCTATGATTAAACATGGTTTGTCTGGTTTGTCATATTTCTTACAAGTGTGGGAGGCCTGTATACTTCCATTGTGGTCAAGTACACAGACAATATCATGAAAGGTTTTTCTGCAGCAGTAGCCATTGTCCTTTCTACCATTGCTTCAGAGATACTTTTTGGATTACAGATAACACTCACCTTTGCTCTTGTATGTGTTTCCATATATCTCTATGGATTACCCAGACAAGACAATACATCTATCTAGCAAGGAGAAACAGCTTCAAAAGAGAATCACTGGTGTGTGATTTGAGCCTCAAAAGATTCCTACTATGACTAAACAGCTTGAATTAAACTAGAGCCTTAAGTCAATCCCAGAAGGTACCTTAAATAGAAACATCAAATTAACTGTATGGCCTAAGAACCAAGAAGAAACTTATATGAGTGAATTGCTAATACAGAGACAACTGTAGACCTGTTGAGGGACAAGTTGTGTTGTTTTAGAATGAAAGAATTTATTACTGTGTATATATAATGTATATAAGAAGTATGGCGATGATATGGTATTAAAAAACCATATGAAGCTATGAAGTCAAATAATAAGGTATGAAACACCATTTAAAGGTTAAAGTGCCAAAGCCATTTCTGTGCTAACTGTTCTGTTGTTCAGGTACCAGGGAAAGAGACTCCTCCTCATTCTCTTACTTCATTCACATACAATGTTTTGTCTCAGTAGCAGTAAAGACCTACTTCTTACAAAAAGACAGAAACAAGACAGGCTAGTTCAGAAACTAACTGAATGTGTAACTTCTCAGATGGAATCGAGTTTGTAACTCAGACAATGATTTCTGGGCGATGACTGAGTATTCCTTTAGGGTTCTTTTTGTGCCATTCATTGTCCCATTCATTTCTTTGCTGTTAGATTTACTTGTCTTCAAAAAAAATTTCTAAAATGTCACTTTTATACTTTTAAAATAAAGTATAGTTGTTGGGTTCTCTATATTTTGTGAAATTTCAGTGTTTTAAAAATATTTCTAGGGCCAGGGATTTAGCTCAGTGGTTTCGCTGCCTGCTGCGCAAGCACAAGGACCTGAGTTTGATCCTGGGTACCAAAAAAAAAAAAAAAATTCTATAATGTTAAAGGGGGAAATTTAGCAATAAACTATATAAAAAAGAATTAGATAATGGTAACAAAAAACCCACTGACATGGGGCCGGGGATTTAGCTAAGTGGTTTCAGCCCCTGCCTTGCAAGCACAAGGTCCTGAGTTCGATCCCCGGTACCAAAAAAAAAAAAAAAAACCACCCCCCCCCAAAAGCCCCCACTGAAAAATAGAAGATAAAAGAAAAAAAGGTAGAAAAAGCAAATAATATGGAGAATAAAGGGAAAAAATTAAGGAAAGGAAAAACAGAGAAAAAAGAAACAAGAGGTAAGAAAAAAAAAAAAGAATAATAAAAAAAAGAAAATGAGTCCAAAAACAGAAAACATTTCTTTCTCTCTATTTTTGAATGAGCAGTTTCCTTTTAGAATCTGCAGTTTGGGAGTCTACCAAATTTTGGTTTTCTCTGCCCATCCTTACAGCCAGAGCATTTGTGAGGTACATCCTCTGCTCCAGAGGCCCCTCTATTTACCCCAGGCTGTGTCCTTGCTCGCACTGGTAAGTAGGGAAGGCAATCAGAGCTCAGCTCTGAGGTGGATGTTGGCAGCAGGGGAAGGGTTTGAGTACTTAATGTTGGCAGGCACTTTCAGCTGTTTCTGAGCCCAACCCAAGCCATTCCTGGCTTCTCACCATGGGGAGTGGGGCCCATGTCCTTCCTGGACAGTGTTTAAATTTCTCAGGGGATCTCTTTCTAGCCCACTTTTCAGGGAATCTCTTTTTAGTCCACTTCTTATCTGCAGTGGTCTCCCATGACTAGCTCTCATGCAGTCTCTGAGGGAGGGCAAGGCTGGAAGTTATGAAACAAAGTTATTTTTCAGTTGTTTGAGCCCCAGATTTAGAGTTAGGTTTAGGGTTCCTGAAACGGCGCCTGCTCAAGCACTTTTTGGTGATATGGTGCACATACATGCTTGAATCTTTCTTTGGTTGTTGGAAGGAGTCCCTCAGAAGAAAAATCTAACACTGATTTTGCAGCATTCAAAGGCTGTGGGCTCCACTCCTATTTCTCCGTGGATCTACCAGGCCTGCATGCTTACCTTGCTTCTGAGGAGCCCAATTCCCAACCCCACAAACCTATGAGAGCCAGGAAGAGTCCAAATTGTTTCCTTTTTTTCTTCTGGAGTGTAGACCCTTTTCAACTTCTCTGTATCTTTAATTTTTCCGTTAGTTCTTTTCTGATTCCTTGTGATTTGCTTCTCTTTTTTTCTTTGCCAAGTTATTATCTCCCAGGGTCTGAATTCCAGGTGTTGGAGAGACTGAATTTCGCTACTAGTCACTACCCTACCATTTTCTTTCTCTCACAAATAAATTTCTGTTGTTGATAAGCCATTCCATCTATGGTGATTTGTTATAGCAGATCAATATAGGAGAATGTTTTAATTTTAGGACATGCAAGCTGAAGTTTTTATGAAGTGTCATGATGCTGGCAATTCATTTTAAAGTGGATTGGAAAAATGGGTATGTGTACTGTTTGCATATACTGAGGCAGCCGAAGTAGATGAGGCAGAATGATAGTTCCTAAATCCATGGAAAGGATATAGAGATGTTCACTGCATTATTCTTTCAACATGTCTGTAGATTTGCAGTTTTTCAATATAAAAAGAAAAAACAAGCAGAAGAAAGAGTTGATGAGATGACAGGAGATGAAGTATGGTCATCAGAACTTGGAAAAACAGAGTGTCAGGGAAATGAAGAGAAAGTGGAAGGCATACAAATGACAGACAATTTAAAAAAAACCATAGCAAGGGACATGGAGGAGAGAAATTAGGGAGGCAAAGTAGAATGGAAATACAGAGTTAAGAAAAGAGCAGAGAAAAATGATAGCTATAGAGTACAGGCAAAGAAGACTCAGTATGTCCATAATTGAAGTCTTCAAAGAAAACAAAACAATGGATCAGGTAAAATAAAAGCATATTTTCTAGAATAAAGAAGACAACTTTTACCACATGTTAGGGAAAATTAACCTAGGAGCTTTAACCTCACGATATATTCTGTAAAGTCATTAAACTCCAAAAGGAATTTATCAAGCAAAATGATAAAGTCTTGTAGAACGGAGGAAATCAGGCTGCTCTGAGGCCTCTACAGTGACACTGAATGCTACAGGAAGGTGGTGCAATATTTAAGAGCTCTTCAAAGGGAAAAGTGTTGCCCAAGGGATTTATATCCAGCCAGATTATCCTTCAGCAATCAGGACTACAGATAGCCTGAAACATGGAAAATATTCAGAGACTATTGATGCTTAGCTGGTATGTCAGCTAAGGGGAAATTGATAAAATTGTATTTCTTTGCTCAACTGGAGTTCACAGTCAAACATATATTTCTGCAGCAAATCATGCAACAGGACAAATGAAAACTATAAATAACCTCACATCAATAGAATAGTTTGCTCTCAAAGGAGTTACGAAAAGAAGCTTTCAGGTTTCTGCACATTTGGGATTTAGAAAATGTAGAGTTGGGAAGGTGAGTGCATTTGGTTCTATGTATGGGAAAACTTCCCACCTATAACCGTGGAATGTAGTATCTTGGAAGTGCCTGTCGCTGGCACTGGGGTTGAGGGAGAGGTCCAATCAGAGATGACCATTTTTCAGAAGACTTAAGTATGAAGCAGGGAGCTGGCAAAGAAACTATCACTTCATTTTATAACCTGAGATTCTATGGTGAGACTAACTGGGGTAGAGGGGAGTTAGAGAAGGGGGAAGAACAGAAGTGTTCCCATAATTCTAACCTCATCACCTGCTATAAGTCTGCTGAAACTTGAAAGCACAAGAGTACCTCTCCAGTGTCCTATGGCTAGGAAGTGTGTATACAAAGGACTAAATCATATAAGATAGCAGGCACGGAGCTGGTTATAAACTCTCAGAGGACTGATCCCATTCTAAAATAAGTGAAACATGATGAAAGGTGTTGGCAAGAGGCATTCTGAAAGAACAGCTAGCTTGTCCCCATGCTTCCAATGGCTAGAGACGTTGATGCTACTCCCAGTGTACTTCTGAACTCTGTGGAACAAAGCACATGTGTAAATAAATGCCTGACTCCGCGACTGGCTAGCCAGGGGCAAAGCTCCTTCACGTGGTGGTCACTGTGATACTGACAATAGAGAATAGGCCCTTTTCTGAGAGCTGATAGGTCAGGTAGATGCTGGCGAGGGAAGGGTTAGGGCGAGGGTGGGTGGAGGGTGTTAGGCAATGCCCGATTTGATGAATATGAGCTGGTAATGACTGGGAAGAGAGCCTTTCGGTGCAACCTACCATGTGTCAACGACCTCTCCTTGGTGCATGGGTTTCCTGAGTGTTGTTGGGCTGCTCTATTCATCCCTTTAAAATTATTTACTTATTTGTACTGAGGATCAAACCCAGGACCTTGTGGTAAGCATGTGCTGTACCACTGGGTTACGGTCCTTTAAAAAATTTCCCAAGCACTCACTCTGCCTCCTTGGAAACAACTACCAGTGCTTTATGACTTTGGCTGATGAAGTTCTCTTGGTTATCTGTGTGGAATCCCTCAAGCTGTGGGTTTTGCCACAATCTTTAATGTTTCTATACCATGCAGCCTGGGAAATGGTAAGGCCTTGGGATGGAGGTGAGCTCCACCTCTGAAGTGCTCTGACCCTCTTGCAAATTCAAGCAAACACCCACAGCAAAGTACATGGAGGGAGGGCAGAGGGCAGCAGGACTTCAGGGTCAGGGTCAGGTCTTTCTGACATTGATTTCTCCTCAACTCAAACAAAAAGAGGCAAGTCACATAGGCTTGTTTTGGAGGAGTCAGAAAATAAAGATAAGCACAGCAAAGAGAACAAATATATCACCACCCAGAGATTAGCATTGTTAATATTTTAGTTTGCTGTTTTCTAGCTGGGTTCCTAGAAGCCCCAGGATTCTGTGGAGGTGCTTCTCAGACTCCATAAATACTAGTTAGCATTTAGTCAAAGAAGTTGGAAAGGGTTTTACTATATAAAAACTGCAATAAATAGACATACAGGATTCTTGGCAGGAGCAACCTTGGTTGGGGAGAGACAACTAAGTAAGTCTGGGGCTCCTGAAGGCAGACAGGACCTGTGATCATCCCTAGGCATGGCCTGGGGGAAGCTGGCTGAGATCCTAGTTGTCATCCTCAGCTGTGTGGGCACACTTGGGGAGAGAGCGACAATAGTGGCTGATCCTCCTCTCTCAGACTCCTGCTGCCCGCAGAGCATGCTTCCAGGTGGTGCTGAAGGGACTGCATAGCTGGGACAAGTGGAAGCAGGGTCAGGGCATGCTGACACTGGGGACAACCAGCACAGAGGGACTAGGCTGGGGACGCATCTGTCAGGGATGAATGCAGCAAAGGGGGGCCGGGTAGGGAAGTGGCCAAGGGAGGGACAGAGGAATAAGTGATGAGGAAGGTGAGGGGCTGGAGACTCCATCATGCTGAACCTCACAGACTCTAAAGCAGACCCTGGGTTTTATTTTCAGGGAAAACCATTGAAGCTTTTGAAAGGGGAAGTGACACGGCCTGACAGCTTCTCTCTGGCTGCTTTGTGGAAAGATGCCTTCAGGAGAGCAAGAACAAAAGATGATAGCAATAATCCAGACCAGAGACTACACTGTGCCATCCAATATAGAGCCGCTGGCTGCATACTGGCTTGCATGATATGCAGCTGTGACATGTGGCATGTGTGACATGTGGCTGGTCCAAACTCAGATACGCTGTGTACATGAAATGCACATAGCATGTCAAACACTTGGAACAGAAATAAGAAATAAGTTATCACATTGAAAATTTAAAAAAATATTGATTACACATTGAAATGATACTATTTTATCTTTGTGGGGCTAAAGAAAATATATTATTAAAAATTAATATATGAAATGGAGCCTAAAAACACAATACAAAGAATAATGAATCAAAGAGCTGGTTCTTTGAAAGAAAAACAAAATAGACAAACCCTTTGCTAATCTTATAAAAAATAAAAAAAGGAAAGAAAATACACAAATCAATGTAATTAAAAGTGAAAGAGGTGAAATCACAATGGACACCTCTGGAATCCAGATTATTAGCAACTACTTCACAAACCTGCATGCTAATAAACTGGAGAACTCAGAAGAGAGTTTTGGACACATGAGTTACCAACACCAAAACAAGAAGACTTAAAAATCCTAAATAATCTAATAATGGGCAATAAAATTGAAGTAGTGATAAAAAACCTACCAACTAAGAAAAACTCAGAATGGGTTTTTCCCTGATGGGTTCACTGTCTAATTCTACCGAACTTCAGGGGAGCTCTAATGCCATACTCCTCCAACTCTTTAATGCAATTGAAAGGGAAGGTGTACTCCCAAAGTAATTCCCAGCTTCTATTACCTTGATTTCAAAGCTGGACAAGGAGCTAACCAAAAATGAGAACTACAGAACAATCTCTCTAATGAACATAGGTGCAAAAATCCTCAAGACACTGGCAAACAGAATGCAATAAATCATCAAAAAAGATCATACACCATGACCAAGTAGGTTTCATCCCTGAGATGCAAATATTCTTCAACATATGCAAATCAATAAATCTAATTCATCACGTAAACAGAAGCAAGTTTCAATGGGGAAGGGATACTAGGGAGGAGAGGTGGGAGAAAGGAAAGAAGGGAAAGAAAAAATAAGAAACGGAAAAAACAGAAACAACGCTTTTGTAAATAGGGAGGAGTGGAGGAATGGAAGAGAGGGAAGCGGAATGGAAAAAAACTAGAACCAAGATATATTACGTACAGGTACACATTCCCAACGACGAATGGCATCATAACATATACCTAAAATGTACCAATAAATTTAATGAATAGAAAAATTAGTATAACACATTTAAAAAGCTCTTGCAGCAAGTTAGAAATCTACTATCAATTAACTCAGTTTTTCACATGCAACTCTGTTCATGTCTGACACAAGCTGGTTCCATTTCCTTTGATTTATCATTTTTGATTAGAAATAAGCAAGTCCTTGGCAGTGCCCCACTTGATTAGTGCTTATACCTGTGACTTGGATATGCAATTTTTTCAGCATAAACCATACCCCTGGCAGCTATTTGAAGTCCATGGAAATCTTGAAACCAAATAATCTTGGCATCGTGTTATCAGTGATTTATTATCTATAGTTTAAATCCTTAAAGTTGTCTCTCAAAAAGTCACCTGAATAGGAGAATTATAAATGAAAGCAGAAGACAAGAAATAGGAAAGTTGGAAACATTTTGTTAACAAGAGTCAGAAAAAGTACAAGAAGTGGTAAAAAATATCGTGAGTGTTTACATTTTAAAAAATTATTATGCTAAAAGACACCTTCCCGTTAATTCATCTCAAAATACTTCCCCTTACTTTGAAAACACTTATCCCATCATTCTTGCCATTTTCTGAAGCAGTTTTGGAAGTTCTCTTTTGTGAAAGTCTTTACTAGATGTGATAAAAAATATGGTTAATGCTGCTGCTGAGTTCTATCCACCGGAAAGGCAAGCTCACAGAAACATTAAAGAGTGTCCCCCCACCTATTCAATAGATCTAGCACTGTGAGACTTCTGGCATTTCCCCCAAAGTCAAAATGACCATGAAAGGTAAATGTTTTTAATTGATTTGGGATACTGAAGGAGCCATGACAGGGCAACTAAAGACATGAAGAGGACTTTAAGAGAAGCTTCAGGAAGTGGCAAGAATGATGGGATAAATGTGTTCAAGAAAGGGAGGAGTCATAGCAATGCCTCTTTTATTGTAATATTTAAAAAATTTTAAACACACACCATATTTTTTGATCATACTTCATGTATTTGAGTGCTTTTGGACATTGCTTTTTGTAAATATCTCTTTCCTTGGTTATGTGTGGATCATTACAGCACAACATGGATACATATGAGAAATTTCCGATTTGAGCAAAAGAGATTATATGGTTTTTATTTTATTAAATAGAGAATTCCTTCTCCAACAAAGCATACATTAAACAGATCTGAAAGGACTCTAAGATATCATCAGGTTCCCAGAAGCCTACTGTCTCTATCTGATTCTGGGAAGAAGTGTTGGCTGATCCATCTTTATGCTGCTTGTAGTTCCTAGAATGCTGTTAAAAAATGATTGCTTTCTGCATGGCAGATCATATTCTGTGTTTAATAGCAGAGTCAAATCACTAGACAAAATCTTTGTGGCCCTTAGCAATTCTGCCGCCAGATGGCAGTGAGTCACCCTTAATGGACTGGCCTACACCTAGGCTCCGCTGCATTTGAGGGGTGGGGATGTAAGTAGAGGGGATGTGTACATGCAGGGGAAGGAGAAAGATGATGTTTTGATCTAGAGAATCCTTTGTGGGAAAGGAAGAAAAACCTTCTAGAAGTATACCCCAACTCTACAGAATTCATAACGTCTTAAAGCACTGTGTATAAACATACATTTTCATTGATTTTCCTATGTACCTATATTTCCTATTATCTATATTTTCTCCTAAACTTTTATCCACTGTAGTTCTGAAATAATACAAGCCTCTCATACTTTCATGACTCAGATCTTCCAAACGCCAAGAATTCTAATTGATTCATAGAGATATTTAAGAGCATGGTCTAGATCTTTCCTGTTTAAGGAATATATATTTATTGAGGACCTACTCTATGCCAGGCATTTTATATATTAAATCCCTTCTATTTTTCACAACAACTCTGCAAAATAGTTACCATTAATCCCATTTACAAATGAGAAAACTGAGGCACAGAAAAATAAAATAAATGGTCTCAAAACAAGCCAGCGTCAGACTCAGGGTCTGAACTCCCAAATGCTTCCACATTTGTGCACGCATCGCAGTGTCTCTCAGTTTTGGCACTGTTGACGTTTGGGCTGGAGAACTCTTTGTTGAGGGGGCTGTTCGGGGATCTGTATTGCAGGAAGTTTGGCAGCATCACTGGCTTCTCCCCTCTAGATACTCCCTCTGCCCAGGTGTGACAACCAGAAACCTATCCAGTTACTGGTCAGTGTCCCCTGGTAAAACCATCTCTAGCTGAGAACCTTGAGTATGGATGCTGTGGCTGGCCTTCTGTTTGCTGTGGATAGGCTTTGTCTCAGAACCAGAGGCAAGGTCCTGTCAGGCTTACTCTCTTACAGAGCGAGGAATTCCACCGAGCCAAGGAGACAACACTACCTGTAGCACCTCCGCAGTTGCGCACCACATTCTACCTTCCAGGGCCTGTGCAGACATGTTGCCAATTCTTCTGCTGCTGGAGTGTGCACTTCTGTCCCCCCAAGGTAGCCAAGGAGGTCTACTGAGTACACAGGGAGGAGACAGAGCTGGATGGGAATGAGGTTGTCTGTCCTCAGCTGTGCGAGTGAGGGCCCTCTATGGAGGATGGTGGTGAGATGGGAGGGGAGGGGAGGAGGCTGCCCGCCAGTGAGCTCCACCGGTATCCTGACTCAGCTGCAGTACTGGGGCTGGGTCCTGGGCTATCGGGGTGGGAGACAGGCTGACGGTCACACCTCTTGACATGGCAGTGTGAAGACTTTCTATTATCAGATTTGTCAACACAGAAAGGCTTTTTGGGCTCCGGGCTTTCTCCAGAATCACTGATCTGTAGAGAAATATTCAGCATTTGTACGTTTCACATGGTGGTCATTTCCTATAAAGGACAGTTTTGTTTTTCTTCTGGAAGAGCAGAAAGGAGCCAAAGCAATAAAATCTCATGGAGAAGTGGGGTTATATTTTTAAATGAACTAGAGAGTATATTTGTTAAGTTCCAGAAAAAATTGACATTTTAAAATTCATAATTCTAAACAGCACAATCTCTTTTGAAGTTGCAATTAAGAAATGTATTTAAGGACCGGGATTTAGCTCAGTAACACCATGCCTGCCTTGCAAGCACAAGGTCCTGAGTTTGATCCCCGGTACCGCAAAAAAAAAAAGAAATGTATTTAATTTATAGACCATTGTGGGTAGAATTACCTTTGACATAATATCCAGAATTCCCATTTAGGAATATGGCAAATTTTTCCATATATATATTTCCACGTATATATTCAAGTTATTCTCCCCCTACCCCCCATTCAATTAGGTATGATGCTTTAAGATAGTTTTTGGTTTTCTTTTTTGGTACCGGGGATTGAACTTGGGTCCCTGTGCTTGTGCAGCAGGCAGCGAAACCACTGAGCTAAATCCCCAGCCCTTAAGATAGATTTAATGAGTAGAGATCACCCATTTCTTAGGTTTAACTGTAGGAACTTTCATAGTTTTGGCTTCTATTGTGAAATGCATTCCTCTTCTTCCCTGTTGCCTTTTCTAACTGGAAATTTCTTTTTCCCTCTGCCCAGTGTGACAACCAGAAACATATCCAGTCATAGGTAAGGTAATTGATTTCTGAGTGTTAATTTTCTATTTAGCCACTATATTGAACAATCTTATTTTTTTTTGTTGAGATGAAATTCATATAACATAAAATTAGCCAGTTTAAAGTGAACAATTTCTTATAAATTGAGCACACACAAATGTTGTGCAAACACCACTTCTGTCTAGTTTCAAAATATTGAATCACCCCAGCATGGAACCCCCATGTCCATTACTGTACGCTGTTATTCCACATGTTCTGAATTGATGTTCTAGAAACAGGACTATAAATCATAGGTATCCTTGGGTCTTGTGGTATTGCCACTAGGTGGAGGTGGTCATAAGGGGCCTGTGATAATGGAGGCTATGGATTTTCTTGTCTCATACAATGTGGGAAACCCTACAGGTGTGGTATTTTTCCATTACATGGCCTCACTTTGATTGCAACCTTCCTTTCTTGCAGCTAGCCCTTCCCATTGCTAAGATAAACCTGAGTCCTGGCCTTGTCTGCTTCCTGGGCTCCTTGCTTCCTGTCCCCTTAGGACTGACTTCTCCACTTTCCCTGGGGCTTGCATGGGAAGCCCTGGACTTACATTTAGTTATGAGCCAGGCAGGAAAATGAAACCAGTGTAAGGTTTCTCCAAGTCTTATACACATCCCTTACTCCACCTTCAGCCTGCTTGGAACTAAATAGTTTGAGCAATTCACACTAAAGTGACCCTGAGACCTCCTTTGGCCAGTCACAAGCCTGGCTCTTGCTGCCAAGGATAATTGGTGCTTCCACACGGCTTGAGCAGAGCTACGTGCTGCTAGGCCTGGCCAAGAAGCCCTGGGGCTTGGAGTGGGCAGAGGAGTGGTGGGGGGGCAAAGAAGCCTGGAAAGTCAGTTTGGCTTGCAATGGTCAACACTCAGGGACCAGCAATTGCATAAAAGCTGCAGGTTATTTGTATAAATAGACATCTATGCTCAAATTTTTCACATTCTTTTAAATATTTATACTTAATGAAAACCTTCCCAATGTTTTTGCTGCTATTATAAATCTATTTTTAATCCCATTTTCTATTTGCCTATCACTGAGTCCAAGGTTGCTGCTTGTGTGTGGTGTGTGTTTATGCATGCATGTGCGTGTGTGTGTGTGTGTGTGTGTGTGTTGCTCTGGGTCCCATGACCTGTACCCTGTGTATTTTCCTTATTGATTAGTTAGGTTGAAATTTGTGAAATATTTAATGTGTTAATTAAATTAATTGTTCAACACTTTGCCAAAGTTCTTGCTATATTGTGGATCAGAACAAATATTAGCAGCAAATTTTTGATCATAGAAAATAGTCAACCAAAGTTTAAAGTTAAATCAAGAAATAGGAGGGGCTGGGGATTTAGCTCAGTGGGACCATCCCTACCTCGAAAGTGCAAGGTCCTGAGTTCGATCCCCGGGACCAGAAAAAAAAAAATCAAGAAACAGGAAGTTGACACGTGGGCAAAAAGACCCAGGAAAGTGAAAAATAGAAGCCAGGGTCCGGACCATGAGATCCCAGGTGTACCGCACCTTCATATGTCATGGATAGAGCTCTGTCTACATGGAACTCAAAAGAAAAACTCTATTGGAATAAAATCTTTGACCATGATTGTAACTGATATAGATTACTAATTATCTCAGATTATAGAAATGCACTTGTCAGAGATGTCAGCAGATCATTTCCCTTATGCCCACTTTGTCTTTCTTTCAGTTTAAACATTTTTAATGAAAAATTTTAAACATGTACAAAAGCAGAAAAATAGCTCTAATTTTATAGGTTGTCTTTTCACTCTCTTGTTTGTTTCCTTTGCTGTGCAGAAGCTTTTTAATTTGATGCGATTCTATTCATTTATTCTTGGTCCTAGTTCTTGTGCCATTGGGATTCTGTTCAGAAAGTCCTTGCTTACACCCATGTTTTCAAGAGTCTCACTTATTTTATCTTCCAGCAGATTGTTTCTGTTTTAACATTTAGTTCATTGTTCCACTTTGATTTTAGTTTAGGACATGATGAGAGTCATGGGTCTAAATTCAACCTTCTGCAAGTGGATAGCTAGTTTCCCCAGAACCATTTATTTATTTATTGGAAATTTGCACATTTACATAATCTCTTTTGGTTCTTATTTTTTCCCCATTCCTCTGCTCTCCCTTCAACCCCTCCGTCCCTCCCTATTTACAAGGACTTTGTTTCCATTTTTCCATTTTCATTTTCTTTTAATTTTATTTTATTGGTACATTTGAGGTATACAATATAATGACATTCATCATTGAAAATTTGCACCTTTACATAATCTCTCTTGGTTCTTATTTTTCCCTCTTCCTCTGCCCTCCCTTCAACCCCTCCATCCCTCCCTATTTACAAAGACTTTGTTTCCATTTTTTCATTTTCTCATATTAATTCCATTCCCTTCTTTCCTTTCCCCTACCCCTCCAACTTCCCCTTTCCCTTTGCCCCTTTTCTTCCTATTTCACATTATCTATTATACCTTTTAGTCTTTATACTTTCAGTTTCTCACACTAGAGAAACTATTTGGCATTTACATGTGTGTCCTCTTTATTTCACTTAAGGGTACGGCCTCAATGAGCATCCATTTAGCTATAAATGTCTCTAATTTCTCATTTTTTATGGTTGAGTAGTACTCCATTTTATAAAAAAACCACATTATTTTAATCTAGTCTCCAGTTGATGGGCAATTGGGCTACTTCCAAGTTTTAGCTATTACAAATTGTGCTGCTATGAACATGGGTGCACATATATCACTGTGGTATGGTTTTTTTAATTCTTTGGGGAAGATAGCCAGCAGGGGAATAGCTGGGTCAAATGGGACTTCCAGTCCTAGCTCTTTGAGGTATCTCCATACTGATTTCCACAGTGGTTGCACCAGTCGACACTCCCACTAGCAATGGAGAAGGGTTTCTCTTTCCCCACAGCCCCACTGGTATTTTTTATTGGTTGATTTCATGATAGCCATTCTTTCTGGAGTGAGGTGGAATCTCAGCATTGTTTTCATTTGCATCTCTCAAATGACCAGTGATATTGAACATTTTTTCACATGTTTATTTGCCATTTCTACTTCTTTGTGTGAGAAATGTCTGTTCATTTTAGATGTCCATGTTTGCATTGGGTCTTTAAATTTGAGAGGTCTGATTTTTTAAAGTTCTTTATAGATTTGAGATAGTAGACCTTTGTCTGAGGGACCACTGGTGAAAACATTTTCCCACATTGTGGGTTATCTCTTCACACTGCTGGTGGTTTCTCTTGCTGTGCAGAAGCTTTTTAGTAAGAAGAGATCCCACTTGTTGATTGTGCTAGTTCACGGACAATTTAGGTTTTGTTCATAAAGTCTTTTCCTACACCAGTGTCTTCAAGAGTTCTACCTAACCTCTGTTCCAGCTGGTTCAGCATTTCTGTTTTTATATTTAGATCTTTAATCCATTTGGATTTTAGTTTAGTGCATGGTGAGAGATATAGGTCTAGTTTTAGTCTTTGGCAAGTTGAAACCCAATTTTTCCAGCACCGTTTATTAAAGAGCTATCTTTCCTCCAGTGAGGGTGTTTGGCTCCTTTACCAAATGTGTCCGGAGTTGTTTCTGCATCTTCTAATCTGTTCCACTGGTCCTCAGGTCTATTTCTTTGCCATTACCATGATGTTTTTATCACAGTAGCTTTGTAGTATAGTTTCAAGTTGGGGATTGTGATACCCCCTGCCATGTCTCTGTTACCTAGAATTGCTTTTGGTATTCTGGGTCTCTTCTTGTTCCAAATGAATTTTTGGATTGTTTTCTCAAGGTCCATGAAGTATGGTGCTGGAATTTCAATTGGGATTGCATTAAATCTATATGGCAGTTTTGGAAGTATGGCCATTTTCACTATGTTGATCCTTCCTACCCAGGAGCAGGGGATGTCTTTTCATTTTCTGATATCCTCTTCAATCTCTTTTTTCAAAGTGCTATGGTTTTCAGAGAAGAGGTCTTTGATTTCTTTTGTTAGGTTGATTCCTAGGTATTTCAGTTTCTTGGATGCTATTGTGACAGGAATCGTTTGCCCTATTTCTGTCTCAGTGAGTCTGTTGTTTGTGTAGAGGAAAGCTATTGATTTTTGTGTGTTGACCTTGTAACCAGCTACTTGACTGAATTTGGTTATTAAGTCTCGAAGACTTTTGGTGGAGTTCTTGGGGTCTTCTATATAGAGAATCGTGTCATCTGCAAATAATGACAAGTTGACTTCTTCATTTCCTATCTTTATTCCTTTGATTTCTTTCTCTTGTCTAATTGCTGTGGCTAGTGTTTCCAAGACTATATTGAACAGGAGTGGTGATAGTGGACATCCTTGTCTTGTTCATGATTTTATTGTGAAGGATTTTGGTTTTTGACCATTTAGTATGATATTGGCTGTTGGTTTTTCATAGATGGCTTTTATCAGATTGATGTAGAGACCATCCATTCCAATTTTTTGTAGGGCTTTCATCATAAATGTGTGTTGGATTTTGTCAAATGCTTTTTCTGCACCTATTGAGATGATCATATGGTTTTTGTCCTTGGCTCTATTGAATAGTGTATAGCATTTATTGATTTGCATATGTTGAACCATCCCTGCATCCCTGGGATGAATCCCACTTGGTCAGGGTGTATGATCTTCTTGATGATCTTCTGCATTCTATTTGCCATTATCTTATTAAGGATTTTTGCATCTATGTTCCTTAGGGAGACTGGCCTATAGTTCTCTTTTTCAGTTGGGTCTTTCTCTGCTTTGGGGATCAAGGTGATGCTTACTTCCAGGATTGAATTTGGGAGTATTGCTTCCCTTTCAATTTCACTGAAGAGTTTAAACAGTAGTGGCAGTAGTTCCTCTCTAAATGTCTTGTAGAATTTGGCAGTGAAGCCATCAGGACCTGGGCTTTTCTTAGTTGGTAAGTTTTTGATTACATTTTCAATTTCCTTGATTGATATTGGGTTGTTTAGAATTTTTAGGTCTTCTTCGTTCAGCTTTGGTATTTCATACATATCTAGGAATCTGTCCATTTCTTCTGTGTTTTCCATCTTATTGGCATATAGGTTCTCAAAGTAAGTATTGATGATCCTCTGGATTTCTGCTGGGTCTGTTGTAATTTCATCCTTTTCATTCTTAATTGCATGGATTTGGGCCTTTTCTTTCCTTTTCCTGATAAGGTTGGCTAAGGGTTTGTCAATTTTGTTTATTCTTTTGAAGAACCAACTCTTGGCTTCATTAATTTTTTTGTATTGTTCTCTTAGTCTCCATTGCATTGATTTCTCCTCTGATCTTTATAATTTCCTCCCTTGTATTAGTTTTGGGTTTGTCCTGTTCTTTTTCTAAAAGCTTGAGGTTCAGCATCAGGTTGTTTAATTGGGCTCTCTGTGTTTTCTTAATATGACTATTCATTGCTATGAATTTCCCTCATAAGACTGCTTTCATTGTATCTCATAGATTCCGATATGCTGTGTTGTATTGTCATTTAATTGTAGGAACTGTCTGATTTCTTCTTTTATTTCCTCTGTGACCCATTGGTTATTCAGAAGTGTGTTGTTCAATTTTCATGTGTTTACGACCTTCTTGAGGTTTCTTTTGCTATTGCTCTCCAATTTCATTATAGTATGGTCTGATAATATACAGGGGATAGCTTTAATTCCTTTGCACTTACTTAGACATGTTGTATGAGTGAGTAGGTGGTCTATTTTGGCAAATGATCCGTGTGCAGCCAAAAAGAATGTGTATTCTGATTTTGTGGGGTGGAACACTCTGTAAACATCTGTAAACAAATGAACATTTGTTCAAGAGTTTGACTGAGTTCTACTATTTTGTTGCTTATTTTTTGTGTAGTTGATCTATCTATTTGTGACAGTGGGGTATTGAGGTCTCTCATTATTCTTGTATTAGTGCTTGTTTGATTTTTCATGTCTGTTAGTATTTGTTTTATATAGTTGGGTGCACTAGTGTTTGGTGCATATATATTTATGATTGTCATCTCTTCCTCTTGGATTGTTCCCCTTACAAGGATGTAGTGTCCTTCTTCGTCTCTCTTAATCAGTATTGGTTTAAAATCTACTTGATCTGCAAAGAGGATGGCTACTCCTGCTTTTTTTCGGGTTCCTGTCCCATGGAGTATTGTTTTCCACCCTTTAACTTTCAGTCTGTGAGTTTCCTTTTGAATTAAATGTGTGTCTTGTAGGCAGCATATTGTTGGATCTTGCTTCTTGACCCATTCTGCCAGTCTATTTCTTTTGACTGGTGAATTGAGACCATTAACATTGATAGTTATAACTGATATGTATTGACTTATCATTGTCATGACTTTTTATTTTTGTTGAATTCTCCCCCTTTGCGTTTAGTTTCTTGCGCCGATGGATTTATTCTGCTGGGCTTCCTGGGGGTTTTTATCTTCATTGTCTTTTCCTAGGATATTGTCTAAAATTTTTTGGAGTGCTGGTTTGGTATTCACGAAGTTCTTAAGGTGCTCTTTGTCATGAAAGTATCTTATTTCTCCATCAATTTTGAAAGATAGTTTTGCAGGGTACATCTATCTGGGTTGGAGGCTGTTTTCCTTTAGGGCTTGAAATATGTTACACCCAAGGCCGGGGATTTAGCTCAGTGGTTCCAGCGCCTGCCTCACAAACACAAGGTCCCAAGTTCCATCCCTGGTACCAACCCCCCCCCCAAAAAAACCCTTATTTTGAAATATGTTACTCCCAGCTCTCCTTGCCTTAAGGGTTTGTGTTGAGAAGTCTGCTGCCAGCACCATTTATTAAAGAGGCTATCTTTCCTCCAGTGAATGTTTTTAGCCCCTTTGTCAAAGATCAGATAGCTGAATGGGCCACCTACCTCCTTATTTTTAAACAAATGCAAGGCATTATTTCACTTAATCCTTATACAGTTTATTATGTATCTCTAAAAGTTAAAGACTTTAAAAGCCAGAAACATTTTCATACTCGAAGAAGACAGTAATACATTAATTATCATCAACAATCAGTGCAGACATTTTCCTGCTTGTCTTATTGGTTTTTTTTCAAGTTTGTTTGGGACATGATTCACAGAGGCCCATATAGTAATTGGTGGATGTGGCTTTTAGTCTATTAATCTGTCCATCTCTATTTTTCTCTCATAATTTTGTTGCTGTGTTTGAAGAAACTAGTTCTTTGCCCTGCAACTCTACTTTTTGCTGATTTTATGACAGTGTTAGAGCTTGGCATGTTCCTCTGTCCCGTTTCTTTGAAATTGACTCTTGGAAGTTAGATTGAAGTCAGCACCACTTCAGAGATTTGTTTGTTTCTCGTGTGTGTGTGTGTGTGTGTGTGTGTGTGTGTGTGTAAATAGAAGAAGGATGAAAACTTTACTTTGCATTTCTTTACCCATTTTAAAGATAATAAGTTGGCTTCATAATATTTTCCAAAGGCCATCAGTGATTTTCTTAACATCAATATGAACTCATAAATTAAATATGCTTGATATGTTTCAATCTTATAGTTGTTAATGATGATTATTACTGGCCTTTTGAGTAAACAGAACTAGAAGAGCTATATGTATTTATGTATGTATGTTGAGTAAAATTAACCATGAGTTCATATTGATACTTCTGTTTCAAATTCAAGATTGTAGTTTTTCTATTTTTCGTTTTGTTTTTTTGGAGACAGGATCTCAGTATGTAGTCCAGATTGGCCTTGAACACACCAGGCTAGCCTCAAACTCAATGCTGGGATTACAGATGTGCATCACCACACCTGGAGAAGATTGTAGTTTTTTTTCTTTTGGTACCAGGGATCGAACTCTTGTCCTTGCACTTGTTCAGCAGGCAGTGAAATCACTGAGCTAAATCCCCAGCCCAAAGATTGTAGTTTTTAATACAACCTCATTGATGTTACATCAATAGCCACCCCAAAGTGAAGTTGTCAATGACATCAACAAGTTACTTACTTTTTTGCTTTATTCTATATTACACATACACTAATCTTAGAAGATGAATATCAACAGATATACCAACATTATGAATACTGAAAACCACTTAAAAGAGTTTGTTTTGTTTTGTTTTGTTTTTTGCTTTTTGGTACCAGAGATCGAACTTGAGACCTTGCACTTGAGAGGCAGGTGGCGGAACCACTGAGGTAAATTCCTGGCCCTTAAAAGGGTTTTTGTAAGTTTTTTTTTTGACGTTAGGGTATATCTTGTTAGGATTTTAGTATATGTGCTGCCAAAGTGAGCACATGTATCTCGCTAGGGATGTACATACACTTTTTCACATTATCATTTGGAATGGTTCTCCCTGTGTGGGTATGCTGTCAATTGAATACATAGTTGGGTTCACCTGCTACATTTTACTTTCGATTCTAGATATTACTTTATAAGTTTATTTTTGTTTTATGTTTATATTAATAGCAAATCCCACTGTTAAATATTGTAAGCAGAGGTATGGTCAAAGAAATCTGCCTATGTGTTATGTACACGTACAAATTTCCTCTGATGAATGTGATCGATATGTATGACAAATATGTACTAATAAAAGGATAAAGTTTAAAAAAAGAAATCTACCTTATATTCCTGTATTCTCAAGATCATAGTCTCCATTCCCATAGGTAGGCATTTTTAAGGGTGTTATTTATCTTTCCATTAAAAAATCTAAAAGTGTATATATTTGTGTTCTACTTAAAAAAAAAACATGCAGCATACTATATATATATTTTCCTCCAGTTCTCTTTTTATCCTTTAACACAATATCCTAGAAATTACTACATAATATTGTATGAAATATCTTGATTCCTTTTTATAGTTGTATAGTATTATACCATGTGGTTATGTGTAAAGACTTCCTTACTGATGAACATTCCTCCTCTCCCAGGCTTTTATTACAAATAGTATTGCAGTGAAAAAAAAATATACATTTGCAGTAATGGGCATCAAATCCAGGGATGCTCTACCACTGAGCTACATCCCCAAATCTTTAAAAAATTTTTGAGACAGTATTGCTAAGTTGCCAAGGTGGGACTTGAATTTACGATCATGCCTCAGTCTCCCAAGTGCTGTGATTATAGGTGTGCACTGCCATGCCCGGCTATGTCTTTTCCTATTTTTGCCAGCCTATCTTGGAGATATATTTCTAGAAGTGGTACTGTGTTGGGCCAAATGGTTAGGATGCTGTATAGATTTTTTTTTTGGTACCGGTGATCGAACTTGGGTCCTTCCGCTTACAAGGCAGGCAGTGGAACCACTGAGCTAAATCCCCGGCCCTGCTGTATAGATTTTATTAAATTTGGCCAAACTGCCTTCCAAAGAGATGGTACCATTTTTTGTTCCTACTGATATTGGATAAGAGTACCCATTTTGTTGCAACTTCACCAACAAAATAGCTTGTGTGGCAGAGTACAATTTTCAAAGGTGACTGCTATAACATCCCATGTGCTCTTCTAGAGCCCACTTTTTCTTGAAGACGTAGAGTTGACTCCTTTTCTCTTGGAACTGGCTGGGCCTTTGACCAATCCAGTGTAGTGGGAGGGGCGCTGTCTGGCTTCTGAGGCTGGTTCAGGAAAGGCCGTGAAGGTCTGGTTTACTCCTTGGGATGTTCCTCCCGAGGGCTGTGAGCAAGCTTGGGCCACTGTGGAAAGGCCCACAGAGAGAGGAATCGAGGCCTCCGCTGTGCACCCCGGCGACAGGCTCCAGGGAGCAAGCCAGCTTCACAGGGGGTTGGGTAGTCAGTGCTCAGGGAGCAGCCATGGCTGAGGCCACACAGAGTAGAGAAGCACTCAGCCCTGCCACATAAATAGCTGCTGTTTTAATTCACGGAGTTTTGGGGTTGTTTGTTACACAGTGATAGATAACTGATGTAAGTGTCAGACTTTGGATTCTTCCCACACAGGTAGGTGTCGAGAGCCATTCTACATAAATTTAGAGGAAAAATCATTTCATAATTAGAGTATGACTATAGCTGTCTAAGGCCCAATGTCACCTTGCCCCTGAGTTGGCTGTGGCATGCAGAAACATAACTCTGTTTTGCCCCCGGTCACATGTTGAAGCCTCAGTGGTCCCGTGATACTGTGCTCTATGGCAAGAGTACATCAGGTGAAGACATCCTGGTTGAACTGAGTAGTAATAAAAAAAGAGAAAGGTTTTACCTGGGGGAAGGACAACTTTATTAGCCAGCTATCTTGGCCCACCTACTATTGTAAGAATGCTCTCCTTATCGCCTTCATCAACATAAGATCCTCATCAGCATAGGATTACCACTGCCCTCTGAGTCACCTGATACTCCCTCCAATTATTGTGTGTACCCCATGTATAACAGCGAGCTCGGAGAGTCTTTGTCTTTGCCCACTCTGAGGCCCTGACCTCCCGGCCCCCATATACTTTGAAATTATGCAAGTCTCTACTGTCTTTTTTCTTTAGCACCCGCTGTCCGCCTTTCTAAGCAGTTGGAGGACTGATCACCCTCCTATACGTAGGTGAGAAATGCACCCTGTGTAGTTTCAATTGATATTCCTCTCATTAAGGGCAAGGATGTACACATTTTTAAGTGGTGAAAAGCCATTTACATTTATTTTTATACTCTGTTCATATCACTATCTTCTTTTTTCTGTAGAGCTGTTGGCATTTTCTCCTCCTCTCCCTGCCCCTCGTCCTCCTTCTCTTCTTTGTGACAGGGTCTCTCTATGTAGCCCAGGCTGGCCTTGAATTCACTATGTTGCCCAGGGTGGCTGGGACTCATGATCCTCCTGTTTCAGCCTCCTGAGTCCTGGGATTACAGGTGTGCACCACAGCATCTGATTTCTCTATTTTAAAATTTTTACATTTTAGAGATTTTAAAACTTTGTAATATAACTTGGAAACATTTTTTTTCACAGTTTATCATTTGTCTTTTTCTTTGCAATGCAATCTCACTTTTTATGTGATTATATTAAATTTTCTCCTATTGGCATTTTGAATCACAGAAAAGTTTTTATTTCTCCCAGGTCACAGGGGAGCCCGCCAATATTTTTAATAGGATTTTTATACTGTCATTTTTGGGGTACATTTAAATTTCTTATCTTTTTGGACTCTATCCTGGCTTATGATGTAAGGAGTCAAACTTTTCCTAAATGGCTAAAGTGTATCTATCTCTACCTCCATAGAGTTGTATCAAGGAGATATCCATTGACTCCTATTCTGTTGAGTGTTTTGAAAAATGAATATAAATTGAATATTAGTAAATGTCTCTTTTGGAAATAAAGATATAAAATATGATTTTTTTCTCAAGTAGAATGGTTTGCATCAGTGGATTTCATAGTATTTAGTTGCCTATATGTGTTTATGGACCAAATTCTATTTGGTCATGATGTATTGATTTTTATATATGGTATTGGGTTCTGTTTGGTATTTTATTGAGGAATTTTGAATCATTATTCACAAGTAAGACTCTTTTGGGAGCAATTTTTGTCATGTTTGGAATCACTATTACCAAACTTCCTAAAACAAAATTAGAAAATGTCCTCCTTTTTCTGTGTTGTGGAACAGTTTAAATTGTATAAATTATCTGATCTTTAAAGATTCCATCAGAGTCTCCTACGAAATCATATGAGATTGGTGATTGTGTATGGATGAGTTTTAAAGTATATTTGCTTTTTTCTTCTATGGAAATTGGTTCACTTAGATTTTCTTTTAGAGAAACATCTCTGTATCAATTTTGCCAGGTTATATTTTAAGAAATATTTATTTCTTCAGGTTATAAAAATCATTAGAGCAATGTAAATCAGTTTCATTTGTTGGAAAATTTTGTTTCTGTAGTTATTTTTTCTTGTTTCTAATTTTGAGCAATTGTACTTTCCCTCTGTTTTTCTTTTTGCTTGATTATATTAGTTTTTTTTGTTTTTAAAAAGAGCAAACTTAAAATTTATTTATTAGTACCATTTTTCTCCTAATTTATTAATTTTTATTTTAAATCTTTATTGATTTATCTTTACTGATTAATGTTGTCTATCTACATGGTTGATTTTTTTCTAAATTTTTGAGTTGGTGCTTAAGTCACATATTTTTATTTACCTAGATATAGGTACTTGATATTATAATTCCAGATACTTCTTGTTGTATACCACAGATTCTGAAATATCATGTTTTATTCATAGTTCCAAGAAATTCTGCAATTTCATTTAGTATTCCCCTATTGCTTCAAAATTATCAAAAGTATTCTTTATTTTAAAAATCTTATTATTAATTGATAATTTTACTACATTATAGAAAGCTTTTAAAAAATTCCTCTTCTTTGGGACTTATTGAGCTATTTTTCTTTTGTGTGACCAAAAATATGGCAAATTTTGATGATAAAAAGATAGTCACTTCTTCAAGTGCCCCTAAAAAGAAGCTGTAGTGTCTGACATCAGGAATAAAATTTTGAGTTCTACTGTACAGCATAGTGACCATAGTTAATGTTTGTACATTTCAAAATTGCTAAGAGAATAGATTTTAAATATTTAAATGCACCACACACACAAAAATAAATATATGAAGCGAGGGTTATATTAATTAGCTTGATTTAATCATTCCATAATGTATACAGTGTATCAAAACCACCACATTTTACCCCATGTATGTAATTATTATTTGTGACTTAAACTTTTTTTTCCCCATTAAGTTTATTGGTACATTTTAGGTATAAAATACAGTTACATTCATCATTGGGATCTTGTACCATTACATGAGTATCTTGGTTTTTATTTTTTTCCCTTTCCCCTGCCCTCCCTTCACCCCCTCCACCCTTTCCTATTTGCAGACTTTGTTTCCATTTTTTTCCTTTTCTCATGTTTTTTCTTTTCCCTTCTTTCCTTTCCCCTACCCCTCCCACTTCCCCTACTCCTTTAGACCTTTTCTTCCTATTACATAATATCAATTATACATTTTAAAAATTACAATATCAAGATCTAGAAGACATTACCACAGATTTCACAGAATTTAAAAGGATATAGAAAGCATATTACAAAAATCTTTTTTGAAATAAATTTGACAACTTCTAAGAGGTACCTTGGAAGACAAATAAATGAAACTGACTCTGGAGGAAATATAAAATTTGAATAGCACCTATTAAAGTATATTTCTAGCTTGAAAACCTACCTATATGATGACAACAGGCTCATATACATTTTAACTGATAAATTATATCAAACATTTAAAGCAGAAAAAAGAAGGAACACTTTTCCCTTCATTTTGAGAAATCAACATTGTGCTAATCCTAAAACTGGATAAAGATAATAGAAGAAAAAAGTATGAACATAGAAATTTGTTTAACAAAACAATTAGAAGTCAGATCTGGCAGTATGTAGAAAGTGGTTTTGTTATAGGGATGGCAGTGTTGGTTCAGCATTGGAAGATCCACCCCAAAAGTCATCATTTTAACAGAGGAAAGGAGAAAGCCATATGATCCGTCACTAGTTGGAGAAAGTGTATTGGACTAAATTCTACATCTGTTCATGGTAAAAGCTATCAGGAGACTACAAGTAGAACAGAACCTTCTCAACAGATTAAAGACATGTACTCCATACTTCCAGTGAGAACGCCTTATATGAATGGAGAAGATACAATGCTTTCTCCCTAAGGTGGGGAACAAGGGCAGATATGCCTACTCTTCATCTGTCCATTAAACTTTGAAACATAGGCCCAAACCAAAATAGTCTGGCAATAAAAAGATACAAATAGCATAGGATTGGCAAGGTAGAAGTAAAATCTTTATATGTAGAGGAAATGATCATCTACAGAGAAAATATTAAGAAATCTCTAGGAGCCCCTAGAACTTGTATTTGAATTTAGCAGGATTAGAAAACACAAGGTATATATAAAAATTCAGGTCTGTGTATACTTGGTATAAATGAAGAATTGGATATTGAAATTTAAAAGTTATGTAGGAGTACAAAGGATCTAGAAAAGTAAACAACAACAACAAAAAATGTTGGAAGACATATAGTACCTAATTTTAAGACTTCCTCTAAAGCTACAGTAATCAAGGCAGTGTTGGTGTAAGGAAAGACATAGATCATTGGAATAAAACAGAGAATCTAGGAATAGAACCACACATTATATGGTCCACTGAGTTCTGCAAGATTATTTAACATTAACATTTTATAGAACATAAACTCAATTCAAGAGCAGAGGAAAAGATAGTGTTTTCAGCAAATGACACTAGAAACCTGGTATCTGTATATAAAAAATTAACCTCAACTCTCTATTTCCATACATAAAAATAACTTGAAAGGATCTATGAACCTAAATAAGAAAGCCTAAAAGTATAAAACTTTAAGAAGAAATTATATGGGAAAATGTTTATGAATTTAGGGTAGGCAAGAATTTCCTAGGATATAAAAAACATGATGTATAAAAGAAAAGAATTGATAAATGAGGTTCCATCAAAATTTAGAACTTTAAATGACATCATTAAGAAAATGAAAAGTAGTCCTTCAGCAGACTGTATTTATAATGCATATAACCTATGACCAGAATATATAAAGAACTCTTACAGCTCATTAATAGACAACCCAAATAAAAAGTAGACACAAGAAGATGATACATAGCCAGTACAGCACAAGGAAAGGTGTGCAACTCTAGAATCAGAAAAATACTAATAGGTACAATAACAAGATTGAATTATACACTCATTAGGGAGATGAAGTTAAAAGTTTTAAAAGAACAAATGTCAGCTTAGGTGTGAACCAGGTAGAACTTTCTAATGCTGCTAATGTGAATGTAAAATGATAAAACCATTTTGGAAAACAATATAGAAATTTCTTGTATTACTGTTAAGAACCAACAGTCCTGTTCTTAAGTTTTCACTTGAGAGGAATGAAAACACATGTTCACAATAGATTTGTACATACAAGTTGAATATTCCTTATCTGAAATTCTTGGGACCGGAGTGTTTCAGATTTTCATTTGAAAGCCACTTGATCTGCAAAGAGGACAGCTATTCCTGCTTTTTTTTGGGGGGGGGGGCGGTTCCTGTCACATGGAGTATTGTTTTCCACCCTTTAACTTTCAGTCTATGAGATTCTTTTTGAATTAAATGTGTTTCTTGTATGCAGCATATTGTTGGATCTTGCTTCTTGACCCATTCTGCCAGTCTATTTCTTTTGATTGGTGAATTGAGACCATTAACATTGATGGATATAACTCATACAAATTGACTTATCATTGTCATGACTTTTTCTTTTTGTTGGATTCTCCCCCTTTGCATTTAATTTCTTGTTGTGCCCAACTGATTCATTCTGCTGGGCTTCCTGGGGTTGTGATCCTCATTGTCTTTTCCTAGGATATTGTCAAAAATTTTTTGGAGTGCCGGTTTGGTATTCATGAAGTTCCTAAGGTGCTCTTTGTCATGAAAGTATCTTATTTCTCCATCAATTTTGAAAGATAATTTTGCAGGGTACATCAATCTGGGTTGGAGGCTGTTTTCGTTTAGGGCTTGAAATACATCACTCCAAGCTCTTCTTGCCTTGAGGGTTTGCATTGAGAAGTCTTCTGTGATTCTGATGGGTTTTCCTTTGTATGTGATTTGTTTCTTTTCTCTAACTGCTTGTGGAACTTTGTTCTTCTGTTGGGTTTCTGGAATCTTAACAATTATATGCCTATGTGCAGATTTTTTTAGATTACAGCTACTTGGAGTCCTATATGCCTCACTTATCTGTATGCCAAGTTCTGTTCCCCTGCTTGGGAAGTTTTCTGCCATCACTTCTGTGAACAGTTTTTTTTATGTCATCTGCACTCTCTCCTCTTTCTTCATTGACTCCAATCAGTCTCATGTTATTCTTCTTTGAATCATCTAGCAGCTGCTGGATTGATTTCTCATGGTCCCTTACAATTTTAAAGGAATTTTTCTTTTCCTGGTCACTAGTTGCAGTCTTATCTTCTATATCTGAAATTCTGTCCTCACATGGGCTCATTCTGCTGTGTAGACTTTCAGTGGAGTTTTTAATCTCCTGGAAATCTATTTGCATCTGTTTTATGGATTCCATTTGTTTCCTATGTTGCGATTCCATCATGTTCCTGAGCTCCTCTCTAGATTTATTAATCATGTTTTGCACTATGACCACAATCTCTGCTGTTATGTGAGAAATTATTTCTGATTTCATTTTTTCCAGATCCTCTTTTGTTGCCAGTTCAGGGAGTCCAGGTGGTTTAGTATCAGACCATCTCATTTCCCTTTGGGGTTGCTGTAGGTGATCTGGAAGTCTAGTTTTGAGACTTGTTTATGTGTCTTCTCATTATGACAGTGCGGGGGGGTGCACCTCCTCTGTGCTGGTCTGGTGGTAGAGTGGCCTGGAAGCCTCCTCTTGTGTGCTGGGAGCAGCTCACCTCCTCTCTGCTGGTGGGGGTGGTATGGCTGCCCAGAAGCCTCCTCTTGAATTAAACTTTTAAAAAGAAGAAAAAAGTTACATTCTGTTATGAGAATTTAACAAGTTGTATCTTATCAGATAGCAAGATTGTTACTTTTTTGTTTTTTGTTTTTGTTTTTGTATGCATATATCCTTGGTGTGTCTTTGTATGTTTAAAATTTGATAACCTATCTGAGACAGAGATATGAATCTCTTAGCTTTTTGCATCTCTTGTAGGTTTTCAATTCTAGTCAATCTAAGAATCTCTAATTTTAATAGGTGAGTTATCCATATTTACACTATTTATATGATTAATATGTTTGGCTTAGTTATGTTTTATTATTATGATATATGACATATGTCTGTTATCTTTTGTATATCTTGGTATATGTAACTTTTTCATTTTCTTTTGATATATCCTGTTGATATTTAGGAAGGTTCTACTTTTTTTTCTAAAAGTTATCTTTATATTCATACTTTTATATAATTCCACTAGTCCTCACTTCTCCCCTTTCTCTGGAGGTGGCTTCCTATCTTTTATTGCTATAATATGAATAACATTAAAACTAGGTAGTAAGTAACTTCTCCTCCCTTTCATTTCCTTTTCCAGCAATGTTTGAAGTGATATTTTTAAACTCTCAGATAATACCTATAAGGCAATCAGGAAGCTTATTCTACTTTGCATATATACTCTTCATCTTCCACCATTTTGTGTTAATCAATTACACTGTCAGATCAAATAACCACCACATGCTAACTTGTCTCACTTATACCCATCATTTGGTCTTAAATTTTCAGCTACATATATAGTTAGTGTCTACCACCGGTGCTTATGTATCTTTCCAGTTATTTTTTGCTTTCTGAGACTACTTTTCTGGTGGACTTTTTGAAAAGGGCTGATGGAAAACTTATTCTTGAGTTCTTACATGTTATTAAAAGTTACATGAAGATCAATTTGGCTAGATATAAAATCCACAGCTCATATGTTCTTGTGTATCTTTTTGTTTTTGGTACCGGGGATCAAATTCAGGACCTTGCACTTGCAAGACGAGCAGCAGAACCACTGAGCTAAATCCCTGGCCCTGTTCTTGAGTATCTTAAATGTTATTCTATTATGTTTGGGCATAAAGCATTGAGGTCAAAAGCTCTGTTGACAATTACAGTTTCTTTCCCTGATAACTGATTTGTCTTCTTGTTTTGATAGTCAAACTATCCCTTTCTGTTACTAAATTTTTTAAGTGAATTGAATATTTTTGGAGAGGGGAGTGGGTTAGGAGAACTTTTCTAGGTTCTAGGTTCAAGAGCTCCCTTTTCTGTTGTTTTTGTCAGATGATAACAAACTATGGTCTGGTATTTTCTTTTTTTCTGCTTACATCATTTAATGTTCACAATAATCATAAGGGTAGAAATTATGTCTATATCTTTGTTTTTTATTCATACATTTTTGGAGTGGATGGCAAATACACTCTCTGTGGGTTGTTGGAACACATACATAACACATCTTAATTCTTTTTTCGGCCCCTTCCTCTCCCCTCTCCCCTTCCCAACATTTCTTATCCATTTGCCAAAGATCTATCTCCCTATTTCCTATTGTCTATCTTTTATTTTGCTCTTTGATTTATTTATACTTTGGGTTTCTCATATAAGAGAAAGCATATGATTTTTAAGCTTGCGTGTCTGATTTATTTCATTTAACATTATGGTCTCAAAGTGCATCCATGACTCAAATTTATCTTTCTTTACAGCAGAGTAGTACTCCATTGTGTATAAATACCGTATTTTCTTCATCCATCCATCTGCTGATTTAGCTGCTCCAGCTCCATCAGTCATTGCTTCGGTCAGGTTTCCTTGATCTGACTCCTGAGGTGGATCCCACAGAAGCTGCTCTCAGTTTCTGCTGCTCTTCCTAGACTGACTCACTGCCTTTTTCAGTGAATTTTGGCATTCTGCCCTCTTTTGTTTCTGCTCAAACAGGTGCCATGTAGGTCTTGTAGCTACAGAAGGTTTATTCCCATGTAATTGTACTTAGTGACTTCTGGGGACACTTTCATACCTAATATTGTTGCAATGTTGTCTATGAGCCTTTGGTTTTGCTATCTTGGCTATTTAGGGAAAGTTATGGGAGATCAAAAACTGTTGCCACCATCTTTCCAGAATCCAATATCTTATCCTGGCCTTTTTATAATAAATTTTATTTTTTAAAGACACCCAGATTTGTGGAAAAATTGCAAAGTAGGACAGTGATTTCCCATATATTTAGCATCCAATTTCTGCTATTATTACCATCTTATATTGGTATGTACATTCGTTATAATTATTAGAAGGAAATTTTTTAGCTCTCCTGGGGATTGAACTCAGGGCCTTTGCACTATGCTATGTCTCTAGACATTTTTATTTTTTCTAAAACATGGTCTCACTAAATTGCCCAGGCTGGGCTTGAACTCGCCATCTTCTTGTGTCAGCCTTCCCAGATTACTGGGTTAATAGGCATGGGCCACCACTTCTGGCTTGGCAAGTTAACAGTTTATTTGAATTAAGAATGATTCTTTGTAAATTAAGCAGTCTTCAGAATCAGAAGCAGCAGTTTTTCTCTGAAAGGTGGGCAGGCAGCATTTGTAGACAGAAATGAGATGTGATTGGTTGCAGTTCAGGTTTGCCATATTTGGACTCCATTTGCTTAGTTGTTGGCCTGTGACTGGCTGAAGCTTGGCTGCTATGATTGGCTGACACCTAGCTAATTGTTACCAAAAAATACAGTTTAAACTAGGCACTGATTTTGTACAGTTGAGTTTGTTTACCTTCTCAGGTTGCAGTCCTTTATGCAAGGACTCAAAGTACAGGGGCAGCCTCAGGCCACACTAAGTTTAATTTAACAGCATTAATGAACCAATATTGATATATTATTATTAAGTTGTCTATAATTTATTCAGATTTCTTAGCTTTCACCTAATACCCTTTTCTACCCCAGAAGCCTATCTAGGATGTTATATTACATTTAGTCGTCATGACTCCTTAAACTCCTCTTGGCTTTGAGTTTCTTAGACTTTCCTTGTTTTTGATGACCTCAACAGTTCCAATGAGTATTCTTCAGGTGTTTTGCAGAATGCCTCTCAATCAGGACTTGTTTGATATTTTTCTCATGATTTGATGGGGGCTATGTGTTTTGGAGAGCAAGACCACAGAAGTAAAATAAACCAAGGGTAAATATTGCTCACTTTACTTATCACTGTTGATGTTGACCTCGATCACCTGGCAAAAGGAGTGTTTGCCAGGTTTCTTTGTGTGACATTACTCTTCCTTCCCTTTCTATACTATCCTCTCTGGAAGGTGGTCACCATGCGCTGCCCACACCTAAGGAGTGGGAAGCTGTGCTCCAGTTTTGGGATGATAGAGTATTTACATAAATTATTTTATATACTCCTCTCTCATTTAAATTATTTACCCATCATGTATTTATATCTGTATAAAGTCCTGGACATTTATTTCATACTTTGGGTTAATCCAAATCTACTTTATTCATTGCTCAGATTGTTTCAGGTTGGGAAGTTGGGAGCTCTTTTAGTTGCTTTTGTGTTCCTTTGATACACCCTTTCATAGTGTGTGTGCGCACACGCGTGTGTAAATAGCTTTTCCTTACTTTCTGGCACTATAAGATACTTACTATTTCTATTTCCTGCCTGAGTCTTGAAGTCAGGCATTTCCCAAGCAGCCCTGGTTCCTTTTACTGGAGAATGGTATTAGAAACCAAGACCTGGACTCTCCATGAGCACTTTTTTTTTTTTGATGGTACCAGGGATCGAACTCAGGACCTTGTGCTTGCAAGGCAGGAGCATTGCCACTGAGCTAAATCCCCAACCCGAGTGCTTCCTTTTTTGATCCTGTGTGGTGACCTCTATTTCTGGGCCTCCCCATCCTCCCAGGGTATCACTTCTCTCCTGCTTCCCTTCCTGCTGAGATCCCATGTGAACATGTCTGTCAAATGCGGTAGGTAGATTTGACCACAGATTTCAAATTTGGACTACCTTGACTTTGCCAGGTGCTAAGAGGCCTGTTGAGTTTGCAGTGCGGTTGGCAAACTTACTGTTCTCTGGGATGGCTGTCCTGTGTCACTGCCTACCCTCACCCTTGCTTCCTGTACTCTTAGCAAGGGCCAGGGCCTCCCATTTCGCCAAAATACCAAAAACCTTAGGGAGTCCCTAAATTTTTCCTACTGTAATTGCAAATTTAGATGAATCTTATGCCCACCTACCTGGTCTCTGTTCTTCTCTTCCTCCTTGTCTTTCTTTTCTCTCATCTCAGAGATCATGGTTTTTTTCTACCTTTCCTGTAGGCCAGTCTCCCCATTAGCTCAGTCATCAGGAGGAAGTTTCTTTTCCTTTAATCTGCTCTAGAATTTTGTCTCATCGGTTATCTAGTTTTGTGTGTCCTCAAATGCTCCTCCAATCCTGCTTCTTTCTCACTGCCTATGAATGGGCATAAGTCATCTTTCTCATCCTAAGCACAAACACACATCTAAACTTTGCACATGATTGTGCTGCTTCACTGTTTTACCATTTCTTCTCCTTTTCTCCATCACTCTTCTGGAGAAATCCAGCTTGAACAACTGTATTTGCCACTGTCCCTTCCATCCATCATGGTCATAAACTTGTTTCTGACTTCTCTGAGACTTTTCCAAAATTCTTTCCTCAAAGAATGACAGTATTCAAGGTTTCCTCACACTTGTCCTTTCTGACCTCTCTCAGGGCAGCATTTCTTCTCTTGTCCTCTCTTTCCCTCTTGACATTTTCCCCTCCATTGGCTTCAGGGATGTAAGCTGCCTTGTTTCTCCTTCGTCCTCTTCCATTGCTCTGTCTTGGATCCTTTCCATCAGGGCTACCAGGTTTCATTCTTGGACCTGTAATCCACTCACTTCTACTTCCCACCTGGGGAGATCATCCACTTTCAAGAGAAACCCAAGCTATAAATAAAGAGCAGCATAAGAGATAGAGGAAACAAGGAGATAGACATTTTGCAAATGGGAAAAGGATGTAGAGAAGGAGTGAGGGAGAGAGCAGGGAGGGGAGAGGTAGATAAAAAGGGTTAAGATTCCACATGTACAGGTAGTAGCTCCGCACAATGAGTGTATTCATTACATATCACAAACAGGAACTTAAAAAACATTCAGCAAGGGCCGGGGATTTAGCTCAGTGGTTCTGCCTCCTGCCCCACAAGCGCAAAGACCTGAGTTCGATCCCCGGTACCAAAAAAGATTCAGCAAATGCCCACTAGGTGTTCCCACCCCTGGCTATGCCAAAAAAATCACCCATGAGACTTTAAAAGGCCAGATACAGGTCCCTTTCTAAATCTATTAAAGCAGATTCTCCATGTATGCAACCCAGGTATCTCTGTTTATCAGAGCTCGAAGGCACTCTGGAGAGCAGAGGTGTAGACCTCTGACCTCAGGGTTAATGATTGCCCCGAGGACTTCTCCACTCAGGTCTCCACTGAGCTCCAAATATTCACTTCCAGTTACTTATTGAGAGGAGCACAGCAATCTCAGATGGACAGGTGGGAAATAGAACTCCTCCTTCTGACCACTCCTGCCTGCTGCAGACCTTGCCTTCCTCTGTCTAAGACTGTCACCTTCTGCCTCACCGGGCAGCAGAACATGACCCCACTTGTGGCTTCTCCCTCCTCCCTGCTTGCATATCCAGTTGGCAGTTGTGCCCTGATCTTCCCAGATGCTTCTCTTCCTCCCTGCCTTCCTTGCCACCGCTTTAACTTGAGCCCTCACCCTCTGGCATCTTAACTGTAGATTGCTCATTGCTGTGTGGGGCCCTTGTTTCTCCCACTCCTTGAATCTAAGCCACCCTAATTTTATTTTTGGAATACAAATCTCAGAACAGTAAAATTCTGTGATTTGTGAAAATCGTGAAAACCGTAGGGTGGCCATCTGACATCTGCCTGCCTGCACTTCTCAAGTGGGACCTTCAGTCCCACACATTGGAACCACTGGTGATGCCTGTTAAAGTGCAGCTTCCTGCGAGGACCCAGGTCTGTGAAATCAGAACCAGGGGAATGCATTTTGAAGATGCTCCCCTAAAGGTCCTAACAGTGATGATGAGATAAAGCCCAAGCCTTGCCGCTGGGACATAAAACCATTTGCCCTTCGGGCCCTGTCTCTGGATAACGTGGCCTCCATGGATCTCAGCAGTCACTAGATTATCAAGCCCAGGTACCACCTAACAAAAATTAAAGTCTGCCCACCCTAGGCTACTTCCTCTACCTTGAAGATGCCTTGCCCTTTGTTGCCCATTTCCTTGCTCTCTTGATTCCTTTGCTGGTTCAGAGAAACCAACCAGGTTGGTTAAACTTGAGTAAGATTCCACCATTATGGAGGGACAGAGTCAGAACCAAGCCCAGGTCTGTCTTACCTGGGAGCCCTTGCTCCTGGCCACTCTGCCATGGTGCTTCCAGGGACTGAGGGGTCCATTTAGCAAAGGACTATCTAGTTTCAGTGCTGTTCCTTCCCCCAGACCCTCTCACCATGGGGTCACCCATCCCCTTTTATCCCTGCTGTAAATGCTGATGGATCCCTGCTCTTCCTGCCCAGAGGCCAGGCCATTTCCCCCTTGGCCACCTCCTCCCATCAAGCTGCAAAGGGGCCCAGTGATGAATGGACAGGGAAAGCAGAAGGAGAGGGGGGCCAGGAAGGAGGGAAGTAGAGAAGGAGGTGGCAGAAGCAAGGCAGAGCTGCAGGGAGGGAGGGAGCATGAGCAGAGGGCCAGAGCTACAAACCTTAATTTAATCACAGGGCCCCATGCTCAATTTAACAGACACAAGGGCTCCGAATGGGGTCCCTGTGTGGTGGTGGGGCAATCAGCCACGGCAGTTCCTGGGAAAGCATTAATTGCGGATGACAATGTGTAAACAGCCAGGAAGAATGGAGTGTGCAGGTGTGAGCGGCTGGGGCCAGCCCTGGCTGTTTTCACACAAGCAAAGCAAGTGAGAGCACAAGCAGCCCCTCTACTGAGGCCCTGCTCCCAGGCCTGGATTGGAAGCAGCAGCTAAGAAATTGCTGAGAGTGTTGGAGCTTGGCAGAGGGCAAGTGGCCCAGAGCAGTATGGTGAACTTGTGTGTGTGTGTGTGTGTGTGTGTGTGTGTGTGTGTGTGTGTGTGTGAAGCTGCCTGCATCTGGCCTAATCCCTAGTCAAGCCACTGAACCTCTGGAAAGCAAGGCTGGATTTTGAACAATGACAAAGTTTGCCAAGGCCTGTGCGGCACAGGGGCAGAGCCTCGGCTTGCTGTTCACAGAGGGAAGAGCCAGCTGGCAGGGAGGCTGGAGGTAATGCCCAGAGGCGGGCCCTCACCTCTGCCCCAGGCAGGGCCACGTGGCTGGGCCAGCAGATCCTCCTGCACCAGCACCAAGCTCCCCCTCAGACCGGTGTGGGAGTGGTATCAGGGCTGTTGTCGGGGAATTGGAGGGTCCCTGAGACACGAGTTCGGAGATGTCGAGTTACCTGAATGCCTTCCACCTGAGGACCTCAAGTTCCTTTCCAAAGCTGTGTAGCAAATATAGAAACAGGCCCAGAATGTGTAGGATAGGGATGCATCCCTTGCCCAGCCACAGCTGGCTGCTGGAATGACCCACTTACAGCAGGCACCACTGGAGTTTGGAATATAATATAGATAATTATTATTGTTGTGGATGTTGTCTGTGTGCCAGGCACTCTGGTCAACGTGGTACTTACATAGAGCTCTGGGGCTGCTTCATGTGCAGCTCCCTCTGTTTCCCTTGTCTTCTCAGCCTGGCAGGACTCCCTGGGGACAAGGAAAAAGCCCCCATTCCTCTCTCTCTCTCATGACCCTAAAACAAACGGGGCCCTCAGCAATCCCAGGAGTTGAGGCTGTATCCTTGGGTCATAGGGGTCTGTGGCTGTTTTTAGCAGCTGATCATTGCTGGTTTAAGAAAGACAAAGCTGGCCAATGTTCAGTGACTTAGAGACAGGAGTAGTAATGCAGAGGTAGAGGCCTTGGAGGAGCTGCAACTGAGGCGATGAGGTGAGAGCCAGGGTCTCTGACCCGGGGAGTCGGGGTGGGTTGGGGAGGAGAGGAGTTCTTGTTTAGTGATTCTGGATCCAGAGTCTGGGATCAGATCCCGGCTCTATCACTTGCCAGTGTGTGACCTTAAGCAAGTTTACTTAGGCTTGAACAAGTTTCCTCACCTACAAAGTGGGGATAATACTGACAGCATGGTGCTGCAGTGGGAATCAGACGAGCTCAGGCATGGACTTGCTTAGTAGTCAGATATTACTAGGATATCTGGAGATTTCCTAACCTTCTCTGATTCAGTCTTAGGGTCCTTTCTGGGGAGCCCCATCTGTCCTCCCAAGTGTTAGATGAGCCTCTTGAGCCCTCAAGGTGAAGGTGAAGTCCTAAAAAGATGTCAGGATGGTTTGGCAATTTATGGTTCCTGCTCTAGGGCTATAATTGCTGTGTTAGCTCTAGGGCTATAATTGGACAGTGGTTCCTCGATGTTGGCATTTTTTGAATGTCAGTAAACTTTTTGGACAGATACGGAGTAACTAACTATTTTGACAAGTAGGGATAATACAGAGAGAGTGGTCCTATAGGGACGTATTGGCACCAAAAATGTTAAAGGGAGCATGGGACATTGGTTATTCGGAGCACCAAACATCTATTCACTTGCTTCAGGTAATAGCCCCCAAGTTTTTGGGTGCCCCCCCCCACTATCGCCTCTGAATCAGAGCTGAAACAGGTGACAGGTTTGAGCCCATTAGGGCTTCGCATTCCTCTATGATTGAACATGTGGCCTGACCAGAAGCAATGAGGAACAAAGAGATTTCCCAGGACCCAAGGAAGGTGGCTGCTTATTCCTGCTCAACTCTGACGAGAGAGGTTGTGCTGGTGCAGGTGTTGCTGCCATGTTGCTATCCTATAGGACCAGAGGAATTTTCTAGAATGGCCTTCAGTTTGGATTTGTATGTTTTTTTCTCCTAATTAGATTGGGGTTAAATTTTTTTGGAGGAAGACTATCTAAATAAAGTGCCACTCTCATCACATCATGTCAAGGATACCTACTGTCCGAATAATTTGTCACCGGTGAGGTTGACCTTGATCATGTGGCTCAAGCAGGACTGGTCAGGGTTCTCAACTGTGATATTACTCCTTCTACAGCTTCTGCTATTCTGCACTGTCTGGAAGGAAGCCACCATGTGCAGCCCATTCTTAACCAGTGGGAGTTACATTTCTTTCTCTTGTAGGTGCAGTTATGAACTATAAATTATTTGGCATTCTTCTGCATGAGAGATTTGTCTCTTTCCTCATGTTTATTTATTCAATTATTCATATACATATAGGCTCCTAGTTTTTCTTTTAATACTTTGGGTTATTACACAATGCTCCTTTATTTTGTTGCTCAAACTGGGAGATCTTTCAGCTGGCTACTGTGCCCCGTTGACATACCCAATCACTGAGGTAGCTGTAATTTTACTGTTGACATAGCTATTAATTCCTTTCTAGTCTAAGTCAGTTTAGGTCAAGGGCTCTGTCACTTATAATCAAAGGAATCTTAACAAATCTTAAGAGATGGTTTTTAGGTTGTATTACTTGTTGGAAATTTCACATGAGGCTGGTATTTTTCTTTTTTCAGTGCTGTTGAATAGCAATTTTATGAAGAAAAGTAAAAAGCACAGATGCTCCCTGGGACAGTGGCGCCATCTTTGCTGGGCGCTGTGATATCAGGAGGCCTGGGAGACCTGAGGCTCCAGTTCGAGCCTTGTGATCTTAGGGAAACCTCCTGATCCCTGAACTGTGTATGAGGCGCCCCCATTTGCTGAACTGGCTCCTGGGGAGTGCAATGCAGCTCCCACATCAGGATTTTCAGATAAAATATAGAATACTCAGTGAGCTTGAAATTTCAGATAAGTAGTGAAAAGTTTTTAATATGTCTTAAACATTGTATGGGAATATACTTCTACTATAACATTATTCATTATTGGGCAGGGGGATGTAGCTCAGTGGTTCCGCTCGCTGCCTGCCTTGCAAGTACAAGGTCCCCGGCTCGATCCCTGGTACCAAAAAAAAAAAAAAAAAGGAGAAACATTATTCATCATTTATCAGAAGTTCAAAGTTAATTGGATGTCCTTTATTTTTATTTGTTAAATCTAGCAACTCTCCCTCAAATTCTGTCTCGTTCTTTAGGTTCCTTAGGACATTTGCTCCAGGGAAGGTGACTCTAGAGTCACCTTAAGTTCACAGATAACAGAGCCTGAGTCTTCTGGTGCCTCTAGCAGAGAAGGCCATTGTGGTCAGATGCTAATGCAGTCAAATCTCTTTTCACCACTTTGGGAAAGCTGCTTACATATTTGTGCTTGGTTGTGCAGTGGATTGATAATCACAGATGCCTTCCTAAACTCTCCAGGGTCTAGGGACTCAGTCACGTGTGGCTGCTACTGATAGCACTTTTATCTGGACAAATGAACAGAAGTGCCACTCTCAGAAGGCAGGGGAGGAGATTGAAGGTCACGGGAAGGCATCTCTTCCTGCCATCCTGCCCCTTGTCTGCACCAGGGGGAATGCCAAGTCCTAGAAGCAGAGGCTGGTGAGCAGATGGGGTGTGGAGCAATCCAGGAGGATCTCCGTGCGGTCTTGGCTTCTGCTGGAGCTCAGCATCTCCCCCAGGGTCCTGCTTTCTGAGGGCCTGAGGTTGAAGGGAGGAACTGGTATTGACAGGGCTTGGAAGAGACTAGTCTTGGGAGATGAAGGAGAAAATGAGTTCCTGGCAGAGCTTACCTTCCTCCTTACAAACAGGCCATGCAGGCACACAATCACAACTTCCTTCATTGAGCATTTTGTACGTCTCAGGCAGTTTCATGTACTTCTTATATACAACTTCATTTAATCCTTAGTAGGTATGATGTAATCCCAGCACTCTGAGAGGCTGAGGCAGGAGGATTGCAAATTCGAGCTCAGCTGGACAACTTAGTGACTTAGATTGTCTCAAAATAAAAAATAAAAAGAGGTGGTGACGTAGTTCAGTGTGAAGGCCCTGGGTTCAAACCCCAGCAGAGTTACACAAAACAAAACAAAAACAAAAATCCTCAGAACTCCTCATGTTACAGGTGAAGAAACTGAGCAACTAGGAAACGTGTCCGGTGTCACAGTTATCAAACGGGACATCCAGGCAGCTGTCCTAGTCATACCCTCAGCACGTTGCATATCTTATTCCTTCAGTTCCCTCACCGCTCTCTAAGGTGGATGTGGTTGTATCTTCACCGTATAGCTGAGGACTCGGAGGTTTGTACAGTTTGCCCAAGGCTGTAATTTACAAGGGCCATGATTCAAACAGCTTGCAGGTGCCTGGAGGTGTCAGGCAGGGGAGGAGGCGCCCAGCGATGACCTCCCCTCCACAGCAGCCCTAGGAAGAGGTGGAAGTGCCTGCTCTGTGGCTTTGATTTATGGGGGGTGGAGGGAGGCAGGGGTTTAAACAGGGCTGTCAACTTGGGCAGCCACTTGAGGATTCTATCTAAAATACTGCCTTGTAAACTGTAATGGTGGGGAAACACAACTGCCATTGCCCAGGCAAACAGCAAAACAACCTCAGTGGCCCAAAATGGAGGGAACCAGTTAAATCAATTATGGTATAAGTCCATGGTGGCGTATTGTGTAGCTGTTAAAAAATATCACATTTTCAAAGATTATGAATATAAGAAAAAGTCTCCAGATATAAATAATAGCAGAAAATAAACTGTATACACAATGTGATCCCAATTAAATAATGATAATTTTGCATATGACCTTTCATACGTATTGAAAAAAACTATAAGAGCCAGGCATGATGGCACATGCCTGTGATCCCAGCACATGGGAGGCTGAGACAGGAGGATCACAGCAAGTTTGAGGCCAGCCTGGGCTACATAGTAAGTTCAAGGCCAGTCTGAAGTACGTAGTCTTTTGAGACCCTGTCTCAAAAAAGAAAACAAAACAATACAAAACTAGAAGAAAATATCCTAGGAAGTTGATGCTGGTGTCCAGGCTGTGATATTAAAAGCAATTTAAATTTTCTCAATTATTCTAGTGTGTACTTGCCATATGTTTTACAAATCTTTAACTCACAGACCACTGGAGTTTAAAGAAACATCACACTGGCATTTTAAAGATGGGGGGCCTGTAGTGGTGGCACATACCTGTACTCCTTGCCCTGGTGAGGCTGAAGCAGGACTGCCGGTGAGTTCGAGGCCAGGTTGTTCTACATAGCGAGTTCAAGGTCAGCCTGAACTACATAGTGAGACCCTGTCTCAAAAACAAAACAAAATAAAGCAAAACACAACAACAAAAACCAAATAAAAATACATAAACAAATAAATATGGGGAAATTGAGGGCCAGGCCCGGGAAGGTGGTTCAGGGTGACCAGGAACCCATTCGTGTTTGCCCAGCTAGTCGTGGGTCCCTACTTGTGGCCCTGCCCAGTGTGGTGGGGGGAGAGACAGTGACCGCAGGGGTCAGTGGGGTGCTCTGGAGCAAAGCGGGGGTGGGGGGGGAGGAATGGGAGAGGAGAAGATGGGGCTGAGGGTGAGTGGAAGCAAAGATTGGGGAACCTTTCAAAAATGGAAACCAGATGAGCCCTTCAAAGGGGAGCAAATTCTCCACGGCGCGCTCCTTTGTTGTGAGCTTGTGAGGCGGCGGCAGCTGCTCGCCTCGCCCCCAGCCCTCAGCCCGATGGGGTGGACACGGATAACTGCATTAGATGCACTCAGCTCTTTTCAATAAAACCCCTTGTTGGAGGCACAATAGGGGGAATGGGGCAGCAACCCCAGGCCGGGCCGGGGGTGCCCTGCCTGCCCCTGAGAGCTGGGCACGCACTCATTTTTCAGGCTGCGCTCATTGACTCTGGGCCGGGGTCCTCGGTCCACGGCCACCGGAAGAGGCCGCTCGCCCCGGCAGGTCTGGGCCACAGCCAGGGCCTCAGGGCATCTGGCCACGCGCGGCCAGGGGCACGGGCTTGCAGAATGCTCTCCTGTGTTGCTTGGACTCCAAAGAGGATAAGGTGTTCTGAAGGCTTCTCTCAAAGGGCTTCGGCGCCCAGCCTTCCAGTTTCCGGGGAACAATGTCCCCGGGAAGGAGGGAGGTGTCAGTTGCAAGCGTAAAAGACAGTTTCAGGCCTGGAAGACTTCATTCGTGATGATCCAAATGCCATATTGTTTTAGTAATTCTTATAAAGTTAAAAAAAAAAGGAGGAAAGAATTAGCATTTCCTGCAGCCTTGCCCTGAGGTTGCTTTGAGTGTTTTACCCATGTGGTGATCAAGGCTGGAGAGGTTACTGGCTTGCTAAAATTGCTGGGAGTGGCAGAGCTGGAGCTTGAACCAGGGGTGTTTGACTGTACAGCAGGGTATCTCGAGGCTGGCAGTGTTGGGCATTTTATCCTGGCTCATTTTTGTTGCAGAGGTTGTTCTGTGCAGTGCAGGGTGTTTGATGTATCCCTGGGCTCTGCCCTCCAGATACGGTTACCAAACAAGAATCCAGACCTTGTCAAATATCCCCCACAAGGGGAGGGGTGCCCCTGGGAATAGCCACTGTTTTAAAGCACCCTGGCATGCTTCACATGAAGGTATTTGTGTCTTCGCTCAGTAACTTCATCTTGTGGGGAAAGCACAAGACAAGCCGTGTGAGATCCTGTGGTTGGTGGGGGCTGTAGCAGATGAGGCCTCGGATCAGATAAGGTCAAACTGTCTGTGTGTGAGGATCCAAAGGTGTGTGGAAGTCGAGAGGCTTGGGTTGCCCAAGAGTAGCCACACCCTCTCCAACTGCTGTCCCATTTCTCCAGAACAAGACTATCTGGTGGACACAGGTGAGCCAGCCCCTCTTCCCTCCACTGCACCAGAAAGAGCAGTGCCCTGAGCTACCAGAAGAGCTCAGTAGCAGGGAAAGTACTGGGGAAGGCAGCCTGAAGGAAGGGGATGTCATTCCTGGAAAAATGGAGCCTCAGCCTGACACTGAAATAAGCAGGGAGAGGATTTGGATGCAGGCGCCTATCTCCATGCTGGCCAACCATTCGGGGAAGAGGATTTAACCTGATTTTCATTCTTGGCAGAAACTTGGGTGTGATCTTACCTCCACCTCCTTATCCTACTGTGGCCTGCTATAGTTTTAGTCTGTGGAATAGTTAGTTCTACTCCCCAGACCCCGAAGTTTACCCAGACCAAGAGCCAGCCACTGAAGCCTGTTTCAGTTCCACTGCCTCATTCTCTTGTGCACAGCTGATTTATAGCTGGGCGCACCATATTTGTTTTTCCATTCTGACCTTTCTCCTCCACACCTGGCTGAATTGACTTGTTGCTAGAAATGCCATTCACCAAAGCAGCTCTGGGAGAGGGACTGTGGGACTGGGAGATGCATCCACGCCTCCCAGGCTGCAGACTCATCACCAGCACCCTTGGGTTGTGCTTCATTAACCATGTGTCTTGTTTGGGGATGAGAGACTAAGGGATCAAGCTATCTCAAGAAAGCAGAGAGGGTAGGGATAAGGGAAGGTCAGAGGGAGGAACGGCTATCTGGGGAGAAGGGAAATGAGACGCTGGGATAGTAAAAATGGATCAACATTTCAGATGATGAAGGGTTAGGGTTCCTCCTCCCCATGTTTTTACATCTCACATATACCATGAAGGAAACAGAGAGAGTAGAAGTGAACATGTTCTGTGCTCCCATTTAACATAGGATGTTTACATTTATAGGCAGACTGGCATTTTATCTTGTGTATGTGCAAGTAAAACTGGATTAATGAAGACTCTGAGTAGGCACAGGACATGAACCTTTCGAAGTTTTACTTCTTTCATCAGCATCCCTGTTTTTACCAGTGAAGTTCATCAGTCCATTCCTACCCAAATCTCTTGGTAAACGTGGCTGGAATAGGGACTTTATGGGCATCCAAATGTTTTAAACAATGCTTTGAAGCATCTTGGTGCAGGATCAATGGCTCAGGCTGAACCAGAGCCCCACAGTGGGCTGGAAAAGGTGACTGGGCACTGGGTGAGGACTTGATAATTGAAGTTTGTCTTTGTATCCTTCCCTTCCTTTATATGCCCAAAAGCTTTTGGGTAAGCATAAAAGCATATGTGCATAACACTTCCCCTCAAACACCTTTCACTTGGCATAATACACACATCTTTCCTGTTGTTCTTTTAAGCCAATAATACATATTTGGTGACTATGATTTCCTTCTAAAAGGACCATGTAAAAGACAAAGATGTAAAAATAAGTGTGTGAGACTGTGTGTGTGTCTCCACCATATGTAACTGCTTTCTTTTCTTTCCTTTGAGTGTCTCCCCCTTCCCTGGGTGTTTTCCATTTGCCCTGCTTTTGCTGAGATAATTTGCACTCCAACTTCATTAGCTGCAACCCTCTCCTGCCCTGGGACAAAAAATAGGGCCAAACTGTTCAAAAGAACACATGGAGACCCCATTAATGATGGCCCTAATTGTGCCAATTCAAAACCCTCAATAACTCTAATTAAAACCTGTCTTGTTCGGGGCCCTGAATGGCAACACAGCTGCCTCTCTGAACAATCACATAAGGGACCTATGGGGAAAGGATCTCTCTGAGCAGCTTTTGGTGGTGGTTGTTATGGAAAGGGTCAATGAAGGAGGATTAAGACAGGGATGCAGTTGGAGCGAGGAACTTTGAAAAAGTCTTCCATGTCAGGTCACAGTTTGAAATCAGAAGACCTTTAGCTTTTCCCCTTAGCCTCCCCTTCACTTCCTGCCCCCCAGGCAGGAACACCTGCAAATGACTGGAGGGGCCATGACCACCAGACACATGGACACCACAAGGTGACTGAAACGTCTGAAAGGACAAGAAGGTGGGGGGAGGAAGGCCCCAAACAAGACTCAACCAGCGAAAAATCACACACCAAAAACCGAGAAAGAGTTTTTTTCTCTGCTTCCAACCTTGTCTTTCAGGATCCAGCTGCACTTTGCTGGGCACCCTAAATAACTCTGCAATTATATTAATTGGTTGCATATTTGTTGACACTGAAGGAGAAGCCCTTAAGGTTGGGGGAGGTGAATTTCAGCTGCAATTTAACACTCTTCTCCTCTCCCATCCCTTCTACTCTGATTTCCAACCACTGCCTTTAGTCTTCCTGGATGGGGCCAGTAGGGGACTGCCAGGCCCATTTCTGAATATGCTCTGACAGTCCCCAGTCAGACTCATGTCTCATCTGCTGGCTGTCGCTGGATCCATTGATCCACTGGGTTTAGAAGTTATATCTCACTATGGGAGAACTTGAGAGACAGATTTCTGGCCACACTTGTTGGAGTTGAATTTCTTTCAGGTCTCTATTAAAATGTCACCTTATCAGTTACTGCCTTATGCTTTCTCTGTCAAACTAATGGGGAATTTCTTCCAGAGACAGGAGGTATAGCAGGCGTGTTGACAGGCATATTATTTGGATCACGTGAGGATGGGATAGGCCTTTGGCTGGGTCTCTAAACCATATTGGATTCTTCCAATGGTTTGACCCACCCTATGGAGTCTCTGGAATTCCCTTTCTTTGGAAGCAGTAGGATATTAGTTACCTTCATCACTCAATCTTAGTCAGTGGAGCGAGTTCAGCTTGAAAATCAGGGCTCTGTTAACCAGGTGGACTTTGCAGAGCAAGGTGCAGGTGAGTGGGGGCAAGTTGTAGAGCTCGAGCTCCATTTCACATTTCAAAGTTGGTTGAGGACCAGAGACTCAGGGCTCATTTTCCTTCTGCTAAAGTTGAGATTGGTAGAGATTGGCTTAGGGCTGGATGAATCAAAGAGAGTGTGTGCCATGCTGAGACTGTTTGCCTTAGAAGCTGTCCCCACATCTGGCTCTGCTGAGTGGCATCCTTGGGAAGAGGTGCCATGTTTATTCTACTCATCATTGTTTTTTCATAGTAAACAGCACATACTTAGCACACAGGAAGCTTTCAGCTAATATCTAATGAAAGGGATGGATGGATAGATGGATGGGTGGTTGAAGACCTAAAGTTCTGGTTTCCAGGTGCTCTTAGATTTTACAAAGTAAGGCATCACATTAATCTGTAATCACTGGTCATTTCTACATGATATGGTGGAAAGGGTTTAGGATTCAGAGGTAGCAGACCACAACTTTAGTATACTTACTTTTCAAAAACATTGTGAAGATAAAGAAGCTCATGTAGTCAACACAATAAGAAGGGGAAAAGAACTTGACATACCCATAAGTGAGGCATATAGGACTCCAACTAGCCTTGATTAAAAAAAAAATCCATACCTAGGCATATAATAGTTAAGATTCCAGAAACTCAACAGAAGAACAAAATTCTACAAGCAGTTAAGAGAAAAGAAACAAATAATATACAAAGGAAAGCCCATCAGAATCAGAGCAGACTTCTGAACACAAACCCTCAAGTAAAGAAGAGCCTGGAGTGAAGTATTTCAAGCCCTAAAAGAAAACTTGTAAGAGTACTGTATTTCCTTTTGCTTTTTCTGTCAAAACCAGTGGGCAGAGTAATTTTCTGATTCTAGGCCTCTGTTTTGCTCAATGTAAAATAAGATACAATAGTCCTGGAAGTTAGCAAAGGAGGAAGCAGGCTTGAGGACCTAAGAGTTTTTGTAAAATTGGCCTGTAGGCATGCATTCATTAGTGATTGGTGTTTGTTGTTCCCTTTGCCTAAAATGCTCTTCTTCCAGATTTCTGCATGATTTGATTTCTCACTTTTTTAAAAGTTATTTTTATTTTTTAAAATTAATTTTATTGGTACATTTTAGGTATACAATACAATAACATTCATCATTGGAAATTTGCACCTTTACATAATCTCTCTTGGTTATTTTTTCCCCATTCCCCTGCCCTCCCTTCAACCCCTCCAGCCCTCCCTATTTACAAAGACTTTGCTTCCATTTTTTCATTTTCTCATATTAATTCCATTCCCTTCTTGCCTTTCCCCTACCCCTCCAACTTCCCCTTCCCCTTTGCCCCTTTTCTTCCTATTTCACATTATCTATTATACCTTTTAGTCCTTATTTACACTTTCAGTTTCTCACACTAGAGAAACTATTTGGTATTTGTACATGTATGTCCTATTTATTTCACTTAAGAGTATGGCCTCAATGTGCATCCATTTAGCTATAAATGTCTCTAATTTCTAATTTTTGATGGCTGAGTAGTACTCCATTTTATAAAAAAACAGCACATTTTCTTTATCCAGTCTCCAGTTGATGGGCAATTGGGCTACTTCCAAGTTTTAGCTATCACAAATTGTGCTGCTATGAACATGGATGCACGTATATCGCTGTGGTATGATACTTTTAATTCTTTTGGGAAGATCCCCAGCAGTGGAAGAGTGGGGTCAAATGGGACTTCCAGTCCTAGTTCTTTGAGGTATCTCCATACTGATTTCCACAGTGGTTGCACCAGTCTACACTCCCACCAGCAGTGGAGCAGGATTCCTCTTTCCCCACAGCCCCGCCAGCATTTGTTATTGGTTGATTTCATGATAGCAGCCATTCTTTCTGGAGTGAGGTGGAATCTCAGTGTTGCTTTCATTTGCATCTCTCGAATGACCAATGATGTTGAACATTTTTTCATATGTTTATTTGCTATTTCTACTTTTTTGTCTAAGATATATTTGTTCACTTCAGATACTCATTTTTGGATTGGGTCTTTAAATTTGGGAGGTCTGATTTTTTAAGTTCTTTATAGATTTTAGATAGTAGACTTTTGTCTGAGAAACAGCAGGTTAAAATTTTTTCCCACATTGTGGGTTGTCTCATCACACAGTTTGTGGTTTTTCTTGCTGTGCAGAAGCTTTTAATAAGAAGAGATCCCACTTGTTGATTGTGCTAGTTCATGGGCAACTGAGGTTTTGTTCATAAAATCTTTTCCTACACCAGTGTCTTCAAGAGTTCTACCTAATCTCTGTTCCAGCCAATTTAACATTTCTGTTTTAATATTTAGATCTTTCATCCATTTTGATTTTAGTTTAGTACATGGTGAGAGATATGGGTCTAGTTCTAATCTTTGGCAAGGTGAAACCCAATTTTTCCAGCACCATTTATTAAAGAGGCTGTCTTTCCTCCAGTGAGGGTGTTTGCCTCCTTTGTCAAAGTTGAGGTGACTGAGCGTGTCTGGAGTTGTTTTGGCATCTTCTAATCTGTTCCACTGGTCCTCAGGTCTATTTCTTTGCCAGTACCATGCTTTTTTGATCACAGTAGCTTTTTAGTGTAGTTTCAAGTTGAGGATTGTGATACCCCCTGCTATGTCTCTGTTGCCCAGAATTGCTTTTGCTATTCTGGGTCTCTTCTTGTTCCAAATGAATTTTTGGATTGCTTTCTCAAGGTTCATGAAGTATGCTGCTGGAATTTCAATTGGGATTGGATTGAATCAATATAGCAGTTTTGGAAGTATGGCCATTTTCACTATGTTGATTCTTCCTACCCAGGAACAAGGGATATCTTTCCATTTTCTGATATCGCCTTCAATCTCTCTCTTCAGAGTGCTATAGTTTTCAGAGAAGAGGTCTTTGATTTATTTTTTTTAGGTTGATTCCTAGGTATTTCAGTTTCTTGGATGTTATTTTGAAAAGAATCGTTTGCCTTATTTCTCAGTGAGTCTGTTGTTCATGTAGAGGAAAGCTATTGATTTTTGTGTGTTGACCTTGTAACCAGCTACTTTATTGAATTTGGTTATTAAGTCTAGAAGACTTTTGGTGGAGTTCTTGGAGTCTTCTATATAGAGTATCATGTCATCTACAAATAACAAGTTGACTTCTTCATTTCCTATCTTTATTCCTTTGATTTCTTTCTCTTGTCTAATTGCTGTGGCTAATGTTTCCAAAACTATATTGAACAGGAGTGGTGATAGTGGACATCCTTGTCTTGTCCCTGATTTTAGTGTGAAGGATTTCAGTTTTTTACCATTTAGTATGATATTGGCTGTTGGTTTTTCATAGGTGGCTTTTATCAGATTGAGGCAGAGACCATCTATTCCAATTTTTTGTAGGGTTTTTATCATAAATTCATGTTGGATTTTGTCAAATGCTTTTTCTGCACCTATTGAGATGATCATATGGTTTTTGTCCTTAGCTCTATTGATACAGTGTATTACATTGATTGATTTGCATATGTTGAACCATCCGTATATCCCTGGGATGAATCCCACTTGGTCAGTGTGTATGATCTTCTTGATGATCTTCTGCATTCTATTTGCCAGTATCTAATTAAGTATTTTTACATCTATGTTCATTAGTGAGATTGGCCAATTTTTCAGTTGGGTCTTTCTCTGCTTTGGGGATCAAGGTGATGCTTGCTTCCAGGAATGAATTTGGAACTATTGCTTCCCTTTCAATTTCACTGAAGAATTTAAACAGTAGTGGCAGTAGTTCCTCTCTAAATGTCTTGTAGAATTTGGCAGTGAAGCCATCAGGACCTGGGCTTTTCTTAGTTGGTAAGTTTTTGATTACATTTTCAATTTCCTTGATTGATATGGGGTTGTTTAGAATTTTTAGGTCTTCTTTGTATAACTTTGGTAATTCATACATATCTAGGAATCTGTCCATTTCTTCTGTGTTTTCCATCTTATTGGTGTATAGGTTCTGGAAGTAGGTATTGATGATCCTATGGATTTCTGCTGGTCTGTTGTAATTTCACCCTTTTCATTCCTAATTGCATGGATTTGGGCCTTTTCTTTCCTTTTCCTGTTAAGGTTGGCTAAGAGTTTGTCAATTTTGTTTATTCTTTCGAAGAACCAACTCTTGACTTCATTGATTTTTTTGTATCATTCTCTTAGTCTCCCTTGCATTGATTTCTATTCTGATCTTTATAATTTCCTCCCTTGTGTTAGCTTTGGGTTTGTCCTGTTGTTCTTTTACTAGATGCTTGAGGTTCAGCATCAGGTTGTTTAATTGGGCTTGCTCTGTTTTCCTAATATGAGTATTCACTGCTATGAATTTCCCTCATAAAACTGCTTTCATTGTGTCCCATAGATTCCGATATGTTGTATTGTCATTTTCATTTAATTGTAGGAACTGTCTGATTTCTTCTTTAATTTTCTCTGTGACCCATTGGTCATTCAGAAGTGTGTTGTTCAATTTCCATGTGTTCATGAACTTCTTGAGGTTTCTTTTACTATTGATCTCCAATTTCATTGCACTATGGTCTGATAATATACACGGCATAACTTCAATTCCTTTGCACTTACTTAAACATGTTCTATGAGCGAGTATGTGGTCTATTTTGGAAAATGACCAGTGTGCAGCTGAATAGAATGTGTATTCTGATTTTGTGGGGTGGAACACTCTGTAAACATCTGTAAACAAATGAACATTTGTTCAAGAGTTTGATTGAGTTTTACTATTTTGTTGCTTATTTTTTGTGTAGTTGATCTATCTATTTGTGACAGTGGGGTATTGAGGTACCCCACTACTCTTGTATTAGTGCTTACTTGATTTTTCATGTCCATTAGTATTTGTTTTATATAGTTGGGTGCACTAGTGTTTGGTGCATATATATTTATGATTGTCATCTCTTCCTCTTGGATTGTTCCCTTTACGAGGATGTAGTGTCCTTCTTTGTCTCTCTTAATCAGTGTTGGTTTGAAATCCACTTGATCTGCAAAGCGGATAGTTACTCCTGCTTTTTTCTGGGTTCCTGTCTCATGGAGTATTGTTTTCTGCCCTGTAACTTTCAGTCTATAAGTTTCTTTCTGTTTTTAAAAAAAATTCTTTTATTGGTACGTTTTAGATATACAACACATTTACATTTCTCATTGGGAACTTGTACCTTTACATGATGCATCTTGGTTCTTATTTTTTCCCCATTACTAACCCTCCCTTCACCCCCTCCACCCTTCCCTATTTGCAAAGACTTTGTTTCCATTTTTTCCATTTCTCATCATTTTTCCTTTCCCTTCTTTCCTTTCCCCTGCCCCTCCCATTACTCCTACCCCTTTGGACCTTTTCTTCCTATTTCGCATTATGAATTATTCATTCTAATCATTGGTGTATTTTAGGTATACAATATAATGACATTCATCATTGGAAATTTGCACCTTTACATAGTCTCTCTTGGTTCTTATTTTTCCCCATTCCCCTGCCCTCCCCTCAACCCCTCCATGCCTCCGTATTTACAAAGACTTTGTTTCCATTTTTCCATTTTCTCATATTAATTCCATTCCCTTCTTTCCTTTTCCCTACCCCTCCCACTTCCCCTTCCCCTTTGCCCCTTTTCTTCCTATTTCACATTATCTATTATACCTCTTAGTCCTTATTTACAGTTTCAGTTTCTCACTAGAGTATGAGTTTCTTTTTGCATTAAGTATGTTTCTTGTATGTAGCATATCGTTGGATCTTCCTTCTTGACCTATTCTACCAGTCTGTTTCTTTTGACTGGTGAATTGAGACTATTAACATTGATGATTGTAACTGACACATATTGACTTATCATTGTCATGACTTTTTCTTTTTGTTGGATTCTCCCCCTTTGTATTTAGTTTCTTGTTGTGCCTGATGGATTCATTCTGCTGGGCCTCCTGGGGTTGTCATCCTTGTTGTCTTTTCCTAGGATATTGTCAAATTTTTTTGAGTGCTGGTTTGGTATTCATGAAGTTCCTAAAGTGCTCTTTGTCAAGAAAGTATCTTATTTCTCCAACAATTTTGAAAGATTGTTTTGCAGAGTACATCAATATGGGTTGGAGGCTGTTTTCCTTTGGGGCTTGAAATAGGTCACTGCAAGCTCTTCTTGCCTTGAGGGTTTGCATTGAGAAGTCTGCTGTGATTTTGGTAGGCTTTCTTGTGTATGTGATTTATTTCTTTTCTCTAAATGCTTGTAGAATTTTGTTCTTCTGTTGAGTTTCTGGAATCTTAATAATTATATGCCTATGTGCAGATTTTTTTTGATCAAGCCTAGTTGGAGTCCTATATTCCTCACTTATCTGTATGTTAAGTTCTTTTCCCCTGCTGGGAAGTTTTCTGCCATCACTTCTGTGAACAGTTTTTAAAATGTCATCTGCACTTTCTCCTGCTTCTTCATTGTCTCTGATCAGTCTTATGTTATTCTTCTTTTGCAAAGTCTAGCTGCTGTTGGATTGATTTCTCATGATCCCTTACTGTTTTAAAGCAATTTTTCTTTTCCTGGTCACTAATTACAATCTTATCTTCTATATCTGAAATTCTGTTCTCACATTGGCTCATTCTGCTGCATAGACTTTCAATAGAGTTTAATTTCCTGGAAATCTGCTTGCATCTGTTTTATGAATTCCATTTTTTTCCTATGTTGCTATTCCATCATGTTCCTCAGCTCCTCTATTTTTTTAATCTTTGTCCTCTCCAGATTTAATAATCATGTCTTGCACTATGGGCACAATCTCTTCTGTTATCTGAGAAATTATTTCTGATTTCATTTTTTCCAGATCCTCTTTTGTTGCCAGTTCAGGGAGTCCAGGTGGATGAATATCAGATTGTTCCATCTGGTTTCCCTTTGATGTTGCTATAGGTGATCAGGAAGTCTGGTTTTGAGATTTGTTTATGTGTTTTCTCATTTCAGTGGGGGTGGGGTGAGGGAGGAGGGGTGTGTGTTGCTGGCACCCATGAGGCTCACCTCCTCGGTGCTGGGGTTGCTGGTATGGTGGCCCAGAAGGTTCATTTCCTCTGCGCTGGGGGGAGCTTTGCTCCTTGGTGCTTGGATTGGTTGATTTCTCACTTTTTAAGGTCTCTGATCTAATGCCACCTTGCCAGAGTAGTCTTCCATCCAAAATACCAACTTCCCCTTCCCATCACTCACCATCTTCATCTGCTTTATTGTTCCTTACAGTTCTTATCACCTCTGACATAATAATATATTTATTATAAATTTGTTATCTGTCTTCCCTTATCACATTTTGATTTTTATAGAACAGGAAATTTTCTTTATTGCTGTATCCATCCATAGCACTTAGAATGGTGCCTAACACATAGTAGATTGTCAGTATATATTTATTGAATGAATGGATGAAGGAAATGATACTTCCTGGTCACCTACCAGGAAGAGAATGGCTGGTCTTAAATAGTTCTTGGATCAAAGTATTCCATGATAAATGCATTGTAAAAGTGTGAACTTTCTCTCCTTAGTTTCCAACCTGAGGTGCCTAGAGTAGTGGTTCAGTTCATGGCCTTTGGAACCAGACAGATCTGGATTTGAGTCCTGGATTCACCCTTCAATGGCAGTGTGAACTTGGCATGGTTACCAAGCGCCTCTGAGCCTCAATGTTCTTGTCTGGAGATAAGTCTAATTGCTACTTCATGGGACTGTTGGGCGAGCTGAGATAATGTTTAGAAAGTGTTTTGGACAACTCTTGGCACAAACTATGTATAGGATAAATGGTGGATGATGCCGTCTTCATGGCCATAGCCATCTTTCTGCTCTGAGAAAGGGGCCTGGCAATCCCATAAAGTGTGAGGTGAACAAAGGGAGTATAGAATTTTATTTTGAAATGGCACCCCTCCCCCTTCCCACAACTCATCCTATTTAGGGAGAGGGGAGCCAAGTCCTGTTTTGCTGTTTTTACTCTTCTCACTCTTCTTGAAACTTGCACTTGGTTGCCATTTGCATAGTCACGTAGATAGAGAAGGACCACAAATTCCTCGCTGAGTTTATTCCCTCAAGCTTGGTGACTGGTGCAGAAGGTCCCCACATAGCATTTGGGTCATTATTACCTTGACAAGAAATTCAATTTCTCTTTAAATTAGAACCTGTTTCTATCCAAGGTCATCCCTTCAGAGCCCAAAGAGATGAGTTCCAAGCAGACAATCCCATCTCTTTTCTAGTTTTACCAGGGTATTGTAAGCAGGCACACCCACATTCTCTCCTCATCATTGAGAGCAGGTGTTAGGTGTGGGTTAAGGAGGCTGGCTGCTCTAGGCTCCCCAGTTGGCATGTGAGGGGACCTGTGACTTTTCTGGGATGTGTCAGCTTTACCCAATTCTGCTCTTTACCTGCCCAGGTGCCCTCTATTCATTTACATTGTATGGCTCTGTACACATGTATATTTAAGTGCATGTATGGAAACATATATGACAAGTACAAACTCTAGTCATACCCTACTTTTGGAGCACTGGAAACAGTGTGGGCTTTGGAATGATCTAGACTTCAGCTTTAAATTCTGGCGTTGTCACAGAGCAGATTTGTGACTTGCTTTCCCTAGAAGAATGATTAGTAAAAAGTCCTAGGTGGAAAGTCCAGTGTGGTCCCACCTCTGTGAACACCGTTATACACATCCAAAGGAGCTTCTCCCCTTATTCCTCCAGGCAGGGAAGAAGGGTTGGGGCTTAGGCAAAGACTGGGTTCCTGGGAAAGGAAAGGGAAGGGAAAGGAAAAGATAAGGGAAGGGGCCATGTGCTTTGGAGAAGGAAAGGCCTTACTAGGAGGGGAGAGTGTTGTGCAGATGAGAGCAGTGGAGGGTGCTCTCAGAGCACTGTGTGAGGCCCGGCTCTGGGCCCCAGCCATGTCCAAGAGCACCAAGTATTGCCCAGGCCTTCACAGTGTGTAGAGCTTGGGCTAAAACACTGGCTTTGGCTCAGTGTGTAAGTAGGGAGTGCTGAGCAGGAGCAAGTGGGATGAAGGGCCAAGAAGGGGTCCATCTCTGGGTGTACTGCAGAATCAAAGACCTTTATTGACAAGGGGATACCAGATAGTGGGCACTCAAAGTCAGCCTCAAGACAAACTCCCGACATTGGGAAGAGGAGAACCTTTGTTTCTATCTGAAGTATATCTAAAAGCAAGAAACAAAAGTGATTAGTGATTACTCATAGAGTGGCTCTGATTGGTCCACGTATCAGACAGTGTGAGGCAGAGCAGTGATCTGGCAAGTTCCGATGATGAGAAAACTTGAAATGATCTTGAAGTTCACCTGGAATATTCATGTACAGCAACTGTCATTAATGATGAGTTTCACTCTAAGCAAATATTTTGTCTTGTCTTTCTACATCACTGATAAAGTAAAGCCATCATGATTAATAAAATACAAAAATAAAGTTTTCATGTTTATTATATCCTCTAAGTTTCTCTTTGGACCTCCCTCCCACCTCTTTTTCTGTTTTTCTTCTTTTGGTACCAGGGACTCAGGACCTTGTGCTTGCAAGGCAGGTGGCCAAGCTGCGGAACCACTGAGCTAAATCCCCAGCCCTCTCCCCTCTTTCTCTCTCCCTTTCTCTCTTTTCTTTCTTTCTTTCTTTCTTTCTTTCTTTCTTTCTTTCTTTCTTTCTTTCTTTCTTTCTTTCTTCCTTCCTTCCTTCCCTCCTTCCTTCCTTCATTCCTCCTTTCCTCTCTCCCTCCTTTCCTCTTTCCCTTTCTCTCTCTCACTCTTTCTTTCTTGGGCTAGGGATTGAACTCAGCTTGTACTAGCTAGCTGACTATTATACCACTGAACCATGCCTCCAGCCCTCCTTTAAAATTTTCTACACATTCTGTACATAATATATCCAGAATTTTTAGTGGTGTGGGGTTTTCTTATTGTTGAGATGCAGCACCTCCCGCCCCAAAGCACTTACTATGGATCATGGAAACAGATCAGAATGGTTCTTTCCTTTCCTTCTTTTAGCTGTATCTGTAATTAAAAAAAGAGGTGGTCTTGCCAAGGTTTGGATGTTGTCTGAGAAATGTTAGTCATCTCAATAATGAGGCCATTTACAAAAAACATACACTGGAGGAAAGACAGCCTTTTAAACAAATGGTGTTGGGAAAGCTGGCTACCCGCATGCAGAAGATGGAATCTAGACCCACATCTTTCACAATGTACTAAACTAAAATAAAAATGGATCAAAGAACTAAATGTTAAACTAGAAACACTTAATCTGATGGAAGACAAACTAGGTAAAATTCTTGAAGTCATAGATATAAGCAAGGACCTTTTTTTTTTTGAGAAAGGGATTCACTATGTAGCCCAGGCTGGCCTTGTACTTGTGGTGATCCTCCTAACTCAGCCTCCTGAGTGCTGGGATCACAGGTGTGCCTTTCCACACCTGTTTGGCAAGGACTTTCTGATCAGAACTCCAGTTGCACAGGAAATAGTGCCAAGAATCAACAAATGGGTTCATAGCAAATTTTAAAACTCCTGCACAGCACAAGAAACCCCCAAGAGAGTGATGAGACAACTTAGAGAATGGGAAAAAAATTTTGCCAGCTATACTTCAGATAGAGGACTCATATCTAGAATATATGAAAAACTCAAAAAAAATTAGACCCCTGATTAGGATAAAAGACCCAATCAAAAAAATGAGCAAGTGAAATGAATAGACACTTCTCAGATGGAGTACAGATAGCCACGGAATGCATGAAGAAATGCTCAGCATCGCTGGTCATTAAAGAAATGCAAATTGAATCAACACTGAGATTCTATCTTACTCCAGAAAGAATGGCTATCTTCAAGAAGTCAAATAATTATAAATGCTGGAGAGACTGCAGGGGGAAAGGAACTCTTCTACATTGTTGGTGGGAATTTAAACTAGTATGACCGTTATGGAAATCAATAAAGAGATTCCTCAAAACACTGAAACTAGAAATTGCATATGATCCAGCCATTCCCCTTTTAAGTATCTTCCCAAAAGTTAAAGACATCATATTATAGTATATATGCATACCCATGTTTATAGGAGCACAATTTATAATAGCTAAATCTTGAAGTGGGCTATATGTCCATCAACAGATGAATAGATAAAGAAAATTTGGTATTTATACACAATGGAGGATCATCACTCTGCCATGAAGATGACTCGAGTCATCTGTAGGAAAAGGGATGTACCTTGAGACCCTAATATTAAGTGAAATAAACCAGATGCACAAACTTATATATCACATGTTTCTCTTATATGGGAAACCCAGAGTAAAAATAAACAGCAAAATAAAAGATAGATAATAGGAAGTAGGGAGATAGATCATCCTCAAAGAAGAAGGGAATCAATAGATGGAGGGAATGGAGAGGGGCAAAAAAGGAATTGGGATGTGTTTTGTACCTGTGCCAACTTCCCACAAGGGTGCAAGCATTATGTACTATACACATGTACTCCTAAACTAAACTAAACTAAAAACATGAACAAGGAAAAAATGAGGCCTGTACTTGCCTGCTAATAACCAACATATAAATTATATATAATTAATTAAATTATTAAAAAACTTTTAGTTCTGTTCTCCTGAACCTCTTTTAGTAGATAGGGTATATTCTAGAACCTAATGAAATAGAACTTTTAAAGACTATTTCATTAATTGCATGTTAAAAATAGTCCATCCCTCAGGTTTTTAAGAGATCAGACTGAGATTCCTTCAATTAGGGAATAAAGGGAAAGTTTTATTGGCACTCAGAAAGTGCAGGGCCCAGAGTGGAGGAGGCTGCGGCTGGGAGCTGATGGAAGGTAAGTGGGGGAACCGAACCGGCATAGGGAGGGGTGAGGGGCTGAGCAGAGGAGGAGCAAGGAGGAGAGGGGCCAGCTGGGCGGCGGTGGCAGTGGTGCCCAGTCGGTCCTGGAGGAAGGGCTGTTGGCTCACTCCACTCCTGCTTTTGTTAATCCAATTAGAGAGTTGAAAATCAGACCCCATGTGGAGCTTTGAATTTTTCATTACCACATTGGAGGGGTTTGAGGTGGAGGGTGAGGGAAGTCACTGGGGAGGCACCAAGAGGCATGAGAGAGACAGGAAGGCCCCAGGCTTCCTCGGGACGCACTGCCTGTGCCTTCTGGGGCTCACCAGAAGCTCCTTGGTGCATCTTCTGCCCTGTTTTATTTCCTTTAGTCTCTGATGCTCCACTCTGTGGGGAGGGTAATTGGCGGGGAGGGTCCAAAGGAGTGATTCATGGAAGGCCCCTGATGTGGCCCCGGGAAGGCCAGCTCTGTCGTGTCCCTTAAGCCTTGCCAGCATGAGGACAGTGGACTCCAAAGTTGTAGGGGAAAAGAGAGACATCTGTGCCCAGTACCACATGTCCAACACACATTTGCTTCAAAACCTGGGGCGAGAAAAACAGCTGAGGAATCAGAGCAGACAGACATATTCCCTCTGATTCCAAGACCGTGGGCCACCTGGCAGGGAAGAGATATGCTCGGGTGGGAAGGACACCCTCGGCCCAGTGCTCCTTGTCTCTACCCCTTTCCAGCCTCCATTCTTATTCTTCCAAAACCTGTCACTGGAGCCGTGTGTGGTAGCACACACCTGTAATTAGCACTCTGGGAGGCTGAGAAGTTTGAGCCTCGCCTGGACAATTTAGTAAAAAAAAAAAAAATCTGGTGATGTAGCTTAATGCAAATACCCTGGGTTCAATCCCCAGCATCCACAAAAACAAACAACCCCTGTCATTAGTACCTGGCACTGGGCTAGCTCCTGAGTCTCCGGTGCTGAGCAGGACAGCTGTCATTCTGGTGTGGGTGAGAGTGAACGGAGGAGAGGAACAGAAAAACCACCCCCTTCGGGTTGCCCTCGGGAGGCAAAGGCTGTAACCCACTGGCACTGCCTTTGCCTGGCACCCTTGGCTCATGCCTCCCAATGGGAGAGCTAATCAGATGCAAGCTGGGCTCTGACACAGCTCCCAGCTAACAGGTGGGGCTGGGTGAAAATCCAGATGTGTCCCTCTCCGTCATCCCTCCCCTGCACTTCCTCTCAGAGTAAGTTTGTTATGTGGTCAATAAATTTGTTTAGATTAAAAAAAAAGTTGAAGGGAAAGTCTCACTGCATCAAATGCCGTGTGCTGCTTTCTTTGACCTCCTCCCAGCTGACTGTGGGATGGACAAGGAGCTCCGCTCTGAGGGCTGGCGGTCAGGGTCTTGAGGGTGGCTCTTTGCAACTCGACTGTGCCCCTGGCTCCCTGGCTGCTGGTCCTGGAAGGGCCTCCCCCATCCGCCTGGGGTTTAATCTCAGCCAGGCCTCCTAGCCAAGTGAGTGGGGCTGCTGTGAGCCGGGCAGCTGGTGTGTGGTCCCTACACTGATGCCTCTGCAGCTGGAAACAGTGAGGAGGGAAGGGGGTTCCTTGAGCATAAAACCCTGGCACTTCTCAAAACAAAACGGATGACTGCGGCTTTTAATCAGTGCAGGGCTGAGGCCTGAGAAATGTGTTTGGTTTTACATAGACCAAGCCCTTTCCAGGTCTCTGCTTTCAGGGGAGTAGGGACTGCCCTTTACACAAATGATCACAGGGCCTTGGCTGAAGTGCAGGGGCCTTGGCAGGAACCTTGATTGGGTGGACCAGACCCTGTGGATGCAGGGTGGTGACCAGGCCTTTAATGACCAGACTCCTCTGCAGGGGGATTGGGATCAGTTACCACCCCCTTTTCTCACAGAAGCCAGAAGAACCATAGCTTGATGGACTGTGGCCTACCAGGCCCTGCATCTTCACAGGTAAGTACTTTCAAAAGCAGAGCTGCACACTTAAGTTTTGAAAGTTAATTTCTATGTTAAGACTTCCTGAGGAAACTGGGTTTATAGGGGCTCAATTGTGAAAGAATATGTTTGTAAAGCCAAGAATCCTATCCCACTCCCAGCTCCTAACCACTGCCCTGTCCCAATTATTCTACAACCTGCAGACATCCTACAGTAACTTAGTAAAAAGCACCAAAGGTCCAGCCATGCCTCTTTCCCTAGGATGGCCAGACTTAGAGAGTAAAAACACAAGATGCCCAGTTGAACTTGAATTTCAGATAAACAACGAATACATTTTCAGTCCCATGCAATACAACAGGGTTATGCAATATTGGTGACACATTTGTACTAAAACCTGTTTTGCTACTTATCTGACATTCAATTTAACAGACATGTGATATCGGCTCTGACAACTCTGCCTGTCTCACTGGCCTCCCACGGCAGATCTTTTCCCTCCTGTCCTTTTCAGGTCCTCTTTTGTTTGGCCTTGAAGTTTTTTTGAATTTGTGTCTCCCTGGGGTCCTGGATTCTCTCTACATTTCTGTCTAGTTATAATCCCTCCTCATCAGGCTGGGGTTTCTCATTTCTCCTTGTTCTGTCCTCTTGTAGGCCCTGGGCTGGTCAGAATTCAGCCACTGGGTCTGAGGACTGAAGGCAATGAAGGTGATATCTACAATTTAGTAACCCAAACCAATAGGGACTGTTAGTTGCTTTACCAATGTTAATCCATTTAACCTTCCAACAAAACTATAGAGAAGTCACTTTTTATTGGGGTAAAACATATACAACTGTAAAATGTAACCATTTGAAAGTATATAGTTCAATGGCATTAAGTAAATTCACATTTTTGTGCAACTGTCACCACTTTCCATCTCCAGAACTTCCTTCCATTCTACTTTCTGTGTCTGTGAATCTGACTACTCTAGGTACCTGATAGAAGTGCAACACAACATTTAACCCGTTGAGACTGGTTTACTTCATTTGGCTCATGTCTTCAAGGTTTGTCTATGTTGTAGCAAATGTGAGAATCTCCTTTCTTTTCAGGCTGTATAATAGTCATTGTATGCATATACTATATTTTGTGTATCCATTCATTTTTCAGTAGACTTTTTGGTCGTTTCCATAATTTAGCTAGCGTGAATACGGTTGCTATAAACATGAGTATTTAAATATCTGCTTGAGTTCCTGCTTTCAGTTCGTTTGGGTATGTACCCAGAAGTGGGATTGCTGGGTCATATGGTAATTCTGTGTTTAATTTTTTGAGGAACTGCCGTACTGTTTTCCATAGCAGTTGTATCATTTTACATCCCAACCAGCAACGCACAAGGGTTCCAATTTCTCCACATCCTTGCCAATACTTTTTTGTTTTTGTTTTGTTTTGTCTTTAGATAATAGGCATCCCACTAGGTATGAACAAGAAGAGTACTTTTAATTACTATTTCCAAAGGAGAAAACTGAGGCTCAGAGAGGAGGAATGTCTTGACCATGGTCAGCCAGCACGTCACAGAGATGGAATTGGAATCAAAGTCTCTCTAATTCCCCAACTGGGACTCCTAACTATTATGTTGTATTTCCTGCCTCTAATACAAGCATCCAAATGCAAATTTTTCTGTCTTTGGACAGATGTCTAATTGTGCAAGACATCTGGTAAAGGTACAAATGTAGGAACAAATATGTCTGAGGAGTTTTACATGTTCTGATTGAAACTATGCCTCTCACATGGGAAAACAGCAATAACAAATAATTTCCCCTTAATTTGCATTTCATTCTAGTTAATTTTAAAATAGCCTGTTCAATGTGGCCACTCTTTTTTTTTTTTTTTGGTACGGGGGATCGAACTCGGGTCCTTGTGGTTGTGCAGCAGGCAGCAAAACCACTGAGCTAAATCCCTGGCCCCAATGTGGCCACCTTGATGTCATTTGGTCATTTTTAATGGCCTAGCAAGTGTTATTGAATAGGCTTTGACCTTGCTGGGGTTGGGGAGGGATGTCAGAGAACATAGAAAATAGAAGGTAGGGCTCCAACCTCAAAATGTTTGTAGCCAAATTGGCCAGGGAGACGTGGCCATCTGAGAGGCATTATCCTGCAGCACAAACACTTGGGCCTACAGGAAGCACTGGGCTGCTGGGAGGATGGAATTCACAAGGGCTTCACTGAGGGTCACACAGAAGCAGTTCAGTGTACTTGTGGCCAGTAGGGTGTGTTTCTGGCTGAGGGCAAGGCTGACTCCTTGGCTGGTGCACATCCTGGCCTGGTTTCATGAAGCCCAGCCTAGAGAAGGAGGCTGTGGTTGGTGGTGTCCTACTTCCCGGGCTCTGGTTCCTTCCTGAGTGCCACTCTGTCCAGAGGACGTGGACCTCAGCTTGCACCATTGACTTTGAACCAAGCTCCCAGAGAAGCTGCCTGGCCCAGGTCTCTGATGCCAGCTGAGCCTTAGACTCAATCCGAGGAAAAGCCGTACCTGGTTGTCTAGTTCTTCCAGCTCAGGTTAGTAATGAAGAATATGTGCTTGGTGCCAGATATGCTGAAGTTAGAAAACAACTCTACCACTGAGACCTGTGTAACCACAGGAAAGCATTTCAGCCTCTCTGGGCTCCAGTCTTCTCCTCTGAAATATAGGAATAATAAAAGGGATAATATGGTTGTTGTGAAGATGAAATAAGAGATTTATAAAGTGCTCTGAATGTTGTAAATGCTCAATAAATAGTAGTTGTTAAATACATGAATATATAAAACTTATAGGGAAACACACTAGATTTATATTTCCCCTTGTGTTGAAACATTTTATCAGTTTGGGTACATCATCATGATCAGCCTCTGTAGGAGGTCAGTTGCCTTGCTGAAGAGGCGAGAAGATGGTCCAGGTAGGGATGGAGGCTGAATTCTGCAAGGTGCATTCTGCACACAGAGTAGGTACTCAGCAGCTGCTGGACAAATCAGTGTCTCTGCTGGAAGGAGGGGTTCTTGATGGGGAGCTGTGAGAATGAAGGATGTGGAATTTAATGTGTCAGTGTGCAGTGGGAGGGCAGAGGAGACTGGATTTGACCTTTCTTATATTTTAAATAACACTTCTTTCAGCACAAATATAATGTATGGGGTATGATAGAAAAACGCAGGCAATGTTTAAATTTTAAAAAATTTATTACAGTAAAAGACACATTGCCATTAAGCCCCCTCAAAATCCTCCTCCTCATTCCAAACACACGCCATCATTCTTGCCACTTTCTGAAGCAGCTCTGGAGTCCTCTTTCCTGAGTGTCTTTAGTTGCACTGTCATGGCTTGCTCAGTGTCCTGAATCCATTCAAAACATTTATCTTTTATGGTCATTTTGACTTTGGGGAAGAGCTGGAAGTCTTGCCATATTTGGTGAATAAGGTGGATGAGGACACACTGCCATGTTTTTATAAGCCTGCCTTTCTATTGGATGTCACTCAGTAGTTGCATTCACTGCATTTTTTAATCATAGCTTGTAAAGGCGTTCATGAAAGGGAACTTCCAGAACTGCTCCAGAAAGAGGCAAGAATGATGAGATAACTGTGTATGAAGTGAGGAAAAGTATTTATAGGGGAATTATGGCAACCTATCTTTTATTGTAATACATTTAAAAATAATACAAACATTCACTGAATATTTTGATCCTATGTCTTGTCTTTATTGGAGAAAAAAATTAAAAAATAGAGTAAAATAGAGATTTTTGAACTGGAGAATGGTGTGGCAGAGGTTGGGTATGGAACCTTTCTTTAAGGAACACTTTGGAACTTGGGAAAAGTGTGTGGCAGAGTGGAGACCGAAAACGTGCCTGTGAATCATGAATACTGTGTGTGAACCATGAATCCAAGCAAAAGTGGCAGGATTTGGAAGAGCTTTTTTTTTTTTTTTTTTTTTCCCTATTAGCACATGTTTGCAGTACATGATGATGACGTTCACTGGGGAGAGCTTCTGAGCCTCAGGACCATGTATCTGGAGGCGCTGTGAGTAGGGGTCTGGGAGGGGGAGAGGTGAAACTCTGGGGGAGGTGGGGGGATCCTCTGTGGTTTATATGCAAGCCAGTGTGGAAGACAGTCATATAAAAAGGGACTGGGACTGAAGAGTGGGCGAGGCATGCGGGCTTTAGGCATGAGTTTGAGAATCACCAAAGCACAAGTTGTCACTGGGGCTGTGACAGTAAACAAGGCCTACCCCTGTAGGTGTAGATGAATAGAAGGGCTGCAGTTAGTGACACTCTGGAGAAAGGAGAAAGAGCAGGGGGCAGTCATAAGGGGGATTTGGGGGCTATAGGAGGCTTAATCATTCACCCGCCAGGATACCCACATCCTAATCCCTGAAATCTGTGATTATGTTACCTCACATGGCAAAGGGAACTCTGCGGGTGTGACTAAAAACTCCTGAGATGAGGAGGTGATCTTGGGAGTATGAATAGTGCATTAGTCCAGGTTGTCCAGAGCTGGAAGCCCAGGGAGGTGATGCTTGACCTGCACTTGAGTCTACAGGCCTGAGAACCAGCAGAGCCAATCAATGGCTCAGTTCCACTCCAACGCTGCAGACCTGAGGCTCAGGAAGAGCTGCTGCTTCAGGTCCTATCTGAAAGCTGGTGACCCAATTTGGCAGAAGTCACCTCACTCGCTCAGAGAAAGACCAATCTTTCTGTTCTATGCGGGCCTTCCCCTGTTTGGCTGAGGCCCACCCACATAGGGAAGGTAATCTGCTATACTCAGTCTACTGATACAAACATTAACCTCCTTCAAAATACTATCACTGACACACCCAGAATGTTGGGCCAAATATCTGTTCCCCATGGCCCAGTCCAGCTGACACATAAAACCATCACAGATGGCGTGCTTGAGGCTGTGATACCCCAGCCCTCACCTGGTGGAGAAAGATACAAGACCCTAGGTCAGTCCTCTCCCTGCCCTTTCCCACAATGTACCCTGGGATTCCTTGACATCGATAGCCTCCCCAACAGCAGAGTGACCTCTGGCTCATGGTTCTCCATGGCTGATAGTGACCAGCTGTCAGGGTGACCAGTACCCACCTTAGTGAAAAGGGTAAGCTGCACGTGCCCTCATCAAGTCTGCAGAATGCTTCCTTGTGAGGCTGGAAGGTCAGGGGCTGCTGCCCTCAGACTGCAGGGCACCAAAGTACTCTTGCATGGGTGGGGTAGATGACTGGAAGGCATGGCAGTGGGTGAGTCTCTTTGGCAGTTGGAGGGAGGGGACAGAGCAGCTGAAGGAATCCTCCGGGGTGGACAGCAAGCTTGGAGGCTGAATGAATCTTCTCATCTTGCTGCTGCTGCAGGTACTGAAGTGCCTCAGTGAACAATGCCTCCCTACCATGCCCAGCCACACAGTGAGTGGTCCTGGCTCCCCAAATTGCAGCTATCCACATTTGCCCTTGTTCACTCACATGGCCACTCCCAGAGCCAGACAGCTCCAGGAGGAGCAGGTCAGAACGGCCCCAGCCTTGCCACTGCCCAGACACAGACCAGAGTCCCCTTTCCTTCCAGTGACCATGTTCATCGAAAGAACATAGGCAGTTTTAAAAAGCTGCTCAAAACACAAGAAAAAGTCTCTTGGGCCCTTCTTCTAGGACACTGATGCCCACCTCTTCCAAAACAAGATCTGCTTGGAAATGATTTTCTGCTCCTGCGTACACGCTAAAGTAGCTGGCAAATTGTCTTCCTAAAGATTCCCAACACAAGTTTAACCCTGAAGAGCATTTTCTTATGGCCCATGATTTCATTCTTATCCCAGCAACTTGTGACGACATCATCCCCTTTGATAGAGGTGGCAGTGATGTCAGAGGCCTGGATTGGGAACCAAGCCCTCCATTTCCAAGCCCAGGGCTAGTTTACTGCACAGGGTGTTTCTTAACTCAGACTAGACTCTCTGTCCTTTACTCCTGGGGCCTTCCCAACTTTTCATCAAACGGATAAACACTTCTTTTTTTTGGTACGGGGGATCGAACTCAGGACCTTGTGCTTTCGAGGCAGGCAGCAGAACCACTGAGCTAAATCTCTGGTTGGTTTGGTTTTTTTTTTTTTTTTTTTTTTTAGGTAAACGCTTCTGATGGGTTTACACAGATTCTTATTCTAATGATCTCTGAAAGCATTATTTCTCCTAAACTGCAGTCTACCATCCTTACCTACCACCCTTGCTCTATGGATGGCTTGCATAAGTCCACTTTTCTCTGTTCTGGGTCGATGGGGTCTACAATGAGGCCTCCAGGTAGAGCCAGAGCAGCCCTACCAGTTATATGGACCTGTATCACTTACTTTATCATGGTGTGGGGATTCACACACATCTCCCAGAAGTGGATTCTAAGGAATCTCCACGAAAGTAGTATCCTTGGAGATTATCCAAAGAAGCACAGTAAGAGAGTGGGGAAGTGCAACAGGGAAGAGGGGGAAAACCAATTACTGGTCTTTTCATGAGACAGCTACAACTATGGACAACTTGGGCTCAATCCTGATGGGGGCCCACTGAAAAAAATGTGTAGAACACCACACAGAATTGCCTTGTTGATCAGTGAAGAAGTGGGGGGATTTGTCCATTAATTCTGTTTCCTCATCATTTGAGGGTGCTCCTAGGAACCTTTCAGAAACTTTTGGCCAGTTCTATGCACAGGATGAACATGTACCTGTGGGCAGAGGAAGACTGCAGGCAGAGAGAGGAAGGTTATGTGAGGTTAGGAAACTGCTGGAGAACTCAGGGCTGAGGGGAAATATAAGGCATAAACACTGTCTCCTTCAGTCATGTGGGGGCTCCCCTTTCCCAAGTCCTTCAATTGGTTGTGATAATACTATTAGGGCCCATTGGACCCAATTTGAGTTGATTTAAAAAAAAAACACTTTTAACTTTTGTAAGGATCAATACTGTTTGACAATTATTCTTTCTTAGACACCTTTTAATGTATACCAAAAGAATTTATTTATTTTTAATGAATAGAATAAGACTCTTGTAATTATGATATTGGACCCTTTTATAAGATACATTATGAGATCTTATTTTTTCCTATGTGGGAAAATATTTCCTGTTTTGGTCATTTAGGAATCATTTCATCATCAGTCGTCGATTATTCCCAACAAAGCTGAAAAATACTAAAATGAGAAAATGAAAATAATGGACTCACTTATGATGGAATAGTGTAATAAATCATCATCTTTGAGTTTTCCTGCTGCATTGCCTGAAGTTTTACATTATCTTTAAGAGCATATAAAATAAGACTGGGATGATTTTAGATTTCATTGAACAGAGTTGAGAAATCTGGATTTCTTATTCTCTGCCTGTTATAGCAAAAAGAAAAAAATTGATAGAGGAAAGGAATTACAAATTGTTAGGTAAACTTGAAGATGAGTTCCATGAGACAATAGCGTCTAGACAAAAGATGATGACATACATATTACCTTTGAGTTCTCCTATAATAATATCCTAGATGATTTTCCTCAGCCAAGAATTAACGAATAAAAAATATGTTTTTTTTTTTGTATCAGGGATCGAACTCAGGACCTCACACTTGCCAAGCAGGTGTTGTGCTAAAAAAGATATGTTTTTAAGAAGAGGAAACATAGCATTTTCATCCAGTTAGTCACCCAACAAGATGAATTTAGTTACAGAATGTTTTAGGACAAAAGTCTAGACCACTTTATTTTGTTAAAAAGACATATGACAATATTTTTTTTAGATCTTTGTGTGAAATTTACTTGACATCATTTGTGAATAGAAAAATCCTGTAGGTAGCTGTTTATAAAGAGAAAGTGGATGATACAGAAAATAAGATATTAATTGAAGATTTAAAATCATATGTCTTTTTTATACAAAAGAGAGAAGTTTCTAGATTTTTTTGTCACTCTATTTTTGTCATGTAGATTTAAAATTTAAAGTGTGGTCTTGATAAGATTAACTTCTGTGGGTAAGCTTCCTTTGCATAATAGAACCAATAATAACTTCTGTGACCTTTAATCATGACTGTCAACTTGGCTGGATTAAGAAATGCTTAGTAGATTAGAAAATATACTTCTGGGTGTGTCTGCGGGAGGGTATTTTCCGAGATGACTGGCATGTAGGCCAGCAAACTGAAGAGGGAAGACCCATCCTGACTGTGGGTGGTGTAATCCTATAGGCTTGTGGCCCAGACAGAATGAAAAGGGGAAGGAGAAAGTTGGCTTGCATTTAGAAAGCTCCGTTCTGTTCAAATGAGTAGTATGTTTTTTGCTACTGCCATCGCCTGTAGACATCAGACTGCATCTTCTTCAGCATTTCACTGGGGATTCCTACTAGTGATTTTCCAGGGAGCTTCTAGGCCTTCAGTTTTAGACTGGCACTGCATCCTTGATCCCTCTTGTTCTGTAGCTTCCAGCTTAGTGCACTGAGTAGCTATGGGAACTTCTGGCTCTCCAATGTGCACATCGTCATTGTAGACCATCCTGTCTCTGATCCTGAGGGCCTATTTAATGATTTCCTTGAATAATTGTATATATATATATTTTTCTCTCTCTCTCTCCTGATTGTTTCTCTAGAGAACCCTACCTTAGCCACATGCTAAGGTTATAACACGAATCTAGAAAGAACGCAGTATTCTTGGTGTCTGTTACAGCTGTGTCTAGATGTCTCTCCCCAGAGCCTCATGCAGTCATAAGTGGGGCTTTTTCAGAGGTGGACAGATCTAGAGTGTGTGATGCTGGGATTAAAGGTGTGTAATTATTAAATTAGTCCACTGATTGGTTTGGCATAGTTCTGAGTGTGGAAAATGGGAAGGCCCATGCTGGGTGTGAATGTTATCCACCTTAAGGGCATGTAGCCCAGAGAGACTATAAGAGATAGAAAGAGGGCTGTTGCCTGTCCCTTGCTGCTTGCTGCTTGCTACTTCACTGTTGGCTGCCTTCTGCCTGCCCTGCTTTGTCATGTGCTGTTTCTCCTCTGTGATGTCCCTCTGCCATGCCGCTCTCCCTTGGACTGAGACCTCTACAGACAGAGCTGAAATAAACCTTTCTTCCTTTAACTTTCAGTGCCAGGTATTTTGTCTCAGTAACAAAAAACGTAATTAAGACAGTGTCCCAAGCTCCCACACTCAGTAGTATATTTGGCAAGAGTCTTGGACCTTAAACACAGCTGTTGTAATAAGTGACCCAAGCACAAATCAAGGTATGTTTACACTGTAGAGCACTTTGCTCCAGAGCCTTTTTCAGGATCTCCCACCTTCATAAGACTGTACTGCCCTTTAGGTCTGTAGTGAGTCCTCACTCTCTCAGTTGCCAAACACAGTACAGGCTGCACTCTTAAATGTGGTCTTTGGGTATCTAATTAAGGCTCTCTGCCTTAATTAGTTTGCAGCCTCTCAGAGGGCTGGGTGTGGGTCCAAAGGTCCCTCATAACAGTGAACATTGTCCTAGGTACTGAAGGATGTGCATTAAGGTGCTTGTTGAAATGAACAGAAAGGTATTATTCTGAATACAAGACAAGGTAGGACTCCTCCGAATTATACAGGAACACAGATATATTTATGAAACTGGTGTTCTTCACGCATACTAAATATTTGAGGTTCTACTCAAATATCTCCTCACAAATAGAAGTCCCAGAGGACGAGGCATATGGCTGAAACTGAACAGATCAGTTGCCAGGAGAGCTAGATTTATTTTTGGATGACAAACTTGGCCTCTGGGGAAAGAAAGAGCTTGTCAATTTTACTTTTTTTGCTTGGATCAGAAGGCTGAGTCTGGCAGAGAGATGCTGTTTGGGACTAGAAGTTCTCTGGAATGTCTAACCTTCTCTGGGCTTGGGAGGAGCTGGAAGAAGAAAATGCATCGTTTGAATGATAGCCATGGTTACAACAGGCTCTGCATGCCAACCACAGGGAAAGAAAATACTTGCTTAACAAAATGACTGGAAAGCAGTTACTCATATTTTAAAGCAGTTGCTCCTATTTTAAACTAGGCTATGGTTGAAATCCAGAATAATGTCGACTTTTGGACCAATGACCACTTGGACATAAGTTTTCTGGCTGGAAAGCGACTTTTGGTGTTAAGGATGGAAAGGACTATTGTAATGCATTTTCCCTGGGTGATTTTTACTGCCAGATATGGTGGGGGAACTTAAGCATATTTACTTAGGCCAATGGATTTCTCAATAGAACAGAAAGAAGTTAACCAGTTTGATGGATACATGTGGCCAGGTGGTAGAGTGAGGAGAAATCTGCCAGGCTGTTGAGCCTGATGGTGATGTTTCTATCCTGTCAGGGCCTTGGGAGGTGAGCTCTTAGGGTACATGACAACTGCTGTAAGTGCTGCAGAAGGTACAGCACTGAACCAGCATCACAAATTCCCAGGATGGTGGATCAAAAGGGCCATTTCCAGGTAGACCTGACCCTTGCTGTGTGCACCCTCTTCCTTGAAGCTCAGTAAAGCCCACGAGTCTGTTACCTTTCAGGCTACCAAAGAAAGCCCCGAGGAACCCATGGACGACATCTAATCCTATGGCACGTGAGATTGCAGTCCTCACACGACAGAGGGAGAGTTAGACTTCAAAACTCTGGCCTGGAAATGCAGCTCTACCACTCATCAGCCAAATGAGGCCAGACAAGTCACAGTCTTACGCAATGCCGTATCTCTAAACAGGAATGTCTGCCCTACTTTACAAGATTATTGGGAGGATAAATGAGATGAGGCATTGGTGTATTCTCTTCAAAAGCCAGAGGGCGATATTTCTAACTTGACCATTCTAAAGGCTTTACATACTCCATCTCCTTTAATCCTGGCAACAATTTATGGGAGGGATACAATTTTTACCCCCATTTTACAGAAGGAAAAACTGGACCTCAGTACCAAGTAAATTCTTGTTCAAGGTTGGACCACTAGGTGGCAGACCCAACTGCCGAGACCCATAGAGTCCACCTGACCACTGCACTAATTTCCAGTAGGGAAAGATGACAGTTCTTTTGGAGGTGTTCTAAATGTTTGTTGGGAGAACTACAAGTACTTAGCTCTTGTTCCAGCACCCAGTCTAGGCTCTTTTGTGCAAGGACAGTGGGAAGGGCAGAGCCTTTAAGCAGGGAGTAGCGCATTCAGCCAGGCTTACTGCTTAGAAGGCAATTGGCTGCAGCATGGAGGTTGATTGGGGCAGTATGCGGGGGTGAACAGAGCTGAACGCAGGGGTCGATGGGAAGCTTGTTCATATAACCCAGGAGAGCAGCCCCAGGGAGCAAAGCTAATCTTTTTCAGGATCTCTCAGGCCAGACAAGGAAGAGGACAAGGAACACTGGGCTTGCAGTCTGGTTGGAGAAAAGAATCCCTCCCCCCTGGAGCAAGCGGCCCACACCGGTGGAAGCAAAGCGCTACGGGCTGTGCTCCATATAAGATAGTCATGGCTCTCCTGTCCATGGAGTTAGGCACCCAGGAGAGATCTGTCCCTCTTCGGACCCATCTCCGGGATCTCTGCGCCCATAGACTACCCCCTCCCCATCAGTACCTTTTCCTCCTCCTCACAGGGGATCAGGGCCCCTCTGACCCCCCTCGCAGGGCTGCGAGGGCTCAGAGAAGTTGTCCTCTGGCCTTCTAGGTCGGAGTAGGGAGCCAGGATACCTGGGTCCAGTCGGGTGGCTCTTCACCTTGTCCCCTCGAGACTTCCTGGGGCAGCTGCTGTGGAGCTCAGGTGTTACACCCAGGGAACTTCGGGGACAGCAGTGACGGCTCCCACTCCTCACTCTCAACGCGGGTCACAGCACACCCTGCGTGGGTCACCTGGCGACTTTCCCGTTGCCCTTGGTGTTGCTGCAGCGGGGAAATAGATTTCTCAGTGCCTCTGTACCCTGGCGTTGTCATCTGAAGAAAATGGGGCTAGAAGTGCTTTCCCTGCCTCTTGCAGGGAGCTGTTCTGACAAATCCACACTCTTGAGCGAAAAACTACAGGCGTGAGGCTGTCTTGCCAGCCAGGTGAGCCTTTGGGTGGGTTTAAGGCTGCTGGAACTCGGTTAGGCTTCCTCGGACAGAAGAGTCAAGAGAAAATTACTCTTTATCCCAGTCTCTCCAGGAGCCCACTCGGGCGGAGCAGAGCGTCGCTCCCGCTCCCCGGTGGGGGCTGACCACGAGCCGCCCCTCTTGCCCCTCTCCCATTGGCTTTCACCTGCCACCGCGTCGGCTGCTACAGGCCGCACAGCCCGTCCGTCAGGCGCGCCGGGCCCGCCCCGCCCTCCCGGGGGTTTATAACGGGAATTCCCATGGCCCAGACTCCGGCGTCCAACCTGCTGCCCCGCGGCCCGGCCGAGCGCAGCGGACGCCGCGCAGAGCACTCGCTCGCGCTCCAGCTCCTGGCCGTCGCCTTGCATGACCGTGTCGTCTAGCCGCAGCCTCCGCCAGCCAGCCGCCGCCGCAGACCCACCGCCTGCTCCCCGCTGCCGCGAGGGCCCCCCGAGCCAAGCCAGGCAGGAAGGCAGGCGCGACGTGCGCCCCGGCCCGCCCGCGACCCCAGCCCGGCTGGCACCATGCTCCCCGCGCGCTGCGTCCGCCTGCTCACGCCCCACTTGCTGCTCGTGTTGGTGCAGCTGTCCCTGGCTCGCGGCCACCGCACCACCGGCCCCAGGGTAAGTGCGCCCCAGACGCGCGCCCACCTGCAGAGGGAGACGAGGTCGCCGGGTGGCTCCTCTCGGGGCGTGGGAGGAGGGGGAAGGGAGGTGTCAGATCACTGCCTCCCCAGCTACTAGCCAGTCCCCTGCGGGCTTCGTGGAGAAGTTGTTGAAACAAAATCTCTCCCATTGCCCCCCTCCCTTTTCTGCAACACCAGCCCTCTCCCCCAGCTGTCACTGGTGAATTTTCTTTCCCAATTTCTTCTCCCACGACATTTTGCTCCGGGACCCTCAAAGGTGCCCTCCTGCGTCCTAGGGAAGCAGGGAAGCTCACTGAAGTCGGGCTTCCCTGTGGTCTTAAGCTGCGCCCGTCCCAGCGCGGTGGCGTTCTTGGCAGAGGGCTGGGGGCGGGGGGGGGCAGCTCTGCCTGGAGAGTTTTAGGTTACCCTCGAGCCACACAAGGACCTTGTGTTGTTGTTGTTGTTTTAAAAAGCGATCGCTGCTCGTAAAACCTGCAGCAGATAATTTTAATGTTCTCTCCTGCCTGCACGGCCCTGGAGGAGGGGCAGAGGTGGGGGGCTACGGAGAGCTGGCGAAGAGCTGCACGGGGTTCGAGGGTCTCTTCCCCTGGGTCTGGTGCTGGGAAGTTGAATTATTTGTTGAACCTTGGTCTGATTGGAGTTTCTGAACGACATGAAACTTGCCAATTCTGTGCACAGGACAGGCTGTCCAGGGCATTGTAAAATCTCCTGGAACCTACGAGGTTGTGTTTATTTCTGGTCTAGGTTATTGCTCTCCCCAACGCCCTCCAATTGGTCTAATAAAGAATTTCGCAGCCTTAAAATTAAACCACCTAGTGGTTCACCTGGCCAAACTTAATCCAGGCCATCTCTGGCTGAGCATCCTCGTAGGTTAGGCTCTCAGGATACCTGCTTGCCCAGTCCCCCTGAAGGTAAGTAGGGTATTTGTGAAAACCAGGTGGCCTCCTCAGCCAACCTGTGCTGTCCTTCCTGGATATCTATCTGGCCAATTTCCTGGATGGCTAGCTTTAGCCTCATTACCACCTGCTCCCATCGTAGTTTCTTTATTTGTAGATTTCGATGTATGAGAATCATCTTTATAGCTGTTGTATGTGGAGGAATAGCCTTGCAAAGACTGGCGAGGCTTAATGACTGCCAAGATTCGTGACTGCTCAGATGCTGAACTGATTACATCGGATCCCAGCTATCGCTGTGAGATCAGGTTTGCAGCCATTTAGGAAAGAAAAGTGTTTGTCCCCGTGTTGGGCCAGCCCTTGCTTTTATGACCAGATGTGCAACAGCAGCAGTTAAAGTGCGGCAGATTAGATCCAGGGTGTGTTATAAATCCTGGACAGCAGGCATTCCCAGAGCTGGGGCAAGTCAGGGCTCTGGGAGTGACTTTTATGGATGCAGATGAGGATGCCTTTTAAATGAAGCTGCTTGGTTTGATATTAGGACTCGGAGCTCTTAAACTCTGAGGTCAGGCGAGCCATAGCGTTCCCTCCAATAATTAGGAACAGTCAAGACAGAGATGCAGACCAGAGCACCCCGACTGAAATCTGGATGCCCGCCCACAGGAGGGTCGAAAGGAGAGAGGCCCTCCGACAAATGGTGGGGGACTCGTTTGCTGCCGGGCATGTCTAACGTCTCAAGCCATATGGCTCTCCTTCCCTGCCTCCTGAAATTGGAGGAAGCAACTCTTAGGGGTAAGCTAGGGACCTTAGGGAAAAACAGAATCTTTGGTTAAGGTTTCCCTCCACCTTCTTTAGTTTATTAATTTCATAGACATGGTAGAGCAGAAGTAGGAACTTTAAACAGGTTTGTGTATAACCCAGCTACATCTTTCTCTTTTCTTCATTCTTTCTTTTGGTCTTTCTCTCTGTCAAACACACATGCATACACATGAGCAGACACGTGTGTTGAGAAAGTACGAAGAGGAAGCTGCTATCTTGAGCATGTGGTTGCCTCATTGTCACGTACACTTACAGGTGACAATAAGAGCTACCATATATGCACATTTGGCCTGGTCATTATACTGACCTCTTGTGCTTACAAGAGTAAGAAGAGAGATTTTTTTTTTGGTGGCATTTTGTGGAAGAGGAAACGAAGCTCAGGGAGACTAATGGGGACTTGTTTGAATCACTCATGGTGCCTTAGTGGCTCTAGAAGCCAAATCCTAGTTTAAGTGGGCTTAAAGACTGTGGACTTTCTACACCATCCAGCAGCTGCAGGGAGTGTTTGGCCAGCAAGTGATGCCATTCCTGTTAAAGGAACAGATGACTCAGCCAGAAAACCCTGAACCCAGATGCGCCAGACAGGTCTGCAGAGAAAGTATTTTTTCACTGTCCATGTCAATAAAGAGTAATATTTGAGCTTCTATCTATCTCAAAAGACTCTAGATCTCTTCGGTGGCTTATTGGGGGCCCAGAAGTATGGCTGTGGTTGAGAGCAATAGCATTAGAGGAAGAGCAGAAACATCTGGCTTGTTGCAGAATTCCCTTTGGGCACCTCTAGGTCTCTTCTGTTAATCTTTTGAGTGACAGAGGCTTAAAGATTGGCATCTTTTCCAGATGGCTTTCTAGGAAACCAAGAACATGCTCTCTTCGTTTAACTTTATCTGGCTCACTAATTGAGCTCCCCTGAGGCCTAGACCCCAATCCTTGCCCCCTTTTTTGCTTCCTGCCTTCCTTCATAAAATTCCTGACATTTGTTTGACTCTGGAAACCAGCAGCTATCAAGTATCAGACGAGAGGCTATTATGTAGGAAGCACCTGATTTTGGGGTCTTTTAGCTCTGAGCAGCTGCTTGGCTACCTGGGATGCTGGTCAGGATTCTTTTAATTACAGAGCAGGCAGCCATTTCTTTAATCCTGCACAATTTGCTGAAAATATTTTAGGAGAGATGCTGTGGGGGAGGGGCTCTCCTGGGCAGATGCAGTCTGGCTAATGGTCAGGCCAAGTCGACTGCCTGTCTTTGTTTAATCCTCTGTCTGCCCTTGAAGACAGGGAGCAGGGTGAGGGCAGGGACTGAGCCCATCTTGTCCATCCATGCATCCCCAGTACTAGGGTAGGGTAGGGATTGACTCTCTTGGTCTTTGTGGAATGACCTGTAATGGTGATCCACAGGTTCCACTTCTTAATCTTTACCATGACCAGGGGCAGGAAATAAAGATTTAAGGAGTCTGAGAAATAGAAAACAAGGAGATAGAGAGATCTGAGTTAGAAATCGATTTCACAATTGTTTTCGGTATATTCTTTCTTTGTTCTCTCTGCTCTTGGTTACTTGATTCGTTGTCAAGCCCAGCTCCAACATTGCTCTCTAAGAACTCTTCTTCCATTTTTAATGTTTGATTAGAACCCATAAATCTCTCATTTGAACAACTTCTATATTCTGTCCTCTTTAATTCTACCTTCTAATCTTTCTACAGTGAACATCGTACTGTCAGGCCAGCATCTTCATCTTCTCAGTACAGTTACCTCTTGGCTTCTTCATGCTTAATCCTGGCTTATTACATGAGCAAACTTGCAGACCTTTTGAGGGCAAAGTAGAGATCTTACTCATATCCTGTTCATATTTAATGAGATAAATTGGACTGCATAGTGATGGCCAGCTTGGAGCCCTGAAATTAGTTGCTTATGTGTTGGGCTTTCTGTTTTTAGGCTTTTATTCTTTGTTTAAAAATTAGTACATGTGTTGGTTATGGGAAGATTGGGGAGGACTTTCCCTTTGAATGGGGAAACTGTCTTTAGCTCTTCCTCAGTTCCTTTACATATTGTGTGTTTGCCAAAAGCAAAGCAGCTTCTAGGCTTTTTCTCTCCACTGGACTAGCCTGGTCCAGTATCTGGGCCAGGGTGGGTCCTTGCTCTGCTTAGATGCACTTCCTATAATCTGTGCGCCTGACAAGAACTTTTCTTTCTCACATGGAGGGATTTATCTGAGATGCTGCTTAGATGTTAGGCCAAGAACCTGATTTAAACATTTTTGTAGAGTGATGTGAAATTAGAGAAACAAAACAAAGGAAGCTAGGAAGAGGAAACAATCATCTTGGAATCTATAGGCAATGCAATCAAAATGGAGAACTCTTCAATATCAACTCATTTCTTGAAGTTGTACACTTACCTTTCTTATGGCCCAATGATTTCACTCCTAGATATGTGAGCCCAAGAGGAACTTACAGCCTACAGGAGACACGTGTGACTGTGTTCATGATACCACAGATTGGGAGAAGCCCAAATTCTCAGCAGTCAGAGGGAAGAAGAGTAAACTGATGAGTTTACAAAGTGAAAAATTATACTCAGCCCACACAAATAAACAAGTGACATGCAAGACTAGGGATGAATAAAATGTTAAATACAAGAAATTTACCAAAAGATACAGCATGAAATCCTATGTAAACTTAAAAATAACTATAATTAAGAAAACTTTTAGGAATACATATAGCTACAATAAAATGATATGATAAGAAAATCGAAGTAACGATGGCTCCTGACTCGTGTGAAGTCAGGTTGAGGCAGGAAGTCAGACTGGAGGGGAAACAAGATGGTTAGTGCGGGTTAGTGTCAATACTTTCCCTTTAGTGGGAGCGGGAAGATGCCTTTGAAGGTATTTGGCCATTATTAAAAGCCTAATAGCTGATTAAATAAAAAGTAAAAGTGGACTCTGAATAAATCAATGTTGGATGTGTCGGGAACCAAGGATTACAGTTAATTCAATTCTTTGCACCTGAGGCCAAGCACAAATTCCTGGAGTTGGGCACTCTTTCCTTGCCTCCTTCTGCTTCCCCCTCCCCCTTTCCAGATGTGTATGTGGCCCTAATCTAAAATACTCCATTGGGGAATGATTATTAGCTTTTGTTTCAATTATTGGCCAATCAGACTCAGAGCAGGCCCAGGCCCTGGCATAAATATGGACATCAGCTAGCCTCAGCCCAGCTGGCAGTGGGCAATCTTCCCAATCCTTACTCAGGGGGTCTGCCCTGTGCATCTGAACCCCTAGCTGGCATGTAGACCCATTCACTACCAGATGCGGCTCCAAAGCCTGATTTACCAGTGGGGGTGGAGGTAGTAGTGGGGGCAGGGAGGCCTGTTTCTAGTTGATGCCTGTCATCATCCCTACCTCCTTTCCCCTCCCCCTTTGCAGGGACTGGGGGTGGGTGCATGGCCCTCCTTAGCAGGTACAGGGCACCCTTTCTCTCCAGACCACATAAAGATTTATTGTTTCAGCAGCCAAGTTCTGGCATTGCCACTAGTGGCAGGGAATGTCAGTGCTGAGGGCCCCCTCTTTCTGTGTTTGTCACTGCAGAGCTGTTTGGGAGAGGACAAGGGTTGAGTTGCTGATGGGAAATCGATCATAGTTGCTGGTGAGGCCTGCCAAACAGAGTTTCAATTGTACACAGTATGTGCTCTTCACAGCCATGAGTCACCGAGGGGATAGGAGAATTGGATCCCCATGAATACTTCCAGTCGTTTTTATAAAGACCCAAAGCAACCTGGGTCCTTATAGCAACTAATTGGGTTTTGCTTTACATCTGATGTTATTCAGAGTTCAGTTGCTAGTTCCCAAAATAACCTTACCTTTAGCCACCACCTAAGCTTGTTAGGTGTGGAGTTCTGTGTCCTTCCAGACATTGACTTGGTTGATCTCAGCCTCCCCTTTTTTGAGCCAAAGCAGGGCAGCCTGGTTTCTGTGGAGCCTGTCTCCCCGTCAAGAGGATCAGGACTAGGTGAGGTCCCGTGAGGTACCGTGACAGATATATTGAAATCTGACCAATACCCTGTGCTTGTGAGCAGCTTTGTCCTTCCCTAAAAGCCACTTTATACTACAGCATAGATTAGCTTCTACAAGGTTTGATTTGTAAAATAGTGACAGTGGAGAAAAACTGAACCTGGTTCCCAGAATGGTCTATTTTTAGGACTACATAAGCATCCCTGAAACAGTGCTGTGAGTTCTAAGTAATTTTTGTGGATGTTTATTGTGCATTTGTTTTTGAAAAGTTCTACAAAGCCCTGGGGAAGAGGACATAAAATTAGGTAGTAAGCGAGAGAATAAGGGGAGCGTTCTTATTAAAGGATGTAAGTCTCTCCTTCAGGGTCCCTATGCCACTGGCTAGGTCAAAAACAATGACACTTGTGCTTCCTAATAGAACTTTTTGCAAAGATATAAAGTTGGATCAGAACTCCACGTGGTTATGAAACACTTGAAATGTGGTGATTGTAACTAGAAACTGAATTTTAAATTTTATTTAATTTTAGTTAATTTAAATATAAATATTAATAGCAACATGTGGCCAGTGGCTCCCATATGGACAGCCCCAAACTCTGGCCAATGTGCCCAGACTTTTCTGCCCATGGCTCCTTCATCTGCCCCAGACCTCGGGTGCTCTGAGCCATCTTACATGTCCTGAGCTTTCCTTTGCTCTTGTTTCTATCAAAATCCTGTTCATCACTGATAGGTTCAGTTGCTGCCTCCAAGTCCTTCAAGACTTGCCCCTGGCTAAATCCTTTTGGCTTCCTGTGCTTTTCTTCTCCCGTGCTGTGCTGTGCTCTCCAGTGTATGTTCCCATCTGCTTTGAGTTCCAGCTGAGTAGGGGCAGCCTCAGCACAGGTCTGGATGCAGACAGACTGCAGTTAGACTCTGGATCTGCCACTGTGATCCTGGACTAGTAATTTAAGCTCTCGGGTTCTCAGTTCCCTGCTTTATCCAATGGAGGCCACAGCATCTGTGTCCCTGAGTGGAGTGAGGGAAGGATGGATAATGTTCATTGTATTAGCTTCCTATTGCTGTGGTGACAAAGCACTACAAAATTAGTGGCTTAAACAACATGAATTTTTAGAAGTTAGAAATCTGACATGAGTCTTAAAGGGCTAAAATATCAGGATTGAGTTGCTCTCTAGAGATCTGGGGAAGATTTCACTTTCCTACTTTCTTCAGCTTCTGGGATCTGCCTGGAGTCCTTGGCTCATTGGCCCTTCCATTTCAAAGCCAGCAATGACCAGTCAGCATGGTCTTTCTCATGCTGCCAGCCAGCTCTTCTGCCTCTCTCCCTCCCCAATTAAGTACCCATTGTGATAATACCAAGTCCATCGGATAATGCAGACTAATCTTAGTTTAAGGTTAGCATATTATCAGCTTTAAAACTCCATCACAACCCTTTCTTTCTTGTCATATAACAAAGCATTATTGGAAGAAGAAACCAAACATCTTTGGGAGACCATTGTTCTGCCCCCCATATTCATGAAGAGTCTAGTGTAAAGCCTGGCTCGTGAAAAGTGCCTGTTCACCAGGAGCCACTACTGTGACCTGCATCTGTTATATTCTTTCTTTTAGAGTTGGAGTCTCTTATGGTGAAGTTGCTTAATTTTCTTTATAGACTCCATCCTACTCAAGAACAGGTGCTTAGCAAATGTTTGTTGAATAATGGAATTTTCAATAAATGTAGATGATTTCTTTCTTTATAAAGATATATTGAACAGTAGAAAGCAAACCAGAATATATAGTTTCCTTTGTTTAAAAAATATGGTTAGACCTAGAGAAGTTGGGTGGATTATATATTATGCAATTATGTATTTGGCTGCCCAATTTCTAACATGTATTTTAGCAGTTGTTAAACCAATTCTGTTTATAAAAAACATCTTTTAGCTTTAGAGAAAAATAAAAATTAAATAAATAAAAATTAAAACATGTGTGACTAGAAAAGCAACCCCCAAATCTGTTTCAATCCAGCCTGATTACTGAAAAACTTTTGGCAAAGTCTCCATCAGATGCATTTGGCCTGTGGTTATGTTGGGCTTTTAGGGCTAGTGCCAATTAGTGCCAGGTCTCCTATTCATTTTCAGCATGCTTTGAACTCAGACTGCTTTAAAGGAGAGTTTTCAATTAGCCCCAGCAGGACATAGCTGTAAAAAATGTCTTTATTGATGCTGGTGGGAATATAAATTAGTACAATCACTTTATAGAATTACAGTTGAAGTTGCACACACTCCTCGACCTTGTAATTCTGCTCCATTATATACCCTAGAGAAATTCACTTCAGTGTATATGAAGAGACATGTTTAAGGACATTCACGTTAGCATTCTTTGTTTCCAAAACATTGGAAACTAGCTAAATGCTCATCAACAGGATAATAGAAAAATAAATTGTGGTATGTCCAAATAATAGACTACTACACAGCACTGAAAATGATTAATCTAAAACTATACTCATTATCATGCATCAATTTTATGATTAAAATGTTGAGTGACAAAAGGCAAACTGAAGAATAGTGCATACACATGTTATTATTCATAGGAGGATTGAAAGCATGAAAACACTATAAAACACTATACATCATTTAGGGGCACAAACAGATGAAAACTTCATGAGAAAATTAAGAGCAATGATAAACACAAAGCTCATATTCTTGGTTATCTAGAGTGTGAGGGTGAGGTGGGAGAGGAATATGTTTGAGGAATACATAGAAGGCTGGGATTGAACTGGTAATGTTTTTGGTCTCTGAGTGATGAATACATGGATTTTCAAACTCCCTTTTGTATAGGTTGAATAATAGATAATAAAATTTTCTTCTATTATACTTACTTTCCCTGGATGATGATGAATGAGATTTGTTATTTTCTCAAAGTTATTGGCCATTGGTTTAGGAGACTCAGCATTGACAAATAAAATCCAAGATGTCCGGTTAAATTTGAATTTCATTTATACAACCAATAACATTTTATACTGTTATATATAAGTGTGACCCAAATAAAAAATTGATTTATTATTTATCTGAAATTTGAATATAATTGGATATCCTCTATTGTAACTCACAATCTTGTATTAGGTTTTTTCCTAATTAAAAAAATAAAGATATAGTTTTTTTTAATTTGAAAGTATTACTCTTTTTGTGTCATATCTGATAAATACCTTTCTTAGTATGTTATATAAAAATACTATGGTTCGGGCTGGCGATTTAGCTCAGTGGCGGTGTGCCTGCCTTGCAGCACAAGGTCCTGAGTTCAGTCCCTGATACCAAAAAAATAAAAAAACTCCAAAATCCACTATGGTTCAATTTATATTAAAACTTTACATTCTTGTGTAGCTAATCTATCATTATGGCTTTTATCTTTTGTGTCAGACTGAGAAAGGTATTCCCCTATTAAAATTTTAGAGATTAGGGTAAATAAGTTCCTAAAAACTTCGATTGCTTAAGCGGCAAATACATAACATACAGATCATCCATTAATGTTTGCTATGCATTTGTATAGTATGTTCTTTGAATTAATCTTTTTTTTTTGGTACCGGGGATCAAACTCAGGACCTTGCACTTGTGAGGCAGGTGGCAGAACCACTGAGCTAAGTCTCCAGCCTTGAACAAAACTTCTTAGGGCAACCTTGTGGATAGAGTGTGTCCTGTGTTTCAGAAATTCCTAGTAACATTTGAAAAGAAGCTGTGTCAGCTGGAAGGATTCTGTGAGGGTCATTACTTGGGGAAATTTGTAAAAAGTGTTATTTAGTAAGCATGCTATCCTGGAAATGACATTAGGGCATTGGCGAAGAATTTAGATTTTCTTTCATCTTTGAGTTCTTTTCATTTGTTAAGGAAAAACTTTATTTAATCACAAAAACTTGTAATATACACACAAAAAAAGACTAGCATAATGAATTTAACTCAGATTTTACAACAGACCACTTGTGGTCAGCCTTGTTCTTCCACCATTTTCCTAACCCCCCTTTCAGATTATTTTGAAACCTGGCATTGTATATCCTACTATCTGTAAGTGTATCCCTATATGGATGTCCCCAACTTACGATGGTTTGAATTATGACTTTTCAGTGGTGAAAAATGATACATACACAGTGGAAACTGTACTTCGATTCCTGATCTTTTCTGGGGTTAGAGGTGTGCAGTATAATTCTCTCTTGTGATGCTGGACAGTGGCAGCAACCCACAGCTCTGTGTCAGCCATGTGACCCTAAGGGTAAACAAGCAATACTCAGTGTGCTGTTTGCTAAGCCATGATGTTTGGCAGGTTAGGTGTAATGATTGCATTTTTGTTTCATGATATTTTCAACTTCTGATGAGTTTATTGGGATGCTATGCCATTGTAAGTTGAAGAGCCCCTGCATATCTGTGAAAGATTAGGGGTCTACTAAAAAACTAACCACCAAACTGTATCATGAAACAATTAACAATACTTCCTAATATAATATCAGCAAATAATTAATCAACATTCTTATCTCCCTGATTATCTTATAAACATATTTTACTGATTGAATCAAGATCCAACAGATCCACATACTGTAGTTGGTTAATCGGTCCCTTGAGTCTTTTTAAAATCTATGGGTTTTCTCTATACTCCCTTTTTATTTCATAACTTATTTGTTGAATTAACACCTTGTGTATTTGGGCAGATCATTTAGATGGAACCTTAGTGATCATAAAGGAAATAAAACTGGATGAGGAAAGACTGATTAAAATAATGCTAATACAACAAAATGAATTAATGAGTTCTACTAGGGTTTTTCACATTAGACTTTGCTGTTTGCATTCCCATTATGTTTTGCAACATGTTCATCTATCCTTTATATTTCCTGTAAAAATGGAAGGTAGATCTACAGGTTTGACCAGCTATAGGTTTGATATGGTTTTTTTTGACAGTGTATTTCATGGATGTTGGCATGTACTTACTTCCATTGTGAAGCACATAACATCTGTGAATATTAGCCCTCATTGAAGACAATTACTGTAGCAAGGGGCACTGAAGAGGACTTCCAATTTCTGTGTGGCATTGCCATCATCTTCCTTGTTCCTGGTGTTTCCACGGAGGAATAAAGAATGGGACCTTCTCAGTGGTCTCACTGGGAAGGCTGCTTGTGATTGCAGAGGTTGGAGGGGGAAACTCTTTGTCTTAGTCTCTTTTCTCTCATTGCTGAGACAAAAACCCCCACATCCAAGGTTAAAGGGGAAAGAGTTCGTTTAGCTCATAGTTTATAGACATTTCAATCCATAATGGGATGGCTCCAGGCAGGGTGGCAGAGGGGAAAAGTTCCTGGCAGTAGAAGATAGCAAAAGCAACAAGGGGCCTTAACAGTGTCTTCCTGCCCTTTATCTTATCCAGACTGCTTAGGGCAGGTAGCACTCACACCCTTAGTCCTAGTGCTCTCAGGCCTAGCGTTGCACCATGAATCACACACTCTAGCTTCAGCCACCTTCAAAATAGCCCCACCTCATTTGCATGAGATGTGGGGGGCATCTAAACATAAGCCATGATATTCTCGGTTGGTGGCTTTGGAAGGAGAGCCACCTAGGTTTTTGGTGGAAGCTATAAGAACATGAGGCAGGAAGTTCCCTCTTTGGTGCTAATTGGGGGGCCTTGAAGATGAAACGAGATCAGGTTTGTGTGATCTTTGGTATATTTATATAAATTGGGAATTTACATTATAAGAAACAAGTAACATGTTCAAAACTGGCTTTACACATTGGGCTGAATTGTATCCTCTCCAACTGCCTATGTCAAAGTCTTAGCTCCCAGTATCGAAATGTGACTATTTAGAGAGAGGGCCTTTTTATTTTTTAAATTTTATTTTGAATTTGTATAGTTTAATATTTTACAATGTACATATGTATTGAAACATCACATGTTACTTCATTAATATGAACGATTTTTATTTTTTATGTATCAATTAAAAATAAAATTAATTTAGATAAATAATAAATTAAAAAATGACAGGAAAATTTGGTGAGTTAATTATAATTAGACAGGGCCTTTAAAAAGGTAATTAAGTTAAAATGAGACTGGTAAGTGGCTCTTATTCCAGTCTGAGTACTGTTCCTATAAGAAGAGGTTAGGATAACACGGGAGTGAGGCCTCCCTCGTAGGAAACCAACCTACCTGGCACCTTTATCTTGTGCTTCTAGTGCAGTCTTAGTATTTTGTGATGGCTGGCCAAATAAACTAATGCAGTGGCCTTCAGGACTGGTTTGATTCAGTGGTTTAATAGTGTCATCAAACACTCAGTGCCTGTATATGTCTCCCCTTTGCCTTTTGCTTTTTTCTCCCCAGTGCTGAGTATCAAACCCAGAGTTTCAAGCATGCTAGGCAAATGTTCTCCCATGGAGCTATATTCTTTGCCCCCTTCTTTTCTTTTTGGTACTGGGGATCGAACTCAGATCCTTGCGCTTGTGAGGCAAGCTGCGGAACCACGGAGCTAAATCCCTGGCCCACCCCCTTCTTTTTTTTATGGTCTCTGTCCTTTTTGTTTTTGGAGATAAGCTCTTACTCTGTAGCCCAGGCTGGCATTGAATGGGAACTCACAGCAACCCTCCTGCATCAGCCTCCCTAGTGCTGGGATTACAGATGTGTGCCACCATGCCTGGCTTGTAGTCTCTGTCTTATTCCAAATCCAGCTGTTCTAATGGTGGCAAATGGCTGCACTGGTCCCATGCTTCATATCTCAACATCATTTTTTCTAGAAGAAGGGAAGAGAATTGGCTTCTAGCAGCTCTTGGAAAAGGGAGAAGGATCCTTTTGAGATGGTCTCAAAGCACATGAGCTCTTAGCTTATAATCTACAAGAGATCAGATGCCCATTCTTTTAACCAATCTCTTTGGCCAGGAGAATGTCATGCCGTGAATGACTCAGACTAGTCTCCTTAGTAGACCCATCCATCCCTGTAGCAGGGAGAGGAGACAGGATTACCCATTTTTGGAACTGGCAGCCAAGTTAGTCCTGCTTGTTCCTCTTAACCCCATGGCTGCTGGACAAGGCGGAGGGATGCCAGGGTGACAAGCACGTGCCCATTTGGGATTTGGCATTTGGAGATGCTGGGGGGCAGGGCAGAGGCCAGTGAGAGGCTCTCGTCTTGTTGTCACCAGTTCCTTCATCTATTAGACAAGGCAGAAAAGACCTCCAAGGTAGTCACAGTATACCATTCTGAGAGTGGGAGCTGATGGGAAAGAGGAAACAGAACGAATTCATAAACTTTCAGAATAGAATGAGTGGACCACAAGAAGATGATTTGGGAAGGCCCAACATGAAGAGAGCATGATCAAATAGCCCCACAGTTGAGAAAGTCTCACAGATACCTTCTTTTTATGCATGAATTTGAGGTCTGTTCAGAGTATACATGGCCAGCTAGTGAGGCAGAGCCAGGCCCAAGACTCAGACTTCTCCCTTCATTGCTCTCTCCATGATTATTTCTTTTAAAAATGCCCTGGAACACTTGGGAAAGTGGCAGAACTCCAGCCAAGGGCAGGAAATAGTTTGAATTTTCATAGAGGATTGTGTTTCTAAGTTGCTTTGGGCCAACTCAGCAATTTCCAGTCGTTGGGATGGGTGGCCCAAATCCTCAGGACCTGTGGAATCTTCACCGTCCTTGCCACCTGACTCTAAGTGCATTTCATAGCGTTCTCGTTTCCCTAAAAGGGGCAAGTTTCTGATTTCTACAGATGTTGGAGGTTGCAGATAGGAAGTATGAAGCCGGACAGATAGAACAAGTAGCCAGCAATATAGTTTGAAGAAGTAAAAGTAAATCTTGGCGCCAGACTTGTAGTGCTTGCTAACAGCAGTGAGATCAGTGCAGATATACACTAAGCTGAACAGTGAGTGGCCTGCAGTAGAGGGCTATGTTTCATGGTCTGCACAGTGGTTTTCTGGGAGACCTTTAAAAATCAATACTGTCCAGGGGACTGGAAGTAGAAACGCTTTGCTTGTCTTGAGGACATTCTCTCCCTGCCTGTCTTCAGAAAACCTTCTGGAAGATTTATGACTTGAAATCAGGGGCTGACTGGAGGATAAAATGCATCATTTCCACCTTTTAGTCATCTTCATGCTTTGAGGACCACATAGTATGATCGTATACTCTCCTGGTAGTATGATCCTATACGCACTCCCCTCCCCTATCAAGGTATAGGCTTAGAGGAAGTTTGAGCTCCCAGCCTCAGTCCCATCTGTTGTTGATTCTGTTTGTACCCTTGCTTTCCTTAAAGCTGTATATACTTTTTTTTGTTTTGTTTTGTTTTGGTACTGGGCATCGAACTCGGGTCCTTGCGCTTGTGCAGCAGGCGGCAAAACCACTGAGCTAAATCTCTGGCCCTGTATATACTTTTTGAGGATTTAATGTGCTTCTCATCTCATTGCTGGGTGATAGGGGAGGAGTCTGAGGGATTAGTGTTCAACTGGCTGCTTGTTTTCTTGCCCATGCAAAAGTCAGTGTTGCATAGTGATTTGGGGCCAAAGTGACCTGGTTTTAGATCATAGCTTTGCTGTTTTCTAGTGGTGTATTCCTGGGCAAATTAACTAATCTCTAAGCTTCACCTTCCTCCTCTCTAACTGGAAGATACTACTTACCTCATTGGGTCATTGGGAACTTAATGGTAGGATGGATAAGGGCAAGGTGCTCAGGAAGTGTTAGCTATTCATAAAAGTATCAAATATAGCAGGAACATATGAGAAATGCTCATGGGAGCCTCAATTGTTTGTTTCCTTTATTTCGCGCCATTGGAATTAAAACTTAAAAATCCCATCAATACATTGGAGATTTATGACCTGTAGTTTTATTTCCTTTTTCTTTTTTTTTGCTTAAATTCTTTTGTTGGTACATTGTAGGTATACAATACATTTACATTTATCATTGGGTGCTTGTACCTGACCATGATGTCTCTTGGTTCTTATTTTTTCCCCATTCCCTGTGGGCCCTTCCCCCCTCCATCCTTCCCTATTTACATAGATTTCGTTTCCTTTTTTTTTCTTTTCTCGTAATTTTTCCTTTCCCTTCTTTCCTTTCCTTTTCCCCTCCCACCACCCCTACCCCTTTGGACCTTTTCTTCCTATTTTATTTCCTTTTGTTAAAACAAAACTCATTTTTGTGTGTGTATGCCATAAGTCAAATTCCTTCCCTTTCCCAACATGATACAGGTCAGAGGATCCTCTGAAATGGAAACCAGTGAAGAAAGATGCTGCTTGGCATGGTCTTCCTCCACATGTCATGTGGCTATGTCTTCTCTTCCTGCAACTACACACCCAGCCCTTCCTGAGGTCTTTTTTCATTCGCTATTTTTTAGCCTGATAGGTTGTTTTTCTGAGTGCAGCACTGGAAGGAAGCTTGAGTAGTCTTGGCCACTTTCTCATTATTTCTCAAAGACTGAAAAACAGGTTTGCCATTAGGAGGTCCTGCTAATTGATGTGCCCCTTGGTAACTTCTGGCCTTGGGGACCAGGCTGGTTACTGCTCAGTATGTTCCCAGCTCTGGTTCAGGAAGATTCCGTGGAGCTGGAGTAGCAGTGCCTGGATTCTCGCCCTTTTTCTCCTCTCATCCCAAGCAAACCTTTCCTTGCCTAGGGTTGGAAATCCAGTAACAGCAGGGCCTCGAGGTTGCTTTCAGAGCTATTTTCAGAACCAAATCCTTGCAGTAGCATGACTTCATGGAAGAATATTTCTCTTGTGCCAGCCACACCCACTTTTTACTTCTAAAACCTTTTTTTTTTTGGTACCGGGGATCAAACTCAGGTCCTTGCACCTGTGAGGCAGGTGGTGGAATCACTGAGCTAAATCTCCAGCCCTTCTAAAAATTTTTCATTGCTATGTATAGATCATTGATGTCTGAAGTGATTAATGTAGTTCATTTAATATCAACCATTATTTGATACAGTTTTCTGTATTGCTTTGTTCCTGTTTTTGCCTTCTACCTTTTTTCTGTCTTTTGTGCTTTTAATTGAGCATTTTATATGATTCTATTTTCTGTTAGCATTCTATTATAGTTTTTAAATTTACTTTTAAAAATAGTCCCTCTAGAGTTTGCAGTGTACATTGATAGTTAAACCAAGTTCATTTCAAATATTACTGCACCATTTCATTGGTAGCACGGCATTATATAACAAAACATTCCTAATTCCTCCTCCTATCCCTTGTATTATTGCTGCATTTATTTCACTTATACATGAGCTGTAGTCATTGAATACATTGTTGCTGTTATTTTGAACCAACTATTATCTGTTAGGTCAATTAAGAATTAAAAATGAAAGTATTTTACATATACTTATTTATTTTCTAATGCTCCTCCTTTCTTTATGTAGATCCGAGGTTCTGACCTGTATCATTTTCCTTCTCTTTGGAGAACTTCTTGCAACATTTCTAGTAAGGCAAAACTACTGGCAACAAATTTGCTCCATTTTTGTCTGATAGAATCTATTTCTCCTTCACTTTTAGAGGATAATTTTACAGGATGAAGAATTCTTGGTTGGTAATATTTTCTCTCTCAATACTTAAAATATTCCACTGTTGTTGATTCTTGCTTGCATGTTTTTTGAGAAGTCAGATCTCTATAGGTCAGCACTCCCCTGAGAGCTTCTTTCAAGATTTTTGATTTCTTGCATATAGAGTCTTTTTCTTTTTTAAAATTTTTATTTACTTATTTATCTTGGTTTTTTGAGACAGGCTTTCACTATGTAGTCCAGGCTGGCCTTGAACTCACAGAGATCTTTGTGCCTCAGCACCCCTCCAGTGCTAAGATTACAGGTATGCACCACCACACCTGACTCCTGCAGGTTAGATATTATGTGCCTAGGATTCTGTGTGTTGTTTCCCCTTTTTTCTTTCTTCATTTATCCTGATTGATGTTTTGATGTTCTCTGATCTTCCTGGATCTGAGGTGTGATATCTGATAGGAATTTTTGGGAATTCTCCATCAGTATTGCTTCATATAGTTCTTCTGTTCCTTTCTCTCTTTCTTCTTTCTGGTATTATATATGCTTTATTTTTTGTAGTTGCCCCACAGTTTTTGGGTATTCTGGTTTTTTTTTTTTCTCCCCATCTTTTCTTCCCCCTCTTTGCTTTTCAGTTTTGGGAGTTTCTACTGATACATCCTCAAGCTCAGAAATTCTTTCCAATTCTCTGCTCAGTCTACCAATGAGCTCATCAAAGGCATTCTTCATTTCTATTACAGTGTTGTTATATATCTTGCATTTTGTTTTCATTATTTCTTATTTTCAATTTCTCTGGGTACATTATCCATCTGTACTTGCATATGTCTACTTTTTCCATTGGAGCACTTCACACATTAATTATGGTTTTAAAAATTCCTTATCTGATCAATTCCAACACCCCTGGCATATCTTGGTCTGGTATGGATGCTTGCTCTGTCTTTTCAAACCTTGTTTTTGCCTTTTAGTATGCCTTGTAATTTTTTGTTGGAAGACGGCCATGATATATTGGGTAAAATGTCTTACAGTAAATAGAAATTTAGTAATGTGGTGAGTAAGGTATAGAAGGAGAAGAAACAGTATAATGAGGTCTCAGTCTTTTGGTGGGCCTGTCCCCCATTACTGTGGACCCCACAAGTGCTTCTCATAGTTTCCTCTCCTTTCATTGGACAGGATGATGGTTAGAGTAGGCAGGAGTTGAGTATTGATACAAACTTCACCAAGTTAGGCTCTGGTGAAATAGTTTCTCTTGAGGGAAGGCCTTCTTCTGAGGAACAGAATCCTCTGGTGTATTTCAGAAGGGTTACTTTCCCCTACCCTTGTTGGAAACACAAGAGGATTTTTTCACTGATATTCACTGTGAGAACCTGGTAGTGCTCTTTGAGATAAAACTCATCAAAGTGTACTGAGCCCCCACCAGTGTGCCTACCTAAAATGCTTATGTTTAAGTACTGAATTAGATTTTCCTCTCACACTGGTTCCTGTGGTAGCTTCTGCTCTCAGAAACTATGGCTCTCTGTATCTCCCTAGCCGTCTCTCTAGTTTTGGAGGCAGTGGTTTGCCATGAAACCTCACTTCTCTTGTGGATGTAAGAAGAGTTGATGATTTCCAGTTTGTTTAGCTTTTTCTTTGCTGTTGTTGGAGACTTTTGGGCTCCTTACATGCTCACTGCATCTAATTCTATTCATTGCAAACACACAAAGAGTGTACTCAGTAATGGATCACAGAAATTTTTTCCCGGTTATTGTTCAGATGGTTGTGCTTTGCAAAGGTTTCCAGTGTGCAGAGGCAAAACCAATTGCACCTTCTAGAACCAGCAGGAGCAGCCACCCAACTACCTAGTTTTTAGGGGTTGTGGTGGAGGGTAGGGACTATGACCCACTTATTTGTCCACATGGAAGCACCTAGCAAAGAACTTGGCACAAAAATTATGTTTTCTCTCATTCAGATTAACAAATTCTGCAAACATTTATGGAATTAGAATTATGACCAGTGTCTAGGCCCTGGGGAACAGGGAACAAAACAGGGAATGAGATAGTCCCTATACATAGTAGACAGTGCTTCCTGTGTAATGCACTGTGGCCTTGAACTTGAAGTGATCCTCTTAGCTCAACATCTTGAGTGCTAGGATTAAGGTATGTGTCACTATGCCTGGCTTATGTGGGTCTTATTGTACTTCCGATATTCTTTTAAGCCCTTTACACAAACTAACTCATTATATTCTTTTTGTTGTTGTTATTTTGTTTTATTTTAAGACAGAGTTTTGCTATGTAGTTCAGGCTGGCCTTGAACTTGCAGTGATCTTCCTGCCTCAGCCTCTTGAATGTTGGTATTATAGTCAAGCGCCATCACTCTGGGCCTAACTCATTATGTTCTTATGACTCCTTATGAAGAGATACCCTTTCTGTACATGTGCATTTGTGAAAGAGACTTTCTCACAGGCTCAGCTTTGTGGGTAACTGCATATGTGGTAGTGACCCATCACGGGATTTTTGATCAATCTCATCCAAAGACTTTGGTTGTTTATCATGGTATTTTAGATGACCTTCATTATAAGGCCTGGGGTACCCAGGTACCAAGCATAGTGATGTGTGCTTATACATTTCACTTTTTGACCTGTTTTTCATAAACATGGTTGTCTGCTCCTAAATGTTGTATTTGTATGTCTGTTGTTAGTATACCTGAGTGTCTATTCTTGCAAAAATATGGATGTTATTATTGACTGTTTTATTGTGTTAAATAGCCTATGAAATGTTCTGTCATGTTATGTTTCTCCAATAAATCTTTAAAAATACAAAAAAGTGTCTTCTAAAGAGTGTTAAAATTATTTTTTTCAGAATTATATTTTTTAAATTTATATTTTTCCATAATTGTATTTTTGATCTTTTGGGATTTTAGACTCAAAAGATTTTAGACATTAGGGATCTTTATATTTTAGACTTTCAGTATTTGGGATTCTGGCATTTGGGATTGTCTTTTGGGATTATGGCCCTGTATTAGTCAGCTTTCCATCACTGTATCAAAGTACCTGGGATAACCATCTCATGAAAAAAAAAGATTAATTTTGGCTCATGGTTTTAGAGGTCCTAGTCCATGATTAGGCAGACTTAGTTGCTTTGGATCTCTGGAGAGGAGTTAAATGGCAATGGTGGGGAGCATCTGGCAGAACAAACTGCTCACTTCAAGGCCAGGAAACAAAAGAAGAAAAGGAAGGGCCAGTGTCCCACATCTCCTTTAAAGGCCCCCAGTGACCTAAGGACCTCCCACTAAAGGTTCTACCACTTCCCAATAGTGCCACCCTGGGGACCAAGGCTTTTAACACATAGGTCTTTGAGGGGACATACAACAACCAAAGTATAGCAGACCCAGACCCAAAGAGAAGTGCTACAGTATGAATTAGTAATAACTCAAGAGGTTACAAAGACTTGGACTGGTTGGATAGCTTAGGTGCATTAACTCCATTCACAATTTCTGCTCACAACCCGAGGGCTTTGGAGCTAAAGTACAGGTCTAATTATGAGGATCATTTTGGTTCATTCTCTCATTCATTTATTCATTCTATGACTCATTCATTCACTTATTTGTTGTGACTTAATCATTCATTTATTTGTTTTGCCTAATTTCTGCAGATTATGCTGTAAATGTTCTTGGGGATGCAACCATCTAGGTGGTCTGGGAATCGCTAGTGGCCCAGATCTCCACTGTACTCCCTCAGCCTTTAAGTTGTTTTTGCCCAGTCACTTTCAAGACTTTATGAGTTATCCTGTGATGGAGCTGTGGGAGGCAAAGAGGAAGTTGTTCTTGCATCTGATCCAGGACAACCACTAAATTAAAAGACAAAGCATTCGGATTCCTATTAGGGTGGGGCATCTTAGGGAGCAATTTGACAAATGTCTGAGGAAGGACATCTTTTGCTAGACTGAAGAATTGTGCAAATGCATGTTGCAAAAGGCTTTGTTTTATGTCTTTGTTTTGCAAACACATAACAAGCTATTCAGTGGTGCACACACCACCCTGCTGGGCAACTGGGACTTGTCAGCTGGAAGAGTTGCATGATGCATTAGGAGAGAGAAATTCATTGCATTCTGTGGTGGCTTTTCTTCCTGTCACTATCTTGAGAAGCCTATTGTAGGAAACATCTGTTGTTTTGCCCTGTGTAGCATCCATTATTTCTTTTCTGGAGATACTCTACTTTTCTTTAGGGTACTCCCCTCCCTCCCACTTTAATACCTATAACTTAAGTGGATTGATTCTACATCCCAATTTTAGGATGAGTGTATGACCCAGGTTAAGTCATCATTATATGCTCTCCCCTGGCCAGGCATGGTCATGTGACCTAAGCTGGACTAATAGACTTAATTTTGGGCCTTTTCATTGTAACTGTTAGGAAAGTAGAAACCATAAGGTTGGCCCACTCCGAAGAGATAGGCCTGGAGTGGTTTGTCCTTATTTTGTCACTATGAAGGAGAGTTATTCCTTGGAATAAAGCCAAGATAACAAAACAAAGCCAAGAAAAGAAAGAGCTAGGTTCCTGGTAATGTATTATGAGCACCTGGATGCAGCTATGCTTAAAGCTCTCATGAATCGCCCACTTATATGAGTGAATAACTTCCTATGATAAATGAAATGTGGCCACATATTTAATGAAATTGTGGCTCCTTTCATTAAGAGGTGGTGTCTATTTCATCACCTCTGAATCTGGGTGAGCTTTGTAACTTTTGACTTACAGCAGGTGGTGAGAGTCACATTGTATGAGTGATAGAGACAAGGTCTCAAGGGGTCTTTTGGCTTCTGGCTTCACCCTCTTGGATCTCTGCCCTGAGATTAACATGTAAGAAAGTCAGCCTAAGCTGTGGGATGAAGAGAGGCCATGTGGAGGAGAATTGCAGTCCTCTAGTTGCTGCTCAGACATCTGTGAGGCCATCTTGGATTTCCGGCCTCCTTGACCTTTCAGCTGAGTGTAGCTGCTGTGGAGCTCAGGTGGGAAAAGCTGATGAACTGTGTAGCCAGTCCTCAGAATCAGAGTTGTCATTTTAAGCTTCTAAGTTTTAGTTTGCTAGACATTTAAAAATAGCTAATATCATTCCCTTTTTTTGGTTTATGTCAGTTTGGTTTTATTTTCTGTCATTTGCAACACAGAGAGAGTTCTGACTGATACGTTTATATAATAAACTAAAGATTACAAAAAATATACTTTTGGAGACCTTCTTTCCACCTCTGCGTGAAACCAACTGCCTTGATGTAGAGTTTAATGTGTCAAGTGTCTGTATGTATGGGAGTTTTCTTGTTGGTGAAATCCATTTCTTGTTCATGACTGTGTAATTTGTCTGAATGATAATGCCCCTATTTCCAAAAATGTATGGATTTTTTTAGCACATGCTTCAAGGAGAAACCATTCAACAATTCTTTCGTTACTGGTCATTTATGGGATTTAACACTTGGCCTCAGATTTTTCCATGGCTGAACACTCCAGTGGAGGTGATTCAGTGACTTTTAAGTGTAGATAATAGAAGAGAATACCACTTTCACTGGTTCTCCTAGTGTATTCACCTTTGGAGCCCTGAGCCATGGAAAAATCTGAGGCCGCCATGATTTGAGGAACTCAGGCTACAGGGAGAAGCTATGTGGAGGTGTTTTGGCCAACATCCCCAGCTGAGTTTCCAGTGACAGCCAGGATCAACTGTCAAGTGTGAGTGAGACACTAGCAGGAGATTGCCACCTCCAGATGTAAATTCACCTCCAGCCCGTGAGTCCTCTGTGCAGCAGAGACAATCACCCCTCCGTGTGCTTTCTGAATTCCTGATTACTGAATCTGTGAGCATTATAAAAAAGTTGCTTTAAGTGCTAAAGTTTGAGGCAATTTGGTACACAAATAGATAACCAGAACAAAGAGAGGGGAAGCCTTGAGGAGGTCAAGACAGCTAACACCTAAAAGGTATCCACTGGATTTGACTACCAGGAAACCATTAGCAACTTCAACAGAAGCACCTTCAGGGGCATTGTGAAAGCTAAAGTCAGATTACCATGAAGGACAGAAGAGGAAACAGACTATGGGCTACTTTTTCAATAAGCTTGATCATGAAACCTTGAACAGAAATGGGGGGAAATCGATGGAGATGAAGCTTAAAGAGTTTTCTTTAAAAGATGGTAGGGAAAGATTTGAGAAAAGATTGAAAGAAATAGTAATGATTGGAGGGATGTCCTGAAGGAAGTAAGAGGAATTAGATAAAAACAACTATACTTATGAAGAAATGATTCTGAACCACCTCTGTTGAAAAAGGAAAGAGATTTAATAGGTGGTAAGAAGGTCACTTCTGCAACTGGGAGCCACAGTTGCTTATACTTCTGGTGGCTTTCATGAGAGGCTTTCTGGAGCCAGCTGTGCTTTAGAATCTAGGGGTTGACAACCACAGGAAGCAGTACAGCTCCATTTAATGTCATATCATTGAGGAGTTATATGATTGCCTTGTTAGCAAGAGTTAGCGTCACTGTCTACTGATAAAAGGAGTCTTAGGTGCCATCTCCTTGCCTCTACTCTGATGAAGAAATAATTTTTCTTGTAATCTAACTTCTTATTTTCTTGACTAAATACAAGTGATTAGCCTTTCTATTACAGTGGACCCTTGAGTTATGACTGGCCTAACATACAAACTACTTGGGTTACGACTGGAATTTCAGTTTAACTTATGAACAAAGTCTTGAATTCGACCCAAATGCCAGCTGCTAGTGCTTCTAGATGTTCTCAGATACAGATTTAACCCTTAAAGAGTTCTGGAAGGAACATTACAACATCCTTTCCTGTGTGGGTTTGAGAAATCCTAGGGCAATGTCTCTCTAAGTACACTGAGATCTACCTGGAAGAAACTGTGGCCTAAAATTATACAGGAGAGAGACTCTGAAGGCAGTTGACCAACTTAAGTTACAACCAGTTCTTGGGAACAAATTGAGTTTATAAGTCAAGGGTCCACTGTAAATGTCATTCTGCCTTGCTGAAGCTTCTACCCCTTTGTTCTATTCTCTCTGTAGAGCTACACAGAGTAGTCTTTCAAATTCTATTTTACTTTATAATTAACCAAGGGTATAGAAGACAAAGGCAAGGTCCCAGAATTTAAGGTGACTGCTGTTTCTTGCCTCTAAGGGCAGTGTCCTTTTCATTTAGTAACATTCAGAAAAATAGGGGTGGATAATGTAGAAAATAAAGAATTAACCACTTACCTGTCCAATTATTTAAATCCAGGATGATCAAAAATTGGATTTTTGGGGTTAATTTTTATAATATAACAGGAAATATAAAAATGACAATTTTATCAAATTTATTCAATCCAAGAATTGAGTGGTTGAAATGACACCTGCTGATAGTATGTAAACAAACTTACTGCCCGAGTGATGTTCAGCGTACACTACCGAGTGTTAAGAATGAACCTAAGTATAGTAGGTACTTTAGAACTTTCCGGGAGCTGGAACAAAATACCATAGAATAGGTTGCTTCTGAACGAGAGAAATTGGTTTCCATAATTCTGGAGACTGAGAAATCCGAGATCGAGATGCTAGCAGTTTCAGCATCTATCAAAGTCCTCATTCCTCATGCTAGCCTCATCTCACTCTAGCCTCCCATGGCAGAAGGCACGAAGGGTCTCTCTTTGGCCTCTTTTGTAAGGGCATTAATCCCATTCAGGAGGGTACTGCCCCATGACCTAATCACGTCCCAAAAGTCCTACCTTCTGATACTATCACCTAACGGGTGGGATTTCAATGTATGAATTAGGGAGGGACAGAAACTTTTAGACCATAGCAATAGGTGAATGTGTTATGACACAGATTTATGGCATGGAATCTATAAAAATGAGTTGTGTTTTTCACATGGAAAAAGTTTGTAAAGGATGCATTATATTATAGAATCCTAATTTGTAAATGACAAATATGCAGGAAAAGAGTACACCAAAACATTAATGGTTTTCTGTGGGTGGTTGTATGATGTAAATTTTCATTTTCCTTGTTAAAAAGGAACATGCATTTCTTGTGTGAGCAAACTGAATCAGTAAAACCAAAGCAACCACTGAATCTGCATATTTGCTCAATAGTATCTGTCTCCAGGTAGGGGAGCCCATGGCTGTCCCTTTCCTGATGTTTCACAGCCTTTGATGAGGTCACATTGTGCTGTCATGGTGGCTGTTGCTCTACAGGGCAGTGGGAATGTGGGCAGTCTCTGGCCACAGATAGGCTATTTTAGACAAGGGAAAGGAAGGGACATGGCTTGACTCTTGAGGATCTGCCAGCCAGGCCTGGGAAGGCCTGGGCCTGAGCATACTCTGTGCCCTCCTCATCTGGCCTCTGGTCTGTTTTTGAAAAATATATGTATCTTGGACGTGTTTCTCATTCTGATGGTGCCTTGGGTTCTGCAGGTGCCAGGCTGGCCTTCTGGTGCCCTCGGACAGTTCTTCCTATTAGTGTTGGAGGCTGGAGGAAGGAACAGTTCTGGCTTACTGTGGTAACCTCTTCAGGTGCAATTAGAATTTGGGGAAGGCTGGGCTTAAAATAATACAGGGCAGTTGTTTTTCTGTTGTTGTTTTCTCTCTTTTAACCTTAAGTATTGTGTGTGTGTGTGTGTGTGTGTGTGTGTGTGTGTGTGCAAACATGTATGTGTGTTTGGGAAATTTATTTGGGAGAATTCTACTTTTCCAATTCTTATTTTGAAATCCTCCCTCCCTTCCTTCCTCTCTGGCTGCCCAGCACTTTGTGCCCCTTGCTAAACCCCTCTGTGGTGATGGCTAGGTTGTTCACTGTACATTTATCTCTTTGCCCACTAGGCCCACTAGGCCACTCCTTGGGGACAGGAGCCTCATATTTCCAACTACCTCAAAAGAACTCAGAAGACAGTGATGTTTCTTAAGTCTCTATCCTCTACTGTATTAAGTGCTGAATAATTATCTGTTGTTAATCACACCGACCGGCCTCTCATCATAAATGTGTTTCCAGTGTCCCCAAATCACAGTGCATGTTTATGCCACATGCTGTTATTTTATCTTGGTGTGTGAAATAGTGCCTTAAGATCTGAACATGTAGCACACTGCATCTGATAGCAGGAACTTGGCCAAGCCCTTCCCTATTTGTGGTAACCTTCTTTAAGCAAATGCATTTCCTCTGAGAGACTTCATTCTGATTTTACAGGTGGAGACCATCCAGTGCTGCGGTATTTAGGTGGAAAGTTTGGCCAGGGCGGGAGACAGTTCTCAGCTCAGAGAGTAGCATCAAGGAAGCAAGACTTCTGGCAAGGATTTATGTAAAAGCTTTTCAGAACTGTGTCCATATCTTGAATGAATGTTCAGTTTCTTGTTTTTGAGAAGTTATTTTCCATTGGGAAATGGATTTTGGATTTTAAATTATGCTGTACAAAAGGAGTTTCCAGAAAATATCAGGGCATTTTCCAAGGGCACCCTAGGAGGTAGGAGCAATTGAAACACTAAAAAGTCTGTATTCTTATGGACATTGGCCATTTAATTTGTTTTTCATTGATCTCTGGGCCACATAGAATTCTAACTGGGTGTGAATGAAGATGAGAAACTAGAGCTGAAGTTTATAGGTTTAACACTCTCTATGATGAGACTTCTTTGATTATTAGTCAAGGGGACACTATTTCATTTCCTCTGTTCACATATCATCCATTCCTTTGAAGCATGTTCCTAACCTGGAGCAGACATTTCCTTACAGCATTTGATCATATACCCCTGCTTTCTGTGTTAGCTTATGGTTTTAAGTTTATATAGAGCAACTGCAAATATAGGGAATTAACCTTGGAAAAAAAGTCTTAATAATGAGATATTTTATGGATCAAGTTCTGTGTTATATGCTTTACATAGACTCTTATATTATTTCAGCAGTCTTGGAAAGGGGAGTGTTTATTATTTTCACCTATGAATGAACAAACCAAGGTTTAGAGAATTTAAAAAGATGCTCAAGGCCCCTTGGTAGAGTCTGAATTCGAATTCAAGGCTAGTTACAAAGTCTTTATATTTTCCAGTATAACACATGGCTTTATAAACTAGCATATTACACCAGGATTCAAGTTGCCTGCACAGGTGAGTGGAGTAAGCAGTTGGGAGGAACCTTTTTGTGCAGATCTTTATTATATTTTGAGCATGTAGGGTGGAGTATTTGATGGCCAGGCAGGAGGCCTGAAGTTGGCAAAACTACCCTGGCACTTTCTGCGTACAAGACAGGCTCTGTTTATTTCATGCCAGCTAATGTGGAAGGTGGCTTAAATGATTTATGTTTGAAGGTTTTTTTTTTTTGGTTGACAAAAATGCCCCTATTGGAATAAGCCATGGATACTGCACTTTTAATAAAGCAGGCTTAGCTGCTGCAGAAGGTTCCGAGAGACAGACTGCGTTTATGCTGAGGAGGTGTCCAGTCAAATCTGCCCCTAGTCAGAACCCCTCCTGAGCAGATGGATTTTCCATGGTCTGACTCTCAGGGATTAACCCTGGACATTCAAAACTTTAGGGTACACTGTTTCCTGGGAGGTCATCAAGGATAGCCTTAAACTGGGGGTGCCAGGCAGAGTGGGTCTGTGGAGTGCATGATTACTGGGGAGTTTCTAAGGACTGAGGCTGTTTGTTATGAGCTATAGATTTGAGACTGACACATTGAACAGTATCCAGACTCCATGTTACCCTGGGCACATCCTCAAGTCCCAGGAGTTGGGCAGCTGCAAAGGCCAGTAGCAGGGAGTCACCATGGAACTTGTGGCTAATGTTTGTGCAGTGACCGGTATGGGGCGGCATACAATATAGCTATTGTTCTGCATTTTGGGAATCCCAGTCAGTAGCTGGTATTAAAATGTGTCCAGGGTTTGGATGGAGAATTCTCTCTGCCTACCAGTATATTAGATTTCAGAGGGACATCCAGACAGTGCCTGGAGGTAGAGGGAGGGGATGAAATAGGTTGATCAATTTCTCAGTCTGGGCCCAAGGTGGACAGTCCAGGAGAGTCATGTAGCCCAGGCCAATTTTCTGAAAGCCCCACTCATTTAAACTTTTTGTTGTGTGTGATGCTTGTGATTGAGCCCAGGGCCTGGGACATGTTTGGTAAGTATCCTACCACTGAGCTACATCCCCATCTCCTCGGTCTGTGAGTTTTGACAAACACCCTAGGTTGTATAACTACGTCAGTCTATATACAGAGCAGTTCCATCACTGTTCCTCCCAGCCCAATTCTTTTGTGCTGCTCCTGGTAATTAAACTACTTAATCCCTGACAACCTATAGTCTGTTTTCTTTCTCTATAGTTTTACTTTCAACAGAAGAATGCCACATAAGTGGAATTAGTTTGTGTTATAATGCATTTGAGATTCATCCATGTTGCACATGTCAATAGTTTCTTCCTTTGTCTTGCTAAGTAGTAGGCTATGGTATAGATACATCATGGCTTATGTACTCACCATTTGAAGGACATTTGAGTCATTTCTGTTTTGTGGGGGAGTGGTTACTGGGGATTGAACCCAGGCCTATTGGACTGAGCTATATCCTCAGCCCTTCTTTTAATTTTGAGACAGTCTTGCTAAGTTGCTAAGTTGCTTAGACTGGGCTTGAATCTGCAGTCCTCTTCCTTCAACCTCCTGGAATGCTGGGATTACAAGAATGACTCACCACACCCAACTTTGGTCTAGGTTTTGATGAATGTGAATAAGGTTGTCAGAAACATTCATGTACAGGTTTTTGTATGAACACAAGTTTTAATTTCTCTTGAGTCAGTATCTGGGGTGGGATTGCTGGGCCACATACTAAGTGAATGAATGTCTAAGTGTATGAAAAGAACTACTGAACAGTTTTCCAGCGTCACTATCCCATTTTGGGTCCTCATCGTCAATGCATGAAGGGTTCAGTTGCTCTGCATCCTTGCTGACTTTGGGTATTGTTATTATTTTTTATTTATTTATATTTATTTTTAGTATTTTAATAGGTAAGCTCATTGTGGTTTCATCTTGCATTTCTATTTAAATGTTTCAGATGTTATTTCCAAATCAAGTCCACGTGTACAGTCACCATGTTCAGGCTTGAAAGAAGTAACTAGCACAATTATATTGAATTTATTTTTGTGTACGGAAAAAACATTCATTTGTCAAGTGTGTGTATTTAAAATTTACCACAATTTTGGTACCCTTGTTGTGGTGTTTCTTTATATTTTAATATACCCTGAGCCTGTGGCATTTAGAAATGCTATCTGGCTGCCATTAACAGATACTCAACCATGGTTGAGGCATAATTATACATAATTCACATAAAGGAATTCCAGATGTAGACAGCCCAGGGCTGGTAAGGTGGCTCCACAAAATCATCAGGGACCCAGTTTCTTCTATCTTTCTGTGCCGTCATCCATAAATTGTGGCTTGCTTCTCAAGGTCAAAAGATGGTTTCTAGAATTCTAGCCATAACATTTGCTTTCAAGGCAGGAGAGAGAGACAGGGAAGAGGCCCTTCCCATTTTTTCTGATGGTGGAAGAGCCTTGTACCCTTCTTCCTCCTGGTTGTGACCTGGCCCAGGCTGCAATTTGTCTTTATCCTCATTGTGTCTGACCGCTCTCTGCTTGGGAGAAATAGCCAGGATTTTACTTCTTTCACTAGGAAATATCCAGGCCTGTTTGTTTTTAGTTTAAACTCAGTTTGGAAAAGCCTATCACTTTCAGTTCATTTGAAAATTGGAAGTGTCACGTTAGAAGGTTGAAGGAGGGGTGGTTAGGGTCTGGCATGTGGAGACGCTGATGGTGGATACCTTGCCGATGAAGGAAGAGGTGAAAAAAAAATCCCAGATGAGAGCTGAAGGCCATCTATTTAGGACACACAGCTCTGTGAGGCTTCAAAGCTTCTGGCATCTTGATTGTGTACTTCCACCTGCAGAGGTGGCTTGATGGATAACAAAAATCATTTCTGTATCTCTTTCCTTTGGACTGGACTGAAGGTACTCCTAGAGGGCAGGAGCATGGTGGATTTCCACCCATACATAATGTTCTGTGTACTTATATATATGAATTTTGTACTCTTGCTAGCTTCCTAGAAAGATTAAATAGAGCAAAATATAACTGGATGCTTTGGGGATCCTTAAAGTTAGGGCTGCCAGATAAAATATAGGGAATTTAATTAAATTTGAATTTCAGACAAACAATTTTTTTTAGTGTAAGCATACCCCAAATTTCTTATGGGACATACTTGTAATAAAAATATATTTATTGCTTACTGGAAATGTAAATTAACCAGTCATTCTGGTATGTGTGTGTGTGTGCTTTTGCTAAACCTGGCAACCCTGGAATATCTGAGTATCAGAAGGCTCTAATGTGGCTTGTGGATAGCATCAATTTTAAGGAAAGTGTTAGGACAATGGTGGGAAACATTTGTTGTTCTGATTTTGCTGAGTTTGGAACTCCTGATGTTTTTCTGAAACAAAGACAACAAGTAAGTTTCCCTTTCCATAGCTGCTCATAAACTCAGTCAGTGTAGCAACCTGTGGGAAACCCTGGCTAGAGTATCCAGAGACTTAGGAATAACATGAGGTTTATGTTCCTTCTCTCCTTGACTTGTCACTTGCCTGTTTAGAGCTTCTTGAGTGTATGTCTTGTATCTGTTTATGCATTTAAACCTAAAATTAGAATGGGAAAGCTCAAGTTTACAACAGTCATGAGTAGATCCTGACGATGTGAGCACAATAGACCAGTGTTGACATATTCAGGGCTTTCCAAAACCATTGGTTCTCAAAGTGAGGACCCTGGGCCAGCAGTATCAGTATCACCTAAGGAATTTATTAAGAAATGTAGACTTGGACCCCAGTTTAGACCTCTTGAATCAGAAAATCTAGGAGTGGGACCCAGCAATCTGTCTTTAATGAGCCCTTGGGGTGAATCTGATGCATGCTAAAGTTGGAGAACCACTGCTCTAACAGAGGTCTGCATACCTTTTATGTAAAGGACCAGATAGTAAATAGTTTAAGCTTTGTGGTTTATAGAGTTTCTGTTGCATTTACTAACCTTTGCCATTACAGTGCAAAAGCAGCCGGACAATATGTAAAAGAATGGGTGTGGCTGTTTTAGAAAGTAAAGAAAGCTTTATATTTATAAAACCGGGGAGCTAGGCAGATTTGTCCCCCTTGAGTAGTGTGCTGGCCCTTGTGAAAAGCAAAGGTTTCTTCAGAGTAGTATTGTCGCCTGCCTTTTCTCTTCATTTACAGATGTGAAATGCTCCTAAGTAGCTACACAATCAGAAGTGGGAGATACTACAATGATGAAAACTAACCAACAAACCAAAATCCAAAACAGGTGACTAGGCCTGGTGATGTAGCTATTGTCATCCTAGAAGGCTTCCAGTGACTAGAAGTATCTGTCCATCTCTGAGTCATATCCTGATTCCAACCGTGATGTGCATTCATGAAACCATCCTGTTCTCACCAGAGACTTGGCCCTATGTATCCCAAGCACTACCTGACAGTTTTATTCTTTCTCTTGACCACACACCCACCGTATCTCTAGAAGACCAGCCACTCATTCTTTCCTCAGACATCCGACATATCATTGTTCTTCCTTACTCGAAGATCATGGCTTTGCTCCCTCTTTCACAGAAAATAAAGAAAGGGAATAGAATTTCTGCAGCTGCCATTACATCTCCGAACCTACAAAATAGCTCCCCAAGTGGTGCTGTCACTGTGGGTCAGCTGCCATTGGATCTCCCTAAGGCATGCACCTCCACTTTTGTTCCACATCTTGTCTCCTTGTACTTATTTCAGGCCATTACTATAGCAGTTGCTTCCCTACCTTCTGTATCACTAACCGCCCCATCATTTCCTTGTTGTCAATGTTCTGTAATTTCTCACTTGTCATCTTCTTCTTGCTACACCATCTCTCTGCTTCCCTTGACAGCAAAACCTTCTGTCTACACTTAACTTTTCCCGATCTCTTCCTTCTTTGTTCTCTTGAACTCACACCTATCCGGCTTTTGTCTCCTCCACTTCCCTGAACGATTGACAATGACCTTTAAGCTGGTTATTTCCGTGACTGGTATTCAGTCCTCAATGTACCAGGGTTTTCCGTAGGATTTGACACAGTTGATCACTGTGTCCTTCATGAAACATTTTCCTCAATTTCTGTGACTTTCCTCATTTCTCTCTGTTCTCTTTTCACCTTGTTTCCTGGTTCCTCCTTATTGCTTGAGTGCTTCTTATGCCTCCCACCTCTAAATGTTGGGGTTCCTCAGGGCTCAGCCCTTGGAACTCACTATATTCCTTTACTGATCTCATCTGATTTTGTGGCTTAAATCCCACTGATTTTATGGTTTAAATACAAAGCTATCTCAGTCTATGTCTCTGGTGTGGAAATACTGTACCCATACTAACATATCCAACTTCTTATTTAGCATCTGTATGTAGGTGTCTAACAAATACCAAAATTAAAATCAAAACTAAAACCCAAACTAAAACCCCAGATTTTCCCCCACCATCCTTTGCAAACTTATTTACCCTATAGTCTTTCCCAACACATAAATGACAGATCCATCTTTGTAATGTGACAAAACTTTTGGAGTTATAGAGGAGGGAAAACCTTCCCTCTACCTTCTGTGGGTGAAAAATAAACTGACAAGAGGCAGATTCATGGGAGAAAAGATAGTCTAACTTCTTACATGCTTGGGGCATCACATGAAAGAAAAGTATCTCAGTATCACCTGAGATCTAGAACCTTGATACCCTCCTCATAGGAGAGGGAGAGGGGAGAATCAGGCAGCTTTAGGAAGAGTAAACCATTTCTGGGAAGATGAATGGGCCCCTAGGAAAACTACCCAGGACAAAGTCTGGGCATGGTACAGTGACTTCTAGTCTCTCCTGAAATGCTAGTTTAGTCTTCCTTGGTTGATGAGAATCCTTGGGAAGAGTTTATGACAGTGCAACTCCTTTTGGAGGCTCTGTCTCTAGGCAGATGAAGGAAATTTTGAGAAAGCCTCTTCCTGCATTTGCTGTTCACAACTGTCCTAGTTTTAAGTCCAAAGTGTCATATTTTGGCGTGGTGTTCCCAAAACTCCTTCATTTCCCATCTGAAACTTGCCTAGAAGTTTCATATATGAAAAGTTGAGTTAGTGGCTATGGAGAAAAAAATCGGGTTAGTAGCTGAGTGATAAGAGAACTGAGACTAGGTCAGTGCAGTTAAACACTTCTGTCTCATTTCAGAGGGCGGTGTGCAGGTGGACTCCTATCAAAGTTAGGTTGCTATGTGGGGCAAGAAAACAAGAATTTAGTAAGAGACATTTCTATGGAAACAAAAGAAAAGTCAAAATGAAGGGCTTGGAACATAAAGTAGTTTCCGAGTCTGGAGGGTGGATAGCTGAGGAGACTTCTAGATGTTGGGTTCAAGGTATCTGTAGTTGAGTGGTGAGCAGTGGGAATCGGGCAAAATGTCCTGGTTTGCCATTTGCAGCTGGTGTCCCAGTGAACTTTCTGAGTAGTCCATAAAAGCAGGCTCAAAGGTTGTCAGTATGTAAGTTGTGGTTTCCCTGAAGTCTGTATCAAGTTGTCCGGCTTTCCCTCGCTGGGCTTCGGGAAAGGGCAGTTTTAATTGCAGTAATTCCAAGTCAGAAGTGGGGAGAAAATTGGTTAGTTTGGAGGCTTATAGTCACATTTTGATGAAAATGAGAAGAATTAAGGATCCAACAAATTTGCAGGTAAATAACAAACTCAAAAACAATGAGCAAGGATTTTTAAAAACATGTCACTTATCAGAGAAAGCTAGAATTTAATAACAGCGCACTATATTATTTTCTGAAAGGTAATTTTTCTCTCTACAGTCACAGTAATTTCTACCAAAGATAAATAAAGTAAGACTAATTTATTTGCAAAATAAATTTAGTTTCATTAAACTTGGCTTGATTATTTACGTAAGTGCAGCAAGATTAATGATTGACCATAGAGACTCTTTTTAAGACTGCTTTGCTGAAATCCAGATTGGAGTTTTAAAAGGCTACAGGAAAGCCAAGCCAGGGTCTCATCATCAAATTTTGTCTGTAATGTCCATTGAATGGATGAATTTCTTTCTTCCTGAAGTTCCAAAATATCCCGAATTTCCTGAGCCTGCCAGGAAATGGCATTCCATATTCACCTGTAAGCCAACTGTGTGAATGGGCTCCTTGAAGCCATTCAAGGAATGGGGCCAGTAGATACCTATCCTCAAATGGGTTTCTTGGCTCCATAAAGTCAACCTTAGTTCTGTAAAGTTGATTACTTATATCAGAAAAGATGGCATTGCAGTCAAAGCCTTTGTAATACAACTGGTATTTTCAATTGTGTGTTGATGCAAAGAGAACAGATTCTTACTGAATGAAGTTATGCAAATAAATATAGTGACATAAAATGAGATTACTCATTGGTAGTTTCACAATTCTGGAGAGATCAGATAGGGAGAAAAAGTAAATTTTTTGAGTCCATGAATAAAAATATACTTTATCTAATTGCTGTGAATTATAGGTAGAGTAAAAGAAAAAAGTTTCCTTAAATCTGGAAAACAAAACATAAAAAACAACTAGTAATGTTTCAAACAAAAATGTCATAAAGAGATATAATCCTTCATTAGCTTAGTCCCATATAATTAATTCTTGTTCTGCTTGATGTTGGGTTAGGAATTTTAAGAGTTTTATCTCATATTAGGGTTCTGGAAATTCTTACACAGTCCAATGATATAATCTTAAAGTTAGCAGAAACCTGTTATTCCAGAGTACTTGTCAGAATATTTTCCATGGATCTCCCTGAAGAAGAGCTGTAGCTGATTACAAATGGTTTTAGAGAATAATCAAAATAATAAAATTGGATTGCAAAGTCTTGGAAAGGTTACTGTTAAAAATCTGATGAGTGTTCATTAGAGCTAGTAACTAACAGGATAATTTGGTTATTTTTGTGGCATATATTTTAACATAACCAAAATTATAACTGATAACACATTGCATTTCTAGGAATCTCAGACAATATTTGAATCTTTTTATTATATCAGTAACTTATTAATAAATATAAAGAAAGTACCGTAGGATTTATTATTTGACAAGGCTTCCTGTATAACTTAACATATCAAATCAGCCTAATTAGTTTGCTAATTCTCTTTTATAAGGTGAGAGACATTTCATTTGAGCTTTCCAGGAAAATTGCAAAGTTAGTTCAAAAGCAACAAGACTTAATATAGAATTTCATTTTGGTTAGAAAAACAGGGAAGTAGACCTTTTGCAGATGGGAAGGGGATCTAGGGATGGAGAGAAAGGGGAAGAAAGGGATATAAAAAGGACGAAGATGTGATATGTACTGTATATGTACCAATTCTCCAAGATGCATGTAATCATTATATATTGCAAATATATAGTGATTAAAAACAGGAGTTAAAAAATTTCATTTTGGGAAGTTTGTCGGAAATGTCAAAAAGGTTTAAAATACTTGATTAAATATGATCACAGTTCTGCAAATCATTGATTTAACCAGTGAAAATTGAAAAGCTTTAAGGTCAAACACATTATACATAATTGCAGAAAATATTTAGTAGAGAGGACCAGGTTTGTTTTAGTTTTTCCAAATTTAAAGACCCAATAAAAGACAACATGAAACAGAAAATTATTTTGGTATGATACTGTTTGTTTTTTTCAGACAAATGACTCAGAAGGTGAAAGAGAGCCAGGCTTGGTGGCATACACCTGTAATCACAGCTACTTGGAAGGCTGAGGCAGAAGGATTGCAAATTCAAGGCCAGCTTGGGTAACTTGGCAAGACTTTGTCTCAAAATAAATAAATAAAAAATTAAAAATAACAAGGAAAAAACTTTTACTGTAAAAAAAGTTTGTAATTTTAGAGAGAAGACCAAATTCTAGCAATTTAAATTATATATCAGAATTTTAAGATTATTTATATTTAAGTAACTAATTTCCAGTGAAAATCTAGGAAGTAAAATATTTCATCTCTCATGTACCACCATTTTATGGACATGCATTTCATAATTTCTGGAAATAAATGCTTCCTTCAGAACAATTTTTCATATTTATTAACAAACTAAATATTTTTAGTCCCTTAGTGATAAGAAGCCAAAAGTAAGTCCAGCTTGGTGGTGCATGTCTGTAATCCCAGCACTCTGAGAAGCTGAGGCAGAAGGATCACAAGTTTGAGCCTGGGCAATTTAGCAACTTAGACCCTGTCTCAAAATAAAAAATTTTTTTATAAGTGCTGGGGCTGTGGCTCAATGTGAAGGCCCTAGGTTCAATCTTTAGTACTGGAAAAAAAATTTGAGAGTGGATAAATGTAAAACTTATGCTTACCAATTAATGTTTCAATATTTCATCTTATTTAGAAGTAATCTACATATTTAATTAATATCTATCATTTAATTTAGCCTAACAAACTCTAAGGGTATAGCTAAGATTTTGGAAAACTTTTCAGTAAGTATATTATAAAGCATAATTGCTATAAAAATGTTTATTTATAAAGTTTTATTCCACTTACATCTTATTTAATTTACTTGTTCTTAACAATTATGCTTGGATTACTCCTGCAAGTTTCATGAAACATTAGACAAAGCTAGCTGTTTTCTCATTATTTTCCTCTTAACATTTTTTATAGAATGTATGTTACCTATCACCTGAACAAGAACCTACAGTCAAGCACACAGGTATTTTGCTAATAAACCAGAAGACAGCAAAAATATTGAATCTGATTTACCCTAGTTATATAAATTTGAAAAGTATTTGGGTTAGTTTTTATGTTTCTAGCAGTTTTGGGTATATTTAATTTATATGAGCACTCATTTATCTTTAAGCCAATTTGAATTGAATTATTTTAAGGTACTTTATAGTTTGTAGACATAAGATACAGATATATACACATGTACACATACATAAGCCCACTGAAACAGATGAACACAAAGAGAGATCTGATAGTTTTCCTTTTAAAATTTTAGCCATGAGATGATACAACAATATAAAGCTCATTTGTAAGGATAGTTGGATCCAAATTGTGTATTTTTGTGAATGGGACAAATTAAGATTACTTGGTCATATTGTCAAAGGCTTTTACTATTATTAGTAAAAAAAAAAAAAAAAAAAGGATCTTTTAAGATTGTTTCATTTGTCAGTTTCCAAATAGTTCCTTTCACCCAGCTCCATCCTTCTTTTCCCCATTCCTTCCTGCCCACCCCTCTCTACTCCCCTGTCCTTCCCTCTCTTCTTCTCTCAGTTATCTCCCTAAAGTTTGCAAATGGAATGATTCTCAGATAAAACCAGGTCTAAGGTTACATCTCAAAGGCCCAGAGAAAGAATACCGGGTTGAGGGTGCATATTTATTATTTACATTTTTCTTCTTTTTCGTAAGTGAAAGACAGTTCTGTTTCCATTGTGAAATCTTTTTTTTTTTTTTTAACAATTTCTGCAAATATTTTGAGATGAACAGGTGAAGTTTAGAGATTGGTAAGGATAGGTAGATTTCTTTCCTTTCTTTCTTTCTTTCTTTCTTTCTTTCTTTCTTTCTTTCTTTCTTTCTTCTTCCTTCCTTCCTTCCTTCCTTCCTTCTTTCTTTCTTTCTTTGTTTTTTTGTACTAGGGATTGATCACAGGTCCTTCCCACTGAGTTACATCTCTAGCCTCTTAAAAATTTTATTTTTACTTTTTATTTTGAGACAGTCTTGCTAAGTTGCTAAATTGCCTAGGATGGGCTCAAACTTGTGATCTTCCTGCCTCAGCCTCCCAGAGTGCTGGATTACAGGCAGGGGCCACCATGTCCAAGTATTTTAAATTGCTTCTGGAGACACATTCCAGTTTTTGTAAATACTCAAATTGTAAGACAAGGACAGTTATTTTTAATTCCCCAAAGAATTTGGTTGCAGCCTGAATGTTATCATTGGGTTGACCAGTTATCCAGTTGTAGATCTTCAATTTGTCCTTTATATCAGGGAGATTTTCTACTATGAAGGAAATAAAAATATTTCTGCATTCTAGATTTATAGCTATTCCTCTTTGGAATGTTTTAATTAATTGTTTTGCTTCTTTCTTATGTCTACTGTATCATATTTGCTTATGAGGGAAGGTCTTTAAAAAATTTTGTGGTCATTCTCTGAATGAGACCAAAGTTCTAAACCAAAGGTATATCTTACAAGTAACTGCAGACCAAAATGAATAAGCCTTTTATGACTTTAACCACAGATGCATGAGATGCCTCTAAAGAGGAAGAAAACCCAGAGCTACTCCCAAGATAATCAGGAGAAATAAAGATCTAGACAATGTCCCTGAGGGTTGGTGACTATTGGCACCTCCTGCTTGTGACAAGAAGAAAGTCAAACCAAGGCTCAAGACAAATGAATAAAAAAATTAAAGAGCAAAACCTGAAACAAACGGGCAAGCAACAAGTATCCATAGGAGGAAAAGGATCACTAACGGATGGGCACCCCAAAGCGAAGAGTCCTAATTCAAGCCAATTCTTACAATGTTTCTCCCCATGAGATGAAGGCATTTGCTGAGGAAATGGAGCTAGATTTAGAGGAGGGGAACCCAGAGGAAGTCAAGGATGGAGAGTAGGGCAAATATAAGAAGGGAGAGAAAGGGCAGGTTTAAGTGATTTTTAACTTTGTTCTAGATCTGATTTCTGCTTTTCAGTTGCTGAGGGAGTCTTTGAGACCAGTTGTTGTCGTTCATTATGTCCTATTTTCAATTTGATCTTCCCAAAGGTACCAACGAGACAAGCTTAGAATAAAAGCTCTCTAAAAATTATTTTAAAATATAACCAATTTACTTATTCTAGAAGTGACTCAAACCACTAAGTAGTCTCATAGAAAGATCTGGAAATAACTTTCCTAGTTTAGAATATCATGGAATACAAGTGCAATTACTGAAGTGGGTGTACAAGATGAAGCCCCCATGATCCAAAAAGTTCACACTCAATCTGAGATAGATGAGGAAAGCAAAGATCTTTACTGCTACAGCTGGTTAAGGGGGCCATTTGTGGAAACAGTGTCTCCAGTCTCCCCTCAAATGTGGAATGGCTTTTTGCAGACCCACTAATCTGTGACACCAGGCCAGTGATATTCATCTAGGAGTGTCCTAGCACTAACCACACAATGAAGACTGAGGTGACAAAAGCCCTTTGTGGGCTAACACTTCTTATGAAGACCATCTCCCCTGAGCCTACAGAGCGCTACTTGTTACCTCATGTCTTGGGCTCTCTGCCTATTCAACTATCTTCTTGACACAAGCTGACTTGTGTCTTGAGCTGGCAGAGACCACAGTGAGTGTTCTCACTGGCCAAAAAGCCAAGATTTCAGGACATAAAACAAGACAAAAGGAGAACCACATGTAGTTTTGTCTAGGGGACCCACAGCAAAGCTGGCCTAAAATGATGTCAGTGAGAACCTGGAGCTCACCTGCCTATGAACAACAGGCTTATAAGGGCCTGTGGCTGTGTTCTTGCCTATGAATTTCCTCTTTATGACACATGACGTGAACCACAGAGACAGAGGGAAACAATGGGCGGGCAGGGATCAGAAGGCAGCAGTACTCATACACACATACAGCACCAAAGTTGCTCTGTCCAAGGACTGGTTCACACGAATGCTTTCTCCCATGAATCTGAAATTGGAAGGAAAAAAACCCAGGAGAGACTCTTACCATGCTTGTCTCACCAGATCTCCAAGCAAAGATCCAAGGCACTGATCTGGTAAGAAATCTTAGTTTTGCCAGGCTTATCAGGTCCATGACCTCTCAGCTGCAGTCTGAGGAGGTAGCAAAGTGGTAGGATTGCACCCACATGGCTGGATCTAGAAGGGCGGGAAAGCTTTTCCTCTGTCTTCTGAGGGTGAATTTATGAAATAAAGTGACAGTAGGCAGATTAACAAGAGAAAAGATGTTCAAATTTACTACATGCATACAGGAAAGAAAAGTGAATACTTCATACCCAGGATTATCTAGAAGCTTATATACCCTCTTCACAGGGGAAAGAGGAGAGTGGAGGTCACTTAGGGAAGAGTAAATGATTCCTAGGAATGATGGCTGGTCCCCAGAGGAACAAGCCATTGCCTGAGGTAGTCTGTCTGGTTTGGTGTCAACCTCCAGTCCCTCTTCTGAGATATGGGTTTAATCCCCATGCTTGATGAGATTTAGAAAAAGGACTGAGGACAGTTGAGCTGCTTTTGGAGGCTCTATGTTTAGGCAGATAAGGGGAGTTCAGAGAAAGCCCCTCCCTGTACTTGCTGCCCAGGAGCCTTCAGTGTGAAGTCCTCTGTGACCATTCCCTATCTGCCACGCCCAGCCCTGTTTGTTAGCCCATCCTAGGGACTCTACTTTTATGATGACTCTAGAATCTTCCCACTTCTTACCAACTCTCTTGCTCTCCCCTGCACCAGTGTTTTAACAGGGTTACTGAGATCACTGCCGTACCAGTCACCTCTCTGCTCCCTGTGCTGTCACCAGCATAGCAGCTCGGTGCATTTTTTATTTATTTACTTTTAAAAGCAACATCCTCAGTCATTTAAAAAAATTTTTTTTTGTTTTGTTTTGAGACAGTGCCTCGCTAAGTTGCTAAGTTGCCCAGGCTGGTGTTGAACTTGCCATCTTCCTGTCTCAGCCTTGCAGGGTGCAGAAATTACAGGCATGCTCTGTATTCTGATCAGATGCTCCCACCACTCTGGCCTCCTTGCTGTTCCCTGAGCACCGTGGGCATAGATGAGTTACCTCCTTAGGGCCTTTGCCCTTGCTCTTCCCTCTGGATGGCACACTTTCTCCCTAGAAAACTGCATGGCTCACTTGTTACATAGCTTCCTTTAGGCCTTTGCCCAAATGTTTCCTTCTCAGACATTTTCTCTGAGTGAGCAGTAGATAAGAATGACCATCCTCTAGCTCCTTCCACCTTTCACCCTTTGTTGTGTCTTATTTCTCACCACCTGTTAGATGACACATGAGTTGCTTATTTGCAGTGCCTCACCTCTGGAGGGGTGCAGCACGTGAGCAGGGACCCCAGTGTCTGGAGCAGTGCCCACGATGTAGGTCTTGCTAGAAGTGTGTCATCCCTTAGACTTACATGAGCTGCATCAGAGCAGGGCAGGGGCTGTCACACTATTCAATAATAGGGTAACTCCTTCCCAGACACGTTCAAAAGGAGCCTTGAGGTGTGGGACAGCTATCTGTGACGTCTGAGCTACTTGAACTATCTAATGTTTATCTTGTTTTTATTGTCTTTCTGTAAAGTGTTAACAAAGTCCTGATTTGCATTGCAAACATTATCAGCTCTTTGTGCAATAACAGAATACTCTTTGGTTAAACAGACTCAGAAGCTTTGAGGAATGATAGTAAGATACTTTTATTTCAAAGTTGAACATTCATGGATTCATAAATAGTTGTCCCAGACACCTTGCTGACACTACTGGTTGAACATATGTGGCTTGCTTTTGGTTGTAGTGCATAAGTGCTATTGTGGTGAACTTTATTTGCTTCTAGAATTTCACAGAAACAGACATCTGCAACTTGAGTTAAAAACAAAACAAAACAAAACAAAAACACAGAGCTACAGCAATGACACGTTTAGAAAACATTTCAGTAAACACCCTGGGAGAGATGACCCAGGAGAAGTTTTGTTGCTGAATGTTGTGTAAAAACCTTGGGAAAACTGCATGGCTCACTTGCTAACTTCCTAGGAGTGTGTGACACTGTTTGGCAGTCTGCAGTGTGTTACAGTTTGGACTATCATGCATCAGTTGTTCATTTAAAAATGGTTTTAAAAATAGTTTAACAGTTTTGAGTTATTCTTCTTAATCCTCTTTTCTGAAAATGAAGAACATTATTTTTCAGGTTTCTGTAGGAACATAATATGCTGAGCAGCATTGTAGAGGCCAGTGATCTTGGTGTCTTTTCCAATGGGCATTAGGGGTGGCTCCAAGGACTGCCAGGTGTGAGGGGACACTGTTAAGGAGTGTCAGGTGCTGAACGATCACAGTCGAGGTCAGAAGGGGAGGCAGCATGTAGTGTCCTCTAAAAACAAAATCTTCACTCACCTCTCTTTCTGCCTGTAGTGATGCAGTCCTCATGCCCTGCCCACTGGCTTTATTAGGGCAACACACACAGACACACAGACACACACACACACACACACTCACACACCGGGCACAATGTCATGCTTTGATAGATGAAGTCAAATGCTGAAATCAAGCCCATCAACAAGTCCCTTGCTCATGTACTTACCATTTTTTTGCTGGGGAGAACATTAAGATCTACCGAGTCCAGTATGTATTCCAGCCAAAGGGCATGCTACTCTGCTTTCCACATATACCCTGAACGTTTTCCATTCTGTACTTTGTAAAATGATAATGCTTTTATCACTTTCATACTAATATTTACCAAGACCTAGAAGTACCAAGGACATATAATATTCTAACATGCCTGTGATGATTTATATTTTATGGACATGAAGAAGAAATTGAGCTATTAAACTTGACCTAAGTCACATGGCTTTCGAATGTGAAATCGGGCCTCAGCTATGACCAGTTTAACTCTGAATATCACGCTCGTCACTCACAGTTGTCAAAGCTACATTGGGAGCAGATGACAGTCCTGCTCTTGGCTCTGGCAAAATCAGTGGAACTCTACCAGGGGTTGGTTTTTCAAAAGCTGTATTTTAATTACACAGTGTAAGTTTGGATAACTGGATAAAGATTGTCCAATATTAAATTATTGTAACCATCTGGGCTAAATCATTCTCCTAACTCAAATACTACACACACATGCACAACACACTCCTAGAGTGGAATGGAAGGTACACACGGCATCTTAAGGTGGAGGTGGGTGCCTGCCATAACACTTCTCTTCTGGGAGGTGGAGGTGCACTTTGTCCCTGCGGACTGCCTAGGCTGTTGCTGTGGGTCTCATCAGTTTAAGGGTTCTCAGAGCAAGACTCAGAGCCTTTAGTGGGGACAGGCAGGATGGCATGCACCTCCCAGAGAGGAGTAGTTGCCAGTGAGCCCCACCAAAGCCCAGAGTGCTTATGATCTCTGGGAGAAACTCGGTGACCCCCTGAGCTCTGTGTGATTGACCCTGTGCCAGTAAGTGAACCTGAATGTATGGATCCTGGGTATGAGTAATGTCAGTGCTGGCACTGTCCCTGTCACCCACCTGCTGTAGGTTTTATGGATATGTGAATTAGCACTGGTCGCAGGCAGCCCTCAGGCTGTTAGTGATAAGTTCTGGGGGCAGATTGTGGACTTGGGGTTATAATTCAAGTGCCTTACAGCACAACAGCTTCCTGCCATCTTCCAGCCATCTGCTTACCCAGTGCCCTCACTCTGTCCTCCCAAGCCAATCCAGGCATCCTTTCAGCACACTTACACTGAGCTTCTGCTTGGTGCCGGATCTGGCACCAGGTGAGGAGCAATGATGACAGCAATGACTGTCACAATGGCTGCCGTCCTGGGTTTACAGTCTAAGGGAAGCCAATAAAATAATTCCCTAAGGACTATAAAGCCTCGTCCCTCACAAGATCTTCATCCCCGGACTTTGTGCTGGCCTGGAAGTCAGAGAGGGCTGCTTGGGATGCACAGCGAGGAAAGGTCTGGGTGAAGGAGGCGAGAGGGCTGGGGAGAAGGCATAGCACAGGGACAGGTCTGCTGGATGGAAGTGGGCTCTACAAACTTAACCCATTCTTCTTCTTCTTTTTTTTTTTTGGTACTGGGGATTGAACCCAGGGTCTTTCCACTGAGCTATATCCCTAGTTCATGTGTGTACCTATGTATATATGCTAAGTTGCCCAGGCTGGGTTCAAACGTGCAATCCTTCTGCCTCAGCCTCCCAGACAGACTTCTGGGAATACAGGTGTGACCACCATATCCTATTAAATCCACTCATTCTCTAAGCAAGTTCACAGGTACCATTCAGACAGGGAGCCCTGCTTGGGCTCCTCAGCATGGGTAGTGATACATTCTGGCTCCTAAGAGACACTGAATCTTTAGGGGTGAGGCCCACACTTGTTGCCTACAACCAAGGTCCTAGGGAGCTTGAGGGCTCTTTGGAGCACCCAGGCCATGAACTACCCTTTTTCATACCAACTTCCTGACCAGGGGTTGGCCAGATGCCTCCTGAATTACATCTCCTGTGTGAGTAGCAACCTGGGAGAACAGGACTAGGGAGAGGAGCAGCTCGACTCTGCAGCTGCCAGCCCTGCAGGCTTCACCTGGCTGCTGTCTCATGAGCAAAGTCTTACAGGCTGGTGGAGAGAAGAGGTGGCCCGAAGAGTCCCTCAGATCCACACCTCCTGCCTGGACCTTCCCAAAGTACACTGTTGGGATCTTAGGCCTACAGCCTGCGGTTTTTAATTTCCCCTTAGTCACTGCAGATTTAGTGTTCAGTCCCCTCTGTTTGGGCCAAGTTTCCCAGTAGATCAGAAGGGGATGTGAACTCATTCAACAAATGGTTATTACAAACCCTGACGTGTCACATTCCAGGGCTTGGGTCCTGGGGCCTCAGAGGTGAATAGGCTCTGTTCCGTGTCCTCAATTAGCTCCCAGCCTGGTGACAATGCCAGCCCCCTCCCCCCATTAGTCTGAATGAAACCCCATATCTGTGCCTGGCTTTATATTATGGCTAAGGAGAGAGCTGACATATATCCAAGGAGAATCTTATTAATCTTCTGTTTATGTCTTAGTCTGTTTTCTGCTGCTATAACAGGATATCTGAGACTAGATAATTTATAAGGATCAGAAATTTATTTGGCTCACATTTCTGGAGACTGGAAAGTCCAAAGGTTTGGTGCCGGCATCTGGCAAGGGCCTTGTGCTGTATCATCCCATGGTAGAAGGCAGAGCAGGGCAAGAGAGGGCAAGAGCAAGAGGAAGGGGATCTTGCTTATCTCTTGATCAAGGTCCCACTGCCCCAAAGCGAATCCTCGCCTGTGGTAAAGGCATTAATGCATTTCTTAAAGTCCCACCTCTCAACACTGCTGCATTGGGAATTAACTTTCCAACACCCGGCCTTCGGGGGTCACGTTTGAAAGAGCAGTTTCCAACAGAACAGCATCTCCAGGGGCTAACTCGGGTGGTCTCACTGCATCCCCCAGCTGCAGAACCAGTTGATGTTTCTTTTATCAAATGGCTCAGAGAGTAACTGGTAACTATAAATAGTGCTTTGTGGTGGGAACCAGAAGCAACATGTTAGGGGAAAGGTGGGCACCTGAGGGAAGGAGACGTGTCTCCAGTCCAGGACCCTGAAGTGCCATGATGGGGCAGTGCCTCACCTGCGTGCACTGCTCCTGACTGCCCTGACCCCTCTTTCTCCTCTTGGCCCAGAGATGTGTTAGAATCAGGCTGCCCTTAGCTTGGAGTGACTGGGCTTCCTGCTCCTTTAGCTCCCTGAAGAGGCAGCTTGGTGGTGGTAGTACGGAGGTCAGCCTTTACGGTAGGAACACCTAGGTACTGGTTGTGTTGTCTGAGCTGGTAGTGTAACCTTTGGACATTCTCAATGATAAAACATAAGCATACAAACAGCTGGTTGTGAGGATAGACTGAAAAATGCACTTCATGTTCTTAGCACAGTGCCTAGCGTAAAGTTAATGAGCTCAGGACACAGTGTGATGCTGTTGTCTGCTTTTCTGGCTCTTTCAATCATGCTTTAGGCACGAAGGCCCTGTGCATCATTCCATGCCCAGGCTCAGCATGTGTCTTGCTTGGAGTGTTGGGAGTGTGGGGAGGGTTAGTCGAGCCCTTCCTGCTGCAGGAACTGGCTTCCGTGGGGAGTCATGGCTCTGGCTGACCTCTTGCTGTTGCCCTTGACTGTTGGATTCAGGCACAATATGTTCACTGTGCCCTAGATACTCAAAGTGTGGTCTGCTGACCAGCATCCCTGACATCACATAGGTACTTGTTAGAAATGCAGTATCCCAAGCTGGGTGTAGTGGCACATGCAATTCCAGCCCTCTGGGAGGCTGAGGCAGGAGGATCACAAGTTTAAGCCCAGGAAAGTTCAAGCCTGGGAAACCTACCAACTTAGTGAGACCCTGTCTGCAAATAAAAAAATAAAAAAGCCTGGGGATGTAGCCCAGTGTGAAGGCCCTGCATTCAATTGCAAGCCCCCCACCTCAAAGCAGCGTTATGGGCCCCTCCAGATTTATTGAAAGATCCTTCATGTTTATGAGATCTCCCAGTGCTCTGAGTGATTTTTGTGCACCTTCGAGTTGGAGAAGTGCTGCTTGACATTGAATCAAATTATGAGGTTAGGGCCCTTGCTGGTACATGTGTGCCTGTGTGTGTGTGAGTGTGTGTCTCTGTGTAGGGCGTGGGAGAGAAAGGATTGAACAGAGGCCTAACTGAAAACAAGCAGAACTTGACTGGCGACTTTGTGTGTCCTGCAGTCACAGTGAGTCTCGTGAGCCCATTGCCTTCTGTCTTGTAAGCAGGGCAGGGCCATCTAGTGCACACCCTCCATTCCAGCTCCCTGCCATGCTCACAGTGGGACTCGAGGATGCCTGAGTAAATGCAGCAGAACTGTTTCTGTGGACTGTGAGCTCCCTCTCACTGGTTCTGGAGCCCAGGTGCGTGAGGCGTTGCATGGTGGAAATCCACGGGACAGTTTTGTGTGGGCACGAAGGGAAGAGAGCACCTTGGCTCCTCCCTTATCTCACTGGCTCAGCCTCCCCAGGCTCCACTGTTGCTCTGTCCCCTATATAAGATGACTTGTGCCACTGCCTGTCCTTTTGCTCCAGTATCATTTCAAGTCTCGTGGTTTTAATTCCATGCACTGTGACGCTCACATTTGTGTCTCTGGCTCTTGCCTCTTAGACTCTATAACCAGCTGCTTATTTGCCATCATTCCTGAGGTGTTGCTCCAGTTGGGCTTCTGAGACAGGCATTCCAGTGTGGGGATTTCTCAAGGACACATTCACCCAGGAGAGAGAGTAGGAGGGAAGCAAGGTAGAGCAGAGAAGAGGCTCAGCGAGGATGTAGTGCCCGGTACCCTTGCCCTGGCCTGGTCTCCTGGGAGGGACTGGAAGGGGTGGGCAGTGCCACCTCCTGGGTGTCCCCTGGTGGCGTGGCTGTCCATCCAGGCAGTTCTGTAGAGAGCTCTATAGTATTGTCATCAAGGGGGATGGAGGCCCCCATCCAGAAGAGGGGAGCTGGGTGAGGTGCCAGCTCCATCCACAACTGCTTCCCTCTCTAAGTTAATGTCTCTTCCCTCAAGACTTATCCCCCAGCCCAGCATTTTCCTGTCTGAGCAAGTAACGCACCCACTTGCCCGTTTGGCCAAGCCCCAAATCTAGAGGTCTCTTTGGTTCCTTTTTGTTTCTCCTTTAACCTCTGCTCTACCAGCAAATCTTGTTGCATCCACCTTCAAAATATACCCCATCTATATTCTCTCTGTCCACTTGTACCATCCTGCTTGAAACCTCTGACCCCGTTTATGGAGCCTGGATAGCCTCAATAACCTCAACATTCATCTCCTTGCTGCTTTTCATTTTGTTTTGGTACTGGGGATCGAACTCGGGACCTTGCGCTTGTGAGGCAGGCAGTGGGACCACTGAGCTAAATCCCCAGCCCTGCGTTTCTTTTTTAAAAGAAAACAAAAAAATAAATTGACAAATATAAATTGTGTATTTTACCATTTACATCATGGTATTTTGAAAAAAAGTATACATTGTGGAATGACTAAATTGAACTAATTAACATACTCATTAATGCACAAACATCATTAAAACACTTAAGACCTATTCTCTTAGCAATTTCCAGGAACACAATACATTGTTATCAACTATACTTACCATGTTATGCAAGAGAGCTCTTGAAATTTTGTATCTGGCCTCTCAACTCCCATCCCCAGCCCCTGGGTAGCCACATTCTACTCTTCGGTTTTCTTACCCTACCTCATAGAGCAGTCTAGGTGAATCTTTTATAAAATATACATTACATGATGCCACCCTTTCAGGTAAAAGTCTTCAGTGCTTCTCATGGCACTTGGGAATGAAATTCAGACTCCTCACTGTGGCCAGTGCTGAGTCCTAGGTGATTTGTCTTTCTCCTCCTCCATCTTCTCCCTACTCCTTCCATAAGGTAGGACATGGTCAGGACGTGACTCTTTTCTCTTCTACTAGATTAGGGGGCTTTTGAGGGGAGGAACTGCATCTTCCTTAATTTTATGGGGGCAACCCATCAAATTGACACTCAAGGACATACTCAAATGTTAGTCTTTCCTCATCCACATGGTCTAGTCCCTTGCTGGGCCATTGGCCTGGTTTATTTTCTTCAGAGAACAAATTATTGTCTGAAATTGTTCTGTTCACTTATTTGTATATTTGTCTGTCTGTCCCAACTCCCTAAAATGTTGAGTGAGAGCAGGGACTTATGTTTCTTGCTCTCCACCCTGGCCAAGCACATAGGAGGCTCAGATATCTGTTAGCCAAATGACTGAACGTTGGGTGAAGGAAACAGACACATGCGGGCTGCTGGCCCTCTGGAATCTGGAGGGCCCCATTTAAGGCCAGGCAGGCTCCTTCCAGAAAGTTTGTTATAGGTTAGAAGTTGTTCTTACTCCGATCTCCTTATCACAGTGAGCAGAGCAGGAAATGAAGCCCAGTTTCCTGCTTGTACCTCAGACCACCAGGAAAGACTGAGAAATCTGGAAAAAGCTGAGCCTACACTAAGAGTCTCCTGGCTCTTCCCAGCCTCTGTGGGGCTGCACTCTGCTCCTCTTGGGAGCCCTCTGGGCTGAGACCTGATGGGCTGGTGGGGATCACAAGCTTCTTCCTCCAGTCTCCTGAATTGGCTCCTGGTTCGGTATTATCAAGCCCTGACAGAATCTAGAAGCTGCCTATCTAGGGGACAAACACAAATGAATCGTGTTCTGCTGGATGACAATGTGAAGAACAAGAAGCAGGATCTTCCTGGAGGAACCTTCTGAGGGCTATAAAGAAGTGAAGCCACTCAGACTTCTGGGTTGTGTTCCGAGGTGATGCTGGGCCAACAGAAGGCTCAGCCAGGACCTGTCACACCCTGCTGACAGCTCAGTCAGGGCTCTTTGAGGACTGAGCCATCCTGTCACACGCAGACAGGATGTCCTGTGGGCAGGACATTCTGGTCCTGTTGGTGTTCAGAGCCTGAGGAAGAGAGGCGAGAAGGGCACATGGAGCGAGTGGTGCTGAAGCTCCCTTGCTCTGGTGGCCCAGGTCTCAGCGGCCCCACAGAAGGAGGACCACAGGGCTCCACTGAGAGGCAGCAAACCCCACTTCTAACCTGTGCATGGCAAATCCTGTCAAAGTGCCTGGAAACCATCTTCTCTCAATTCCTGCCTGTCACAGGGCCCCATCCGGGGACCACACTTGTCTGGATGACTGCCGTAGTCTCTGGAGCAGGATGTCGAACAGGCAACAGTAAACCATAATTGGTGTGGAACCTGCAAGTGACAGTGATAACAATGGTGATGATGACAATGGCTAACATTAACTGAGTGCCTTTCTGCACCTGGCACAATCGCAAATTATTTACATGTCTTCACTTGCAGTTCACTCTGCTCTGAATACCCTCATGTGGTGGTCCCATGATCATGCCCATTTTACAGATGTGGGGACAGAAGCACAGATTAAGTCAACATGTCTGAGGCCACAAAACTAGAGCTCAGCTTTGAACCCCAGTGTTTATTTCACTTGACCAGTTGAGGTCCCCTTTGTCAAGTGCCAAATGATTTCCGGTTCTTTGAGTAAAACACACATCTTTAGAAGGGCTTGGCTTTGGCTTGGGAGCTCATCAGCTTCTGAGCATTTACTATGTGTCTATGCTGGACCCACCGATCTAGGCAGGAAGGGCATGGCGATTGCTGTAGAACGTGAGGGGCTGGCAGGTTAGAGAGTTCTGGGCTCAGTGGTTTGGTGTGCAGAGACCTCTGACCCATGCCTGAAACCTCAGAGGAGGTGCAGGGTGGCTGAGCTGAGCACACTGCTCTGGCCATTGCTCTGGTTTTCTGAAGGAAGCGGGAAGGGCCTGGTCCTCGCTGCCTCTTCACTCCTGAACCCAGTACTTGGCAGGACTAAGCAGCCAGCAGGGACTTCCAAGCCACCTTGGCCAGAGGTAACGAGGCAGAGTTCCCTTCTGTCCTGTAATGTAAAGCTAAGAGGAAGCCCTGAAGGAAAGTGGAGGGAATAAACACAAGGAGGCAAGGGGCAGTGCAGGAAAGAGATTGGTGGCAGGGGAACTGGGCAAGGAGGGAAAGGAGAGTGTGGCTCTGCCACGTGGATTCCTGCCGAGGAGAAGAGATGCCTTGGATGAAGTCCAGGGAGTGCAGCCCTGAGGCCCAGGCAGAGGAGGGACTTGCCCAGGGCTAGGCCTGGAGGAGCGCCTTTGTATCTGTGAGTGCTTTGGGCTGGCACCCAGGTGGCTGGCTATGGCTGCCAGGCCAGGAAGCAGGAGGCTGGGCTGACCCCCACCAGCCCTCCTCCTCCAGGAAGCAGGTGGGCTTCTTTGGTTGTGCCGTGCCTCTGTGCAGCTCTAATTTATTTCGAGATTTTCCTTGTCTGAATTAGAGTTGGTTTTTCTTGGCAAATTGCAACTTTTTCAGAAAGCAAAAATGCAGTCTCCTCATAGTCTGGGTCAGTGTAATCCCTTGTTTGTTTATGCAGGCTCAGTGTGTTTGAGGCCGGAGCCAGAGCCAGTCAGGGGTGAGGGTCTGGGCCAGCCTAGACAGCTTTATAGCTGGATTTGCAAACTGCAGTAGACTCCAGCTCTGGATCCTTCTGATCCTTGGGGTAGGGTGGCTGGGTGCCGGGGCTCCCTATGTGCCCTGCTTTGGAGGTGTTCTTTGGTGAGCTCTTTTTCTGCTTCCTGGGATCTTTATTTCAGAAGATGAGTGAAATAAGAGCCGGACTCATATATCAATTTGTGAGAAAATCGAGATCAATCCAGAATTCTTCCATCTCCATTTTTTCCAATGAATGTGCCCATCTGAGTGGAGTTTATTAGTATCATCTCTTCTGAGGCTGAATAGTTAAATCATACAGATTTATGTTTCCTGTCCTTATGTTTATTCTTATTTTCTACCTTTATCATAAGTTCCCCAAAGGAGAGTCAGGAAAATGTGCCTCTCCAACCCCCAGGTGTCAATAGAGGGGACTCTGGGGATGTTGGACCAGGAGACGGAGTGGACACCAGATGGAGTCTCCACACTGGAGGGACAAGCCTTGGGAGCCCTCAGGGAAACCTCTCCTGGGACCTGGAGCCGCAGCCTCTTGAATGGCGCAGGAAGAGACTTTCTTAAGGTGGCACCTCCTGGCTTTGTGGTGGCTGGGCAGCATCTGCCACGTCAGAGGCCCCCTTGAGACTCCATGCTGATCTGTTACAGGAAGCATAGGCGAAGCCAGCTGGAGCTTGCTGAATATTTCCTGTTCCCTCTGCTGCTCCCATCCCATTTTAGTCTGAGTGCTGTGTAGTAGCTCTGATACACATGGCTGCCATTTACTAAGTGTTAACAGTGCATCAGGCCTCATGACCAATCCATGGAATGACATTATTCTTTTTGTTACAGATGAGGAAACTGAAGCTCAGAAAGATTGGGTAACTTGCTTTAGGTCACACAACAAGTAAGTGGTAGGGCTGGGATTTGAAATTCTGGTCTATCTGATGCTAAAAGTCTTGCTCTTACATATTGTTTGGCCACAGAAATGTCTGAGAAACTGAGTGCTTTCCAGGGCATTGGGGTGTTTTGTATTTTATTTTATTTTATTTTTTTTGGTACCGGGGATCGAACTCGGGTCCTTGTGCTTGTGCAGCAGGCTGCGAAACCACTGAGCTAAATCCCCGGCCTTGGGGTGTTTATTTTAGACAGCTATTCTAGAAGCCATGTGAGAGTAAAGCCGGGCCCAAAGGAAGCCAGAGGATTGAATCTTGGAGACTTCTTTGGGAATGTGAGCCCCCAGAGAAGGAGGGAGGGGTATGGTCTCCAGGGAAAGTCCAAGTCAGTGAAGAGCATCTTGGATCTGGATTTCACACAGGTGGGGCTGCTTCTCAGTGGGAACTTGCACAGATGCTGTGGGGCCCATGTCTGTGTGGACGTGGAAGCAGTGGCCTGAGGTGTCAGGCTGGTGAAGGAGGGGAGAAGCTTTCTTACAAAAAGGCCTCTTTCTGTCTTCTGTAAGCTGGGCCCAGTGTCTTTTCTGGAAGGTCAGGCAGGGTCTCATATAGAACCTGATAAGTTCAGCTCCATGCCTGTGGAGACCCTACTCCTTCGGAAGTAGGGACAAGGCCAGCAGGAGCAGCCTTGAACCACAAATCTACCTTGGGGACAGCCTGCAAACTTCACGCGTGGTTCTGTTGCCTGTTTCTGGATCATTCCTGGTTCTGCTCCATCCTTTGCTTGTGTTTCCCCTCATCCTAGGTGAATGTGCCTGATGGTGCTCCTCAAGTCTTGTCCCTGCACTTGGAGACACTTCTTTTTTTTTTTCTTTTTGGGTACTGGGGATCGAACTCGGGACCTTCTGCTTTTGAGGCACATGATGGAACCACTGAGCTAAATCCCCTGCCCTGGAGACACTTCTGATGTCCATCCTTTGTACACCTTGGGGTTCTTGAGTCAGTGCTGGATCCCTCACTTCAGTGGCCTGTGGGCCACTTGGCTGTGCCTGAACCATTTCTGTGGCCAGGGGGATGTGCTTTTGGGGCAGTGAGGGTGTACTGACTCTTCTCTTGTGGAACATTGTGTTCAAGTTGCCTGAACCTGAACCAAACTGGGGAAGGCCTCTTTTTCTCCTGGGCAGATGGGTGGGTACAGGGTAAACACAACCAGTTCCAGCCACTTTTTCTGGGTGGGTGACAGCAGCCTGGTCCCTGGGCTGGATTTTTTGGGGTAGGAAGCCTGAAGATGGGCCCCTAGGGACATTAGAGAAAGGATCAGGGAGCAGGGGTTGCTGAGTCCCTGGGTTTAGGCCTCAGGAGAGTCTCCCACAGGAGGCCTTGAGAGATGGTCTGAGAGGAGCCTGCCACCAGAGAGCAACCCCTGAGACTCATTCCCCAGGCAAGGACACTCACCCCCAGGGCCCAAACTGCATTTGGCTGGGAACAGGAGCTCAGGAGGTGACCCAATTCCATCAAATTCCTGAAACAGGCTGGAACCACACGACGTTTACAGTCTTCCTCTAAATCACCTCCTACACTGATGCTTTCTTTCCATCACCACTGCTGCTGGGAGCCCAGGCTCATCAGCACTTTCTGTTTGGATTTGTGCCAGCACTTCTTCACTGTCTGTTTTGCACTTGTTCTTGTCCCCTTTCAGTCAGTTCTATCCCTGTGTTCAGAGTAAGCAGCAGAAAACACCAGTTTTGTGAAGTGGCTTCCTACTCAGACCTCTCCGCAGTTCCCTGTGCACGCAGGCTGCTTTGCTCAAGGTGCTCTGCCCCTCTGACATTCTCTGATCTCTCCACCAAGAACATATGGCAGCTCTCCCTCCAGGAGCGGCCCCTGTCCGGCTCCTTCTTGCTGGCTGCTCAGCTGCTTCAGCACTGCCTTCTCCAAGACCTACGACCTCCTAGGCCTTTATTTTATTGTGGGTTTTTTTTTTTGGTACCAGGGATTGAACTCAGGACCTTGCGCTTTCGAGGTGGCACCACTGACCTAGATCCTCGGCCCCTGCTCCTGGGCCTTTAGACAGCTGTGTGATGTGGTAGGTGGCTTGTGGCTCCAGTGTGTTGATCTTTTCTCCTCAACCAGAGCATTGGCTTCTGGAAGGAAGCAGCCAGATCATGTTTTTGGCAGCCCAGGGCAGGACCTGGGTCAGACCTCTGTGGATACTCAAGAAATAATTGTTGAATTGATCGACAAGAAATAAACTTAAATTGCAGAATGGGGCACTTAGATTAGATGCTGGGAAAGATTTGTAGCAGGTGCTCGGCTGTTAGAAGGGACCACTGTGGCAGCGCCAGTTCTTGTGTTGTTTATGAAAATCCAAGCCAGTTCTCCTGAGCAGTGGTGTCAGGGGACAGGACGGCAGTTGGGGAGGCAGAGGGTGATGAAGAAAGGTGGGGGAAGGAGAGAAAGAAATGGCTGAGTTTTGACATCTAGTTTAAGGACTCCAGATTTTCAGCTGGAATCTGCCTTTCTACCGGTGATTCTTTTCATTGGCTCACGGTATTCTCTTCTTTTTTCTCCTGTTTCGAAGCTTAAGTCAGGCTAAAAACCAGGGGTGGAAAGAGAGAGGAAGCACGGGCCAAGGGGCAGCCTTATCAGGGCCAGAGCCATGGAGCCATTGCCCTGTTCTGGAAGGTATCCACCAGAGTGGCTCTGCCATCCTGTTACCTGAAACCTCAGCTGCTCCTCAGCTCACCCTTGGCTGCAGTGGGCTGCTGGGAGCCTACTCAAAGGCTGCAAACACCCTTCCCACTGGGCGTGATGGTGTAGGCCCGTAATCCCCATTAATCTGGAGGCTGAGGCAGGAATGGATATTCAAGGCCAGCCTGGGCAACTTAGTGGTAGAGCTCTTGCCTAGCATGCACAGGCCCTATGTTCAATCCCTAAAATTGCAAACTACAACCATAAAACAAGTTCACCAGCTGGGGTGCTTTGAGATGTGTGCCTGGAGATGAGGAGCCCAGGTATACCTTTTGAACAGGCCCAGCTTCCCGAAGGCTCCATTGGAAGGAGAGTTGGGCCATTGGTTTGTTGGTAAATGGGAGTGTGCTTTGCAGTGAAAGGCATGCTGGTGACACTGGGGTGGCGGTGGAAACCCAGGTGAGGGTCCCCCTCACTGACCTGGGGACTTCCACAGATTTCCTGAGCAGCCCACATGCCTCCTCTTTCTCCCTGGAGGTGGGAATGCGAGTGAAAGGGGCGAAACGGGTGGTGGAAGTGAGAAACAAAGACCTCACAAAGGAATCCAGAGGAGAGGGGGTAGCAGGAGCCAGAGGAACCTGGCGGTGCCCATTTGGGCTTCAGATGTGGCATTGTTCCTCTAGGTACAGCCCTGTACCCTGCTCAATGGCCGGATCAGGCACATTCAGTCTTTGTTCTGACACCACGGCAGAGGCCCTTGCATTATTCATTCAAAGGCGGCTTTGTGGGCCTGGGGATTGACCCTGTGCCGGAAGAGGGAGAGACGCTGGTAGAGCAGTGGCAGCCTCTCCCCGTCCCGGAGACCAGTTCCTGTGCTGGGCTGAGTGGGGGCCATGGAGCAAAGGCTGCCCTGCAGGGCTGAAAGTGTTTGGGGGATAGTGGCACCAAGTCTGCCTCTGTCACCTCCTGTCACCCGTGAGTCCTATCCGAGCAATTTTGAGATAAGATATACAAGGCTAGTCCAGCTTAGGGCAGCAGTTACCAAACTTCTTAAAGATATGGAACCCTTCTGATGTCAAATCAAATTTTATTCTCAGAGATGAGACACTGGAAGGGTATTAATGATTAGTAGTTGTGCCAGGTGTGATGAAGCACGCCTGCAATTCCAGCACTCGGGAAGCTGAGGCAGGAGGATTCCTGGTAGTTCAAGGCCAGTGTAGGTTACGTACTGAGTTCAAGGCCAGCCTGACCTACACAATGAGACCCTGTCTCAAAAAAAAAAAAAGATTAGTAGGTGTCAGGTGACCCACACATTACAGTGTTCAAAGCAAAACTTTTGAGATGGTTTTCTAAGTTTTATCAGTAGCATAGCACGGGCTAGAAGGGGTAAAATTTTGTTGTAAAATACATTGTTAAGATAAAATTTTTGTATTACTCTTTTTAAGCCAATGACACTCATAAAAAATGAACATTTAAGGTAGTATCATGAACTTACTGTAAGATTCAGTTGGCAATTATGAAGCTGAAATGAGGTTGTTCTTCCACTTAAAAAGTCATTATTACCATCTCTGCAAAACAAAAGCTATTTTTCACTACAGTTAGTAACAATTGTACTTTTTAAAATTTAAAACCTTTTGGAACTTAAAAATAGTTTCCACTTCTTTTTGCCATGGTTCTTCATACTGCTGTGGGTTGAAAAACCACTGTCCTATGAATTAGAAAGAAATGCACTCACATAAATGTGAAATACTGTACAAAGAAAACTGGATATTTCCCAAGATAGCCAATGTTCAGCTGTGTTGGCAAACCAGTTCCTAGAATCTCTGTTGGCTTCAGTGAGAACAGTTTGAAGAACTCCATTTAGTTGATAATGGAAATAACAATATAGTAACAGCTAAGATTTATCAGACACTTGTTATGTGCCAGCCTACTCTTCTGTCCTCAGAACCACCATGAATACTAGAGCTGCTATATTTCTTTGCCTTAATGGATGAGGAAACTGAGGCTCGTAAGGGGAAGTGCCCCGGTCAAGGTCTGCTAAGGACCCGATCTCGGGCTGCATTCTCTGCTGCATCCTGTCAAAGGCTCAGATCTGGTTTCTGTTAACCATGGCACAGTGGACTGACAATTGGGTATTGAATTAGTCTGCTCCCACCCCATCAATACATGAGGACAGTCCTTCCCCCGACCTGGAAACAGTGGCACGCTCAATTCTGAATTTTGTTACTCATGTTCTCACCTTACCCTGTTTGGGGAGTTGGGGGAGATCCCTAGTCCAGCCAGGCAGGGCAAGCAGGGTGGAGTGGATCTGAATCACAGGGTCAGAGTATTGGGGTCTTGGAAAGTTACTGCTGGGCCCAGGTGCTATGGCCTGAGAAGGACTCAGAATCACCTTATCGTGTTCTTTCTTGTCTCTCCCACCCCCTTTTTTTGTACTGGGGATTGAACCAAGGGCTTTTACACTGAGCTATATCCTTTACATCCCCACCCCTTTAAAAAATAATTTCTTTTCAGACTGGTTCTCCTTAAGTCACTAAGCTGTCCAGACTGGGCTCAATCTTGTGACCCTCCTACCTCAGCTTCCCAGAGTAGAGTGCTGGATTGTAGGAGCATGCCACCCAGCTTTTGTTGCATCTTTTTAAAGAGGATGACGAGAGGAGGTGGGAATGTGGTTGGTAGGATTATTAGGAATCTACCATTTCTTTACTCAATTATGCAAGAACGGCCACATCAAACCGAATTTCTGGGCTTGCTGAGCCTTACATAGTCCCAGGCTGGGCCAGGGGCTCAGCTCTTTTGAATTCACACAATCCTTTGGTCCTTGATGTCATAATATAATAGGGTCATAGATCTGGCTTTAACTTCTCTGAGCCTCACTTTTTCCATCTGCAAAGAGAGATGCAAAAATTTATCTTAGGGGTTGATGTGAGGACCTGCTGCATTGTTTATTTAAAATACCAGTCCTGGGTGTGGCATATAGGAACCATACTGTAAAAGGGAACCGCCTGAAAATTTATTTCTACTGTGACCGTTTCCATTCCACCTCTCTCCAAGAATGCTCGGAAATATCAACTATGCAATTATATAGACTATACTGCTTTATAGTCTAGGGCAGATAAATATAGTATCCTTTCTAGGAACTTCTGCATTGAAATAGAATGATGCAGGCAGACTTCTGGTGGATGCTAAGACCCCAGCAGGTTGAGATCTGGCATGGAGAATCTACTCATATCAAAGCAAAGCAAGGTCTACTTTAAGCATCATCTTTAGGAGTGTTTCGTAGTGCATCAGGCCTAAGGAGGATGTACTCTATTGAGGTAAAAAGGCAATTTTAAGATGGTCTCTTCTGTTTTGCTAGAGGGCGAGTTTCTTATACAAGGCCAAGTGCTGTGGCAAAGGTTACCTGGAGCCTTGTCCCCTTGGGGGCCGTAGTGGGAGACCGTCAGCCCTGTGTCTCGACACAGCCTCAGGACTCGGATGAGCTTGAACAGCGCCTGTCCTCCACCCCCAGCATTACTTCCAACCACTTTTGTGGTTTCTCTTTACAATCCATCTGTTCTTCTGAGTCAGGTCTTGGCGGGGACGGGGGGAGCTGTGTGCTAATTCATACCTAGAAAGACCATTCCCAGGGAGTTCACTATGTTTAGGTGCTTTGGCTTAGTCTTGCCCTGAAGTCTGTGCCTGGGCCTGACTCTGTAGCTCAGTGGCATCAAGGACCTAGGGCCAGGTCTTCTGCATGTGAAATATGAATGGGAGGATTATATAGACTCATTACAGCTCTTGAGGCCTTGAGGGCTCCTGGCTGGACAGCCGGTGCCTAGCACGATTCCTGGCCTGCATGGGGAGTTTAAGAAATATTTATGAAATGAACCAGTGGAGCAAACTGTAGAGTTAAGATGTGAAACTACCTTGCAGCTTTTGGATTATTTTGTAAGGAAGTAAATGCAAGGGAAGTTTTGTTCCAAGGGCATCTTTCAGGAGTGGTGGGGGGCAGATAGCCCTCTGCTTCTCTCCCATTCTGGGAGCTGGAGCTGCTTGTCCTCTGAGGTCTTGATTTTAGCCACATGATTTTCATTCTCCCTTTATTCCCTTGGTTGACAACATATTCACCACCCTGACAACATGTCACCACCCTGTAGTCTGACAGCAGGAACCGGGCACCTTTGTGAGGTTACCTATCATAACCCTGCCCTGGACTGGGCGGTGAGAGGCTTCCTGACTGAGAGACTCAGAGATGCTCCTGTGCGGTCCCTGTGGGGAAGAGCTTGCGCCTGGACCGTTGCTGCCCGAGAGCGTGTCTGGGCCTGCAAAGCTAATGACACCACTTGGGAAGGATGCGGTGTGTCTGTGCCAACTTCATGAGAGCTCTGTGTGTGATGCACTAGAACAGGAAGTGGGCTCAGGCTCCCGGAGATGCATCCTTCCCACCCACCACGTTTGGAAAGCATCTTCCGGTCCCTGGCCTTGTGTGGGTCACTGGCTGTGATCCTGAGGTGACACCAGAATTTAGGGTAGAAGTTTGGATGTGACCTTGCTTGAGAGGCGAGTCTGGGTCATTCGCTTTGGAGTTTTTATGTGGGCCTCTTACTCTCATCCCTTTATAACAGACAAATTATAGGAAACTAAAGAAAAGTACAAAGAAAAATGCCGAGTCCATCTATCATCATCTGTATTCTTACCAGGTAGAGATAGGCACCATTAACATTTTGGTGTATCTCCTATCTTTAGTCTTTCTGTGTCTCTGGCTGGGAGGGAGACATACATGTGAATATATACATACTTATATGTGTGGTTTTTTTTTTTTTTGGTACCGGGGATCGAACTCGGGTCCTTGCGCTTGTGCAGCAGGCGGCGAACTCACTGAGCTAAATCCCCGGCCCTATGTGTGTTTTATATATGTGTATCATATATATGATATTCTGCTTTGGTTCTGATGAACTTTAAACTGTGGGCATTTCTATGGTCTGTAGAGAGTCTTGAGAACCCCTTTGGAGGCTGGGCTAAGAGTCTTTCAGACTCAGCTTCTGGGGCACTGTACTCGTGTCAGGAACCTGTGGATTCTTGTCCCTGGGAGTGGGCAGCCTCATTCCGTGTCCCCGCAGCTTCCGTCCACCCTTGCCATCTCCTTTGCCCAGGACTGCTTGGCAGATGGGACCTGCTAAGTGCAGAGCTCAGTGTCCTTTCCATCAGGCCACCTAATCCCATGTTTGAGGGTAGCCTGAACCTCAGGCTTAGAAATGTTTGGACTAAGAAAAACAGATACTTAAAAATCAAATGTAAGTTTTTATCCTTCAAAGAAAGATGATCTCTCTGCGTAGGAACCAAAAGAGTTAGAACACGGAAGAATCATTCTTTCTCTCCCCCAAGAGTGGGTTTGCTTTGGTTTTCCTCTGGTCCTCCGTTCCTGCCTGTAGAATTTGAGGTGGTTTTATTTACTTTTCCTTGGCTCCGCTTGGGTCAACAGCGTTCTCTCCTGCTCAGAACAGCCTCACAGTTGTGTAAAGGAGCCGAGCCTGGGCTCTGGACAGCCCTAATCAATCCTTGTCCGAGTGACGCAGTGGGAGTTTTGAGCCAGAGTCCAAAAGCACAGGTTTCTGTGGCAAATGCAGTTCCACACAGGCCAAACTATTTCTTCTCTCTTGTTTCTAAGTGGCTTGGAAGGCATTTCGGGTGTATATGTGTGTGTACATGCTCATGTGTATGTACCTACGTGCTTGTGTTTGACCATCCAAAGTCGGGCACTAGTACCAAAGGTCTTAAGATGACAGTGGAAATTGCAATAAGAGGAAACACATAATTTAAACACACACAGCCCCAACAGAATGCCATGATATAGCAAGACTGGGATTTCCTCTCCTGATTGTTTTCATCTGCACTTGCTCAACGTCCTCGCGAGGGCTTAGGGCTGTAGCGGGGTGGATTTCCTCAGGTGCTGTGGATAAAGCATTTCCTCCTCTGTTATCTCCCTTGTCAGTGGAAATTGCTCCACTGTGCAAGTGAATACAAAGATCAGTTTGTCTGTGTGCCATAGGCTCTTGCCTGAGTGACAGGGGCACACACATAGAGAGTGTACCAGCTTCTCTATGTCGTTATTTTAGAGCTGCGGTCTAATTTCTGGGAGCCGCGAGGGTGCAGTACTTTCTGCCTTCTCTTTCTGTCCTGTTTGGAACTTGTCTTTTGTTGTGAGTGGGCGATGGTGAGTCTGCTTTGGGCCCCTTTGAATGGATAAGGAAGACTGTAAGAGTTAGAAGCAGGAGCATTCCTTGCATGGTATATGAGTGCAAAGATATTTTCCAAGGCCAGAAAGCTAACAGCAGCACCACCAAGAATCCCAACAAGCAGACTTTTGAGAGCTAAAAGTGGTCCTTCAGCAGGGTGAGAAAGGAGATTCAGGCAGATGAACGTCCATATTTCAGTGTGAATGGCTTAGGTCTGAGGGGTCTTTTGGGTCTCTCTACTGCTCAGGGGGTTGTCGGGCTGTCGCTGTGTTGGGGGCTCACCTGGCTTCCTGAAGGAGGGACTGGAAGTGTCTATGGCTTCTGTGGGTGGCAGGAGGCTTCACTGGATAGGATCTGCACTCACCTCTCTTGGGGACCAGATTAATATTAAAGCACTCACATCTGACAGCACATAGCCAAGAGGAGAGGAAAGCAAAGACTTCTAGTGCCACTATTTTTGCAAGTATCTTGGTCTCTAAAGGGGTTCTTCAGAGCTGGCTCTTCTGAGTGTGTGCCTGTGTGTATGTGTCACACATGCCTGGCTCGCAAATGGGTTCAGCAGGCTGACCCTTGAATATAGAGAATTATCCAACTCCCACTGCCTCCAACTTTCCCCTTAGTTCTGGACCAAGTGTTATGAGCTTGATTTTAGCCCCACCGTGAGTTAGAGGCATTTTGTGGACCAGCCTGGGAGCCTAAAACTGTTTCCAGCATAGTCCTAGTGGAAAGTCAGTTTCTGGATCCACAACTGCCTCTGCAAGTTCTCTGCAAGTCCAAAGCTGCCTGTTTTACCCCCACAGCTTCTTAGTGGACCTGGCTCCCCAAAACTGCCTCTTATAGCTATCTGCCGCTTCCAGGCCTTTTCTGTCTGTGATTACAAGATGGTGCCATTTACATTTGCTCCCAGATTACAGTGTCTGTAAGGCCCTCATCTGTTTTATCAGAACCCCCCCCCCCTCGCCCAGTCTCTACTTTGGGCTGCCCTAAATAATTCCACAAACTAGTCACATTTACCCTGTGCCCAAGGAAACTCGCTGCTGGCAGTGTATGCATGAGAGAGAGCATGCAGGTCTGGGCCCCGGGCAGCTGTCGCCAGCTGTTGCCAAAGCTGTCAGTCCAGGTGCCAGAGTAGGGCTGGGCTCTGCCTCATTTTTGTGTGTCTTTGTCATCCACGCCCTGAAATAGCTCTCTGGGAGTGCCCAGAATCTCTCAAAGGGGTCTTGAATCTCTTGAATACCCTTTTGGCTTCTGCACCTTTCACTTTGCCCAGAATCTCATCCAATCTCCCCTGAAAACAATCCTGTCTCTTTCAGGAGCGTGTCTTTCCAACCAGAGAGGCCGTCACTGCCCAGGACCCAGCTGGATTGGGACCAACCCCAGTCATGCCCACCATAGTTGTTACTCATGACTAACTGTCCCCCCTTTGCCTCCTGCTTGTGAAACACATCACATATCACTGGGAGCAAAATGCTACTAGTGATGGTGGGACAGAGTATGGAAGAGCAGGGACAGACAGTGCAGAATGGTGTCTGGGCCCTGCTGCCGTCAGCCAGGATGCTCAGTGACATGTTACATATTTCTGTTCTTAGTAGTGCTTAGAGGAAACTTGGAGCATGGCGCTGGGCAGAGCTTGCAGGCGTGTGCAGGAGAGCTTTGTAAGGAACACTAGCCTTGGATGAATACGTTGCTCCTGCCTGTCCGAGAGACAGTGCCACTTTAGCAGTCCCTTGTCACCAGGCGTGTACATCACGGAGACAAGAGACAGCGCACCAAGAACCCAGCAGGCATTGAGAAGCAACTCCTCTGTCCTCTGCCTCTGCACCCGCACAGGTCTGAGCCCTCACTTATGTCATCTGCAATCTCTTGGATGCACCCAGGTACACGACCCTTTGTTGCTCCTTGGTCTTATCATCACCTTCACGTTTATTTTCCCAGTGCTAGTGGACTGTGAAGATCAGAAGAATTTGGGTCCCGAGTTCTGGAGATCCTTCTGTTTTCTGTTCTGGAATGAGAGGAGTTTTTATTTATACTGGTGGGGAGAGTTTGAGGATCCAGAGGTGGATGGGTACAGGACTGTCTCCCAGCTCTTGCTTCCTGAGTTCTGTTGACTAATATTTGGTGACTGGGATACGTAAGCAGGAAACAAACAAAACAAACAGACCTGTTTTCACCTGTGGTTGAAAGATCTGCTGTCCTATGGGTGCTTGCAGGTATTCAAGGATATTTGCACTGCAGGACTCTGCTCCCTTGATGAGATGGATGCTTACTGACATTCCAGGTTTTCCCTCCTGTTCTTGGGGAACCCTCACCAGGCTATGATGGAGCATGTGCTACGGGGCAGCAATATAATTTCCTAGAGTCAGTTGTTTGTTTCTTAGTGCTCTTAGTTCATGTGGTGGATTCAGATTCTACCTGGTGCGTTTGCTTTTTGGCCTGGCATAACCAGCTCCCGTAGAGGTAGTGTTTCAGGCTGAGAAACGCAGCATACGTCAGGCCTCAATTGTCACTTCCCTGTGGTGAGGCTGCAGCTTTTGGGGGTGCTGGTGGGATTTGGTTTGCTAAATTCATGGCCTACAGTATGGCCATGCTTATTACCTGAGACGCAGCCACTTCCTTTGTCCAACTCTACCCCTCTTTTCATTTCCTCTGCTTCCTTATTCAGGTACAAGATACTTCTACTCTGAATCTCTGTTGTCTTTCAACCCACTGGAGATTTCTAGAGCTCAGGTCCAACCTTGTTCTTTACTGCCTACACTGGCTTCCAATTCTTTAAAAAGCAAAACAAAACAACAACAAAACAGCTGTGGGGTTGTCAAGACCCTTCATGATCTCACCAGCAGCCTGGCTCCAGAGCCTTACTTCTTGCATAAATGGTCATGTCTAAAGTCAACTTGAAATCGGTCCACTCTTCTACTTATGTATCCTTGTTATTATAGACTAGAACTTCCTGTACACATCTCTTTTTACTTGTAGAAATTTTTCATGGCCCAGTTTTTTTTTTTCCCATTAAGTTTATTGGTACATTTTCGGTAAAAAATACAGTTACATTCATCATTGGGATCTTGTACCATTACATGAGTATCTTGATTCTCATTTTTTCCCCCTTCCCTTGCCCTCCCTTCACCCCCTCCATCCTTCCCTATTTGCAAAGACTTTGTTTCCATTTTTTTCCTTTTCTCATGTTTTTTCTTTTCCCTTTTTTCCTTTCCCCTACCCCTCCCACTTCCCCTGCAACTTTAGACCTTTTCTTCCTGTTACACAATATCAATTATACATTTTTAAAATTACAATATCAAGATCTAGGAGACATTACCACAGATTTTACAGAATTTAAAAGGATATAGAAAGCATATTTCAAAAATCTTTTTTGAAATAAATTTGACAACTTCTAAGAAGTACCAAGGAAGACAAATTGATGAAACTAACTCTGGAGGAAATATAAAATTTGAATAGCATCTATTAAAGAAAGTATATTCCTAGCTTGAAAACCTACCTATATGACAACAGCAGGCTCATATACATTTTAACTGATAAATTATGTCAAACAATTAAGGCAGAGAAAAGAAGGAATACTTCTCCCCTCATTTTAGAAACTCAACATTCTGCTAATCCTAAAACTGGATAAAGATAATAGAAGAAAAAAGTATGAACAGAGATAGAAATTTGTTTAACAAAACAAACTATTAGAAGTTAGATCTGGCAGTATGTAGAAAGTGGTTTTGTTATAGGGATGGCAGTGTTGGTTCAGCATTGGAAGATCCACCCCCAAAAGTCATCATTTTAACAGAGGAAAGGAGAAAGCCATATGATCCTGTCACTAGTTGGAGAAAAAATATCAAACTAAATTCTACAGCTGTTCATGGTAGAAGCTATCAGGAGACTAGAAGTAGAACAGAACCTTCTCAACAGATTAAAGACATGTACTCCATACTTCAGCGAGAACACCTTATATGAATGGAGAAGATACAATGCTTTCTCCTTAAGGTGGGGAACAAGGGCAGATGTGCTTACTTTTTATCTGTCCATTAAACTTTGAAACCTAGGCCCCACCAAAATAGTCTGGCAATAAAATGACACAATTAGGATAGGATTGGCAAGGTAGAAGCAAAATCTTTATATGTAGATGAAATGATCATCTACAGAGAAAATACTAAAAAATCTCTAGGAGCCCCTAGAACTTGTATTTGAATTTAGCAGGATTAGAAAACACAAGGTATATATAAAAATTCAGGTCTGTGTATACTTGCTATGAATGAAGAATTGGATATTGAAATTTAAAAGTTATGTAGGAGTACAAAGGACCTAGAAAAGTTTAAAAAAAAAAAACAGTGTTGGAAGACGTTTAGCACCTAATTTTAAGACTTCTTCTAAAGCTACAGTAATCAAGGCAGTGTTGGTGTAAGGAAAGACATATAGATCATTGGAATAAAACAGAGAATCTAGAAATAGAACCACACGTATATGGTCCACTGAGTTTTGAAAGATTATTTAACATTAGCATTTTATAGAATATAAACTCAATTCAGGAGCCAAGGAAGAGATAATGATTTCAGCAAATGGCCCTAGAACACCTGGTATCCGTATATAAAAAATTAACCTCAACCCTTTATTTCCGTACATAAAAATAACTTGAAGGGATCTATGAACCTAAATATGAAAGCCTAAAAGTATAAAACTTTAAGAAGAAATTATAAGGGAAAATGTTTATGAATTCAGGGTAGGCAAGAACTACCTAGGATACAAAAGACATGATGTATAAAAGAAAAAAACTGATAAATGAGATTCCATCAAAATTTAGAACTTTAAATGACATCATTAAAATGAAAAGTAGTCCTTAAACAGACCGTATTTACAATGCATATAACCTATGACCAGAATATATAAAGAACTCTTAGAGCTCATTAATAGACAACCCAATTAAAAAGTAGACATAAGAAGATGATAAATAGCCAGTACAGCACAAGGAAAGGTGTGCAACTCTAGAATCAGAAAAATACTAATCAGTACAATAATAAGATTGAATTACACACTCATTAGGGAGATGAAGTTAAAAGTTTAAAAAGCCTTGTCATGACTTTTTCTTTTTGTTGGATTCTCCCCCTTTGCATTTAATTTGTCATGCCCAGTGGATTCATTCTGCTGGGTTTCCTGGGGTTGTGATCCTCATTGTCTTTTCCTAGGGTATTGTCTAAAATTTTTTTGGAGTGCTGGTTTGATATTCATGAAGTTCCTGAGGTGCTCTTTATCATGAAAGTATCTGATTTCTCCATCCATTTTGAAAGATAGTTTTGCAGGGTACATCAATCTGGGTTGGAGGCTGTTTTCCTTTAGGGCTTGAAATACATCACTCCAAGCTCTTCTTGCCTTAAGGGTTTGCATTGAGAAGTCTGCTGTGATTCTGATGAGCTTTCCTTTGTATGTGATTTGTTTCTTTTCTCTCACTGCTTGTAGAATTTTGTTCTTCTGTTGGATTTCTGGAATCCTAACTATTATATGCCTATGTGTAGAGTTTTTTGATCAAGGCTATTTGGAGTCCTATATGCCTCACTTATCTATATGTCAAGTTCTTTTCCCCTCCTTGGGAAGTTTTCTGCCATCACTTCTGTGAACAGTTTTTTTATGTCATCTGCACTCTCTCCTCTTTCTTCATTGACTCCAATCAGTCTTATGTTATTCTTCTTTGCATCATCTAGCAGCTGCTGGACTGATTTCTTGTGTTCCTTTACAATTTTAAAGCAATTTTTCTTTTCCTGGTCACTAATTGCAATCTTATCTTCTGTATCTGAAATTCTATCGTCACATTGGTTCATTCTGCTGAGCAGACTTTCGATGGAGTTTTTAATCTCCTGGAAACCTGTTTGCATCTGTTTTATGGATTCCATTTGTTTCCTATGTTGGGATTCCATCATGTTCCTCAGATCCTCTATTTTTTTATCTGTGTCCTCTCTAGATTTATTAATCATGTCTTGCACCGTGAGCAAAATCTTCACTGTTATCTGAGTAATTATTTCTGATTTCATTTTTCCCAGTTCCTCTTTTGTTGCCAGTTCAGAGAGTCCAGGTGGTTGAGTATCAGATTGTTCCATCTCATTTCCCTTTGGGATTGCTGTAGGCAATCCAGAAGTCTGTTTTTGAGGCTTGTTTAATGTGTCTTCTCATTTCCATGGGGGCGGGTGCTTCTGGTGCCTGTGCGGCTCAGCTTCTGTGCCCTAGGAGCTTGGGATGGCAGCGGGGGAGCTTCCTTCTGGGTTCTGGGACCGGCCCATCTTCTCTGCCCTAGGAGCTTGAGATAGTGGCAGGGGACCTTCCTTCTGGGTGCTGGGACTGGCTCACCTTCTCTGCCCTAGGAGCTTGGGATGGCGGTGGGGGAGCTTCCTTCTGGGTCATGGCCCAGTTTATGGCTCCTTCCCTGAGAAATACTCCTGGATCTTTCTACTTGAAATTAACCCCTTGCTCTGACCCTCAGAACATGGTCAACCACCATGTCCCCAGCACTCTGCACAACCCTGGGGCATAATAGGTGCTCAACAGTTCTTTGGTAATCAGATGCCTCTTTTCCTCCCTGCCCCTCCCCTCTGCTCTCGTTCTTTGGAAGAGTTCATTGTGGACATCTTACCTCTCAGACTTTTTAGCATCCCATTTTCACATCTTCTGTCCTTTCGCCTGTTTGAGACTTAGGCTTTGCTTCCTGGTTGTTGGTTTCAAAAGTGCAGTCCCCATGGTGTTAGCTGTACCCATGTCAGTCTTTGCAACTAGATCAGCTTTTGGGGGTGGGGCTGAGTTTTTGTTTATTTTCATAACCCTCAATGCACCTAGAATGAGGTTGTGTAATTGAAGGCGGTAGAGGAAAAGATCTGAAACCCCTCTGAATGCCTTTGGGGAGTCTGATGGGCCCTTCAAAGCAAACATTCTTTGGAATTATTGTTATTCTTTTTCAGTTTTATGTTTTGTTTTTCTCTTTTCTGTTTATGGAGATATAATTTAGATATCGTACTGTTTCCCATTTTAGATATGCACTTTTATGAATTTTAACAAATTTATAGAGTTGTACAACCACTACCACAATCAAGATATAGAGTATTTCCATCACCTCCAAACATTTTCTCATGCCTTCTTCACTTTCAGTCCCTGGTGATCACTGATCTGATTTCTGTCTGTTTAGTTTGGTCTTTTCCAGAATGTCATAGAAATGGAATCATTTACTGTATAGTTTTCTGAGTCTGGCTTCTTTCACTTAGAAGAATGCTTCATTTTTGTTTCCCTGGGCTCTGACCCACACTTTATGTGCACCCACCTTTCTAGAAGACTGGCATGGAGTTGAGTTTGAAGGTGGAGACATGGTCAGTGTAAATTCCTTTGTGTTTTTCTTTTCTTTTCTTTTTCTATTTCGGTGCCAGGGATCAAACTCAGGACATTGTGCTTACAAGGCAGGCACGGCATCACTGAGCTGAATCCCTGGCCCTGGTCAGTGTAAATTAAAGCATGGGGTCTCTTCAGACTTAGGGTCTCAGCTGCTTTCTCAAACCCACTGGACCCCTCATCTTCCCCACTGTGGCACCTGGTGAAAGACAACCTTCACCTCTGGGCTTTGACCAGTCATTCCCATGCTGTGGGAGGCTCAATGTTGGAGGGAAGCTGGCTGGGTGGGTGAAGTGACCACTAAATTCCTCCCCTGGGGAGGGAGGTGATGGGGTGAGGAAGGTCAGGCCTCTCCTGGCTAAAACAACAGAAGTAGTTCCAGCTGCCCTACAGCTGGAAGGGGTGTCTGCTTTCCCTCAGCAGTGTGAAAAGCCCTTTAATCGGGGCATGCTGCTGTCAGGCCACAGTGGAGGTGTGCAGAGCAAGAGCAGACACGGGGCTGCCAGGCCCCCTTCCCTTTGACCTCCCTTATCTCCCCTCCTCCATCTCTGAGTCCCACTCTGAAGCCGCTGACTGAGGCCTCCTCTGCACCTGTGTAAATGCAGTGGCCATGGGGTCAGGGAAGGGTGAATGAGAGCTGGCCCTAGTGGGGATGTGGATTTTCAGTGGGGATGATGGATTCGACAGTGGGTGGGTAAGTGATATTTTCATGTAAAACTGCTCTTTGGTCCCAAAGATGTGGCCTAGGAGAGAAGGGCTGAGGTCTGGCGTTGTAGACAGTGGTGAAGTAAAGCTAGTGGCAAGAGGTGGACAATCTTGTGCCGGTGGCTGAGCTGCAGCCAGATGTCTGGAATGCTGTGCTCCACCTTTTGTTCTAAGTATTGGGTCCAGAAGGGGCATTTTCCCCTTTTAATAGGTGATCTGCCTTCCAGAAAGGCAAACTTGAGCTAGACTTTGAGAAAACAACCCCTGTCTTAGGGAAGCTCTCTTGGCTTCTGGAGCCCTTCTCTTCTGCTGGTCACCTGAGGGGACACTGTCAGGGGCCCCAACAACTGTTCCTAAAGCTAAGAGCAAAGTGCCCTGGCCCTTAGCCACCCTCTGGGCCACACTGAGGGAGGCAAAAGTGTGGTAGGAAGAATCTGGGCCTCTAATGTCATGCCTAGAATACTCTACCTTGAAGTGGCTTGACCTTGCCAAGCCTTGGGTGGTTTCCTCCTCATTCATCCCAGCCAGAGTGTTTATGAAGATACTCATTAGGCAAGGCTCCTGCTGGGCACCAAGTGTCCAGTGGTGTCACACCCAGATCTTGTGTCCTGCTCACAGGGAGCTTTCAGCCTAGTGGGGAGGATGGGAAGGAGATGTCTAACTAATCAATTGCTCACCTAGTCATGACTGTGGCCTGGGCCTCAGTAGAAAGTAAGAAGGTGTAATGTGGGCTCACCACAGGGTCCCCAACTTACTTGGATAGTCAGATGCCCCCAGAAGCATAGGCTTGACATAGGAGTCTGTGAGCTGGAAGTGTATTTCAGGAGAGCAGCCAGCACATGCAATGTTCTGGGCAGGAGGGAGCAGCTAAACAGGGCTATGATTCTATGGTGCCTCTTCCTCACCCAGCAGGTAAATGGGCAGGGAATTGTTTACTTTGCTTTCCTTCCAAGTAGGCCTTTGCAGGTTGGGCATTTGCAGGTGTAAAAAGTGCACTGTTATTTATAGTAATGAATCTGTGGGGAAAATGAATTCAGGATGTCAAAAAACTGACTTATACGTGACTCCCTTTCATCACCTGGCTGCTGTTCTCAAGTACCTGCATTTGGTAGCTGCTGGGGGAGGCAGAGTGCTAATCACATTGGCTGTTTAATTGTCAGAGTTTTGCACCTTGACACGCTCGTTTCAGGCTAGAGACCTGAGCTGTCTCAGATACTGCCCACTGGGTGAGATGCCTCATCTGCCAGGGTGGTAAAGCTTCCTGTAGTGCTATGTGAAGCAGCTAAAGCCAGGCTCACTGAGAACAAATTCCACCATCACCTGTTACAACCAGCCTGGGTGGGTGGATTCTGTCTCAGCCATACCAGCTCTGTCTTTTCAATGACTTGCGTTTTTTTGGTTTTTTTGGTAGTTGTTCTTTTCCTTTAATTCAAGGGAAAAACACTGTGTTTGATGCGTGATTTTCCTTATCTAACAGACGTTCTGTAAAGGAAGAGAAAGGTGCAAACAAATTCTGTCACACTGTACATTTGAGAACGTTGAGCTTTTGTTGATGGTTGGATAAAGACCATCTCCTTTCACAGTAAGTGATAGAAAAGGATCTGCTCATCCATGGTATGTGTTAGGTATGCTTTGATATACATTCAGCCATTTTTCAGGTTTGTGCTGTACAACTGCTTTGGGTTGTTAACTGTGTTAAGCTCTATGTATATAAAAGGAAGTAGGACACAGTCTTTTGTAGACATGAAAACAGATACGTGATCATGTATGTTGAGGGTTTTGATGGAAATATGAACACAACAAGGAAGCTAATGGTGGTGTTTAAATAGGAAAGCATTTGCTTTTAGGATGATAACCGCAGTCCGTGGCAGTGTGGAATTTGAACTTGGATAGGGAAGAAAGTCAGGTGGCAAAACATTTAGGGGAATAGCGGGGAGAAGGTGGTGGGGGAGTGGAGAGAAGCAAATGAAGTCATTGTGGAAAAGAGAGGAGAGCCTACTGGAGACAGAGGCCCAGTGGGCCCTCAGCCATCCTGGCCACCCCAAATGAAACACGGACAGTGAAGCCATAGTGGATGTCCCAGCACCAGCCAAGCTCCCAGCTGAATGCAGGCAAATGGGTTAACCCAGCCACCACCGAGGGGAGCAGAAGAGCCTCCCAGCTGAGCCTCACCAGCCCACAGAATTATGAGGAATCACAAATTGCCATTCAAAGCCAGTAAGCTTAGGAGTGCCTTGCTTTGGAGCAATAGATACTTGAAACAAAAATGTTGAGTGACTACTTAAAGCTGTGTTACCTGTGCGTTTTTTAATGAAAATCTACAAATTTGTTTGAGTTGGGCCTGTGACTTTTGAGTATGATATTGTAAAGAGTTCTTATTGTGAAGTTCTCTCTTCCAGATGTTGACTGGGTTGTTTTGCATGGCTGTTGTCTCTTCGTCTATACCTGGGAGAAATAGCAAGCTATGGATTTTAGCAGAAACACACTTGTGTAGAGTTTTAGGTACTAGTTAAAATCAGCATGGTGCTAGCAGGTGGAAGTAAAGTTAGAACAGCTCTTTATTAGAAAGAATTGAACATCTCCTCCCAGATGGAGTTTAGTCTGGCTCTGTTGTTCCTCTGTTTCTCATTGTCATGGAAACTTGACAGCTCATCAAGCCTAATACAACTTGTGGTACTGGGGTGGTCTCCCTGGGCAAGAGCTGTGGCAGGGTTTGGCTTCTACTCTGCTAGAGGCTGAAGGGCAGGAACAGTGTGTGTGTATTTCAGATGGAAGGCATTATTGGTCTATCCTTGATTTTGTTTACCCTGATCTCTCCCATGGCACAGGCAGACCCCAGTCAGTAGCTTACTTTTCCAATAAGAAAGATAACTTGTTTATATGCAATCAAGTGTCTGTCCTATTTCACCAGTGTGAGCACAACACAAAATGTTTGGAGTCGTCTCCCCAGGGAGAAGGGGTGGGAGAGACAACTGTAGACACACAATGGTCCTGGTCCCTTTTGTCTGGTTTCCATATTAGACAGTCTTTAACATTGTTATTTTGCTTTTATTGTCTTTTAGGAAGAGGAAGGGAATCTATGTGGGAATTTCTATGAAGATGCAGTTTGGGAAATGGCTCAGCATTGACTTATGGGGCAGATTGCTTGCCTCTGCCCAACACCAAAAATTTCTGCCAATCATGATTGTTCTTGAGGCCACAGCAATGAACTCCTGGCCCCAGGGGTTTATGTCTCAGCAGTGTGACTCTAATTCTTCGAGTTTTGTATGTGTGGTGAAAGAACTGACCACAGCCACAGCCTCGTGCTGAGAACTTCTAGCCTGTATGTCTAGTCCCCTGCAAAAAGCGAAGAAAGAGCCACCCTAATGACTTCATTTGGACTATGACAAATTCCAGGATATCCTGGCTGTTGACTTATAAGTAGGGAACTGATTTACTGTGTGGTTCCAAGATGCAGAGATTATTCTCAGGATCTGCCTCTTTTTTCCTTTAGTCCAATCAGTCAGCCTGGAAAGTTCAGTTGAGAACCACCCCATCTCTCCCCTCTTGGTTTGTATACTTTACAGATGGGGTTTTACATATGGTAGCCACTAGCCATATGTGGCTATTTAAATTAAAATTAACTGAAATTAAACACAACTAAATGTTTGATTCCTCTGTTGCATTTGGTATATTTCAGTGCTTAATGTGGTCTGTGGCTACCATATGGGACAGAGTGGATATAGACCATTTCCATCCACATGGAAATTTCTATCAAACTGTGTGGCTTTGTTATGTCAAAGAGTCCCTAGGATCACATTCTCTCTTAGTACCTCTGTGGTTTCCTGCTTACATGCTGCACGGCATCTGCTTGCTTTGTGTGTCCACCCTAGAGGGTGAGCTAATGGAGGGCAGGGACTGCTCTGGCTGTGTGTTGCTTCCTAAGCCTGGGCAGGGCTGGCTCACTGTTGGTGCTCACTCAATGGGTACCAAGTCCATGAGCAGATGGGAGGACAGACTGGAGAACTGCATTGTCCTCAGTGTCTGTGGACCCAGAGTCATCTCTTGTATGAGAGCATAGTCACTCTACTAAAGCCCTATCTTATAGACCTCATTGCCTGATTTTAAAAACAATCACAAATACACAGTCCCCAAACAGAGGAAAATGAGACAGCACCATTGGTTGAAGATGCTCTTTAGCCATGGCCCTGTGGTGTCTTGCAATGTGTTACAGAGCCCAAGAGCCCAGTAATTTCTAGACAGAAATCCTTCAGGAGCTCTTCTGAAGCTGAGAACCATCTCTGTGGTTTGGGCTAGATGGGGCTTGGAAGGCTCTTCAACCTGACGTTTGCAGACAGTGTTCCTCTTGTTGTTAAGCTGGTCTTGGGCATAGCTGCCATGGCGTCTCTGTTGGTACAGAGCAAACCATTTCCAAACTGAATGTGTAACCTAGAGTTCAATGCTATCTGGGATGCCTTCAGCTCTTCACTTTTGTGAGCTGCAGAGCAGAAGCAACCTCTGTAGATTTGAAAAAAAAACAAACCTTGTCTTTCTCCTTCTTTTCTTGGAGTGTTCTCTTTAAAAAGAAAAGAAAACAAAACAAAACAAAAACAACAACAACAAAAAAATCATCCTCCCCCATTTAAATTCTAAAGAAAAAAGATGGGCAAGAACTTACATATAACTTACGAAATGTTAACTAGTTTAGGCTTCTTCACAATAGCCCTATGAAGCAGGGTATATTAGTATCCTTGTTTTCCAGATAGAGCAAACTAAAGCCCAGGGAAGTCAGGCAACTTCACCAAGATGACACAGAATGTAGTATTGCACTGGGATCCATACCATGACCTCTCTTCAGAGCCATGCTTCCCGTTGCTGTTCTGCACTGCCTGTCACAGCAGAGCCACATCATAAGCAGAATCACTGAATAGCTGTAAAAGTGAATCCACAAAGTCAGAAGCTGTTTGCCAGGAGCCCACTGCCTACCACACACCAAATGAGGACCCTGCAGGCGCTTCTGGCCTTCTGTGAGACACTCCTGATGAGTGCTCCTGTTCTAAGGTGTGTGGACAGGATGCTCAGCTACCCGCATACTGAGTGATGCAATAGGGAGGGTGGAGGGGAGGACATGGCTGGAGAAGGGCAAGTCTCAGAGCACTGGAGGAAGCAGTGGCCCAGGGATGCCCTAGGATGGCAGGAGCCTGGGAGATGAAATGTTATCCTCATTGTCTTGGAGCTTAGAGTTGGAGACCCCATGTTAATCAAATTGCACAAATTAATTCATCATCACAAACTGCCAAAAGCCATTAAGGAAGAATGAGCTATGAGAAAGGACCCCAGGGACCCATCCTCTCCTGTGAGGGTCAGGGGATAATTCCTAGAAGAGATGGTATAAACCCAAATCCGGAGCAAGGTGAGCGGGACTGAAGGAGGAATAGTGTATCTGAGGACCTGGGGGCTCCCTGGAGACTTGTAAAGCAGGCCAGAATGATGACTGACTGTCAGAGAGCGAGGCGGACAGAGAAGTCAGAGCAGAGGCCTGGGAGGGGACCCAGGGTCCGATTCTACTGGCGGAGGACACTGTGTGGAGGCCCCAGGAGCAGTGCTACACCACTCAAGGGTTTTAAGCGGGGGCAACTGGAGGGGAGTTGAAACCAAGGGGACGTTCAGGGGTCAGTGGGTTGCTGCCCATCTCTCTGTGTGCTAACTGGGGAGGCTGCGGGCTGCCTCCGCCTCCATCCGACTTCCTAACCACTTTCTTTTAACTGAAGAACACTAGACGCTATCCAATGCTGTGGTCATGAGACATGCTTAGGATATTTCTCTTTGGGTTTTAGCAGGACTCAGGGCTAACCTATGAGCATGATGAGAGGCCCGATTGCATTGTCCATCCTGACAAGGCCCATAGTGTGGGCTGAGCCTTCACTTGTTGCTCTCTGTGGTGAGCAGTCAGTGCCCAGGCATGGGGTCAAGGTAGCAGGTGGAACCACATCACACTCTTCAGTGGAGTGCTGAAAACACTCTCCCTACCCCAACCCTAGCACTCTGTTGAACAATGTGGTGTGGTGCGACCTTTGGATCTTTTTGTACTGTTGTGGAAAGGGATCAAGGACTTCTCATCTATTTGTGTCACACAGTGGGCCTGCAATACAGCTGAGGCAGGGCTGTACTCATGCCTGTCCTATATCTCTGAGCCTGATGTGATTATACAGTCAGCTCCAGCATTGCTGAGGACCACAGCTGCACTTGTGACATGCCAAGTGTCACTCTCTCCAGCCCTGCCGAGAGGGCCTTCAGTGTCCCAGGGTTCTGCTGTAAGAAGTACATGAGAGCAGACCTCACTTTCCTGGCCCAAATACTGTAGCCTCATTGTGGGTTACTGGATTGTAATGCTTCCATCACTTCTCCCTCTGTATCTTATAGTTAACGGAGGGTTCACTGACAAAGAGGTTCATGGTTAAATAGGTTTGTAAGCTGTATCATCATACATGTGCCTTGACCTGATCATTGATTGCTGTGTAGCTTATGAGCCCAAAACTTAGTACAATAGATCATTATTATCACAGTTCTGTGGGCTGACTGGGCTCTGCTGGGTAGTTCTTGCCAGGGTGTCGCTCATGCAATTACTTATTTTCTTCTCTGTTAGTTGCATTTAGTTGACAGATGGGCTGGACTCATCTGAAGGCTTCTTCACACTCAGGTCTCTGCTGGAGTTGGTTGGGCATTTCTCTGTCCATGTGGTTTTGACCCACACTGACTTGGATTTTCTCATAGTATGTTGGTTTCAGGGTTGTTAGGCATCTTACATGGTGGCTGGTTCCCCCCAAGTGAGTATCGTAAGAAAGAAGCTGCAAAGTTTCCTCTGACCTCCCCCAGAAGTCCCCCGGCATTGTGTCCACAGATTTTATTAATCAAGCAAGTTACTGAAGCTGGCCCACACTTAGGTGTGGCTCTGTAGCTCAGTGGGAGAAGTGGCAAATAATTTGCAGCTATCTTTATTGCACTATGCCTCTTGACGAGTCACTGTGTTTAAGAGTGTATCTAAAAGATGCCTGAGAATTCCTGTACTAAGGAAATCTGTTTAAGTCAGCATTTCCCAAGCTGATTATCACTGCTATTTTTAAAAATCAGGAAATACATTTCTCATAGAAAATCACTTGTATTCTGCCAGAGAGCATGGGCAGAAATGGACGGATGGTAGATTTAGGGCTCAATGTTAATATCTAATAAAAAAAAAAACTTTCTAAAGATGGAATTTGGAGATTGATCAGTGTCTTAATTACTCTTCTCATTGCTGAGACAAAACACATAAGACCCAAAGTTAAAGGAAGATGGTTTATTTAGCTCACAGTTTGTAGAGGTTTCAGTCCATCATCTGCTGGCTCTGAGGCAGGGTGGCTTCTCAGAGGAGAAACAGTCCATGGCAGGCAGAAGGTAGCAAAGCAACAAGGGCTGACCACAGCTCCTTCTGTCCCTTTATCTTATCCAGGTACTTAGGATGGGTGGCACTCACAGCCTTAATCCTAGTGCCCTTGATCCTGGCATTGCACCATGAATCAATCCCAGTGTTACACACTCTAGATCCAGTCACCTCTAAAAAACCCCCACCTATGACCACGTGAGACTTTGGGGGGACATCTAGACACAAGCCATAACAATCAGTTCTTTATTTGAGGAAGTAATCAAATAGAAGTGGCACAGCCATCTGCATGGATGCAGAGACCAAATGTCCTAGAGATTAAATCTTTGATTTTATTTCCAACAGATTTAAGTTCAGATTCATCTTCACCTCTTTAGAGCTCTGTGACATTGTACCCATGACTCTCTATGGGCTTCAATTTCCTTGTCTACAAAATAGACAATTTCTATTGTTGTGCTGACTAGTGAGATCCTGCATGTGGATTCCTTGGCATAGTTCCTGCTCATGGTCAGTAAATGTTAGACATCATTGTTCTTATGTGTGGAGGAAGCCTTCCTCGTTAGACTTTGCATTTGCCCAGTTCCCTTCACCTCTAGGATTTTATAACTGCGTTTATTTGAGACTTGCCTGCCAAGGCAAACCAGTACTGCAAGTCATGAACTTTCACCCACTTTTCTTACAAAAGTAACCTCTTCATTCTTTCATTTTTTTCCCCAATCTAGTTTCTAATAAGTGACCGGGACCCCCAGTGTAACCTCCACTGCTCCAGGACTCAGCCCAAACCCATCTGTGCCTCTGATGGCAGGTCTTATGAGTCCATGTGTGAGTACCAGCAAGCCAAGTGCCGAGACCCGACCCTGAGTGTGGTCCATCGAGGTCGATGCAAGGGTGAGTGTATGCCTGTGCCCAGCCCAGGGGAGGCTACTGGGACACCAGCTCCCTGGACTGTGCAGTTACCACAGGGGACTCGGAACATGTCTGTTCATTTGGGTTGCTGTCCCATCTCTGTATCTGTCCCACTGGGGCTTATGGGAAAGGGGGCTGGGCTACCTGAAGGTATGAGCACATCCTTATCTTCCAAATGCTGCTGCCAGCCTAGGCCTTCGATGTGCTACTCTCTGGCTGGTGCTTTGTTTGCTTTTGATTTTGTTTTAAAATGGCAATACAAGGCATTATTGCTGGCCCCAAATAGGGATTCCAAATTGTTGGCCAGCAGATCTGTTTGGTTTAATCTGCTATAATACATTAAAAACGTGAGACAATATTTAAAAACTGAGGAAATTCAACATAAAAATCTGTCTTTTGGACCTTTTCTTCCAAAATTGTGAGTTCTTGCCCTATTTGTTCTGTGTTCCTGCATAGCAGCACATGGCTAGAGCAGAGTAGCCTCTGCCCCCTACAGGTGAGTCTGTTTTCCAGTTTGCCACAGTCCTCAGTGTTCCCTACGGACTCTCAGGATGGAATGCCATTCCTCTCATACTCAGTTGAGCTCACTTTCCTGAGTTTTATAGATATTTGAATTTGAGATCCCGGGTTGCTTAGTGCAGGAATTACAGGGATTATAGAAGGCTGAGCAGGCTGCTTTAGAACCCTTGATTTTCTTTTTTGTACCAGGGATCAAACTCGGGTCCTTGCACTTGCCTAGCAGGCGGTGAAACCACTGAGCTAACCCCACCCCGGCCCCTAACCCTTGATTTTCTAAAGAGAGTACTAGTGGTTTTTAAACCCTAAGAGAGCTGATCCGCTGTCACTAGCCCCTGTCCTTGGATAGACAGTTTGGTTATACGTGTGGCTCCCTGAGTAGAGGGTGTTTCTCTCAGCATTCTTGCCTCTGGGCAGCCATTTTGTACCATGGCTCCCATGTGGAATTCAAGTAAAATATGAAATATGCTCCTCTCCCCTTTTAGATGCTGGCCAGAGCAAGTGTCGCCTGGAGCGGGCCCAAGCCCTAGAGCAGGCCAAGAAGCCACAGGAAGCAGTGTTTGTCCCAGAGTGTGGTGAAGATGGCTCCTTTACCCAGGTAGGGCTAGGACTTTTCTCTCAGGCTGCTTGCTGGACTGAGGCAGAGGGAGGTGTCTGCAAAGGGTGGGGGCCACTGGATACCTTCACAGTCTGGGAAACAGTGAGTGCATGGCTCTTTGAGTCCTCTCTGTACTGCCTTCCCCATCCTGGGCCCTCTGCAACACCTCTTGCCAACTGGCAGTGGGCCCTGACAAGATGCATGGAAGTCTGAGCCAGGAGACTGGTATGGCTTGGTCCCATCCTTCCTGCTGGCCGCCTCTACTAAGGGCCAGACCTGCATTTTTCTATTCTGTCTAAAGTGGGCTGATTACTTTTTCTTATCCTTGCCAGTTTCCATAGGCAACCCCTACATTCCCTTCATTGTTTATTGCTGCCCCTCTGCACTCCCTACCCTTGTCCTTGAACAAAGCAGACCCCTCTTGGAGCAGGAAGTATGACTGGCTCTTGGAGTTCGTGTGTGCGTGCATGCCTGGGTGTGTGTACACTTGGATTTTAAAATCTTTTTAGGCCTTTCCACCTGTCTCACACCTGCATGGCTTTCTGGTTAGTGCTTTGTGGAAATGTAATGGTGAATGTGTTGGTGCTGACACAGACTGTTTCTGGATTACACTGGGGTGGGGGACAATAAATTGCACCTTAGGGAAATTTCCAGGCTCCTCCCTCCTGCATTTGTACAGGGACCTGGGGCAAGAGGCAGCAGGCTTCTCTGAGTTAGGATGCCATGCAGGGAGTGGCAAACAGGGTTGCCTTAATGGAGCTCAGGAAGGACCCGAGCAGAGTGAGCTTGGCCTGGTTGGGGATAGTCTTAGTGCCTGTGACTTCTCTTGTCCCATAGAGGAGCATTTGGGGGGAATCCACTGTCTCAGAGTAGGGACCAGAGGCTTAGGGAGTTTAAAAGCTTCTCTGTAGTTCTGGATCGACAGGGCAAAGGGTATAAGCTGAACTTTGGTCCATGGGGTTGCAGAATTCACTTCTGGCTTGGGTGTAGGAGTCTGTTGCTTTCAGACTGACTGCGGGTGGGTAGAAATGTCGAAGAGCAGTGGGATAGGGGTTGGGTGTTCATGTTTTTAGGGTTTCCCAGTTGATTTTAACGTACTCCCAAGCTCAAGAACATTGGGATAAACTGGACTTGGCTGCCGGCCTGGGGAAGGTGCTTTTTATTCATTTTTCTGGTTTAAGTTTTATCATCGACCCAGAGGTAGGTGTCAATATCCCCATTTACAAATGGTGCAACAGCAGCAGGATGTGCAGTGCAGAGCTGGGTGGGTTCCAGCCAAGACTTCCCCAAAGTCCTCTGCTGTTCAAAGGAGGCTTTGAGGGGAGCACTGACTGAGGTGGTCTGAGTCTGTGGTTAGCAGGCTGTTTCTTGAGCCAGACTGCCTGGGCATGAGGCCAGCCCCACCACGGAGCTTCTTGGGGTCCCAGTTTTCTTATCTGAAAAATGGAGGTGATTATCTCCATTATTAGTACATGTTATACATAAGTTGTATGTTATTATTAACATTGTGTCATATATATTACCCAGTACTCTTATGATATGTATTACTGTTGTTATCAGCATTACTGTTAGTAATGATTATTATTATAGCTTCCCTCATAAGGTTGTGATGAATGTCGAATGAGGGAACACATGCAGAACAGCTGGAACATATGAAGGCCACGTAAATGTTTGTCACCATCATCACTGTAATTCCTACCTCTCCTGTGGTTCTACTACTTGGATCTCCTTAAGACTTTAGGGATGATACCACTGAAGGAAAATAAAAACCCCGAAACTTTTTGTTAAAACTCCCCAAGTGTAGAAATTGATTGATGAGCTTTCTCATCAATTTACTATTTATTCTTGGGCTGGAGATTTAGCTCAGTGGTTCTGCTGCCTGCCTTACAAGCACAAGGTCCTGAGTTCGATCTCCAGTACCAAAAAAAAAAAAAGGGGGGAATTTACTATTTATTCTAATAAAATGAATGTGGGTGATCTTTGTATACATTTGACACTGTATTGCTGAGCATCCTGGGGGAGGAAATCAGACCTTTCTCAGATCAGTTTGGGGCTGAGGGAGGATAAAGGTGATGGAGGGAGGGCAGAGTGGACAGAGGTAGTTTTTCCCCTTCTTGGCGCCTGTGTAATCCTGGGTGTGTTGCTTATGAGAATGATGGACCCCTGTCCTCCCGATTCTGAAGTGTTTGAGGCCTCATGATGGGCAGCCCACCAGTCAGATTTTGTTTTGGCGAGGCCAGGCTGGGCCAGGTGGTATTTGCTGAAGGAAAGGAACTTGCGGATTAGTCCAGGCCGAGTGAGTGCTAAGTGAGTGTCCCCCCCCCCCCCACGAGCCCAGCAGAGGCGTTAGGGACAGGCTCCCCTTGCTCCTTTGACACACTAAACATTGCCATGTGAACACAGGCTCAGGCGGGCTCACCCTTATGGGCAGCCAGACAGCCAGACAGCAGCCCATCCTGGCTCAAGTGATTGAAATGGATGTGTTTTTCCCTTGATCAAAGACACTGCAATAACTTCCCCAAACGAGGCGCCTCTTTGAGTGAGCCTCAGTCACGTTGACAGGCTGCTAGAATGCCCAGAGACAAAGTGCTTTTCTCCTCCTTCCTTCCTCTGTCACCACTTAGGAGACATTTTTTCCCCTCAAGACCAAAATACACTGCTTTAATATTTCTTAGAATATTGTCATGAAGGCATCCTGGTGTTAATAACATATCTTAGCCCTGGGAATTATTACACACCCTCTTGAAGTTTGTGGAGGGGATAATGGGGCTCTAATGGGATTGGGTTTATCTAGTGTGGGACACAGCTTGAGGCCACATGACTGAGTTGGCTTTAATAGGGTTCATGTGGGACTCAGTGGCTTCTGTTCTCTTCCTCTTCTTTCTTCCCGAACACTCTCTGTCTCTCTTCCTCTCTCTATCTCAAACACACACACACACACACACACACACACACACACACACACACACAGAGGCTCATCTTCCTTCCCTAGCAGTGACACTAAAGTTGCATATTAGACCACATTAGATTTTTTAGTATCAATACCCACACTATATCTCAAGCAATGAATCAAATTCTGGGAGTGGGACCAAGCCACTATCTTTTAGAGCTCCCTGGGTGATGCAAGTGTTTGGCCAAAGTTTTGAACCACTGTTAGAAGGCTTCATCTTTCATTTCTTGATCATGTCATTGAAATGCAGATTAAGGCACTTTGGTGACCCCGTTAAATCAGGACTGACAGGCTTCATCTTTTGCTGTGATCTTATCTATTTTCTCTTCTGGGTATTGGGACCATAATTTCTGGCATCTGTTCTACCATGTTTTCTACCAAGCAGTTGTCTGGTGTCCAGGCTGATTAATTGAAACCTTTGCCATAGTGAAAGGGTATTGGATGCCACCATCAGTTAGTGTTGGCTGTGGCTTGTGCCTCACTGGACAACAGTGACTCTGTATTGAGTGCTGCCAAGGACTGGCTGGGCACTGAGTTTTATACACATTACTTGCAACTACAACCTTTTTTTTTTTTTTTTTGGTGGTACCAGGGATCGAACTTAGGACCTTGCACTTGCGAGGCAGGCGCTGTGCCACTGAGCTAAATCTCTGGCCCAAAATTTTGTTTTTGGTTTTCTTTTTTGGTGCCAGGGATTGAACTCAGGACCTTGGGCTTGCAAAGCAGGTGGCGGAACCACTGAGCTAAATCCCCAGCCCACAACTACAACCTTTTTAAGGTAGTTACTAATGATATCTCCTCTCTACATAGAGGAAAACCGAGTTTCAGAGAGGGTTAACAGCACTGTGAGATGCCTGAGCTAGAAGGATTTATACTCAAGTCCTCATTCAAGGCTAGTGCTCTGAACATTTTGTGCTACAAAAGTGCCCTTGATGCATATGTATTCCATTTGCATCACCATTGTTATCTCAGAAGTTCCCTCTCTTGTTGCCCAATCAATCAAATACACATTAAAGAACCTTTTGATTATGGAAAAATTTAAAAACACAAAAAGTAGGCATAATAGTGTAATGAACTCCATGTACCCATCTCTGGCTCCAACAATGATTGACACGTGGCCAGTCGTGCTTCATCTTGCCCCATTTTTGTCTCCCATCTCAAACTGCATTGCTTCAAAGCAAATCCCCAGACACAATATCTTTTTATCCCGAACAGATGCTTTTGAGTTCCACTGTGCTCTGGGCAGGTTGCTATGGGGGATTTAAAAAATGTCATGACCTCCACCTTCAAGGAGTAGTGCTGCTCAGAGAAACTTCCTATAGAAAAGATATTAAGACAGAGGATAAAGTAACTATATAAGAGATAATGTATGTATGATTAGTATACATAGTTTTAAAAACCTACTCACAAGTCACTTATGTAGAGTTTAGAAAGGCACTTAGCTGTCAAGAAAATATATACAGATTTCAACTGACCATAAACACCTTAAACTAAACTAAAACCAAATGGTACACGTGAGCCTTGGTGAGAAAGAACTAATCTTATATAAATCATTGCTACTATTTTGAAAGAATAAGAACCTAGTAGAAAAGTGGGCAAGAGATATCCATAAGCAGATCACACAGTAATACATTTCCAGTAACTGAATATGAATGGTGTTATCTCCCCTGGTAATTAAAGAAATATAAGTAAAAATGATGATGGATCCTTTTGCTTACCAATTTGATAAAGACTAGAAAAGATGAAATTTTCAGGATGGCATGGAGGGAAAAAGCTACCTCTACATTGTAGTTGGAAAATAAATTGGCACTGATTTTTTTAAGGGTGTAGTTTTGTAATATTGTTCAAAAGTCCTTACTGGGCCCACATTTTGGGCTTGCAATTTCATTTCTAGGAATTTATTTTAAGGAAACAATTTAAAGTATGTGAAAATATTTACCCACAAGAATTTGCATCTAAGTTCTGCTTATAGTAGCAAATATTTGAAACTATTTAAATATCTAATAACAGACAATTGTTTAAACAAATTATGACAAAGCCATGCTAGGCAGCTCCTTAAATGAAATATTGTGGAGATTTATTTCACATATGTGTGTATGGATGTGTAATAGGGACTTAAGTAACCAAATAATTAAAAGAAAAATATTTTCTTTTTTCTAATAGAAAAATCTATCATTCTATAAAAATAAAATTCAGATAATATGAAATTGCATACAGTAGAAAGGTAAAAGCAATGATTTCATCTTCCTGAGATAGCAACAATGAAGTCTACCACATTCCAGATATTTTTCCTTGTGTGCATTTATTATTATTTGGGATAAAATAGTATAATATAATTCAGTTTTATAGCATTTTAACTAATTATATTTTGGGATTGTGGCTTGTTTCTAGTTAAATTACATGTAGCTCTACTTCATTAACAAAACATGGTTACATTGTTTTCTATTGGATGAACATACCATGAATCCTAAAAATTTGAGGGTTAGATTTCTAGAAGGCATTATCAATTCATTTTTATGCTTTGTACTATTTAATTCAGTAAGCATTTATTGAGTGCAAAAAACATTCTAGAAGGCACTTATTTGGTCAAAGGGCATGTACATTTTAAGGCATTTGTCATACATCACCAAATTGCTTTCCATGAATGCTGAGCAACAGTGCGGTTGATTGTTGTTCTACAAGACACACATTCACAAGGCATTTTAACTTTTCGTGAAGATGGATTATAGTTCTAATACTATGGTAGAATATGAAGCTTTCATTATGTAACTTCTTTGTGAAAAAAATGTGTCATATTTCTAGCCTTTGACCCCCATGCTCTAGGAACAATCTTCACATAGTTCTACAGGTAAACTAACAACCTTTCCCACTTTTACTCATTCTAAGCACTGCTTTACATGCACGCACACATGCATGCACACATTTTTATTTCCTGAAGTCATTTGGTTGCATATAGGGGTCTTGGGAACTGTCATTTCTTCTTGATGAAGCTTCGTTCTGAAGTTGGAAGCTCAAAGAAAAAGTTGTGTGCGTGTGTGTTTGTGAAAAGGCAATGACTCCTGTGCCATTTCTCTCGTTCTTTTTTTTTGTTTTGGTACCAGGGATCGAACTTGGGTCCTCAGCAGGTGGCGAAACCACTGAGCTAAATCCCTGGCCCATTTCTCTCGTTCTTACTGTTGTATTTTGTAAAACCTGGAAAGATCCGGCACTTATTTTCTAGGTGCCTGAAGTCAGGCTAAAAAGCCGGTCTTGTTCCTTTTGAGCTTTCCCCCCACCCACTCCCATAGTACTGAATTGCTCTTCCTGAAGTCACCCCTGTAGACCTGAGTTTGTGTGAGCAGCTCATCTTGAAAATATCTGGTTTACCATCTAGTCCTCCCCCTTCCAGAATCTCAGCAAGTACAGAAGGTCTCAATGTGTTACATGAGATGGTTTGTGTTGACCTAGGCTGATTAAACATTGCAGTGCTGAGCACCCCATAGAGTGGAATGGATTTGTCCAATCTTTGATATGCCTAGAGGTCTAAGAAGCGTTCAGAGACAGTGGTCTTGTTTTTGATCTTAATGTGAAAACATCTTGCCTAGAGCAGTAGTGTGGATCTCTTCTCAGTGTAGAGGACTCTTTAGGTAAAGTACTAAGACTTGGCTTAACCTTTTAAAGTGCACTAGTGTGCTCACAGAGTTGAAGCACCATTACCACTCTAGTGCCAGAATATTTTCATTACCCAAGAAGGAATCCTGTACCCATTAGCAGGCACTCCCCATTATCCCTCTCTTCAGCCCTTGACAGCCACTAATTTACTTTCTATTTCTATGATTTTCTTAATTTGGACATTTCATATAAATGGAATCATAATGTGGTCTTTGGGGATTGGCTTTTAAATTCAGCAGTGTTTTCAAGGTTCATCCTTGTTGTAGCATGAATCAGTATCTCATTTGTTTTTATTCCCCAAAACTAGTCTATTGTACAGATATACCCCATTTTGTTTATCCATTCATCATCTGATGGACATTAGTTATTTCCAGTTTTTTTTGCTACCATAAATAATGCTACTGTGAACAGTTTTGTGTAGACATATTTTCAATTCCCTTGGTATAGTCTTAGAAGTAGAACTACTAGGTCATGTAGTAATCTCATGGTTAAGATTTTGAGAGGTTGACAGGTGATTGTACCATTCTATGTTTCCACTAACAATGAAGGTTCCAACTTCTCTACATGTTTGCCAACACTTGTTATTATCTGCCTTCATTATTATAGCCTTCCTGGTGAGTGTGAATTGGTATCTTATTGTGGTTTTGATTGCATTTCACTAATGACCAGTGAATAATGTTGAGGATCTTTTTATGCACCTTTTGGCTATTTATATATCTTTGGAAAAATATCTATTCAAATCCTTTGCCCATTTTCAATTCAGTTATTTGTCTTTTTATTATTGAATTGTAAGAGTGCTTTATATATTCTAGATGTAAGATTCTTTTCAGATGTGTGGTTTACACATAGTTTCTGCCATCTTTTGAGTTGTTTTTTTCACTTTCTTGACAGTGTTCTTTGAGACTCAGAGGTTTGAATTTTGAGATCTGATTATTTTTTTCTTATTGCTTGTGGTTTTGCTGTCATACTTTAGAATCTATTTCCTAATCCAAGATAACTGACTTACTCCTGTGTTTTCTTCTAGGAGTTTTAGGATTTTGCCTCTTACGTTTAGGTCTTTGATCATCGTATGAGATAGGGTGTCCAAATTTGCTCTTTTATATGTATATAGCCAATGATCTCAGTGTTACTTGTTGAAAAGACAACAGATAGTGCTTGAATTGTCATGGTGCCCTTGTAGAAAATCAGTTGACATTAAATGTGAGGGCTTACTTTTGGACTTTCAACTCTATTCTGCTGATCTCCAGGTCTACCCTTATACCAGTGCCACTCTGTCTTGAGTATTATACTTTTGGAGTGAGTTTTGAAGTCTCTTTCCTTTTCCAATAAACAGTGAGGTGAGTGTTGCTCTGCATCAGTGCGCAGTGTTGCTAGCAGCTCCTCTCCCAGGGCAGTGCCTCTAGGATGGGGAATGTCTAGGAACCTGTAGCCTGCGCTGTCACCTGAGGTGGTTTTTTTTTTTTTTGACAGTATCAGTGTCCTTGATTTGATTATTTGAAAGGGAAGGAAAGGGAAAGTAGGAAGAGAGGGGTGCAAATTAGGGATAGGAAACTGTAGAATCACCAAACATGAGACTTGTATATCTTTGACAGCTCCCAATCTTTGACAGGCTAATATTTCTTCTTTGAATCTACATTCAGGAAAGGGATTTCCTTTTCTAAAATTAGGAAGTTTGGGTTCCAGCGAGCCTTGATGAGTTAGAGGAGACAGGTTGTGGCCTGTTCCAGTAGAGTGGTGGGTTTGCTCTCACTTCTGTCCTCACATTGCCACATCCTCTGTGCTCTCCAAGCTCTCGGCACATTAGGATCTGAGAAGCTTTACTTTCTGTCTTCCTACAAGGTCCAGGGGGCACATAATTTGTAAAGAGTAAGTAATTAATGCAACTACGGAAGATAATTTTGATTTGTAAATGATGGTAAGAGCAGGGCCTGATCCATGTGTGCACAGGGAGAGCTTGTCTAATCTCTTGCATGTGGCAGCAGTCAGCACTCTCATCTTTTCAGTGGGAGAGCTGATCCTCCCTGCTCACCAGCCGGGTGCAGGGATGTACAAAGAGATGCGGGTGGATGGAGCACACTTTGTACTCAGACACTGTGCTCATTGTCCTCCATGCCTTCTGCTCTGTCCTACTCTTCTGTAGCTGGTATCTGGCTGAATGGCCACCATGCACCTCTCGGACTGGTTGATGTCACTTGCTTTGGAGTAAGAACACAGGGTCTGGGTGTTCCCAACTGGGCATTGGAGCTCCCTGTGGCCCTTGGGCATTCTGTCCCTACCATTTGTCTTTTGTGGACATGAAATGAGCAGGCTTCTGAGGGGATGACTTGGGAGGGAGGGAAAGTGGTAACTGCTTCTCTGGCCTCTAGGCTTTGTGGTGGGAGGTCTCAGTCATTCTCTCTGCCATTCTTTTCTTTTCCAGATAATTGCAGTCTTAACAGCTGTCACCAGCAGCACCACTTTCTTAGATATATATCATTTACAATGTGTCACGTTGTTTTATATATACCTGACATACATCAACTTATTTAAGTCTCATTATAACCTATGAGGTAGGCACTGTTACAGTCTTATCTTATAGAAGAGAAAACAAAGCACAGAGAGGTGGAGTAGATTGCACAGAGTCACACAGCCTGCAAGAGGTAGATTCAGGATTCAAACCGAAGCAGCGCAACTCTTGAGTTCTTAGTACCAACTATTGTCATATTGCCTCTCTAATGGACACTGTCATCTTTTAAAGTGGTGTTACCAAACTAGGGCACAGCCAGGAGGGGGATCCAGGCAGCCAGGAAGTCTTGTCACATGAGGAATATTCATTCAGTGGAACCAGAGGTGTTTGTTATGCAGCTTAGAAGAACAAAGGATTGGGGAAAAGACACGAGTAAAGGGACAGGTGAGTGCCATCATCACACCCTTACTTGTGGATAGTGACAGCCTTTTTCTGTTTAGCTCTCAGAGCTGACCCAGCATCACTGAGTAAAATGTATATAGATGAGGATTCTGACTTAAAATAGGGAAGACCTTTCTAGAAGCAAAGCAGTCTACAGGTGGAACAACTGACTCAAAGCAGACTTTGCTTCCCATCTTGGGGAGTGGACAAACAGAGCCCCAGTGGACATCTGAAGGATGCAGGGCACCGTGGAGGGCTGGGGAAGGGGTCAAATCGATGACCTGAGGAGGAAAGCGCCGCACGATTTAGGATTTTATGAGACAGTAGCTAACATTCGATTGGGTATTTAGGCACACAGTAGGCCCACAGCCCACATTTATTCAGGACCCTTCCAGGCAGAGCTGTTAGTACGCACACATTGAGGGCCATGGCCACTCCGCTGTGGTGCATAACATGGTGGGCAGTCAACTCACCCCTTTTACAAAACAGAGGATCAAAAAAGTTTGTTTTCTATGTTAAAATAGGGAGAAGTCATAGAAATACAACTTAATTAAAAATGAAGTCAGACATGGGAAGAAAGAAAACGCCCTCACTACCGCAGGCCCCTATTCCCCACCAGCAGCTAGATTTCTCACAGTTCTGATCTGAACAAGGTTCCTACACACAAGGGACTTTTTAATTGGGTAGTTTGCAAACATGAAAACATATTTGATATTTCCCCCAAATGGAATAGTAACAAAAGGCACCATATTTGCCATTTACCAATCCAGACATTTCTAGGCATCAATAGAGGGACAGAACTTGAGAAAATTAGGTTCCTTTGGTTGCTGAACCTCTAAGACTCTGTTTTGAAAAGAAGATTTTTATGTGTATATTGAGGGGATGGTGTTGAAACTTTTAGGGAAAAAAGTTCTTCATCGTAGATTAGGAAGAATGGCCTTAACACTCACAATTGGGTACTGATTTATACATCTTCACCTTTCTCTTAAGCAAACAAAGTCCAACTTATTACAGGGTTGTAGAAGTATAGATCTTCTGAGTTAAGGGGGACTTTATCTTCTTCTCCCTATGTGCCCCAATCCAGGGGTCAGGTCACATTCTTAATCTCTTACCAAGTAGTCATCCACCTTCTGTTTGATGGCCACTGGAGATAGAGAACTTCTTCACACAATGGCAAAATCTATAAGGCATTTTAGGACGATTTTGTTGGAAGACATTTTGCACACTGATTTGAGAGCTATCTTCCTAAACTTCCTAATGAATAACTTCAGTTTTAGCTATGGGAATTATAGAATCCATAGCAATTTCACTTTTTATGGAGAGAGTTGGAGATGGACACCTTTCATTCTTGTGAAATCTTTTCTTTTATTTATTTATTTGTTTGTTTATTTATTTATTTATTTTGGTACCAGGGATCGAACTTAGGTCCTTGTGCTTGCAAGGCAAGCGATGGAACCACTGAGCTAAATCCCCAGCCCAAATCTTTTCTTTTAGCTAACAATTATTTCTTTAGGCCTTGGCCAAAATTCTTAGTTTTGTGGCTCATTCCCATATCAGAGGGATTTATGTCTCTTTCTTCCAGGCTTTTATCTTCTAACTCCAGTTTCCCAAGGACCTTGAGATAAGGCCCTCTTCCCCAAACTGGACACAAGCTATCAGATGTGCTCATAAATAGCCTAGGATGAATGGAGCTGTCTAACTAATGTCTACTGCCAGTTATGCCACATCATCAACTCATAAAAAATGAAGTTGACAAAAGATCCCCATATTTAGGAGGTTTTGAAATTAAGGATCATCTCCTTCTCTGCATCCCCTCTTAAATTTTGAAGAATGATGTAATTACTCTAAAAGGAAAATTCCTCATTCCCCAGCAGACCATCCTCCCTAGACCTGGCATAGAGTCAGGGACCATGTCTGCAGCCAACAAGAATAGCAGTACTTTGAGGCTATGGTGTATGGCTTCTCTACAAACGGGGAAAAGAAGGGCAATGACCTGACAGTACATTAAATGCTTTATGCATCTTACCTCTATCTCAGTGATGTTCAAAAGGGTGGCTTTATCTCTGTTTCATAGATAGGCTCAGAGAAGTCAAGTGCTAAGGAATTTGGACCAACAGACAGATTAAAAAGAAAGAAAACAGTTTCATACTCCCACTGTCAGGAGAGAAGAGAGTTAGGAAAATATCCACCTGCCTTCTACTTCTAGTTTAGTTTTTTCTCATGGGCACGAGTGTAGTCACTGCCTTACATGCTTGGTAGTTGCTACTGAGAATGACAAATTCAGCCTGTGCCTTTGCATGTGGTTCATGTTTTCTGTTTTAACAAATAGGTGCAAAGTGATGGATGGGGGAAATCAAGCCACTGGGTGAGGGGATTCTCTGTGTTGGAGGGGATCCCAATTGTTTTAATCACTTTTTCATTACCGAGACACAATACCTGACACCCACAGCTTAGGAGAAGTGGTTTATTTTGGCATGTTTCTTAGTAGTTTCAGTCCATAATCTGCTGGCTCCAAGGAAGGACAGCATGGCAGAAGGGCATAGTGAAGGAAAAGCTGCTCATGTCATGGGATCCAGGAAGCAGAGAGTCAAGGGAGGAGCATGGAAGAGAGATACCCATCACCTCTGACCAGACTGTGCCTCCCAAGAGCAAGCCAGCCAGGGTGCCTCCATAATCCAATCACTTTCCAAACGCCTGAGGCTTTGGGGGCTCTATTTATGTATGTGTATACGTATTTGAGACAGGGTCTTATTGTGCGGTTCACGCTGACCTTGATCTCACTATGGAGCCCAGGGTGACCTAGAACTCCAGGCAATCCTCTGGTCTCAGCCTCCTAAATTCTGAGATTACAGGTAGGTGCCACCACACCTTGCTCTGGGGGCCATTTTAGATCTAAACCATGATACCAGTTCCCCTTGAAGGTCTAAGGTAATCCAAGATAGGTGTCTTAACAGAGATCTAGCTTGAAAAATCCTGACAAAAGGAGAGGAGGGGTTGTCCCCGGAGGGGAGGTATTCCAAGGATACAGAACTAATGAGTGAACATCTGTCATCTAGACTCTTAGAAAGTAGTACTTGGGCATAGCGAAGAAATAAAGCAAAGCTTGCACTTCCATTATTACCCAGCTCCAGGGTTCGTGGCCGACAATACTAATGCCATCAAAGGCTCCCCACACAAAAATTCAAGGAATTTTTAAAGAAGTTTAAGAAGTTTTGGAATTGCTGCAAATAGGATCTCCCTCTTTTTTAGTAAAATCACCTAAATCTAGGAATTCGACAGTGAGGAAATCTTTTGACTTGGTTGAATCCAGTCTTTCCAGAATTCCTTGGCCAGAAAACACCATGGTCCCTGGTAATTCCTGTTCATGCCTAATGGAAAGCAGCTGTCTTTGGCCGAGGTCACCGGGCAGGAACACAGAGGATGCAGAGGGAAGTGGGCATGCCAGGAGATGGTTTCCACCTGGGGATCCCTAGGGAGGTGGGTGCCCAGTAGGATGGAGAACAGAGCAAAAAGAGAAACAACAGAGGCTGCTCTGGGAGGGGAAGTCTGGTGCTGTCAGAAAACCCCCTAGGAGCAGCAAAGGGAGAGCAGCTGGCCAGTGAGTGTGGTGGAGGCCTCCAAGCTATACCCAAACCACTCCCAAAAGGCCTCTCATTTACACTGGGCAAAAGGTTCTCTTTCAGCTCCTCCTCGGTGAGACTATTTGCCCCCATCCTCCTCTCCCAGAAGAGTTCTATATGATGGAGAGAGAAGTGGGAGACACGAAGACTCGGTCAGTTCCCTCTGACACCAGCACTTGAAACTGCTCCCTTTCTCTTTCTCCCTTCAAGGCTGAGAGGTTTCCATCTGCCAGGACTTGGACCCTGAGTCCATGCTGCTTCTCGTGTATGGGCCTCAGTTTCCTCACTTGTAAGACGTTTGGTTAGACTGGCAATCTCTAAAGCTTTTCCTGGCTCTTTGTCAGTTCTACAATGTTATAAGCATTTGAATATCAGGACTCTAATTTCTTGGATGTTTATTAACTACCTGTGACATTTGAATCAATAGTGCTGCCTGTGCCTGTCCTGTAAAGGACTTACACACAAGGTCACTTTGAGCTCTACGTAGGGTGATGCAGAGATCATGGAAGGAGATGGAGAAACCATGGTCAAGGTAGAGGGTGGGGTTTTCCATTTTGGTCATGGCCCCGTGGGTGATGGAGACCTGCAGGACTATATGCACAATCCCTCTGCCCCTCTGGTTTTCTTGATACTCTCCAAAGTTTGTCCCCTATAAGCTGGTGTTTTCTCAGTGCCTCACTGCTCGCTGGTCACTTGTTCACCTTTGTTGGGGTGCTGGTCTCCACATTCTCCTAGGTGGCCAGGGGTTGAGCTAATGTTGAAGATTAGCAGACTTAAAATGGTTTCAAATTTTTCTTAATTTGGACAGTGGTTGAGCTGCAATATACAACTGGGCTGTTTATGGAAAGGGCCTCTTGCCAATAGTATCCAAGTGTGTGAGTCACAGATGAAACTTCCTTATCTAAGAACAAACTGTTTTAAAGTACCCTTAGGAACATCAGTTATATCCAACAAGATAGTTACAACACAAGAGAGGGTAACCTCACTTCGGCTGGTTAATTTACAAACACTCTATGTCCCTAAAGGAGGACCTGTCAGTTGAAACTTTAGCCTTGCTAGGATGTGCCAGTGTGGGTTAGGAACCAGTTCCTTGGTTTGCAACCGTACCTTTGAGGCTGGAAAACACTGAGTTTTGAGAACTGCTCAGCAAGATATTGGAAGTGGCCTCATCAGTTCCTTGTGCCACAGGCTTTTCCTATAGATTAAAGGTGTGAACTGATTAATTTGAGGCTCTGAGGCAACAAAAAGTATTACTTATTAATTTAAAAGAATCCATTTGTGTAGGAGAAGGGTGAACTGGGAAGAATTTGCATTTTGATTGTGCATCAACCCTATAGAATTCTTACCCCAACTGCTTTTCTGCAGGAAGCTTTCCCTCTTTTCTCAGGATAATACTACTATTCCTATATGAAAACAAACTTTCCCTTCCTCCTCCCAAACTTTTTCAAACATTTTTCTTATTTCAGACTGCTCTTTCCTAGTCAGAATAGGATGTTCTTTTGTTTCTATCAGATAATCTTGCTCCGGCCTTTTTGAGTGTACGGTTTGCTAAAAAAAAATAACATGATGATAATAAAATAAATAGTTAAAATTATCTGAGAACTTACCCTGTGAGCTAAGTGCTTTATTTACATTATCTAATTTAACTGTCCCAACAGCTGAAATAGTTACTATCATCATCATCATCATCTTTCCTTTTAAAATAAATGCAGAGTCTGAGGCTTAGTCTGACGAAGAAACTTTCTGAGACTGCAGTCTGTCTCCAGTTCAGTTCTTTTCTGCAAGAAGACACCTTGAAAATACCCCAGGGCAATTTATTTATTTATTTATTTATTTATATATTTATTGGTTCTGCGATGGCACTCCGGACCTTGTGCTTTCCAGGCAGACGGCAGAACCACTGAGCTAAATCCCTGCCCCCACCCCCCAGGGCAATTTAAAAAAACCACTTCTTAGCTGGGCATGGTAATGCACATCTGTAATCCCAGCACTCAGGAGCCTGAGGCAGGAGGATCACTATGAATTTGAGGCCAGCTTGCACTATAAATTGAGGCCCTACCTCAAAACAACAACCCAAAACAAAAACAAAAAACCAACCTCTATTTAGAAGCACAGGCTGTATCCCTGAAGGGCCCTTCAGGAATGGAGTTTTTCTTGGTCACTTCTGCAATCTGAGAGCCTCTTGGGGTCTTTGTAATTTCACTGGCTCCGAGCTGCCCCCTCCCCTACAGCACATCTGGGGCAGGTATGCTGATGCTGTGTACCCCAGGCCTCAGAGGAACATGACAGCAGTTCCTCATTCAGCTTCAATTTTATGGAATTTGGAAGGAGCTCCCAGCCTGAGGACTTTGTAATTTGGGGTCTGTTCCTTGGAGGGTAGGTGGGGCAATTGCTGAGGGCCCTGGGGAGAAGGAAGCTGTGTTTGGCCCTGTGGGCCTGGCTGGGGGCTAGGAGGCAGTGCTCATGTGCCTGCAAGGATACAATGGGCCCACTCAGGGAGAAAGTGGCCCCTAGGACCCACTGATCCCAGAGGTCAGATTATATCCCCTGAAAGAAAGCTTTGGGCGCCACCTTTTCCTTATGAATTTAGTTCTGTCCCCAGTAACCTTAGCTGGGACTCTGTGCCTGCCCATTGGAGAGGCTTTCACATAGGCCAGTTCTCTGCAGCCTGCCTGACGACAGTGCCTGGCACCATCAGTGTAGCCCTGAGCAGAGGCACAGCCATGGATGCTGGCTTGGTGCACAGGCCTTGTGCAGAAAGATGCCTACCTTGACCATGGAAGCCAAGGAGCCTTGGAGTGAGTCAGTATGGCTCCCCAGACCCTGGGCCGAGTCCCCAGAGGTGATTATTGGCCAGTGAGGAGAAAGTTGCCAGCCAGATCCCATTAAAATGCTGTCCCTGGCTGGGACTTGTATCTAGGAAATACCCCCTGCAGGGCCAGTGGAATCTGAAGGGGTCAGCTCCAATTTTCCCACTCATGCCTTCTGAGAGTACTAGAAGAGCTCTGGCCTGTGAGGAGCTGGATGGTCAGAGCAGTCATCAGTCATCACCACAGCTACTCTATCTGTCCTTTACCGCATATGAGGCACTGGACTGCCTCACCAGCTCCTCCAGGCTCAACATTGCTACCAAACACCATAGTTTCTTCCAAGACAAGTTGTTTCACCATAACCCTCCTCTCCATTTGGTGTATGAAGGGGTGTCCAAAAGCTCTCACAGTAGTGTGCCTGGCTCCCGATTGGGTGGACCAGGATTAAACCCTGTTCTACCTGGATTTCTTTCCAGTTCACAATTAGGCCTCCTTATAAAGTAGCACGACCCAACCTGAGCTATTGATCTTGGTAAGTGGCCACAGGTGGTTATTATTCCACAGGGAATATCAACCATAGCCCTGAAACAAAGTGGGAATGGAGCATGGTTCTGGGATTAAGGCATTATGTACAACCTCCTTGCAGAAATTGTAGAGGCAAGGGCTTCATTTTGACAAGAGTCATCTTCCTGGTAGGAACAAGGGTCCCTCCATCTTGCCTTCTCCTGATTTCTGTGGATAGGCTTGTGATGAAATAACTTGTCTTGGGGGAAGTTATGGTGTTTGGTACCTAAGCAAGAACAGAAGCCTTTCTGTAGATTTTTCTACCTTAGTGATAACATCTGGGTCTCAGCCTGTCAGATTGCTCTTTTCACTCTGTCTCCTTCATTATTTCCCTACTCAATTTGTATGCAATTACTGTCTAATCTCAATTTTAATATGTCCTTGGTCCCAAGAGGCTCACTTTTTTCATACTTTAATATCATTGCAGTTGGCATACATCTTATCATTGAGATCTGCATTTAATGTAGCACAGCTGTATAAATTGATGTTGCATTTTTAGAATTGATGGAGACCAAGAATTGAGGAAACATGAGAATTCGTGCCTTTATGCAACCCATCAGTTACCTACAATAAAATTTCAGGTGTTAATGCTCTACGCAGGGAATGTAGAAATAGCTATTATGCATCCTTGAGGTCTAAAGCAGGGAGATGGAGTAGCCAAACCCATAGCTAGAGTTCATGGTGATAAGGGTTCTGATTTGGGGAAAGATCAGAGGAAGGAGACAGAGGAGAAGGTGGATGATAAAGGAGGATGGGATGCAGAGAGATTAGGAGAGTGTTGGGAACAGGTTAGAGAATGGTATCCCAGACAAATTGAATAGCTGGAGCAAATTAAGATTCAGTCATGAGAAACTAGGGTGTGTTTGGGAGCATTAAAGAGTTCATTGTGGCCAGAGTGGAAGGTGTGTGTGTGTGTGTGTGTGTGTGTGTGTGTGTGTGTGTCTGTAGAGCCATGGGTGGAGAATGACACTGCAGGAATAGATGAGGTGGGGGAATCTTGACCTCAAGTGCCATGCAAATTAGTTAAATCTCTATCCGAAGTCCAAAGGTGAATCATTGAAGGATTTTAAAGCAAGGGGATATGCCTTTCTGTGTGATTAGGAATACCACAGAGAAAACAATGGGAAGAAGACAGTGGGGTAGGGTGGGAGGAGGTGGGCAAAGTGACAGCTATTGAAAGAGGAAAGAAGTTGCCCCAAAGGATGCAAAAAACCTTGTTTTCATTGACTGTTCTTAGACCAGTTCATAGATCTTGAGGAAGATCACCCAGTGGTACAGGTGGGCCTCATGAAATAGAACCTGCAGACATAAGGGGCTTTGATCTTGCCTTAACCTCATGATGGGTGCCCTTGTTTCAGGAGAGCCATGTGGTCAGTAGACAGGGTGACCCATGAATGAATGCCTGGAGAAGCTGGAACAAGAAGAAAAACTTACCATTTACTTCTATTTGTTAAAGAAGTGTAATATCAGTCCACAATGGTAACATTCCAACTTGTACTTGGTAAATTAGTTTACTGTTCAGAATCTTTTACAATTGGATGGGAGCATATGCCAGCCTTCAGGAAAAAAATACCAGTATTAGGAGACCTACACACACAGGAAAATCACAGTGGACGTGTCTCAGCACGATAGCAGATATTAAATTTTTGGAGTCAAAGAAAGCAGATAAATTGTGGTTGTATATGTGGGTCATACAGCAAGCATATTGATGCCATTGGCTGACTGGTCAACCTGTGAGAGTCACTCTGGAGCAAGAGGTGAGGTGAGAGGTGGAAGGAGCTCTTCTACTGTATGAGTGATGCTTGAAAGGGGTGAGAGATGACTCTTGATATGGTGACCCAAGACTTATGATTCTCTTCCTTTCCCACTTCTCTGAACAGGTGCAGTGCCATACCTACACAGGGTACTGCTGGTGTGTCACCCCAGATGGGAAACCTATCAGTGGTTCTTCTGTGCAGAACAAAACTCCTGTATGTTCAGGTACCGTAGGGAGGGGCGGGAAGCACAAAAGGGGTTGGAGAAAAATCCCTTGGGGGATCATCTCCTAGGGGAACCTTTGAAAGGTTGGTGGTGGCTATGATGTCTTTCCCGGTCAGGGAGGACTTCACTGCAACACACTTGCTCAATGGTCAGCTGGATGAGAAGGGTCAGTATATAGCCACATGTATATATTTAGGTTTCCGGTTCAATGCTCTTTTCCTAAGCATTGACTGAAACCCCTAGAGCTGGGATGACATTTATATTTGTAGCTTGTATGCTGACTGATTGCTATTGAAGCGTGTTATTGGAATGGACTTTGAGACTGCATGGACGTTCCACATCAAAGGCCACAGTGATCAATTAGTGCTGGTTTTCGTGTGTGCAGGAGAGGACAGCGGTGGCCTCTGTACCATAGGTTTGCCTCCCTTGAACAATATAAAGTAGAATCATGGACAATTTTCCTAACAGTGGCCCTTAAATCCAGCTGATCCTCAGCAGTACCTGGGAAATTAAAAAGAACCCAGATATCAAGGCTTCTTTTTGTACATGCTGATTCTATACATTTGGAGTAAGACTTGCAGTCCTTATTTTTATGACACGTCTCCTGTGGTTCTGATGCTTAGGCAAGTGAGGAAACTACTGCTTGATGGTGATCTGTTGGGTTAGTCCATACCAAAAATTAAGTCATTACTGTTCCCAACTTGATAAGCATAAAGGAATTCTGTTGTTAGGTCAATTTCATGGGATTGTGGATTATGGATTTACACAAGCCCCATGCTGCCCATTTTCATTTATTGGTAAGGAACTCATGAGCCACTCTCTTAAATTCACCATGTAGCTCAGCCCTTATTCAAAAAAGGCTTACCCATCAGCTGCTTTATATTTCCTCTATCTGTGTGAAAATGCTTTTATTATTTTTAATATTATGTGCAAAAAGTATAGAAAGTTATGCTAAAATATATGGGAATGCCTAAGGCTAGCAGTCTTACTAGCCTAATTTTTTTTTTTTTTTTTTTTTTTACAAAATGTATCCATTTTTCTAGTAGCTTTTCTATGTAAAGGGAAAAGTAAGTGGGAAGGGCAGTAAGAATATATGTTAGGACACCAAAATTTGCATACTAGAATGGAAGTTTACTTTATTTGTGGTTTATAGGGAAACCAAAAACCTTAATTGAGGTTGAGGTGGGGAAGGGCAGGAATTAGCCTTCTTTGCAAATGACCTGGAAAGTTTCATTTAAAGCAAATGAAGGGACTAGAAACAGGCCATGCAGGGCAATATAACAGAAATCTCACAAAGCTAGTATTTGGAGAAGGAAATGATATTGATTAGCAAAACATAGATTCTCTCTTGTCTTTTGGTGGTGGGACCTCCATGGATGGCTTTCTGTGATCAGTGACTGTGCCCTGTATGTGTAAAATTGGGCTTCATGGAAAAGACAGGTGCCATGGGGATAGGCCTGGAGGATGGGTATATGTGGCATCCTAGGATACGCAGGGCAAATGTCTGGACAAATGCACATGCTACCCCTCCTTGAGGAATAGGCTCTGTCTAGGAAATTGTTTCCATGCCTCAGACTATTTTGGCCCATTCAGTACAATTGGGCCAACAATTTTCTACTTAATGCAGATGGAAAATCACCGATTTCCTGCCCTAACCAGCAAGGGAGGATGTCAGTCATTGCATTTGCAATAAGAAGAGTCTCTTTTCAGTTGGTTCTGCTGACTCGATATGGCTCAGCCATGGAGTCAGTGAGAAGTGGGGGACATGGGGTATGAATTTGAGGGGCAGGTATTGAAATGGGGAGTTATGTGGATGTGGAATTTCATAAAAACCTAGTCAAGACTAATGCCAGGGAACCTGGAAATCATAGTTCATCTGAAAACAGTGCTGGGTTATCAGTGACATTGATGTTAAACAAACCGCACTCACCATGTGACTTTGTACATAATATCCCTGGGTGTGATATATATATAATATATATATTATATATATGTATATATCCATCCATATGCTCATAGCATTGGGCTTTGAAAAAAACCAAGTGCAGTGCATCTGAATGCCAATGTTTTTGTTTCCCCTCTCACTCAAGGTTCAGTCACTGACAAGCCCTCGAGCCAGGTTAACTCAGGAAAGAAAGGTGAGTGGAGTTTTATGCTTTATCTAAATGTTTGCATCTCAAGCCAGCCCATGAAGGAGTTCTTAGACAAGATAGGAGGAGCCTGGGGTGAAAGCTGCAAGTGGCTTACAGAAAGTCTCCTCCGTTCTCATTCCCCGTTTCCTTTCAGAAGCCCTGGAGGTAAGGCTCACGTGGCGGTAGCTATCAAGCTCCCAGAATTTTCAAAGGTAGTGAAAAGAGAGAAGCACAGAGCTGACGGGGACTTTTAGGAGAGCTCTGAGAATTTTGGCACCTGGGAAATTCAGTTAATCAGCTACCAGGGAGGCCAGTGTTTAGTCAAAGAGGATGAGAAAACAAGGTGTGCATGTCTGCCCTTAGCTGTCTTGTTTTATAAACCTATTTAAGTATTTTTTTTTCCCCTACTGATTCTCCTTAATCATGTGTTCCAGTGTATCTAGACTTCCCTCACTGAGGCTGGGCTGGCTTCATGGATGTGTGACCTGTGGAGTTGTTCTCTTGAAATTCTGAATAATTTTGTCTTGGGTCTGAGAGAACAGTGACCTAGTGCACATAAGCAGAGAAGATGCATGCTCCATGAGTATCGGATGCTGGGCCTTGTTACCGCAGTAGCACACAGCTGTTGTGATGCATGCTAACCTGTTCCTACAGCAGACTTGAGGTTTTAAGTTTTCTTTACCTCGTGCAATACTAAATAGCAAATTAAAAACCATCATGCCAGAGTCAAAAGAGAGAGACTATGGAAGAAAGGGTAAAGCTTTATAGTTTAGCACCTGTAATGTCACTTTTCCTGGTTTTTGTACAGGGGGCCATGCATTTTCCTTTCGCAGTGGGCCCCACGAGTTATATAGCTGATATTTGTGTGAACGCTGTACAGTGGATCAGCGGGCATGAGGAATAGCATTGGGAAATGCTGACCACAGTCTCCAGTGTCGAAGACAGTTTGAGGCCTAGAGTTCACTGCTACTGATTTCCCAGACAGCACACACAAGGATCTGGTGGTGGCCTGGAAAGCAAGAATCCATTTCCTCGTGTGTGTGAACACTGAAGAGCTCCTATATAACTAGGCTTAAGGCTTCCCTCTGCATCCAGACCTTGGAGATGACGTGCTCATAAGCTCCCACATGGAGAGCTAGACCTGCTGAGAGTCAGAGGAAGTCTGCAGGCTTGTGCTATACACATAGTTAGTGGGAGAGCAAGGCCAGGCCCTGGCCCCTGGCCCAGGTACGTACACCATGGGGATGAGAACAAGAGGCAAAGCCACCTACCCTGAATGCAGCAGATAAGAATCCAGAGAGCCTGTGCCCCGAGTGCAGGTGCTCCAAGATGTGGAAGTGGCACATGGTGCTCCCACCACCCACAGGAAACATGGGCCCATGGACCAGTTGGGCAGCTCCTTTTACCCTGGGCAGGAGCATGTAAGTGGGTTAAAAGAAGGCACAAGCACTTTCCAGGTCCTTCCCAGAGTGGGGGAGACAGCCCTGTGGGCTAGTGTTCCTTCCCAGGTAGGAAAATAGGGAGACAGGAGAAAAGTAGGTCTCAAGATCTGAAATCACCAGTGCTGCCAATGGCGTGTGTCTGCAGGATTTGGGAATGGGAGCTGCCTTTAGTTTTGCTTGTTGCAGCTGAAATCTTCAGGCTTATCACCTTGTTTCTGGGCATGAGGTCGCGGTGGAAGTGGGAAAAATGGCAGTCGTGCAAACTTACTGCTCAGATTTTCCCCATCTGGAGCAGATAAAATATCTGCACCAGGAAAGGCCATCTGTGGGATTTGACTCCTTAAACTGAACAGAGACCTGTTCTCCAGGTTGATGTGGCTTTGCACCCTGTGGGTAACAATGAGAGACACAGCCATGGCCCCTCTGGGCTCTTATGAGCCAGCTGGAAGAGGGCAGTGGGCTGGGAATGACATTTACAGTAAATGACAGTGGACAGCACCTTTTGTCCCCTCTTAGTCTTAGAGTCTGCTGCAGAGGAGCTGTCTCCTCCAGGGGTAACACAGGTAATGGGGAAGAGCCTGAAGCTTCCTCTCAGAGGGAAAGATTGATGCCAGCTCCCAGCTCTTTGCTTCCTGCTCTACATGGGCTCCTCCCTCCCAGATAGTTCCTGCAGAGGCTTCTTCAGGGCAAAGGTCAGGACAAGGGTGTGTGTGTGTGTGTGTGTGTGTGTGTGTGTGTGTGTGTGTGTACCCTAGAGCTACTTTCCCATGGGGGACTCGAATTCTGCCCTGTGGTCTCTCTTTCTCTCTACTTGGAGGATCAAGTTAGGCACGGAATCCTCTGCTCTTTGTGTGTCATGGGCCAGGCCATGAGGAGCAGGTTCAGGCCACCTGTAGGAAGGGCCACCTGAAGTAACACCTGTCCAGGAAGCCATAGTTTGAATTGGGACAGGGTGCAAGGTAGAGGGCATTCGTAATATCCTGTGTCGACCTGCCAAGGTTCCTCTTTCAGCTGCCACTTAGGAATGGAATGTGCTCTGCAGGGCAGCAGGTGGGAAGCCACAAAGGGCCCTTGTCTGAGCTTGTGCCCACACGTGGCTGCCCCCGAAAGCATCTCCCTAGAGCTGAGCTTACAGTCTCAGGCCTGCCTCAAAGCCATGCTGGTCAGGGCTGTTTGCAGGCTGCTACGGCTGGAAAGGAGGTGAGGCTAGAGGTCTGTGGTGTGTCTGTAGGGGTGCGGGGTCAGGACAGGATCCAGCCTTCTCTTTCTCTACTCTCCTGCCTTTTTGAATCTGTCCCACTGACAGGGCTGGGAGGGATCGGTTCTCTGCCTGGAAGGAATGAAAAGATGTATTGTGTGACAACAGAGAGTCTGGTTGCCAGCCAGGAATTAGTCCTCTGAGGGATAGGAGGAGAAAGGCAGAGTGCAAGGAGCCGGGGGAGAAAGCCCAGAGAGATAGCAGGAGGAAGGCAGGCAGGAGGGGGAGGCTGGGCAGTAGCAGGTCACAGCCGTTTGGCCCGGGCTGGGAGGCCTAGGTTGCTGCTGTACCTGGGCCCACAGGTGTGGGGCCTGAGGGAAGGAGAGGGAAAGGAGGGGGACTGTTATCTTCCCCAGATGCACGTGCTGCTGCAGGGGAGGAGGGTCAGAGCTTCAGACTGTTTACTTAATCCCTTGGAATGTCCTTTCCTCTCTCTGTTCTTTGGGCCCCTTGTGCTTAACAGACTCCTTTACGGGCACATGTGTGGTAATTAACATGTGCAGGGAAGGTCCAGGGCCATGTGTTTGAGTTTCAAATACCCACTGATCTGGGGCAGTCCAAACTTGACTGCCCCCTCCGCTTCTCCTCTGGTCCTTGAGGAGAGATTGGAACGGGTGTGTGCTGGGGCAGTGAGCATGTGTGCTTCTACGTGTTTCACTGATGGGTTGGAGGGATATCTGAAGAGAGGAGGACTCCAGCTCTGAAAAAATGCTGTAAAAACAGTTGAAGGCTGCAGAAGGTGAGAGATAGAGATTCATTTGAGGATTTTTCTGAAGCAGTCTGCAGGAAATTGGCTGGAAGCAAACTGTGTTGCAGGGTTATCAGCTTCCCCTGAGAGGCTTTGCCTGGCTGTGTCAAGGCTCAGGGGTTTTTTCTGAGGTGCCTTTTTTTGGAGGTCTTGATGCTAATGCATATAGGTGAGCTTCAGGGGACGGGCTTGGCCTTCTTTCCTTGTGAGGTGCCAGAAGGAAGTTCTCAGACTCTGAAGGATTATGTGTGAAGAATAATAAATTTGAGAATATGGGAGTGCACTTGGAAGATGGTTTCTGGCAGTTCTCTGGGAGCATCTTCCCTCTGAATGCCCAGAATTACAGAGGCCTGTGGGCTGATGCTGTGATAAAATGGCAAGTGAAAGTTTAGGGTCATCAGGAATTTTCTGCAATTTGCTTATTTCCCTGTAAGAGAGAAAGATGAAAACATTAACAGACTCTGTTTATGTTTTTTCTGCCTGGGCTTCTGTATTTATTAAGGCAGTCTTAGAGAAGGGCAGAATTTCCAAAATCCAACCCTCCTTTAATATGAAGAGACTTAAAAAAAATCCCCCACTGGCTTCTCCATAGTATGTGTTCCAAGCGAGGGGTGAGTCACATTCATTTCCCTGAGGTCCCTGTCTGAATCTATTTTTAGAATCTCTCCCAGCATGGTCTACAGGTTGTGCCAACTTGGAGACCTTATCCCCCAAGCAGTGGCTTAAGTGGCCCTGAGGGGTGTGCTTTGGGCAGGGTCACAGGGCAGATAGATGGCAGGCATCCCAGATAAAGGAGGCTATGTGTCCTCCAGCCTCACTCTCATGGGGAGCTAGCACACCTAAAGGAGGTGTGCCACTGTGCTCCGAGCCTGCTGACGTGTGCCAGGTTGGCTGTTGAAGGACATTCCACATGTGGAACGTCACTTCTGCTCACATGGATTTAACCTTCCCCCAGCTGTTTCTCTTTTTTTCCTCGTACCCCAGCCCCCAGGGCAAGGATCAGGGGAGGCTGGTTCAGTATCGATGATCTACCAGCCTGGGCTCCCATTGCTTTCCCTCATAGAGCAGCATTCATTCAGAAATATGCCTGCTGAAACAGAACTGCGCCCAAGCAGCCCCAAACCCACAGGAGGCCACTCTTTGACTCGGTGTGCCCATTGCTACTACTTTCTGGTACTCTGGGTCACCACGATGAAGCCTGGCACATCTGTACACCAGCTTTGCAGAGATCACTTCCAGAATGGGTGTGCATGAGTGTGCTGGAGCTCTCAGGCACACACCACGCACATATGATGTTCCCTCCTTCCCACAGGTAACTGTTCCTCAAGCTTGGATCCTTCCCCAGGTCCCTCCTCTTCACCTTGGCCCTTGTTCCAGATCTTTGCAGGAAAGTTGGTGTGTGAAGGGTACTAGACTAGGAGTTTAAATCCCTGCCATTTCCCCATCTCTAAGGATTGGAGAGGAAATGGAATTTAGGAATCTGAAAAGGCCTTCAAGTCGTAGATTTATTTGAGTCCCTGGTGGTATCAGTAACCATTTGTATTTTATACTTGGTTCTTTCATTCAATAAATATTTATACAAACTTACTAAGTGCTGTGCTTGTCATAGTCACTGAGGATCCCGTGATGAGTAAAACTGATAAGAGCCCTGGCTTCGCCTCCTGGAGCTCACATCCTAATGGTTCTGAATTTATTATGGAGGTTATCTTCAGGTGGATGTGAAACCTTCCAGGGGAGCAGTAGTTTTCTGGATCCTTGGAAGTTGCCACTTTGCAGGTGCCTAGGAGAAGCATGGCCCATTGTCAAGTTCTTATGTACTCTGTCTGGGACCTTCATGGAGCTTCTGAAGTCCAGGTGAGAGGGCTCAGAGCTTGTCAGGCCAATGGGAATATGTTCGTTCGCTCACTGTTCCTTGCCCGAGTTCATTTCCAGGTGTGGCACAGCAACTTAGAGAGCCAGGGGTGGGGAGACATGGGTGTGCAGCCTTAGGCCACTCTAATCCTTTACGTGCAGGGCCACGGCCTGAGGGCCATGTAGCTCCTGTGTGAAGGAGAGGGACTCTCAAGTCCCATTGCATGGCTTCTATGCCTGCAGAAAGAAAGATGTGAGATTCAGGGTTGCTTATTTCTGTGCAAAGGCAATGAAACTAGGATAACTAAAACAAATTTTAAAGAGAAAAATAAAATGTGGTATTAGTGAAAGAACAGACACATAAATCAGTGGAGAACAGAGAACCTCAAAACAAACCCAGTGGACCTTTGACGAAGAAGCAACAGCATTTCAGTGGAGGAAGGATGGTCCTTCCAAGTAATGTTTCTGTAACAACTAGGCATCCGGAGGACAAACAAGACCAATAAATAAACCCCCAAACCTTCAACCTGAACCTCACACCTCATCAAAAATTAAATTGCAAAGCTATTACTTCTCGTAGGAGAAAATCTCATTACCAAAAACCTGAGACTTTAAGACTTGGACTTCAAAAACTTGGTCAACAAAAAAATTCTATTAAAAAGATGAAAAAAATGACAGAGTGGAAGAAATTTTCTTTTTGCTTAAATTCTTTTATTGGTACATTTTAGGTATACAATATGTTTACATTTATCATTGGGTGCTTGCACCTGTACATGATGTATCTTGGTGGAAGAAATATTTAAAAAACTATGTGTCCTACATAGGACTTGTATCTAGAATATATGATGAACTCTAAACACTAAATGTTGAAAAACTGTTCAGCTAAAAAAATGGACAAACTACAGGAACATACATTTCACAAAGAAGACAAATAGAGGACAAATAAGCATACAAAAAGTAGTTCAACATCATTAGGCACAGGAAATGCAAATGAAGACCATGACAAGATCCTACTAATACAATAGCTAAAGAAAAAATTATTTCAGTACCAAATGTTGGTGAGGCTGCATAGAAACTGAATCTCTTATGCATTGCTGGTAAGAATATAACATGGTACAGCCACATGGAAAATACTTTGGGAAGTTTCTTTTAAAAACTAAGCATACACGTAACCATTATCTAGCAGTTGTACTCTTGAACATTTATTTTAGAGAAATAGACTTAACATCCACACAGAAAACCTGTACCTGAATGAATAGCAGCTTTATGTATAATTGCTAAAATAGAAAACCCAAATATCTTTTGGTGAATTCAACACACTGTAGCATATCTATACTATGGAATATAGTCATAAAAAGGAACTGTTGATACAGGCAGCAGCAACTTGGAAGACTGCTGATGGCATTATGCAAAGTGTGTGGGGGAAGCCAATTTCAAAAATGCATGATTCCATTTATACAATATTCTAGAAATAAGATTACAGGGCTGGAGAACAGATGAGTGAGTGGTTGCCAGGTCTGAGAGGCAGAGTGGAGGAAGGGAAGTGAGGTTATAAAGAGGTAGCACATCTGATTTCTGTGGTGAAGTGACAGTTCTGTGTTGATTGTGGTGGTAACATGAATCTGCATAGATGGATGGGGGCAGAACTGCACATACAATTGAGTAGGTATAAAATTGGTAGGTCCTGAATAAGACCCATAGAGTAGACCAATATCATTTTGCTGATTTTGATTTTATACTATAATTATGTCACCTATATAATTACAGCTGTTCTTTGGTATCCATACGGAATTGGTTCCTCTTCCCCACCAGTAAATATCATTCAATGGCATGGCATTTGTATATACTTATGTACATTGTTCCACATACTTTAAATCATCTATATTACTTGTATAGTACTCAATATCATGTAAAGGCTATTGAGCAGCTGTTGTACTGTTTCATTTTTTTGCTTGTATTATTCTTGTTGTTCTGTTGTATTTTTATTGTGATTCCCTCCCCTCCACGCCTTGCTCCATGGTTGGCTGAATCCTTAGATACAGAACCTTGGATATGGAGGGCTAGCTGTGCAGGCTACCTATATAATTATGTTAACTATTAAGCTGTTATCATTGGGGAAACCGTGTGACAGGTACATGGGACCTCTCTGCATCATCACCGTCATTTTCATAGTTACAATATTTATTGGAAATTTGTAAGAACAAGGCACTATGATGAAAACTCTATAAATATGGACTCATTTCTTCCTTACAATGATCCTATTAAGTGGGCACTGCTAAATATACTTCTTATCCTCCCTGGCTTAACAGTTGAACAAACCTAAACAATAAAGTAAGGTCACACGGCCTTTAGGGGCAGAGCTGGGTTAAAACCAAGACAACCCAACTCTGGGACCACTCTCTATATTTTTGCAATTTCCCTCTGAATCTGCAATAATTTTCAAATAAAAAGTTAAAAAAAAACCTAGCACAGTCTTCTGAGTGAACCTGGCCTTCAGTGGACGCATCTACTGCTGGGCTCCTGACATCCTTGGTCTACCTCTTTCGCCAACCTCACGGCTTTGGTCTTATTCAGGGAAATGCAGGGCTTGTGCATGTGGGGAACTGCTTGCAAAAAGCCAGCTGCAAGCTTGTTTTCACTTGGGGGAGGGAGCGTGCAGTTGGGTAAACAATAAAACATGGACCTCTTGCTTTTGGGAAGGACTTGAAATGCTCAGATAAAGTTTGCTTTTGCAGGTCAGGAGAGGACAGCTCTATTTCTGAGTCTTGTTGGTCAGGGGACGTGCATCTCAGGAAATGCCGAGGTTGACTAGCATTCTGCTCTCCTGGTGGGATTCCGGCTGGGTTCTAGGGACTTTTGCGGGCAGGTGCAGTTGTCTCCCTAGGATGTCCGCGAGAAGTCATCTTCATCTCCACACTGGGCCAGATTCACATGCTGAGGAGGATGGTGGCTTTGGTGTAAATGTGATCCCTTTAAATGCAAGAACCTTCTAGCCCTTCTACCAGGCATAAGTTTATCTATGTATTTTTAAGATGGATAGTGAGAGCTTAAAAGAGTATGAGAGAGGGTCACCAGTGATGGACATGGTTAGGAAGGGCCCAAGAATCAAAGGGGACTTGGGATTGTTGAGGAAGCCTCCAAATCTCAGGATGGGGGTGGTGGTTTCCTTTTTCTTCATTCTCTCCTCAGTCTCGAGGACCCCAAGAGATGCCATTAATACAGATTCCTCCTCTGGCCCCTTTGACACACTTGCTTTTGAAGGACCTGCAAGAGAAAGCTCTTTGTATGTGGTCAGAATAAACTCATTGTACACCCAAACAATTAACTCCTCAATGGACTTGCCAGCCTCTTGAAAGGGCCGGCCCTGCCTCCCTGGACCTCTTGGGCTCTATTCAGTCCCTTAAGCACACCAATGTTTTTTGGGGTTTTGTTTTGTTTTGTTTGTTATTCTGAAAAGTCTTTCCTTGAGAATAGTCAGAGCGGATCAACATTGTCCTTAGCCCGGCATTTATCTCCCCTTGCCAGCGAATGTCAATCAGGAATCAAAAAGCCAAACAGAGGAGGCTTTGAACAGTGTCATCGGGGGTCGAAGTGACTTCCAGCTGTCTATGTGTGGGCCAGGCCTTCTCGCAGGGCAAGGAATTGTGCTGTCATACAAACCCACTCTCTGTATAAGCTCCCAAAGCCCATGTGGGGGCTGAAACTTTCTGGGGCTGCACCTGCAAGGGCAAGGCCTGACTGGGGGCTGGGGAGCGTTGGAAGGCCACACGCTTCAGCTCTGGGGCTGGGCAGTTTCCAAAGTCGCTCCCAGCCTCTGGGGCCTTGAGCAAAACACTTACTTGCATTGAGACTCAATTCTCTTTTTATCTGCCTGGTAACTTCCTGCTCCTTGGCTGGTGGTGGGAATAGAAGAGGAAAACCACCTGCCAGAAGCTGAGCATTGCTAAATATGTGATACTACTGTTACTGTTGGTCTTGACATCATCCTTGAGAAAGTCTCTCATGTTTGCCTTATTTACGTATTCAATCTTTTCTAATTTACCTTTTTCTCTCTCCTGTAAGAAAAATTATTAGTCTTTGAATAAGCTTCTTTCCCAGTGTTCTATCTTCTTCCCCTTAGTCTAGGAGAGTATTATCGTATTAAAGAGAAAGTCTTATTAGTTGAGGTCCAAAAAAGTGACCAAGAATAAGCATCAGACATCAGATGACCATATGCATATATGTAAAGTGAGATTCAGATATATATTTAAAAATATATGGAAGAGTCTCTTTCTGAATTAAGGGCTCGTTATATAATCCAGCTGTGCTGCCTGATGACTCAGCTCAGGTAACTTTGACAATCCCTTTGTTTTAACAGCTTTATTGGAGTATAATTTACATACCAAAAATTCACACACTGTATATGCTCAGTTCAGTAAATTTATAGAGTTGTACAATCAACAGTAGAGAACATTTCTGTCACCCCCCCAGAAAACATCAAACTTATTTATAATTAAACCTCACTCCCACCCCCATCCCTAGGCAACCATAGATCTTTCTGTCTTTATAGATTTATCTTTATTAGACATGCCATCTGAATGGAATCTGATAATATGCAGTATTTGCGTCTGCTGGCTACATTTAGAATAATGTTTTATGAGGTTCTTCGTCTCTGTTGTCACATATATTAGTTATTCATTCCTTTGACTGGTATTCAATTAGGTGGATATATTGTAATTTATCTGTTCACCAGTTGACAGACATTTGGATTATTTCAAATTTGAGACTATTATGAGTAATGTTGCTATGAATATTTGTGGGCATAGTTTTATTTTTCTTTGTTAGATTCATAGGAGTGGAATTTTAGGGTTGAATGCAAGCTTATGTTTAGCTGTTAAAAAAATTTGCCAAATTCTTTCCCAACGTTGCTGCCCCAAATGTGCATTCCCACCAGCCATGAACAAAGGTTCCAGTTTCTCTACATCCTTGCCGACATTTGGTGTTGTCTTTTTTTATTTTGGCCATGCTAGCGAGTAGTTGGTGGTGTCTCCTATGGTTTTAATTTGCCCATTCCTAAAGACTAATGGTGTTGACTATCTTTTTATGTATTTATTAGACATTCGTATATCTTTTTTAGTGACATGTCTATTAAAGTACCTTTTTCAGTTTTAAATAAGTTGTCATCTTAGTGAATTATAAGGTTTTTCTAATTTAAAAACTTTGATAGGTTCTTATTTTTGTAAAACAAACTTTAAAATTAAGCAATTGAATGTGGTGGTTAGCACTCATGGAATTATATACCCCTATTAATAGGTCTTTAAGGTTTTTTACACATGCAGTGTCCTGAGGCTTGGCAGGAAGGCATTCTTCATTTTGAGAAGAGGATATTGCTACCCAGAGAAGAAAAGTAGGGGTTCAGGTTAATCAACTTATTGGTTGTAAAGTGGGGATCAGAGTGTCATTCCACATGGGACTGAGAGGGCAAGGACATATTTAGAAAACTTACTCTTTCCCTAGGCCCTCATGTGGGGCCTGGTGCTGTTCCAAGGCTTGCCCGGAAGCAGAGCTGCTGTGGACCTTGGACCCAGGCCTTGGATTTATGTTTGGTAGAAGAGGTGTGCTTATTTGCTGGGTCAGAAGCCAGGTGTCCAGGTGCCCGGAGATGATGGTGAGAAGGTCCTGTTGGCTTTGGCTGGGCTTCCTGGCCTTTGGGCATGCTGGATTTCACAGGTGGCTCCTGGGATCAGGGTACCTTGTCTTTTCTCACTTCATAAAGATTTCCATCTAGGACCTCCCTTGTAGCACAGCAGCTGTATCTCCTCACCCTTGGTGACCCTACCCTGCAGAAAGATTCACTCCCTACAGTGGCTTTATACTCCATGGGCTCCTGTGGCCATGTCTGGCAATCTGTGGAAGTCATCCACTTGCAGAGGTGCAGGTCTTCCCCAGGAATCCTCCTTGCTCACTGGGGGTACAGACCTTTTTGCTGATGGCTAGACCAGAGGGGCAGTCCCAGACTTCCACCTGGATGACAGGAGAAAGAAACCGAATGTTTTCAGTTATCTTGCTCCAAAGGGAGGCACGGCTCCTGGAATATGGGAGGATGTTAGTGTCTATATTGAATATTAAAATATTACATAAGCCCTTTTTCACTCTGGTTCTCACTCTTGTCCCTCTTGAAATATTTGATCTCTCACTTTGCCTTTGTTAGCCTGTGAGACTCCTAATGTGAACCTCCCTGTGAGGACGGGATGGGCATACTGTGCTGGGCTATTTACACTGTGAAGTCTACATCTGGCAAAAGCAACCAAATGTGCATTGCAGCTGCCAAAAGACTCCATTCAGTGGCTCATTGAATTAAATGGAAAGAGGTGTTAATAGAGTCAAGGGAAGTGATGCTATATTTTAAAAAATGACATTGTGTGGCTCTGTTCTGTGTTTATTCTCCTTCAGTGACTTCCAGCTCAAGCTCGCACAGTTTGGCATCAAAAGATGCCTGTTTGGGATCCAGTTGGAGGCAAGTAAGATATCCAGTATAGTTACTTCTCTCTTCCCACTGCATCACATTTCTTAGGATGACTATCAGATAGTTCAGGATAACTTTCACCCTTGTGAGAGTTGGATCTTGGTGGCAGCACATGAGAATAATAGCAGAGTCAGGTGTCACATGACTAACAGGTTGCTGGCCTTAGCATCCATCGTGTGTGTGTGTGTGTGTGTGTGTGTGTGTGTATGTCTCCATGAGTTTGGAATCTTAAGATTCCAAAGGGTAGGATGTTGACACAGAAAGATCAGGATTATTTTCTCTCTCCCTCCCCTAATAAGATGCAGGCAAGCCAGCCCAAAGTACTGGGAGCTCCAAATGGTGGAGGGTTGTTATACTGATGGTCTGACTGGTGTCTCACAGACTACCTGAGAGCTTGCATTTTCATAAATAGTTAATACTCAGAGAATATAGTATTCCATTCTAAAAGACCTCGGGGGCGGGGTGTCTTGGGAAGGGAGGGATGGGATAATAATCAAACTGCCTGGGACAATAGTGCTTAACCTTCCTCCTCCCACTGAGGGAGAAAACAAAGAAAAGTCTCTAAACTATGTATCCTCAAGATGGGCAAAGATACCTGTTCTCAGAGAGAATAAAATTGTTTCTTGGGGGATAAAAAAGAAACTTACCCTTTTTACATATAAAGCACAAAATATATATGTGGCACATGAACAGATGCACAGTTTATATATGTTGTTAAAATTTCATTAGGGAGATGATTAGGGAGAAAGCGTCTAAAAATCTTCCTTAGTTGGGCAATAATGGATAAAAGGTTAAGAAACACTTCTCTAAGACTAAAGGTTTTGGGGCCTTGATGAAAGTAACTCTGAGCCCTGGAAGGTAAATAAACAAAGTCTGCACTAGCTCCTGATCTGCAGGGATTTTTGCTCTGCAGAAAGAGCTGCCAGTACTACTGGAATGAAGAGCTTTAGGGCTTTGCTACCGGAAGCTCCTTGCTCCCATCATTAATATTAGAAATTTCAAAGCCGGACTAGGGTGATTTCTATGATTTTTGTTGCCCCCACTTCCTACTGGGGATTGTAGTATGTGCTGTTTCATAGTTAAATGTGTTCTAAGGATATATGATTTTCTGTAGAGTGCCGCACAGGGAGAATGATCCTTCCTGGCAACGAATAACATGCAGGTCTCTGTTTTTCTTAAGCTTTTTAATCAGGGCCTCTAGAAAAAGATTCTGAGCCACTACCTTTCACAAGAGGACAGAAACTGAACTGGGGACACCAGCATCTGATGCCATAAGGGCTGCTGGCCCCATTCTGACATGCCTGGCCAAAGCTCAGGTGCTAGAGGAGATACCTCTTCCCAGGTGTTCTGTGCTGAGGAGCAAGGCTGAAAGGGGCATGCAGAGATTCTCAGGTGTGTGGGAAGGGGTCTTCCAAAGCATGAAGCCCACCTCCTTTTGTGTGTTCCTTGGGATGGTGAGCACACACCTGGATTTGTTTTACTGTTGTGTCTTTCCCTGGTTCTCTTTTCCTTCTTTGGTCTTTTCTTCTTCTTTTTCTTTTTTTTTTTGGTGTCTTTATTGGGACTTGTCCGGGCCATGTACAAACCCCAACCATTCAACAGTGCTGGAGAGTAGATAGTATTTACCTCAATAATGGTAGTCTCTTTTCGCTTCTTTTTAACCCTCAATTCAGATGACGGGTCAAAGCCAACACCCACGATGGAGACCCAGCCAGTGTTTGATGGAGATGGTAAGTCCTTGTATTATTTATTCCAACTCTCATTCATTCACCAAATTTTAGCCTTGGGAAAAGTCTTAACTTTAGGTGTTTGTTTAAGCTTCATTATGACTATTGTCTTTTCTAGTTTCAATTTCGCCTAATGTAAGCTGGATTGTTTTAACCTTTTAAAAAAATGTGAATCTGCTAAGGATCTGGTATGCTCTCTACTTCTGGAAAGGACTTCTGTTCTCCCTAGACTTCCTGCCTGTTTCCTGATGTTCAACAAAACACAGTCTGGATAGATTTTCTGAGCTGTCAAGACTAGGGAATCATGGCTAAGAAAGTCAGGCCGGCAGTGTCCTTTCCATACTTACAAGTGCCTGCTCCATGCCTAGCATGGTACAAGGCCCCTGGTGAAGAGAGAGAGTATACCAATGTCAGCCTTTGCTCTCAAGACAGCTGTAACCACTGGAAAGCTTTCTGAGTTAAAATCTGTGGTCCCAATTTTTATGGTAATAGGCATTTATTGGAGAGGGATGATAGTGCTCTGGGAAAAGCTTCTGTGAAGAGATGCAACTCAAGCTGGATCTTGCAAACAAAAGGGAAGAATTGGGGTGTTCCAGGCAGGGAGCTGGCATATACAAGGAGGAATGGGAGGGACGGGACACAGTGAAGGAAGTAGCAGGAAAGAGATTGGTCAATAGGGCTGGTTTGGCTAGGTTGTAGGGACTTGGCTAGTGAAGTCAAGACATTAGGGAGAAAAGAAATTCTAGCTCAAAGGAAATAGAGTCTTATGACAAAGGCTAAGAGTCCCTGGTGGTATGGGGAGGGGACAGAAGGAGTCTTCTGAGGTGCAGAAGTCTGGCCTCCACTCAAGTTGGAGCTGCTTAGGGCCTCTATTATTCAGATATTTTACCAAATGCTCCAGATTCCCATGAGGAGGAACAGGAAGTTTGCCAGGGTGAGATCTCTAGAACATTTGTGAGAGATGTTCCTAGCACAGGCTTAGATCTGGGGAGAAGGATTGAAAGATGAGATTTCATATGCATTTGGTTCATTTAGTGGAACATACAAGGGGTGATCAAATTATACAGCTAATACTTACATTGTAAAAAATTTATTGAAGTCAAACGCACGTTGCCATTAATCTTCCTCAAAATACTTTCCTCACTTCTAACACACTTGTCCTATCATTGTTGCCATTTTCTGAAACAGTTTTCGAAGTTCTCTTTTGTGATTATCTTTGTGAGGCCTGATCAAAAATTTAGTGAATCTGCTGCTGAGCCTCATACAACAGAAAAGCAGGCTTATAAAAACATTACAACGTGTCCTTATCCACCTTGTTCACTAGATTTGGCACCTTGAGACTTCTGGCTCTTCCCCAAAGTCAAAATGACCATGAAAGATAAGTGCTTTGAACTGACTTAAGGCATCCAGGCAGCAGCAACAGCACAACTAAAAACACTCAGGAAAAAGGACTTCCACAGCTGCTTTGAAATTGGCAAGAACAATGAGATAAATGTGTTCAAAGCAAGGGGGAGTATTTTGAGAGGAATTAATGGCAATGTGTATTTTACTGGAGTACATTAAAAAACTTTTAAATATTACTCCACCTCTGGTAGGTTCATGCCTAAAAATTCTAAAGTCTTTGTGATTCACAAACATCTTGGGTTATTCCAAGTCTGGGTCTAGATGACTAGGTGGGGGAATGGAGATCATGTAGTCGGGAGATCTCCTTGGTACCCTCACTGAAGATCTTGTCACTCTATAGAATGTTCAGGGTCACTCAGGAGTCTCACATCCCCATCCACTGGGTGACCCAAGTCCTGAGAGCCTGGAGCACTCTGGATGAAGCCTCTCAGCCTGCGTTCAGGCAGCTGTGAAAAAGAGGGTTGGAGCACATGTTACATCCATTCCTTTCTTCCCCATGTGGAGCAAAGTCTCAGCAAGCTGAATCTGCTGTGGCTCAGCTGTTTCCTCTAAAATGGTCTCTGTGGTTGGTTTGGCATGTGTTTGTTGATTTATCCCCTTCAAATCTTCTCCCAGGGAAGCAGCTGAGAGGGACTTGGATTGGCCCATGTTCCTCCCCTCCTGGGATAATATTTTTATTCCTGGATGGAGTGGCTCAGTGCCACTATGCTCTGACCACTCTGCCTCCTGGCACAGGATGCCCTGGTTGGCTCTTAAGAGCTGGTGGGGAGAGGCTTTCCTTGTAAGGGGGGGAGAGGGCATGAGACAAGGTGCGCATACGTCAGGAGGGAGAGGGCTTTTTAAATAGATTTTTTTAAAGTCCAGGATTACACTCCATGACATATACTTCCCTCTGTTCAGACCTTCTTTCTCTCTTCCTTTTTTTAAAATCCAGAAATCACAGCCCCCACCCTATGGATTAAGCACTTGGTAATCAAGGACTCCAAACTGAACAACACGAATGTAAGAAATTCAGGTAAATAATCTTCTGTGGATTATATACACACCCAATCCATCCCTGGCTGCTTTAGAGTTGCTCCATGCCCACCCACTGTGTGGGTTGGACAATTTATCTGGTCCTCAATTTCTACAGCTGCAAAATAAGGAGACTATATGAGTTCACTGCTGTCAACTTTAAGTTTCTTCAGTTATCATCTCAGGGATCATCTTTCATGAGCAGTTAATCCTTTCAGCTAAAACAATTTTGACTGTGTACTTTAATATTTTGATTGAGTTTCTACATGTCATGGAGGAGAATGTGAAAGAAGAATGGCTTGGTATAATGAAGTCGAACTCCAAGCCTGGAGAGGCTTAGTTCTATGTGTTTTTCAGGCTCTAACAGTTGATTATAGTCGTATTTTTTTTCTGGTCTGATCTTTCAAAGATCTTGTAGGTGATCAAGTTTTGGCACTGACTGAAACTTTGTAGAAAGGTGATTTTTTATTTTTGCAGTTTGATCAGATTTGTAGAGTTTATTTACCACTAATAAGGATTAAAGTCAATAAAATTCATTTGTCATCAATAAAGACTAAATATTCATGAACAGGGAAATCTATGAATAAACCAAATCTGAATCTTTTTCAGGGAGGATCATTCTTCTTTGAGCTAAGACTTCATTGTGAGAAATAGTACTTTCTGGTTGTACTTTATGTCTGGTTGTTGAATATAGCCATATGATCTTTTCCTTATAGGTGGCAAGAACTGTGAACAAATGAGACATGCTTTTGAACAGGCAGAGTGTGACTTGACTGTTGTCACTAAGTGTGTTGTTATTGGCCCCTGTGTTGTCTGTGCCAGCTCTGAGCTACAGGCGGTGTATGAGGACTAGAGTGCAGTGAGTGGTAAAGATCAAGAGGTGAACCCATGCAGCACTGGCTGATTTTCTGTGTCTTGGGCTGGTCAGCCTCTCTCCATGAATTTGGTTCACTCTTTGATCAAAGCTAGAGGTATGGGATGATGGGATGGAAGGAGTAGTGCGAATCCCCTTGGTCTAGAGTCTTTGCCAGAATAGTGCACTGGTTAAAGCACAGACTTTGGAATCAGCAAACCCTGGGTTGACATTCTGACTCTAACAATTGGTGAGTGATCCTCCCAGTCAACTCAAATAATCCCCCTGGGCCTCAGTTCTTATCTGTGGAATAGGATCCTGACTCAGAAGACTGTTGTGGTTAAAGGTTTACTAAGCTAATATCTATGGGGTAGTTGATGCCTGGCTAAGTAATAAATAATAAGGGTATGACAAATGATATGTATTTTATTATCATCATTGATAGGACTAGTGGGAATATTAACAACAGTGCTTATTGCGAGAATTCTTCAATCAGGAAAGGATTTATGATTGTCACCCTAACTAAAGGCATCTATCAGGCAAGCTTCTTCAAAGGAACTTCCTCCACTCCCCCTCACTGTTAGGCAGATAGAATAAGTTACAGAGAAGTGAGACTGGTACCTGTCTTGCCTGGTGTTGGAAGTAATATTTGTAAATGGTCTGTCTTGTCCCTGAGACCTTGGAAGTTCTGCAAACTCTCAGTGAGTGGAGTAATTCTCATTCCATGACCAAGTGGCCGACAGGAGGCTTAGTTCTCTGAATTATACGCCACCTTTTGCCTGGAACACTCACTTGACATTTAGTAATTGCTTCCATGAATTTCTTTCCCTTCTACCAGTCTTTAACTCTGTGAGCATAAGGGCTTTATCACCTACCTATTCCATCTATTATAGAATCTAACTCAATGCATTTCACTGCTTTGGGAAGATAGAGGAGAAAGATCATCATCATTATTATCAGGAAAATTGGACTATTATTGTTATGGTAGCTAATCCTGAAGAACTTTACATTTGTTTGCTCATTTGAGCTCATTTCACCATAACTCTATGAAAAAACTTGTTATGTGTCATATGGACTGTGTCATGTGGCCACTGTCCCCATAATCAGACAAGAGTTGGAGGCTGGGAGAGTGTGATAGCTAGTAAGTGCTTGGGCTAAAGAAAACTAGTTATTTTGAAGATTGCAATGCCTGTCTTCTTGGGCTATATTCTGAGTGTGGTAGTGTGATGATGTTAGCTTCTGCTTTCTATCTGTTCTTTGTCCAGGTAGTTTACTATTAGGGTCTTGTTGAGAAATGATTTCCAGGCAGGTACAACTACCTTACTTTTGTTGGAGTGACCCAGCCACCTTTATTTTTCCTGGTTGGCCCCAGTCATGTCTGTAAGGTCAGTGTAAAGGACAGTATTGGTGGTATGCCAGCTAATGGTTCTCTAGGAGAAACTGAGACTTTGTCCACTGTGATCAACTGACCATACCAACTGAGTGCCTATCCATCTTTGTATATAGTGGTACCTCTGTTCATGAACTTAATTCTTTTCATGATTCTGGTCACAAACCAATTTGGGCAAGAACCAAATCAAATTTCCCCATAAAGTTGACATTGAACCTAACCATTGAATTTGATTCAGTTCTCGTCCAATTCAGTTTGTGGCCAGAATTGTGGAAAGAATTAAGTTCATGAATGGAAGTACCACTGTAACTGTATGTAAAAGACATGTTTCCACAAAGCCATATAGCAGGGGGTGGCAAGAGGCCAGCTGACTGTTTTATTGGAACATAGCCACATTGATTTATTTGTGTATCATCTGTGGTTGTTTTCATCTACAAGAATAGCTAGCTGAGTAGCTGTGGTGAGCCTCTATGGCCTACAAAACCTAAAATACTTACTACATGATCTTTACTGAGAAAGTTTGCTGGCCACTGGCATGTGTACTGGTTGAACAGAAGCAATTGCATGGGTGTGTGTACATTGGGTTGTGTCAGTCAAGTATTTTAGTCCCTTCGTAGAGCAAGTGAAGGTAAGGGCTGTGGCTCCTGAGATACCCAGGTAGACCTACATCAGCACAGGAACTCTCAAAAGTCTTCATCATCTCCCATGATCCACTGTCAGGCTCAGCCATCCTGATCCTGTCCATGCTCTCACAAAAGTTGCCAAGGAGGCATCCCAAGGTTTGGTGTTTGTAGGGAGCAGGGTAGGGAATCTTTTGTATTTAGCAGAGAAAAATCATGTAATTGGCAGAGCAAGGGCTTTTAAATCAGATGAACCTCTAGAGGAGGCTTGGTGTATATGGGAGGGTTACTCAGCTTCCCTGAGTCTTGATTTCCTTATATGTAAAACAAAATACATTGCAGGATTTTTTGAGGTTTTAACTACAGGTATATAATGCTTGGCTCAGAGTTAAGTACACTGTAAATGATTACGAAACAATAGCTACTGTGAGGAAATATCTTTAGGTATTGTATTATTCTATCCTCTTGTAGCATGTTGTCACATTCAGTTTAATGAGAAGCCAGACATATTTTGTTGATGACTGTCTCTAAGGAGCTGGAGAAGACAAGAGCCATAGGGTCAAACACCTAAGACCATTTTCCATTAGGGTTTGATGGAAGAGCCTGGTTTTAGGCGAGCTTCACTCACATGCTTGGGAAGTTGGAGCAGGACTCTGAAGCCTGTCTGGGTGAGAGCTCTTCTCAGCTGTCTCACAGAGGCAAAGACTATCCCAGCTTCTTTTACACCCCAAACATCCTTTTTTCGCACTCAGACCCTGTGACGCCAGGTTTGTTTTCTGGCCTGGGGACTGTTGATGTTGGAAAGGTTCCACTGGGCAGCTGAAGTTGTGCAATAACATGAAACACAGGCCTGCAGACATAGCCAGTGTCCTTCTCTCCTCTTGAAAGTCTTGGTCCTTGTAGTTAAGGCTTTGTCATGTGGTCAGTGTGGTCGGTGTTGCTCTTTGAGTCCTTGGCAGCTTCTGCCCCAACGGATCTGCCTCTTCGAAGGGTCTTTTCTTCCATTTTTGCCTCCAGTGCACCTCTCCTCCATTGTACCACAGATTCCTGTTGCATCCAGGAAGATGTACCTGACAGTCAACATGGAACTTGGGAGCAATAACGTCTGTCTTCTCACGGCTGAGTAGTGGCCAGAGCCTCTGTGCTAGCTTTATAAGGAAATATGAACTTCTGCTGAGATTTTTTAAAATCAAGAATTAGCTACCAAGGTTTTCTTAGAATACCTATAGTTTAAAATATTTTTTTAACCACTTACACTTTTAAGAGGGTAAGGAGATAAAATAAGTATGAATAATTAGAGTTTATTTCAAATTCTTCATTCTACTTCTCGTGGGTTCTCATTTGACATTTGCAGATACTTCATAAGTCTTGGTATGGTAAAGCCTCTGTGCTTCTTCCACTGGGAAAGAACAATTTCTCAGGAAATAGGGTCGTGCATGCCTTCTCTCTTCTCACTGGGAGCTGTAGTAATGTTCCCAAGGCCCAGGGGTGCTTCCCTCTGCTCTGGGGGAGTAAGTTAACCCCTCATGGCCACCAGTGGAGGGGATGGACTTCCCTCTCTGCATTCCCCATCTCTTCTATCCCTTGTATTTTCTAGTTAACTCTTTTATGAGCTGGTCAGAGACTTTGTGAAGGCCCTAGAACCTTGCCTGTGAGTTAAATCCCAAAGGAGCATACCTGTCCTCCCTTGCTTCCTTGACCAACAGAGCTTCCTGCTGTTCATCAGTGAATGAAGTAACTCATGGTAACTCTGCTCCCTAGAGGTGGAGCCACCATCAGGGACACAACGTAGAAATACTTGTCTTATAAGTTTTGCCATGAAAACATTACTCCCATGTCCTTCTATATGAGAATGTCTATGTTTGCCTAAGACACTGTCCATGTCACAGTAAGCCATTCACAGGGCCAGAATGTTGCTCTTCTAGGCCTGCTTTGGGATCCCTGGCCACATTTTTTATTGCCCTTCCATCATCCAGTTCCTGCTGGGATAGTTACTATGGTGGGGACCGCACGTCCTGGCTGAATCCCCTGTCCCCTAGGCCTACACACTTGCCCTGCCTAGAAACTGTGGGCTGATGTAATGACCTGAGGCTTGGAAAAATAAACAGCTCGCAAGGAAACCAGCGGTAGCCGTTGTAAGCAAATACCCCACAGCCACCTGGAATCTCACACATGACGTGATTGGAAGGAAGAATGAGTAATCTGCTAACGTTAGCAGTCGGGGATGCGTCTGGGCTTGTGTGCATTTAAAATTTCTATATAAAAACAAACCCTGGATATTTATTTCTATGACTGGCCTTCTCGGTATCTGGCCATCTGTGTCATGCAGGTGCCTGGTCAATTATGGCCACAGAATTGAGCTGGGTCTGGAGCCAGGTGGTCATCCCCATGGCTTTCTCCATGACAACAAAGGCTTTGTTCTTTCGCCTACTTTCCCTGTGCTAGGAGGAGTGCTAATCATGTCTAGAGGTCCCAGAGAGTCTAGCTCCACAGTTCATTTTCACCTTGTTTTAAAATTAGCTCCTTTACTCCATGTTGACTGCTTTGGAACACAGGCTGTGGACACGTCCCAAAGTTTCCTTTTGCCCTGTGCTGCTAAAAATTGAAATCAAAGATCTTGCCTAGGTACTCTAATTGGCTTATTCCAATTTGCTGGAAGTCAACAATCATCATTGCTTTGATCTGAAGGTCTTCATTCTGTATTTATTTGTAAAAATGGCTTTGGAAGTAGGCAAGATATACACCTCAGAAACACACACAATATGCAACATTAATGTTTTGGGGAGTAAAGAATGAAGTTATGATTCTTTATTTCAACAAATTAAAAAAAATCTCTCTCCCATCATCCTCCTTGGTCCCTTCTCTTCCTTTCTTGCCTTAGTTTTTATTCTGATACTTGTCCCTTAAAGAAAAGAGCCTATCAGGTCAAGGCCAGTAGAGTTACTGAGAAAAACTAGAAAGAAGACAACTTGCTATGTCTCAGTATTTGTCATTGCAGAACTATTGTGAGGCATTTCCTAGTCTTTCTGGAAGAAGGGTCAGGACTGCTCACTTATGGTATGAGTCAATAGAGACAGGAACTTTTCTAAACTTGAGTAGATATGAGTCAGTAATACTTTGGAGGAAAAGTTAAGAAGAAAAACATCTATTTGCTATATTGGTACAATCCATTCCAGAGCAAATTTCCTCTGCAGAATTTATATCTTGTTTTCCCTACCCCTTGGGAGCTCAGCATCTTATCTGTGTGGGAAGGAGACAGGCACCACTTTAGCCATGGTGAGCTATGCATGACCATTTTAGGTTCTGCAGAGTTAAAACTATCTAGACAAGGTGGTTGGTTTGTAATTTTGCCTTACGCCTCCTCAACCATAATTCTTCATCCCAACACCTTGCCCTATTTACAATACCAATGGCAAGCACTCCTGTGAGGAGTGCTCTCAGCCAATGTTGGGAATGTAGGAATGGGCAGTTTTGCTTGAATATGGGGCCTCTGAGATGCAGCAGTTCAGGTGTGGCTTGCAGGCCATCTAACAGTCCTGAGGAAGGGGAACAAGGTACAAGGGAGAACCTGAAAGCACCCAGCAGTCTTGTCCTTGACTCAGCCCATGGCTGGTGCTCAGGTTTCCCTGGGATGCAGGGGGCTGGGTTTGGAGCATGTCCCTGAGCTATGGGAAGGTGCACCTGATCCTGTCTAATTATAAGACCTTTGACCATTGGAGTAAGAAGTACCTTCGGGTCATCTAGTCCCGTTACTTAATATTCAACAACAGAATGGAAACCCCCACTGAGGGCCTTTTCCAGGGGCCCAGACCCATCAGCTATTATGTGCCAAGGCCTCTGGGCCTCATCTTAGGATGAGGAGATAACGGAAGCAACACAAGGAATAGCTAAGGAAGGAGCTAACCATTGGGCAGTGGCAGAAGTATGGTCCACCTCAGTAGGGAGAGACATTTTATCACTCACATTTTTTTGAATTTCCAGCTCAGTGATGATAAAAATGAGACTGACTCTTAATTGTCTTATTGTTGGTTTGCCTACGGTGTACCCCTTTATTGCTTGAGTGGGGCTCCCATTACCTTGCCCTTGGTCAGCCCTTGCAGTCCAGTTGAGGAGTCCAGTTATTCACAGGGATATGTCCAGGAGACCAGATTTATGCCACATTGCTGAGGACACTGCCATAGATACTTTACATTACTGGTACATTTATTTATGTTTTTAAAAATTCCTGTGGAGCTGGGGGTTGGACCTAGACCTTTGTCATGCTCGACACACACTCTACCGCTGAGCTACATCCTCAGTTGCCTGTATTGTTACATCTGAGCTTCACAAGGACCTTATGAGACATGTGGTAGGGTTACCCTACTTTTCTAGGTAAGGAACCTGGGAATTTGAGAACTTAAGTAAACTAGCCAAGGTCACACAGTAAGTGGGAGAGCCCGATCCATTGATCCCAAAGCCAGTGCTCTTGACTGCCTGGTTACACTACCTCTGTCCCAGCTGTGTTTGGCTTCGGTGGTATAAAGCTTTCAATGTGCCAGACCCTGGGTGGAGCATGCAGGAGTAGGGGGATAAGCATGCAGAGGGAACACAGGTGTCCCCAACCTGGCTGTGGCTCCTGAAGAATCTTCCAAGTGCCCCGAGTTCCCAGCAGAGGTTTCATACCACTCCCATGTCTCCATCTGGGGTGGAGCTGAAGACAACCCTTCTCCTGGTTTCTTGGCTGGGTGGGGGTGCAGTGTGTCTCATCCAGAGTGTTCCCCAGGGCCATTGTAGGTTATGACTGGGGGAAGATGATGTCTTTTTTATGACCTTTTGCTACTTAGTCTGCAGAGAAAGGGGTTTTTAGTTTAAAGGAGGTGAGGAAACCCATTCCTTGGAAGTGGTGACTGTATTGAATGTGTGCACGTTCCATTTCTAATCTCCCCACCTTCACCTCTACTGATACACACCTGGGCACAATTCCAGGGGCCAACTTTGCTCTGTTTGCGGGAGACTTTTGCTTGTCCCTGGCCTGGGCCTCTCTTTTCCTCAGCAAATTGTCTGCCCTCTGTCCTGAAGGGCAGCTCTGAGCAATGCTTCTGTGGGCTCCCCTTCCCTGCAGGAGTGTTCAGAACTCCTGGGTAACTCTGAGTAACATGGATGTCGAGGATTGGGATTTGGCTCTGGCCAAGTGGCACTAAGTGATGTGGATGATGGAAAGCCCATGGTGAAAGGGCAGCCCAGCAAATGGTGCTTGGAAAAATGATCCTCTAGGGGCCACTTAGCCCCTCCTGTGAAAAATGCTAAGTCCACAAGTAAGAAAAATAACCTATTCACATAGTTGGCTGGAAACCTTAGGTGCTAAGACCCCATGTGGCTAAATAAACAGAAAGGCTCAGTGATGTACCATAAATCATTCCCAAAGACTATTAACTCCAGCCAGCCCCTCCCCTGTGTACAGTCCTGCGCTCCTTCCCAAGCAGCAAACTCACTTCCTGAAAACCTGCGGTATCTTCCTCTATATTGCTTTTGTAGTCCCTTCCTCGTCCAGCTACCCAGCAGTTCTGGAGTGGACCCATCCCACCCACTCATATGTTCCCGCCGACCAGGAGAGTCCAAGGCAGGAGCCACTGAATTCCTTACGCCTCTGAAATCTCATGTTGTGATTTAGAAAGGTTATTTTTAACACATAGCTTGTTATTTTGGGTCATCCTTCAGCATTTCATTCATTTTTGATAAGAGGCGAGGTGGGTGGTGTATCCAAAGGGGTTTCAGGGTCATTGCAGGCGAGACAATGCTAGTGTTTTCCTTAATATTCTTGGCCCTGCAGGATCATTCCTTTTGCAATAAAGTGTAAGTAAGTACCTCTCATTTTTCAGACTGGGTAGCCTGTTATTGATGCTTCTCTGTAAGGAAATCCAGTCTGGATGGTCTGAGGGCTGGGTGTAGCATTTCCCGGATGAGTCAAAGAGCAGATATGTTCTTTTTCAGCCCCTGTGGTCTCATCTTCACCATAGGCATTTGTTCTACAGTGGGCGGCCTCATCTCTGGAGCGTCAGACTAGAGCAATTTCTAAGTACTCTTCACGGATTCCTTACTCCAAGGATTCCATGGTTCTCCCTTGAGTGAGGAGCTGGCACCAGGGATAGGGGTGGGGGAAGGTCAGGAAGGACCTCGCTCTCAGGAGTTTACAGCCTAGTGAATGCAAGGAGCCCAGCATGCTGGGGGAGGCACTGAGACTCAGAGGGGTCGCAGTGCGCCTCAGCCTCGCTGCAGCAGGGCCCATAGGGAAAGCTTGAGGGATGGACAAAGCCTTGAGCAAGGGTAAATTAAGATCTCATGGCTAGTTCTTCTGCTTGCTATGTCTTATAGAGCTCTTCTGGCCTCTTCAGGGCCTGTCATGGCCTCTGAATAAGGTGTATATGCATTAGCAGATGGGTTGAGCTCCTGGGTCCTCCAGGGTCCTGGACCTTTGCCTAATCTGAGTCCTAATCTCCTTTGCCATTTGATCTTCTTCTCTCAGGATGTTGTCCTGAGCCATGTCAGAGTCTCACTACCTTTCCTGTAGCATAAGCCCCTCTGTTGGGATGTCCTGGAGGAGGAGAGCTGCTGGGCCTGTCTCTCAGGAGATGGTATCTTTGGTTGAGGCATTATCCTAGCCCATGGCTTAAAGCCCCATAACCCTTTTCGGTGTAGCTGTCTATAAGGCTGGGCTTGTTCCTATGAGCATTCACCTTTCCTATGAGCTTTGTGATGATTTATTCTGTACATCCTCTTGGCCAGGTGACTACGTTTCATTGCCTGGTCAAGCACTGCCTAGATGTTGCTGAGAAGACATTTTGCCCATGTAGTGAACATTTACAGCCATCTGACTCTGATAAGAGCAGATCACCCTCCATGGTGTGGATGGGTCTTTAAATTTAAAAATTTAAAAACAAACACTGAAGTTGCTCAGAGAAGAAATTCTGCCTCAAGACTTTAAAACAGAAATCCTCCCTGAATATCTAGCCTGTGGACTTGACCTGTTGGTTTGGAACTCCAGTCTGCCCTGTGACTTCTATCTGAATTTCCAGCCTACTGGCCTCCTACATATTTCAGGCTTGCGAGCCCCCATAATTACATGATCCAAATCCTTAAGATTCCTGTCTCTTTTATTCTGTGTATGTATGTATGTGCACATGTACATGGGTATGTGTGCGTGCATGTGTTTGGGGGATATGTGTGTGTGTGTATGTGTGTGTGTCCTGTTGGCTTTCTCTGAACCTTGAGTAATACAGAACTTCTCTGTCCACTGCTTTCTCTCTCTATCCATCTCCCCCATTGGCTCTACCGCCATGAAATTCCTGTTTTCTTTCTCCAAAGAGCTCATAATGGAGCTGGGGCACTATCACTTCTGCCTCAGTTATCTGAAGGAGCTTGGGGGTTGGATTACCCACTACCTTGGCTTTTCTGTCTCTTCCGTCCTTCAGCACTTCCTCCTTTGGAAGGCAGCAGCCGGAAGGACTAGCCCAAGGAACTGAAACTCAGATCTCATGATGTTTATGTTTTGGGCCATTTTTTTGCTTAAAAAAAAAAAAAGTAAAGAAGAGAAAAGAGAAAGATGATGAAAGAGAAGAGGTTCCCAGGAGGAAAGGATAAACTCTGGGCTCAAATTGAGATTGGGGATTAGCTGGGAATATAGGTCATTCATGCTGTCCTTTGCTCCTAATTACCACGGGTAATTGAGAGGCAGGGAGGCATCCCCAGCCTAGCAGACAGAGCTGTTCTTCTTGCTTATCCGGTCTTGGCAGGACATCGAAGGGCCCAGGCCCTGGGCCTGCAGACAGGGTTTATGTTTGTCTGGTTCAACCTGGCCTCTCATCTCCTGTCCCTGTGCTGTCTCATCCACCCCTGCTTCACTTAGTTCCCAGTACCATGCATGATCAATTGGTAGAAGAGAGGGCTGTTGGCTTTTTGGCGGCAAAGACTGGATTTGGTTTCATTTCTTCCACAGGATGTGTCTCTTTTTTTGAGGTTATCAGAGGGTTTTCAAGTCAATCTTTAGCTACTCATTGCCAAGTGGGGAATGACCCAGGCCTCACTTCTCTGCACCGTCCTGGGGATAGGATTATAATAGGTGGGGATGTGCGAATGTGTAAGAATATGCGTGTGGCCATATATTGCCCTGTCCCCTGGACAGCCCCAGTTGTTCCCTCTCCTCTCTCCTTTATTACATCTTCCAAGTGCATGCAAATGGTCCTGGCCTGTTCCCATGGTTACTGGACCAGACCTTCTCATCTTGTCCTCTTTCCCTCAACTTTCCTGAGCAGCGATGGAGAGTTTTAGAACAGTGTATGTCCACTTTGGGGGACTTCCGCTCTCTCTGAATCAGTGATGGTGGAGGGATCCTTGAAATCTACCCCACGTCTTGCATTCTAGAAGGTGACTTCTGGGCAAATGGATAGATGTGAATTTTATGATTCACTTGGGAGGTGACTGGAAAGAGCTGAGTCTGACAGTGGCCTCAAGGATGAGCAGCTTCTGGGTGCTCAGGCATGGGATGAGTCCGTGGTCTTTGGTGCTCACTAATCAGCATTTGCATGACTTCTGGAGAAGCACTGCAGGAATAATTCAATTGATTGGTTGATTGGTTGAGTAATTGATGGATGATTGATTAAAGGACTTGCAGGAGCTACAAAAATAGAGTATAGATTGATTAAGAGAGTCAGTCTCTGTCTCAGTTACCTATTGGGTGTGTGAAAACTGCTTCCAAAATTCCTGGGGCCTGTGGTTCCCTAACTGGTTTTATCTGAATTCACTTGTGGACTTATCCAGGTGAAGGACCAGTGGGGCTGCAGAGGACCTCTCAGAAATGTCTAGCAGTTGTGCTGCCTATGGGCTGAGCAGCTTCTGTTTCCTCTCTGTCTCTTCTTCTCCAGGAAGCTAGATTGGCTTCTTTACGTGATGACCTCAGGGCAGCTTCCTAGAAAGTGAAGGCTGTAAGGCCTCTGAAGGCCTTGGCCAGTCCTTTTGGCATCATCTCTTTGCCCCGCTATTGGTCAAAGGCAATGAGAGTCAGTGGGGGTGGGTCTCCATCCACAAGGGCACGAAGACAGGGAGGTGCAATTGCCAGGGACTGTTTTATGATACTCTAACACAGAAACAGAGTAAAAGAAAAGTGCAGGTTAGAATAAAAGCGAGATTAGCCTGCGGCAACGAAAGATGTTATTGGAGAGCGATGAAGAACACAGCTGGGCTAGAATCCCAACTGTAGTTGTCTGCTCTTGATCATATCGCTTAGCCAGTCTGTGTTCCTGTGTCCTCTTCCCTGGTAATGACACCTGTCCTAGAGGCCAGGAAGAGGGTGAGATGAGTTAATAACAAGCTAGGCATGTGGTAAATACTGAGATAGATATTGGCTGCTGTTATTTGTTACAGCTCTGTAATGGTAGGAACGTTACAAATTTGGTTTTAAGTTTTTTATTCTGAGGAAAAAAGAAAAATACCAAGGAACAAGCTTTGTTGTGTGCTTAAGCTGAGAAGAGAGTTTGGAAGAAACTGTGTTCTATCGAGCACACTTTGTTTGGGATGCAGCAGATTTGGAGTCATCGAAAAATCAGTGTGTTTTTCTCCTAGAGCAAGTGATTAGAGGTAATACCACCTAGGGGTAGCAAGGTAGGCTTGGCCATCAGACGCCATTACTGGAATCCCCACCCGCCTCTTTGCTGGCTGAGGGAACTCGGGAAAATTCTTGAAGTTCAGCTTCCTTGGCATTCTCTTAGTGCTCACCTCACATGGGCCAAGTGATGAGACAGGTAAAGCCCTTGGTCTATCACCTGGCCCATTTTAATCAGTGAATATTTGCTTTTATTATTGTTAGCTGTAAAGATGATTTTGAGGGAGATTTTCTCTTAATAAAAGACAAACTGTGTCCTCTTCACTAATGGGTGGTGCTGTCCTGATAAACGTCCTTGTCTTTTTCTTAGCGGGCACCAGGACTTGCAGGGACTGTATTAAAGTAATGAATACGTAAATAATAAATAAACAGAGTACTAAGCTCTGGAATTAGACTTCTGTTTCATGCCGTGCTATCCCCATTTTCCCAGATTAGTGAAATTTATCCTTTTTACAACTTAATTCTCCACAGAACTTCACAGAAGCTGACCGTAAACATTTCTGAGCAGCCTTCAAGGACTTTCATAAATCCATCAACAGGGCCCAAACCATGATCCACACCTCTTCTGGCATGGGCACTGTCCACATTTCCATGAGCTTGAGGACTCTCAGGTTCATTCACTGCAGGGGAGGGGAAAGCCCTCCTCCCTGCCTCGAGGCTGGCTTTGGTCTGCTTTATGGCTTGAGGGTGTTGGCTGGAGAGCCTTAATTTAAAGCCTCTGTTAGACTTGTTACCCAAACGTGGTGCCAGTAAAACACTGTTTCCCCTTGCTTTGCCTCCTCTGCTGCCTCTTTCGTGGCATGAAGTGTGAGGCAGGAAAATAAGGCTACCAAATCAGAGTTGGGGGAACTGTCGCAAACCTCTTGTGTAATCCTCTCGAAGTTGACGTGGCACCGTCCCCTGCCAGGGGCTGAAGCCAAAGTTCTGGGTCTTTATGTCAAGTTTCCCAAGCCCCTCTCCCTACTCACTTTCAGTCTCTTTCCGAAGTTGTCTCTAGATGCTGTTTCGTGGTAGTTGCAGCTGGAGGTGCATCTCTTGTCTGGTGTTCAGCAGCTGTTTCCGCTAGGAGATTTTCTTTAGCTTTGTTGCATTTGTGTTATAAAGACAATAGCTCTTATTTCGTTTTCCAAGTTTAAAATGACATTTCAGTGAGTATGCTAAATACACCTGCCTGTTAGCCCTCCGATATTTTTAGGCCCCTAAGGAAATATTCCTCTTACCTTGCAATGAAAACCCCTGGGCTGTTGCTCATTAGGATTTTTCTTAGCAGTGCGACAAAGAATGATTTTTCCTTCATCTGAATTATTTCTCTAAGATAGCGTTGTGTACACCTCTGGCTTGTTTGTGCTTTCCGTAGGAATGTGTGATTTTGAGTGGAGTTGAGTTTCCATTATTTTGATCATTTGCATGGTGTGTAGTGAGTACCATGGTTCTTCAGGTTCCTGATACCACATGGCTGTTCTAAGAGTGACGTTTCATACCATATCATTGAAATTCCAGGAGTTACCCAAGACTGTGTTCCCTCTTGTGTTCAAGAGGAAAGTTATAGAATAATGTTCATGAGAAAAATGAAGTCATCATGCAGTAAGTAAATAAATGAGTTAATGAAAACTAAAGTACTAGTACCAGTTCACAGTGTGACCCCTTGTTTCATGAAGAAAGAATAGGTGCATGTGTGTATTTGCATATGTCTGTGTGCATAGGAAAGATTTAAAGAAAGTGGAAGGTTTAACTTTGATGGGATTATGGGTTTTTAAAATTCCTTTATAATAGGCAAAAATGCAACACTATTTATTTTTAATAATTAAAGCATAAGCAAACAAAAGGCAGAAAGGGGAGCCAAGCTGGTTGACCTGATAGAATAGCCAAGTAGTGTAAGAGCCCCCTACACTGACTCCAGGGAAACCTGCTATGGCTGTTCAGACACATTCACATGTTCCTGAGGCAGCAGAATGCACACACCTTCCTGCCAGGCTGGTTTTCTTTCCCCTTGCATGGAAGCAGCCTTATGTCATCACTTCACATCTATCAGCCTACTTCATCCTACTGTGTTGGAGCATGGGAAGGAGCTGGGCTTGGCTCTTGTTTCTGCTCCTCTTAGGTGCCAAGCATCACTCCACATGGGGCTGGTGAGCATGGCTCTGTCAGGCTGTGTCTGGGCAGGGGAGAGTCTACATACACAAATACTGTTGCACCAGCTCACAGCAGCTGGCTCCGGTGTGGGCCTCTTCCGGAGCCAGTAGACAACGCATCAACAGGATCCACCCTGAAAACAGAGAAGAAATTCCTGGTGCACATTGAAGCTCCAGGGCCCCTGGTGGTTTGTGGCTGCAGCAGAGTTCAGTTGCAGGGAATGCTGATGAGCCCTGGCAGTCTGGACCTCCAGCCCCTCACCCTGGGCTGGCATGCGAGACACAGCTGTCAGTGATGATTCATCTACCAAACTGTTGTTCCTTGGGGCAAGGCCTGGTCCTTGCAGTTTACTCTGGACGTTGACATAGAAGGTGGGAATGACAAGTCCCAGAAGTGATAGTCACCAGAGGCTGCATCTTCTCTTACAGAGAAAGTACACTCATGTGACCAGGAAAGGCAGAGCGCCTTGGAAGAGGCCCGGCAGAATCCCCGGGAGGGCATCGTCATCCCTGAGTGTGCCCCTGGGGGGCTGTACAAGCCAGTGCAGTGCCACCAGTCGACTGGCTACTGCTGGTGTGTGCTAGTGGACACGGGGCGCCCGCTGCCTGGGACGTCCACACGGTAAGCCCACTCAGGCCTGTCCTGAGACAAGTGGACCAACTTATGGTTCTCCTGGCATTTCTCAGCTTTACTTCCCTGCTTGGTGAGAGTCAAGTCACAAGGAGACCAACTTCTCCATTCATGACAGATAAGATTCTGGTAGAAAGACCCTAGGACCTGGAATCTGGTCACAGATCTGTCCTATTCTTGCTGTTCTCCTTGGAAAAGTACTTAATCTCTTTGAACCTCAGCTTCCAATGTGGAGATTGTTGTGCACCTTGAGTTACTAGGTTCTATGGACCAAAAAAGATCCTGTGTGCAGATCTAAAGTGACACCGTTCTCATGCTTGAGGAGTTAGATGGCATGCCTGAACACGTCTCAGTGGGCACATTTCTGCTGGACTGCCTTGTAGCTGCTAGGCAGTGCAGGGGATACTTTGCTATGAACCCTGAGGACTCTGGGTTTGATGACAACACAGATCATTGCTGGGCAGAAGTGGCTGCAGGAGGCTCAGTTCCACTACCTCCCAAGTCCTGTGTCTCTCTCTTCCCAGCTATGTGATGCCCAGCTGCGAGAGTGATGCCAGAGCCAAGAGCGCGGAGGTAGAAGATCCCTTCAAGGACAGGGAGCTGCCAGGTGGGAGATGTACCTTGTGGCACCTTCACATCTTCTGTTCCTCTGTCCCCTCACTGTGCAGAAGCAGCAGCCTCCTCCTCTAGGTCTCTCCCCACGGGCAGCATGGAGCAGGGGTTGCTGGACAGGTGCATTACAGGAGTGTGGAGTCAGAGCCGTGGACTCTGTACCCTAGTCTGGGGTTTGTCCCTAATTAAGGACATTGCTTCTCTTCATTCTTGTGTCTAGGTATAGAAGTAGTCATTGAGTTAAAACGCCGTCCCTGTAATTCTGTAACCCATTCTCCATCCCAGTGGGACTGGGGCAAGGTTTTGGGGGCTATGAACCATTCTTTCCAGGACTGTGAAGAGAAGGCAACTTACAGGGAGGGTCTGTCCTGAGAAGTCTGGGCAGTGTCTGTCACTTGCCTTGCAGAACTTTTTTGTGGTGACGTAGAAAGGCTGTGGGGGCAGTGAGTGTGGTGGGAGTGATAGGAGACACATAGGAAGGGGCCCAGGACCTCAAAGTGGCTGCAGTGCTGGGTTTCTCTTATTCACTAGGAACTCTGCCTGTGAGCTACGGATATAAATATCAGGGTCTTGGAATCCTGAGGGCCACTCAACAAGAGTCAGGTGGGAACTGGGGCCACCTTCCCATGATCCATCAGGGCTCCAAGGTGAAAACTGAAAGCAGAGAGCCTTGAAAGGCAGTGCTTTGCACGTGAACTTGGTAGAAATCACCCTGTCACAAAAATGGAGTCATGAGGCCAGTGCACCTCCCCGTGGCTATCCCTTCAACGGATGAGGATGTAGGATGAGATGAGGGTGTAGCCATGGAGAAGGTTTATTTGTGCTTGAGCTTTTGCTGGAATAATGCACTGAGAAGACGAGGAACAAAACATGTGGGAATATTTACAAGAGAAATTCTGCAGTTATGATCTCAACTGGGTGAAGGAGGAGTGAAAGGAGGAGAGAGTTGGGTAAAGTGATGATCTAAGGCAACCTGGGCCAGGGAGGATCCCTGCACCTCACCCCACCATGTGCTCCCATAGCCTCTGCTTCTCATCCCTAGAGCGGCATTTTCCTCCCTTTAGGATGACTGCCTGGTCACTATCTTGAATAGATCAGCCCAGGATATTGCAAATTTCACAAGGATAGGGGCCTTCTTGTCTCTTTAGCAGTTAATGTAGCCCATGAGTTGGTACCCAGCAAAAACTGGTGCAATGGGGCCAGCGATTTAGCTCAGTGGCACCTCCCCTGCCTCGAAAGCGAAAGGTCCTGATTTCAATCCCTGGTACAAAAAAAAAAAAATTGGTGCAATGGAAGAAAATTGAAAGCATTATTATCCTTTTAGCCTAATGATCCCTGATGAGAGGTGGTGGAGGGTATGAGAATCATCTGAGCATAAACACATCTCCCTTTGGGTGGACAAGAAGGACTTCACTAAATCTGGGAAAAGATGGTCATTAAAGAAACTATTTACTTGATCATTTACCTGGCATCTATCTTCAAATCTCATTTTATTTTTTAGGTTGCCCAGAGGGGAAGAAAATGGAATTTATTACCAGCCTGCTGGATGCGCTTACCACTGACATGGTTCAGGCCATTAACTCAGCAGTGCCCACTGGAGGTGGGAGGTGAGAAAGTGAGCAGCACTGAGGCCCAGTGGGAATGTGGGGACCTGCACTCTTCAGGTGCGGCAGTGGGGCAGGGAAGGCTTGGGCAGGACAAGGGCTGGAGCTCTGTCCTTCTCCTGAAACCATATACCCATGGCTTTGTCCCACCTTCTGCCAAAAATCTTCCTGCTCCTCAAGCTTCCCTAGTTTTTGAGTTATCTCTCGCTTTTAGTTATAGTACCTGGTTTACAGGGCTGTCTGGAAACTTTCAGCGGTTTAATCCCAGAAGGGGGGCATCAGAGTGGCAGAAAGGGTGATGGGCAACTGATGAGGACAGGGAGGGAGCACAAAGCACTTTGTGCTTTTCTTCTCCTCTGAGAAGGCACGAGACTTATGCCTTTTGGCCACCTGATAAACCCAAGGAGCTTTGAGCAGTGGAACTGGTACTCTCATAGCCAAGTCCAACTTTGCTTGGGAGTTAATGCGGTACCTGAGGCAGTCCTGACATGAGGCCGAAAGCACATGCTCTCTGTAACCAGCATCACTGGATCTCACTAGTTTGAGCCCATTGAGTCAGTTGGTTGGAGCAAACATCTGTCCACCTAATGAGGACACAAGAAGTCCTGGGCTAAGAGCAAAGTGTTCAGGCATAAAAGGTATGCCTTCAAAGAGTGCAACCCAAATAGGGATGCTGGAACATAGTCAGATGCTTATGGGGGAAGGGCTAGGACAGAGGTGGAAGAAAAGAAAGATTATCTAACTCAATGCAGAGAGGTCAGAGAAAGTTTCTTGGAGGAAGTGGTAGCTGGGCTGAGTTTTGAAGGATAGGTAGGATTTAACCAGTTAAAGGAGAGAGAAAACCATTCCAAGAAGGAGGAAGGAATATTGTGACTCCAGGAAAGTATACATCTATAGTTCAGTATGGCCAGGCTAAAGTGAGTAGGAGGAGAAAGACAAAGAGGAGGAATGGGAGAAGGAGGAAGAAGAGGAAAGAATGGTAATGACAAGGCAAGCAGGAACCAGATCCTGAAGAGCCTGTGAGAAATATCAAGTAAGAGTTCCAGCTAGAAAGCCAGAGAGAGAGGTGGGGTAGGGGCCAAAGGAGGGAAAGGGAGTGGAAGGAGGGAGTGTTCAGGCTCCTTACAGCAGCAGAAGAGATACGAGGTACCATGGGCAGAACAAGGATGGACAGCTTGCCTCCAAGCCTGTGCGCCTCACCAGGGATGTGGAGCTCATCCTGCAGCACCTTCCCCAAAGGGAGCTGTTGTCACTGGGGCAAAGAGTGACACAGTAGGAGGACAGACCTAGGCCCCAGGTCCCATAGAAGGAGCAAGGCCAATAAATATGTGAAGATATGTTCAACATCGCTGGCCATTAGAAAAATGCAAACTAAGACAACACTGAAGTTCCATTTTACTCCACAAAGAATGGACACCATCAAGAAATTAAATAATAACAAGTGGTCGCAAAGTTTCAGGGAAAAAGGAACCCTTCTACACTATTGGTGGGAATGTAAACTAGTACAACCACTATGGAAATCAGTATAGAGATTCCTCAAAAAACTTAAAATAGAAATTCCATTTGACTCAGCTATTCCCGTTCTAGGTATCTTCCCCCAAAAGTTAAAGAACACATATTACAGTGATACATGCAAACTCATTTTTATAGTAGCACAACTCATAATAGCTAAATCTTGGAAGCAGCCTATATACCCATCAATGGATGAATGGATAAAGACAATGTGGTATTTATATACAATAGAGTACTGCTCTGCCACAAAGAAGGATAAACTTGAGTCACTCGTAGGAAAATGGATAATGCACCTTGAGACCATAATGTTAAGTGAAATAAATCACACAACCTTAAATATAACATGGTTTCTCTTCTGTGAGAAATCCAAATTATAAATAAAGAGCAAAATGAAAGATGGATAATAAGAAAGAGGGGGGAGAGATCTTTTGCAAAGGGGAAGGGGACCAACAGATGGAAAGAGGAGGGAGAGAAGGGATTAAAAAGAATTAAGGGATTAAAAGAAGAATTAAGATGTGCTATGTACATGTAGCAGCTCCCCATGAGGAATAGAGTCATTATGTATTGAAAACATACACCAAAAAAAAAAAAAAAAAAAGAATGAAAGTGACACTTGGCAGGATCATGAAGTAAATATTTAGAATAATGGTGTAGGACTGCAAACATATGGCAGTTGTCAATGGTTCTGCATCCTGAAGTGGACAAAGACTACCATCTTGGAAACCCAGTTTTATGTCAAATCAGTGTGATCTAACACACGGCCAAGATGTGGAAACAACCCCATCAATGGCTGAGTAAAGAAAATATGGCATATGAATACAGTGGACTATTGTTCAGTCCTAAAAAAGAAAGAAATCCTGTTACAATGAGGACATGCTAAGTGAAACAAAGGCAGTCAAGCAAATAGCCTAGGATTCCATTTACACAAGCTATGTAAAATATTCAAAGCTATAGACGCAGAGAGTAGAGTGGAGGTTGCAAAGGTCCATGGAGAAAGAATGGGGGAAATTTTTACTTTGTTTCAGTTAAGCAGGATGAAAAGTCTTGTCCTTCTACTTAAGTTTTGCAGATGTCATGTTAAATGCTTGTGTCATAATGACATAAAATTTGTACCGTGATACAATAAAATTTTTAAAAAGGAAGGGAAAACCAGAAAGTTAAAAAAGTAAATGTAATGGTTGTCACGCTTGAAACGTGCCTATCAGGGTGTTTCCTTTGCCCTGGGAATTCCAGCCAGGCCTTCCCCAGGGGGAGCTCAGCACAGAATCTGAGGAAGATGGAGACAGAGTTTTACAGGTCACAGATAAGAACCACTCAGAGGCTACCTACAGGCCTGGGAGCCCCAGTATCTAAGATATACAGTGTGATCTAAAAATATGGTGAATGTTGGATTTTAAAAAATTCATTATAGTTAAAGACACATTGCCATGCATCCCCCTCAAAGTACTCCCCTCCTTCAGATACTTATCCCATGGTTCTTGCCACTTTGGGAAGTTCAGGAAGTCCTCTTTTGTGAATGCCTTTAGTTGCTCTGTCCTGCCTGCCTCAGTGGCCTGAATTAATTAAAAATGTTTACCTTTCATGGTCATTTTGACTTGGAAGAACAGCCAGAAGTCCCAGAGTGCCAGATCTGGTGAATAAGGTGGGCGAGGACACGTCATAATTTTTTTTACGAGCCTGCCTTTCTGTTGGATGGCACTTGGCAGCTCCATTCACCACATTTTTTATCACATCTCAAAAAGGCATTCACAAAAGAAGACTTCCAAAATTGCTTCCAAAAGTGACAAGAATGATGGGCTAATTGCATTTGAAATGAATGGAACTATTTCGAGGGCGATTAATGGCACTGTGTATTTTACTCTAATAAATTTTTGTAAATTAAACATTCACTGTATTTTTTTGTAGAGAAGATGGACCTGAATTGCCAAGAAGAGGGAAGGGGGTGAGTTTTGCAAAGGCACACTCAGTATCACACGCCTTTAGGTTGTGTATGTTTAGGATATGGAAAAATACCTGCTGTGTCATGCAGACAGGCATGGGACACAGTAGTCCCCTTCTCTGTGCTTTCAGTTGCCTGCTCAAGCATGGTCTGAGAGTATTAAGTGGAAAATTGTAGAGATCATTTATATGGTTTAAATAACTTTTAATACAATGTGTTGTTATAATTATTCTTTTTATTGTCAGTCATTGTTAATGTCATACTGTGCCTGATTTATAAATTAAACTTTATTTTACATATGTTAGGAGAAACATAGTATACATAGCGTGTCATACTATCCGTGCTTTCAAGGGTCTTAGAATACATCCTGCTTGGATGGGGAGAGACTTGTACTCGTGTTGATTAGGAGAGAGAGGAAAGAAGGAAAAAAGGAGGGCGCCTGGGTTGAGAAGTCCTAGTTCTGGGTGGTCCCACCCCTTACTCCCTGAAAGCCCTGGGCCCTGACCACCAGCTCAGGGACCCTGCCTGGCAGCTGCACTTCTGTCCTGGAGAGAGAAGGCTCCAAGCTCCACCCTGTTGTTCCCTGCTGGAGCCACAGCCCTGGGTTGCTGCATGGTCTTGCCACAGAGGCCGGGAATTTAGGGTTGGTGTCTTACCCTCCAGTCACAGGCCCATGGGATTTTTACAGGCAATGAAAACTAGGAAATGTACAATGTTTTTTTTAATACCAGTGTGTCCTTAGGGAAGAGTTTCTTTTTTCTTTTTAATTTTATTTTAACCACTGCTTTTAAGTGTAATTTATATTTGGGAGAAGTTTTCTTAAAAAAAAAAATTTTCCAAAACATGTTTTTCATTTAAAGCTCATGTTAGCTTGACATGCTTGGTTTTGATAGGAATGAAAGGTTTGAACTGCTTCGGGTAGTCGTGTTACTTAGAGCTTGACTTTAATCAACAGACACACAGATGGACCAAGAAATAGTTTAGAAATCAAGGAAGGCAGTAAAGAGAATGGGAAAGAGAGAGAAAAACAGTCAGACAGGGAGGAAGCTGGCCAGAGTTGCCAGCTTTCCTGGGTTTCAAGCCTCCCAGACCTTCTCATCACTCTTAGCATCAGCCTGACTCTCATGGTCTTGGTGGCCCTTCTAGCACATTCCCCCCTTCCCCTACCAGTGTGTTGCAGACCCTACAGGTCCTCCTTGCTTCCTTCTGCAAGGCAAGCTCTTACCTGCCCGGGGACTCCATGCCAGTCACTCCTTCAGCCAAGCTTGGCCCTTGCTTATCCATTTAGACATCACCTTCTCAGAGACCACGCAGGCTGAAGGAGCTGCCTGGATACTGTCTGCCACAGGACCTCCTTTGAACTCATGGCCTGGCTCTTCTCCCCTCTGATATTTTGCTGGGTCTTATACGTGGGGTCCATTTCATCTCACCCAGTGAGAACTTAAGTTTTACCAGAGAAGCGGCATTTCCTATGCGTTTCCCTGATGTATCTCTAGAACTTAGAATAGCATCTGACACATAGTAGGTGTTCCATGATGTGTGTCAGTGAACAGACAGGTTGAAGGATGGGCAGTAGAGGGATGGATCCCTGAGGGTCCACTGACTCCTGAAGACTAAGTGTAAGGTTGGAGGCAATCAAGTTCTGTCTGGCACCTCTTTGTAACCAGGGCTCCACAGTACCCTTCCTGGACCCAAGGGACTCAGGGTGCTGTGTAGGCAGGCCACTCTTCTTTGACCGAGGAGCAGAGGCCTGGGGCAGCTAGAGATCCAGTAGGTGTCTGGAACAAGATGATGAAGAGAATGAGGGAATCTAGGCTTTCTGGGTTTTGGCCTCAGCCTTAGAATTCAGACGGAGCTGGGTTGCAGGCATGAGGTTAAGGAAACCACATCTATTCCCTTCTGAACTCTACCAGGGTCTGGTGATGAAAGCAGGATATCAGCTGAAGCCAGAAGGAAAGAGTCTCACATGGAGACAGTGGGAAGGAGGGACAGGGCTGTGTTGGGGCGGTACAATAAAGCAGGTGTCTTCTGTACCTGCCACCTCTTGGTGTGGCGATTTTGGCTTGGCGTCAACTCTCGTATTTCAACCCATCCCTGGCATAAGCTGTGTGCTGAGTTCGAGGGACATCTGAGGAAAAGGGCACCACAGTCCCTGGCCTGGAGGAGAGATACATAACCGTGGGGCTGATTGAAGTGTTTGTGATCATTCCCTGGGACTGCTGGGAGGAAGGTTTGTGAGGGCCGTCTTGACATAGAAGGTGACATTTGAACCACATCTTTGCTCACACATGGGCATAGGGACCACACAGATGGACTGGGGTAAGGAGATCCCAGGAGAAAGAGTTGTATAGGTAGGCAAGAGTAAATGGGGGCAGTGGGAGGAATCAGAAGAGGCGATATGGTCAGGTTCTGGAGGCAGGCTGTGCACAGGCAGGAGGTGAGGCTGCGGCACTGGGCAGAGCTGGGCACCCAGCCGGAGCCAGGTCTCACGAGTCGCGCCACAGGAGCGGATGGGCATTTTGAACAATCATCCTGGTAGTGCTAGGTGAGTGGGCCTGGGGGAGGTAAGCAGAGAGGCGGTCCTATGTTATAGCAGCTGTGTGTCTGAGGGTGAGGAGAGCGATGGGGAAGGGAGGGCTTACTGAGGCATTTACTGTGAAATCTATAGCATTTCAAGACTTGGTAGATGGGGGCATAGGAGAGAGGGAGGTGTCAGCTCTCTTTTCTGGCCTCCTAGCCAGATCCAGTGGTGAGGAGTAGTGTTGCCTAACCCTAAAAACAGACCAAGTAGAATGGGGTGTCTACGGAAATGTCTCTGGCTGGCTGAGTGAAGCTTGCTGGATGACTGAGCTACCCCCTTGGTATCCCTGCCAGGGCTCTAGAAGGCTGGACTCCTGCCCAGATTGGCCCTCCCGTGGCAGCCCAAGCCTGAATCAGTCTAGAAGATTTCCCGAGTCCCTTAGAGCAGGGGAACCCTCTCCCTACTCCACCCCGCCCCTGGCAAGGCCCACCTTGAGGGCAGTGAGAGGGGCTGTGGGAGCCCCTTGGCCCTTCACAAGTGGGGAGTTCAGGAGAGGCTGCCTGCGCTGTGGCTCCGTCCTCCCGCACAGTGCCCTTGGCCTTGATGGCTTTGCAAGGAAGAGGCTGGAATGTGGCTGACTTGGCATTTCCCAGCTCCACTGGCACAGCTGGTGGGGCCTGGACCCAACTTCAGGTGGGGCTCAATTGGTCTGCTTGGCTTGGCTCATGCCTCGGAGCGTCCCGCTTTACCTTCTCTAAAACTGCTTCGGATAGCAGAACAGCCCCCGCCCCCCCCCCCCCCCGCCCCCGATCTTGGCCAAAGCAGGTCGTGGCAAACAGGGCCGGCTCTCCAGCTGTGCACTGCAGCCAAGGCCTGGCAGGGCTGAAGTTGCAGAAACAAAACTGAAAGTGCTGCAAGTGAAGTACTCCCCCATTCCCGCCCCCAAATTGGGAGAAGGCTCAGCAGGGCTGTTCAGGGAGGGACCTGGCTCAAGTGGGTTCCCCAACCCTGGAGGAGAGAGTCACTAAAACAGCTCAGAGGCAGGGCAGACACCAGTGTTGCCTGGAACAACAATCTTCCAAAATCTGGAATTTGGTGTCGTTCGGGTATATTCTACACTGTATCCGAGGAGACGTGGGCATGTGACCTACCCGATGAGCCCTTTCAGTAGAACTTCACCTATGGAGGGGTCACAGTGTAGACTAGAAAATGCAGTTACAGTGATCTTAGGGAGCCATTGCATCCTCTCATTTGGGACCCCAGCCCTAACCTGGCGAATAGCTCCTGAGCCCCAGAGGGTGTTCCTATGTGCATGTGTGAGCGTGAGGTTGGGAGTCTGATGCCGGTGTCAGCCCACAGTAGCAAGTATGAGCTTCGGGTGTTTTACAAGGATATGTCCAACAACTTGAAAAAGCTAAAGGAGTTGATGGAGTATGGCTTTGAGGTTAAGGTGTAAGTGGGCAGCAGTCTGTGATGGAAAGAATTCTAGCAAAAATGGCTCAAGAAACTCCTTCAAAATCTGGAGAGGACCTTCCATATCCAGCACGCCTCAAAGAAGAATCTCAGAATCTGTTCAGTTAACAAAGGCCTTGAGAGACATAACTCTCATAAAGCTTTAGGCAGTGCTGAGGGAGCCGAGGTCTCTGTCTTCTATAACTTCTTCAAGCGGGAAGGGGCTGGAAGGGGGTGTGGACCCTATCTGTTAGGGATTATGCGCTCTCCAACTACCTTGGGGTATTGTGGCTCGCTAGCTAGTCTGAGAGAAGAAAAACCTGTCAGAAAATAATGTGAAAAGAGTTAGTGACCATTGAGCTGTCTGTTTGATGGGAGAAAGAAACTTTACTATTGGCCCAAATGTGAGGACCCTGGTGGTTTCCATTTTCCTGTAGAGAGGAATGTGTGTTAGAGGGGTTTGTCTGATAGACTGTCAAGCCTGAGAATCATGGTCTTAGCAAGATCCTGTTTACTTATTGTGTCCACACGTGCTCACTACTGGCTTGGCTATTCCAGGACTCCTGATAGATCTCAATCCTAGCAGGTGCTTAGGTAAACCAAGGCTGTTAACCTTGTTTGTGACCGAAGGCTGTTGCCAAGTTGGAAACTTGATTTACAGAGGTTGTTTTTGGTACCGGGGATCGAACTTGGGACCTGGCGCTTTCGAGGCAGGTGGCAGAACCACTGAGCTAAATCCCCCTAGCCTGATTTACAGAGTTTTAAATAAGATACCTTCAGCAGTTTTTAAAAAATAAATTGTTTTATTAAAATTATGGAAACTATCCCAAATCCTTCTCAGGAACTTTTGTCTTACTCCCCCATCTTCCAGAAGCATCAGGCTTCAATATTCTGGAACTGTGGCTGAGATTTACATCCTTCTTGATGGCACATTCTTTATCTGAGCCCGTGGACTTTGGGTGGGCATTAGGGAGTCCATTAATCCCCTAAAATCTGCAGACTCCTGTGTGTTTTTCTAGAGACAGAACTATCGCTGTGTTTAGGTTCTCAGATGGGCCATGATCACCCAGGTACCTAAAGGTAAGAAATTCTAGGTAGAAAGGCATTTGGAGTTTGACCTATTACTCAAGTATGACCCCAGCACTACTAAAATCACAGTTAGAGCTGGGGCTCTGTTACTAGGGAATGGGGGCTTCTGGAGGCCTAAGGGGTTGGGAATCCGAGCTTACACTAGCTGGGAAGAAAGGGTAAGGAGACAGGACCCTCTGGCCCCACAAGACAGGCTGTGGGTGTGGCTTAGAGATGGAGGAAGCGTGCCCACACATCTCACCTGCAGTCTAGTTAGTGGCCCAGCAGGACTGGGTGTTTGGGCCAGCAGTGGGATTTCAAGGCTGTTCTGCACTGTGAGGTCGATGGGCAAGAAGAGAGCAAGGATGTGGTTCTGAGAAGAGAGGTGGGAAGAAAGGGCCAGTCCGAGTCCAGGGAGGAAAAGGGAGCAGGGACCAGGTGATGATCACTCTTTGTCATGGAAGGAAACTCCTAGGGGCTGCTGGTTAGGAAGAAGTGCTTCTTGCTGCAAAATCACCCCAAGAAAGGTGGGCATGGGGGGAGCTCCATCAATGGAGTTGCTGAAAACTGACCGCCAGAGCCCAGGGAACACGGTTGGAGGGAGCAAGCCTTTGCTGGCAGGGCCTCTGGGTCAGATGACCTCATCCCTTCCCCTTTCAGTGACTGAGGCTTTATTATTCCAGCCTCTAGGCAGACATTACGCTATGCCCAGCCTAAAGGTTAAAGGAAGAGCTGCCTTTGCCTTGGGGCTCCCATGGCTCTCTGGAAGGGGGACAGAGGGGGAAGGTCCCTGACTGCCTCCTGCAACTGCCAGAGAGCCCCTGCCTGGAGTCCCCCCTCAGGCTCCTTCTGACTCCTCCGAGGCTGAGTTCTCCCTGGTGTCAGGGACAGCTGACACAGGTAGGGTGCTCCCCTTCCTGCCCTCTGAGCATCCTCACAGAATTTCCTGCTTGTCCACTTGGAGTTCCCTCCAGGGGTAGTCTTGAGACTGAATGCTGCAGGTAAACAGAGGAAGAAGAAAAACCCTAAAATATTGACAGCGATAGAATCTGAACTCTTTAGGGAATAGCTTCACACCTTTCAAAGACATCCAGCACCTGGTCTCCATGACAGATTCCCCAAGAGCCTGAGGTGAGGGCAGCTCTGTGTGGCTCCCTCACACCTTTCCCCAGGTACTCCCCGAGGTAAACTTGTCAGGGTGAAGTCCCACTGGCTAACTACTAATTGTGCCCTCTTGGAATCAGCCCACCACGCCTAGGGAGACCTGCCCAAGACCAAAATCCACCTAATTAGGAATGGGCATCTAGCAGGGTTGGCTGGCTTTTCTGTTTTTTCAATGACACTGCTTTTTCTTTGAACATTGAAGTCACTTGGGAGGTATGAAGTGGGGAGGAAATTCACTGGCATGTCCACAGGAGAAAGATCAGAAATGGTCCTCTCCCTTCTGGAAAACTCAACAACGCCCCCAAAAGAGAGGGCGGCATCAGCAAGTGCCTTGTACATTCTTCTTATCAGGTACAGCTTCCAAATATGCTTCACAGGGCTTGGTCTCCTGGCCTAGGATCCCTGCTTAACAGTCTCTCGCCATCACATACTCTGTCCCAGTGCCCCACATACTAAGTCTTTGAATGCAGGGCTCTCACAGCTTCACCCTCCTTCCCCTTTCAGGCCTTGCCCACATTCACTCAGTGCCAAGGCCTGGGACCAGGAGCCAGGGTCTCACATGTCTCTGTTCTTCTGGCCAGAGACTCCAGCCACATCCTCTGGAATAGACTCATCTATTTAAAAATTGTAATTATTAGTTGTCACCCTGACTTCCTCTTTTGAGAAAAGACAGAGGCATAGATAGATAGATAGATGGATAGATAGACAGACAGATCATTGCATGCAGTTATACAAATAGACCCTGGCCTTGCAACTTCATAGTCATCAGAGATATATGGGTTTGTGCTAGATGTGGTCACTGCTGTGCCTCTGGACAGCACGGTATGTTCCTGGTCACTCTAGGCCAGTGTCTCTGGTTACCATGTGGTCTCCTGGGCCCACCTTGGATCTCCTGACTGAAACCTTGGGTTGGAGAGACTCACTCCAGCAAGCCTGTTACAGAATCTTTATCTGTACCAATTGCCCTCTTCTCTCAATTCTTGCTGTACTTTGTACCCAGCAGCAGTGGACTATGGGAACATCCCACTTCCCATTGAATTGTCATGCCTGTGTTCGCAGTTTTGGCTCTGCCTCACTGAGGCAGCAAGCAGCTTAATGTGAGGGTTACACTGCCTTCTTTAGAGACCTTTCCAGGACCTGGCCTGGCGCTGGGTGTGTGGTGCATGCTCAGAGCATGGGTTCCCCTGGTTAAGTCTATCTGTAAATAAATCTATGTGAGAAGAGCATCTTGTCTGAAAGTGAGGTCTAGGTCAGGAGAAGGACAATTTGGATTCAAGCTGTGGTTTATTCAGGTGGATTAAATCCAGCCAATTTGTCTTGAACACCCATCTTGTACAAGAAAAGTCCTATAGTACAAGGTGAGGCAGGTTCATGTAATAAAGATCACCTACCTGGGGACCTCTGAGCAAAGTAACCTGTTTAATTTTGAGACTCGAGTTGGAGAGGATGACCGATACTGCCATAGGCTGAGCAGCTCTGGGAAGTCTTTGGCTTGGAGGAGGTTTTGCTACCTGATTGCTAGCAGCATGAGTACTGCCTCAGTATGTTTTCTGTTGCTATAACAAAATCCTTGAAACTGGGTTCTTTATAAAGAAAGGATATGTATTTTGGCTCATGATTGCGGAAGTCCAAGAGCATGGTGCCATTAACTTCTGGGCTTTGGGTGAGGGCCTCATTCAGCTTCAACACATGATGAAAAGTATGAGGGAAACAGGCACATGCAAAGAGAGAAGGGGCTGGGGCAGGGAGCAGATGTTTTATCAGAACCCACTCTCAGGAACTAATCAGTTCCTATAAGAACTAATCTAGTTTCTTGTGAAAGGCATTAATCCCTCTAAAAGTCCTGTCTCCACCTCCCAGTACAGCTCCATTGGCATCCAGTTTCAACTGGATTTTGGTGGGGATAAAGCACATTCCAACCATAGCAAGCACCTTGGCATCTGCCACTTGGGAGAGAGTCACAGTAGGGCTGACGGCTCCTGCAAGACCCTGAGTGGTGTTCTCTGGGGTGGGGGTGTTTGCCCTGGTGCAGGTTCTCAGAGCCAGACCCCAGCCACACTCTGGAGGAGCGTGTGGTGCACTGGTACTTCAGCCAGCTGGACAGCAACAGCAGCAATGACATCAACAAGCGGGAGATGAAGCCCTTCAAGCGCTATGTGAAAAAGAAAGCCAAGCCCAAGAAATGCGCCCGACGTTTCACTGACTATTGTGACCTGAACAAGGACAAGGTCATCTCACTGCCTGAGCTGAAGGGCTGCCTGGGTGTCAGCAAGGAAGGTGAGTGCTCTCCCCTGTGCTCCTGCCCCACTGAGGCACAGGGACCAGGAGCTGTCCCAGGAAATGTGATCCCAGGTCCTTGGTCCTCAACAGCTAGCCCTGGGTGTGTGTGCTCCGCTTTGTGCTAGATGCCTGCTGCCGTGATGGACACGACTGAGAAGGCCCCTGTCCTTACACAGTCCACTGAGGAGACAGATACTAAATAAGCATCCACATATGTTGTGACAAGTGCTATGAGAATGTACAATATTTGCTAGGGTAGGTAGCAGTAACAAGTAGGAAGGCCTATACTCGGGGCTCAACACAGAGGAAGATATTTGTGTTGCCCATGGAACAGTGAAGTGTGGCTTCAGGTTGTGGCAGAAGGAGACGGGGTGAGCAGCAGGAATAGGGATTGCTCTAGGCCGAGAGTGAGTCTGCCGTCTTTATCATGTGACCCCCAAGGTCACCAAGGAGTCATCCCTATCCCCAGTCAACCGGGTGAAGTTAACAGAGAGCGGCACACGTGAGCTAGTTTCATGGGACAGTCCCAGAAGTGACACGTGCATTCCCTCTCACCTGCCACTGGCTGGAACTCAGTCACTAGACCGTATCAGCAGTAGGGAGTCATGACAAGAGGCAGGATGAGGTTGAAGAACCTTTTAATCCAGCTGCAAGGCTTTATAAGGGCCGGCCAAAGTTGTTCGAGGGGTTCAGTTAAAGAAATGAGAGGATCAGTTTTGCTTTAGAAAATTATTCTGGTTGTAGTGTGGGAAATGGGTTGGAAAGGCACAAGGCAGAGTCACCCGAGAGCAGACATGGTATAGTCCAGGCAGGAAGCGACAGAGGGACAGGTTATGAAAATAAGGATGATGAGGGGAAGCGGATGGGTTGGTGATTGAGTAAGCCATAGGACAAAGGTTGGGGTGCAACATTCACTGAGCTAGGCAACACGGGAGGAAGACGGACAAGCACAAGGGCACGGGAGAGAAAATGAGTGTGGTTTGGACAGGTCAGGCTAGAAGCACCTGCGGGCTGAGAGGGGCTGTAGAGCAGGGGGCTCTGGGCTGAAGATGCCAGTTAGGCTGATGCTGATGTGACTGAAATGGAAGCTTTGGAAGAGCTGAGATCACTTAGGAGAGTTAGTGTAAGAGGACAGAAGGGCTTGTCCTTGGTCCTTGGTTGTCAGTGCAAACCCACCCATGGGAGGTGCAGTTGGATGGGTCACCGTGGGAGCCCAGTCTTAGCAGCTACCCCTCCAAATATAGCTGGGCTCTGCTCCGGCTCTCGGGTTAACTGGTGAGTGATCCTGGCGGAGTGGCCTGTCTAATGCGGATGCCTCCCTGGTTTCCCCAGTACTCTGAGTCTCCAGCACACAGTGCAGCATCATGGTTCCAACCCCACCTCTGCCACAGACTGGCTCCGTCACAAAGGCATTACTCAGCCAATCTGTGTTTAGCTTCTTCATCTGTGAAGTGGGAGTGATGGTAATGTCTTCCTCACATGGCTGTTGTGCTGATTAAATGAGACAATGAGTGAGAGAATTCATCATAGTGATACCATATGAGTGATATCATTTAACATTGTCTCATATTTATCAATGAGACAATGAAAGGACCCAGTCAAAGCTCAATAATGCTACTTTTCATAAGATTATTGCCTCTCTCAACAGCACTTATCATACTGTATTGCAATTTACTTTCCTGATTCCCCCTTGAATCCCTGGATGCTATCTACTCAACTCTTAACGTCTAGTACGTGGCACCTAGCTGCAGTTCATGAAATCCTTGTCAAAGGAATGAATGAGCAAGTGAATAAATGGATGAGGGGGCCCCTCCATGTAGCAACATCATGGCCAGACACACTTGGAATCTGTGCTCACTTCACAGGGCAGAGGCTTAGTATTGGAAAGAGGTGGGGCTGCAGAGGCCCTGAAATTAGGGGGACCTGGCTCTTATTCTAGCGCTGTAATCTTTGACAAGTTACCTGAATTCTCTGATCCTCAGTTTCCGCATCTGCAAAATGAAAATAATAGTATCCAGCTCATAGATCTGTTGTGAGAGTCTGACAAGATGATGCAGCCCAGTACCTAGCGCTAGTGAGCACCCAGAAGAAATTACTAGCAGTAAAATAACCCACCCATGGGCAGCCTTCCTCTGTCTCTCTGCTTCGGGGGCACAGCAGAAAAACCACTTGGGTCCACGGCATGCAGCTACTCCAGGGAGGGGAGCCCATGTGTGGGTCATCTGGTGTCACATGGTGCCCTCTGGTGGGCCTAGAGGGGCTTGCATGCTAGGTGGGGGCCAAGGCGGGTAGGAGGAAGATGAGGAGCTTGGGGATGAGGATAGCTTTGCACCTGATGAGCCAACATTTTGGAAATTCCGTATGAACACAGCTGTTTTTACCAGTGAGACCTCTCAATAGAGAGGGGAATTTCTGCCCAGCCCAAAAAGCCAGACATCTCCCGAGCTGGGGTCTCTCTCTGTCTTACTGGCCTTTCCGAGCTTATAATGCACCTTCATCAGGGTTACTGCCACCATCCGGTGAGGCAAGTGGGGTGGGGACTAGCACCTCTGAGTTTCAGAAATGCCAACTTTTGCTTTCAGTTGAGATGCCATCTGTCCCTAGGCTCAGCCTTCTTCTCCCCCTGCTCTCTCTTGAGGGTCCAGAGTGTGGTGCCAGAGGCAGGGAGCTGGGTCTGAATTTGCTCTGCCATTCTGGGGAGGCTACTCAAAGTATTTCATAGCCTCGGCTTCATCATAAGATGGGGATCATTGTATCACTGTCCTGTGGGGCTGCCCTGAGGATCCAGCAACATCCCTCTTTCCTGCTCTCGGCTGCCCATTTGTTTCCTGAGTCTCAGCTTGGTGGGAAGGACTGCTGTTGGCCTCCTCTCCTGATGTGGAGCTCTTTCTGTTTCCCCCTGAGAGGAGCAGCTGTGGGTGGAGCAGAGGAAGGATGGGATCTGAGGATGGGCAGCCTGGTGCTGGCCCTTCTTGACTGCCTGCTTTGGGTCTGTCCCTCGGTTGGAGTTCATGTTCTCATCTGCAAAATTGGATGTATCAACATCTACCCTGTGTCCACCACATGTTCTGTCTCTCTCTAGCCCTAAAGAGTATGGGGGATGTTAGCTGTGAAGTCACATGGTCCATGGCTGGGTTTGGATTCCACAGCACTGTGCCTTCTCATAGCCCCTTCTCTTCCATGAATTCACTTGATCCTCAGGGTAATCCTGTGAGAGAGGCTGAAGGGAAGCCGCGCAGCTGTGGCCCTAACCCCCATCCTCTGGAGCGACCCAGAGAGGCTCATGGAGCTGTCCCAGCTCGAATATAGTGCTCCCCAGTCCAGCCCTCCTTTAGGGGACCAGGGCCTGTGGGAGCCATCACGGCCAGTCTTCAGAAGTGCCTGACCCCCTGGGGGAGGGGCGAGCCTTGAGCCTCCTGTTAGTCACTCAGCTACTCTGAGCCTGTGCTTTCTTGTCTGTGAAGGCCGAGATTCCTCCTTCCTCTGATATTCCATTATTCAGAGAGCCAAGACCAAGAGGTTAAGCAAATGCTCATCAGCACCAAAGCCCTTCTTAGCTAACAGCTGTGGGGATTTGAAAGCGCTATCCCAGCAGGGACCTGGTTGCATGGAAAAGGGGTTTTATTTAAAGGGGCCAGCCGCTGGCAAAGGGTTCTCCCAGACAGAAGGAGGCCACAGACACCCACAAAGCAGGAAACATGGCTGCACGACTTCTGGCTCCTGCCCAAGTCCCTCCTTCATTCTGGGGGCTAGAAAGGGTGGGGACCCAGGTATAGGAGAAGCTCTACCTATTCCCCGGGTCACGTGTTCCTGTTTGTTGCAGGTGGTAGCCTTGGCAGCTTCCCCCAGGGAAAACGAGCAGGCACAAACCCATTCAGTAAGTTACTTTCTTTTTGGGCTCCTCTCTTTCCCCTGTGAACCCCCAGTGAAGTTTTGGCAGTGCATCATGGGTGAAGCAATTGTCCATGTTACTTACGGAGCCCGTTTTCAATGTTTTGCTGAGGGCACAAGAAAAAAATGGAATCGGTACTAAGAGGACTCTGCTATCGCTGCCTGTCAAGGAACATGTGCCATTTCCTCCCCATCCCAGGTCGAAAGGCTGGTGTCTGGGGGTAGAGTGACTTGTGCAGAGTGCTTCTCACCCTGTGCTCGCTGGGCAAAGCCTAGGTCTCTGGAGGGCCAAACTGATTCCAGGGACACCGAGCTGCTCAGCATGGCAAAGGATGGGCTGGTAAAGTGTGCTTATCTGCAAGTCTAGGCAAATTGCCCACCCAGCCCATATCTAAGAGCAGGATGAAAAGGCTGCTCTTTGAGGGGAACTGATTTATGTAGCTGGATTTCTCATACACCCAACTCTTCTTCTTAGTCATACCTTTCTTCCTTTTTTACTCTCCTTCCTCCTCTCAGTAGGACGTCTCGTCTAAGGAGCAGAAAATCCTTGGAAAGTCCAAGGAGACAGGATGGACCATCAGACACCCAGCCTTCCGTGCTGCCCATGGCCCAGCCACATCCCATGTAACATAAGTGGTGCCCACCGTGTTTGCACTTTTAATAACTCTCCTTTGTGTGTTTTGTTTCTGGTTTCCTTTGTAAACACCAATATCTAATACCACAGCGGGAAAAGGAAAAGGAAGAAAGACTGTTTGTTTTCTCTCATATTGTAAGTTTTTGGATCTGCTACTGACAACTTTTAGGATATTTGGGGGGAGGGGTATTGGTGGGATTGAGAAGAAAGAGATTTATATACTGTATATAAATATATATGTAAATTGTATAGTTCTTTTGTACAGGCGTTGGCATTACTGTTTGTTCTCTCCCCTCCCTCTCCCTGGTGTGGGTTGTGGGCACTCTGGACTCACGGTCCAGCCTTCTAGAAGCTGGTACTCCGTCCTCAGCCTAGCTGGACTCCACTTGGAGGCTGACCTCTGTGTGGGTACCAATGGGAACCCTGTGACTGCATTGCAGACCCCACTGGCTCTCTTTCGGTGGAGGAGTGCACTGCCCCAGGCCACTGGCTGTCACAGGTAGTAAGTCACTTGGGGCCGTGGCCTTCAAAGAAGGTTGAGTTAATGAGAGGTGGACATTGCCTCTGGAGAAAAGCAGAGTCCAGATCGCAGGCTCCAGTTTTTAAATGGCCCTGGGGGTTCCTCCTGTCAAGGCCCCCAGGGGGCCCTGGGGCTGGTGGGTACCCCAGTATCTTAATGACTACTAAACCATTATCCTCAAAGGATTTGCATAAGATCAGTTTAAACATTTCCATCCATGTTTGGCACCTACAGGGTATGAGAAGGGCAGAGAAGAAAAAGAGACACAGTAGGGCCCTTCAGTAGTGGGAGTTTCATATCCAAGCAGCGCAGGCAAGACAGAAAGCCTGACTGAAGGAGGAAAGTGCTAACCCTCCGCAAGCCCGTCAGCGAGGCTCCCTGAGTGTCGGTGTCTCAGAAGTGGGGTTGGACTGTGTTTTTACTTCCTCTTCTCCATCTCCCACTCCTGTCTTCAGTGGCCATCACAAGCCTGAGGGAGGAGCTGAGTCAGTCACCTTGTTGTTAACTCAACAGTTGCATCATTGTTTTAAAGCCCAATACCAGGTTTCTCCCATTCCTTCCACTTTTCTTACGGACTTTCAGGCCTAAAGGCCGATTCCAGAAGTAAAACTGAGCTTGGATTTTCTATTTCTGCCCTGCCAGAGGACAGGAATAATGGCCCTTCTCTGGGGAAATCCAGGCCTAGATTTCCACAGGGAATTACTAACGTTCCAGTGTGGGCAGCCCAGCTTTTGGGGAAGATGAGTACCTTCCTCTGCCCAGGTGACGTGCTCATCCAGATGGCCCCCAGAGGATGCTAAGTGCCTCTTTCTGTAGGCAGCCATAGTGGCAGTGAAGGAGGTCAGGCAGCCCAGGACTGGGGCCCTTGCGCTTACTTGTAGCAATCTAGCCTCAGCTTGTATTCCATCCCAGTATCCCCATACGTGCACCTACCTTCTGCAAGTGGGATTCCATTTTGAGTCTGGGGGGTATTGGCCCCTTAAGCACTGGCCCAGTGGGAGGGACATGGCCTTCTCAGGACTTGGCCTGCTGGAGTCTCAGGCTAGAGAAGATTCCTGGTGTCCTGGAGAAAATCACAGAGGTTGTCTTGAAGATGCCTGGTGGACCCATCATGTCATGCTGAGGTGGAAAGGAAGCCCTCTCCCATTATCCTCCACCAGAAAATGCCACGTGCTGGAGCTGGATGGACCTTGCATGAGACCCCAGCTGCATTTTCTGGCCTGGAGGAAGCCTGTGCACACAGAGAAATCGCTTCCTTGGAGGATTTCAGCTCTTCCCCAGCCGTCTTCTCCCTAACATATGTGCGTGGGCTGTGTTGTGTGGTTTTTCCTTTGGGAAGGAGGGAGGGAGGGAGGGAGGGAAAGAGAGAAGGATACTATTTGTAGCTTGTTTTATAAAAAATAAAGAAGGGTAAACCTTGGCAGCTGTTACCTCTTTCTTTGGGTGGCTTCCTCTGACAGAAGGCTTCATTTCCTAGAAGGTTTCATAGCTTCCCAGGCGCGGATGCTGTCACGCATCCTGCATATTCCAGGTTGCTGTTAATGAGGTACCAGCAGGGAGCCCTGAGTGGCCACTGGGTGGTGTGTGCTTTGTGCAGAGATGTGCCAGAGGAGATCCTTGTGGTGCTTGGGTGCCTGCGTGTGCTCTCTGTAATGCTTCTCTAACCTCCACCTGTGCCGCTGTCCCCTGGGACCTCTCCTCCTGCTCCCCAGCCCTGGACTGTGGGGAATGTTGCTGGCAGAAGCTTTGGGGGCAGTACTGGGGCCAAGCTAACTCCACAGCTTCAGGCTGGTGAGAGTGGGTGCTCTGGCTGTCATCTAGATGACAAGACCCTGAGTAGGGTTGCAGGTGAGAAACTCAGGGGGTGTTGTGCAGTCTGTGCCTTAGTTCTATGGGCATACATATTCAGGCTGAGGCTGCTGGTCTGATTTGCAGAGTGGAGGACTTGAAGATAGGACCGACAGGACTGGGGGACCTAGATTTTCTTCTGTGTGATTGGCATTGTTTCCTCTTGCCCTTTCTCCAAACACAGCTGTCCCTGAAAATGACTGCTACTTGCAGACCTTTTCAGATTCGTTGTGCCATACTCTGGGGCATTGTCCTTCCTTTGCAAAACCCTTCAACCTTTTCTCTGCTTGACCATTCCTGGGAAAGGGTCTAAGCCCTGCATGTGTTCACTCAGAGCTGGTCCTCCTCCCTTCCCATACCCTCCCTCTCCTGCTTCAGAAAGAGAAGAGACAGTTTGTTGTACACTGCGTAAGTGCCAGACACTGCCTACCGTGTCTGCAGGCCCTGCCATATGTAATATCACAACCCAGGGACTCAGCAGTCATAGTCCCCATTTCCCATGTGTGGATTCAGACCCGGGAGTTCAGTGACTTGCTAGGGATCCTCCATGTGGGAAAAGCAGAGCAGGAGCCACCCTCCGACATTCTGACTCCAGCCTAGAGCTCTGCCCATACCCCATCTGCTCTCTGTGAGGGTCCAGGATAGTACCTTCTCTGTCTCGTGCAACTTGGACTTGGGGCTAGGTCAGCAAGAAGAGTAGCTGTACTCTGAGCAGTTAAGGGCCTTATTAAACGCCACTTCTCTGCAGAGCGCCATCATCACAGGCTTCAGCGACTGGGCGAAGAGAAATAAGGAAGGCACTTGCCCCTGCAAGACCACCCTGGGAGATTTGGGTTGACCTTTCTCTAAGACAGCAGGACCAAGAGTCGGGGAAAAGCACAAGATAGATCCACTGTGTCTCTTCCTTCACTGTAAGGTACACTACCTCTGTAGGGAAGGGAAGACTGGGGACATTTTCAGTGGACGTGTTGAGAGGTGACTGATTCTGGGGCCAGGTAATTTCAGGGCCCTTGTGATGCTGACAGAAGAGAAACCTTGGGTCAGTTCCCCACTGGATCCAAGTGGGGCAGGAAGCTGTCAGCATCACCTTCTTTGTGGAGAAACAAAAGCAGAGAAATAGAGATAAGGAGGCCAGGCATCTGGCCATGTATCCCCAAGTTCCTGAATGTCTGGGAAACCGCAGGGACAGTCACCAAGGAGGCTGAAGACCTTCCCAGGCACCTTGCCTTTATGGTCTGTGGCATTTGGCTTTTTCCTGCTGTAGGGATGGGGACAAGCAAATTTGATCTTTTCCTGCTGTGCTACCAAATGAAGCCTGCATTCCTAGGGTCTTGATCACCGTTATCCTCTGTGCAATTTCATGAATCAATAAGGAGAAGGGCATGACCTCAGTTACACGCCTGGCCATTCCTGCTCAGGGCGAGGTGTGCAGCCCAAGTGTCTTGGCCTTTTTTTGTCAAATCTGGGCAGAGCACTCTAGCCAATTCCTTCTACTCCTCTATGCCACCCCCAATTGACACCTCATCAGTGCAGCCTCAGTGCCCTTTCCTGCTCTGAATCACCTTTTCTCTTAATAGGGTGCACACCCTTTTGCCTGTATCCTTCTAGCCAAAGTGCTGTCTAGCTCATGCTTAGTGATCCTGCATGTGACAGACCAGGCCTGTCTGCAAGTCCCAAGTCACCCTGATAACCAACACACTTAATGGCACAAAGGTACACTGCACACCTGTAGGTGGCCTTTCTGGAAGGTGATGGACAATTGGCAAACTGTTAATAGTCAATACCAGGATAAGCTGCAGTAACATATACCCCACACCATCTTCTGTGCCTTAACATACAAAGGTACAACCTAGCCATGCGTGTCAGCTGGGCACTTCTCCACATCGTCCTCACTCAGGGAGGTTTCAACTTCCACAATGTGGAGGCAGAAAAAAGGAAACATGGTCAATAGCACCCTAGTTTCCATCTGGAAGTGACATATGTCATGTCACTTACATTTCAGTGACTAAAGCAAATCACGTGGGCCCACCTAACTTCATGGTAGCTCCTCAGTGCCCAGAAATAGATCCAGAAATATTTCACGAACAACCCTGTGACTATTACAACATGGATCATCTTTGTGTTTTCTTTTCTATCTTGATTTAAAATTTGCAGTTTTTTACATTGTGTGAGAATAAAGAGATTTTCCTGTCTCAGTTTGTGTGTAGCATTTTATGGACATGATTTCTGACAGCTCTATTACAGTGATGATAAATATTATTTTTCCCTTCTTAGCAAAACGTTCAAGGCGTTGGGGCCAGGAATTTAGTTTAGTGGTTCCGCCACTTTCCTCGCAAGCGCAAAGTCCTGAGTTCGATCCCCAGTACCAAAAAAAAAAGTTCAAGGCGAATGCACACCTCCCCTCCTGTGAGATTTCTGTCTCCTACCTGGAAGCCACATCTTAGATCTCTGAGGCCCTGTAGGAACTCTGCTGTCCTCATAGTGTGAAAAACTTGGAGAAGGGAAGGCCCAGGTAACTCCAGGGGAAAGTAGCTGGTTGAGGAATTTCAATGCCCTGAGTGAAATTTGTTTCCTCTGCAATCATTACTTTCACCTCTGCCTTGTTGAATGATCCTTCTACTGTGCAGCAGATGCCTTCATGACAACCCAGGCTGTTCACATAATTTCCTGGTCACTTCAGTTCTTTGGAAAGCTCAGTTCCATCCAATTACAAAACTTTGACCTCCAATTTGGTTTTGATCTTTCTCCCCTCCCTGCCCTGGCCCTGTCTTGCGCTGGTTCCATGATTTCTAGGAAGAGAACGACAGAGCCATGATCAGGCTCTGAGTCAATTCTGCCTCCACTTTATCACAACTCAGCTCTTCTGAGGTGATGGGTCAGGAGGAAGGGAAGGAAAACCATGAGGGCAGTAGCCCTCTCTGGTCACTGTGGCACTTCTCAGATTCTCACTAGCTTTCACTGTGTAGCCTGTGTCAGGTGCCCACGTGCTGGTCCCTGTTGGGGCATATGTGAGGTCCTGAGATGTAGCCCCAGTTGTGCTGGGCTTTGATGTGGGCGGTCCGCTGGCTTGACCTCTTCCGTACTTCCTCACAGCAATATGCTCCATACCCACTTTTTTCTAGGGACTTGGCCTTTGTTTTTATACAGAAAATATGCCTATGCTTGGCCTCCTTTGGGGGTGTCAAGTCGTCCATGGAAAACATATCCTAGCCATGCCAAATAGCTCCTCTCTTGGCTCTGCATGTCTCTCTCCCTTTCTCTTCCCTTGCTTCAACAGATGGAGGAGGATGATCAGGAAGCCTGCTGCCTTGTCGGTGTCCAGTTGGGAAACAAGATGCCAGGCTTGTGGCCAACCTGAATCCCTGGGAGCAATACTCACAGCGTCCCCCCTACTTGTTTGGCTTTCTCAAGCCAGCAATCTTGCTCTAGTTTCTAGATTTTGCAGAGGCCAGGAAGAGTCTCCACAGGCCCACTTCATATACCCATGCAAGGATTTTGAAGGGAGAATGTTCAAAGGAGTTATAGCAAAACTTCAGAGGTCAGCTCAGCCCTGCATGGCTCCTCCTTGGGTCTCTAGGGTGGCCCTTTGGGAAGCAGAGTTCTTGTCTTAAGCAAGGAGGTGGTATAAACACTGGGTGGTAAGGAGGATGAGAGAAATGGAAAGATTGGAGCCTTCATGTCACATCCCTAGAAGTTGTCCCCTACAATGTGCCAGCACTGCAAGGGGTTGTATTATAATGGAAATGAGACAGCCATGGAATTTACAGGACAGGCTGTACATACATTGTGGAGGCCTGGCTTTGGTGTGGGGATGAGTGGGTCCCTGGGATCCTGCCTGGTCTGGGAAGATGTGTTGTGTTCTGTTGGGACCTCCAACAGAACTCCAATTCAGTTGTCTGGGGTAGGACCATTAGGATTCTGAGTCTCAGGAGCCTGGAGTTCCCGGGCCTGGCTTTGAAGCTTCTATGGGTTCTATGGGCTCAGGATGGAGGGGCCTTCTTTTCATGATGGGGCAGGGGGCTTTCTTTGAGATCAACTTTTTCTGTATCCATTACTAAACCCACTATAACAGGACTTTGATACAAGATATTTTCTGTTTCCCAAAATTACTGACAGTGGTCCAAAACTAAAACTATCGAGATGCTAAGTTTCCCATATCTGAAAGAGCAACAGTTGGGGTCTGACACTCTACCCAAAGGTAGCTCACATGCTATTGAATTAGGTCTGCAACTAGTCACTCTCCCAGCATCCCAATCTATAAAAGAGTTGGAAGAGGGAAAGAAGAGAGTAAAGAATCATTGGGTGATTTTTCTCCTCCCCTCTAGAGCCAAATAAGTGGGGAGACTCTATGAGTATTGCTCCTAGGGATTCAGGTTGGCCACAAGCCTGGCATCACTTTTCCCAACTGGACATTTGAGGATCTATCAGACCTCCTTGGAAGGCCTGTTAAACACAGATTGCTGGTACCGATTGCCGGAGATCTAATGTAGAGTCTGGGAATGTGCATTTCTAATACATTCCTACGTGCAGCTGATGTTGCTCATTTGGAGGTCATGTTTTGAGAATTAGAGTCACTGGGGTTAGAGTTTGGCTTCCAATGTCAGACAAATCCAAGTACACGTTCTGGTGTACTAAGATGTAGTTGTGTGGCCTTTTGGAAAATTGCTTGTCTGCTGTGAGTCTCAAGTTTCATTATCTGTAAAATGAGGATGATCCTTCCTTGTAGGGTGTCCATGGTGGTTCAGTGAGATAATCATGGTGTACCTCGTGGCACAGTGCCTGGTACAAAGCTGGGGACCATTTTCTAAGAGTCACCATCCTCTTCCTCTTTTATATCATTAGTGAGCTTTGGTGCCAAGAAGAGCCTGAAAAAACCCCTATTATAATGTTTTTAATTTGTTTATTTAGTTTTGCCATGCTGGGAATTAAACCCAGGGCCTCATACATGCTAAACAGGTAGGCTGTCATATCCCTCAGGTACACTCCCCAGTATGATTATTCTGATTTTTATACATAAAAATCCCAAATTTCAACAAGCAAAGGGGCCTTCTTTGGGTCAACCACTTAGCTCGTGGTACAGCCAGAATTCCAATCCACTTTTTTCAACTCTGAATTTGGTATTTTGTTTTTTTGTTTGTTTGTTTTTGGTACTGGGGATCAAACTCGGGTCCTTGCGCTTTCACAGCAGGTGGCGAAACCACTGAGCTAAATCCCTGGCCCATGAATTTGGTGTTTTTAATAGCACTCAATTTGCTTTACACTGAAAGAAAGGTATGGTACATATGAATAGAGAAGTTCATTAAATGTGGAGCAAAGAGTATATCCATTGAGATCTTGAAAAGTGCACCATGTTAGTATCTAAAAAGTGAACTGTTTAGGAAAAGCTATAATGAAATACACCTGCTAAAGAAGTGAAATGAAGCAGAGACCTAATGATGAGATGTACATGCCATTGCCAAAAGGTCACCTGAGGGGCTGTGCCTTGGAGACATACCTGCTGGAAGAGAAGCCAAGGGTGAAGGGCCAACTTAACATCAGTAACAAAGCCGTCTGGTAGAGCAGGGCGGAGTGTTAGTGGGGAAAATACTTCCTTATAAGAGTCCCCATCCTGGCTTGGCTGTGAACTTGCTGTGTGTCTTTGAGCAGTCGGCTTCACCTCTCTGGATCTCAGTGTTTTCACCTGGGAATTCTTACTACACTGAGCCCTCCATATATGCAGGCTCCACACCCATGGATTCAACAAACCATGGATAAAAATATGCTGGAAAAATCTTATGTCTGTACTGAACATATACAAGCATCTTTCCTTGTTATTATTTCCTAAGCAATATACATAGTGTGACAATCATTTACATTGCACTGAGTATTGTAGGTAATGTAGAAATGATTTAAGGATGTGTGTAATTATATGCAAATATGGACTTTTATGTGAGGTTCTTGAACATCTATAGATTTTGGTCCATAGAGAGGGGAAGTCCTGGGATCAGTTCACCTCAGATGCCAAGAGGCAACTGTGCATGCCAAGCACTTTTCTAATCCTGTTGTTTTATGAAATCATTGCAGCAACTCTGTGTGGTGTGCCAAGTATCCCTTGCCTGCTTCTCTAGATCCATTCTTCCCTCTTCTCCACATGCTGCCTGCTTTGCCACAGGAGACTGATGTATCTGCATTGCATCAGTTGAGCTTCTATGTCCTTTTGTCCAGCAAAAGAAGAGTTTGGGAGGGAAGAGAAAACAGGATACTTATTCCTTTGATTCTTTCCTGTGAAGTTACCTTTTGCTGACTGCTTTCAGCTGAAAAGTGTTGTTCCTCTCTAGCTTACCTACTTTCCTTTCTCTTCTCAGTTCTAAAAGCCTCTCTTCTGCAGCTTGGGCCTAGGGGTGATAACAGTTGCATTGCTGCTAGCCTTGGATTTCCAACACTCTGTTCCTGTTCATACCTTGTAATATCCTACTTTGAATGTTCCATTTGCTTCTCTTGGGATTTTGACGAATCCATTAATGTTGCTAGAAATGGCCCCTGGAAATAAGCTCATAAAATGAGACTCTGGATTTGGGTTGGTCAAATATTGGAGAGTTCAAGGATAAATTTCTTGATGAGGGAAAATGGGACCCAGGTGGATCATGGAAGACAGTGGCATTACACATGATCATGCAAATCATAACTGGAGATGGCATGGAATAAAGTGGAGGGCAGGTGTGTTGGGTGATCAAGTGGTTCTAGCACTGAACCAGTAGGACAAAAATAGTGATTATAAAAATTATGAGTCAGCTGATTCTTTGTGTGGCCTTAGACATCATACAGTGGTTGAGGGTGGGGGAGATAATTAAAAGCTGTGAATATATATGCATGTAGAGAACTGGAAGTCCTCCCAGAAAACTTTAAAGGGGCCCTCTTTCCTGTAGCCCTGGACAAGGTAGGGATATGGACCTTCCAATAGTCCAAGTACAAGGCGCAGCATGAATTAAACAGTCAACCTCTTTAGTAGTCCTCAGGACATTGGTGGGGAAGGATTGAAACCAGATGACATGCAGAACTGGGTACCTTAGTCAGGAAATTATAAAGCTGGACTTGCACAGTGGCATTCCATTATGACATGGAATAGATATACAAAGAACCCAGCCCAATCAAGTTGAGAAGGCACTGGTATCCCATATAAACAGGTGGCTTAGACACCTCTGGGTAACTGTTACCTACAGCCTTGCTGACTCTCCCCCGGCCACACTTTGGTTTCATAGGGAATTTCCTGTGATCAGTTTGTAAAGTGAGAAAAAAACATGACTTTAATTCCAGAATGCATCTGCACAGTGTGCCAGCACCATCCAGAAGTGGACGGGGCCATGCCATAGCTCTCCTTGGAGAAGAACCTCACACAATATAATGGATGGAAATCCTCCCAGTTGGCTGAACTTCAGGCAGTAGGTCTACATGTCCACTTTGGTCTGAATTATGGATCAACACTGAATCATACTGAAGACTTGAAAAGAAATTAACTGGCAGCAAAGTAGTATGGCCTGGAGGTTTCTTCCCTCCAAAAACTCATATTGAAACATAATCCTCAAAGTCATATGTTAATAGTATTTAGAAGTGTGGGCTTTGGGAGGTGATTAGATAAGACCATGAAGATGGAGCTTTCTTGACTGGAATAGTGGCCATATCAGAACAGGAAGAAAGACCCAAGTTAGTAAACTTGCTCTGTTTCACCCTGTGAGGCCCTGTGCCACCTTGGAACTCTACAGGGTGTTCCTACCAACAAGAAGTCTCTCACTAGATGTGGTCCCTTAACCTTGAATTTCCCAGAATCTAGAACTGTAAGAAATAAGTTTATTTTCTTTATAAATTACCCACTCTACGACAGTGAGTTATAACAACAGAAAATGGACCAAGATATAAGGAAACTGGAGAAATTCATGGAAAGAGGTCCACTGTACAAAGATATTAGTGTCTCATATAAATGCCCACCAGAGTAAAAGCATGATGGTCAGTGTTCTGAGTAATCAGAGGGCTCTATGATTCATGTCATGAATATTAGTAGACCTGTTTCTCTAGCCACCCTGATGTTTGTTCAATGGATCTGGGTATAAATTAACAACCTAGATGGAGCCTGTACTTGGGCTCAACACCATGGGTGTTCCCTCATCAAAGCTCATAATGAATATATGTCCTTCCAACAGCTAAAGCAACAAATGAGCCACTGATATGACAATATCTCCTAGGATGGCCAGCCAGTTACCTGTTGTGAGATTGATTATATTGGATCACTCCTATCATGGAAGAGGCAGAAGTTAGACTTCATAGGGGATAGACCTATATTCTGGATAGATATTAGCCTTTATTGCTCGTAGTGTTTCAGCTGTTATTTCTTCCTATAGACTCATAAGGCCTTATCCACTACTATGGTATCTTTCACAATGCTGGCTCTAATCCAGGACACTGGTCTTAATACCATTTCTACTGCCCAAAGATGGCTTGACATAATAGTGGGCTAGCCTGATTCAGGCTCAATTACTGAATCTTCTAGGAGATAACACCTTGTGATATTGTGATAGTATCTTACTAAATGCAGTATATGGGACAAATATTTAGTGCTGTCTGTTTCTATGTAGAATTCAAATGTCTGAATGTCAAAGGATGATCCTAATTTTGATTTATGTTTCTGTATCTTTGGGCTCAGTAGGTGTGAAGATCATAATGTCAAAGGGATATATATGTCCACCAAGGAACATAATTACGGTTCTGATGAAAAAGAAGCTGAGTCTTTCCCTTAACCTTTTTGGATTTATTGAACTAGGTGAAGTGATTATCCCTTGGGGAAATTGAGTTGCTGCTACACAATGAAAGTTAGAAGGGCTGTGCTGGAAACTTGGGAATTCATTTGGTGTACCTTTTGAAACTCTTGTGCCTGAAAGGACTGGTCATTGAAAAACTGAGTAATGTGCCAAGAATTCAATTTTTTGAGGGAATAATGATTTGTATTAATCCACCAGGCAAAGAACCTTCTCAAGCTGAGATACTGGCTAAGAGCAAAAGGACATGGAATGGTTGGAAAAGTTGACAGCATGTCATAACAGAAAGTGCATGTACAGAGTCTACCACTTACTAGCTATGTCAGACTCATAATATTTGGAAGTAACCAACCATTCTAGCTTCCCAGGACCAAGGGACACAAGTCTTTCAGTGCTAAAACTGGAAGAGTCTTCGGCAAACCAAGACAAGTCACATTGTTCAATCTTTCTTCTTAAGAATTACGACAGGAAATAATGACTGTCTTACATCCCCAACCGCTGCATGCAGCAATTACTTTGGAGTCTGGTAGACCTAGGTATTAAGTCCAGCTCTGCCACTTACTTGTGAAATGACCGTGGACAGACTGCTCACTTTCTCCCAAGGCTTAACCTCCTTCTTAAAGCCCACAGTTGTTCTGCTCACCATTACCTACCCTACTTATTAACATGCCAGACTTGATATGGCCTGCTGGCCATTTTTGTGTTACCCTTCCTTTGACACCAAATTTGTCTGTCTTTTCTACTGTGCTTAGAGGCTTATCTGACTTAGAAAGCCTGGTGACCATTGGCCATTTCTCCTAGTATTAACTTCCTAATCTAACATTACTATGGAGAGTAGATGCTGTGAACTATGGGAATTGACTTGAAAATTGTTCATTTAATCTTTGCAACACTGTATTTTTGGATTTTGTTTTGTTTTGTTTTGGTACTGGGGATCAAACTCTGAACCTTGCACTTGTGAGCAAGGCACAGTGCTACTGAGCTAAATCCCCAGCCCCAACACTATATTTTTGGATTGGAGAAACTGAGGCTCAAAGAAGTTGTTTAAAATTCTGCAATGATGGGCCTGGTATTCAAATTCCACCGAGTGCTGGAGGCAAGCACCAATACGTGAAAGGCCAAAATACCCCCTGCCTTGATGCCATAACAAGTGTCACATGCATAAATGGCTACTGGGCCAGGTTGATCATTTAAATGAGAGCTGGATTGGGTAAGAGCTCTAGAGAACTGACAGGATGCACCCTGTGTACACAGGTAACTGACAGGATAGACCTTCTGTAGGTGGGGTAGCAACTTATCAACTGCACTGGATCGTTTCCATGCAGAAATGCTCAGCCAGTGTGGTCTGAGAAGTCAGATTCCAGAGCTAATACAAAATGTTTCAGTTTTAAAGTTTTGCAACTACTTGTGTTTTTGAAAAAGCACCAGATGGATCAAACATATCAAGTTTGTTGGTCACCAGGTTTTACCTTCTGCTTCACAATCATAGAAAGAGAAAATGATTGAATGAGGACCCAGACAGAGGTGCTGAGCATAGCAAAAGAATGAGTACTTAACACACAGTATAAAAGCCATTCCACTGATGTAATGTGCAGTAGTAATAAAGATGACAGAGTGACAACTAGCTCTTATTGTGTTTCCATTGAAATAGAGGTCACGAAGAACTTGAAATACAGCATAAAGGTCTAAGATTTGAACTAGAATTTAAATATAAGGCATTAGAGTAATTTAGCTTGGGTCAACTCCTTTCAGATTTTTTAAGAAGGAATGATGCAATCTCACGTCTAGATATATAGCAACATGGAAATGAAAACAGTATCCAAAAGAGATATCTGTGCACCCATGTTCAGTACAACATTATTTACAATAGCCAAAAACAACCCAAGTGTCTGTTAACAGATGAATAGGTAAATTGTGGTATATATGTAAATGGAATATGTCTCTGCTTCAAAAAAGAAGGAAATCCTACCATTTGTACAATGTAAGTGAATATAACTAAAGACATTATGTTAAGTGAAATGAGCCAGGCACAGAAAGATAAATGCTACATGATCTCACTTTCACGAGGAATCTAGAAAAGTCTTATCCATAGAGCAGAGAGTAGAAGGACGGTTACCAGGGATTGGGGGTGAGGAAATGTGGAAGTGTTGCTTCAAGGCCATAAACTTGTAGTTTTAGGATCAAATAAGGTCTGGAGTCCTAATATACAGCTCAATGCCTATTATGGTTAATAATAATGTATGATATTCATACTTGAAATTTGCTAAGATAGTAAATCTTAAACATTTTCAGCATATGAAAAAGGTAATTGAGGTGATAGATATGTTAATTAGATTAATTATGGTAGTCATTTCACAGTGTATACACAAATCGAAATTCTACATTGTATACTCTGAAGACATATAATTTTTATTTGTCTACTAAACTTCAATTTTTTTTTTGGTACTGGGGATCAAACTCAGGACCTTGTGCTTGCGAGGCAGGTGTGGAGCCACTGAGCTAAATCCCCAGCCCTAAACTTCAATTAATATGTAATGAAAAGAAAGAATGATTAATTACATTCACGTTTATGAGTAAAGGCTAATCTCCCTTTTAATAAAGTCAGGATGATCGCCCCCTTGCTGTGATTTGGACGTGGCTTGTCTTGGCCAAGTCTTATGTTAAGGCTTGGTCCCCAGTGTAATGGTGTTGGGAATTGGCCGTGCCTTGAAGAGGTCATTAGGTTATGGGTGCTGCACCCTCACAAAAGTTTAATGCAGCTCTTGTGAGAACCAGATGGTTTTTTGTGAGAGTGGGTTGTATAAAGTGGGTCGGCTTCTTTTTTCCTACTGTCTCTCATCCATGCTTATTCCTTGCACACATGCTCACTTCTTTTGCCATTTCTGGGCATGTTCTGATGCCACACAAGACTTCCATAGAGGCTGAACAAGTGCCAATGCCATGATCTTGGACCTCCAGAACCGTGAGCTAAATAAACTTTAAAAAAAAAAAAAGTACCATCAGGCCTCCAGTATTTTGTTACAGCAACATAAAATGGACTAAGACACTAACCCCCAACCCTGTTCTCTTCCAAAAATTCCATACCACATAACATGGGAGTATTTTTATTTTGGATGCTCTTTCCCAAGATGTCTTTTGAACCATCCCTCCCTGGGGCCAGATGATGTTCCGTCATTAACTCTCAGTAATTAGACTCCTCAATCCAAGTCATTTTATCACAAGGAAATGTTCCCAGTCTTCCTTTGGCTCTTATTGGTACATCAGCCCATCTATATGCCCCAACAGGAGAGCTCCTCACTCAGCGAACATAGAGACTAAGCAGAGGAGAGGGCAACCATTGGAGAATGAGAGAATTGCTCCTGGCTGGCTTCTTTTACCTTCCCTTCCTGGACACCGGCAGCCTCTCTGTGGGACTCTCTCGCTGACTAGACCCAGGCCCTGCAATCCCAATCTTCTGTCATTGCATGTTCCGGTGTTTGTCACAAGAGGTCATGGTATTCTGGGATAAACATCATCTGAGCAGAATTTGGAATCAGAAGACCTGCATTTGTGCCTGACACTTTCTGTGTGCTCCTGGGCAATCATCTAACTTCTCAAAACTTTATTGGTGAAATGATAATATCTACCTTTTGTGGTTCTTATCAAACACATGTACATGAAAGGTTTTGGGGACCATATAGACACAGGTCAGTTTGCTCTTGGTCACTGATATTAAAATATCAATTCTGAACCACAAAGCAATCACGGCAGACACAAACATCTCTAAAACATTCATTCTTTTGTAGAATAGAGTGGTCACTGGGGAGGGGCTTCCCAGATAAGAACTGTATTTTCATTTTCTTTGCATTTGGGTGGGTTAAAGAGGCCAGCTTTTACTAATAGAATATGAGCAAAAGGGATGAGGATTACTTTGAAGTCAAGGCTATTAGAAATGCCTGCACTTTCTCTAATTTTCTTCCCATCTGCTTCTCCAGGAAGTGGCAGTTACAAAATAGAAAGAAGTTGAGTCTCTGAACCATCGAGAAGAAGAAAGTCACCTGCTGACCAAGAACATTCTCACTGGATTATTACATAAGTGAGAAATAAACTATTTTCTTGCTGAGCCAGTGAAATATCGGGGTTGTTTTATTATAGCATCTAATATAACCCTAAGAATAAGTGAGACACATTGGCATAGGAAAAGATTTTATGAACAAATCTTCAGTAGCACGGGAACTTGCGCAAAGAATCATCAACTGGGTTCTCATCTTATTAAAAATCTTCTGTGGGCAGGGGATTTAGCTCAGTGGTTCTATTGCCTGCCTTGCAAGTGCAAGGTCCCAAGTTCAATCCCCAGTACTAAAAAAAAAAAAAAAAAGCTTCTGCACTGCAAGAGAAACCACCAACAGAGCTAAGAGACAACCTACAATGTGGGAAAAAATTTTTACCAGCTGTTCCTCAGACAAAGATCTACTATCTAGCATATATAAAGAACTCAAAAAAATCAGACTGCCCAACTGTAAAAACCTGATTCAAAAATGGGCATCTGAAATGAACAGTCGTTTCTCAGACAAACAAATAAAAGCAGCAAATAAACATATGAAAAAATGTTCAACATCACTGGTCATTCGAGAGTTGGAGATGAAAACAACACTGAGATTCCACCTCACTCCAGAAAGAATGGCTGCCATCAAGAAATCAAGCAATAACAAATGGTGGTGGGAGTGTGGGAAGAAAGGAACCCTGCTCCCTTGCTGGTGGGAGTGCAAACTGGTGCAACCACTGTGGAAATCAGTATGGAGATACCTCAAAGAACTAGGGCTAGAGGTTCCATTTGACCCAGCTATTCCCCTGCTGGGTATCTTCCCAAAAGAATTAAAAGAATCATACCACAGTGATATATGCACACCCATGTTTATAGCGGCACAGTTTGTAATAGCTAAAGCTTGGAAACAGCCCAAGTGTCCACCAACTGGAGACTGGATAAAGAAGATGTGGTTTTTCTAGAAAGTGGAGTACTACTCAGCCATAAAGAATGAGAAACTAGAGATATTTATAGCTAAATGGATGCACATTGAGGCCATACTCTTAAGTGAAATAAGTAGGACATAAATGTGTAAATACCAAATAGTTTCTCTGGTGTGAAAAACTAAAAGTGTAGATAAGGTTCAAGTGGTATAATTGATAATGTGAAATAGGAAGAAAAGGTCTAAAGGAGTAGGGGAAGTGGGAGGTGTAGGGAAAAAGAAAAAATATGAGAAAAGGTAAAAATGAAAACAAAGTCGTTGTAAATAGGGAAGAGTGGAGGGGGTGAAGAGAGGGCAGGGAAATGGGGAAAAAATAAGAACCAAGAGGAATCATGTAAAGGTACAAGATCCCAACGATGAATGTAACTGTATTGTATATCTAAAATGTACCAATAAACTTAATGAAAAAAGAAAAGAATAAGTGAGACAAAAGAACGGGAATATTGTGCCTCAGTCAGTAGAAGGTGCTGAAAATGAATGTGGGCTGTAAGCGAAACTGAACAGAGGAAGCCCCTTGGGAAACAAAGGCAAAGGCTGGCAGTCTTTTTATACTGATTAATATACAGGCCATAGAGCCGAGGCACTGCAAAGGCACATCTGCAATATTAGGTCAGTCAAGGTTGTCAGGCAGTTTTATCATGTGACCATATGCAAATACTCATGTACACACATACACACAATTTGAGTATGTATTCTAGAGTCTTAATATTGAAGTGAGAAATAATTGGCTTCCAAGGCTGTCACTGTGATCCAGCAGAAGGATCGGCTCAAGTTCACAGAAGTAGTTGCTGGTGGCATCTAGGCTACTCAGGTCTTCAGGTTCCTAGGCTGCTCCCTTCAACCTCCTCCGCATTCTCTGTGGTTCATCCCAGCTTCTTTCTTGATAACGCCTGACATCTGGATTGTCCAGAAATGATTCCGAGAGGGAAAGAGATAGGCACAAATGGATTTCATGATTTGGGACCTATTATTTAATCAACTAAAAGGCATTTTTTTTTCTTGGTACCGGGGATCAAATTCAGGACCTCGCACCTGCCAGGCAGTTGAGGTGCTGCTGACCTACAGCCCCAGCCCTAAAAGGCATTTTCTAATTTTCAACTTCGTGGCTGGCAAAAAAAAAAAAAAAAGAGCCTTGAGCCAAGGCTTTCTTCCTGCCTGCTCTTTTTGTTGTTCTTTTATTTTACTTATAAATCCTGTTGCTCTCTAGTTAAACACTTCCAAGGAAGTACTCGTGTTCCTGATGCTGCTTTCTCAGCCTCATTTTTGGCCAGAGGTTTAAGCTTAGGCAAGAACTAAAAATGCATAGTCTAGAGAGAAAAAGTAGATAAACACCTTCAATATAAGCCGATAACAATTCTTTAGCCTGAAACTTCTCAATCACCCAAGTAGACCACAGTTCAGGTTCACCTACTTTTCCCTCTTGAACTCTATACTCTAGCAGTGCCAACTACTGTCATTCTGTGACCCACCATATCCAGTTTCACCCTGTGCCTTTGAGCATGCCATTCCTTCAGTGGCTGTCCTTCAATATAAAGCCCTTTCACCAGAGGAAATCACTATGTATTTGTCTTTTAAAATCCTACTTAAGCATTACTTTCTTGTAAGGTCTTTCCCAATTCCCCTAGGTTGAGTTCACGTTTCTTTCCATTGTATCACCATGGCTGCTCTTAGAGCACTGATGACATAGAATAGCCACTTTGGCTTGTAGCTTGGTGTTTGTAAACTCTTTTGCAAGCTCCTTCCCATTATTTAGTGTTGGGAAGGGTCACTGTACACACAGTGTGACCCCCCCACCCTCCTTTCTTTACCCAAGTTGTTTGAGCCAGTAGTAGATACTCAATGCACACAAAACAATCCATAGGCACCGAGCGACCAAGACAGCCTCCTACAAAGGTTTTTGTTTCTGCAACTGGCCGTCTGGGAATAGGGAAATGGCTGTATTCTCTCAGTTGAGAATTTACATTCAGACATAAAAGAAGGGAAGCTCCAGTTAGGTGTGAGAAGTGAGGTAATGAATGAGTATTAGGGCTGGTGACTGCTGGGCTATAATCAGTTCGTGTCTTATAACTCAAAGAGCACTGATTAAAACAAGTTTTACCCCTCCCCCGCAGACACCAGGAGTTTCTTGCAGTCAGAAACTATATCTTACTCTTGTTTGTGTTACCAGAATGCAGCTCAATACCTGCAAGTTGTGCAAAATATGTTTGTTGAATGAATGACAGATGTTGAATACATGTTTGTTGGAAATAAATATGGGCACTGGTTTCCTAGCTAGAATCCCATTCCATTCTTCCTTTCTAAAACAAAAAACTCTTTCCTCTTTATCATCATAGTTCTTGCTACTTATGTACTCCAGCTTCTTCAAGTCCAGGTTTTGTCAGGTGGCATTTCTCTGAAATATTGTTGTTTAAAAAGTACCATGTTGGGCCGGGGGTTAGGCTCAGTGGTTCTGCCGTCTGCCTTGCAGGCACAGGGTCCTGAGTTTGAACCCCAGTACCAAGAAAAAGGAAGTACCATGTCTGGTTCATTGGTGCCTGAGTGTGAAAGGAGATCGAACCTTCTCCTCAGTCACATCTGCTTCAGAAGAGAACCAGGGTAGACCCCTGGACCATTCACTGAAGAAACAGAAGAGAAGCAAGCTGTATGTAGAGAGATATAAGTAGAGCTTTTATTTTTTTTTTTAAACCAACTCAATATTTCCACTGGCAACTGTCAACATAGCTTATGACACCAGCACTGTTTCTTTTTTAGTTATTTTTTTCTTAAAAAATGTGTTTAAAATTAAACAGTTTGTTTTTATTTTTCCCCTTAGAAAATGTATTCATGTCAATGAAGAAAGCCTAAAATTCTGTGGGTAGTTTCGTGGTGATGTCATATGTGTGTTTATTTGTGTTTGTGTGTTTTAAAGCCAGGTCCTTTCAAAAATCCACTGGGAAAAGGTCCATAGGGCATGTCAGTCTCTTTTTCTACACTCCGTGGGATTACAGTGACTAAGATTCTTCTTGGTGGGGGGGAGATACCCCACTATCTGGAAAAAGTGCTTCATGAAGGTTAAAAACAAGCAGGAACATGGAATAAATGAGGAATTCCAGTTCCTATCTTGTGAAAATTCTTTCACATCTGGCCTCAGGACCAGGAGAGGTGGAAGAATCCCCTTGTTTTCTTATAAATCTCTAAATTCTTGCATTACTTCAAGAAATATAGTCAGCCCTCTTAGTGTGGTGCATAAGGAAGCGAGGTGGTGGTGAAGCTGACATTTCTCAGAAACACTGACATTTTCAATACTGCATAGTCTTTTCCCTTAAAGATTTCACTGGTTGGACACCTCTTCTCTCCTGCCTCACATGCAAAGCCAGAGATATTTGAGAAGGCATGTCTATCCCGTTGTTTGCTCAGCTGCCTTTTGCCATCATGTACTATTCCAACTTTTGTCCCATAAGTACCCATTTGGTGGGACTTTCTGCAGGAGGATGCACCTAAAACACTGAAACAAGGCATATAGAATGGAAAGATGTGGACAAGGAGGACCATTGCTTGTTTTTGACTTGATTTCAATGCAAGCAAATAAAGCTCCTCTTGCTCCCCAAGTTGAGCTTACTTCACCTAAGCATCATCAGTCCTCCAAAGAGCTTAGAGAAAAAAAGAGAGAAATGATAGGATCTTATTGAGCCAAGTAATAGCTGTGACCTCCTAAGAGTGAGAGTATGTGTGCCTGAAAACCCATGCCCCATCTGCTGGCTCAGACTTGGAGCTCCTTTATGGCACCTTTGTCCCTAACTTCTGGAAGAAAAGACAAGATAAGAAAAACCTTGTGGAAAAATAAAAGCAACCACAATAATGGTCACAATGAAAAAGAGAACTCCAAACTAGCCACACAGGCAGGATTCATTTTCACTCCTTGCCAAGCTGAATGAGAGAATCATGTTGCATCACATTGGACAGATGGGAGAAGCCCTGCCCCCAAAGAAACTAGAGGCAAGGGAACAACTAGAAGGCAAAATAGAAGGAGGAAAAAGAGTCTGTCTGACCTTTGCTGTGGGTTTGGGACATGTGCGGGAGGATGGGGTAGAAGTGGATTTGTTGCTGTTGTTGATTTATATTTAAGGAAATACTTTGGAAGGTGGATGTCTCCTCAGTCTGACTGTTTGATTAGGACTTGTTCCAGTGCACTGCCAGGGCAGGTGAAGTCCCTGGGGCTTGAGCCCTGATGTTGCCTCTCCAGGGCTGCTCAACCTGGAATGGTCACTGGTGGGGAAGTGCCCTTCTCCTAGGAGAAGTCTGAGGCCTGTCCCGCTGGAGGCCTTGTTCTGTGACTCAGAACCCCTTAATGTAGCAATAGGCCTCCAGTGTGGCAAAGAGTATGTAGAGGAGCCACAGGCTCACGAAGAGCCACGTCGTAGCAAGCTTGCAGCCACGAGGGCCACCAAGCTCCCCGCCCAGGTGTGGCCGCCGTCGGTACAAGAGCACACTGATGCAGACAAATGCAAAGATGGTGAAAAGGGTGACTGAGAAGGCCAGCGTGCCCGCTGACACATGGAACTCCTGTCCCTGCAGGGCCCAGTAGATGGCGGCCACGGACCAGGCCAGGCCAATTCCCAGGAAGACATTGACAGCGTTGCTGCCTGTAACGTTGCCAATGGAGGCGTCTGCGTACACATCCTGGAGGGCAGCAGCTTTGCTGGCAAACGTATCTGGAAAAAACAGAGACAAATGGGAGCTGGCAGGAGGCCAAGTTGTGGAGTTTATCTTCACGTATGACCAAAAGGCAGCTTAGCATAAGAGCTAAGAGGCCACTACCAACTCTGCCACTAATGGGGCACTCACATTACTGGTCTGGGCTTCCTGTTTCTCATTTGCAGGAATCCGGAAGATCCCTAAGAGCCACTCTGGTCCTGATACTTAACAAGGGGGCTTCTTGTTTTCTTTTGACTACCTTTTTTCAGTAAGGGAGTTTGCCATTTCATAATCTCTTCCCAGGGAACTCTGACATCTCTGGAAGCTGCCTAGAGTAGGTGCCTGATCGTAGCTGTTGGGTGGCACATGTACTCACAACACTGATGGTGACTGAGCAATACCTATGGACTCAGGATTGGGTATTGATGTCTGGGGGCAGAGGACATCTAGAGGACCACCATGGGTTCATGTAGGGTGAGCTCGTTGTAGTTAGTATAGGGATCACAGGACCTGGAAGGATATTTGACTGTAGGTCCTGGTACGGATTACAGGGACAGGGAGGATCATCAGGAATACCCAGCTCAACCTTTTTATATTACAGTCAAGGAAAATCAGGAGCAAAGAATTTACCCAAGGACACAAAGGAAGTTGGCAAAAGACTTCATCCTAGAACCTGATATAAATGTTTTTCTATACCATTGACCTACATCCAGAGAGCTTCAACCAAAGCTATGAAAACAGATGCACAGACCATAGCTTAACCTTCCCAAATTCCCAAATGTTGTCAGTTGTTTTCTGGACCAATTGCCAGGACTTGGACATTTTCCAAGCCATCTCCTTGCTCAGTTTGTCCTGACTTCCCTCATCATTGCCCATTTTCTCAGATCTCCTGAGAAAACCATCCTTCCTTGCTCATGACCTTGCATTTTTGCTTCTGATCCTCTGTTATTTCTTCCCACATTTATTCTTTTCCCATATCTGCTCCTTTCCACCAAAGGTTGGGAGAACAGTGATCATAGGGTATCACATCCACAAAACCTTCCCTACATCATCCACCTAATTTCTTATCATTTGATTCCTTTCTCTGATAGCCAAACCTTTTGCACACTAATGAACATATAATCCCACCTGTGCTAGGGTTTGGGGAAGATGTTTCCTTAGAGTGGGACATAGATTCAGTTACTCTCCAGAAGGTATGTGCTTTTTTTACAGGAAGGGTTTCCCTTGGTCCAGCCAGCATGCGCCTCCCCAACCTCCCACGAGAAGATGCCTTTTGCTTCTCCTTAGGGCAGATGGAGCTGGTAGGAGTTCCGGTCTTAGATGCACTGGAGACTACAAGTGAATTAAGCTAGGAACCTGGCAAGAAGCTCTCTGCACGTGCTAACTCCAACTTGTCACTCAGGCCCAGCTTCCATATAACTCAGAAGCCATCCCTGACCCTGGTTTTGCCCATATCTTCCTGTTTTAAAGTTTTTCTTCATGGAATCATCAAGATGATTTTTAATTAAAGTATCCAAGTGTGCTTTCCTTCATTAAATTATAAACTTGTGGTGGAAAAGGGAACATGTTTGTCTTGCTTCTCAGAATAATCCTAGCAACTAGCATAAGACTGTATGAAACATAAGTGGAGCTCAGTAAATATTTATCTTATAAGTGAATTAATTAATGCCTATTCCTTTTGTCTCTGGATGCTTAGGAGAAAATAAAAAGTATGTAATGCATCACGGGAAAGGACAAATCTCACTAAGCTTCCTTTGCCCATCCTCCTAGGAGACACATTGTTCTCACAGGTGTCCATACAAGCAGAGGAGGCCAAGAATGCATGTAGTATTTCTGCAGTGACATCTTCAAGCAGGCTAATCTTTAGCCTCTCAGAGATTGTCAGCGATAAGTGGAAGAACAGTATCCACATATTTTGTCCCATCAATTAATATAATGTATAGATTAAGAAATTGGATCACTGACTGGGAAGGTAGGCTCACCTCCGTGGACTTCAGTTTCTCATCTGTCATGTGGGATAATGACTCACCCTATTTAATAGAATTTGGGTGAGTATCGCAGGGATTGAACATGTAAGTTGTTTAGCATACACAGTGTCTGTCACTTCAATGCACCTAGGAAATGTTTGTTATTATTAACATCAGTAATCCCTTTGACTTTTGTTCACCGTAAGAGCGGAGGCTCTCGTAAGTGCAAATCTGAGATGATGATGAAGATGAGGCAGAGTGAAGGGATCATTTGAACTGGTAACACCCTCTTTACAAGACAGAGCACCTTTCACTCTCACCTGGCACAGAGGTGCCAAATGCAACAAAAACAACAGCTGTGACTGAATCCTTGAGACCAATGGTGCAGCCGAAGTGGGAGGCCAGGTCCCCGATGATGGCGGTGAGCATGCCAATGATGAGGATGGAGACAACGAAGCAGGCCCAGCCGTGGCAGTACTCTGTCGGGGGCACACAGGCAAACAGCACCTTCCAGAAGACGGTCAGGAAATGCATGACGTAGTCAAAGCAGGACGGCAGCCTCTCCTCCCCTGATTCCTCTTCATCCTCATCCCCTGCTGAAGACAAGATAAGAAGGCCAAGGAAGAACAGCAATGTCAGACTCTCCTCATGCATAAGGAAGTCAAGTCTAGCCCAGTGCACAGGTGTCATGGCCCTCAGCTCACTTTGGGTAGCTGATAAGGCACAGGGCATGGGTACTAAAAAAGAGCTGAAAATGGCAATGGAAAACAATTTGGTTATTGGCCAGTCTGAATGCATGGAACCAAGTGAGTGTGAGAAAGAGAGGGCAGGATAACAAGGTAGAGAGACAGAGATTAAGAGATGGGTCAGGAGAACATGAGAAGAACAGAGAGTGGAGGAGAAAGAAAGGAGGCCATACAGGCTGTGTATTACTGCCTAGGCAACAAAGCAAAACAAAACCCCCAATTGCCTGTGTGCTTGTTCTTCACTGGATGCCAACAGGGCTCCTCTTGAGTTTTATGATCTGGGTGCTGCAATAGCATCTTGATTTTGGTCATTATCCATCCCCAGAGGGATGGCTGTCATTTCAGACCATGCACGAGTCAGTGCCATCCTCCAAATCTCCCATGAGACACAGTGGGACTGGGACCTGACTGTCCCTGCCAAGCAACACGGGCAGAGGTACCCATTCAGTGGCCCAGAAGGAGAGATTGTGCAGAGGCTCCCTGGCACGCTGTCAAGGGCAGCCTCTGTGATGCTTTTTCATAACAGGCAGAAGCTGGTTTCAAAAGAGCAGAAGTCAGGAATCTGGGTTCTAATTCCAGCTTTGATATTAAGAAAATCTGTAACGGGGGTATATTTTTCTGTTGTTTCTCAGCCTTAGTTCCCTCAGTTCTAAAAGGAGTTTGTTAGGTTATGTGGCCTACATTTCATTTACCGTCCCTTGAGAGACACAGTTTCGGGTCATCAGAGGGGTCACTAGAAGGACTGATGTGAAAGTAGGGCAGCAGCAGCAGCAGTAACAAATCTTTCTTCCTGGCTGTGCTTTGCTCTGGCTCTGGGGCATTGGGGATGTGACCCTGCGGGTTGCTATGACAACAAAACCTCATGAAAAAAACACAAGGCCAGTAGTGCTCAGCAGTACAAGGAGGCCTCAGTGTTGTTGTTGGGTAATATAGGGCTGGCCATCCAATCCCATTCCAACATATCTGCAGGCCTCTGGGACCCGCACTGTGCTGGGCCACTGTGGAGGGACCTGTCCTGATACAGGAGAGATTTGGAATTATCCAGGGTAGAGATTTGTGAGAGTCAGTGCAAATCATTTGGCAAAGTCCTGACCCCCACAACTCTAAATCAGAATCCCCCCATTGTAAAGAAGAAAGAAACCAAGTTAATGAGAGACAGGAATGATGGAGACCAGAATTTATTGCATACATATTTTATACCTGACTGTATCTTTCTACTTTTCTAAGAAAGGTAGCTATAGCTCCCATTCTGGATAAGGGCATGGGGAACAGAGAAGATAATTGCTCTAGTACACAGAGCAGAATCAGGTTTTGGAGCCAGATATACCCACAATTAACCCACAATTCTTTTGTTAACCCACAATTCTCTTCCAATGTGACTTAGTGAAATAGTTGAACATCTAGTACTAGAGCCAGGAATATTGGACACAGCACTCTTCCAGGACTGGTGAGCCCCTGATAGGTCCCTGCTCTTTCCTCTTGGGGACTTCCTGCTTTTCCCAGCAATGTTATCTTGAGACCCTTCTTACCCGCACTGACAGTGATTGCCTCCATGAACTGGTCCCTCCAGGAATGGGTCCCTACAACCATGGCCAGGTTTGTCTTCTTGATCAGTTTGTCCACTGTAGTCTGGCAGGAAAGAAAAACTTGGAATCATGAGGTTAGAATGCTCAGAACCAATGAAGACTTGGTGCTTCAAAGGAATGAAAGATACCCTGCATTCCAGGGGTTCTGAAAGTTATGCTATGCTCTGGGACAATCTCATTTCTTTGGTTGTGGTTTATGACATTGGATATTGAGAGTAATGAAATAGAGAATAAGGATATGATGTCGATAATTCTTGCTCTGCAGTAGTGAGTTTTAGTATATTCGTCTTAAAAATGCAGTTAAAAATTGTGATGATACATCTAGGGTATCCTATGTTATTTTTTCTTCACAATATTCCTAGCATACAAATGGCCCCCGCTATTTGTAACATGTTACAGGTGGGGAAACAGACTTGGGGTGGGTAAGTGATTTCTTCAGTTTTAACTTCACATATCCAGTGATGAACCTGAACAAACTTCAGGTCTTCTGCCCCCATCACACAAATTAATCTATTATTCAATTAGATCTCACTAGTGGCCTGACCTTGAACTCATAGGATTCTTCAATGATGACCTCTAGTTTGGGGTGTTCACCCAATACTGGCTTTCCCATTTCTGCTATCCTCTTGGCCTCCTCTTCCTCCATAGTCAGCTTCCTGTCTGTCACCTCTGCAACAAAAGAAAGTCAGACTAGCTTTAGTACCATTTTGATTCCCCCGAAATCTAAAGTTCTGGTTATGGGCAATGTATCCATGGGCAATGGATACAAAGCAAATGTCTTGGGAATGAAGACTCTGTGCATTATTTGGTGCCACTTACTTTGCAGGGTGAACACATTATGACCATTAGACTTGGAAAGGGTCCTTGTAGGCCTGGGGCAAGCATTCTGTTTTTCTGTCGTTTGCGTGCATGGGAAATCCAACCCAAAGACCCCTCGAGAAAATGCAGCATCAAGTGAAATTCCCAAGTAATTCAGTGAGATATTGGGCCACTATGAAGAAAAGCCAACTCTCTTGACCTTTAATTATTTTGAATGGTTGGACCTGATTGGCTGGCCAACCACTTTATGTAACAGTTTTTGGAGGCACATTTATTGAAAAGTAATGTCTATTGGTGGACATTAACATTTGTTTTCAGCATTGTTGGTGCTGTCCTCTCTATAAAGGAGCAAAGGGGATACTTCCAGGGATATCTACATTTCATACAAGTGAATATAATCCTTACAATGAGAAACTTGGAAGATATCCCCCCGCCCCGCCAAAAAAAATTCATGCTATATCAATAAGAGATCTCAGGATTTCTGTACCAATCAGGTACATTTCTTCTGGAACACAAATACTTGTTCAAAAACCAAAATAAAAGAAAGTTCTTCCTTTACTTTCTCTTGAGGCATTCTCTGTGTCCCTCAGCATCTTGACTCACTTGCCAATGGTCCCTTCTCATGTTGAACAGATAGATACTTTTTCTGCTTCAGCTGGTGAGTCCATTTTAAGACCACTTTGCTGTGAGACATGTTTTCTGGATTAGAGTGAAATAGAGATTGAATCTTTTTATTCTCCTTTGATTAGAAAATCGCTTTTGCCAGGCTGTTTCTTTCAGAGCTCATTTAAACATCTTCCCATCCAAGTCCACATTCTCACATGCAATTAATTCTTTTATTCGGCTCCTTAATTGCTTTCATTCCACACAGTAAACCTCCCAGAGGAATCCTCTAGTCCTTGGATAATCTCAAGGACAAAATGGGTCAGAGGCCAAGAAGGTCTTCTTTTCCTTCTACCAGGGGAATTAGTGAAGTGAGGGGAGGGGTGAGACTCAAGCTCTTGAGGTTGCAATGAAAGGAATTCACTGCAAAGTGTGTAAGCCAAGGGTGTAAGTTACCAGACAGAGAATCTTGTATTTTATATAATGATTTTCTCAGTTGAGCTGAATGAAAATGGGATGAGAATGTTCAGGGTCTGAGCTCACTGTTGTTTTTTTTTTTTAACTCAGTGTTTCTGGCACCAAGCTTAGGAGAAAATCCCAAACTGGCGGGGAGCTGTCCGTGGTGCTACCCCCTCTTCAGCATTGGTAGCCACTTTTGGAAACAACTATTTCTCAAGGTCAGCAGATACCCTCTAGCCACCTAACTTTGCTTAGTTCATTGACTCTGATTCTCTGATTAGTTGGTTCTGAAGGTAAATCTGAGTGCATCTACAGTTCTGGCTATGTATGAAGCCAGTAAATCTGGAAACCAGACTACAAGGCACTCTGGAAAAAAGCCCTTAGAAAAAGATACAGAGATTCCTTAAAAGAATGGAGTAGTCTTTTCCTCTACATGCAGGTTTTGGCACCATAACAATGCCCATCTTGGCAGTGACAGTGTCATTCCACTCTTCCTTCCCTGGCTCCCCCTATGTCACACTTTTCATGTGTCACAAGAACCTTATCCAATATAATGAGCTCTCCAGTGACATATAAATGCACCAGTCTAACCTCTTGACTAGCTATCAATCTAGCACTACATCCATCTGGCAGGATATTGATCTACCTACTGACCTGTCCACCTCTGTGGTAACAATCACTTTTTCCATCTAGCTTTCTGCAAAAATCTCTTTGACAAATAACCAATTTTTGGATTCCCATAGTCTCACAGAGGCACTCTGTGTATATCTGCTAATTCACTGATTTCACATGCTTTTGCATAAACTCTGATTTAGTGTCTTATTTGGCAGGAACTTCTGCCTTTTTCTATTTTTGTAATGCTGGTAGCTTTAAATTCAGATTAAGTTAATTTCTTGAAAGAATACTATATCTCAAACCTAAAATTACGGTGACTCTGATCATGTAACTCCTTAGAATTGCAAGTAAAGAGGATAAATGACAGGTGATCTTGACATGTAGACTGACTAAACAAACTCTCAGTTCTAGGACTAGGGAGGGAGGAAAAAGGAGGGGGAGAGAGATAGAAAGAGAGGGAGAGAGCGGAAGAGAGAGAGAGAGAGAGAGAGAATATGAAGAGAATGGAAGACTGAACAAATATTGGAAGAACAAAGAGCTTGCCAGGCCTGACAGGGATATGTTGCGAATATGTGCATACACCCTCACAAAGAGGTGGGGTGATACAACCAGGGCTCTCATGCCAAAGCCCCTGAACTTGATTGGGTAGCTCAGGAGAAATATATTTATTTTCTGTCTTTTACTATGAGCTGTTGTTAGTTATGTTGGCCTATCTGCCTAGAAAAGTTAAAAATAAAGATTTGAGATTCCCAGTAGAATTAAAACCTAATCAAGTTCCCCTAAATTAAAGGTTTACAGATTGAAAGATCTAGAAAACACAACCCTCGCTTTAGCTTTTATTGACATCTGAAAATGTGTGAAAACTATAAAGAAGCTTAAATCACAACCTTTTGTGTATGTGTATGCATGTCTGTGTGTGGGGTGGGGTGGAGGTGTCAGCTGGAACAAAGAAAACTAAGTCTCTTCTCATGCAAGAAGATGAGTGAGGTGAAGAAAGGCCCAGGGCTGTAAGTAAGATCAATACCCTGGGAGAAGAGTGAAGAACACAGGGCTGGGTGTGGCCCTTGTCTTGTTGGTTTAAAAAGGAATCAAAAAGCAAAAAAACTGGAGTTAGTTTTTTTCCACCAAAGGAAAATCTAGGAGTCACCTACACTTTTCACTTGAGGCTGCAAAGAGGCAGATGTCCTCACTCACTCTGTACACTGCCTCCTCCTGAGCTCAGCGGGGAGGCTGTAGGTGACTCTGAACACCAATGAACCCTGCAAGAGATTTTCCTCTTAAATGACCTTAACTTTTTTTCTATGTTCAAAAAAATGATGAAATATAAGATATTCTTTTAAAATATACTGAAACTGTCTTGTAGCACCTACTCTGTCTGCATCAAGAGTTATAGTATTGTCAGATATGGGAAAATGCTTTCCTATCTGCTCATGAAGTTGGATATTGTTTGTGATTGGTTTCTATGCATGCAAACATAGTCTCAAAGTAGGTGTATATGCTACACAGAATCTAGATTCTGCATGAGAATCCCTCTAAAATAAATTCTTTAAAATGTCTATTTCTAGCCAGAACATTTCCTCCACCTCCCTTCTTGTTGTTTATGGCACCTGTGCCTTTAAGAATCTGCCAAATAACTAAAATTATAGCACTTCAGGTTTCATCTGTGATGAAATAGAAGATCTCCAGAAGTAGTAAAGTTCCAGATTCTTTAAAACTTGCTTTTCATGTTCTTACAGCAGCTCTTGTTATTATTTTCCCTTGAATCTCCTGAGATCAGTACTTTCTTGAAAATCTCATTACTATCCTGTTAAAAGATTCCAGATCTGGCTGTCACTGTTTTTTTCCCCAAAACATAAGTTGCAGATGAATTAAAATGCAGGTCTTAATTCTATGTCTTATGCAGGTCTTAAGTCTAGGACCCACTAGTTTCTTGATAAGTTTCATTTATCTTCTTGGTCCCTGATCCTAGAGAGAACCAGCTATATATCCCAGAAATATCCAGTCAGAGAAATGACACTCAAGGAGTTGTCTATTTTCTGACAATTAGTTCATGTAGGGGAAACAAGTCTCCCAGTCCTTGGGAGAACTTGTCAGGTTAACTTGAACCTATAGTTATTATTAAGTAAATTAAAGGACATTGATCTTAAACCACTAAAAAAGAGGGGAGACACCTCTTACCTGGAGATAACAGGAGCGCTGTTTGCAAATGGATACCAGACAAGGGGAAGAAAAGGAAATAACATTAAGGTCCCATCTTGAAAGCACCTCCAGGCTTTGTGGTTGCTGGCACAGAAGCCAGCAGTGAGCTTAGTAGGCAAGAGCTCAGAAAAACATGCAAAAAGCAGCATTTCTAGCATGCATAGTAGTAGAAGCAGCAAGATGTGTAAGCAGCTGGCAAGGCCACTGAGCAGTTAGGAGCATTATTCTCATACCTTCCCTGTAACCCTGAGAGCTAGGGATGGAGGAATGAGGATGGAGGAACCAAGTGGGTGGGACAGAGTCTGAGTTGGTCTCTCATGATTCATTCTGATAAGGAGTGAGAATCTAGTTGTCATGAGACTAAGGAAGTTGCAGCCCTGCTAGAGTAGCTGGCTTATCAGTGGCAAAGCATGACCATAGGGCTTGAATGGGAGTGCCAGGCACCAGCTAGTAGTGTGCAAGAGTGGACTCTATGACTCCTATTCCTAACTTCACAATCAGATGGTGCTCTGCGTCGCAGTGCCCATGTTTTCATGGCTACAAATGGTATTGCTATTCTGGGCAGAATGTTGATTTCCCTTAAAGGAATGATTTAGTGAAAAGGGGAATCCTGCAGAGTGTTTCCCTTGAATGGCCTCTGTCATTTTTATAGATATATCCCAGCGCTCAAAGCCACAGACTCCTACTGTTTCATGTCACCAGTCCCTTGCAAAGTCTCTGAACTTCATTGTTGAATAAAGATTTGTTTTTTGCTATGTATTTTGGTGGTTGTCTTTCTGTAGACCTTATAATGCTGCATCTCTGGGTAGTGGTCTTTCTGTTCCAGAAAGGGCAAGCAAAATCAGAATTCAGATATAATGGAATGGAGAAACTTTCACACCAAGAGCTATATAGAGATGGGAGATGACAGATGCAAGATTCCTAAATGGATGTACTGGAAAACTGAGTCAAAGATATACTCAACACAGGTTCTCCCTAGCCCCTGAATATGTATTTATGCCAAACTCTTTTAGACTTCTGGGTTAAAAAGAATTCTTGTTGCACACCACATTTTCATATTGATTGCATTAGTAAAGCCTCTCACTCCTTAGCACTTCAGATAAAGTCTGGAAATACCCTGTTATGTAGCCCTGTTATAGTTGGTGATAGGTGGAGATGGACAAGAAAAAAGTATGAGTATATGAGTGTGGGGTTCTGAGATTTTTTTCTTGGAATCTCCAGGAATACAATTTAGGCCTAGGTTCCATAATCTCGTATTATAGCCACTGAAGACGCTTGTGGACTCAGAATCTTTGTGGCACATAAACAGGTGAACGGCAGTTGATTTCTTCTCATATCTTCTATCTAGAATTCCAAGGAGGAGATGGGTCAATGTATCTCTTCACTACACTGAGATAGATGATAGAAAGATAGACAGATGATAGATACAGACAGATAGATGATGGTAGATAGATAGACAGACAGACAGCAGACAGACAAGTAGTGTATCAATGGCAAGAGAGCTCATTCAGTCTTTTCCTTCTATGGGTCTGCATGGCAGTTTCCCTCCTAGCCCCCAAGACCAGTTTAGATTGAAGATCCCAATAGATTAGTGCACCTCTGGCCAATCAAGGATGGGTGCTCCAAAAATGTCCAGATGCCCTGGTTTTCACTTGGCTTATGCCCAGGACAGTGAAAAGGCCTGCAGTCAGCTAGAATTGCATCATTCTCTGGTCACCATCTCCATGAACCTGAGATTTCTTTCCTGCTATGCAGTTATATACAGGTCTGTGAGATCCAGATAGGCCAACAGAGTGACACAATACTTTGAGGGTGTTTTTTCTGCTGCTGCTGACAAGAGAAGCCAGAGATGAATTTCCCCCAGTATTGATCTACAGGGTCAGGTGAGAGTCATTTATCTGTGTTTCTATACTCCAGGAGCAAGCAGGAAAGAATGTAGCTCTATGAATAATTAGAAAGTACCTTGAACTTATAAGGATGAGCCCCTGGATGTGGAAAGAGAATAAATAGACCCCATTATTTGGCAACAGGGTTTTCCTTTCCCAACCTAAGATTTCCAGTATCCAGGGCAAGACCCAACAGCCCAACGATGCTGCTCTCAGAAGTCTACTTCTAGGCTCCTGGACTTATTCCACTCTAGGGCAACTGTATTTTCTATTCATTGCTCCCCTTTTTCCCTACCCAGGATTGTCCAGAGCTTTTCATATCACCTCTGAAGTCTGTTTTGTTTGCCAAGAATAGAGTTTCCCATTTCACATCCAGTCTTAAAAAAAAAATACAATTGTCATTTTGACCATGTGGAGACTATGTTGCTCTGAATTAAGGCTCTCCCATGCAGCAGTGATAATGAAAAACAATTTCCACAGTACTGTCTCTCACTCTGAGAACAGCAGGGAATTCTGCAAATCAGGATGGGTTTTCATTTGATTCTGAGTCTACACAATCAGGTTTTATGACCTTTTACCTTATGGTCTGATGCCAATTTCTGGGAAGAATTACAGAAACTAAAAATTAACCCCCTAGACCACAAGGCGGGAGCCTGGGAAATTAACATTTCTTATGGGTGGTTTCCATCTTGGCATCTTGATTCCTTCAGAAGATATGGGGTTATATCATACAGATAGCTTGCTGAAATCCTTGTGTTCTCATCTACTCTCTCCCACAAGACTAGACTTACCAGGGATTTGCTAACATCTGCTTGAAAAAATAATTCAGCTCAAATAAAGAAAGGTTTCCTCAAAAGGGGTGTTCAAAATTGGCCAGGTCTCTTGAAGAGCACAGCGCTTACCTGAAGTCACTCTCTGTCCTGATGTTTTGGTAGGGATTTAGGAGATGCAGAAATGACCCTTTTTACTAGTAGAATGAAAGCATGTATGGACTTCTAATTGTTTTCTCCCATCTTTGCAGTGCTTTCATCTGCACCTAAGTAGTGGGGATCATGGAAATTGATGATGCTAGCTTCCGATGGCCTACTCTTTCCAACCAGTCATGAAGATGCAGAGTAAATGCACAAGCAAGGTGGGAATGAGGTAGGGCAGGTGCTAAGACAACTTCTGAGAATATTCATAGTGGCGGGAACTGGAAGATTGGCTGGAATACAATTTGAGAAGAAATGGAACAAGAGGTACTTTCTTCTGACATTCTTTAGTCATCAGGCTGACGGCAACATCTAATTAAGTAGGCAAGAAGAAGGGGAGCAATGGAAATGGAGAGGGTTTTTGCCCTCCCAGCAGCAGATATATTCAAACCAGTATGGGACGAGAACAGCTCAGCTCTGCAGGTAGTCTCCAGCAGATGATAAGAACTGACCAAACAGACAAATCTAAGAAGACCTGTAGAGGAGCCTTTGAAGTGTCTTTGCAGAATCTCTTAGATGTGCCAGCTTTATGCTGCTCCCTGCCATGTAGATGTGAAGTAGTTGTAGAATGATAACCTTTCAGATAAACAGGTAGATTTCACTGCTCTGTTCTCCATGAGGCTCTCAGCAGTATCTCTCTCCTGAAGAGGAGCATGAAGGTCCTTTTGGTATATCCCAAGAGCAATCTCTCCCATTCCCATATTTGTTCTTCCAATACTTTCAAATTAGTGGTTTCCAATAATTTTCTTCAAGAGAAGAAATCCTTCCTTACTTGTGCCCTGGTTGCAAAATAACCAGTTCCTTAGGGATGAACCACCGACAGCTATGTTGAGATGCATGTCTTAAGGAAGGAGAGAGAGCCACTTCTCTAGTGTGGAAGGAAGGGTCTCTTGGGCTCTGAGCAGTATCTTCACTCGCAGATGCCGAGCAAAGGCAGGTGTCCATGAACTACCCATCAGCGGCCTCCGATAGCTGTCTCTCAGCGATCAGCACCAACATCTTGCAGAGTCATTTCCATTGGAAAGCTCACAAGGCAATACTCTGGGCCTGTCCAGTGTCAGTTCTTTCTTACTTTTTTTACCCCTGGTGCCCATTAGCTAGAGGGGAATTTTTATACCTGCAGTCACTTCTTTCCTCTTGCAGACTCTCAGTTGTGGAGGTTGCATTATCTTAAAGTAACCTGAATAAGGTACCTTGCCCTGGACCATGAAGAAGGGCAGGATAGGGTAGATGGGGTGCTAAAGGGACAATGAATAGCTCAGGATTCCAGGTTGCAGGACCCCCTTCAGGAGCCTACTCTCTCTCTCAGAGAGCTCTCAGAAGCTGTGGCCTCTGACAACTGGCTGGCATTCCTCCTCATGCTGTGGTCTCCTCAACTGGAAAATAGCTGGATAACACACTTACCTCCATGAAGGGCAGAGGAGCCTATGGACCACTCTGCAAGTGGATAGCTTGCCAAGCATTCAAGAGAGGTTGAGGAATGCACTGGAAAACTGTCAAAGCATCACAGCAGCATGGATCCCCACTTCATCCCCAACCATTCAACATTGAATCCCAGCTAGAGAATGAGGAGTGGCAGAGGCCAAAGGCAGAGAAGGGGCACAGGCATGCAACACATTACATTCCTTTCTTTTTCCTCTCCTCTCCTCCCCTCCCACCAATGAGCTTTCACATTTATAAGTTACTGTAGAGGGGTACAGGATGGGGGGAAGTGCAGAGGATAGTAGTAATTGGACAATCGTAGTGAAACACAGAAGTAACTCGTTGGGGGTAACAAGGAGTTGAGGCTACAGTGCTGAAAAAGGAGGAATTTGGAAATAAACTACTACTAAAAAGGCAGAGATGATACCGAAACAGGGTGAGAGCGAGAATACAGGAGGGAAGAGAATAAAAAAGTTTGTTGGTCAAAAGGAGAAAGGAGGAGAAGGAGAAGAAAAGGGGGGAGAAATAATAGAGTTGGTTTTTCTTTTTTATTATTTGCCAGTTTATAATTTTTTTCTTTCTCTTTTCTTTTGGTTGTGGTTTGGTTTTAAAGAATCTCACACCTGATATTCCACGTTCCATCCATTTCGGTTCACCAAGGACAATGAAGAAATTCTCTTGCCTTTCGTATTCCTCCTCATCTACTATTTTAACCCTTATGGTTTTCCTGTAGGGACAACAAGAGAGAGAGTGTGTCGACTGGGTAGGCAGGTTGGTTCGTCAGCTGGAGCACAGCCTTTAAAATCATTCCGCACCACACTTGGCACATGCAGCCCCGTCCCGCCATGGTGGTCTTTGACAGGACTATGGTGGATTGTGTTGTTCTCATATGAAAAATAGTCTTAGCTTTTCTGGTCTTCTTGGTCATCAGTGTTCTTATGGGTGAGAGGGAAAGGGAGCCAGGAGGTAAGGACAGGTGGGCAAAGGAAAGGAGGCAGGAGGACAGGAAAGGAATGGGAAGGAAGATTGGGGGTGATGGTGGGGAGGAGTTATTTTAGATCCTGCTGATGGTTAGTAAGAAGTACATTGGGCAGCACATTCCATTGGGTGTCACATGGTAACACTGGCATTTCTTTGGGCAACATGTAAACTATCTGCCCACTGGGAATGACCCAGAGCCCTTTGGAACAGGAAATGTATCAGTGGAACACAGGGCTTGAGTCCCTTCTTTGTGTCTGTACCCACTTCTCACATGAGCCTCATAAAGAAAATTGAATGGAAAGCATTTATGAGGAAGGAAAACTAGAGAGATAGAGAGAGAGGAGGGAAGAAGAAGGGAGGCGGACTTCTAATCTTTTTCTCATGCTTTGTCTCATAGCAGGCTTCAGTGGTAGAAATAAGTATTAATCATTGTCCCTGGCTGGGTTCTGAAATGCTAGTTCACAAAGTGATGGAGGTTGTTGCTCATCTTAACAGACCGTAGTGTTTTTCACAAACCCAGGGAAGCAGTTTTTTGAAAGTCACTGCTCTCCGAGGCCTGGCTTTCTGTTGGTTCAGGCTATGGCCATATGGAGGGGTTGCTGTGTGGTGGTTTCTCCTGGTCCTTCATCCAGTGGTGGCTGGCAGATCCTATGAGTGATCTGGGGTTATTTTCTGTTTTAAGTGTGTGTGTGTGAAAAACACTCTCAAAGGACAAAGTCCATGAATAAATGGCTTCCTCAGATGCTGTGATTTTCCTAATCATTTTGAAGACAAGCTCTGCTTTGGTATCAATAAAATAGTAAACTGGTTTGTTGGGCACAGGACTTGTGTATTTGTGGTGTGTGTGTATTTTACAAGTACTTTTTTGAGCCACCTTTTGGATGTTTCTTGGATACCTCTTATACCGTGCTCAGCAGACAGAAGGCAAAGCTCACTGATTACTGAGGCCCTAGATGTGGGACACCAGGGATGTCTATAAGATGTATCATCCTTCATGCCACAGGGACACTGCAGTGGAATGAGAACAGGGTGCTCTGGACCCATGGCCCTGGACTAGAGGAACATGAATGATGGTTCAGCCAAGGGACATTGCCTCCAAACTAGCAGCTCCCTCAATAGGATAGTCTCTCCAGGACAGGAGGCTATGGGGTGAACAAGGCCACTTATGTTGGAGGTGCCACCTCCGTCCATTCTGAGAAGTCCTATGGACTTGCTAGAAAGCTGGTCCTGAGGTCAGAGTCTTCTCTCACACTATTCTAACTCTGCTTCCACACCCTGCGAAGGTGCTCTTCACAGGGACAGTAGAGTAAGACAGGTAGGTCTTTGACTGAAACCTAGAACTCAAACCTGTATCTTCAGTTGTCAAGGCCTGGGACAGAAATAAGCCTTGATAGTAGGGATGCGGATAAGATGACTCCTGAGGCCTGTTTTTTGGAGAGGGATGAACCATGATTCAAATACACTGATTTTCAACTTCGTGGGACTATAAGCTTATCCCTGGGAATAATGGCCCTGTGGAAATCTGCACTGGATCTGTTCCCTAGTGCTGCCCTGGTTCTATGTTAGCTGGCTTTTTCTTTACTGTATACTAAGCTGAGAGTTTCATGTACCATATTCTAGGTTGTAGGCTCTCTCTCTCTCTCTCTCTCTCTCTCTCTCTCTCTCTCTCTCTCCTTATTCCCCCCTGCCCAAACACTGCCATTGGGTCTTGAGCATTCCTCTTATGGATACCATGTGACAGGTTGGCAGGTGTTAGGACAGAGCTGGGAGCAGAAATTGGAGAGAGGAGAGGGAGATGTAAAAGAAAGCAAGAGAAAAAGAGAACAGAAAAAGTGGATCAGAGAGGTAGAAGACACAAGGAGTAGAGAGAAACAGATTGGAGAAAGAAAGAAACAGAAGAGGATAAAAGAATGTTAATGTTAGTGTGGAGGACAGGGTACTACACCTTTCTGAAAACTCATATCCACCATGCGGGGGCCCATCATCTCAATGAAGTAATTCTTGTTTTTCTCATACGCCTCATCATCAATTACCTTGATGTGAACTGTTTTGCTGTAGATGGAAAAATAAGTATCATAAGCAAGAAGCAGAGTAGGGACAAGCTAGCCAGGAGAAGAAACAGGAAGAGAAGGAAACAGCAGAGATGCAGGGCAGCCCAAATGTGCCCTATACCACATGGGCATGGAGGAGAGTGGCTGCCCGGGCCCCTCCAGTCTCAGTGGCCTCCTCCTGGGCTTCCTGAGGCTTCATGGCATGGCCATACTTGAAGGCTGGAGAGAGCTGGGGCCTCACAGTCCAAGGCTCAGGGTTCTAATCGTGGATTGCTGCGTGCTCTTGGACAAATAATTTAATTGATACACAAACAGAATGGATAATGCTTTCACCATCCCAGGGCAGTTATGAGAGCAACTGAAGAATGCACGGTCCCCCCTTATCCATGACAGATATGTAACAAGACCCAGTGGACAACATATGCTATGTTTTTTCCTACACATACCTATGAAAATGTTTAATTTTATGTTAGTCACAATAAGACATTAACAACAACCAATAATAAAATAGAACAATTCTAACAACATACTACAATAAAAGTCATTTAAAACTTATAAGTTGTTTATTTCTGGAGTCCTCTCTTTAGCACGGGTAACTGGAGCAGTTGATAAGGGTTATTACTGTGTACATATCAAGGATCAGTGATTCAGGCCCGCCCATAATGTTTGCTTCATTTTCCTTTTGCTTTTAGGATAAGAAAGCATTTTTTGACTTTCAAAGTCAGTTGACGTTGATTTTTTTAAAAAACAACGTATGTTCTAGAAAGGACAGAAAGAGAGGGACACATGGGCCTATGGGAATCTCGCCCAGCAACAGCAGAATTTGTCTTTTTCTGTATGACAGGGAGTATCACGGGGGAGCCAGGAGGCCTGCTCAACTCGTGTCACGCATTCTGCTAATTCACGAGAGGCCTCAAAGACAGCTGACACTGTTCCCAACCCAGCTTTTGCCATCACTGCACACCCCAGGGGACCACGTTAACTTTAGTGCACTTTGGATCATGATTGTTTCCAAGGCCTGTAGTTAGCTCTGTGAGTGACACAATTATGCCACTTTGCATGTTGAAAAGTACTATTTTGTTAATGTAAATATTTGAAAATAGAAACTGGCTCAAGTAATCCTGTTTGCCTTTCTTCTTTTGAAAAAATAATAATGGTTAATAGAAGAAAGGGAAAGTAAAAAGGATCAAGATGTGATATGTATATGTATCAATTCCCCAGGATGAATGTATTTATGATGCATTGCAAACATATACTTTAAAAAATTCTTCTAGTGGCTTTAAAAACAGAAGGAGACGCGGGCCTCTCTCCAATGTTTGCTTAACTGGAGGACGTTTCGAGACCAGACCCCAGCCAAGATGTTGTGGCCACTCCCGGAGAGTGATGGGAAGGTGTGGAGCTGAGCCTTTCTGCAGCAATGGGCATGAAGAGACCCACTGGGAGCCCTGGTCTGCTCCCACACAGGGATTCCCCATCTATACTCTGCTCCCAAGTCCTTTGTTGAGGAGACTGAGGCCTTCAGCTCTTCTTTATAATGTAGCAATATCTTTACAGTATAACTAGGGATAGCCTCTCTGCTCACCTATACAGTTTTGGCTGGACATCTACAGAGCCTTTGTTGTCCATGTCATCCACACTGCAAATCTTGCAGAATCAACTCTGATTCATCTCTTCCAAAGTGAATGTAACACAGTTACACACTAGTACACCCTGGTCCCCACTGTCTGACTGATTACAGAAACAAAGACTCCACCCTCATCACCTGGCAGACCCATCCTGGTCACAGAAAGCCCTGGTTGGGCACCATGGACAGCGTTACTGGGCATCTGGGAAAGCCACAGCACTTGGGCTTTCCTTCCTGCAGGAGGTGGAGACTGAGGACCTACATTGAAATCTTTTCTCTACCCCTCTCCAACTGGGACACCATGGCCAACTTGGTAAAGTTCTCCATGTCTCATGTAAAATGGAACAGTAATACCCACTTCATGGTGTTCTTAGAATGAGATAATGCATAGAAATCCCTTAGCAGGATGTGTATCCTCTTTTAAGAGTTTAATAAATAGCAACCATTATTACTAAGAGTAATAACAACCCTGGTGTGGTAGTTTGAGAGTAATATGTAATGGAACCTTATCATCTCCAGCCATTAAGTCAGAAAACCAGGGGAAATCAATAAATAGAATTGGTGAGCCAGGAGGCAATGTAGGCTGGAAACAGAAGGCAGGTCAAGCAAGGGCTGGTTCAAACAGGACGATAGCTCCCAAGTGGGTTATTAGAGGGCTTGGAGTGTTGGGAGTGGTAACAGAGAGTGCCTCTTGTTCCCTCTCAAAATCTGGCCTCTGCTTCTGTCAGCGACCAGCTCTGGGCAGCACAAACCACGTGTCAGATGACACAGCAGGGCTTGGGCTTGTTTTGGTATTCAGTGAACATCGTAGTTGAGGATGAGAGACACAGGACAGGCATGAATCACAGCAGCGGGGATTCAGGTGAGCGAGGGGAGGCACCTGTGGGAGGGAGGATGAGTGGGGTGGCAGGGCGTGGGATTCCCCCACTGAGATGGTTCACAGCCATGAATCACATCTGTTTGGACTTAAGGTGTTACCCTGCCTGGAGGCTAAAGAAATTCCTTCCAACTCCTGAAGACTGGAAAAGTTCTCACTTCTGCTGAAGTCACCATCACAATGAGCCCGTAAGAACATTTAAATTTAGTACGAGTCACACTAGTTAGTCTGGAGCTCCCTTTCTAAACTGTTCTCCCCATTTCAGTCAACAACACCAGCATCTACCAAGTAGCTCAAGCCTTAAATCTTGAATTACGCTGATTCCTCTTTCCCTCATCCCTCCTCCTCTGCCTCCCACTCAAACCCCATCCTACCACCTTCCCCTCTTCTACCAAGGTCAGAGCACCACTGCCTCTCCCTTGAACTGCTGCAGCTTCCTAAAAGATTTTCCTACCCCCGACTTTGCTCTCCTTCTTTAATCCCCATCCTACATTACAGTCAGTGTTGTGGATTAAAAGTGCAGCCCAGGTCCTGCCAGACTCCTGCAGTGAGGATGAACGCTGAGCCCTCACCGTGGCCAGGGGAGCTTGCATGGATAGGCTGCTCTTGACCTTCTGACCTCTTCCACCTCTTTCACCATGGGCTCCCCTTGCTCTGGGTCCCAGGCACAGTGATCTTCCTGTGCCTCAGGTCAGGTGCTCCTCCATTCAAGGGTGCTGCCATTGCTGTTCCCTCTGGCTGGGACGCTATTCACCCATCTGGGCTTATCTTCATCCACTGGGCTCTCTCATAAGCATCTCGGAGAGGCCTTCCATGGCCAGCTTACCTCAAGGACACCCTTCCCCAGTATAGGTCATGTTCTATCATGTTACTCCATTTGCTAGCAATGGTCCACTAACCGTGCCTGAAGTTAGCTGATGAGTAACTTGTTTACTGTCTGTCCCCACAAGGACAGGGGATGTGCCTGTCTTGTCACTGCAGCCCTAGTGCCCAGCATAGTGCTTGGGCACAAAGGAGGCCCTCAGTCAGGACTTGCTGAGTGACTGCTGGTGAATTTCTGACACACCTGGGGCTTCTGAAATGAATCTACTCTCTTTTTTGCAGCAAAAATATACCATGAGAGACAAACTATTTTGAAGTCTACTTTGATGACATGGCTATGGATTCTCAGGGGAACAACCTGGCTGGAAGCCAGGTCAACTAACTTAGTCCCTCAGCTTACTTAATATACTACATTTGCCCACTCTACATAAGATCTCTCCAACAGCCAGGACCACTCACTGGCTCAGGTGAGGGTTCATGAGTCCTATGGCCTCTATTCCCAATTCCTCCTTCCAGCTCAGTGGTGGTGATTAGCATGGGGAACGGCCGGGAGAAGCTATTCCTTGGGCCAGCACTGCAGTCAGAGTTTGTGAGGCCTGCACCAGCCGAAGGAGGTACCAATGCTCAAGGTGCTCCCAACTCAGACCTGTCTGAACCTCTTAGAAAAGAAGCTCCCAGGAGATCTCCCCCCAACAGCTCAGAGAGCATTAGGAAAATCATTCCCAAGTGGCCTGGCTGGCCTCTCAGAACATTCCTCGGTGTTGAGGACACCCAGTCCCCAATCAGGCCTCATCTTCTCAGGGCACTGCAAAGGGACCAGTTCTCCTTAACTGTTGAGTCCCTTCAGAATGAAAGGGGAGGACACATATTTATTTAGTTGAATGAATGAATGGCACAGTGGAGTCCTCATGAGTTTCACTCGATACAGGAAAGAAGGAACCAGAGATACGTGTATTTACATTGTATCTGGCACCATGAAAAGAACTTTCTTCTTCTTAATTTTTTTTTTTTTGAGACAGGGTCTCACTATATAATTCAGACTGTCCCTGAACTCACTATGTAGACCAGACTGGCCTCAAACTCTCAGTGATCCTCCTGCCTCGGCTTCATGAGTGCTGGATTACAGGTATGCACCACTACACCCGGCAAGAACTTTCTAACTTCATCTTTACTTTTGCTGTTAACATAGGTATTATTATTATTATTACTTCCATTTTAAAGATAAGAAAACAAGTGCTCAGAGAGGTTAAATAAATTTTGCACAGTCACACAGCTAGAAAGCAGCAGTGCTGGGGTTTTAGCATATAACCCTATTCATCTGACAGTTTATTTCTTACAGACAGGTGGATAAGCTCTGTGTGCCATTCCCAAGCTGCTGCGGCACATGGAGGAACCATGGAATCCCCCTCTCCCTGCACTGAAATTCAGCAGCATGGGCAGTACTAAGTGGATCTGTCCCTGCATCATATTGTGAGTAGGTGGTTTCTCAACCCTTCAGCCCGCCCATGCTAGAAAGACAGGTAATCTCTCAATACAGGCTGGGCTTCCGGGTCTCTAACTTCCTCCCTCTGGCTTCCTACTAAGTGACTGTTTGCCGTATAAAGAAGGTCTCCCTCATAATATGTGTAAATGCATCCTGTCTGCTAAAGGCCAGAGAAGCTCAGAGGGGCTGAAGGGCTGGGAGCCTTTCCCTGGAAGCTTCTAGAAGCCTCATGTCTCCTGTCGGTTCTTTTCTTTATGGTCTTCTTTAGCTTCTTCGTTGAGCACCAGAAGCCGCCATCTATTCCCCAGTCAGGTTTCAGACTCTGTGAACCTCTAAGAGCCCACGCCCTCATTGCACCCTAATAGCTCAAGACTTCCCCACCCACCTAGGCCTGACCAAGGTCTGAGGAAAAGGTTCCTGTCTCTTCAGAAGGCTCAGGATGCTTTAATTTATTTTCTCTTAAAAAATAAGTGTGTCATGAGGTTCCTGAAAACAAGACTTCTCTGACTGTAGTGCACACAGGAACCACATGGGCATTTTGTCAACTTGCAGATTTTGGCTCAGTGGATCTGGGTTGGGGCTTGAGATGGTGCGTTTCTAACATGCTCTGAGGATATGTCAGTGCTGTTGGTCTGTGGTGAAGACTCCTTGGAGAAGTTTTTCTGGGTCTATTACAAATGTAAGGAAAGCAAAGCAGCTGCTCAAATGCTAGTGGTAGTCAGAAAGCTAGCATTTTAGCGAAAGGCTGGACTAATGAGGTAAATTCTGGCACTCTTATTTTGAAAGGGGCTGTGATGTTTAGGGTAGAGTGTCAACTTGATTGGTCTTGGGATCCACCTTGAGGGACTGGTGGAGCACACTTCTGAGCATGTCTGGATGTGTCTGGGTTGGTTGTGGGGGTAGGGCCTTGGATCTAGTCCCTCATCCTGTCCTCTGGCACTGTTCCCCTCCTCTGCTTCCTTGCCACCAAGAATTGAGCATCTTTGCTTTGCCATGCCTTTCTGCCATGATGTTCCTGCCTTGGAGCCTGCCAACCATGGGCTGAATCCCCTGACACCCTTTAAACCTCTTCTCCTTTATGCTGTGCATGTTGGGTATCATGTGTCAATGATAAGAAGCTGACTAAACAGGGGCTAGAAAAGTCCAGAATCTGCCATTCAATATAATTTGCTAATATTTTAAATGCTTACCTTTTTCTAGACATGGTTCTAAACACTTCACTAGTATTAAGTAATTTAATCACAAACTTGAGAGGTAGGTATGGGCCAGTGTTATTCTTTCTCTATATACTATTACATTTAATCTTCATTATAACCTGTGAGGTAGGTACAACCTTTATCTCTGTTCCCACAGATGAGGTACCAGAAGGCCAGAGAAGTTAAGAGCCTTGCTCAAGGTCAAAGCTAAATAAGTGTCAGAGCTAGGACTTAAACATGACCATGTAGCTCTAAACACTGTGTTTCTAACTACTGGGGTCTCATATGTAGGTACAGAGGAAAGACATCTCCTGGGATAGATGGCATCTACTCCAAGGGTCCTGGTGCTGTCATAGCACAGCTTCCAAAAGACAAGGACCATTGGTGAGGAGTTCCAAGGGATGTGAATTTAACTCTACCGTTTATCGATGAACTGGCTTATAAGGGAGTGATTACCCATTGCTGTGGTATTAAAAAGTGGGATGGTGGGCCGGGGATTTAGCCCAGAGTTTCCGTTGCCGGCCTCGCAAGCTCAAGGATCGGAGTTCGATCCCCGGTACCAAAAAAAAAAAAAAAAAAAAAAAAAAAATGGGATGGTTACCATGAATGAAAAAGTCCTCAGAAAGGATTGTTGCATGGAGGGGGTCAAGGAGATAACCCTAAAGTGCTGCATCCAGTCGTGAACAGGTAAGCAGCTCTCTAGGAACATGGGTCATTCACCTTCCATGATGAAAGACTCATGCTAGAGTCCATTTAGATCTACTAGTGATTAACAGCTATCTTGCAAAATCTCTACACATTTAGCAATCAGTTCTTCTGAGCTGGTAGGATTTTTTTCCAGTAGACCGCTTACAGTGTTAGATTGTTTGAGAGAGGTTATGATGGGAAAGAGTAGCTCTGATTGATTTACAAATTATTTTGCCACAGGCAAGAGTTTGCTCTTGGGTAAGTATCTGATGATAAAATGAGGTATTAATGTGCTTATTGAAAAAGCCTGTGAAAAAAGGCATGAAGATTTGCCTTTTTAAAAAAAGATTGGAGTAGTTGAAGAGGCTGTGGTAGACAGAATTTCAAAAATGTGCCACCAGAGATGTTCTATCCTAATCCCTGGGACTTAGGAATATGCTGGTCTATCATCCCAGAATGTTATGTGGGATGGTGTTATGGCTTGTGTCTCAATGTTCTCCCAAGCCTCATGTGATCATGGGGAGTGCTTTTCAGAGGTGGCTGGATCTAAAGTGTGTGATGCTGGAATCAAGGGTGTGTGATTCCTAAATTAGTCCACTGATTGGTTTGCCATAGTTTTGAGTATGGATAATGAATGGGAAGGCCCACTCTGGGTGTGAGCGCTACCTGCCCTAAGGACATCTAGCCTGGATAGAATATAAGAGACAGAAAGAAGGCTGCTGTTGTCGTTTGCTGCTTTGCTGGTTCTTTGCTACTTTGATGTTTTGCTGCCTACCATGAACTGTTTCTTCTTTGTGATGCCCTTCTGCCATGCCTCCCTGCTTTGGAGCCAGCCAGCTATGAACTGAAACCTCTGGAAACTGTGGGCTAAATAAACCTTTCCTCCTTTAACTTTGGATGTGGGGTATTTTGTTTCAGCAATGAGAAAAAGTAACTAAGACAGATGGTATGTGAAATGGTTCAGCTGGTCTTAAAAGGGGGAATACACAGGTGGGCCTGGTCCAATTACATGAGCCCTGAAAAACAGAGACTTTTCTCTAGCTGAAGAACAAGGGAAGCCAGAAGCATATGAAGCAGCAGAGGCCTCAATATACCACTTTTAGTTGGAAGATGGAAAGCGAGAAGAAGCACAGGCAGCCTTTAGGTGCAGGAGTGTCCCTTAGATGGTGGCAAGCAAGGAGGCAGGACTGCAACTCTAGCTATCAAAGAAATGGTTCTGGCAACCATTTTGTAACCCTGGAAACAGATACTTCTGCTGAGCCTGGCCAACCCTATGATTTCAGACTTGTAAGACCCTGAGTAGAGAACCCTGTCACGTCTACACGGACTTCTGTGCTATTGAATTGTAAGATAAAATGGAAGTTGTTTTAAACCTCCAACTTTATGATGATTTGTTGCCCAGTCATATGGGAGGTGTACTTATTGCATGGAGGCACAAACTGAGCCAGATGATCTCTTGGGATTATCCTGCAGCATCTATTTTGTCTTGATGGAAAGGCCTTTGGTGCAAAGTAGAAAGAGGATTCAGCCTTGGAGATACATAGCTTGGCAAGAATAGTGTGCCTTCCTCTGGCTTATGTGGCACTGTGCCATGGTGCAGGATTTAGTGGAGAGCGCTGGCTGGAGTTTAGCCTCCACTCTGGGTCTTTATGCAGTGCACAACCCACGTAACTGTGTTGCAGCTCTGATAGGCAGATTGTTGCCTTGTTCACTAATCCACACCCACACGGCAGGAATAAGGGACTGGCTGAGGCAAAGGGATAGATTTCACTGAAGAGTTTTCTGCAGTTTGGGGCATGATCAGGTGAAGGGGGCGGTAATCAGAACTGGAGGTACAAACTGGGATGGAAGAGTGTTTGGGGTTGTATGAGGGAGAATAGTAGGATCCTATTGTTTATTCTGGGTTCTTCTGCTAAGTCCCCTGCTGCTTGCAGCTTCTCTGCACCTATGGCCAGCTGCACTGATCAGAGGAAGCCTGAGGATATTGCTTCCCCTGGGCAAATGCAAGAACATTTTGTCTCTCCTGACAATTAAGGCTTGACTGCTGGGCATGGCCATGGGTGCACACCCACATATCTGAGGACTTGGCACCCATTCTCTCCATTCCAAAATGTCTAGGCTCATAACTGGACACCACAGCTCATAAATGGACAGCTCTGCCCTTCTAAATATCCACTTTGGGGATGGGGTGAAGGTCAGTGATAGACCTCGGGTTTAACATGCACAAAGCCTTGGATTCAATTCCCAGCACCAAAAAAAATTAATAAATATATCTATATCTACATCTATATCTTCTCCACTTTCTCAGTGCCTAAAGAGCTTGTTACCTGTGGCTAGAGGGAAAAGAGCATTTGAGGTAACTGTATGGTCATGGAACTAGGCTTCATGATATGATCAGAAGCAAGGTGACCCTAACCCAAATGGGCGACTCACTCTGTTTCTCAAAGGTCAGGGTAAAATAAGGGAATTTCTAATTTAGAAAAGCAGTCTTCTTAAGCAGGTGCCCTTCCCTTTGATGGCTGTCATGTCTTGCAGGGCAGATCTACAAGATAGAAAGGATCTTGTATCATAACTTTTATCTCTCCTGACTTTCTTAGAGGATAAAACTTTGATCCCATGAATTGGAAGGTCTCTGTCCATCCATCCATCCATCCAACCATCCATCCAATCATCTATCCATTTTTACAAACTTGTATTTTCAAATTTGTTCACACAAACTCTTAAATTCTCCTCATTATTCTCCAAACATTTCACCCCTCTGCTTGCTTCATAACCCCTCCTTCCCTCCCTCCTTCCTTCTTTCCTTCCTTCCCTCATCTATCAGTCCGTCCATATATCTATTCCTCTTCTTCAATGAATATTTATTAACCACTGATACATTCCAGGTACAATTATCAGCCAAAAATATACAACTTCTGCTTTTAAAGTGTCCTCTGTGTAGTGGGGAGGCAGATGATTAATCAAGTGGTTTTTGTGAAGTTTGATAAGTATAGTGCTAGGGAAGAGCAGGGCTGGGGAAGCTTGTGACCTAGAATAAGGAGCTCAGTGAAGCTCTTACAGAGGAAGGGATATTTAAGCAGATACTTGAATGATCAGTTGAGTTGGTTTGGTCTTGAGGATAAGAGTCTTCCAGAAAGAGGGACAGCATGTGCTTGCTGGAGATAAGATACATGCTGGCTTCAAGGGGTGACATGAGTTTGGTTTGGCTACAGAATCAAGTATGTAAGCCTTTCTGAAGAGCTGGGATTCCCTGTTGTGATGTCTAGCTAGCCCTATCCCCCTGTGCCACTAAGGTAGAGCCAAGGTATTTGGCTGCTGAGTTTCCTACACGCGGTTGTTGTACTAAATTAATCATGTGCCGTCAGAAGTACTTCCTGCTTGCTCCACATAATTATCTTGCCTCTTGAATTAGACTGTATTTCAGGGGCTCATAATGTCTTATCCCCATCTCCCTTTAAATGGTTCCTCTTCAATGGTTAGCCCAGCTCTGGGTACAGATTTCTGAAATATCTATTGGATACATGGCCTCAGAATCATCCATCCCTCCATTTGTCCCCCATCTGCTCATTAGTACAAGTATGCCCTGCTTTCATGGTACTCATAGCCTAATGGTGTGTAAAGAGATATCATATACACAGGAAAGTATCCCTTTGGGTCTAGGGATGTATGTAGCTCAGTGGTATGGTGCTTTCCTAACATATGTGAGGCCCTGAGTTCAATTTTCAGCACTACATACAAAAAAGTTATCTATATCTATGTGTACCTCTTTTGTGCCTCTCCCCTTTGCTTGTGTGCAATTTCCATGGGGCAGTGGACAATATTAAGCCTTAGATCATTCAGTGTCTCTATGGAGAGAACCAACTCACATTCCTCAGGCAGCTCAAATAAGTCTTGGCTTGAAAATACACCAAACTTTGGCTGGGGGTATTACAATCCCCAACTGGAAACTATACTACAAAGCTACTGTGATAAAAACAGCATGGTACTGGCAAAGAAGCAAACCCAAGGATCAGTGGAATAGATTAGAAGATGCAGAAACAACTACAGATATACTCAGCAACCTCATCTTTGACAAAGGATCCAACCATCCTTATTGGAGGAAAGATAGCCTATTTAATAAATGGTGTTGGAAAAACTAGATTTCAACCTGCCAAAGATGAAAACTAGACCCATACCTATCACCATACACTAAACTAAGATAGAAATGGATTAAAGATCTAAATATTAAGACAGAAACATTAAATTTTCTGGAAGATAAGTTAGGTAGAACACTTGAAGACATTGGCATAGGGAAAGACTTCATGAACAAAACTTCAGTAGCACAGGAACTAGCACAAAGAATCAACAACTGGGATCTCATCTTATTAAAAAGCTTCTGCACTGCAAGAGAAACCACCAACAGAGCTAAGAGACAACCTACAATGTGGGAAAAAATTTTCAGCAGCTGTACCTTAGACAAAGAACTAATGTCTAGAATATATAAAGAACTGAAAAAAATCAGACCCCCCCAAATTCAAAGACCCAATTCAAAAATGGGCATCTGAAATGAGCAGACATTTCTCAGACAAAGAAGTAAAAGCAGCAAATAAATATATGAAAAAATGTTCAACATCACTCATCATTTGAGAGATGGAGATGAAAACAACACTGAGATTCTACCTCACCCCAGAAAGAATGGCTGCTATTAAGAAATCATCCAATAACAAATGCTGGAGAGAGTGTGGGGAGAAAGGAACCCTTCCCCATTGTTGGTGGGAGTGCAAACTGGTGCAACCACTGTGGAAATCAGTATGGAGATATCTCAGAGAACTAGGCTTAGAGGTCCCATTTGACCCAGCTATCCCCCTGCTGAGTATCTTCCCCCCAAAATTAAAAGAATCTTACCACAGTGATATATGTCCACCCATGTTTATAGCGGCACAGTTTGTAATAGCTAAAGCTTGGAAATAACTCAAGTGCCCATCAACTGGAGACTGGATAAAGAAGATGTGGGGTTTTTAAAAAATAAAATGGAGTACTACTCAGGCATAAACAACAAGAAACTAGAGACATTTATAGCTAAATGGATGCATATCGAGGCCATCCTCTTAAGTGAAATAAATAGGACACACATGTGTAAATACTGAATAGTTTCTCTACTGTGAGAAACTGAAAGTGTAATTTAGGATTAAAATGATTAAAATGAACAATTGATAATTTGAAATAGGAAGAAAAGGTTCAAAGGGGTAGGGGTGGCAGGAGTGGAAGGGGAGAGGTCAGAGTTACAGGCTGGAATCTGGAAAGAATCCATATATAAATTGTGTTTTAAACTATAGGAAGAGATGTAGATAGAGACTAGGCTGGAGCTCATCAGTGGGTTGGGAAGGAAGAGTCACTGAGATCAAAGAAGAGAAGGGTGTGTTTCTAGAAGAAGCACATACAACTATGTACAGTACACAGTACTCAATAGTGTGATAAATGACTGTTACTCTTTTAGGTACTCATCATAACATGCTGTGCTTTTCATCCTTTAGAGCATAGTCCTACTTATATAAAAGTTTACTGTAAAACAGTGTGCTGCTATGCCAGTGGTAGCCTCATGTATCTTGTGTTTAACTGTGCATTTGGGTAATATCAAGGGGCCATCACAGATGATTGATGTATACCTTCTCAGTGTGCACTTAGAAGTTGGCACTCTGTGTGGTACTTTGGGATACACACAGATGAAATTGCCTAATAACATATTTCTCAGATTATATCTCCAGCACATGTCACACGACTGTATTGAAATTTAAATAAAAATAATTTGGGCCTATGTGGCATCTACTAGTTAATTAGAATTTTTTCTTCAGACCACTATTTGTTCAATATTAGTTTTGAAAATGTTTCTAAAACAAATCACATCTTCTGATGTCTTGTTAATGCTTGAGATTTTTAAAAAATTATATGGAAAACTGTTTAAGTACTTTTCAGTTTAGCTTTGGTTGAGTTCTATTATATTTGAATATTATTATAGTTTTTCCCCTTGCATTGCTTTTCTTTGAATAATTTTAATTTTTGTATATGTGTGTGTTTAGTGAATGATAATAAAGTTATACATTTAAAAAATAAAAAAATTTTAAAAAAGAAAAAAAAATGAAAATACTCCAAACCTAAAGGAGGCTCCTAAATTTGACTATTTCTCATGGCTACCGAGCAAAGATAAAAATGTGTGTGTGTGTGTGTGCGCGCGTGTGCGTGCATGTGCACACAGGTGGGAAATGAACGTAATGAACGTACCCACCCACTATGTCATTACAGTTTCTCTGTTAGGACAAGAGTATTCTAGCCTTTTTAGGCTGCCATAAATGGTGCTCTCCTGTGGTGGGAAGTGCTCTATGATCCTGATTGGGTGTGGATGCATGTGAAAGGAGGCACTAGGGGAGATGAGGGTTCGGACCCTTCCACCATAATGAGAGAGAGAAACAGCCTTCTTGAAAGTACTAATCTCTGTAGGGGTCTTGCTTAGTTGTTCTCAAAGGGGAATTAAATTTCTAGTATCTGTAGCAGTGAGTTTATACAGATTTCAGCTCTGTATATGCCTTATTTACAGCCCTATTTAGGCCCCAAGTTTGCTATTTATAGCTCTATTTGAGCCCCAAGTTTTCTATGACTCACCCCAAGGGAGTAGGATGGAGAAAGATAGAAGATTCACAGCTCCAGTTCTCTCCCTCTTCTCAGTAAGGAAGGGAAGAAGAAGAAGAAGAAGAAGAAGAAGAAGAAGAAGAAGAAGAAGAAGAAGAAGAAGAAGAAGAAGAAGAAGAAGAAGAAGAAGAAGAAGAAGAAGAAGAAGAAGAAGAAGAAGAAGAAGAAGAAGAAGAAGAAGAAGAAGAAGAGGAAGAAGAAGAGGAAGAGGAAGAGGAAGAGGAAGAGGAAGAGGAAGAGGAAGAGGAAGAGGAAGAGGAAGAGGAAGAGGAAGAGGAAGAGGAAGAAGAGGAGGAGGAGGAGGAAGAGGAAGAGGAAGAGGAAGAGGAGGAAGAAAGAAGAAGAAGAAGAAGAAGAAGAAGAAGAAGAAGAAGAAGAAGAAGAAGAAGAAGAAGAAGAAGAAGAAGAAGAAGAAGAAGAAGAAAAATCTCACCAGTGGTTTGGGAATAAATGGTTGCTGTGCCCTTAAATTGATAAACCCTCCTCTTGGAAAGGCGCTGGGAATAATCTAAAAATAATCTACAATTTATTTAACAATGTGTCTGCTCCCAGTACCAAAGACAACAAGTAGCTGGTTATCTGTTTCATGGCTTTGGAGACACTGGGTCTCTGTCTGGCTTTCTCTCTCTGCTGAGGATCCCCTTTTAAAGAATTATTTTGATTCAAGCAGAAAAGAGAAGTCTGTATTGTATAGACATAAAACTTCAGACCCAAGAAAAACCTCCTAATAATTAAAGGAGAAGGGAGCTGGCTCTGCAGGCCTCGAGTCAAACTCAGACAAAGCTCCCTACCTCCCAGCTTAACTCCTTGTCCACCTGAGCATTTACAAAGCCTATATTTCTGGTGTGTAATTTCTAGAGATCACAGTGAATAGCAAATCCAGAAAGATTGCTGTACCTGAGCTGGGCAAAGAAAATCCATTTAGAAACTTAGCTACATGGAACATTAGCTGATGCTATGGACATTTTCTTTATGGAACCAAGTAGGCACCCAACAAAAGCAGGGCTATAGCACTGTACAACTGACCTGGCTCCATGTGCGCAGAAATGTGGGAAAGCCACCCTGGGGGTGAGCACTGCAGTGGCCCATGGTGGCCCTGGATGAGGGAGGGGCATACATTTTAGATGTATTGAATTATGAGTCCCAAAAGAGTTGTCAAAATTTCCTCCTGTAACTCTTTAAGTGACCTGTTTTCTAGTTCAAGCTCACACAGCTGGAGCCAGAAGGCTATGTCCTAGCTCCAGCTCAGCTGAAGAGGTGGTGTAGTCTGTGCCATAATGGGAGAGTTTAACTCACTGCTGGTTTCCCAGAGCCTGGTGATTTTGCGGAGAGCAGAGTAGGCAAATTTCTTGGGGAATACAGTGTAAAAACAGAAGCTGTTTCACTAGGGTGGGGAGCAGAAACAGAAATCATATTACCTTTACATTTAAAGGTTTGAAGTTCTTCTAATGGTCCACACAAGAGACTGACAGACTATAGAATAATAGACCCAGGACCAGGATGAGGGTGAGACAAGCGAGATCCAGATGGAGAATGCAAGGGTCAACAAAAACTCAGCAGTCAAGCTAAATAACACGCTAGTGCTTCAGTTAACAAATCCAAATTAATGCGCAACATCCTGAGGAACAATACATTAAATGTTAAATGAAGGCAGGTGCCATCCTGCACTCAGACGACTTGCCTCACCAGTCCTGGCCCTTGCTCCATCACTCTGATGTCTTGTGCTGCAAGGGAGAGAATGGTAGACTAGGAAAAGACCTGATTTTCAGTTCTGCTCCTGCTTCTTCCTTGCTGCAGGGTCTTCTAGGCCAGCAACCCTCAGAGAGCTTATAGGAAGAGGACAAGAAGCCCTGTTTCTCTTGAATTTTTATGGGTAATGATAGGGAAAATCCCCCCCAATCCTTGTTTTTGGAAATTGCAGGTCTTATTCAACGGAGTGTGTGTGTGTGTGTGTGCGTGCGCGCGCATATACTGTAATGTGGGTATATGTGTGTGTAATGTAAATAGGACTCCTAGTTTACCCTCCAGAGCTAACCCTAAGCCTTTTAGGAGTTCAGGCCACTCGCTCAACCTTGCAGCCTGTCTGTCTGCTACCACCCCATGCTTCCCTCGCTCCTCCTCCTCCTGTTCCTCACTGGAGGAAGTTCTGCCATCTGCAAGAGCCCAGCTCCCATGCTGCCACCTAGAGTTTGTCATAGGCTTGACCTCCAGAGTGCTCCTTAATTTTAGCCAATAGCGAAGGGATGGTTGGAGGATGAGATGTCTTCTTTGATGCCATTGTCTTTGAATTGCGGACGGATGGTGGCCAGATCTTTATGTCCCTAGCTCCTGCCTCCTCCCTTTGTCCGTCATGGTGAGCTGCACAACCTCCATTTCTCAGTGTGGTCCTGCTCCTGGAACCCCTCCACTCCGCTCAAACGACTCTCACCTCTTGCCTGCACTCTTGAAACAGCCAATTAGCTCACCTCCCTGCTTTCATTCCTCTCGTCCTGTGACAGACCATTCTCCGTTCAGCAACCAAAGTACTTTTAAAGTTTTTAAAGGAAGACTGTAACATGCCACCCCTTACTTAAACCCTGGATTTGTTCCCACTGCACTTGGAATACAAGTGAAATTTGTAATCTAACCAAGAAATTCTGCAATGTTAGCATACTTGGAATCATCTGGTAGGCTTGCTACAACACAGAACACTAGCCCCATCTTCAGGGTTCTCGATTCAGTAGGTCTGGATGGGGCCAGAGTGTGCATTTCGGTAGGTTCCCGGGGCCTATTTCTGTGAGCTCTAGACCCATGCTAAGAGTCACTGATTGAACTTGGGCTGTCTCCCAGTGCACCTTCTCCCACTCTTCATCTGCTCTGCCCCAGCCAACCTGCTTTCTTTCTATTTTCTTAAAAGCAGCGACCTCATCCCTGCCGCAGAGCCTTTGTACCAGCCGTCTCCTTCACCTGGAACGTCTCTTCTCTGTACATTTCTATCTCCATTTCCTTTTACAGTGTCTTGGCTTACATGTCACTTCCTTATCTACCCAGTCTGACCTGCCCTCTGGTAACACTCCATGAAATCATCCTGTTTCCTTTTTATCTTGTTTATTTATATAACCTGTTTCCTCCACCAGAATAAAAGCTCCATGAGAGCAAAAGCCTTGTCGGTTTCATTTATCAGCACTTGGTACAGTCTGTGGCACATAGACCATACCAACAATATGTCTGCTGAATGAATGGATGGATGACTTGTGAGTAATAATAGGAGGTGGAGTCGGAATTGGAGCCCAAGACTGTCTGACTGCCGAGCCTGGGTTATGCACTCACCATGGGGAACTTAGAAGGGTGCTGAGGTGCTCTTGGCTGAACTCATTGATTCCATTCTTGCACATACTACTTCACTGGGAGCAGGGTTATTGGGCTACTCTTTGAAAAGATCACCTTCATAGTTCCCCTTTCTCTTCTGAAGTCCAAACTCCTTTTCTTGGCCTTCAAAACATGCATGAAAAGTGACTTGGCTAGAATTCTGGCTCTGCTCTCTCTTCAATTATTCAGTAATGACTTCAGTTCAGTGTATTTTCGATTGTTCCTTTCAGTGACTGATGACATGAAGAAAATGATTCCCTCCTTTAGTTAATGGTCAAGAGCATGGACCCGAGGATCAGAGATATCTGTGTTCAGTAAATACAAGTTTGAGGACTCTGGAAAATTAGTCAATGAGACTCTCTATAAGTGTCAATTTCCTCATGTGAAGATGGGTGTCATAAGACCTACTTCAGGGAGTTTTTGAGAGGAGTAAATGAGATAATACAAGGAAAACTCATAGCATAGTAACAAGCAAACAACGAGCAGTTGTAATTATCACTTAATTTGATGATAGTCTGTTTAAGTTATAACTGGAGCAAGAAATAAAAGGATTGTTCTTTTTCCTAGTCCCTAGGATAGGTCAGAAGAAGGTGAGAGATGTCTGGCATTTGGACAAATGCTGGCTTGGGAAAGGGCAGGGTATTTTCTGAACTTCATGGTCTGGTTAGAAGAATGACAGACAAAGGGCTATGCACTGAGAGTTTTGAATTTCAGCATCATTCCTCATATTCATTTCACTGCATATGGGCCTTGCCCTGTCTCAAGAAGTCTGTTTCGAAATGAAAACCATCATTCCTTGCACCCCCTGCCCCAGTGTTAGTGAATACACTTCCAAAGGTAACCTTCCCTCTTATCCAACTGCTATATTTGCTCTGAGAGTGGACTACCCAGGCAGCTTCTTTGCATATTTAAATCCCATTAGGTTGAGACAGGCCGTCAAGGGTTCTGTTTTGTCTCCATAGGGGTGTGTGTGGGAGAACTAATGGGATTCATTTATACTCTTGAAAGCTTTCCAGCCTTGGATAAAGCGAAGTCTTCTGTGAATGGTCAATGCGCTTGTTGGTGCATAAATACTCCCAACCATGCCCTTTTCTTCTCTCAAAGATGCTAGAATCTGATTTGTACTCGCAGTGCCAAATTCTCAAGTTCCTTTTCCTACCTGACTCCACTTCAGTAAATCCTCCTGAGCTCTGCTCCCTCATGCTTCCGTCTGGGCTCGGTGAGGTGGTGGGAGAGTCTGTTTCTGTGTCAGAACACAGCTGTCCTTCCTGTCATTCTCGCCTCTCCCCTCTGTCCAGGGGCAGAAGGCTTGCTGTCAATATTCATTTCAAACAGGATGTTTACATATTCCTGTCCTATTGGAGGAAATAAAGTGAGCTGGGGAAAGCCCAGTTTATAGAGAGGAGACGGCCCAGTTAAAATGTGTTTGCATGTGCTGCACATCTCGGGGCTTCTGCCTTTCCCACAACATTCAGGGCATGGAATGATCAGACAGTCATTCACCTGAAACAGAAGTCAGTGACACTCTAGGGTGATAAAAGAAAACATAACGACAGTGACAATAATATAATACATTTTAAACTCTACATCTGCCTGGAGGGCCCTTAATCAAGGATTTCAAAGCACTTCCTGCCAGATCTTGCCCATTCATCTTTCCTACATCCTTAGGAAATAGCTGGCAGGTAGGTAGGAGAGCACTATAAATAGAATAGTGTATCATTATCTTGATGTGAACACTATGTATTTAGACAGTATTTTCTCTGAAGAGCTCAAGAGCGCCACACACATTATATTATCTAATTCTAACTCATTCATACAACATCTCCCATATTTGCTGCCTTCCAGGTAGTTTGGAAAGCTTTGGATCCACAGAAATTCACAACTTTAATGCCTATTTTCTTGTCTGTTACCTGTGTATAATGCACAGGCATTTCTTGGGGCTGCTCTTGCTATCCTGAAGCAGCCAACACCATAGTTTGATTGCTTGGTCCAGGTAACACCATGACACAAGCACCTCAGTTAATACCCTTGCTTGATCACCTGACCCAGGCATCAAGGGACCCTCAGCATACTCAGTAGTATATCAATGATACCAAAGGCTAGGAGAAAAACATAATACTTTTCCTTAATCCCAGTTTTCCTGTGGGTCTGGTTTGGTCAGTTTTAAAGCCTCACTGGTATGGCTATCATTTCATTATGAAGACAGAGGGTAGGGAATGGATCTTCTTTGTGAACAGATCATACAAACCCATGGCTGAGGTTAAGCTCTTAGTACAGTTTCTGCTTACTTTGAAAATGTAGATTCCATTTAAAAGTGACCTAATGTATTTCTTTCATTCGAAAGAACTTCTGTATGTACCTTCTACTGACGTCACCAGGCAGGTGGTGTTCTTCTAGTATCTATTCAAGTGCACTTGACATTTGTAAAGAATCAATCAACTGTGTAATTGTTTTCTTATTTGTCCTCTCCTCTGTCCTAAGCTCTACAAGGTCAGGAGCTCTATTTGTTTTAATTTTTTCTGTCTCCAGAATTGAGCATATGTCAAATGCTTAATACAATTATTTGTTAAATGAATGAATGAGAGGGTGAATGACAGCAGGAAACATAGTGAGCATTCCTGGGTTAGGCTTCTAAACATGCCCTTTTGCACAGGCGTTATTCTACTTCAGGGCACTATAATGGCCTCTATCCCCTACTACATGTCCTCATGCACCCTGGGAACTGCAGCCTCACCAACCCACCCCCTCATTTTCCTTAGCCCTTGGGGAGCTGTTTAAGTAGAAGCCATAAGTTTGATCTGGTACTGTCCAATAGTTTAGTTGAGCTCTGCACTCAGATTGCTTTTATGATCTGATCAAAAAGAACAGCGCTCCCAGCAAAATCTCTCACCTGTACCTATCTATAGAGTATAGAAGGAAAAACACATAAGCTCAAGGGAAACATAAACTTGAGTTAGAATCTTAGCTTTCCTGCTTACAGCTGTGTGACCTTGGCCATGTTCCTAACCTCTTTGAGCTTCTGTCTTCTCAGCAGCAACATGGAGAAGATGACATCCACACCAGGTGGCTGTAGGCATTGAATGAGAAAGCAGAGGGAGTAGGCTCAGTAAATGACTGTCCCCTTTTTTTTTTTTCTTCTATCCTTGACCCCTTTTTTGACTCATTCTCCCTTCTGGTGGCTTGTTATCCTTTGGCTGCTTCTAGCCATCACCCCCTAGGTTTTAGGTTCCATGCTGGAAGTGTTGAGACTCAGACTATATTTAGATGCCTTAGCTCTTTTATTTTTATACTACTGTGTTGCTATGGTGATAGTGATATGAGGAGGGGAAGGGTAGCTGGGAAAGAAGGATGAAACTCAGCCATGAAGATCAGTGGCTCTGGCTGTGGACTGAGTAAGCTGGTGCTCTCCAAGGATCCTCACCTGTGCATTCAATCAGGAGCTACCAGGACAGATAGACAGATAAAGGCTCTTAGAAAAAGAGGAGTAAAGAGAACTGACTGCCTAAACTGTTCACTCCACTGGCCCAGACACGGCCTCAACCCCTGAAGCCTTCCTCAAATGGCTTCTCTATCAATCAAGCCCGGTGACAGCAACTGGGGTTGGGCGGAGGAATGACATCAGTTATGTTGGAGTCTGGAAGATGTTCAGACCAGATTCCTGAGGAAGAAAGTCCTTTATCTACACCATGGCCAGGCTAGTCATGGATTCTGTCCCCAGGGAAACCAATCACACAAGGATAGAAAGGAAATGCTTCTTTATTTGTGTGAACTCATATATGCTTTCTGGATTTGATTGTGGGCAAGTAGGCTTCAAGCTCATGATAAAAACTTGCTCTGTAGAAAGATCCAGTATTGCTAACGCCTCATTTCACTGAGATTTCAAAATGGCCTAGTGAAGTAGAATTATGCTTTTAGGAGGAAATGACACAGAGAGGCCGGCTACTTCCCCAGTGTCACAGAGCTGATAAATGGCAGAGTAGGGAATTGAACTCAGGCCATCCGGACTCCAAATCCAATGCTCTTTTGATTATATCAATGGCAACCCACAACATTTTTAAAAATCTAAAGATAATTTATGTGAAGAAAGTCTACAAAGGAATATAACCAACAAAGTAGAAAAAAGCAAAGCTTGTGCAATTGACAAGGAGGGTCTGACTTGGACAATTCCCCTCCCACCTCACCTGCACGGAGAGTTCTAGGCAATACCTTTCAAAGTGTGGTGGTTGAAGCATTCATTTAAGAAACATCTGGGGGTAACTGTAAAAGTGACGAATGTGGAGTCCCAACCCCAGATTTGGACTCACTAGATATGGGTGTTTGCATTTAGACAAGAAAATAGCAGTTTGATAAATACTGAGGTAAACTGGAAGTAACTTAGAAAATCTCAAGTCAGAAAACTCAGAGATGGAAGACAATTGCATTACCTCCCTTCCTATCTGATTCTTGATTCTGATTTCTTTTCCTATCTTCCTATCTGCTCATTTGTAGCAGCCTGAGATCAGGCATAATAAAAAATCATACTGGATTGTTTTATTATGTTTTCTAACTTCCCTGTGGGCCCCTATCTGTTGCTGAGCCTTAGGCTGTAATCTTTGGGGGCGAGAAGGCCACAGTGGGATCATCATTGTGCCTATGAAAGCAGGTCTGTGTGGGAGGAGTTTCTGGGTGGAGGGGAGGGGAACAGGATGCCATATTGAAGAGCACCAAAGGGCTATTCATCAGGTGAAAAGTCCTAGAGGTACATGTGAAGATTGAATTGAAAATATATCTATCGGGCAAGTATGAAGTGTGGAAAAATATGCAGGGAAATTAATGTTTGATTTCTCATTCATTGAATGGTTGCAAGTCCCAAAGGACAAGGACAGGAGGGTTTGATGTATTTGTTGAAGGGAGCAGTCAGTGTTGGACTAAGATTTTTAGCTCCCCTAAATTCTGGAAACCTTATGATGTTCCTTTTCCTTGTAAATTATAGCTTCCTATCGTCAGACACTGTAATAGACACAAATAACTCATTTGATCTTCTTTAGAACCCTTAAAATATGATTAGTATTCTTATTTTGCAGATGAAGAAACTGAAGCTGTTAGAAATTAAGTAATTTTGCCCAATATCACTCAGCCAGAAAGTGATAGAATCAGGATTCAATCCCAGTGGTCTGACTCCAAGGTCTATGTATATAGTCTTCTCCAAAACTAGCCCATAAAATTAGTGTATATAGTCCAATTAAATTCTTATGATGAGATTTCTTAAAATATTGTATTATGTCCTTCTTTTCTAATTAGTGGGGTGATCTTGTTTAATCAAATGCTTTTGGTTAATCCAGCAGCAAGTAGGTGAAGGAATGTCTCCAAGAGGGTTATGTTTCCAATTTTCATCTTTGCTGCTTCCTGCTTTCTGCATGTTGCATTCTTAAAGTTGTTTTTAATAAATCTTATTAAAACAATACCAAAGGACTTTAAAATATTTATTATATGTGCCTAAGGCAGAGCCAAGATCGCACCTTTTTCCAGAAATCTTCCCCTGTGCCCATAGTCCTCTACCTTTTCATTTCCAGTCTGTAGCCACATTTGCACGAGCACCCACGACTTCCACCCTCCCTTATGGTTGCTGTAATGTGAGTCCTATAGGGGCACAGACATGTCACACACCTCTCTGTTTCTCCAGCAATTGGCAGGGCTGGGTTAACTTAAGCCATCAAGCATTTCATGCAGGAGCAGGAAGTTGAACTAAATGTTGAAGTAGGTCAAGGAATTGCGGGCACAGAGGGAAGTGTGAGTAGGCAGCCTGAACCCATCATCTTCCTGTGCAATTTCAGAATGGGTGGAAATGCTCTTGGACATATTCCCTTTTTCCTCATTTGCACTGATTCTTTTGAATCATAATCTACTTTTATATTCTAGCACTATGTTCTGGAGTTAAGGAGAGACAGATAGAGAGGCAGAAAAGAGCAGGGGCAACAAGACATGAGCCAGCTACAACTCCTGAGCCAAGCTCATGGTCCAAAGATAAGTGGCTGATTCTGGTCCTAAAGCCTTCATAAATTCAAGTTCGACATAGTTTGTTCCTACTGCTGCTCCATTTTGGAGATTGATCTAACCTCTCCCCAGGATCTCCTCCAGATTCTGGTTCTCTGTCTGTCTGTCTGTCTGTCTCTCTCTCTCTCTCTGATTACTTTTCCAAGAATTCATGCCTCAAATACGGAGCCCTCCAATTGAAGTTTCTTCTCTCTGAATAGTTCTTTACCGTTTATTAAATGCCTTCCTATGCATAACCATTCAAGAGTTTTCTGACTATTCTGTAAGGTAGGCTGAGAAGTCAGGGACCTCACTTTATTTATTGCTGAAAATGAAATTGTGAGGTTAGTTTTTTGGGTACCTTGGTCCATTTCCTCTCTCCCAAAGGAAAACAAAATTCTTTTGGGGAGTCAGCTGCAAATGTCTTATGTTTTGGAGGATAAGGAGAAAGAAAAAGAGAATAGGCCTCTTTCCAAAGAGCCAAAATTAACTCTAGTACCACTCAGCAGATAAGTGACCATAGTTGCTGTTTCCAGTTGTGTGCTACCAACCTCTAATTCCTGAGGGGTAAAGGGTGCCAGTAATCCTTTGCATTTACACTGAGCTCTTCTGTTTACAATTATTTCATCTTCATAACAGCCCAGAAACACTGTGCAGTTACACTCACCTCTACTTGAGGGGTAATTAAGACCCAGAGGCACCAAGGATTTGCCTCAGTTCACATAGCTGGTAAGTGGTACAACTTGGCCTAGGCTTATGTTTTCAAGATAATGAGGCCAGAGATCTTTTCAATACTCTGTTCTTCTCCTCTGCTTATAAGCCTTATCCAATCCATACCTAAGCATTCTGAAGGTAATGAAAGAAATGTACGAAAGTGGTCTATTGAAATGGACCAGGTGTGTTACTGTTTAGGTGAGAAGTTAAGTGCAAAGATCTTACAGATAGACTGACCTATGTTTGAGTGTGTCTCTGCCACTTATAGCTAGGAAAAATCATCACTGTAAGATTATTTTCTCATCTGTGAAAGAATGACATGGGGATTAAGTGAAATATGCTTCTGAAAATTGCTCAGGATAAATTTCTCAATATATACTCATTGGTATTTTGTTGTTGACAACAACACTGACATTAATCACTGAATCTGTTTAACTAAAAGATCCTGAATAAAATTATATCATTTTGGTTATTTTCCTATAGAGATTGTGTTCCACAGGCTTAGACATCTTCTCTATTTAATAAATATTCCTATCATGTTTCCTGAAAGTGGTCATACTGTGCGTGTGTGTGTGTGTGTGTGTGTGTGTGTGTGTGTGTGTTTAACATATCCTCCCTTAAAAGCGGTTTCAGTGCTTGTTGTTGTTACCTTTCTTGCGCCTGAGGGTAGAAATCTTGTGAGTGGGTGGTTATCTTATCATTTCACCCCACTGGTCATTATTCAGCCAAACTCAACACATTTCTGTCTTTTCATTTTTTCTTCACACTCTGCCTAGTCAAGTTGCTAAAGAAGCAAATCTGTCATTCAAGTGATCAGATAGACAGCATTTTCCTCACATGTACAGGCTTTCAAAGTACTATTCCATCTCTCTGTAGGGGAGGGTAGTGCCCAGGAGTATGGCATGAAAAGAGATGAAAATTGAATATTTTCTGAAATTGCTGAATGTCTACTAGAGAATCAAAAGATATTCATTGAGGGAAAGCAAACATGGAGTAGGGAAGAGATATTAAGGACCTCATCTTAGCTCAGAAAACTGGAATATAGTGTCTGAGTAGCCCTGAACCTTCAGATTTCCAGAATTCCTATTCCCAAATGGCACTTACAATTTTTGACATGGGGGACAAAGAACAGAGGGGAGTGTCAAGAACAGCAATAGAGGAGGAACTATCCAGGGAATGGTCACATGATGCTTATAAGGTGAATGAGAAGGAAAGACATGGCTGGACAACCTGAATAGAAGGATGGTGAATGACTTTCTGTATATCAGAAATTCATCTATTCATAAATGGTTATTCAGTTTCCATGGACAAAGTATGTGATAAGCATTAGGGGCTGAAGGAGTTAAAAAGATAAGCAAGATATTGTTCTTTACTACCAAGAGCCTAGCATGACAAATCCCTGCCTGTGGCAGCTTCCCTGGAGCTAGTCTTAAGAAGGGAAGTGGGTTGGTAGTACCTCATTTTCCATGCATACCCAAACAAAACATAGCAATATACACACAAAACCAAACAGTGATAATAATACACATACTGGCAGGTTATAATTTTCTTTTTCCTTCTACACATTCTCCTTGAACTCTACTAGTGCTGGCATGAAGGTGAAACTAGACTCAGTTTATCCTGGACAGCAATGTGTGTGGTTCATGTTGGTTACTATGAATTGTGATGTTGATGAGGCCTTTCTTTTACCTTCAGCTTGACTCACCTCTTTAGCTGCACCGACTCACATTGACTGCATCCTTGCAGTATGCCCAGTACTATGTTTGGCATCCAGTAAATGTCAGGCATCTTGAAAAGATGCTATGCCATGCAGAGATGAATAAAAGTCTCTGTGCTCTTCAAGAATTCACAGACCAGTGGGAAGGCAGATATGGAAGCAAACAATATACTGCAAACTCAGTCTCACTTATGAAGCTGGGAAGAGTCTCAAAGACTGATCAGCCAAAATGTCCTATGGCACATACCATTTAATAATAACGACACTTTATACTTGCATGCCATTTTACATGTTCCAGGCACTGTTAAAAGTGCTTTGTGTTTATCAACTCCCCAAATCTCTAGACACTAAAAGAGTAAAAACTATGGTTATAACTCTTTTACAGATGTTAAAATTAAAGCACAGGAGGCTAAGTTGCTTGCTTAAGGTTTTATAGGTAATAGATGACAGAGACAGAATTTGAACTGAGGAGACCTAGCTCCATAATCAATGAAACAAAAGGAAGTCATGGCATCTGCTGTAAATCCCAGGTTCCTCTGATTTCTATACAATCAACATTTATTGAGGTTTTCATATATGCCAGACATTGTGCTAAGTGTTTTCAATATATCTCATTTAACCCTCATTACACCCCAATGAGGTAAGTGCTAATGTTACTCCTATTTATAGAGAAATGGAGAAACAGAGGGATTTAGTAAAATGTCCAAAGTTTCAAGGGGAAGTGAGGTGAAGGCAGGATTCCAGCCCAGCTTAGTCTGATTCCAAGCCCAAAGCTTTCTTTTGCCCTGCATTTTTGCTTCTGGTGTAGTGAGTTATTTGTTTTCTGGAATCTCAAGAACAGGATTTCTAGTTCCCTCAACCTAAGACCAGGCATGCTAAGTCCTCTTTTCCGGGAATGTGTTTACACCCATGTCTTCCTGAGACGGATCAAACTCCATAAACCATGAACCAAGCTCCCAGCACCACATGGAGCCAGTGTGAGCTGGGAGCACTGGAGGGAAGAAGATGCAGGTATTAGGAGATGAATTCCTTGCAGCTCCAAAGGCTGAGTCGAAATGGAGTTGGGAGCCACTGATGATGTCACCTTCTACAGGTACCACTACCCAAACACAGGCCTCACTTTCTCTGATGATTATTCAAGGAAACAAAAATTCTCCAAGAATCTTAAGCCATTACCATATTTAAAAAATTGCTACAGTTGCCCAAAGGAAAAAAAATTCAGGATCATTCCTATCACCTCCAGATGTCCTGGCTAAAGTCCAGGCTGGAATATTGTTAGGAAAACTGTCATAGAAATGAGAGAAGAAGGACAGTTTAATGTGATGGATAATGAGGAGGCAGACAGGCAGACTCTGAAAGAGCACCGCCTTCCTAAGGAGCCTCTTGGGCTGCTGGGCCGCTCTCATCCATCTTCCCGAACTTCCCAGAGCATTGGCTGTTGACACACTGTATCTATCTATCAGTGGCCCAGCAGCCACATAAATGTTGTCTATCAGTAACCACAGGGGCTTGTGTCCAACCGGTTCAGACACTTGCCAGTCAATCTCATTTATCTTCACTCTTGTTTTTTTAAATACTGCTCTGCTGTTAAAAACAAAACAAAACAAAACAAAACAAAACCTTGAGAGCTGCTCTCTTATTTTTCCTGTCTGAAGCAGCTGGTCTCTATCAAATATTCAGTTCCATTTTCTGGATGTACAGAAAAATCACTTGAGTTGCCATTCACAATTTCAGTTCTTAGGCAAATCAAACAAATTCAAAACAATTGCTACAAGAACTAAAAGGAAAAAATTCAGCACCTCTGTCGAATGCTTTTTGCTTTGTAAAATTCGAGCTCCAGTGCCATCTGCCATTTTTAGTTTATAAAGCTTACAAATGGACTAGAACTTTATATCTCAAGTCAAGCAGGAAATTGACTATGATGCACCTACATAGGCAAAGAAGTGTGCTAGAGGCAAACAAAGTATAAACTGAATTCTCTGTCCATCAAGAGATTGTAACATAGGTTCATAGTAGATAATACTTAACAGTTATAGAAGTGTAGGAAGTGCGCTAAGAAGGGCATAGTCAGTGGAGATTATCTTAGAAGTTATTAAAGGATTGGTTTGCTAAAGAGCTGGTCATTGGGAAAAGGTAAGGTTCTGATGGTTGTGGTATAGAGGTGGGAGAAGAGGTTTGACAATGAGGCATTGTTATGGTTTAGATGTAACACATCTGTCTTAAAGCCTGTGTTTGAAAGACGGTTGGATCAAGGGATGTTAAGCTCATGAGTGGATTAGTGCTCTGCTGAGTTTATAGCTGACTTGCAGTTAGGAGGTGGGGCCTGGCTGGAGGTGTGACCTGGCAGGCTATATCTCCTTCCCTGGCTCCTCCCTTCTTGTTCTGCTTCCTAGCTGCCCTAGGTTGGGGACCTTTTCCTCCACCATGCCCCTCTGCCATCCTGTTTCTGCCCTGCAGCCAGACAATCACGGACTAACACTGCAAGCCAAAATGCATTTCTGCTCCTTCAAGTTGTGGGTATTGAGTATTTTGTTCCAGTGATAGGAAAGTGACCAAGACAGGTTTTAAAACAGGAAAATTGGAAGAGCATTCAGCAGGCAATGAGTTGGCTCTTGTGGCCAGGGCAGAGTGGTTGTAGAAACAAGTAATGAGTTATACATTTGCTTGATGATGTTCTGAGGATGAACATAGACTCTTATCTAGTAGGAGTCCCTTGCAAATAAAATTTTTCTAGGTAGATTTTCTGGGGAAACCAGTGCCCACTCATCTTCTGTGGATATTGCTGTTTCTCTGCTAAGGATTGCTTTAGAAGCAAATCCCTTAGAGCTGTGTCAGCTGGGGAGAGTTCTTTCCTCCCTGCTGTCCTAGGTAATGGCTCTTTCCGCATTGGGCTATAAACCTCTCTCCTGCTGCTTCCTGCCACTGTCTTCTAACATCTGAGTCACTTGTCTCAACAGTGATAACTTTGGTACCTGGCTCATAGTCATCCTTCCAGCATCCTGAGAGAGTTATGATTGTGCCCAAGATGACTAATTAAAAGCCTTGGCCCTCAATCCTTCCATCTTTTCCTTTCCAATGACCTTCACTTCCCCTCAGACATCTATTCTCAAATCTATGCCTTAAGTCTTATCACCTAGAATTGCTCCACCAAGATATCAAATCCAAACATCCCGTGACTGAATTTACTGTCTTCTTTATCAATGCTTCTTCTCTTCCTTTACCCCCACGTTAGTGGACAGTACCACTATCCATCCACTCATTCCTGCATTATGGTCCCCTCTCTGGACTATCTGCACTTCCAAGCAGGAATCAGATGCTGTTACTTTTACCCACTTCTAGCTCATGAACACTCTTTCTTCTTTTCATTCCCTACTAAAACTCTCCATGTATTGGTCACCATTGCCTCTGGCCCAGAATCTGCCAGCAATCTTCTAACTCATCAGCCTGATCTGATTCATATCCACTCAACTTCATTTTCTCCTCCTCTTTAGGTTGCAAATCTCCTTATGCCCATCCTTCCCTCTAAACATTTGTATGGTTGTTTACTCTCCTCCAAACTTCTTAGCATTCTGGGAAGGGGCTTTTTCTGTGGTGCTGTTACCTGCCCTCTTTCTTACTCACCCTCCTTCAGATTTCAGACACCTTCTCTGAGAAGTTCTTCTCAAACTTGTTAGACTGGTGTGGTGAGTTCACCCACATCCTCCTGTAGTGAACTGTGCTTGCCTCTGTGGTGACATTTGCTACACTCAATGGAAATTGCTTGTTGACAAGAATATCCCCAGTAACAGTTTCTTGAACGTGGAAGTAGCTCATAAATGCTTATGAAATGAGTGAATGGATGAATAAAAAGGGATGCAAGAGAAAAATATTTTGAATGCAGAAATGGAGGGTAAGAAAAAGTAAAAGGGAAACTTAGGATTTTCTGCTGAGTGCAAGAGGTGAGGGTCATAGGGCAATGAACAGAAAGAGGGGTTTCCAGAAGAGAAGGAGCTAGTTTTGAAAATGATCCTTTTAAATTAGGCAGGCTGACATGGAGAATGGCTAGATATGGGGGAACGGAAGATACAGATTCAGGAATTATACACAATAAGACACCTTTAAATTCATTCACATGGTTGATATCTTCAATATAGAATTTAGAGAGAGAGCAGTAGTAAACCAAGTCTTCTATATGTAGGAAGTTAAGTATCCGGATAATTCAGGTCCAAATGACATTTTCCCCTTCACTTTCTAAATAATTATTATCTCCGTTTGGTGTTCTTAGTTTTTACATACATTAATTGCACATCTTCATAGGGTACAGTGATATTTCAACACATGTATACAATGTGCAGTGATCAGATCAGGTTAATTGGCAGATCTATAACCTGAAACATTTATCATTTCTTTGTGTTGGGAACATTCAAAACCCTCTCTTCTAGTTAGTTTGAAACACACACTAAATTATCATCAACCACAGCCTGCATTGTTTTTATTTTGAAGATCTGCTAGGATTTATTTTTTTCCTCTTCTAACGACTCTTTTTCTTGTTTTGAACATGTTTTGCTAACCCGGCTGTTAATTACCTCATCATACAATCAAGCTATTGTAACTCCTGTTTGCTGTTTTTCTTTAGCAGGATACTTGTATTTCAGTTGGCTTCTATTGTTTTCCCCCAGAAGATAATTTATTTGATCAACACATCGGCTGGCTATTGATTCGTCTATGTTTTACGAGAAATATCCTTGCTTACACTCCCTCCTGCATCCTCTAAGTGGATTTTCCGTAAGAAATTTTGTGTTCTGAATTATTTCCCCCTTCATTGCAAGTGACTATTTGAGAGTCCTTAAACATACTGCGTGAAATGTGCACATCCTGCTGCTCACTGTCAATTTCAAAAGCTCAACACCTGTTAGTAGATAAAAGTACCCCGTGCTGGCATTTCACAAGGGTTACATTTTACCTCTAAAAGCCCTAATCAGCCAACGTTTTCCTAATTGAGGTACAAAAGTTTGATTTAGTGAAATTTGAATCGTCTTTCAGAATTGAAATATAAACACAGGGGCACTTCACGAATGTGCTGATATTCTTTCCTGCCAAAGGCAAAAGCTTTGGTCTTTTGAAGGAATTTCTACCTACTGGTTCTTATTCTAAATAGACTCAACATTTCCTGGTTCTTGTAGAATTACTGGAACACACTCTTCATGATTTGTACAACTAGGAACAGATCTGCCATTCAAGTGCGAAACTGCCACCTCGCTGCATCCCAACTGCCCTGGGTGAAGCTGGTTTGACTTTTGCACCGAGAAGTAGTTCTTCACCTTTTGGAGGCGTCATGAACAGCTTTAATAATTTGGGTGCCTCTTACCAGAAAAATGCACGTACGCGCACACAATATTTTATCTATAATTGCAGGGGATTCACATACCCTATCATCTAAAAGCCCATGGACTCTAGGTTGATAACCCTTGGACTAAGGGCTAAAGATTGATTATTGATGGTGAGGGATGGCACAAACCTCAGAACGTGCAGAAAACAGCTGCGATGAAAATGTGCACCGCTGGGCAGTAGCTACAACTGCCAGCGGGAGGTGCATGGCTTGTGTGCAATCACGCCCAGCATGGCACTGAGTGGGCTGCCATCTTTCCTTCTGCAGGATATCAAGTTTTCTACTCATGTTATTACGAGATTTTTATTTTATGGCAGCAGAGCTCTGATTTTATGATGGAAGTCAGACAAAACAGCTCCTTTAAAAAATTTACCTTATGACCATCTCAGCTAAAACAAACCATTTTTTTTTTTTAGCAGGAAAGAGAGGGGAGAAGGAGGGTCCAGTGTTAAAAGGACTACTCTTTTCACCTTTCCCTCCCTCCCCATTCTCTCTCCTTCCTTCCTCTCTCTCTCTCTTCCTCCCCACAAACCTGAGCTCTTCACTTTCTTTAATATCTCATGCTCCCTAGACTCCTACTCTCCTTTATTAGGTCCCATTTCATTTTCTTGAGGCTGACATCTGAAAATCCGCTATCAGTTTCAACCTTTCAGATGTCTAGCATTTATCTCATTCCATACTGCTTTGCACCTATCTGATTTCAGAGCTGCACACTATTCCCTTGAATCCTATCAGGCAGCTTGGTACTTTCGATCATTTGAATCACCATCTCCTATGCTCTCTTTGACTTGAGGCAACATAATCTCCCTTTTCAATAATTTTTGAAACTTAACTGAGCTTTGATTTCTCAAAGTCATGTTTAAAAGCATGACCTGAACTATAGCCCAACTTAATAAGCACTAGTTACAAACTGTATTGTGATCTCTTTTGCTTGTGTCACTCTCATCCTGATAACAGCACTTATTAACACTTTACATGTACAAAAAAGGTCATTGCTGGGGCAATTTGACATTTTTTCTCCCTCCCTACAGGGAAATCCTCTAAAACATGGTCATGTTATGGATGTATAGTTTTCAAGCTAAAATTGCTCACTGTGTTGCTATCCAATCCACACACACAGCTCATATACTTTGTTCAGGTTGTTCTTTGATTTTATTTTAAATAAATCCTTTCATGGTGTATGAGATCCTAACTCCATGAGCATTTTTCCAACAACAAGGACACATTCAATATTTTACTTAACATCTTTGGAATAGTTTTCCTGTCTGCAAAATTGGCATATTATTCCTAAGGACTTTCATTTTCCTATTTTTAACATCAGGGCCTTATCACCCTCTCTTATGTACATTGGCATCCAGCCCTACTGAGCTACTTGCCTTTCCTGGGTGCTCAGACTTTTTCGTATTTTTGCTAATGTTATTGCTTCTGTTTGAGAGTCTCTTCTTCCCTTGCATAACTCATGGCTTCTAGCCATTCTTTCAGGGTGGGCACAAGTGTCCCTTAGCTCTCCTGAAATGCTTTCCCAATGCGTTGTGTTGTAGAGCCAATGGCTCTGTATTATAGCTGCAGACTGACCTGCCTATTTTCATCTCACTGGACTGAAAGCTCTTTAGAGTCAGGGAATGGATATTGTTTATGACTTTGAGCCACAAATTCTTTCTTTTCTCTGCCTTATTTGGGTTATATTTATTCCTCTAATTCTAACCATGTGGTTCAAATGGTAGCTGCCATCTTTTTAGTTCCATCTTCTACCAAGTAGATGGTCTAAGCAATCTCTGATACAAGAAGATCAATCTATCTCCAATATTTAACCCATATATGGGGGCCTGATGGCTACCTATAGTTGTATCTCCAGCCTGGTGGATGAAGCCAATCTGAGAGAAAAAAATCCTGGTGTAAAATGAGAAGAAAGAATCTTGAGACATGAAAATTGTTAGTTGTGGTTGTTCCTTGGACATGCCTTCCCATGCATTGCTTATATAAGCCAAGGAATTCCCCTTTCTCCAAAGTGAGTTCAAGTTAAAAGTTTTAGACATTGGCAAGCAAAGAATCCTCTAAAGTAATATTGACTGTCTTCTTCATGTGTCTACCTCTAGTAGCTGACTTAGGATTCAGTATTCAGTAGGGGCTCCATAAACATTGCCATCATTAGTTTAAAGCCTGAAATCATATTTATTGTAACAGAGAATCAGGGATTGAGATGAGAGGGAACACATGTCGTACCGTGATAGACCATAATATGAGGTTCACACCTCAGAGCTGTATAATGAAGTGACACCACATGCATTCTGACCATCTACTTGAGTTTGAGCTTGTCCTATTGGTATTGGTAAACCACCGTCAGAAGTGTTGGCTATTTCCTATCTAACCAAGAATAATTAGCTCCCCTAGGAAATAGTCCTGAAAGACAAAATGAGGGAGACTGCAGCATGCACACACAATGGTGGGGTATTTGGTTGCCCTGTTGGCTTCATGTTTGCATGGCATAAGATGAGGGAGCTGGAATAGGTGAGATAGATACTATTTAGCAGCTTTGTAGCTCTGCAAAGCAACTTTACTTCTCCGGGCTCTGTTTTCTCCATTTGCCAAATGGAAAGAGTAGCACATGTCTCACATGCCTTACAGAACTATTGAGCTGATGAGATGAACAAACACACACTTCAGCACATTATTGTTGGCAGATGCTTTCTTGGGGAATCATGTTAGGCCCTTCTCTAAACACAGAGACCACTGTAGTGCTGACAGGTTTGCTTTGATAAACACCTGGCCTAAGGCAGGATCATTGCTGCAAGAGCTGGTCTAAAGCACTTTCATCATGGAGCTGAGGTGAGCCTCCCAAGTTTGACATCTGCTTTTGTTCTTTTCTGTCCTTGTCGCCTGATTGCCAGCCAAAACTTCGTGACACTTCCCACTTGGCCATTGCTCTGAAAGCCCCTTAGCTCAGCCTGTAGTCCTAAAAGTGGATCCTGAATCTCCTGCTTACCCACTCTGTCCCTTGGAACACACTCCCTGGTACCTGCCCTAGCTAATAAGCTGCCTTGAACCTCAGAGAAACTCAACTGATGATTCCTTTGCAGGACCCCTCCAGCCTGCACAATGCCCAGAAGGTCTCTGCAGCACACAGCCTGATGAGAACCACTGGGTAAGGCCTGATGAGAGCAGCTACCTGGACAGCGTGGGGTGACATGGACAAGCTGTCTGGGGGACTTCATTTAATCTGACTTTGCTTCCTTCCTTTCTGACCTTGGCATAAGTCTTCCAACACCTTTCCAGCCTGCTGGACTGAACAGAGAATCTCTGACATCCTATCTAGGACCTTCCCTACAATAGGAGGCAGTGGTAGAAAGATAGAGGTAAATGGATACACCTTGAAAACATACCTTCAAGTGAAACAAATTGGACATACATGCTTAAATATTGCATTGTTTCTTTTGTGAGAGAAACTGAAAAGGGTCCAAAATAGATGCTAGCTATTGGGAAGTAGGAAGAAAATTTTTAAAGAGAAAGGGGAACAAGGGAGGGGGAGGGGATAGGAAGAAAGGGAAAAGGAAAAAAGAGAATAGAAGGAGAAATGGAAACAAAACTTTTGTAAATGAACGTGGGAAGAAGTTGAAGGGAGGGAAGAGGAATGGGGAAAAAAGAATCAACATACACTATGTACAGGTACAAATTCCCTATGATGAATGTGATTATTATGTATGTCAAAAGTGTACAGATAAAATTAATTTAAAAGAAAAAAAGGAAGGCCTTGGAGACTTGGGTTTAAATCCCAGCTTCACTGCCACCTACCCATGGGAACTAGCATGGGCACATGCGGGGAGGCATGGAGCTCAGTTTGTCAGCCTTGCTCAGGATGAAGACAAACTGTCCCCCCCTGCTGCTGGCAGAGAGGAGGCACCTTCCAGAGCTCTGAGCTGGGAACAGCTCAGCAAAGCCCTGGGGGCTGGTGGTACGTGACAGCAACAAAAATAATTCCCATCCGAAGACGCTGCTTACGTTTTCAAATCACTTTCTTTTCTTTTATCTGTTTTTTCCCCTACAATATTCATGTGAGATGGGTATTATCATTCACATCTGACAGACGAGGAAATGAAGCAGAGCAGGAGTACTGCAAGAGGCAGAAGCATGGGTTCTCAGGCATCAGACTCAGAGCTGTGTCCACATCCTGGTTCAGCTGTGTGACCTTGAACTAGCTGCATACCTTCTGAGCCTCAATTTGCTCATATATAATCTTGTCTGAAAGCACTCATCCTCAAGGGATGTGTGGGGTTTAGGAAGGCTTGTCACCTGATAGAGCATAGGCTTTGGAGACCCAAATTAAAATCCAGGTGCACTCAGTGTTAGCAAGGGCCCACACAACACACTAGAGAAGAGCTGTCCCTAGGTCCCAGTGTCCTTATTCCAGACCCCAGAAATCCCAGAATTCCACTTTGAATGCTTTTGTCCTGGAGACCTTGAACTGTGCCTATCTTGTGGAGGCCCCAGGAGTCCCTGGTCAGCCAGTGCTCTGTAGGGGGGTGTGCAACAAAGTAAGAAACCACACTTCCCACAAAGATCAGATACCATGTCCAGTGCACCTAGCACTGACACAATGGTCAGGGTCCTTCTGTGCCTCAGTTTACCCATCTGCGAAGAGGACATGAATCATTTTCACCTTGACCTTTTGAACTGTCACATGGGCCATGACAACAGCTTCCTTTCCAGCCTCCTTGCTTCGTCATGCATATGGAAAAATTTGCATCAATGCTCCCAAGATTACATATCCTCATTTACAAAGTCAGAGTGTTCTTAAAATTCTACATTGTGGGGGAACAGCTTGGGCCCAGCTAAAGGGCAGGCAAATGGAGGCCAGGGGAAGAGCGGAGAAGACAGGGAGGCGCTGGCAATGCATTTCCCAGGTTCTGTGGTTTATACCTTATAAGGTCTGCAGGCCCTTCTTTGAATTTAATAAAATACGCTTACATCTTATATACTCAACTTTGGTTTTTTCCTAAGCTACCTTTAGAGGGTTCCTGCATCTTATAAGCAGGAGAGTGCCGAGGATATTCTATATGTGCTCTTCCTACCCTGCCTTTGGCTGGGGTTGATCCCTGATGAAACCATGGTCATTGGTGCTCCTAGTGGTGGCCCTTTGTCACAGCACTCAGGCAAGTCCTTGGACTTTAGAGGCAATCATTAAACACAAGCCACTGATGATGAGCAATAAGGTCAGTGTAAATCTAGGACAGTTGGTCTCTGCTTTGCTGTGCAAGAAGATTTCAGTAACTGTATCTCAAACTTGTCCTTGGATATTTTCAAGTGGGAGGCAGTAGATAGTGCTGGTTATGAGCACAGTCCCAGAGTCAGACTGCAAAGTTTCATGCCACAGTTCCAACCACTAACTAGCTGTGTGACATTGAGCAAGTTATTCCATCTCTCTGTGCCTCCATTCACTCACCTGTCAAATGGGAGTATTTTTGGTACTTAATTCACAGGAATATTGTAGGGATGGAAGTACGTAGCACAATGCACAATACACGAATCCTCAATGTACATCCCCAATTACTTTAATGTTCTGAACAGAACTTAGAATGCATTTAGAGGAGATACTGTGACAGATTGGGCTGTGAATGGGTTTAGATTCTATTATAGTTTAGGTCTGAAAAGACCACCAAAAGTCTCATGTGTGCAGAGCTGACGGGCTTGGGGAAGTACTGAATCTTGAAGGCTGCATCTGCATCAAGTGGATTAACCCATTGATGAGTTCATTAGCTGGATGGGCTTATTAGGAGGAGGGTCCTACTTGGATGAAGCAGGTCACTATGGGGGTATGACTTTGAAAGGTATATTTTGTCCCTTCCCCTTCCTCTCTCACTCTTGCTGCTCTCTCTGTTTCCTGGCTGCCATGAGGTGAACGGCTTTTCTCTGCCTTCTGTCATGATGCTTCTGCCTCATCAAAGGCCTAACCATTGCCTCATTATTGCTTAATGGAGCTGGTCAACCATGGACTGAAATACCTGAAGCCATGAGCCAAAGTCAATCTTGCTCCCTTTTAAGTTGTTTACGTCAGGTATTCTGTCAGAGTGGTGAAAAGCTGAGTAACACAGGTTCCATTGTCTCCACTTTGGTTTTTTGAGAACTGATGAGGAAGCTGGTGAGTGTAGAGGAAATGAAAGGCTTGAAGATGGGCAGGTTGACAAAGACGCACTCAAAGAGATTGGTAGGCAAAGAACAAAAGCCTGCCAAACCCAATGAGGCCCTCACAACCATCTTTGGCGGAGTGGTTGGAGAGAAGCATGAAAAATTAAATGCTCTCCTGAGAAGGGAGCAGCAGTGGTGTGGAACTGGACAAGGAGAGAAATTCCCACAGCCCAAGAACAGGAAGGCAGGGTGCAGTCCCACAGGTAATACGGAGGTAACAGTGGGGTCTCAGGAGAGACAAGGCAATAAAAATCCAAGGGAAATGTGGGAAGAATGGCAGTGCAGGAGAGCCAGAATGAAACTCATGAGAATTTTGATTGTAAAGACTTTTATGAATTTAGATACCGCCCTCAGAAAACCTTAAAAAAACCCACCTCTTTGAGGATGAATGAAATCCCAGCAGCACATCTGCAGACTGCTTTCAGCTCATCAATACAGAGTTACTATAAATGGCTCTGTGTACAGAAGGTTGTTTAAAATGTATGAGACCAATGCACGTTACTGATTTAGATCTGCAGATTCTCAAGTAGGTTTCTTAAGTAACAAACCTTAGGAAGTACCACATGGGTACCACGAATTGCCCAGATGAATTTCAGTAAGTTTCTCAACTGCTCGGTGCCTCAGTTTCCTTGTCAGTCTAATAGAGGTGGTGAGTGTCCCCCCCCCACACACACACACTCACACACACACACTCTCACACACACACACACTCCAACACTTCCAGTGCAAACAACCAACTCAGTTTCACAGGCTCTCTAAGTGCACAGGCAGGGGCTAGGGCAGAGTCTGTCTGAAGAACGAAGTGAGAATTCTCAGAACTTAAGCAGCCAAGGGATGCACTTGGCCTTGTATTCCAGTGCCAATCACACTACATGTTCTCTCTGACCCCTGAATCCTATCTTGGGCACAAACCTTTAATGTCTCAACACTACCCTCTTTTCCCTGTATGATCTATCACCACTGTATGCTGCAGACAGCCAGAGGACCAGCCCTCCACTTTGCCATCATTCCTGTCCTTGCCCCTTCAGTCCCGGACAGAGAAAATTCATGAGCAATAGCATCAATCACATCTCTTGGCTTAAGGGTCACCCTGGTTGGAGCCAAGTGAGCTCATGGAAAGGGAGATCAGAGGCTCCCTTGACATATTACCAGGACAGTGGTCACAGCAAGAGCCTGTGGGCTTCCAGTGGGAAGGAGTTGTCCAGGGAGCTGCATCCCCAGCTGCACAAGAGGAGTGCCGTGTCCTTTTTTCCTTTCATGAAACCTCCTCCTGTCCTGAAGTTTTCCTTCTATCCCTACATTAAAAAAAAAAAATCTTCTTTCTGTCCACATAGTCCCCTCCTTCCTCTTCAATTCCTATCTCATTACGCAACTGCATGGGCTAAAAATACTTCTGGCAGCCGTGATCAAACCCAAACTGAGCAAGATGCAGATTTAATGAGGCTTCCATGGAAACAAGTTTTCTTCTGCCAGGCAGAAGAATGTGTCTGTGCCAGGGAAAGGGAGAGGGCAGGGAACATGTGGAGAGGCAATAGAGGTATTGGTGAGATGGGGCAGTGGGGAGTCATAGGAAACCTCTGCACCTAGCAACTGTTTCTGGAAAGGTTCAGTCAGCAGCTGGGGACTCACCAGCTGGGGACAGTCAGCTGTCCTGGTCAGCAGCATTCTAAGAGGCATATTGTCTGAGCTTAGCAAGGGGATCCACAGCTTCTTCCAATCTAGAGAAAAATATTTACCACTGGAGTTCCTTAAACAGTCAAACACTGAGCAGCTGGAAAATAAAGTATAAAAATAAAAAGCTGCTGACTGTATTGGTCTTACTTTGATTATGATCAAGGAAGTGTAGAGGAGGAAAGTTGAGAAAGGTCAGTTAGATACAAAGACAATTTCTGCCCAGCAAGTTTTCTACTTCCTTGAGGAGTCATTTCCTTCCAGTTTGTTTCTCTGAGATGCTGGAGCCATGAGGTTTCTGAAGGAATCTCAAAGGGAAAGCTGAAAACTTTTTTGGCACAACTGCCAGGTATCTAATTGATGTCTGGTTTCTACTCACCATGGCAGGGACAGCACCTACTGTAATACTGCTGCTCTTTACCTTTCTCTTGAGATTTTCTACACTAAGTTTTCACATCCAAAGAAGTAGGGTGCATACTGGTAAAATGTGGGGACCAGCAAGCATACACCAACTTGACTCATGAGCTGTTTCTGTAAGGTCTGTGAATCTAAAATAGTTTTATATTCTTTTTTTTTTTCTGGTACCTGGAATCAAACTCAGGACCTTGCATTTGCCAGGCAGGCACAGCACACTGAGCTATATCCCTCGCCCATAGTTTTTGTATTCTTAACGAGTCATAAAAGAAAGAATACATGACAGAGACCACATGTCGACCACAAAGGGAATGATACAGTATTTACTCTCTCCCATTACAGAAATAGTTGGCTGATCCCTGGTTATAAGCAAAGACTATGGAATCAGATAGATTTAGGTTCAAATTTCAGCTCTTCCATGGACTAGCTTGATGACTTTATGGACTTAATCTTTTTGAGTCTCAGTTTTCCCAATTGGAAAATTGGGCTACGGGCACCTGTCTCATAGAAAAGGGGAGCTAAGAAATTGTGGCTGTGCTGGTCACACAAATGCTCCACAGATGCTAGTTAGCACGACCATGAGGAAATAAGGTTGAAGTGTGGCAGTGAAATGACTGATACTTTTTCAAAGATTACCCCAATCACAAATATTCTGCTTGTTTTGTTTGTACCAAGCATCGGATATGCATCCTCTTGACCAATTCAGGAATTAGAACTCCTAGAGTTCCAAAACTGCTGTGGAGTCCATGGCTGCAAGGATCTGAGCCTACAAGATGTCTGGCAAAACCTCTGAAGACAAATTTGCTGCTCATGCAAATCACACCAATGTGCTCTGAGTCCTCATGCACAAGACCTTCTAGAATCAATGTTATCACATTGAGAATCCTGCTCTACTTGCCTGTGGTCTTCAAAATGCAGAATAGCAGAAAAGTGGCAAAGAACATGTAGTTAGAAACCAGACAATCTCTAATAGCACAAAACATCTCTGTCCTACCTTTTTCCCACTTTACATTTTATAAATGACTGCATAAATAAATGAGTTCAAATGCCCCCAAAAGATAATAACACTACATTCAATTATCTCTTGGAATAAATAACTGGGCTCTTGAGCCAAAGGAGTGCTAAGAAGATAGTGCTGATGATGTCAAGGTTAAAGCAGGATTAGCTACTCAGTTTTATGAGGTCAAAGATTCAGATAGTGTTCCCAGCCTTATCCAGTCCAGGCGCTAGATGGAGGGTGCTGAGTTCAGCACACTACTGTGGGATAGCAGTATACACAAACAACTGCAGGGTTTCAAGATTTATGGTTGATTTTTGGCATAGTCTTTATTGTCTTTTTAAGTAAGAGAGGGAAGGAGAGAGAGGGGCGTATTAGAATGAGTGAGATGTATTTTTACAACAAGAAAGGCTGGAAAAACTTTAAATTTTCACAGGAATGGTAAAGGCCAAGAGTGGAAATGGTATACTCTGCTTAGAGTGGGATTTGATAGGAATAAAAAGATTATAAGTCAATTATCTCTGTTCACTGATATTTTTAAGGGCCTAAAAAATCTAATATGATTCTAATCTGAAAAAGTAAGTATCTGTTTCAAAAAGCAGATTCTACATTGTGCATATTTTGCTCTACAAAGTAAGGAGGAAAATACCCAAGAGAATTGAAGACTAAGGGGCCTTCTGAAAAGAAATCCTGGTTAGACGTCAGGAGACTGTTCTAGTCATGTTTCTGCCTCTGGTACTATGAGCTTTGGTAAATCATGTGGCTGTTCTGTGTCTCAGAATCTTTATCTGGTAATAGTCACAATCTTTTCATAGGGTTTTGTGAATTTCTGAGGAGCTGTGGAGGAAACCTCTCATAGAAAGTAAAAGTCTCCCAATCCAAAAATGGGTATCTAAATGAACAGACATTTCTCAGGAAAAGAAGTAGAAATAGCAAATAAATATACAAAAAAATGCTCCACATCACTGGTCATTCGAAAGATGCAAATGAAAACGACACTGAGATTCCACCTCACTCCAGAAAGAATGGCTGCTATTATGAAATCAACCAATAACAAATGCTGGCGGGGCTGTGGGGAAAGAGGAACCCTGCTGCACTGCTGGTGGGAGTGTAGACTGGGGAAACCACTGTGGAAATCAGTATGGAGATACCTCAAAGAACTAGGACTGGAAGTCCCATTTGACCCTGCTATTCCACTGCTGGGGATCTTCCCCAAAGAATTAAAAGAATCATACCACGGTGATATATGTGCACCCATGTTCCTAGCAGCACAATTTGTAATAGCTAAAATGTGGAAGCAGCCCAATTGCCCATCAACCGGACACTGAATGTGGTTTTTTAATAAAATGGAGTACTATTCAGCCATAAAATGAGAAATTAGAGACATTTATAGCTAAATGGATGCACATGGAGGTGATACTCTTAAGTGAAATAAATAGGACACATGTGTGTAAATACCGAATAGTTTCTCTAGTGTGAGAAACTGAAAGTGTAAACAAGGACTAAAAGGTATAATAGATAATGTGAAATAGGAAGAAAAGGGGCAAAGGGGAAGGGAAAGTGGGAGGGGTAGGGGAAAGGAAAGAAGGGAATGGAATTAATATGAGAAAATGAAAAAATGGAAGCAAAGTCTTTGTAAATAGGGAGGGCTGGAGGGGTTGAAGGGAGGGCAGGGGGATGGAGAAAAAATAAGAACCAAGAGAGATTATGCAAAGGTGCAAATTTCCAATGATGAACATCATTATATTGTATACCTAAAATGTACCAATAAAATAAAAATTTAAAAAAGAAGAGTAAAAGTTTCTATGAATGTAAGGTATTATATTTATTATCAATGATAAACCAAGTAGAAGATCTAAAATACAAAGGTCAATTCATTTATTCAATAAGCATATACTAAGTATCTACTGGGTACCTGGCACAAATACATGTTAAAGATGTGGTATAAATAAGAGGCAGGACCTTCTAAAAAGAAAAATCATGAAAAGAGGCAAAGAAAAAGTAGCACATTATATTCAGGAAAAGGAAAAATAATGGATGACTTTTTTTTCTTAAACAATACAACCAGAAGACAGTGGACCTAGGTAAGGGAAAAAAATGGCCAGCCTAGCTTTCTATGTCCAATGAAAACATATTTTGAAAATAAAGGGAAAGACATGTTAAGATAAATGAAAATAGAGAATGTGTTGTCAGTAGGTTCTGCAGTAGAAATGCTAAAAGAAATGACTCCAGACGGAAACAGGTCTATAGATAAGACTGAAACAAGTCTAGAGATAAGAATGAAAGAAAGCAGAAATGGTATGTAGATAGGAATGAAAAAACTATATTTTACTATGTACATGATTTTATAACTCACATAAGCGTTTGAAACAAAAGTAGTAATACTCTATTGTGAGTTTTACAATGCATGCGGCTGTGATATACATGATACGAAGAATAGATGGGTGGGGGTAAAAGGATATAGACTGCTGCAAGGTTCCTGTATTTTATGTGAAGTGCCTCAGTGTTATCTCTGAGTTGATGGTGATGAGAATGACTACTGTCATCCCTAGAAGAGCCAATAAAAATATTCAGAGACTTCTGGGAAAACAGAAGAGTGGTAAGCAACAGCTCAGCCTCTCTGAGATTTGGAATCCACACACTGGAAAATAATATCTTGGGGAAGAAAATGGCAGAGAGAGAGAGAGAGAGAGAGAGAGAGAGAGAGAGAGAGAGAGAGAGAGAGAGATTGATCGATCCCTGGGAACCAAGAAGGATCTGACAGAAAAATTAAAACCTGTGGAGAATTTGAAGAGACAACACAATCTGAGGAAGAGAAGGGACAGTCTGCCCTTTCTCTCCAGCTCTTGGCTTGTGGCTTGTGAGAAAGAGAGGCAGACTCTACAGAGACAAAGCAAAGGTTGGAGACCCCAGAGGGCTTCAGGAAGAAAAGTGGTGGTAGAATGGACTGGCAGGTGCTGTGAACTGCAAGGAGAGCCTGGGATTCTGCTCCTATGTGAGTCCTTCTATAGGCAACAGCTGGTGAGTAAATCCAATCAAAGCACCTGCCATATTCCTTGGAGGGAGTGCTTGGTCAGAATCCGTTTTAGAGAGGCCTTGGTCATTTCAACCTGACTCAGAGCAGCCATGGATGGCTTCACTTCAGGGTTTGCAGTGTTATGTTCTCACAGTAACTGGGTGAGAGACAGCCACGGTAGACAGCCATGGTCAGGGAGCTGCAACCAGGCTGGAAAAAGACCCCCAGGAAGGGTTTAAACTGAAGGACACAGGCCCCACCCACATGGTCACAGACCAGGCTCAGCCTGAATTGTTCTGGGTTTGAAAGTCACAGGGTTGGCATCCTTGCCTTAACCCTACTGCCCTGTGGTGACTGCATACAGCATGGGTCTGGGATTTGATGGCTTTCTTTATCTACAGGCATGAGCAGGAACACTGCTTCAAAATTGTAGATCCCAGAAGAAAACCACATGTTTGAAATCAGAGAGAATTTCCTTTTTTGGTTGGTTTGTTTTGTTTGTTTTTTGGTCTGTTTTTTCTCATTGTTTTGGTTTGTATGTATGCATTTTGTGTTTAATTTTTTCTTTTTTTCTTCTTTCCTTTTCTCCTTTCTCTTTACCAGTTTATTGGGGCTTGGAAAATTTTCTTTTGTCCTTCTTCCTTACTTCTTATCTCTTTTTCTTACTTCTTATTTTTCCTCTTTCCCCTTTTAACTTTTCACCCTTTAATTTTTTCTCCTTATTTTTACTTCCTACATATTTTCCTGTTTTTTATCCCTTTTTTTCTTTTATCTTGTATTGTCAGCTTTTCTCTCACATTACCGAATTCTATAAACATCCTCCTATTCCCCAACAGGATTCTTTCTAACATTTTTCTTACCTCTTACTCATATCATGTAGTTTTAGGTTTCAGATTTTTCTTCTTGCATTCTCCCATTCCCAAGCACTATATCTTTAATAGTATAACCATAAAACTTTGTTAATCTTTTGATAGTTAGTTAACTCTGTAAAATTACTATGGAATTCTTTTCTACCATTCACTATTACATTTAGTACATAAAAAAGTAAATATCTCGCTTGTCTTAAAATTTATACCATAATTGTGGATTTCTTTTCCATAGTTATGGGTGGTACATAATTGGTTTTTATGATATGTTAATATCTAATTTGTCTTGTCAATATTACTGCAGCTGATTTGCCTGACATAACTAGGGTCACATAATTATCACTATTTCTCTGTAAGCCAAAATTCAGATTACCTTTGTGACATTAAGAATACTAGAATACATTCCCAGAGAACTTGGTTGTTGGTTTAATTGCATTGCTTCTTCCTCTCTCAAATTAACCAAGGTGTTGGATCTTGGGGTTGAGGCAAAGAACTATAGTTAGCAACATTCAAAGTATATCACTGAAAAGTGACCAAAGAGATCTCTATACTAACAACAAAGTCTTTACATTATAAGCATCCACAAACCTCCTCACAAACAAACAAAGAAACAAACAAAAAATAATAGAAACATGAGAAGACAAGTCACTAAAATGCCTTCCAAAACTCCCAACTACCCCAAAGCAAATCCCGGGGCCACTGAGGGGCAGAATAGCATTAGTCACACACCCAAATTACTCAAAAGGATAACAGAAGAGGTTGGAAAACAGATAAAAGAGGCACTTGGGGATCAAAGAAAATATAACTAAACAGAGATGGAAGTAATAACCAAAATGATTAATTCAGAAGACACTAATAAGCTAGCGAGCTAAACAAATTGATACAAAACATGACCCATTTTTTCAAAGAATTAGAGTCCATGAAAGGGTTTCAATCAGAAATCCAGGAGATTAAAAATCATATTGAAAGTATTGGGAGCAATCTGTCCAATGTGAGGACAGAATTTCAGAACTAGAATACAATGATACCCTCCAAGATCAACTACTCAAAGACACCTTAAAAATAAGAAAAATTAAAAATGTGTCCAACAGCTGCTAGATGATGAAAGAAGACTAATCTAAGAGTAATTAGAATAAGTAAAAAACAATCAGAAGACAACACAAATGGCATAAAAACCTGTTCACAGAAATAACAGTAGAAAACTTCCCCCAAAAAGGAAAGAAATAAACATACAGATAAATCAGGCATATAGAACCCCAAATAGCCATGACGAAAAGAGAACCTCTCCGTGCTACATTATACTCAAAGTACCAAAAGTCCGTCACGTGTACAAAATCTTAAAATCTGTTAGAGAAAGGCAACAAATCACATACAAAGATAAACCCATTGGAATCACATCAGACTTTTTCACACAAACATTAAAGGCCAGGAGGGCTTGGAGTGAAGTGTTTCAAGCCCTAAAAGACAAGAACTTCTAACCCTGACTTATATATCCTGCAAGTCTCCTTTAAAATTGATGGAGAAATAAGGTATTTCCATGACAAGGAGCACCTCAACAAACTCATGACCACCAAACCAGCATTCTCAAAAATTCTAAGCATATCCTAGAAAGAAAAATGAAGATAAGATTACTAATAAGTTCAAAAGAATGAATACACCTGGTGGGATGAGCAGCTAAGAAAAAGGAAAAAAAAAGGAAATAAGCAACAGGAAAATAGTGCAATGACATGACCAAGTCAATACCTTTCAGCAATAACTGTCAATGTGAATGGTCCCAATTCCTCACTCAAAAGATGCAGATTGGCAGAATGGATCAAGAAACAAAATCAACAATATGCAGCATACAGGAAACACCTTTAATTAAAAAGACCCCCCAGACTAAAAATCAAAGAATGCAAAACCATATGGCATGCAACAGGAACCCAGAAAAAGCAGTAGTAGCTATCCTAATTTCAAACAAAGTGGACTTCAAGCCAAGTTTGATCAGAAGAGACAAAGAAGGTCACTACATATCGGTTAAGGGCACAATACAACATGAAGAGATAACAATTATAAACACATACACACGAAATACTGGTGCACCCAACTTCATAAAACAAACACTAATTGCCATGAAAAATCAGATAAACACCAGTATAATCATAATGGGGGACATCAATATCCCACTGTCACAAATGGACAGATCAACCATACAAAATATCAACAAAGAAATGCCAGTTGAACCAAACATTCAAATAAATGGACTTCTAATATATCTACAGAGTGTTCCATCCAACAACAGAATACAGATTCTTCTCACCAGCACATGGGACTTTCTTTAAAATAGACTACATACCAATCCGTAAAACATGCTTAAGTAAATGCAAATCAATTGAAATTATCCCATGCGTAGTATCAGATCATAGTGCAATGAAACTAGAAACTAATGGCAAAAGAAACCACACAAGTTATGTAAACACATGGAAATTAAACAATATCCTCTTGAATAATCAATGGGCCACAGATGAAAGTAACGGAGAAATTAGACAGTTGCTACAGTCAAATGATAATACCAGTACAACATACTAGAACCTATGGGACAGGATGAAAGTAATCTTAAGAGGGAAGTATAGAGTGGTGAGTTCCCACATGAGAAAAACAGAGTGAGTTCAAATAAACAACATAACAATGTACCTCAAAGTTCTAGAAAAACAATAACAATCCAAACCCAAAGCTGCTACAAGGAAGGAAATTACAAAGATCATAGCAGAAATTAACAAAATTGAGATGAAAAAAGCAGTACAAAGAATCAATGAATTGAAGTTGGTTTTTTGAAAGAATAAACAAAATAGAGAAACCCTTAACTAATCTTACCAAAATAGAAAAGAATCAAATCCATGCAAGTAGAAATGAAAAAGGCAAAATTTCAATGCATTCTACTGAAGTCCAGATCATCAGTAACTACTTTGAGAAACTGTACTCTAATAAAATGGAAAATTCAGAAGAAGTGGATAGATTTCTAGATGCATACGAACTGCTAAAATTTAACCAAGAAGATAAAAAATCCTCAATAACCCAATAACAGTTCATGAAACTGAAGAAGTAATTTAAAAAAAACCCACCAACTAAGAAAAGCCTAGATTCTGAAGGATTCACTACTGAATTCTGCAAGAACTTTAGAGAAGATCTAAGGCAAATACTTCTCATACTTCTTTAATCAATAGAGAAGTAGTACTCCCAAAGTCATTCCTGGAAGCAAGCATTATCCTAATTCCAAAACCAGAAAAAGACCCAACCATAAAAGAGGTATTTTTTCCTAATGAATATAGATGCTAAAATCCTCAATAAGATACTGGCAAATAGAATGCAGCAAATCATCAAAAAGATTATACATCCTGACCAAGTAGGATTCATTCCAGGGATACAGGGATGGTTCAACATATGCAAATTAATAAATGTAAAACCCCATATAAAAAGAACCAAGGACAAAAACCACATAAGCATTTCAATAGATACAGAAAAAGCATTTGACAAAATCCAACATCCATTCATGATTTTTTAAAAATGAAGAAAGTAGGTATAGAAGGTCTTTATCTCAATCTGATAAAAGCCATCTATGACAAATCAATGAACAACATCATACTAAATGGAGAGGAGCTGAAAGCATTCCCTCTAAAATTGGAAATAAGATAAGGATGTCCACTATCATCACTCCTGTTCAATGTAGTTCTCCAAAATTAGCCAGAAAAATTAGACAAGAGAAAGAAGTAAAAGGGATAGAGATAGAAAAGGAAGAAGTTAAATTATCATTATTTTCAGATGACACAGAAGACCCCCAAAACGTCACCAAATGACTCCTAGAATTAATAACCAAATTCACTAATGTAGCAGGATACAAAGCCAATACTCAAAAATCATTTGCATTCATGCACACCAAGAATAAACTCAATGAAGTAGAAATTAGAGAAACAATATCATTCACAATAACATCAAGAAAAATGAAATACTAGGAATTAACAGAAGCAAGAGAGTGAAAGTCCCCTACAATGAAAACTACAGTACCCTGAAAAGGAGATTGAAGAGGACATCAGAAAATGGAAAGATAAACACAGGGTCCCAAGTTCGATCCCTGGTACCAAAAAAAAAAAAAAAAAAGAAAATGGAAAGATATCCCCTGTTCATGGATAGTCAGTCAAACCGATCATACTTTCAAAACTGTTAAATAGATTTAATGCAATCCCAATCAAAATACCCTCAGCATACCTCACAGAACTAGAGAAAGCAATCCTAAAATTCATACAGAACCAGAAGAGACCTAGAATAGCAAAAGCAATTCTGGGCAACAAGGGCAAGGTAGGGGGCATCACAATCCTCAACTTCAAGTTATACTACAAAGCTACAGTGATAAACATGGCGTGGTATTGGGGGGAAAATCATACTTTTAGATCCATGGAACAAAACAGAGGATGAAGTAACAACTCCAGACACACTCAGCTACTTTACCTTTGATAAAGGAGCCAAAGCCGTTCACTGGAAGAAAGACAGCTTCTTTAACAAATGGTACTAGGAAAGCTGGCTATCCACATGCTGAAAATTGAGCCTAGACTCATCTTTTTTATCATGCACTAAACTAAAACCAAAATAGATCAAAGACCTAACTATTAAAACCCAAATACTTAATCTGCTAGAAGATGAAATAGGTAAAACTCTTGAAGATATAAGTGTTGGCAAGGACTTTCTGAACAGAACCTCAGTTGCATAAGAATACCAAGAATCAACAAATGGGGCCACATAAAATTAGAAAGATTCTTCCACAGCCAAAGAAATCACCAACAGAGTGAAGAGACAACCTACGGAATGGAAAAAATTCTTGCAAGCTGCTTCTCAGACAAAGGACTAATACCTAGAATATATAAAGACTCAAAAAAAAGAAACCCCAAATTTAAAGGCCCAATAAAAAAATGTGCATCTGAAATGAATAGGCACTTCTTAAGAGAAGTAAAAATGGGCAGTAATTACATGAAAAAATGTTCACCATCACTGGCCATTTGAGAAATGCAAATTAAAACAACACTGAGATTTCCTCTTACTACAGAAAGAATGTCTGTCATCAAAAAATCAACCAATAACAAATGTTGGAAAGACTGCGGGGAAAAAATGGCCTTGTTCATTGTTGCTGGAAGTGCAAATTGGTACAACTATGGAGATCAGTATGAAGGGTCCTTAAAAACATAAAAATAGAAATTCCATCTGACCCAGCTATTCTCATTCTAGGTATCTTCCCCAAAGAGTTCAAGATATCATATCACAGTGATGTATGCAGACCCATGTTTTTAACAGCACAGTTCATAATAGCTAAATCTTGGAAACAGCCTATATGTCCATTAGCAGAGGAATAATAAAGAAAATGTGGTATTTAAACCCAATGAAGTACTATGCTGCCATAAAGAAGGATAAACTTGAGTCATTTGTAGGAAAGTGGATGGACCTTGAGACCATAATGTTAAGTGAAGTAAATCAGACATACATGCTTAAATATTTCATGGTTTCTCTTACATAAGAAGCCCAATATATAAATAAAGAGCACAATAAAAGACAGATAATAAGGAAAAAGAGAAAAAAAGCAAAGAGGCATAGCTATAAAGCCAACAGAGGAATTAAAATGGAATACTAAAAAATTAACTTAAAAAAGCAATAAATAAGGAATTGGGAAATAACAACAGAAGATGTGAGATGTGACAAATAACAAAATGATAAACTAACTTCAACTGTATTAATGAACACATTAAATGAAAAGGCTGAAAGTGTCAGATAGTAAAAATAAGATATGCCCTTTAAATATAAAAGTACAAAAAGGTTGAAAGTAAAATAATGAAAAAAATATAAACTCCTCAAATCACAAGATGAAAAGGGTGAAGTGGCCATATTAATATCAATCAAAAAAGACTTTAAGACAAGAAACTCTTCTAGAAATCAAAAGGGACATTTCATCAATGATAAGAGAATCAATTCATCAGGAAGATACAATAATCATAATGCATGCATGCCTAAAAACAAAGTTTGAAATTACATGAAACAAAATTGGCAGAACTAAAGAGAGAAATGGCCAAATCCATAATCATACACTTTAATATCCTTGTCTTAGTAATCTATGAAAGAAACAAAATTTGAAACAATATAGGTGATCTTAATAATATTATCAATCACCTCATTGTCATTTATAGAATTCTATACTCAGTAACTACAAAACATACTTTCTTTTCAAAAGCACAAGAAATGTTCACCAAGATAAACCACCTGTAGGCCAGCAAATATTATTAACAAATTTCAAAAGGCTGAAAATTTACAGGGCATATACTCTGACCACAGTAGAATTGAATTAAAAACCAGTAATAATAGGATATTTGTGAACACCTCAAGTATGTAGTTGGAAATTAACTGCATACTTCAAAGCAGCCAAAGAATTCTTCTAAATATTCAAAGAACAAGCCAGAATGGAAATTAAAATATGTTGAACTGAGTGATAATGAAAGCAATATCAAAATTTGTGAGATACAGACAACAAAATGCTTCATGAAAAATTTGTAAGTTTAAATACACTTATTCGAAAGAAAGGAAATTTCCAATCAATGATCTAAGCTTTCACCTCAGAAACCAGTAAGAGATTAACAAATTAGACCCAAAGTAAAGTGAGGGAAAGAATAAAGAACAGAAATCAATAGAATGTAAAATAGACAAATAATAAGAAAAACAAAACTAAAATGTAGTCCTTTAAAATATTAATAAAATTGATAAACCTCTAGGAAGATTTCTTTTGAAAATAAGGGAATATCCTTATGGATCTTATAGAAAGCCAAAAGGATAATATAGGAATATTATGAAAGACTTTATGCTAATAAATTCAATAACTTAGATAACATGGACAAATTCACTCAAAAACACAATTCACTAAAATCGGCACATGATTATAAAGAAAATATAAGTATTATATATTTCAGAAATTGTATTCTTTATTGAAAGCCTTCTCACAAGGAAACTCTAAGCCCAAATGATTTTACTGGTATATTCGATTAACCATCTGAGGAAGATATACCTGGAATGTAAAATTATTATTGTGGAAGATAAAAGAGAGAGTACTTTATTTTGTGAGGCTTGCATAACCTTGCTACCCTAAACCCTTGCAAAGAGTTTACAGGAAAAGAAAACTGCAGACTAAAATCTCTCGTGAGACTAGACATAAAAATAATTCACAAAATAGTACCATATTAAATCCAGCAGCATATAAAAGGGATCAGCAACCAGGTAGGATTTATGGTACTAATGGAATTTTATGAGTCAATAAATGTAATTAAACCACATTAGCAGCTTTAGAGAGTGACACTATATGATCATCTCAATAGATATCAGAAAAAACTGACAAAATTCAATATCTAGTCCTGGTAAAAAAACATACAGATAAGGAAATAGGCATGGAAATAAAAATTTTCAATCCTAACCAGAACAACAAAATAAGGAAAAAGAAATGAAAGGCATAAAGACAGGAAAGAGGTAAAACTACGTGAACACAACATGATTATCTATTTTTAAAATCCTAAGGAAAATATAAACCAACTATTAGTTGCTAAATGAACTTAGTAAGATCACAGGACACAACGTTTATGAACAAAACATCAATTGTATTTTTATGCATAGTGAGCAAACGTAAAACACTTTGAAATAAATTTAACAATGTATGTGCAAGACATCTAAAAACTACAAAGCACTCCCAAGAGAAATTAACAATCTAAGCAAATAAAGTGATGTGTCCTGTTCATGGACTGAATATCTTGGTATTTTTAAGAGTTTAATTCTAGCCAAACTGACATATTAATCAACAATACATTCCCACTCACAATCAAGTTTTTAAAAATAAAAACTGATGAGCTGATTCTAAAATGTGTATGGAGACACAAAGGACCCAGAATAATTTTTGAACAAGCAGAACAAATTTGAGGGACTCACACTGCTTATTAAAATACCACAGTAATCAAGCCAGTATGGTATTGTCAAAAGGAGGGACAGATTAATGCAATAGAAGAATGAGTTCCTAGTCACCAGTGAGAATAGATTGATAAAATTTGAGGTTATATAAATTTTTCTAAGAAAAATAGGCTACTTGAAGTATAAGAAGGAAATTCTCCAACACAGAAGGAGACTGTCAGTTGGCACTCTGTGTAATAATAGTGACCTTTAAAACTGCAAAGAACAGAAACATTAATTAAAGCTATACCAATGCTATAGGCACGACAGTCACCACTGTTCTCATTCTTAAATCATGTGCATCTAATTTCACATTGGATTAAATTCGACTCACTTTGCAAGCACTTTGAGATAATACGCTCCTATGAATTTCTTATTTTATGAAAAAAAAATAAATACTCTGAAAAAAGAGTACATTTAAACTCTGTAATTTGGACCCAAGTTTTATCGTGACAGAAATCTTAGTATTTAGAGGTGCTTTTAGAAAGCGAAGAATCATCTTCAGAATATGAATAATGTCTTATACAATGTTGATTTGGAAAGTTTACACATAGTTAACTGTTTCAGTAATTTTGTGTTGGTGGTGATGATCAGGTTGCTGGTTACAGTAGTGAAAATGATTCCTTTTATTTAAGAATAGGACAGAGTGATATGCTTAGAAGGATGCCAGGATGGGATCTGATATCACTAGAGCAAACCAGAACTTCTCATGATGGAATATCTCAGAGCTGGGGTCTACGTTCAATTTGATTTAATTCTTTATTCCATATTTCTTTCTACAATTGTTGTAGGAAGTTGCACACAGTGCATTTACCTGTGTTTGCTTCCCAGCCAGATTGTGAGGACCTAAGGACACAGATGCTCTGTTACTTGACTCTATCCCCAGTGGCAAACATCGAACCTGATCTATGGGAGCCCAGAAGAAAGAACCTCTCCAATTGAGGCAGGAAGAGTTTTCAAAGACATGGAAATGTCATCTAAGTCATAAAAGATGAGAAAAAAACCTCCCCTGGTGGAGAAGAGCAAAAGGATCAGTCTGAGCAAAAGTGACAAGTTCAAGATCCCATGAGTAATATGGAGGAGGAAGGAACAGAGGCTGGCCAGAGAGGCCAGATTGTGAGCCCTTTGGTTCTAATCAAAATACGCTGTGATTTAAACTGACTGGCTTATCTCTAGAGAACCAAACAAACCACACTAAATGCCCGAGAAGGAACAGCATTTGGCAAGCAACTTCCTGCTTGCTTCCCAAACTAAAGGTGGAACAAAAATAGGATAGCACTAGTCAGTGAAACTAGGTTCCTTATATATCTACTAATAAGGTAGCCAAAAATTTTCATCAGAATTCTTGAATAGAGTAGTATATTTCATATTTAGATTGTAACAAATGTTGCCATCAGTTACTGTGTGCTTGTAGACATGAATCTATACATCAGATCCTATTGACAAGGGCACCCAAGGCATTTTCGGTCTCGGTGTGGGGAGACATTTGATTTGCCCTGTATAGCCTCGGGACATTTCCAGGAGAAGCCAGCCTCAGATTTGCAGAGATGCTGCAGTAGATTAATTCATGCCAATACTGTCCAATGGATCCTAACACAATCACAGCAGCCAAAAGGGCTACAGAACATCCTTTTATTTAAGCTGCTTCCTACAACAGCGATGAAACATGGGGGAAGTTGTAAAACTCCAAAGTCCTTCTTTGTATGCACTACCCCAGAAATGAGTTCAGAGGGAGTTCTTGCTAGGTAGGAGAGAGGGAGAGAGAGAGGGAGGGAGGGAGGGAGGGAGGGAGAGAGAGAGAGAGAGAGAGAGGGAGGAGAAAGAGAGAATATAAATTTGGTCACCCAGACAATTTCCCTTGTCCTTCCTTGCTTCTTGCTCTCCCTATCTTCCTTTCCAAAAACCCCCTTTTATTATTCAGAGCAGGTCCTAAAATTTCTCTCTCTCTTGCCTCTGATAGATGTTTGGCATCAGTGGATGTGTTTGTCCTTCATTTTTCTTCTCTTGGAGGTGTTCACAATGATTTCCTAAAGGGTTACCTTCAAGTCCCTCGTGTGTACTGCAATTTACACTCCCCAATGGCCAGGGCTTTGCCTATCTTGTGTACTATCACATCACACTTCCTTGTGCAGTCTGGAACACAGGAGAGTCCCCATAAAAATTCACTGAGCAACTAGAGTAGCCAGAGTCATTTCTGAGATTCTCTCCCAAGCTCCCTCTAGCCACTGAATGGAAACAGGAGACATGGTTTTCTCGGTGTGACCCAGCCCAGCGTGAGCTGTGGGTCAGGGAGAGGCTCAGCACCTCCTTTCCTCTTTACAGCCTTACAATATGCCTACCCCAACAGAATGACTTCTACTGTTGCCTCGTTCCCTCTTAGGCTCAGGTACTTCTCCAGATGGATTGTCAGTGGGTTCCTCTAGAGCAAAATGGCTTCTTCACGAATCAGAGCTTTGTTCACATAGTGCTTGGCAGGAGGATCTGCTCTGAATCAGAGCAGCTGCTGCTCATGGTGGTACGGTCCAAGCAAACAAAAGTTTATTTAAGAATCTGCCATCTTGAGGTGAATTAGCTTTTAAATAGCAATAACATTATTCTAGAGTGCAGAACTGTTTTAACCTCCCATATTTCCAATTGCATTGAGAAGAAAAGTTTCAACTACTTCCTGTGGCTTGTGAGCTCTTCCAATCTTTCCCACTGTAGGAGAGAGGTAGGTAGGTAGCGTCCGACCTTTCCACCTTCTTTCTACCTGCCATATAGGCCTGCTTGCATTGCCATTTCTTTGCCAGACTCTTTTCTATCTTCAGCATTTGATGTCCTCTTTGCCTAGATTGCTTTCTCCTCAATAACTACCTATTTCACTGCTACTACTCTTTCAGGCTTCACCCTAAATGCTGCTTTGTCAAGAATCTTTCTTAATCTAAAGTTCAACCATTATTGTAAACCTCAGCACTCTTTTTTGTTGCTTGTAACACTTTTCACAAATTGTAGCCGGAGATTTAGCTCAGTGGCACTACACCTGCCTTGCAAGCACAAGGTCCTGAGTTCTATCCCTGGTACCAAAAAAAATTGTAATTATATATATGTGTGTGTGTGTGTGTGTGTATGTGTGAATAGTAGTAGTAGTAGTAGTGTGGTGGTAGTGTTGATGGTGATTTAAACATGTTTTCTTCACTACATTGAAATTCTCAAGGAGAGGTACATTTTTAATGACCATTATATCCTAATCACTTAGCAGAATTACTGGCACATAGATGTTTCTTAATAAGTATCTTAAAATAAAGGAATATATTCTACGTAGCCACTCCCCTCCTCTTTAAAACAGAAATAACCTCTACAGTCTCTGACTTAGAAATGAAGTGCACACTGCATCTTGAGATCGTTATAGGGCTAGGCTGCTCTGAGTGTTATAAAGTTGAGATTAGATCATCTATTAGATTTGAGGAGTGGTGAAGGTGAAAGAATCAAAAATGACTTCTGAGCACCTGAGAAAGCAGTGCTGCTGTGGACAGAAGCAGGGACATAGAAGGAGATGAGGGTCAAGATAGGAGTTAGAGGAGGAAGAGCCTTAGATGGCTCCCGCCTTGGTCAGGAGGGTGGTGGGCTGGATGAAGGCACCAGGTACAAGAAGAGCATACAGGGGCACCTGGGGAAAGATGATCAGACCAACTGTAAGTATGTTGAAAATGGGCTGTCAGCTGGACGTCAAGACACAGCTGCCTGGGAGAAAGATGGAGAGAGGAGTCTGGAGATTAGCAAGAAGATCTTCACTGAGGATGGAATACTGAGCCATTGGCATGCAGGTGTTAATAGAAATTACAAGAGTAATGAGGTGACTCACAGATGGGTAACAGAATGAGAAAAGAAAGTGGGTGGAGGAAGAGGAACCAGGAAACAATATTGAGAATGAAAAGAGAGGTAGGCGAACCCAGGAGCAAGTGTCAAGAAGAGAGGGGTCAACTGTGATACATGCTTCAGAGGACATACAAACCATAATACCTACATACAAATAATACATGTATGAAAGGCAAACTGCAAAACTTCTAGGGTTTTATGCTCAGGTATGAGACTATGTGATGCTTATCATTAATAAAATGTCTGAAGTGTGTTTCATGTTAGTAGAGAGAAGACCACTGGGCTTGTTGACTAGAAACACCACTGGAAAGTCCCTGGTGGCTTCCAAGAGAGCACTACAGTCGAGATGAGGGCAACTAAGAATAGGGAGAGAGGGCTGGAAAGAGGAGGAGGCTGAGACTAGCTGCTAGGTGAAAGGAGCTGGTAGAGCAGGTCCCCAGAAAGGGCTGGGATCCAGAGCACGTGTGCAGGTAAGTGAGAGATACACTTCTCCTCTAAGTCACAGCATGCAGGGAAGGGTTCGAGGTGAGGAGAGAAGAGTGATTTCATCCATGTCTCCGAAGAAATCATCTATTGAGAGTGAGGGAGATGGGGTAGATTTAGGGCCTTGAGAACGGTTTGGAACTGTCACTTGGGGGTGGGGATCAACAAGAGAGAAGTGGCAGAATCACCATGTAATCATGGCAGTTTGGGTGGGACTGGGGAGCAGGATTTATGGTGCCGTCAGTCAGATGCCTTCACAACTTCTGGCCATCTCAGAGCCTGGGTGTGAAAATGAAGAGAATGGGCATTGGACAAGCCAAGGCTGGGGAGTTTCTAGTTGTTTCCATTTGTTTTCATTTCATTTCTCTCCACCCACATTGTATTAATCTCCAGTTGCTTTATCAAAAGAACCACAAAATGGGAGGCTTAACAGAAACATGTTGCCTCACAGTTCTAGAGGCAAGAAGTTCAGAATCAAGGTGCCAGCAGGGCCATGCTTTCTCTGAAGGCTCGTTCCTTGCCTTTTTCTGGCCCCTAGTGGTTTCCTAGCTTGTAGATGTATCCTTCCAGTCTTTGATTTTGTCCTCACATGGCTAACTTCTCTCTGTGTCTGTGTTCATTTTCCTCTCTTTATGAGGATCCAAGTCACATTGGATTTAGAGCCCACCTTACTCTGGTATGACCTCATCCTAACTTACTAAATTTATAAAGACCCTATTTCTAAATAAGGTCAAATTCTGAGGCACTGAATGGAGATGAACTTTTAGGGGACACTAGTTAACTAAGTACACGGATGTTTGTGCACAGTGGAGGCTCAAGCTTGAGTCAAGGATGACCATGAACATAGCATCTAGAACTGAACCCCTAATGCCAAGACTGGCCTGGCCAAACACACAGGAGAAACACATGGCATTTACCAACTGCAATAAAGCCAAGAACTCTTCCTACTTCTTTCTTTTATCCGTAAAGTCATTTGTAGTCCAGCAAAGGCTGTTATTTAGTCATTTTTACCTCAGTGTTGATCCCTTAACATAGAGAAAATGATCCCGCCAAAGGGAAAGAAAGACTAAAAGTGAGGTGAATCACTACATTGTTAACACTATAACTACAGGCTAAGTCAGCAGCTCAGATAAAGCGAGGATTGCTTAAAATTGGTTCAGAGATCCACATCTGTACTAAAGGAGCCAACAAATTTTAAAGCATTTCATTAAGTCACTTGCCTATCTTGTTCAGGGATAGTCAAACCAGAGTTCAGCAGTCGAACCTGGCTGTGGCACAGGGGACTTTTTCCCCTTGATGTTTCTAGGTGTTGGTGGAATTTTCTCCTCCGAAGATTTGAGAACAAGCCTCATGAACCTCTAGCACTGAAAATAACTCAAGCCATGCCTTTCCTAGATGGATGGCACTCATAACCCAGAAAGGTAGGTGTCTTTTATCTTTTTTCCCTAGAAAGTCTGTAAAATACAGCCCCAGGTGCTTGGATACTTAGGAGGACAGGTAAGATTATATCAGTAAAGGTAACTGAGAAGTCTTGGGTGGAGGAAAGAATTTAAACAGGAGGAACCTCTTTGTGAGTCACATGACATCTCGCAGTGCTGGGCTTTAGCACTGTTGACATCTGAGGGTCATCTAGGATTTTAGAGCTGAGAGGGACTTGAAGATTTTGTAGTTCAGCCTTCTCATTCACAGATGAGGAAACTGATAGAGGAAGTAACTTTCTCAAGGACACACAGGGGTTTTGGCTGAGCTGGGAATAGACTCAGGTCTCTTGACTCAGTCTTGTCATCCTTTTACCATATGCAACAGCATCCAAAACAAAAATATAGGTGCAGCAAGGGAACTCAGCTCCTACATACACCTGCTATGACTTAATTGGCATTCTCCACTCCCCCCGCCCCCCTGAAAATTCAGGTTCAGAAAAGCAAAGGCTAAAATCGTTGGAGTTTTACTGGTTCGTAAAAAAATCACTCTCTAAACATCTCTTTTCCCTGCCTCCATCCCTGCCATCCTCTGGCAATCCATTAAAAATAGCTTTGACTTGAAATTGCCCTGAAGATCATCATTGACTCTGCAATTATATAACCCCGCAACTGAACGTATTATTATACAAGCAGAACCCAAATGAGTTTTACAGTGGAGTTGTGCTGGCTGAGAGGAAAGCCAAATCCCAGCTGGGAATCTGCATCTGCTCTGAAGAGAGCTCAGGATGTACAGATTCCTTCTCACCTGAGAGGGAGCACGTAGGTTGATGGGCAGGGTGCTCCAGAGGGTCCAAGAGGAGATGAGATGCTTCCTTGACTCAGCCTCTCCCTGTGCATCGTGACCATGCAGGGCTAATACGAAGTGGACTTTGCAGACCCAGGCAGGGCTGATGGATGAGGATCTGACTTCCTTGTCAGGAGACAGGACCAGGAATTCTCTACACAGAGATAACTTGAAGGCTATAGAATCACAGATTCTGAAAATGCTTTGCTCTATGAACACTTAGAGATCGTCTTGTCTGTACAGCCTTTGTCTGTATCTTTTTGTTCTCAGATGAGGCAACTGAGGACACACGAGATAAAGTGACATACAGGAAACACTCAGAGAGACAGTGGCAATGGCAGAACCAGACACCAAGGCATTTAACTCCATGTCCTTTGTGCTTTCCATATGCCAAACTTCAGCTTGTATCTTCCCTCTCTTACTGCTTCCCCTCCAAAGTTTGCAAAAGAACCTGTACCTCTGATAAGGTGCTACAAAATTAATGTTTTGCAAAGGTAAATCCAGATACCAGCCTTTTCATTGGTGGATGCTTGTGTTAGATGATGTGCTGGTTAAAAGCAGGGATCTTTTGGTTTGAATGCCAGAGCTTCGTTTTCTCTTCTGCAAAATAGGTGCACCAATGACTCTTCCTTTATGAAGTTGTTATAAGGAATAAATGGATTAATAGGAAGCATTTAGCACAAGTCCAGGCACACAGAAGGTACTGATGAGCACAAGCTACTGTTATTACTACAAGTCTGTACAGGAAAAGAAGGGAGATTGGCTGAGCAGCAATTGGGGACCACAGCAGGGAAAGGCTGCTGGAAGGAAGCATAATAATGACACGTAGAGATGAAGATAGCACACAGCTATAGTCAGAAGGTCTTCAGGATTTCACTCCTGGCTCTTGCACTAAGCAACTCTATGGACTGTAAACTGAGGCAAGTTACCAAACCTTCTAGGCCTTAGGCCTGCAAAATTCAGGGGTTGTCCAGGTAACGCTGAGGCACTACCACCTTCACATTATAGAGGTCTATAAAATTTTTCTTCCCAGAGTCAGAAGGAAAAATCCTGAAGTCCTATGCCTCCTGAAAAACATTTTACAGGCCCTCTTTCCTTACATCTATTTAACAAAGCACATACGAGACATCTTCCAATGTCAGGCCCAAGTTTCCCAAAAGAATGCCTAGACTTATGTTTATTTGGCATTGGGGATGTTAACTGAAAAGGGAAGCAGGACTTCCTCAACAGGAGATGTATTGAAAGGTCAAAGACAGGATCTCAGGCTTTAGAACTCTCACATAGTCTGGTTAGTGGCATCAAGGGAATTATAAGTATGGTACCTGAGTCGTCTGGCCCTTCCTCCAACCTCCTAAAAATCATTTTGTGAGAGGCCAAGAGTGGTACTACATACCAAACATACTTGGTGCACACTAACTAAACGGTGGTGAGCTCTGGGAACACACGTGTGTGTGTGTGTGTAGTATGTAGGGTGGAATGGGAAGGCTCTGCGTTTGAGAACTCTAACAAGTGTGGAGCTTCCCATATTCAGTAGAAGGTGGCCAAAGCCTCACAGTGGGCCATCTGTGAGGGTCAGTTGACCTAGGCCTTTCCAGGTAGATAGACAGATACTTCATTGCTTCTCAGGTACACCCATAAATCTGTGACTTACAGGGTCTGGAAGGTAAAAGAAAGCAGTGGTATGCCTTTATCTGTGTCTTTCAAACAAGTAATTTCCACTATCCTCCTCTTCTCACAACTAGGAAACTCTAGCCATCCTTCCTGGTAGGTTTGCTGGAGAACATTTTAAAGAGAAGGTTGGCACTTCCACGTAAGATCCAGAAGACGTGACGGATGAGTGTCTTCCTTTAAAAACAAATTCACAAGAAAGAAAATGCCATGGATTGAATTTTCTTCATGGAATTTTTAGCAATGGTACTACTATACCACAAGCATGCCAATGGATGAATTTTATCTGAGCAAAATTGTAAACAAATTCTGGATGTGATTCTCAGACTTTTTTAATATGAATAATTCAATACGGTTTAGTGACTTCTCCTTATTAGCAAATTGGGATGTCTTAAAATATAGCGTCAGATACATAGCTTCATTTTTTAAAAAAAAGTATCACTACCGTCCAGAGATAAATCCCAGCCCATTTCTAAGATTGATTCTCTGTCCCTTCCATTCTGGATGTCAAGGTATGCCACCCAGATTCCCCTTCAGGACCGAGGCGCTTCTTCCAGCTGCTGAGGGTGTTGACAAACAACCCAGTCCCTGTCCTGGGGTGCCCATGTATAGACAGCTCACTCAGTTAAGATCATGTCCCCTTAGTGTAGGGTGGAGAGGCACATTCAGGACTAGTTGGACTCGTTGACTCAATTCAGGACATTTCTGAGGGCCCCTCTTGGCTCTGGAGCTCCTTGTGGACCAGGATCTCTGAGGCCTTTGTATGACTGGCATCACCCTCCACCTCCTGTGCCCAGGGTGCTTTCTTCCCTTCCTCCACAGGTATGGGGTTTAGATCTTAGAGCATTTGATTTCCTTCATGCAGTTCTCCCATCTCAGAATGCGATTTCTGTGGAAACTGACCAACAGTGCCAACTATCAACACCTTCTTACCAACACCTTGTTCTCAGCCTAAAGGTGCTTATACTAGCCCTCCTGCAGGGATGAATTTGTCTGTTTTAAAAAATTACTTTCTGATGCTTGCTGTCTCTGGAGAGACGGCCTCCTAGGGTTAGCTAAGTTCTAGCAAAGGACTCACCTGTAAGTGCACCTTTCATACACACACAAGTCTAAAGCCCACACTTCCTACCAAGCCCTTCAATGGGCTATCACACTCTGGACCTGCTTTCCCTACATGGACATTGTGAAAAGTCATTAGGGTTCAAACATCACTGGAGACCTCACACACCTGATCTGTTCGTCCTAAGAATTATGTGATGTTTTAGGGAGCAAACTACCTCAGATCTCATTCAATTTAACATCTTCATTTGGCAAGGATGAAAGCAAGGTCCAGAGAGGGAAATGTAAGTCACTGAAGGCTCCACATGAGTGGCTGATGCAGGTTTCTGGGCCAGAAACTCAAAACTCTAGAATGTAACAGTGACAGATCTGGGTTCTAAATTAACAGCCTGAAGTGTGAATTGGTCACCAAGAACATGTGTAGCCTTGCATTAGTTAAATTACAGTCCTACAATTAGTTTTTTTCATTTGTACATTGAGAAGGATAATAACATTATAGAGTAATTATGAAGACTCAATGAAATAATAGTACATTATCTGCCTGGCAAGTCATGTCTTGTATAAATGCTAGCTAGCTACATGTGTTAGAGACCAATAAAGATCCTTACACCCCTTTCATTGCATAGAATTGTTGCTGGAATGATGCTCACCCACCAAGGGCTATGTTTCCCACCCCCCTTTCTACTTAGACAGGGCCACAGGACCAAGTGATGACCATAGAGGTCTAAGAAGAACTGGTGTCACTGCCAGGCTAAGTGAGAAGGTCACAGGTACAAAGCTTTCCTATTCTATTGATTGAATTATGCCAGAGCAACTCTCCAGTCCCAAATGGTGGGCCATAGATAGAAGCAACCTGCATCCCCGAGTTTTGACTTTGAGAATCACCTGACTGGGGCCATTCAACTTTGTTAGAGCAAGAACTAAAAGCATACTGTGAAAGCCCTTGAGAATCAGGGGTTGTTACAGTAGATAGGATGAAATATCCTGACAAATAGTTTTGTAATTATTATTAAAAATGACACACGTTGAGAAAACAAAAGGGAAAATTAGAGTGTTTAGCCGCCCTGACTCAGCTGCAATTTGGGGGTCTAAAGGTGAGAAAGGAGTGCATGTGCTCCATTCACACCTACACTGATCCTTGTGCTGAAAGACATATTCTCCTACTACTAGACAGCAGAGAGCAAAGAGGCAGAGTCCAAGCTAGCTCTGTCCTTACAGGATGAAATAGCTTTGCTGATGAATGGCTACAGGGAGGAAGCTAAGGGGCTTCAGCCTGATAGTACAGTCCCCTAACATCCCATGCAAAACTGGTAAAAGATTTAGAATCATTGCAGGAAGGGGGACAGCTGTGTCCTGGTCTTCCCTCTGCCTGGAGCTGTATGTCCTTGGCCAAGCGGCAAAATGTCTTGAGCCTCAGCCCCCTATCTGTACATGAGTACCTGATAAATCTTAAGGGATCCTTCAGTTCTAATGACTTGGATTTTTATGAGTCCATTAATTCAACAGCATTTGTTGAGCAGGTACAGAGATGTTTAAAAGATGGTCTCTGACCCTAAGATGCTCATAGTCTAGAGACGATATGCCTGTCCTGGCAGCAGGCATGATGGAAATGGTCTTTGTGCAGTGTTCTCTACTTAGCCGCTCAAGGGCTTGACTTACCCTGGCATAAAATAGAGGAGGAAGAGGATAAGCACCACTTCACAAGGCCAAGTGCTCTAAGAAAGGTATTCATTCATTCTGGAACAGCCTGGAATTGGCAAAAATTCAGAAAAGTCTCTTTTTTCCTCCCTTACAACTCAAAAACACTGCATTGTAGGCCTTAAAAAGACCTATTGTCTCACTGTCATTTCACTCATCTGAGGCCACTTGCCTGAAGACTAGGTCGAGTTGAGGCTATCCATGCCAGTCATCTTGACTCATCACCTTGGAAGAAATTTGGAAAAGCATTGCTACTCTGTGCCCCACGGAGAGGCAAGGTGAGTGTTTTGTACTTCAATGCCACCTAGATTCCTTGCTTTGGAAACTTCTGTGTTTCTTTAATGGATGTTACTGAACTAGGAAAGTCTTGATGTTCTGTTTACAGAATCTGATATGTATTGCTGTAATTATTCTGCCACGGCTCTGACACATGGTTACTGAGAAATCTCTGGACTTCCTTATACCTTTCAGCCTCAGTTTCCATTTATTGTACCTTTTCAATTTTGTTTTAAAATGCATAATGTAAAATTAGTTATGCAGCCAAACAAGGGTAGGGGGTGGAGTGTGGATTGTGGGAAAGATCCTTCTTGTTGAAAGGATCCAACCTTCTGAGAAAACAAAAAGCCCCTCACTCTGTTGCCATGGGAACAGCTCAGCAATTCTCAGGATGCTCTGCAGGAGGCTGCCTGGAGCAGAGCTGGGGAGAGGGTTTTCTTTCCAATGAGGAAGGGAGGCTGTGTAAAAGCAATCCTGTCAGCTCTTCTGATTCCTGCAGAGGCTGGGACCGTGGGGCATCTTTTTTTCATAATTTTAACCAGCTGGCAAGAAAAGGGGCCATGGCTCAAGGTTCACTCCACATGACTGTGCTGCCAGCCTCTCTGTTTAAGGACTCAGACTCTACTGCTACAGCTCTATCCCTGTCCTACCAGGACAACTCTGTCTGAAGGAGCCAGAGATATAACTGAAAGAGATTTGTTATACCATGGAAGATCTGGAGATGGGAGATGGGGGAAGTGGCTGAAGAGAGTAGGCAGCCACAAGTCTCTTTTATATGACTTTGGAATCCTTTATTGCCCCCACTCCCACATCACACGTTCAAACAAAGATTAGTAATGATTATTGTCTCCTGGCCCATTTTTTCTTTTGCTGTTTCATGAGAAGACTCACTTCTCAGCCCACTCCCAGCTGTTTCTGACTCAGATACACCCATGGGGGCCACAGCCCTCCAAATATCCATTTTGAAGAGCTCCAGTATTACTAGGTCGAGGACAATTGGGGAAGACTCGGATGCCACAGCCATTGAAAGCATGAGCTCTGAGATCAGCCTTGCCCTTGTCTGACTCCGCCACTTCCTGCTCTGTGACCTGGTACAGGACACTAAATCTCTGAGTCTCAGTTTCTTCATCTGTAAAATGGATACCACTAATATCTATCTCATAGGATTTCTGGGCATATTGTAGAATATGCTGCATGAATAACACTTAGCCAAGTGCCCGGGACATAATGGGTAATTAATAAATATAGACTTAGAAAAAAATTTAAAGTTTGACTAAGTGACCTTTACAATTCTCTCACATGTAGGAGACTGTGATTTCTATTCTCACTTCTCTAGAAAATATATAATGTTCATCCTCTATGTTTAGGATTATTTCAATTTTTAAAAATTGTTTTCACTGTATCTTTTCTTATTCTTCCTTTAAAAATTGTTTACACTAACAACAAAGCATGATGTAGAGAGATACAATAAAGTGTTATCAATGTGTCTAGTGGTAGGAGACTATCAGCAGTCTTTTTCTTTTGTCATGGAAATAAAGTATTTTAAGAAGTGGTGTTAGCTAACAGGCTACGTGATCTCTTTTCTGTTTTTGACATCTATAAAGAGATCTTAACAATTCCAGAACTTTATCTTTTCCACTGAAAATATTTTCAAGTCTCTCTCTCTCTATGTCTGGCTTCCTTCCCGGGTTCTGGTCCCCCAGGACCAGTGTACATCCGTGAGGAGGAGCCAGAAGAATCCATAATTAACCAGGTGCACATGGTATGTTACTGCTTACAAAACCTTGTCATACTTATTTTATTTAGTATCCCAAATAATTCTGTGATGGGACTATCATCTCTGTCTCTCTCTGTCTTTGTCTCTGTCACACCCTCTCTTTCTCTTTCTCTCTTTCCTCTGCTACTTTACTCAATTATGAAGTTCTATCAATTCTTCTCTTTTAATGTCTCTCAGATTGTCCCTTTTCACCATTCCTACTGTGGTCCCCCATATTCAGGCCCTTGCAACCTTGTCTCTGAATGATTCAACTATACAAACGGTCTCACTAAGGGCAGTACAGTAACCAGGTTAATTTTATTTATAGTCTTGTGATAGTTAACTGATTATATTAATGTGAGTAAGAAATGGCCAACTAATTGGATTACTGTAGTTCTGGGTGTGGCTGAATGGATTTGCTGAAGATAGAAGACCCCTTCTTGGTGTGAGTGGGACCAACCAATAGGCTTGTTGCCTGAATGGAATAAAAAGTAGAATGAAGAAGGAAGGCTCGCTTTTGTATTTTTCAGAGTAGCTCTAGTCTTCACCTTCACCTTGGACATCATCTCCTGGTTTCCAGCACAGACCCTCCAGCCTTCCATCACAGAACCCTTGGCTCCTGACACAGAGTTGCACAGGACACCACAGTGAGTTCCGGGTCTTCAGCCTCTGACTGGATCCTTTCAATCTCCAACTCACAGACAGCCCTTTCGCACTCTTCCATTCCTGACTCTGCAGGAGGCCATTGTAAGCCTACCTTGTAAATCCTTACATATTTATATATCTTACATTAAGTCTCTTTCTCTAGTGAGCACTGAGTGATACAAGTCCCTAGTGCAAAAACTTCAATAGCTCTTGATTGCCTATAAAATAAAGTTCAAATTCACTGCCTGACAGACAAGACACTCTTAACACCCCCCCAAGCCTCTTTTTCTTCTAAACCCACTATTTCTGTGATAATCTGCTTTCCATTGCTATAATAAATACCTGAGTAATACACTTAGAAAGAGAAAAATTTTAATTTGGATCACAATTTTGTAGGTTTCAGCTCATGCTCAATTGGCCCTGTAGCTCAGGACCTATGGAGGCATGTCCTGGTGGAAGAACATGGCAGATCCAAACCTGTCATCTTATGGCTATGACAAAAAGAGAAAGAAGAGACTGGGGTCCCACTATCCCCTTCAATGGCATGAGGAAAACAACCAGAAGATGTCCCTCTAGGTCCTACCTCTTAATGGTTCCACACTTCCCAGCTTTGGGGGGACATTCTAGATTGAAACTAAAACATTCCCTTATTCAGTCATTCAACTCCAGCCATTTACACATGACCTGTCCAGAAACAACAAATGGGTTCCTTCTCAGGTGCCAAGAGATCAAAAGGTGATATCTACCTACAGTCCACGTTAAAAAGGTTTATAAGATCATATTTGACTCAGAAAAAGGGTAACAAAAATAAATGAGTAATATCTGGCATTATTGAAAGGACAGAGTAGTGAATGGTATTCCTTTTTGTTCTTCTTCTCTTCTGTTTCTTTCTTTGAAACCTAAGCCATAATCTTGTCTTTTCTCCTAAATCTAATATCCCTACAGTCTCTTAATGCACACCTTGCACACAGTGAATACTCAATAAATAATTTAAAATTGCACTATAAATTATTCCAAAATTTTTCATTTTAAGCTACAGTATAAAGCAGAAGAGTTATTCTTAACCCTAAGGAGTTTTTGTTTTTAAACACTGAGAGAAGCTGAGCCAGTCCCAGCACCCGGAAGGAAGCTCCCCTGCTGCCATCCCACACTCCTAGGGCAGAGAAGCTGAACCTGTCCCAGCACCCAGAAGGAAGCTCCCCCACCGCCATTTCACGATCCTAGGGCAGAGAAGGTGAGCCACATGGGCACCAGAAGCACTCCCCTACCCCGTGGAAATGAGAGGACATGTGAACAAGCCTCAAAAACAGACTTCTGGATCACCTACAGCAACCCCAAAGGGAAATGAGATGGAACAATCTGATACTCAACCACCTGGACTCTCTGAACTGGCAACAAAAGAGGATCTGGGAAAAATGAAATCAGAAATAATTACTCAGATAACAGCAAAGATTGTGCTCATGGTGCAAGACATGATTAATAAATCTAGAGAGGACATAGATAAAAAAAATAGAGGATCTGAGGAATATGATGGAATCCCAACACAGGAAACAAATGGAATCCATAAAACAGAAGCAAACAGATTTCCAGGAGATTAAAAACTCCATCAAAAGTCTGCACAGCAGAATGAACCAGTGTGAGGATAGAATTTCAGATATAGAAGATAAGATTGCAATTAGTGACCAAGAAAAGAAAAATTGCTTTAAAATTGTAAAGGAACATGAGAAATCAATCCAGCAGCTGCTAGATGATGCAAAGAAGAATAACATAAGACTGATTGGAGTCAATGAAGAAAGAGAAGAGAGTGCAGATGACATTAAAAAACTGTTCACAGAAGTGATGGCAGAAAACTTCCCAAGGAGGGGAAAAGAACTTGACATACAGATAAGTGAGGCATATAGGACTCCAGCTAGCCTTGATCAAAAAAAATCTACACATAGGCATATAATAGTTAGGATTCCAGAAACCCAACAGAAGAACAAAATTCTACAAGCAGTGAGAGAAAAGAAACAAATCACATACAAAGGAAAACCCATCAGAATCACAGCAGACTTCTCAATGCAAACCTTCAAGGCAAGAAGAGCTTGGAGTGATGTATTTCAAGCCCTAACGGAAAACAGCCTCCAACCCAGATTGATGTACCCTGCAAAACTATCTTTCAAAATTGATGGAGAAATAAGATATTTTCATGATAAAGAGAACCTTAGGAACTTCATGAATATCAAACCAGCACTCCAGAAAATTTTAGACAATACCCTAGGAAAAGACAATGAGGATCACAACCCCAGGAAACCCAGCAGAATGAATCCATTGGGCATGACAAATTAAACGCAAAGGGGGAGAATCCAACAAAAAGAAAAAGTCATGACAAGGCTTTTAAAACTTCTAACTTCATCTTCCTAATGAGTGTATAATTCAATCTTGTTATTGTACTGATTGGTATTTTTCTGATTCTAGAGTTGCACACCTTTCCTTGTGCTATACTGGCTATTGATCATCTTCTTATGTCTACTTTTTAACTGGGTTGTCTATTAATGAGCTCTAAGAATTCTTTATATATGCTGGTCATAGGTTATATGCATTGTAAATATGGTCTGTTTAAGGACTTTTCATTTTAATGATGTCATTTAAAGTTCTATATTTTGATGGAATCTCATTTGTCAATTTTTTTCTTTTATACATCATGTCTTTTGTATCCTAGGTAGTTCTTGCCTACCCCGAATTGATAAACATTTTCCCTTATAATTTCTTCTTAAAGATTTATACTTTTAGGCTTCCATATTTAGGTTTATAGATCCCTTGAAGTTATTTTCATGTATGGAAAAAAAAGGGTTGAGGTTAATTTTTTGTATACAGATATCAGGTGTTCTAGTGCCATTTGGTGAAAACACTATCTCTTCCTTGGCTCTTGAATTGAGTTTATAGTCTATAAAATGCTAATGTTAAATAATCTTTCAAAACTCAGTGGACCATATATGTGTGGTTCTATTTCTAGATTCTCTGTTTTATTCAAATTATCTATATGTCTTTCCTTACACCAACACTGCCTTGATTACTGTAGCTTTAGAGGAAGTCTTAAAATTAGGTACTAAATGTCTTCCAACACTGTTTTTGTGGGGTTTTTTTAACTTTTCTAGGTCCTTTGTACTCCTACATAACTTTTAAATTTCAATATCCAATTCTTCATTTATAGCAAGTATACACAGACCTGAATTTTTATATATACCTTGTGTTTTCTAATCCTGCTAAATTCAAATACAAGTTCTAGGGACTCCTAGAGATTTCTTAGTATTTTCTCTGTAGATGATCATTTCATCTACATATAAAGATTTTGCTTCTACCTTGCCAATCCTACCCTAATTGTGTCATTTTATTGCCAGACTATTTTGGTGGGGCCCAGGTTTCAAAGTTTAATGGCCAGATAAAGAATAAGCATATCTGCCCTTGTTCCCCACCTTAAGGAGATAGCAGTGTATCTTCTCCATTCATATAAGGCCATCTTGCTGGAAGTATGGAGTTCATGTCTTTGATCTGTTGAGAAGGTTCTGTTCTACTTCTGGTCTCCTGATAGCTTTTACCATGAACAGCTGCAGAATTTAGTCCAATACTTTTTCTCCAACTTGTGACAGGATCATATGGCTTTTTCCTTTCCTCTGTTAAAATGATGACTTTTGGGGGTGGATCTTCCAATGCTGAACCAACACTGCCATCCCTATAACAAAACCACTTTCTACATACTGCCAGATCTGACTTCTAATAGTTTGTTTTGTTAAACAAATGCCTACCTATGTTCATACTTTTTTCTTCTATTATCTTTATCCAGTTTTAGGATTAGCACAATGTTGAGATCCTAAAATGAAAGGAGAAATGTTCCTTCTTTTTTCTGCTTTAATTGTTTGATATAATTTATCAGTTAAAATGTATATGAGCCTGCTGTTGTCATACAGGTAGGTTTTCAAGCTAGGAATATACTTTCTTTAATAGGTGCTATTCAAATTTTATATTTCCTCCAGAGTTAGTTTCATTAATTTGTCTTCCAAGGTACTTCTTAGAAGTTGTCAAATTTATTTCAAAACAGATTTTTGAAACATGCTTTCTATATCCTTTTAAATTCTGTAAAATCTGTGGTAATGTCTCCTAGATCTTGATATTGTAATTTTAAAAATGTATAATTGATATTGTGTGACAGGAAGAAAAGGCCTAAAGTTGCAGGGGAAGTGGGAAGGGTAGAGGAAAGGAAAAAAGAGAAAAGAAAAAATTTGAGAAAAGGAAAAAAATGGAAACAAAGTCTTTGCAAATAGGGAAGGGTGGAGGGGGTGAAGGGAAGGAAGAAGAACCAAGATACTCATGTAATGGTACAAGATCCCAATGATGAATGTAACTGTATTTTATACTGAAAATGTACATAAACTTAATGGGGAAAAAACCCCCAAAAAACAAAAACAAAAAAACACTGATGTCTGGGCCTCATCCCCATAGATTCTGATTTAATTAGTCTGAGATAGATCTGTAACTAGTAATTTCTCAAGCTACTCAAGGCTGAGAACCACTGGCTTTAGGAAAGGGCAATAGATCTCAGAAGTCCTGGTTTTACTGAACAGCTGTAAAATCATGAACAAAGCACTTTGCTGGATCTTCCATTTTACCTTTAGAAAATAATGTAGTTCTACTGTGTTATTTCTATAGTACACTCATTCTCTTCTTTTACCCAAAGAATTTCCACCAGCACAGTCCTGCTCTTACTTTGGGTGAATTTAAGACTTTTATCAGATGCTTCCAGAATTAGAAAAAATACAAAGTATAATATATGTTCTTTTATTTTTTATCTTTCCCAGTATTCTCTGGCCATCAGAAATATCACTTTTTTGATCAATCAACTGATGATAAGAAATAAGGATGGGTTCATGAAGCCCCACCCATCCCATTGTTAGATATGCATAGTTGACATTTTCTCACATTTATGAAATATACCATAAGAAAAGTCCCTAAACTTGTCTTGAAAACCAGATTGTTGGCTTTAAGTAAATTCCTACATAAGGAGTTCCTTGAAATTAAAGACTTAATGAATCCCTAATATTGCTTAGAATAAAGAGGCTGTGGGTAGACTAACAAATGATTTTGTATTGAGTAGCTCATAATATAACTGAAGAAGGAAAATTCACACACACACACACACACACACATTATCACCACTACCAACTTAGAAAAAATGGGGCCCTGACAGTAAGAGTGTTCAGTGGCACCAAGGGAAGGAAAGAATCTATGTTCCTGACACCACTCCCAGGTAGATCTCTTTGATCTTAGAGTGCTGCTATCATACAAAACCTAGTATCAAGTTTATTCAGGCTATGGCCAATTCCTGGCCATTGGAAAGGGCTTCCAGAATTGTTGAGCATAGCAGGAAGTAACAAAGAATCTTCAACACTTCCAATCCTGTCTGCCTTCTAGTCCCCTAATAATGGCTCCTAAATTCATCTGGAGTAATTTATATGCAAATTAGACTACAGGGAAGCAGAAATTATGGGGATGGGATGGGAAAAAGTAAGCTGTATGGTAGACACAAAATTGGGAACCAAATGTTCTGTTCATTGAATGCAGAGTCTGGGTGATGCTGACACAAAATTCATAGAGGATGGGGTGAGTGCAGGGATGGCAAAGGTCAGACTTTTGGACACTGTGTGTTCAGCAGGCAAACTTTTTCAAAATTTCCCAGCATCTTATGTGGTTGTTTATTGATAATCTTGTAGACTAGTTGTGTTAGTCAGCTTTCTATTACTATAACAAATACCTGAGATGATCAACTTACAAAGAGAAAAGTTTTATTTTGGCTCACAGTTCTAGAGATTTTGACGCTTTGGGCCTATGGTGGCACATCATGGCAGGAACATGTGGTGGAGCAAAACTGCTCACCTCATGGCTGAGAAATGACAGGAAGAGACCAGGGTCCCATTTCCCCTTTTGACGATACACCATGAATGACCTAAAAACCTCCTACTAGACTCTCCCTCTTAAAGTTCGCATCACTTCCCAATTGTGCCAAGCTGGGAAACAAGACCTTGACATATGGCCCATTAGGAGACAGTTAAAATCCAAACTATAGCACCGTCTGTTTTTGGTCATCTCCAAACAGTAAGCTCTCAATTCTAATCATTTTTCTTCCCGTTGAGCCGTTGAGTGTGAACAGTAGTAGGTGAAGGTGATGGTGATGGGATACACAGTTAGCTGAGTCTGCCTACCTGGGACCACCGCCAGGAAGTGTCTCCCCTGTGCTAAAATGTCTTTAGTTAATTCCACCTCAAGATGTCCCCTTCTGAGAGCAGTTGGTTTGTTACGTGCTCTCCAAACACAGGTTCACAGAATGTGGGCCACCTTGTCTAATCCCGGATTTTGCAAATGAAGAAATTAGTCCCTTCTAGAGAGGAGGGTTGTCCATGATCTCACTCTAGGTGGTGTTACTATTACGACCCTCTGAGGGTTTCTGCTAAGGTCTACAAGGTACTTCGTGGGAAAAAGAAGCCATAAGTTTAGCCTTTGGTATTTTCTTTTCATTCTGAATTCTCCTCTTTGGTGAGCTCATCTACCGCCCCCCCCCCATAGCTTCTACATTAGAGGTGACCCTCTAATCTGTGTGTCTCATCCCTTCCTAAACTTCAGGTCTCTGTTTCCAATTCTGATTATTATCTCAAAAGCAAAGTGCTCCTAGTGAAACTCATCATTGATATCCAACTACCTTACTAACTTGTTCCTTACTAACTTGTTCCTTACTTTTGGGTTCTTCATTGTAAAGTCAATGCTACCCATCTTATCATGCTAGGTCAAATTCAGGCAGCTATCCTTAAAGTTTCCTTCCCGTTTTCCTCCACAGTGTCACTCGGTGTCCAAATCTACATAATTCCTTCTTATCCATCTCCCTTTCCCCTTCAATAGACACAATCCAGACTCCCACCACCTTTCACCTGCATTACTCTGACAGTTTCTTAATCAGTGCCCTTCTAATCCTGAATTCTCCCCTCCTGCTGCTTATCCATCCTCCATACGGCTGGCAGACTAACTTCCAAAACACATATCTGTCATATCATTTCCTTGCTCAATGACTTCTGTGATTGCTTTTCTGCCCATAGTGTAATGCTCAAAACTGTTGGTCCAAGCTTTCTACTATTTGGTTAGAAGTTCTGAAGTTCTTTCCTTCTCAACCCTGTTCCTGCCACATTTTACTCTCACTCTTTCCTCAGTAGATCATATGCTCGCTTCTCTTGGCCAGAAATGTCCTTCCTCTCACATTGACAAAACCCTACCTCTTCTTTGATTCACCCTTTAATGAATCTGTGTCCCACCCCACATATTCTCTGAATGGTTGAATTTTTAATGTTTTAATTTGATGGCACATGATTATTTAAGACTATGAAAAGATTTTAGAAGATAAATTACCTAGAGATGGTAGGATAGGGTGGCTGCTTTTTTTTTGAACCAGGGATCTAACTCAGGATCTAGTGCTTACAAGGCAGGCGTGGTGCCACTGAGCTAAATCCCCGGCCCTGGATGGGCTCTTTTTCTGTGTTTTCTCTTCACTGACCAATGGGTCAGGCTTTGGGCTGTGAGAAAGTTTCTCTCCTGCCTTGGTACCTTGTCCCTCCATTTTAAGTTTTCTCCTCTGAATTATATGATAGATGTGGGTATGAGTTTTCTTTTCCTACCAGTTCAAAAGCTCATACAGAACAAGAAAGATGCCTGAAGCTGGGATACATGGGCAATTGTTAATTTTATCACCAGGTTAACTAGCCTTTATTGTAGTTAGAGGTTTAGTGGTTATTGTGGTAATAGTGGGAGGACACACACCTGAAGTAAGTCTCATTATTGACTTGGAATTTGGGCCTAAATAGCAATGCCTAATTCCTGTACTGAAGGCCAGACCTTGAGAAGGTACATTTTCCTATATAGGGTAGATGTGAGTACATTTCCCCACTGAACTCCATCCCATCTCAGATCAGACCCTTCTGAAGCCCGGAAAGGCCATGTTCAATGTCTTAGTGGAGGAAGAGAGTGGGAAGACAGAGTGAATCCAAGTAACCTCATTTATCCTCCAGAGGAAGCTCCCACAGAAAATAGGCTGTCTGGAGCCTGGTTGTTCTGATCTGAATGCCTGGACATTAAGGATAGATAATTGCTGCTGAGAAAACTTTCCTTAGTGGGTACTATCCCTATAAGCCAGGTGTCTGCACTGAGTTTTAAATACATTACTTCATTCAATCCCTTCAGAAATCCTATGTGAGTATAGTTATTATTACCTTATTTTATAGTTTAGAAGACTTTGCATTTTGTAACTGACCTAACAGGACATTTAATCATGTTAATCAGATTAATTAGTGTTTTCACACATTTATTGAGCATTTTATGCCAGGTACTGTGGGAGATACAAAGATAAATGAAATATGTTTCCTAATGCAAGAAGTTTACAGGCAGTGAGAGAAACACTTATGTGGTTGAGTAAATTGGGAAATTGTTAGATGAGGGTGAAATTGCCACAGACTCAGGAGTCCTACTTAGAAAAAGGAATTTGGGCCAGTGGCCTTGAAAGGTAGCCCAGACTTTGACAGGCAGAGATGCATGTGCTTTGGTGAAACTAAACTAAATTCCTTGAGGGCAAGACCTAAACTTTTATGCATAGTTCAATTGAAGAGATATTTATCATACATCTTCTATGTACTTGCCAGGGTGGCATGTGCATGAAGAGAGTGTGGGATATAGAAATAAATAAGACAGCTGTTACTCTCAGGCCTTAGGGCAAACTGCTTCCTTCTCATCAAGAGTATTTCTCCTCTCCTGTCCAACAAAATCTCCTTATTCTCTTTCCCTTGATGAATACTTGATTGACTTGTTTGACTCTCCTTTGCTTCTTCTGGGTCAGACATCCCAGAATAGCACCAGAGGCTCGAATATTGAGATCCAAAAGATCCTCACACCCCAAAACATTTGCCTGTTACTTACTAAGCCTATGTATGTGCATATTTTAAAGGAGATTTAATGGACTTCCTGACGGATTTTCAACTCACTGGAAGTTCACCTGTGGATTCAAATGTTCCCACCCCTTTATAGGGGTATAACAAGGCTTGCTGGAAGGTGGAGTTGGGCTCCCTGTTTGTTTTCGTCATGTGTGTGTGTGTGTGTGTGTGTGTGTGTGTACATGCAGGTACAAGTAATACTTCTCAGGATCACTATTCTCAGGTCAGCTGTCCCACAGTCCTCTGTAAGAAGGATACCTGCATCCAGGAAACCACCCTCAAGCCTGGCTAATTGACCTGAATGGCAGAACTCTCCTGGGAATCTCCAGGGGGCTTGTCTGGGGAGAGCATGAACACTCATAATACAAAGGCAGAAAAAATAACAACAGTCCACCTTGGCGCCCTGGCTATAAATGGCTCATTTACTCTGGCAAGAGGAATGGAGTTTTAATGACAAATTGTAATGCTGCACAGCAGGCTTGGCTGTGTGCTGTAAATTATTTGAAATAGGCGCTTTCCCTTAATAAAAAGAAAACTGCTTTCTGCTGTGGAATCTGGATGTAGCTGTGGAGTGAGAGCCACTGGCATCCCTCATCCTCACTCCCACCCAACCCAGTGCTTCCCTACACCATCTCCAGGCCTACTCTTTCCTGCCTCTGAGCCATGAAGGATGACTAGGTGGGTTGTAGCAGTGCATTTTCTCTCCTGGAAGGGCAAAGGGATACAGTTGGGTTTCACAGCTCTCAGGGTCAGAGAGCACAAGGCTCAAAGGTAACTGCCCATTTGCTCTGTTGAGAATTTCCTGGAATTTTCTCCACACAAGATTCATCTTCATAAAGGAGAAGGGAACTTGAAGACTATGTTGGGAAGATTTAGTGGCACACCAGCAGACCTGAATGGTCATACCATCAACATCTTTTAAAAAGACAGTGTCTGTGAACAAGCAGCTCTTGGGGATAGGAGGCATGCAAGGGTGGCAGAGACAGTGTTCACAAATTATTTATGCTGTCCATTACATTTTGCAGCCTTCTTTGCAGTTGGAGTGGGTCATGTGACCAGGTTGGCCCAGCCCATGGACTCTCAATGAGAGTGCAATGTATCATTTCAAGGCTGAGGCAGTTAAGAGTCTAGATGGCTTCTCTCTCTCCCCCCCCCTTCTGTGGTGATGTTGGAGCCTATCCACTCCAGATGAAGTAGTCATGAGATGAAGAAGGGCAACACGTCCTACAGTGAGCTTTGTATTCTTGTAAACAAGAAGCAAATCTTTATTGTGTTAGGCCTGTTAGGTTTCAAGGTTTACTTGTTACTGCAGCACACACAGTCTATGGCGAGTAATGTGATCACAACCTCTGTTGCTTGTACTTGGAACTGTGTTTCCGGGAGTTAGATAATAAGTTCCCTGTCCTGTTCCCATGCATTATCCCTGTCTGCGTTGAGGCCTGACTAATGAGCAATGGCAACACAATCAGCCAGGCCTGCATCCCAGTCCTGGCTCTGCCACTTACTAGCCAATCTCAGGCAGCTCACCTACCTGCTCTGAGCCTCAGTTTCTCCATCTGTAAAACAAGAACATCTATTCGGGTAAGCCACTGTAACAAAAAAAGAGACATTTTTTATAAAACACTTAACGTAGCTCTTGACACATGATAAGGCTCAGAAATGTCAGTTCTTTCCTTCTCCTAGATGTTATCTTTCTCTGGCTGTGATATGGTCCTAAATGAAGAGAGGATAATTGACCCCTGAGAACTGCTATCTAAACCTTTGAATATTATGTGTGCCACTTGCTGGTTATATTTTCTCAGGCAAGCCACATAATCTCTGTGCCTCAGTTGCATCATCCACAAAATGGGAAAGGAAAGAAATCTCTGGCATTGGGTTGTTTTGATGATTAAACCAACGATATCAACTAGGTAACTTGCCTGAAACAGTGCCTGATGCATAGTAACCACAATAGATAATGTTTATCTTCTATGACTATTTTCCTCTGCATTGACTAATCTCACCTTGAAAAAAACATCTACTAGCAGCTTTTGTGTATATATGAATTAGAGAACTTTAGATCCAGAAGTGTTACTCACATAGACTTCAAAACAGGTGGCATATTTTCCTGTGCCTGAGTTGTTTTAAAACCCTCCTCTTCTCTAGGATGGTTCCCAAGACCTGTATGGTCAAGTTTTCTTACTTATTTTGGTTAATTACAATGAGACAATAAAGGATAGGAGAGAAGAGAGGAAAAGGAAACTCCATCTGGATACCTAAAATGAAGATTTTCCCTGAACTTGCGCTCATTTATCCTCCAAGCATTTCTTTAATGCCCACTGTGGGCGTTGGATCATAGGCATTGGATCAAGCACTAGAGCTGAATGGATGAGAAGACAGACACATAAACAGAGTTATTTGGTAATATTAGTGGGAGGACAAAGATCTAAGTAAAATATTTTAGGAAAGATCAAGGAGCAATACCTAAAGCAGTGCCTTGGTCATGTGGGTGTGTGTGTGTGTGTGTGTGTGTGTGTGTGTGTGTGTGGCTACAAGAAGTGATCTACAGATCGGGAGTTTCTGGGAAGGAAAGGGAGAAGGTCAGTCAAGAAAACTAAAAAGAGGAATAACATATAGGCACAGAGTCAAGAAACAGGTTGTAGTCAGTGAGCTAGAGGCTGTGGTGTGCTGCTAAAGCCAGAGAGTGAGGAGCAACAAGAACGGCAAGATGCATGGCCCAGGTCACATTGTCTTCCAGGATGATTGTGTGCTGTTCTGTCGACAATGGGGAGCCACTGAAGCGTTCCAGGAACAAGGCTCACTTTGGTGTCGTGTGAAGACAGATCTGAAGGGGAGTGAGCTCTAAGGGTGCAGAGACCTTAGGAAGCATTGTAACAGAAAAGAATAGAGATATGAAGGCCTGGTGCAGGGTAGTGATAGGTATATAGAAAGAAGATGAATTTGGCACATGTCTGAGAAAAAAATGTTAGAAGGAAGGACATGGGGATGGATTAGATGTGAAGCAAAGGAAGAAGGGTTTGAATGAATCCCAGGTTACTGGCTCCAGTTTTATGGGAACTAAAAGGTTTTATGGGAAAGACAACTGGATTTGCTGAGTTGGAGATGCCTGTGAGACATTCAGAGAGAGAGAGAGGTCCAGCAGACAACTAGATATATGGCTAAACAGGTAGATTTAGGTCTTGTCAATGTAGAAGTTGTGGATAAAATTTGAGTGGATGAAATAGATCAAGGAGACTGTATAGCAAGGAACAGGAAACTAAAGGTGGGGCCCTTAAGACCTATGATAACAAATGTTTATGGGTCAGCATGGAGAAAAAGCTACTGGTGAAATTGATGCCGAGTGAGAAGAGCCAACAGGAGGCTCTGTATTGGAGCACGTGGGCATAGGGCATGGCCAGAATGCCAATAATCAAGCATCAGATGGAGCAGAGAAGCCTTGATAATCTCAGAGTAGAGATCGGCCTGCAGAGGACTGAGGAATGAAAGGAAGTGGGCACACAGAGACATGGAAAAGTTGGATGGGAAGTGGAGGTGGGAAAGCGTAGAAGCTGAAATGATGTAGGAGGGAGAAGCAAACAGTGGGGTTTCTGCCATGTTTTAGAGTCAGACAGGGCTTGGTTAGAATCTCAGCTTGCATTCAACTTTGAGGCTCAGGGTAGATCATTTAACCTATGGGCCTGTTCTTTTCACCAGTTTCTTTTAATATAGTAAAAGACAGCTTTGGGTGTATATAATAGGTACCCAATAAATGCAGTTTGCCAACCCTAAAGTAGGTCATTTGACCTATGAGTCTGTTCATCATCAGTTTTTTTGTTTTTGGGGGGGTTGTTTTGTTTTGTTTTGTTTTTGGTACTGGGGATCGAACTCGGGACCTTGTGCTTGCAAGGCAGGCACTGGAAGCACTGAGCTAAATCCCTGGCCCAGTTCTTTTTTAACATAGTAAAAAAATAGTTTTTGTAGTATGCAGTAGGTACCCAATAAATGGAATTTATTAGCCCCAAGGGAGGTGAGCTGTTACAGAGGATACAGGACCTCAGGTAATCATAGCCCATGCTGGGCATCTGGAAATTCACTGAGAGACTGAGACCTTCAGATTCCTTTCATGGGCCCAGCTAGCCATTCACCTTTCAGAAGACAACAGTCAGTAATAAGTAGAGGCACACACACAGTGATTGATTTCCTCCTAATTTTCCATTTTAAACCCATTTGCAGGATGAAGGCACAACATGGATGATTTCTAATCACTCACACTGATGGCCAGAATGGTTGACATGAAAGTTACATGAGTAGTTCATGGTGGAGTTGCAGTGAACTGGATCCTTTCACTCTTCCTGTGGTATCTGTTCAGTTGAAATGAATTAAAAATGGAAGGACGAGCCTATTTTACATTGGTGAGTCCCCCCTTTGATGATCACTTCTTGTTCACTTCAGAATGGGAGAAAGGAAACCAAAGTAAGAAATGAAAACCCTAACCAAAGAAACAGCAAAGTTAGGAAATGCTGCAGGCTTCACTAGAACACTTGGGGGGCCAACCCCTTGCACTATATATAACATTTGAGGTTAGTAGTTAGAAAGAATCCTAGTACGTTAGTGCTATAAAAAATTATGCAACAACCAACTCATTTTACAGATGAAGAAATCTGTTTGCCAGGCACATGGGAAATCAATCCATGGACAACCTGGGACTAGAATTGAGGAGTGTAGACTTCCAGTCACAGAAAAATCATTGTGTGTGTGCAGTGGAACAAACAAATGGGGCTTTGGCTGCTTGGACTGGAGACTTGCTGCTATAAGTAGCTCAGAAAGCAAATATGGAGGAGACAGGAAACCCTTTGTCCTATTCCCCAATTACATTTCAGGGCAGCCTTTTGAGGATGATCCTGGCAATTGGGTGTTAAAAGAAGGGTAGAGATCTAGATTAACCAGATAAATTCGGCTTTTCGTGTTGCTGCTGAATACCTGGCCTCTGTCAGTAAACATGTGTAGGTTGTCAGCCCCAAGGGAGATGAGCTGGGACAGAGAATGGAGGCACTCAGGTAGTCTCAGCCCACCCTGGGCACATGGAGATTCATTGCCTGATAGAATAAAATCTTCAAATTCATTCTGTGGGCCCAGGCACTGATTCACCTCTCTGCCGCCTGTCCATGGCAACATCCTTGGCTTCTCTGCTTGTCACTGATTGTTGTCTTCTCATTCTAATTTACTGCCAGGCTCTACACTCAATAAAAAGCCAAAATCAAAAGCCAAAATCCAAAAGCCCAAAACAAAGCAAAAAGCATTAGTTAGGAAACCTTCCCTTCTTCCAAATACAGCCTCCTCCTTCAATCTCCCAAAAACCAGACAGGTGCTTTTTTTAAGCTACACAAAGGAAAAAGAAGTTTCCCACATTGCTGGAATGGTCATAAAACCATGGCTTTTAGTACTTAGTTCGAGCCCAAAAAAAGGAGGTCTTGAGGGAAAAGAGAAGAAAGATAATAAAATAGAATGCAAATGATGTCCTAATGTATTTCCAGTGGAAACAGAATAACCTCAACTCAGTGGGCTGGACAAGTGGTCCAGGCACCAGGGTCTGAGATGGTCGGTCCAAAGATGGTGGGCCCTACGGCCACATCTTCCCTCACTGTCACTCAGCAAAAAATATAACAGATCTGGGGACCCCTTCTGACCTCGGCAGATGCCCTCAGACACTCTTGGGTAGCAATAGCCTATTCAGAGCAAGGTGCGCTGAAGCTGTAGGAGAGCACAACTTTTGGCAAGGTCCAGGTATGGGCAACATCACAAGCTGTGGGAGAGATAAGTGGCCTCGCACTCTGCCAGTCACCAAAGCCAGGATGCCACCCACTGACAATTATCAAACCAAATTCTGCCGGTCTGACAGAAATTCAAGCAAAAAGGGGCAACAGAGATACAGGCTGAAGGGAATGCTGAGATGACGACACAGCTCTGCTTAGAAACAAAAGTTTGGAGCGTAGGGGAGTTATTGCACGAATGCAGAAGATGGGGTATTAGAAATAACTGAGTCAAGAGAAAGCCGTGGTGACGGTGGGCCAAGCTCAGGGGACAGGTCTGAAAATACTTCAGCTTGTAGCCTAGATTTACTCCAAGCCTGCTTTCCAGTTTAGGTGCTCCTCTCAGCACCCCTCATCTCCCTCAAGCGCCCCTCTTCCTCACTTCCAGCTGCTGTCTGTGGAGGGAACTTGTAAGCCTCTGACTTCATTATGCTGCCACATTATGCTGTTTCGACGCTGAGAGATTCATCCAGCTCTCGCTCACAGCCAGGCTAAGGAAAAAGCACGATGCCAGCACCTCCTGCCATGGTCGTAATTTTTCTGTCTGTCCTCAGCATATTCTCTGAAATCCTGAGTACTACTTTGTCTCATCTACCAGGCAATGGCTACTTTGAGAGAAGGTGCTCTGGCGACTTTGTTTCCTCTCCCAGGGATGTTTGTATCTGCACCAGGGACTGAGAGTTTCAACAAAGAAATTTTTTAAAATTATCATGTTTCTGATAAAAGCAAGATTGCAATGTTGGGTAAAGAAATATTCCTAATTTTCATCCTTGTCTTTTCTTATTCCTTCCCCATCCACACCACTCCCAACCCCAAATCTGATCCTCTCTAGGTTTTCCCCAACAAAATAAGTGGTATCACTCTCCCCTAATGATTAAAGTAAAATGGCTCCGTATCAGCCAGGATCCTTCCTTTCTTCACCCTATGCAATCCATGAACTCCATCCACTGGTCCCATCTCTACTGCTGCTACCTTAGTCCTGCCATCGCCACCTCACTGGTACCAGCCTTTATGAGTCATGTACTTACCAGTTTCCATTCTCACCACCCCAAGCCCATCTCACATGGCAGCCTTTAGAACGTACATCACCTCATGCCATCTACCTGCTTCAGACACCCAGGACTTGTATGCAGGACAAACTCCTTACTGTGGTGTTATGAGCTGAATGTGTCCCACTAAAATTCATAGATTGAAGTCCTAACTCTTAGGACCTTGAAATGTGACCTTATTTGGGAAGAAGATTGCTGTACATGTAATTGAGACAAGGTGATACTGGAATAGGATGAGTCTCTAACTCAGTATGACTGGTCTTTACAAGAAGATGGCTATGTGAAGTTGGACATACAGAGAGTATGCAATGTGATGACAGAGGAGAGACTAGAGTTGTACTTTTGCAAGACAAGGAATAACAAGGGTTGCCAGCAACCCACCAGAAGCTAGGAAGACAACAGTAAGGATTCCTTTACACAGGTTACAGAGGGATCCGGGTCCTACTCACCCCTAGATATCAGATGTCTAGCCTTCAGAATGGTTTGTTTGAAGCCACCTACTTTTTCTGCTTTGTAATATGGCATTTGGAAAGTAAAACACATGGCTTCAAAGGACCTGTGTGCTGAGGTTTCTGCCTGCCTTGCTCCACTGACTGTTCTTCAGGTTCTAAACATGATAAGCTCATGTCACTTTTGAGGATGTTGCATGTGCTAGTCCTTTTCCATAGAACACTGTTCTTTCCTGCTCTTCCTATTATTGGTATTTTCTTTGTTGGTTTTGCTTTTAAAATCACCACTTCAGAGAGGGTTTTTCAGCACTCCTACCAAAGTAGGCTCAGAGCACCCACCTCAGCCTGAAATTGCTTAATTTTTTAGCTATTTGTTGACTTTACCCTCCTACTAGAATGTGAGCTGCATAAGGGCCTAGACTATTAAAATGGGATTATTATTATCGTTATTACTGGGAATTGAACCTAGGGCTTTTGCACTGAACTATGACCTCATTTTTGTTGATTTTTTATTTGGAGAGAGGGTCTCTCAAAGTGGTTAGGTTGCCTAGGATGGACTTGAACATGTGATCCTCCTGCTTCAGCCTTCCAAATTACTGGGATTACAGGCACCACACCTGGAAAAGTAAGATTATTGTTCTAAGGTGTTCTCACAATTATCATCTAGAAAGAGAGTATTCACAAAACATCCTTGATATTTTGTACAGTGCTTGGCATACAGAGGATACTCAGTGAAAATGTCTTGAGTGAAGAAATGATGGAATAAATGCTATATCCAAGTCACACCCTGCCTTTCTTGAAGGAAGGAGCTAGCAGTTCTGGAGCATCTGCTATGAAGCACAGAAGGGCCTTGTCAATGCAGAGGATAACATGTCTTGCAGGAGTTAGAAACAGAATTGAAATCCAGGATTGTTTGACTTAAAGCACAGGTTTTATTCTAATAGTCCAGCTGAGAATATAAAAAAAGTTTGTTTGTATATCAAGTTTTTACAAATCTTACCATATTTTTGAAATACTGGGAGAGCTGGCCATCTACAAAGAATACAGAAGTAAGTTAAATTGCAAAATGAACAATATATACTACTTCATAATTTGTGAAAATTCAGCTTTGTAGTTATTAACATTGTTAGTATCGATGACTTCTTTTTTGAAAATGCAAAGATGCTTATTGTATCACTTGCCCAGAGTTGGATAAATTTTCAATATAAACTCGGTGCTTCTACCCCTTGTTCAAGATCATATGCTAAACACAATGATGTGCACCTCCAAAGCAAAACAAAACCAACTCACCAGCTTGTCTGATTTGGGAGCTGGTGATAAGTTTTTTGGGGGGATACCAAGGATTGAACTTGGGACCTTGTGCTTGCGAGGCAGGTGGTGGAACCATGGTGATAACATTTTTAAGGCTAATTTGGAAATCTTCTAGCACCTTGTTAATTTGACCATCTCGGGGAATGAGATGCTTGGCTCATCTTCCAGAGGAGGATGGATGACTTAGGGTGGCCTGTCCTTTCAGTAAGGCTTCTACTTTTCTGTGTGAGGCAAATTCATTTCCACAGTGCCCCCACCCACCACTCCCTCTGTCCCCCCCATCCACTTTCCTGTCACTCCTCAGGAAGGGGGAATGGATGGTCACTCTTCCCTGAGATCTTGTTTTGGGCAGAAGGAAGGCGGTGGGGAAGGAGGTGGCCCTGCTCATACTGCCACAGTCCCCATCCTTGTGTGGGTGGGGCGCCAGCACAGCATCTTGATGGTCTGTGTGACCCAGTGGAGCAATCAGCTGCAAGACTGTGGGAGAACAGCCTATGGGTCCTCAAATAAAGAGTGTCCACTGAGAAGGAGACATGCATTTGCTAGAACGTACACTCAAGGGGCAAGGGTTTTACCTTCTTTGTTCACCACTGCACCTTCAGTACCTACAAGAGTGCCTCGTACATAATAGGGACTCAAATATTTTTGTTGGCTGAAGGAAAGAATGAGTGAATGATTATGCACTCTCCCAACAGGCTACGAAACAGCTTAGATGTGATGGATCCTTTGAGCCAGGGGTTTCTTCCTGCTCTGAGCTCATAGCTCAGGCCCACTGCTTTACCCATCTGGATCAAGCACACTCAATTCCCATTCAAAATTCTTCCTCTGTTGCACCAACTGTAAGCTCCTGGAAGGTGAAAATTTTGAGCTCTGGTTACAACAGCCCTCTCTTTCCTTTGTCTCTTAAAATTAACAAACTACCTGCCTTGACGCAGAGTTCAGAAAAGACGGTCCTGGTGTGCTTTGCACAGAGCCGGCCTCAGTAGGCCTTTGTGGAATGAACGTGTGTAGGCTCTGTCTTTCATACTCTCAGGTGGGATGAGAACGCTGGGCAGAGAGGACTGTAGGCTCAGGACTGTGTTTATCTTGCAATGTGGGGACAAGCAAATGTTCTTAGCCACCTTGGAGGTAAAGCAAAGAGGAAAATAATATAGCAGGCTTCCCCTTGGCTGCCACTAAGAAAACACCTGCCCAGAGCCAGGCACTGGGCTAAAGTGCATCACATATTTAACAGGGCACTGGATGGAACATTCCTGCTCTGCCAACATTGGCAACTGGCATGCAAAGCTGAGGCAAAGAAGCCTCAAGTCTCCCCGAACTTAAGATGGCACTAATAGTTGAAGACAAACACCTCTCTCAGGAGTTGGCAAAAGGCAACTGAACTGATTCAGCCACTCCCAGCCTCACTCCTGAAGCCCTCTCTTGCTTGTATAAAATACCCAAGAGAGGGAGAGGCGCCTGGCTTGTTGACTAGTGGGGGAGATTTTTGACTTCTCTCTGCCCTTTCATGAGGGAAAGGAGAAAAGTGTCCCTCTCTACCCCTGCCAAACCAAGTGAAGGAGGCACCAGGAATTAGGGTTAGGGTGCTTCTAAGGAGGAGACACTGGTGTTCTCTCCCAGCTGACAATGTGCATGCCCCTTTTCCTGCTGCCATCAAAATAAACAGACCAGAGTACAGAATTCTTAAGAAAGCTGGTGTGATCCCAAGGTCTTGGGGCAGATGAGAACATGGGGTCCGTGCCTGCAGCTCCTTGCCTAGCAGGAGGCCTGCTGGAGTGGTCGAGCCAGCCTGGTGAGAAGGGACTGTAGTGTAAAGTGCTGAAGAGAAGGGATGGAGGCCTCCCCTGGCCCCTGTTAAGAATATTTTTGCATATGGCCTAGTAGGTCTGGCAGGTAATGTAGTTGTGCATTAATTACCAATTCTTTCATCCCTTCTCCTAAAAGCCTAATTCAAGGCACACCCTTCTCCCTTGATTTTATGCAGCTTCAGTGAGATCTTGCTGATGAACTTTTACCTGTAGCTCTTGGAATTTACCACACACTGTTCTGTGTATCATTCGTTCCCTTTCCAATTGATTATATCTCCTTAATTAGACTATATGCTCCTTAAGGGCAGGAAAAAATCCATACCTCTCTGGATGCTGGGAGGAGTTTTTAAAATTTTGGCTTGCCTCGCCCACATTGAGTGAAGACAAATTAGTTTGGGGCCACGTATAAAATATATAATATCATTAATGTTTATAAGTAATGAAACTTCCTTTTTAATATTGTTATAACATTTTTTTAAAAGAGGGCAAGTGGCCTGAGGGCCACAAGTTGAATGGTCCTGCTAGCATCCAGCCACATACACAGTTGGGGTTTAGTGAAATTAATACTTTTGCTGGAACATTGCTCTATTAAACAGCTAGAAAAACACAAAGCTTATGGAGAAAAGGATGATGATAACACTGATCATAACAACAGTTACTTTATTGAGCACTTACTCTGTGTTAGACATGAGGCCAGGTGATTTCAATGTACTCCCTCACAGACTCTTTCCATTAGTCCTGGGTATGAGATTTGGGCAGTGGTAGATTAGTTAATTGGATTTAACTAACATTTACCAAGAACTTACCATTACACAGAGCATTTGAAATAGATTCAACACATTTGTGCCACTTAGACCTTACTGCAAAGCTACATGTAGACACTAGTATCCCTGTTGTATGGGTAAAACAGGAGGCAGAACCAGGTTAAATACATTACTCAAAGTTGCATAGCTAGGGAATGAAAGATCAAAGATTCAGATCCTTGAAGTGTGTCTCTAAAGCATAACTGAACCCCTGTGTTTCAGTACTATTGGGTTCAGTGACTTGGCAAACTGCACATAGCTAATAAATGACCATGTGGAGATTTAAATTCCCTGGTTTTAGAGCTTAGTCAGGTCTAATATGTGATAGCGGAAACAGGACTCTGAAACAGCAGTTCATAAACAGACTGTGAATATTTGATTCATTTGTGAATCTCTTCAAAAGGACGAAAGAGTTCATGGGTCCCTCTTCTAACTTATATTTGTCAACAAAACAATTTTCCTCAGACCTTTCAAGAATGGTGAGGCTTTAATTGAGGCATCAAGAAATAATCCCTAGTTTCAATGAATACCATAAATCAACTAATATATACAACCAGAAGTTAAATACTGTCATCTAATAATCCTGGAAGGAATTTTACCCTCTTACTGAGCTACCCCTGACACCCTCTTCTGTCCTCAGGAAACCAATACCTTTCTTACACCAGTTCTCTCTCCTTCTCCCTGGCTGACATCACAGTGTGACTCCTTCCACCTAGCAATCTGTTTTTCTTTCTAATAAGGGAGCCCACCTCGGTGCTATGCCTGCGGTTTGTAGATCCATTTCAGTGGCTCTGCTGCCTTGCCTCTCAGTGACAAGAATCTTAGACTTTGTTATCCTCTGTGACTCCTTCCCCTGCACCCATGGCTTCCAGCTGTCCCTCCTCCATAGTTAGTCGCGCCCTCTTGTGAGATCCCCAGCACTGTCATCACCTGTCTCCTAAAGTTCTTACTTCATTGTACTGTCTTTGTTTATCAATCTGTCTCCCTCTCTGAACTCTGAACTGTGTGACGATTGGGTGTGTCTGATTTCTCTGCATGTCCCCCTTGTGTGGCAAAGCACTTGGCACACAGGAGGGACCCAGCCGATGTGGGCTGGAAGAATACATTTAGGCCTGAAGAGCTGGATTCTGATATCAGAAAAACCTTTCTGCGTCTGTTGCCACAGCGTCTTTCCATTCACCTCCATTTGACACAAACAGCTTTTATAGGAAGTAAGAGACAAAAATAAATTCACCCTTCCAGATTTGGCTCCAAATCTACTTCTAAAAAGAAGTCTTTTGGATTGCTACCAGCTTATAATGATCTTTTAAAATAATTTGTACAGTCGTAAGTTATTACGGTTTATAGATTTCAGTTGTCAATTGCATTCCGCTCTTACTGTCTCCAACAGTTATTGTTTTAATGGTCACCGGTGTATGATTGACCTTCCTAAAGGCCATAAACTCCATGAGTGTTAGGACTGTTTCTAAGATGGCAGCATCATTTTATTGGCTCAATTGTTTGATGTCTCCTGATAAACTGTGAGCTCTTTCAGGCCTGACACTCTGTAATATTAATCTTCATAGGACAGCAAAACCACGGTGCTGGTCCAGGAAAGTGCTCAGCTGGACTTTGTTAAATGAAGACATTTCATAGCCCCTGTTTTTAGCCCCATGCCCTGGTCTTACTAAGTACACACAGATCATAGTTGCTGACTGAGTGTGAAATGAAAAGGCATATTTCTTATTAAAAGGTGTGGTTCATACAAGGCATAGAAAATCTTGGATTAAATCCACATGCAATTCATTTTTGCTTTTTGTCAATGCTTGAGTTTTGGGGTTCAAATTAAAGAGGAATACTTGGGGAGGCATTCCTCATCCACTTCCAAGTATTTCACATATCAATTTTACACAAAGCCCCTAAATCACTCCAAATTTCCTATACCTCCATTATTAAATTCAGTACATCATTGCAGAGAGCGACAGCCATGCCAGCTGGGTTGGTGATGCCGGCCCGCCCACACCTGCACCTAAGTGTAATTCCTAAATATGGATTTTGCTTTGCTATTTAATTTTTCAGTGAAGGCAAATTAGTGCCCCAGCCCCCTCACTAGAGATGCTACCTGCTGTATCAGCTACAAATGCAGGGTTCTGCTCTGTTTCGCTGATTATATAGGAGGACTCCCCACAGATGGGAGGCTTGGTACCCAAAGATAGCCAAACTGTCAAACATATCATTGTTTTCTATTCTGTCCCCAACATTGAATCCTCAGTCCCATTTTTGGTCCTCCAGCTGCTATGTCCCAGAACACAGCTGCGATATCCCAGCACACAGTTGTTGCCGCAGAGCTCGAGTGTGCTTTGGTTTCCAGGGTAGGAGCAGGGAGAGCTTCTGATGCCACTAACAGGAGATACAAAGACAGGGGCACAGAGAAGCTGGTTGTAAAGCAGAGACGTGGAAGGAAGGGAAGAAAGCAGGCAAGCCCAGAAGGTGGCTTGTCCTAAAGTCTCAGAGTAAGAGGAGGCTCGGGGTAAGGTGTCTTCCAGAACACCTCCAGTGAGTTTCAAGGGCTCTGGCAGCCTGGGAGCAGTTGCAAGCCTTCGCCACAGGTGGAGGAAAGAAAGGAAAAAGCATCTTGTTTGGCACAGCCATAGCCAGCTTTAGTGCCTGTGTGTTAGTGTGCTGCTCGCTACTATGGCTGCTGAGGATGTCCCTCCACTCCGGGCCACAGGAGGGCTGTGACACTGATGATGCCATTGCTGGGGAGTTGAAGCCAAATTACAGTTGGAGGGAATCTGGGTCTGCAACAAGGCCAGGCACTGACTCCCTGTCTTCAAAAGGTTCCCTCAGCACACTTGATCTCTCAGGACTGAGTGACCAGAAAACATGGGGGGAGTTGTTTTTTGTTTTTACCAGCGGTGACTCAGTTTCTCTGTTTTAACGGTGCATGAGAGAGTTGTAAAATGTATTGAAAGAATGATTATTCTCTGGAAAGGCCCAACAAGGGAAAAGAGACTTTGCTTCTGACCCTAGATCTACCTCCTCTACAAAAAAAAAAAAAAAAAGATTTAACAAAATAAAACATATTTGCACATATATTTTTGTGTATTTATAACTTTGAGTGATCTGCATGTCCTACCTGGGATCAATCAAAAAGGTTATATTCTGCCTTCTTCTTTTAATTCTCATGATGGGAATATGCATCTTTTTTGAGGTCTATTTAGTGTGATATTTTTCACATTTTTGTGTTTACTGTTGGTGATTTTCCTATTTAAAACAAACCCCTAAGCATAGTGATGAAATACTACCTACCCTTCCTAAGGGGGAAAAGCCTGTGATTTTCCAGAGGAAAAAATATGTGTAGATAAGCTTTGTTTAGGCTTCAGAATAGTTTTGTTACCCATGAGTTCAGAGTTAATGAATCAACAGTGTATATTAAATAAGGTGTCCTTAAACAGAAACACACATAAGACACTGTTACTTATTGATCAGTTGATGAAAATGTGACCAGATGTTCATGGGAACCTTGCATTTTTGCCAGAGCAATGCTTTGCTATTCACTAATTCAGTGTCTGCAGTAACTGAGTAGAACATTTTAACTACTATGAACGATGAGAATTTACTGTAATTTTTGGCATAATTTTGGCAACTTAGAATGGTTTCCTATGCAATTTCAGATCACTGAGACTGCAGTATAGGTGAACAAGAGAAATCAATGGAGAATTGTTACATACTCCTGCTCTGGTTTGGATGAGCCTGAATGTGATCTCCAGTGTGTACTGGGTAGAGGCTTGGTGCTCAGTGTCCAATGTGAGTGGTGGTAGACCTTTAAAAGATGGGGCTTAGTAGGAGGTTCTTAGGTCATTGAGGGAGCTGCCCTCAGAAGGGTTCAAGAAAGGCTCTCATGGGTCACTTGAGTTCTCTTCACAATGACTTGTTATAAAATCCTGCACTTGCCCATTTACTGGATCTCAGGTTTCCTGTCTTGTGATGTGAACTTGCTTGCCTATATTTCTTCCATGACACCATCCACCATTAGACCATCAGCAGGGACTGAGCCTATTGGGCTGTCTGATCTTGAACTTTCAGCCTTCAAACTATGAGCTAAATAAACATGTTTCTTTACAACGTTAGCCTGCTTTGGATATTTTGTTTTGCTTTTTCAACATAATACTTTTCATTCAGTCTTTGTAATAACCCTGGCTGGTCTTATTGCTCTTGTTTCCAGGTAAGGAAATTGAACCTTAGAGAAACTAGTCAATTTTCCTGAGACCACAAAACAAAGAAGGCAGAATTCTTATTGTAGCGGTGGGATTCCTTCCCCTACCCCATGTCCACGGTCTAATGGAGTGAGATCTGCAAACATGGTAATGTTTATATGCCAGGTGAAGGATTTTGCAGATATTATTAGTGTCCCTAATTAGTTGACTTTTAAGCCTTTACTTTAAGGGAAATTACCCTGAAAGGGCCTAATCTGGTGAGGCCTTTAAAAGAGGTGAGAAATTCTATTCTCTCTAGCCTTAAAAAATCATGGCCTGAGCTCTACAGCCATGGGCGAATTACTTCTGCCAACAACCACCTGAGATTGGAAAAGGACCCTCCAGGGCTCCAGTGGTTGTACCATTGGAGGCTTAATGCGAGGCTTATAAATTATGCCACATACTTCTATAGTACCTGGCATATTGGTACATGGTAAAGACTAAAGAAATGGCAATATTATCATTTTACACTTCATTAGATGACAGAAAACCGCCTTGCTTCAGAATGGCAAATATAATGATAAGAAAAGGAAGATATATGGCCCTATTGGATCAGGAATATCAGGATCAGGCTGGAAAAGAGTTAATTCTTTAGTCAGGGAAATTCCCTCTGGGGGCTGTGTGAGGGAGGGGCTGCACTTTCACAGCATGAAGAGAGGGTTAAGGATCTCACTGCACATCGCTTGACCATCAAGAGCAGGGCTGGAGGCTTTCGTCACACAAGCCCATCAGTGTGACTCCGCTCTTAACCATAACGTTCTGTCAAAGGCTCTTGGTCATCAACAGGCTCCGGGGTGGACAACACAAATACTGCAGGGCCTGGGAGGTGGATCCAGCAAGAGACACCTCTGTCCTCCCTACATTCCTCTCAGAGACATGCCAAAAGCCCTCTGAGGCCTGTCCTGTAATTAGTGCAGTTGTTCCAGCCCCAGAGTCCCATGGGCAAGTGGTTGCACATGTAATTATTCATTAGACAAGAAAGGTTTTACCCATCCTCCTCCCAGTCTTTCTTCCTCCCTCTCCTTTTATTCTCCTTTACTCTCTACAATCCTTCTTTCTTTCCCTTCATCTCTCAAGCAAGCCAGATAAAGTCCATATCAGGATGCAGAGAACTCAACTTCAAGGTCACCTTCTGCCCTGGCCTGGGGCTGCTCTCTCTCTAGGGAGAAGCCTGTCATGCTCTGTGACATTGTCAAAGAAAGCCCAGATAATGACATTTCCCTCCATCCTCCTCCAGACAATATTCTTTGACTTGCTATCTTTGGATCAACTGTCTCTTCCTTAAAGCTAACCTTGGGCACAAGAAGGGAATTTAATTACTGATGGGGAAACCAGAACAAAACACTGGCCCAGGTAGGTCAGAATAGCTGGAACATGGCCAAGATTCTACTAGTTACTTAACTAATATCGAGCACATCCTATCCCGGTGAGTAATTGAGACTAGACACTATGGTAAATGTTTTCTCTTGCACGATTCTATTCAATCCTCACAGCAACCCTGAAAGGTAGGTGCTTTAATATCCACATTACATAAATGAGAAAAGTGAAAGGTTAAGTAACTTTCTCTAGATCATCGATGTAGCCAAGCTGAGACTCCACCTCCATCTGTCTGACAACAGGCCCATGAATTTAATCACATGCTTCTGCTACTCCCTCTGTGTATATGGGCTCCACCTCACATAGCTGCTTTTGTACTTCTGTTATTGGTGATTTCCCTGTGGCAAGGATAAGGCAAAATTCTGTCTTCTGGCTCCTCAGTGTGAATTCAGTGCCTGATCCTACCCACCTATTAATGGGCACCTTCCTTTTGTTACAGACAGCCATGGCCTGCATTGACGCTAGATTGCCAAGAGCAGTGACCACTGTGCCTCATCCAGGCCTACTTTCCTTTGCAGAAGAAAGCAGGTGACATTTCTACAAGTCAGGACAAGCAGGTAACACACCTGCAGCTCAGGACCAGGCACCAAGGAATTCCAAAGGGATAAAAGTATTGGAGAACTGAACCTGCTTGGCCTCCTGGCCACAAGATGAAAGTCTTAACTCTGCTGCAGGAGGTGCATTCAGGAGGTGGATTCAGTGGCTCATAGCTTAATTGTTTGGAAGGATGGAAAAGCAGAAATGAGCATGGAGCTCTGGGAGCATGGGCTGAAGCTGCTGGCAGTTGTTTAAGACCTGTGAAGGCACTGGGACTGCAGAGATTAATTGGAAAGAGGAGGCCATTAAAATAGGGACTAAATGGATTTGGGTTTGGGATAAAAAGAGAGTGGCTATTTATTTGTTTGTTTGTTTGTTTATTTGCATCTATTCACAAACAGGCATTGAAGACGTTTTCAATTAGAGCCTCTATATAACAAAGCTAGTGAATGAACTCTGGCCTTCTACACTGGGCACTGAGGGTCACTGACAGACAGTGAATCTCCCCTGGCAGCTCTTCTTTCCTCTAACCTCTCTCTGTCTTTCTTTCAGTCTTCCTTCCTTCCTTCCTTCCTTCCTTCTTCTTCTTTCCTTCCCTCATTTCTTGTGGTACTGGGGATTGAAGCCAGGGTCTTCACACTGAGATACATCTTTTTTATTTTGAGACAGGGTCTCACAAAGTCACTAAGTTGCTCAGGATGGGCTTGAACTTGTGATCCTCCTGCCTCAGCCACCCAGAGAGCTGGGATTACAGGCCTGTGCTGCCATGCCTGGCTTCCCCTTGCCCTTTAACTATAACTCACACAGCGAAGTCTGAAGCAGGTAGTAGGCAGGGATTATGGACTCATTTCCTGTAGCTGCTGCAGCAAATTAGCACAGACTTGGTGCTTTAAGACAACTGAAATTTATGTTTTTGGTCTGGTGGCTATAAATCTGAAATCAGGGTGTCAGCAGAGTCAATTTCTTCTAGAGGCTATCTTGGGAATCTATTCCATGCCTCTCTCATAGCTTCTGTTGTTTATTTGCAATCCTTGGGGGTCCACTGGCTACATCACTCCTGTCTCATCTCTGCTGCCTCTGCAGTCACAGGACCCTATTCCCTGTGTGTCTTCACATGGAACTCCTATAAGGATCCCAGGCACAGCATCTAGGGCCTCCCTGATCTTACGATAAACTAATTATACCCACAAGGACCTTCTTTCCAAACAAGACCACATTCGGAGGTTCTGAGTAAACATAAACTTTGGAGGGACAGATACTATTCAACCTCATATAGGTTGCCACTGGCATTTTGAGCAGATCCCACATAATGGCAAGAAAAGGCTTTGGGTTTCTCAAGAAGTAAACCTGAGCTATGGTCCCCAGTCTGACAGGAGTGGATGGTGGGGAGGACCCTTGAGCATTGTCCACAGCAGACTGAGGCACTACTCATGCATCTAAAGAGCTGCACAGAAATCAAACCCAAAGAAGAAACACACACACAGGGAGAGAGGAGAGAGGAGAGAGAGAGAGAGAGAGAACACTAAGGCATCTTCCCCACAGTTTAAGACACAGAAGTCACCCTTCCCCTCAAATCTAGCATTTGAATTACCCAGGTAACATGCTGATGGTGACTCAATCAATTTTCCACCCTCTTTCCCCAAACTAATAGGAAAGAGGCAGAAGCCCTCGTTCTTCTTTCCTCTTCCTTCTAACCCCCAGGAGGTGAGGAGACCAAGTGGATGTACCATGACAAGGGAACGGGGCTGTCTTGCTTCCATGGACTTTCACTCATAAGAACAATCCTGGGCAGAGCAGCTCATGGCCAAGAGCAGAGCAGGACTGCAAGAACCCTTTGTTCCCCCAAGCCAGGCCCATTCTGCTCAAGGAGGTGCTGCACACAAGTGCATCCAGTCTGGGCGAAGCAGATTAGTTTCCTCCTGGGGAAAGGCTCGGGACAGCTGAACAGGGCAGCTCCCTGTGCAGTGGCAGGGGGCTGTCATTACAAGGCCCAGATAGGATATAAATCATGTTCCCTGGAGAAAATGCTTAATTGAATTCCAGGGTGTCTCCTGAACATCAAAGGTAGCACAAGCTCAGGTTATCTGAGCAGTAGAGGAACAGCCCCTCTGAAGAGCTGGTGCCAGGCAGGATCAGAATGTGTAGGGCTCACTCTTACACACCAGTGTCCAGAGAGCACCATGGGTCTTGCTGAAACTAGGAGAAGAGAGGAGGAAGGGGTAGAGAGTGAAGAATGGTGAGTCCTTCCTAGTCCTTATGCCTGAGAAGCATAATCCAATCCCAGGTCTCTGTGGGCTTGATGCAGTGTAGAAGGTGGAACAAGCAGAGGATGTGCCAGGAGTTCACTCTTAGCCTGTCACTCACTCACTCATTCAGCAGACATTATGTCCCTGTGGTACGTGAGGCACCTTGCTAGACAAGAGGGTACAAACAGGTGCTATCCTCCTCTGAGGATATGGCTTGCATGAGGACCATTTACTCCTGAGGCCAACCTCTACTTACATCTGTGTGTGCTCCGTAAGCCAAATTATATGTGCTCTAATGAGTCATTCCTTCCTACTAAGTCCTTCAGAATGGACCAGAGGAGGGGTTGTGCACATCCCCATTAATGACCTCAAACCAAATCCCTGACAGAAAGCAGGAGAGAGGTTTGTCTCTGCGTGGCTGCAGTCCTGGTGGTCCCCTCTTCTATAGCAACTGTCACACATACTCATCTTCACCATCAGAAAGGATGAGCTCCCCAAATGTCTGCTGATTGTGTGCTGAGGGGTTGACACCCACCTCCTGGCTTCCATTCTCCTGTAGCTTCCGGGATGTCACAGGCTCTCCTGGGGTGGCAGCTGAACCCCATCCCCACCCCCATGCCACTCTCCACCATCCCTTGGCCCTGGCTGCCTTTAGACACTATGGACACAGTACCAAAGAAGACCTTTGGATCTGACTGCAGGGTCCCATGCCAGCTTTGTCCTCCCCCCAGGCAATGGCCAAAGCATCAACTCCTGGTAGTTACTGATGACAAAGTGACATAATCAAGTATCCTCTGTGCACAGACTTGGGCAAGGGTGAGTCTGAGCTACCAGCCAAGGGCAATGAATCTAGACTCTGGGCTGGGCCTTGAGTTTATTTGGCCCTTGTCAATTTCTCTGAGCCTGGTTGCCCCTGAATTAAAAGAAAAGAAGCCAACTCTTACTAATAAGGAAGAAATGTGGGGTGCACTCTTAGCTTTTAAGTATGGGAGAAAAAGGAAATCTGCTACTTTCCATTTTTGGACCTTATCCCCATGCTAAAATATGTAACACAGTTGAAAGAACACATGATTAGAATCAGAAGGTGTAAGTTTTGATATTATCCTTAAAAATCCGATCTTCTGGGGTGAATGACTTAATATTTCTTAGACTCATTTACCTAATCTTAACAAAAGATTAACAGCCCTAATGACATGAAAAAAAATCATTATATGTTTTAAAGTGAAATTTTATGTTTTCATACAAATATTGGAGGTTTTAGTACCTAAGAAAAATAACACCAATAACAGTAAGCCTTCCTAGAGGTCTGAACACCAATGGTAAAACCCAGATAACCAGTAACTGTGCCCATTCTCTCCAGAACATTCCTGGCCTCAGGTTACAGCTCTTAGGACAAGCAGGGGTTCCTGTTGGCTCCAGCTGAGTCCAGCAGGCCAACTGTCCAGTAGGGGAGGAGTGGACAGGGAGAAGCCCAAGGGGAGCTGTCACTCTACCCTTGGCAGGGAAACTTTCTGTCTTGATTTGGAGCACAGGCTACTCTGGAAATTCAAAACTAGGAAGAGGTTTTCAAAGTGACTCAGTACTCAAATAGCACACCTGGAAATGAAAGCAAATTATCTGCTAACACCAGTCTCCTGGGAAGGACAGACAAGCACAGGGTAAAAGAGAGAAATGACCTTGGTAGCCTTGAGATTTGTTCCACTCAGCACCATCACTAGGAATGTTTTCTGATGATCTGGGCAGAGGCGGGTTTCATCTTGCTATGGAGCATGTGGGCAGCTCTATGGATTTGCTAGGTCAGGGGTACCCATTCTTGCAGCCTTCTGCCCCCACTGGTGTCACACAGATCACTGTACATTTAGAGGTGACAAGTGCCTGTCTCACCTGAGACTTCCTTGTACGTGACATTGCCTACCACCTATAAATACAACTGCTTACATAGCTTATCATGGAGTTCTCATGGCAGCTTCATTTTTCCACCCCTTCATCCAGTTGTGTGGATTAGCTGTGGTGGGATGGAAAGAGGAGCCCTTGACAATCAGCAGAGCAGCCAACACTTGTCTGGCCAGTTAGCTTTAACTTGGCCAAATTGAAATAAAAATCAGATTTGCTCTCTTGAGAATTTGAGTAGAAGACTAGAAAGAGCTTTGCAGGCACAGGCTCAAAGCTCATAATGTAGAGAAAACTATTGGTCTGTGAAGCACTACTGCAAGATAGAGGTAATAAAGGAGAAGGCTACAGAGAGAAGCGGAGATGCCAGGAGACAGAGACCACATAGTCCAGGAGGGAGTGCATCAGGAAGAGCAAGCAGACTCCAGAGCTGCCTCATTCTCAGTAGCTTTGTGACACCAGACTCGTCTGTACTGGATCCAAATGATTAAATCTTCCCATCTCCACACAGAATCAAGCAGATGCTTTATTGTGAAGGAAAAAGCAGACCATGAGTAGTTTGTTTCCTGAGAGATATCCATCTTCTTGTTGCTACCGCAGAGCTAGTTTTTGCTGTCCAACTGACAGGCTTTCTTAGGGGATACTTTCCTATTCCTTCTTGATCACTCAAAGAAGTGATAGATCAAACAGTGGATAGAAGGCAACCCACGTGCAGACACCAGCAGTGAGGAGGAGAGAAACACTGGGAATGAGATCCGATTCGAAGAGCAAGCGTGGCCTGATTGCAAAGAGTGAGGACCACAGCATGGACTCAGCAATGCCTGGAGCACATGTGGTAGAGAAAGATTGCAGCAGCAACATTTAGAAGACAGCACAAGTGCAAGGAAATGGCATGCAAACAGAAACTAAGGTCGTGAATGAATATGAAGACTTGCAGCTGGAGTCATGGCTGACCCTTGTGGTGGTGGCAGCGTATAATCTGCATCACCAAAACCCAGAAAGAGAAGGCTGGAGGTGGTAGTGAGGTCAGTGAAGATCATGTAGGGTAGGTAAGAGGAAATGAAAAATGCCAGCAAATCAAGAAAAGGAAAATAGGAAATATGGAAAGAAGGAATACTAAGGAGAGGAGTGGTAGTAGTCACCCATAATTTATTTTGCAGCCTTATTCTTTCATACAGGGAAAATAAAGTTACTATCAAGATGCCACTTCTTTTGAAAGCATTAACTCAAGGACTTACTAGAGGGTGTGGCCTGGATCATAAATAACTGACTCTTCAGGAACACTACCCACTGAACTGGGCTCAGGCGGGGACAGGTCAGCCAAATTATGCCCATGTGTGTCGACCCTCAGCTGGGAGGTAAGGATGATGGCACCAAGCCAATGGCTGATCTTAAATATACACCATAAATAGTGCTTACTAAGTTTTCAGAATAACAAAGTTTTTCATAATAAGTTCCACTTTCAACTTTAAATTCTTCTCTACTTATGGGTAACTTCTTACGTGGGTACCTGGAAGGTAGTAGTGGTGAGAGTATGACTCCTGTGAATGACAACTGTTGTGCCACTTGAGACTATTTACCTAGTGCTCGCCTTCACTTATTTAGAAAAATTTTCAGAGCATTTGATTCTTACAAAATGCTTCCAGATTGTACAGAATTTACATATGGAGACCTTGTTCTATTTGCAGATCAAGGAGTTCTCTCCCTTCAACTATCAATTATATGCTACTGGCTTTATGCCAGGACTTCAGACTGGGTTCTGGAACCACAGCTTAGTTTCTCTTTAAACACACACACACACACTCACACTCTGTCACACACACACACACTCTCACACACACACTCTCTCTCACACACACACTCTCTCTCTGTCTCACACACACACTCTCTCTCTCTCTCTCACACACACACACACACACACACACAACTGGAAAACAAAATCTTGAATAAGTTTGAGATCACAGCTCAGCCTCTGCTTCCTTCCTTATGATATTGATAGGAGCAGAGCCCATGGGTGGAGAAGGAACAAATGCTTGTGTCCTATCCAAATTCATGTGGGATGTTGTCAAATAGTTGAACACCCAGGAAATGTTCCTTGCCTTTGCTTTTATGAGTGCATGTGGGAATTTTGACCTTAGGAACCAGAAGAGTTGAGAAAAATGACTTTTTAAAACAAATTTTTATAGATTCAGTGTCTTCCTTCCTGAGCAGTCTCAAGGTGAACCAAGAAATTAAAAATAGTTCATAATATATTATTATTCTTGGTTAACACATTAGTCACATGATACACCTAAATTTGCACTTCCAAAGCATCTTTTATTCAAGGATTGCTATACTATTTCCAAAGTTAACATTTTATTGAATAAAAATAAAATAAAGAAGGATATTAAATCAGTAGCTTCTAAAGTCCTTTTCAATCCTAACTTTCTATTATATCTAGCTGTGGACTACTGGACAGGTCACTTTCTCTCTCTGAATCTCAGTTTCATAATTTTGCAAAATAGGAGGTCAGATACTTTCCCACTTTAACATTTTGATTTGGGGGAAAATGTGCAGCATAGCCAATACTGTATTCTGCTTTGAAGGAGGGCCCATGCAATTTAATTACAGTAGATCTTAGTATTTGCATATTTGACATCTGTGGCTTTGGTCATTCCCAGAGACCCCTAAAGGTCCATGAGCTGCAATAATTGGTTATTTTGCAGAGACGTGCTGTGACCCTGGAGTATAGCAGCCAGTCACTTGATTAATGAGTGAAATTAGCATGCAGGCAAAACTCATTTCTCCATGAGATTTTTGTTATTGTGTCCTAAAGTCTTACAGGCCACAATTTTCATGAAGCACTATAGTGATAGTCACAAAGGTGAGGATTCTTCTAGATCATGAAGATGTGAACAATATACCTTGCAAATGTCAAAGGTTTGTGTAATGTGGATCTAAGTTACTCATGTGCCTGCTCCACTCGATCTCCATCACTGCTACATACTTAATGAAGGTCACTTTACACCTCAGCAGTGTCACACAGCTACAGGGAGCTCTCATCCCTTTTTTCCTGAATCTATCTCAACCATCCCCTTCTCTCGTGTGTGTAGATTTGTCTTCCTTTTCTCCTGAGAGTAAGACCCTTGAGAGATGAAATACCAGCTTGTCTTATTCATTTATTTATCCTTTATACCTCGTAATGTACTTTGCACATAGTAAATATTGAATAAATGTTTGCTGAATTACTGAACACTTTCTATGGGAAGGCATTATGCTAAAGGTACATTTTTTCATATTTGTATTCAGTACTTATCACTCCCTAGCAGATAGATATTACTTCTCCTATTCCCACAAAAAATCTGGAGCTCAGGCAAATCATGTGACTTGTTCAGAGTTACATAGCTATTAAGTGATGGATTCAAATCTGTTTGTTAGATTCCAAAGTTCATGTTTTCCATTCTATCATGCTCCACAGAACACTATTGAAGAAGTAAAGCATTAAAACAAACAAGTAAAATATTATTGATAGAACAAGGGCCAGCCTATTACTTGATTATATTTAGAGGACCAGGGTGAAGACAAAAGTTACAATACTGTCAGGCATGGTAGAAAGATAAAGCTTCACAAAGAGGGGGGGATTAGAAAGGAGGATTGTTCCAAGTATCCCATAGCTTCTGTTCAAGGACCCTAAAGGTTTCAATTTCAGTTCCCAGATTGGTATTGCAATTAGCAGGGGCTCAGTAAAAGCTGAATTCTCATTAGTTGGGGTTGAAAGCTGGAATTAGGAAGCAAGCATTCATAATTCAATTAAGCAAGTCATTTAAAAAGCCACTTTCTTTTCTGCATCCCATGGTTTGGTCAAAGGCTTAACAGCCTTTTGACTCTATGAGTTGGGACCTGCAGCAACAGGAACCTATTAGAAATGTAGAATCTTAAGTCTTACCCTAGAGCTCTGGAATCATAATCTACTTTAGCAACTGGGCAACTGATGAACACATGAACATTTGAAAAACACTACTCTAAAATGTATTCAAAGATCCTTACTGGCCCTAATATTTCATGAGTTTACGTTAGGGGTCTTCATGGTAACCAGAAAACTGGCATGTTCATTAATTAGAGCCACACAGAGATCCAAGTAACCTGATCACTTTGACAGTGTCTTCTGAAAATATTGTTAATTCATCAATATTACTATTAAAGTCCTTATTTACTGAACAAATATTATGTACCAGGTACACTGCATATAATATTTTGAATCACCATAACTGCCCAGCAAGAGAGATATTAACCACACTCTACTGATGAAGAAATTTCCTCATATGTTAATAAAATTTTTGCCAAACCATATGGTAAGTCAGTAGTAGAACCAGAATTCTAACTTAGAGAACTTAGAGCCCATGGATCCTCTGCTACATAGTATAGCCTTTAGTTGTAGAATTATAGTTTGAAGTGTCATGGGTAGGGTTATGAGGATGACTATCAAGTTTTGGACTCATTATTCTGCAACATGAAAAATCAAAGAGATCAAACCACACTGAAGTTAAAAGATAATGCACAGAAACACATGAGAACGTGGATTTCTTCACCAAACCCTAGATCAGTTACGGCGAACATTTTAGAGACCAAATGCCAAACGGCAACCCAAAACCCACTTACTTATCACAAAGTGCCAACACTGCAATTAATCTGAATTCTGAAGTTTTAGTTTAGAAAAAATAACTCACATTAACATCTTTTGTCCTAAAGAAAAACACAATAACAAGCATACCATAGGTTCACCACCACTGCCCTGGACTATCTGGATGAGAGCCTCAAACTTCTGAAGGTTGACTTACATTTGGAAAAAAATATCACCCATAAGTATAATTCACAGGCTCATTTACATGATGGTATTATACAAACAAAACATATGAGTTAGAGGAAAGTTTAGTTATATTTAGAAATCTTTGGTGCATAATTGATTATTAATAAAATGAGGAAATTAGGAGCCATACCTCTGATTTCCCAAAATTACCCTTCCCTGCCATTGGTAGATGAGTACATAATTGGAGCAATGACAAGGCTGTCAAATTATGGTAAGTTTTGTGGTCTTGATGTCATTTAATGCCTGATAACAGGCTCTAACATACTTATATTATCATAAACATGTGTGAAATTTCATGGAGTCTATCTTCCCAGTGAGGGCCTGGCCTTCATTTGTATGTATGAACACTCTCCCCAGAGCATATATAAATGGATAGTATTCTCTGGAAGGCTCAGGTTTTTACTTAGGCTAACAAATGATTATCTTTCCCAGCAAATGACTAAACAGAGCTCTAATAAATCAATTTGTCAATGGCTATTTCCCTTCAAGAGACAATATCCCGTTCTATTTTTGGCTAGTGCAGATATGACTTACACGGAGTGCTTGTGTCTACTGTTCAGAAAATCCTAGAGTTGGAAGGAACTGCAAAAAGATCTGGCCCTGCCTCCTGGGAAGGAAAGTATTGTTATTTCCACTTTTTATATGAGACCGTTTAGCTCCAGAGTTACTAAATGACTTGCTCCAAGTCACATTATTAGGCAGAGACTGAGTAAGGACAGGGCAGAGTCACTCAGCTCTGTTGCCAGCAGAACCCAACCCTTTTTGAGCTCTGTCCCATCCATGGCTGAACCTGGGAGGAAGCACCCCGTAACAGTTTTTCCTGGAGCCTATGGATAGCACTTTCCTATGAGTTCCCTCTCTCCCTTTTACAAGTGCTGTATGATTTCATTTCCCACTGAAAGTACAAGGTGTAATCTAAAAATATGGTAAATGTTTAAACTTAAAAAAAATTTTATTGTAGTAAAAGACACACTGCTATTAATTCCCCTCAAAATACTCCTTGTCTCTTCAAACACATTTCTTCCATCATTCTTGCCACTTTCTGAAGCAGTTCTGGAAGTCCTCTTTCATGAGTGTCTTTAGTTGTACTGTTGTGGCTGCCTCAATGTCCCGAATCAATTCAAAACATTTACCTTTCATGGTCATTCTGCCTCTAGGAAAGATACAGAAGTTGCATGGTGTAAGATCCAAGGAATAAGGTAGATGAGAACACACCATAATGTTTTTATGAGCTGACTTTCTGTTGCATGTTATGTAGCAACCGCATTCACTGTATTTTTTATTATACCTCATAAAAACACTCACAAAAGAGGATGTCCAGAACTGCCTCAGAAACTGGCGAGAACAATGAGCAAGTGTGTTCGAAGTGGCGGAGGTGTGATGAAGATTGATGACAATATGTCTTGACTGTAATTTTTTTCCTCAAACACACCATATTATTTGATCGGCCCTTGTATAATTAGCAGGGTCTTGGAGTGGAATAAAAAGATGCCCCCTTTTATTCTTCATGCCATCTCCTGCTCCTGCTATTGCTTGTGGACAGGAGCAGGAATTCAGAGACTGCTTCCCCCTATGCATTTCCATCCTTCTAAGCCACCCTGCTCTAACCTGCAAATTCTGGAGAAAGCCATTCTGCTTTCTTTTTCAAAGCAATTCATCTGAGAAAAGGACAGATGCCCAATCTGTATCTGTCTTGATGGAGAGAGGCCTTAGGGTGATAGAAGCAATAGAAGTACAGTACTGGCAGTTCTGAGTGGAGCAATAACTCGAGAAGTGTTTCTGACAAGGCCTACACTATAAAGAGATGACCATACAGAAGATATATTTTCTCTAATAATTCTTAATAGCCTCCTGCTCCATTGCATAGGCAGGTTTTGGAGCTTAGACTTGAGACTAGAGACAGGTGGCTGCACCCCTTGGGAGCTCTGCTTCTCCAAGATACCACCAGTACCCAAGTCATACTGAGTTATCTTACCTAAGCTAGGTGTGCCTTGCTAAAAAAACAAATAGCCTAGAGATGGTTTAAAGAGACTGCCAAGTTTCAGTCAATTTTTCAATTTCGAAATTGCAAAAGAGACGCCCCAAATCTGACTATGCAATACAACCGCAATGGGGGAGTCAGGGCCACTTGCTTGCCTTCATTCATTCATCCATTCACTCATTCATTTTTGGTTTTTGGAGACAGAGTCTCATTATGTAGTTCAGGCTGGCCTTGAACTCATGATGATCCTCCTGCCTCAGCTTTCTGAGTGCTGGGATTATAGGTGTGCTCCACTATTCCTTGGCTTTGCTACTGGCTTTCTTAATACAGATATTCTGGTTGGGTTATTACTATCCTTGGACTATAAAGGCAGACTTCAAAACTGATAAGCCATTAGTATGAAATGGGGGGAGGGAGAGCCCCAACCAGTTTCCTAGCTCTTGCTTAGTCCCAAGAACTCTCCAAAATCTGATTATTACCAAACTTCTGTCATCCTATACCTCTACCAGCCATCCTTTTCAGTTTTGATGGACAAAATGTTGTGTGTCCTTAGATCTTGCCCCAGAATTCCTTGTCTGGAAGTAACTTAAAGTGAAACAACTGAAGGAGTGTGGAAGCAGGACCTGTCCAGTATCTGCTGATCCTGCATGCCTGTGGTGGAACCAAAGTTTGACATTAACACAAACACAAGGAACAGGATTATAGAGCAGTACAGAAGGACGGAAAAAGATGGCAAGGAACAGGGTGGGGAGGGCTAGAATATGGAAAGGTTACTTACACTGTTTCATCGTTCTTGAATTCCAACTCCCCGTATGTGTCTTCAAAGTCTTCACCGCCACCCTTGGCTGTCCCTTCTACTGTCCTAAAGGGGACAATAACTGTGCCCCGGGCGCCTGATGTCCGCAGAACCTTGACCTCCATAATGCCAGTACTTTCACTGACACGAATGGTATCACATTCAAAAGTGAAGATGCCTGCATGGTCATCATCCAAGATAGTAACCGTGGCCAAACATGGAGGTACCAGGACAGCCCGAGGCAACAGAAGATTGTTGAGTATTGGAGGCATTCCTTCCTCCTGGTGCTCCTCTTCTATACGTACATTGCTTAGCCGCACAAAGAAGTGCTCATCCTCCTCAAAAATGTCATCATCAATGATCCCCACAGAGAATTCTTTCTGGGTCTCTCCTGGTTTCAGGACCACGGTGCCCTCAGTGAACTCATAGTCAGCCCCTGCGTTGGCAGACCCATCCTCTGTTTTGTAGTCCACAGACACTGCCTTAGACAGGTCTCCCCCTTGCCTCACCACCGTCAGCAGGACAGCACCACAGTTCTCCAGGCACTGGTAAGAACATGGGTCAAAGAAGACCTTAGAGACGAAGTCCTCAGGCTCTTCAGTGTGGGCCTCGCTCAGGCCGGAGGTTTTCTTGGCTTGTTCTGCTGCGTGTTTCTTCAGGATATTGCCTGCCCCAGTCATCATGCGAGTGGCCTGGATTCGGTAGAAGGCGCGGCTCTTCTGTTGGTGGGAAAGAGCATAGTAATTGGCCATCTCCACCAGCTGATCTAGGTCCTTCTCTGGATGTTTTTGTTTCAGGTCCTTGAGAATCCGGATCATCTCCCTGCGGGACTCATCTACCTCCTTCCCCTCTAGAGGCACCAGATTTCCATCTAGGAAGTGGGAATTCATCATTTTCCCATCCATCTCGATGCCCTTTGGGTGCTCACCCTCTGTCTCTATGATAATTCCTCGGTGCTTATCTGTGCGGTATTTTTTGTGCATGTATTTGTAGAAGAGCAGTCGTTTATCTGCCACCCAGGCCAAAAGGACACACACTGGAAAGAAGAAGAGAGTGAGGAGGCCTTCCCAAACTTGCACCACACCAGGAGAGAAGACTGCCAGGATCATATAGAGCCAGATGTAGGCAAAGATACTCCAAGCAGCAGTGACAAAGAAAACCCGTAGGTGCTTGATCTTTCGAGTCTCTCCATCAGGGATCACATAGATGCAGAGGCCGATGATGATGAACATGTTGAAGGCTGCACTGCCTACAATGGTAGAAGGCCCCAGGTCACCAGCCATGAACCCATGACCACATACCTCGATTAAAGAGAGGAGAATCTCAGGAGCAGAGGAACCCAGGGCCATCAGGGTCAGATTGGAGACAGTTTCATTCCAGACTCGAATTGTGGTCGTGCTGGTCTCTCCATTGGGCTTTTTGATAGTCACCTCCCTCTCTTGAGAGGTGATGACTTCAATAGATGCCATGAAGCGGTCAGCAATGATAGACACCCCAAGGAACATGTATATTAGGGCCACAAAATAGACAATGACCCTGGCAATCTTGTCCCCAAGGGAAGGGTTCTCTGGATACCAGATTGGTAGGATGACGCCCTCTTTGCAGTCTGATGACCCTGAGCAGGACTCATTGTTCTGCCCTGTGCTGGGCACATCTCTTGAGCTACCAGCCTCTGCCCGAAGACCATTCAGGAAGAGCACAAAAGTAACCAGCCCGAAATGGAGGAAGGCAGAGGTGAGAGGCTGCAACCTTAACCACGCCATACACAAGACTTAGACGCTGGCTTCCACCACAGCACCAATGGTCCTCCTGACAGGCCAGAGACCTAGAAAAGATCAGAGAGGCAGGAAAAGGCATGAGGACAGGGGGCAGCAAGCAGCAGGCTCCCACCGACACAAACGGATGCATCACCCTGAGTGACATATTGCACTCACATATGGGGCAATCTCTCACTTGGAAAAATAGATGTCAATGGGAGGCACAAATAGCTCTCTGTCCTCAAAACCATCTGGTGGAGACTCAGCTGAAAAACGGCTTGAAATCGATGGGAATATTAGTGATGGGAACCCAAGTGATAACCTTCTAATCCTATCTTCCAGTCCCACTGTTACCTGGAATCAACTTAAAAATAGAAAGCCTATGACCTGAGCCTTTGTCCTCACTTATGCTGTTTCTAGAGTTTTCAGCCTTCCTTACCCTGTTGTCATTATTTACTCAAGAATCTTGCATAATATAGGTTTTTAAGAGTACATAGTGAATTGAATTTTCATAGATCAGTCCCCCAAAATAGAATACCTTGCTGTGTGTGTAATTGAGGTCTCTTCAGTAAGAACTCCTTCCCCAAATACAAGACTTTTGGAGGCAAGCTATAATTCTGAGATTTCTTGTTGACTCACAGTGTCTGCTACCTGCACTATGGCTAACCTGAAGCCCTGTAAAGTGTGCCAAAGACCCAGTCCACAGCAGCTCTTCACTGTCCAGTACAACATGCTTATGAACAGGTTAGGCTGCCAGGTACAGGAAGATAAAGATCAATCAGTCACTTAAATTCCAAAGCCAAATATGCAAAGGGTGAAATGATAGAAATTGTCATTAATAAAACATACAAATATCTCTCAATTTTTTTTAAACTGGAGATTTGGGGGGTAAAATGCAGCCTCCTCTGTTGGACTCAAATCATTGAAAGGTGAGTGTGAATTCAGAAGAACAGGAAGAAACTCAATTGAAACTACTTTCAATGGAGCAAATGCGTGGAAAGAGGAATCTTTCTATTCATTGCCTCATTTAGATAGAGTAAAAATGAAAATAACCATGCAATAGCTTTAAAAAGAAACCTATGCAGTATTCTCCTCTGTTGCAACCAGGTGGGGTTTCTCTAGTAATAGAAAGATGCTGATTTGCATTTGTAACATACCTTAAGGGATTCAAAGTCCATCTTCCATATTTGCTCCATTTTCCTGTCTCTGAAAATAGCACCTCCACATAGCCAGCTACTCACACTAGAAAACAGATGTTAATCTGCAGACTCTCTTTCCTCTCCCCCCTGTCCCCCAGCCAGTCGAGCACTAAATCTTGTCAATTCTCTCTCCATCTCTCCCACCACCATTGCAGCCCAGAGGAACTGGCTAGAGTGGTTTCCTAACTGAATTCTCCACTTCAACTTGTGCAAGAGAGTGGAGTCTCAATTCCACTTTCTTCATACAGACACAGTGATGTTTAAAAAAAAAAACAACTTAAGCATATCACTCCCCTCTCTGAAGGTCTTTAGTAGTTTTGCTCTTGATATAAAAATTATATTCCCTACCATGTCATTCAAAGTTTCTGCAAATTGCATGCTTTCTTCTCCTCATACTTCATTCTCTGTCACATTCTCTCACTACATTTCAACAATAATGCCCTTTGTTTCTGCCCCCTACTTACCATCTATCTCAGGACTGTTGCATGTGCTGTTATGGGTAACTGAAATGAATATTTCATCTTGGTACACCTCATTCATAATAATACTTTAGACCTTGGCTTAAGTGTCACTTCCTCAAAAACAAAACAAAACAAAACAAACTTGCACTCACTCCTAAAATGTGTCAACTCCCTTTTGTTATATCTTCTTATTGTACTCTAGTTTTCCTTCATAGCATTTTAAAAACTTTAAAATTACACGCTTATTAGTAATATTAAATTAGTTATATCTTACTCATCTATTGCACTATCAACGACATAAGAGCAAGGAGTGTGTCTCTCCTGTTTATAATGGTATCCTAAGCAGGTAGTTATTATGCTCAGTAAATGTATGCTTTTGGAATGAACAAATGTAACCACCAAGGAAGTTTCTTGAGACTTCAACCTTATCGAAAACCATTTATAATCTACATTGTAGCCATTTGCTCTGGAAATACATATAGGTCTCATTGAGAAATCTCAACTAGATTTCTGAGTCTATGTAGGACCTCTTTAAATTCCCAAAGTTGTTCTCACAGAGAAATTCTCTTCAGGACACAGTGAGTCAGGCTGTATACTGTAACCATCAAGGCCTTCCTTCCAAAAAGCTGTGGATCAACTTGGTTTCAGGTTCCCCAGAATGGCATCCAAGTGCTGAGACTCATATTCCTCATTAGTTCAGGTCCTGGGAGCCAGCAAAACAGGTGCTTGGGGCCTCTGCCTTTGACTCAGAGAAGAGGCCTTGAGGATGACTGGGGAACAGCATGGTGGTGGGAGATGTTCGGCACCCATATCCAAAGGCTGAGAAAGCGCTCACAACATGATGTGCACAAAGACCCCCATTAGTGCGTTTGACACACATTCACCCCGGAGAAACATGGACAAGGAAGAATCTTGGCTTCTTGCCTTGACTTCTGAAAGTCCGGCCGCTATGTGGATTCTGACACATTGTGGATTCTGATAAGACCCATGCAGGAAGGGACAGAAGACGGGCACAGCTGGAGCAGCTCTTTAATTATGAGCCAACATGGGAACAGGAGGTAGCCGCCCCAAGGGGCTGAGTGAAGGGAGGGAGTGACAGGACATGGAGCACTGCAGTGGTCAAGTTATCCTGATTAACAGGGGCGCAGACTCCTATTTATCTTACATACCGGGAGAATTAAAAAAGATCATGGTCTTTCTCCTCACTTGGCCTTGTGGACACTTTGCGGCGACAGGTTTTTAGGGGGAACATGCTATCATGCGGTCAAAAACAAGGGCCAGTTCACTGAGAAAACTAATGAGTTGAAAGAAAGAATGAAAGAAAACAAAGGAAGAAAGTAAGACAGCTCATAAATACCTGTTTTGGAGTGGAAGGTGGAAAACACTCTGTGATTCCTAGTGGTTCTTTCTAGCCCTGCCAGGAAATGGTTTCTGGCTGAGATGTAGAGGGAGAGGCGTTATCTCTGATGACCAAGCCAATGGTCATTTTCTTGTGCCATCTGTCTATGGCCATACCACCCTGAACGCACCCGATCTCATCTGATTTTCCGCGCCATTTTTCAAGGCCAAGACACCGACTGAGACAGCTCTCAGCCTCCTTTCAGTTTCTTCAGACTTAGGTATATGACTCAGTGCGAGACGTCCCCAAGAGCACCTCAGATGATAAGGATATTAACCATTGTAATTAACTGCTATCATGCTTATGTAGTTTATTTTTATTTATCATGAGGCGTTGATATGTGTACATAACACATCTTAATTCTCTTGATTTCCCCTTGCCCTCCCTACGGTACCCTCTGCCTCCATGTCTTGGTCCCTTTCCCAATAGCAAAACATCCATCTCCCTGTTTCCTGTTATCTACCTTGTATTTTCCTCTTTAAATAATTTATACTTGAGTTTTCTCATATAAGACAAACCATGTGATATTTAAGTTTGTATGACTGATTGATTTCACTTAACATTCTTGACTCAAGCTGCATTCATTTTCCTACAAATGACTTGGATTCATCCTTCTTTAGGGCAGAGTCTGCTCCGTTGTGTGTTAATACCACATTTTTCAATCCTTTCATTTGTTGATGGACATTTAGGCCACTTCCCATATTTAGCTGTGATAAATTGTACTGTTGTAAACATGGTATAAGTGCTTACTGTATGCACAATGCTAATTTTAATTTTCATAACAACCCTGAGAGGTTGGTAGTGTTTTTATCCTTATTTCACGTTTTGGGAAAGTGAGTCTTAAGTCATCTAGTCAAAGTATAAGGCAAGGAAGTAGCAGAACCCTAACTCACACACAGATGACCTATGTATGGCTTTGGCCATTCAGCTTTACCCAACTGCCCCACTGTGTCACAGAACACCCTTGGCTCCTAATCAGCTTCTGGTCTGGTGGAGAAGCACTGTGACCCTCTACAGGGTCTACAGCCCAGACAGGACAGACTTGCCATTTGCCAGGGTTGCACAGGCCTCAGGCTTTCCAGGGCTGTTCCAGCTGCCTGCTGTCATCTCCCACTGAAATATTCTTCTTCTCATCAGCTTGGTTTGACAAATATTGAAAAAAGCCTGTCATTTGCCAGGCTTGGTACAACACTGGGTGAAATATAAAATGAGAGAGTGTTTGCCCACAAAGGTACAATCAAGCAGGGATGGGGAGATGAAAAAATAGGTAGTTTTACTATAAAAAATGGAGGTGAGGGCAGAATGCTGTGGGAATGTGAGGAGGGCACTGAGCCAGTTTAGGGATTCAGGGAGGCGTTCTGAAGGAGGTGATCCCTGAAATGAGTCTTCAAGCATGAGTGAGCTTTAGTCAAAAAGAGAGAGAGAGAGAAAAGGAAAGTGAGAAGGGCATTCAAGTCAAAGAGAACAGCTCAAGCAAAGACATGGAGACATGAAAAAGCCCCCTGTGCATGGGATTACAAGGAAGTCAGAGTGAGGGAGAGAGTCAGAAGATGAGGCTGGGTGGTAGGTTAGAATTCATGCCAAGCCTTCTACGCCAGGCTGAGAAGATGGGATTTTATCCTAAGGGCAGTGAAAAGCCAATGGTGGGATTTTAAATAGGAGGATGACATTGTCTGATTTGTTTCAGCAAAACCAATTTCGCTAAAGGTTTAGGGTGGCTGTAAGGAGGACAAGGCTGGAGCAGGAAGATCAGCTAGAAATTGACTGCAAACAGAACAGATGCAGATAGAAAGGGCCTAGGGTAGGTTCTGCAAAGGAGGACCCTGCCCCCTCTCCTCTACCCCACATTCCTCTCCCTCAGCTAAATGTGCCCTGGCTCAGCCCATGACCTCTGGTCTCTTTCCTGGGTTATTTTCCTAACGCCCCTGGGGCCATCTGCAAGGTGTCTGTGTCCTCAGCAGTGGCTCTTGCCATCTTTTAATATCACTGACAAATTTAATTAAAGTCACTGTTCCCCTGCTCTTCCAGATCATTAATAAAACAGTGCCACCAGGCCAGACCAAGAAATTCTCCCTTCTGCTCCGCCTCCACTTTCTCCAATGGGAACATTGCTCCTGGGCTGTCACCAGCCTGGGGAGAGTCATCCTGCTGGGCTTTTAAATCTGGGCCCCTGCGCAAGCGTCTCAGCCAATTTACATTAAAGTTTTAGGTGCAGCCAAGCTGTACTAGCTCCAACATGTCAGCTGGGTCGAAGCGCACTGCAGCACCTCCTTCCTCTGCCCAAGGGAGCTGGGGGAAGGCGTCAGCACAAACTCCTTCTCTGGGGGCAATGCTTCCCAAGAAAGAGAGGCACAAAACTTCCTATTCTCATGTGAGTAGGAAAGATGTGACCTCAGCCACTTAGGCAGCTTGACTGTCACAACTCGGACTTGGAACCAAGAAGCAAAATATAATGATGCTAAATGGGTTCCTATGTTCATTATTATCTTTCTTTATCTTCACAGGGAAGGAGGTATGATCATCACACCAATTTTACAGGTAGCAAATTAGAGTTCATAGAAGTTAAATAATTTACCCAAAATGGCAGTTACTAAGTAGAAAGGCAAGCATTTGAACTCTAGCAATCTGTTTCTGGAGTGCCTGGTGCTAACTGTTGTGCTGAGTGTGTACCCTAGCTTTGGGGAGCCCTTTGAGCAAGGGCTTAGGGAGAGCAGGATGAGTCTTTCTGAATGCAGGGCCTTTTCACAAGCTTGAAGCTTTACGCACTCCAATGCAGTATAGAGCTCTGAATTTGAACAGAAGAAGAGCATTCTTTCCAGCTGTGCTTCCAGGAGCTGTGAGACCTTGGAAAGCTGGGGTTCCACTCGCTCCTAGCAATAGGTGCTTTGTCAATAAAACTCAGATCAGGTGAGATGCTATCTACAGTCCCTTCAAGTCAAAAGTGCTTTGATTATAGGAAAGCAAAGACATGAAGTGGGCATAATGAAGTTAGACTGGCTCAGAGCAGTGGGAGAGCCAGGCATGGAATTCAGACTCTCAAGGAGAATTCAGAGGATAAGAGAGTAAGCTAAGAGAGGTGGTAGGAGGAGGGGGCCAAGAATATCTCAAGGAGAGCCTGCATTCTGGATTTACAAAAAGCCTCTTGAACTGAATCCATTTCTTAAGCAACTATTCTTTGCTCATTTGGGGTCAAATATTGTGCTAAGCAATTGGGGGTAGAGACATGAATGGGCTACACCTCATCCTCAGCCTGACAAAGTTTATCTTCTATTGATGCATGGATACAAACAAGTAGTATAGGAATAACTGATTGCAATTATGTCCTGGGAGGTAATTAATACATGTTTCTTGTTCTGCTCTGAGCACTCAGGTTAGTGGCTCCACAGCTGCCTCAAAACATGTGGGTAGTGACTGCAATGGAGCAGCCTTTGCAACATGGGATATCTTGCAGAAGTGTGGGAAATGATAGCATACTGTTTTTGCTTCTCCAATCTCATACAATTGTCATATTTTACCCTCCCTGAAGCCCCTCAGACTCTTAATGACACTGGAGCTATATACCAATCCTGTTGACATTCTTCCAGACACCATTACATAAGAGGAGAAAGCCGTTAGACAGAACAGGGCACCAGCAGGCCTCAGTTTCCTCCTACTTTATCATGATACAAGACTTTAAAAAATAAAGATAATGATCACATCCACTCATCACTGCACTAAGCACTCTTGTACCATGGACCCTAGACTTATGAATTCGATCAGTTCCTGAGGGCTGGTTGTAAGTCAAGTTAGTTGTAATTCAATTCAGCTGAGATTTGGATGTTTACCTGAGTGCACATTATAGAAAACATGAGGCAGATGAATCTTCCATTAACTTAATTAACCCAAGTTGTTTGTATGTCAGGCTGGTTGTAAATTGAGGGTCCACTGTTTCTGCTATTTAACAACTCTCAGGGCCACAGTGAGACAGCTATTGCCATCTGTTCTGGAAATGAGGAGACTGGGATCAAAGACTGGTGGTTCACCTGAGGTCTAGTGGCTGAGCAACTGAAACTTGCTCTCCATGCTAAAGTCTGCTTCCAAGCCTCATGGGATGGAAGGCATGGTAGAAGAGTAGGTAGGAACCTAGGGCCTCAGAAAGCTCCACCTCTTCTAGGAAACCTTCCTTGACAATACCCCCTCTTCCTCTATTTTCTTTTTTTTTTATTCCATTAAGTTTATTGGTACATTTTAGGTATACATTATGATCACATTCATCATTGGGAATTTGTACCTGTACATGAGATATCTTGGTTCTTCTTTTATCCTCATTCCTCTTCCTTCTCTTCCACCCCTCCACAACCCCCTATTTTGTTTCCTTTTTTCCTTTCTTTTCTCATATTTTTTCCTTCCCTTTGTTCATTTCCCCCACCCCTTCCCTACTTCCCCTTTCCTTTTGGACCTTTTCTTCCTATTTTACATTATCTATTATACATTTTGGTTCTCATTTACTCTTGCAGTTTCTCACACCAAAGAAACTATTTGGTATTTACACACGTGTGTGCTATTTATTTCACTTAGGAGTATGGCCTCAATGTGCATCCATTGAGCTATAAATGGCTCTAGTTTATCATTCTTTTTTTTTTTTTGTACTGAGGATCAAACTCGGGTCCTTGTGCTGCACAACAGGTGGCAAAACCACTGAGCTAAATCCCCAGCCCAAGTTTATCATTCTTTATGGAGAAGTTGTACTCCATTATATATATATATATATATATTTTTTTTTTTTTAATACATCTTCTTTATCCAGTCTCCAGTTGATGGGCACTTGGGGTGTTTCCAAGATTTAGCTATTACGAACTCTGCTGCTATAAACTTGAGTGTGCATATATTTTTGTGGTATGATGCTTTTAATCTTTGAGAAGATACTCAGCAGGGGAACAGCTGGGTTAAATGGGACCTCTAGTCCTAGTTCTTTGAGGAATCTTCACACTGATTTCCACAGTAGTTGCACCAGTCTACACTCCCACCAACTGTGGAAGAGGGTTCCTTTCTCCCCACAACCCCACCAGCATTTGTTGTTAGTTGATTTCTTGATAGCTGCCATTCCTCTTTTTTTTCATTCTTTAATTTTATTGGTACATTTTAAGTATACAATATGCTGACATTCATTATTGGGAATTTGTACCTTTACATAATATATCTTGGTTCTGATTTTTCTCCCTTCCCCTGGCCTCCCTTCAACCCCTCCATCCCTCCCTATTTACAAAGACTTTGTTTCCATTTTTTCATTTTCTCATCTTAATTCCATTCCCTTCTTTCCTTTCCCCTCCCACTTCCCCTTTGCATCTTTTCTTCTATTTCACATTATACATTTTAATCCTTATTAACACTTGCAGTTTCTCACACCAGAGAAACTATTCAGTATTTACATGTGTGTCCTATTTATTTCACTTAAGACTATGGCCTCCATGTGCATTCATTTAGCTATAAATGTCTCTAGTTTCTCACTCTTTATAGCGGAGTAGTACTCCATTTTATAAAAAACAAAACAAAACAAAAAATAGCACATTTTCTTTATCCAGTCTCCAGTTGATGGGCAATTGGTCTGTTTCCAAGTTTTAGCTATTAAAAATTGTGCTGCTATGAACATGGGTGCACATATATCACTGTGGTATGATTCTTTTAATTCTTTTGAGAAGATATCCAGCAGGGAATAGCAGGGTCAAATGGGAACTCTAATCCTAGTTTTTTGAGGTATCTCCATACTGATTTCCACAGTGGTTGCACCAGTCTGCACTCCCACCAACAATGGAGAAGGGTTCCATTTTCCCCACAGCCCCACCAGCATTTGTTATTGGTTAATTTCTTGATAGCTGCCATTCTTTCTGGAATGAGATGGAATCTCCTCTACTTTCAAAATGAGTCATTTATTCCTTTGGCTTCCTCTAACAGTTTGATTGCCACTGGCGCACCTGCCACACGATAATGGGCTTATCTGCTTACATGTCCATCTTCCACACTCTTCTGGAAACTCCAGGATGGATTTCAATTCCATGTAGGGATTTTTTTTTTAACAATGAATAGTCACACTCAGTGTAACTTTTGACCTCTGATATCATTTCTCCCTCTAAAATTCTGACTCCAAGATTCCTAAAGGTCACCACACTTGTGGAAGCTAGAGGACTGTGCCTTTAGAGGAAGCTAGAGGATCTGTCCTTGACAGATATGGAGAGTTGCAAACACTGAGAATGAGCACGAAACCTGAGAAGAGAGAGGACTTTGCTCAGATTAAATTCTGTTTTTCCTGCTGATGGACCTAGATTCCTATCTAGTCATTCCCTAATTGCAGATGGTTATAGAACTAGGCCCACATTCTACAGTTGACAGTGCATCAGAAAAACTCTGAGGTTCTAAAATACAGACATCTGAATTCTATTTGAGATCTAAATTTTGTACTGTCTGGGAGTAGAACCTAGCTGTTTATGTTTTTTTAAAGTTCCTTCGTTGATTTTGAGGTACAGCCAAGTTTGAGAATTCTGGGAGAGAAGACAAACTTACCCTTACTGTGACATCTGCATCTTAGGGATTCCAACCATTACGAATTTTCTTTGGACCAGGATAAGGACTTACAGTGGAATGCGAGTTGAGTCACAGGTGAATACCCCTAGGTCTTTCCATGTACTAGAAACACATTCCACCCTCTTGGATATTCATTTGCTTTCATACCTCACCAAGAATAGTAGCATCAATTTCCCACTCACATAAACAGATTTTCCCTTTGTCTCTCCCTAAACTTGATGCTTGCTTGGTTTACATGTTTACCAAGGAGTCCTCCTATCTTCATAGGAAAATGATGCTACTTGTCCTTTGTCAGCAAGATGTTTCTAGTTACTTTCTCTTTCAGTGATGACTACTTAGGTCAGTTTCCCTCTTTATGACCTCTTTTTTCATTCACTCAAGCACTCACTCACTCATTCATTCATTCATGCATACATACTTACATTTGTATGAAACCTATCTATATGCTGCAGGCTGACTTTCACTGAATTATCACAAGAAAGTTATTCTGCTTTCTTCTAAACTTATTTTTTCCACAAACACTCAAAAAAAGTATGTGTTCCAAGGAGGTAGGAATTTTTATTTGATATGCCTGTATACCCAGTGCCTAAATCAGTGTTTGTCACATGATAGTTGCTCAGTATATATTTATTGAATGAATGGCTATATTGAATGAATGTGCAAAAATGGAAAGGATAATATTCAGTGATTTCTCCCACCTTGGCAGTGTTCACATGGAGGGTGGAAAACCATCTGTCAGGGATGCTGTGAGCAAGGTTTTTCAAATTTGAGTAATACAAACAAAATATAATCCCCCTTGAAAAGCACACATTTTATTGGAGAACAGTGACAGAAAACCAAATAATTAGGACAAAACAAACATTAGGTTTGGAAACATGTGTAATGTGCCAAGAGAGCTTGAGGAAGGAAGGTTTAGCATTGCTGGAATCCTCAATGCCAGCTCCATGAACCAGGTAACATTACACATAGAATTTGAAGAATGACCAGGAATTAACCAGGTGGAGGCTAGGGCCCCACCAACAAAGGCAGCAGGAAGCCCATGCCAGAGGCCGTGGAAGCCTGACTGAACCGAGTGTTACAGACGAGCAAGCAATGGCTGCCGGATAGGACACCTGGGAGAAGCTGCAGAGATAAGAAAGGAATCGCTAGTGAAACACCTTGCATGCCAGGCCAAGGAATTTGGGCATTATGTCAGGGGCAATAAACAGCAATAATGTTGAAAGTTTTTTAATTAGAGGAAGAACAAAATCAACATTTTTCCTTTGGCTAGGCAATCCATAGAGATGACAGTGTGGAAACTGAACGGGTGAACAGAAAGCAGGGTAAACTGGAAGCTGGAAAACAGGTTCAGATGCTCTGTAGGGTGAGTGAGGAGAATGTAGCCAGTGTAAGCAGGGCTGCTGAGGAAGATATGGATTTCAAAGCTATCAAAAGTAGAATCAGTCTAAGCTGGAGCCCACTGGAGACAGAAGATGATCATGAAAGAGGAATGAAGAGGCATCGCGAGGATCAAACCACATCAGAAACCTTCTTCATCCCATTGGCTCTACAAAGATGCTCCTGTTTCAGAGATACCCAGGCTTGAAGAATGGAAGGTCAATAAATCAACACAAAACCACCCAACTTAAGCACTTGCTTAGCTTTAGGACTTCCTGTGACAGTGGAACAAATGAGACCAGTGAGAGCTCTGGGCTCTCTGGGAGATAATCAGGGAGATCCTGGAATTTAACAGAGGTACCAGAGTATTCCTCACTTTGGTCCAGGGAGGGGCCATTTGTTGATTCAATAGCCCAGACTGTGATAAGCTCTGGAGATGCACTTATGAAGCAGGTCTGTCCCCACCCTGGACAAGCACACAGAAGAATACACAAGATCAGTATCGAAATGTGAGCAAATAGTTTAGGACTTACAAACACTGACTGAGACTGTCACAGAAGTGGTGGAACTGGACATACCGTGTTTGTCTCAAATGAGAATGCAGTCTCACATGGAAGGAAATGAGTCCATGGAATGTATTGTTGTAAGAAATAGTGCTGGCCAGAGAAATAACAATTATTTTTAAAGATCCAAAATGTTGAGATTACGCAAACCCTAGAGTGACAACAAGGAAGCCTTATTCCACCCATTGATCTGTAGAAAAATGTATTTGTTGAGCACTTACTGTAAATACATCTATCAGAGTTGTAGGTTCTGTGAAGATCATTTTTGCCTGAATGTGTTCTCAAATTTATTGAGTGCCAAGTATGTGTCACACTCTGTTCTAGCTACTAGAGACTCAATATTATGTGTCTTACTGGGACTTTGCAATAGTTGTCAGTCTTGCTCCACTCCTTCAATACTCCCCACAAAACACCAGAGATGTCCTTTAAAAAATATAAACCAAACTAGGCATGACGGTGAAATCCAGTGCTCTAGGAGGTTGAGACAGAAGAAGCATAAGTTCAAGCCCAGCCTGGGCAACTTAGCAGGACTGTGTCTCAAAATAAAAAATAAAAAAGGTCTGCTGTTGCAGCTCCATGTGAAGGCCCTAGGTTCAATCCCTAGTATTGCTAAATAAATAAATAAAACATACCAGATAAATCATGCCATCCTTTGCATCTCCTCTGTTCTTGAAGCACCTTCCACCCTTACTGACTGGTCTGCTAACTTCTAACTTGCTGATCTTATCTATCACTTTATTTTGTCACATTTGCAATGCACTATGGTTAATACAAAGTTCTCTGAAGTTTCTAAAAGAGGCCAAGCATGAACATGCCTTAGGTCCTACGCAGGTACTGGCCCATCTGCTTGGAATATACTTAGCCACCATATCCCCAGGAGTCACTTTTTAATCTCATTCAGGTCTCACATGCCTCCTTTTCAGAGAGGCTTTCCCTACCCATCTTATTTAAAGGTGACTCCCCCACCCAGGATTCTGTCATTTCATTTTTTTTATAGTATATATCATCATTGCTGAAATTCTCATTGCTTTTGTTTGTCTGCCTGTTTATCAAGGAATGTAAACTCCATGAGAGCAAAAACCTTGCCCCTCTCATTCACCACAGTATTCTCAGTGCCTGGACTACAGTTTGGTGTAATGAGCTCTTGGTAAGTATTTGTTGAATGAATGAACAATAACTGTTGGATTAAGTGATTTTGGAAAGATGCATCGATGAGGGGAGAGTCCAAATTTCCTAGCAAGCCTTGGGGCAGAGAAATAAACATGTAGTTATAGCCAAAGACCTCAGAGAACAGGTAGTTTTGTATGTTCAAGAGAACCAAAGGGCCACATGGTGATGCAGCAGAAGTCAATGGTACACTTCTTAATGCAATTGCTTCTCTCCACCTTGCCCTCTCATCAGCACCTTCCTTTTCCTCTCAAGTAAATCATAGTGACAACCAACATTTACACTGCTTCGTGTATCTGACAAAGATTAAGCTGTACTGTGTGCCATGAGTTTGCAAACACCTTCTCATTCACACGATCTCAATGAATCCTTCTTGTGAGGATGGTCATACAGATGAAGAAACTGGGGCTCAGTTGATTGCCAAGAATTTCTAGGCCCATAAATAATGAAGCCGGAACCAAACCTTGATCCTCTGGCAGTCAGCAGAGTCCTTCTTCCGGGACTAAAGGAGGTTGTCAGGACCAAGAGAAAAAATGACCCTTACAACTGAAAGGACCTTGGGGTCAAACAGGGACAGATGTCACTACTGCCCCTTGCTGTTCCAGAGCCACCACCCAGTCTTTCCCCTGCCCCAGTACTGCGGATGGAATTCAGGGCCTTTGCACTAAGCTACATCCCCAGGCCATTCATTCTTTCATTTATTCCGTCATTCATTCATTTATGTGAAAGCTCTTGCTACGTTGCCTGGGCCAAGCTCAAACTTTCGATCTTGCATCACCCGTTCAGACTGCTCCGTGTACTGGTCTCTGTCTTTTGAGGTTATTCGTAGGAAGAGGGCTGATGTCCTGTACTGCTGCGGAGCCATCAGGGGAAGGTGCTGATCAGTCTCCTTTATGTACATTTTCCTCAGACCGTTCCCTAAGAGGTTGATGTATTTTAGTGCAATTTAATTTAGCTTAATTTTTAAAATGTTGAAAGATGGAATTAAATCATATTGTTGCCTGAGTGAAGAACAAATGGAGAGTGGCAGTCAAAGTCATCTCTCCAAAACATGGCTGGGGGGTTCTCTTGTACACTCAGCTCTGGGGGTGCTCTGGGTCCCCCTTTTATAAGAGGGCGCTAGAAGACTCTCAGACTCCCCGCAGATATAGGTGCTATCTTGGAAGCTGTGCTTTCTCTCCACATCCCTCATGATTCCCCCTGAAACTGATTCCCTCCATTAATTCTTTCTGAGGGGCTCAAAGTCACAGCCTCAAGATAATTCTTCCTGCCTCCCTAGGGAGGAGTATGGTGGCATGGTCAGGATGGGCAGAGCCTCGGGAAGGACACTGAGCAGAGTGTCAAGAGCCCCTGTGGTTCTGAAAAAAGCAGAAGTGCTAGAGCTGAGGCAGCATGGCTGGAATATTTGGGAGCCTAGATCACTATTAGGCATTCTGTGAATGCCCTGGCATCTGCAGTGGGAGGTGACACTGAGGATTGCCCATGGAGGCCCATCGGGTCACCCAGACCAGCTCAGGGTGCATTGAGACCTGACATGCAGACAGCTGAGCTGACTAGCCAGTTGACCTCTAGAGACCCAATGTGAAAACAGACCCACTGGGGCCTTCACATTACAGGAGGAAAGTTCTAATGCACTAAAAGCATTCTTAGCAGGAGGTCATCTGTATGCCATGAAACAAGACTCACTGAATACTCCCTGTCAGGTCAGGAGCCTAAAAATCAACACATCCAACTTAAATTCTTTTCATGGATAAGGAAGCCAAGGGCCAGACAGCAGAGGTGGGTCTTACCTGCCATTGTCAGAAGTGGTGAAAAGAAGAATCTAACCTTCTTACCACCAGCTCAGCGCTTCTTCCATTACACCATGTTAACTATTCCTGGCTTGATTGTTGACTCTACCACTTGCCACTTTTACAATAAATACTATTGACCTTGTCTCAGCAGCCTCAAGAGGGAGGCAGGTGATTGGTTTGTTCACTCCTTCACTTTGCATTGAGCAGCCACTGTGTTTCAGGCATAGGACAGGGAGCGAGAGGAAGAAGTGGTGCTTGGCCAAGGAAGGGAGGCAGGCCACACGCAGAAAGCCCCCAAACCGCAAAACAACATACGCATTTCAGAAAGTATAAAGCACTCACCAAAAACAGGCACTGTGTTATCAAGACTCAGAGGAGCAAGGGACTTCTTCGCCATAAAAGCCTTCCCATCAGGAAGGAGCATTTGAATTGAACATTAGAGAATGGGTATGAGTCCCAGGCAGGCAAACTGTGAGCCAATGCACAGAAAAGTAAAGGGCAAATCTACTCAAAAAACAATGTGGCTAGGCATGAGTGGCAACCCAGGCCGCAGGCCTTTTAATAATTGGAAGAGGTAGAAAAATAGGAGACCCTTCAAAGATTTTTGTGTTAGAAAGTTACAAGTGTACAAGGTGTATTAAGAAGTGAGTCTTAAAAAAATAAAGAAGTGAGTCTTGAAACAGTGGTCAAATTTAATATAAAGAAAAGAGGGTAAAATTGGGAAAAAGAAAACTATTTTTCCACAGTATAATAATACCAATATACTACTTCATGTAGCTATGGCAAGGATTGAGTGGGAAAATAAGTGTATAGCACATTGCAGTAGAGTAGCTGGTAGGTGATAAACACAGACATATTATTATTATCATGGAAGAGGTTATAAAATTTGCACTTAAGTAGTGATAGTAGGGATGGAGAAGACAGGAATGGGCATAAAAGACAATAAGTAAAACTTGGGGAACATGGGGAATAAATCAAAGATAAACTTGGAGGTTTTGAGCCAGTGATTGGCAATTTGTTGGTGCTACCAGTAGAAAGTGGGAAGTCAGGAGAAGCAACTTCTAAGGACAGCTGCTGTTGGGTTAGTATGAGGAGTTACATAAAATGTGGAATATTGTGTTGGATAAAATGTGCCAGTGGCTGGAAACAAGACACAGGGGCTGGAGAGACAAAGGCACAGACTACTAAGAAACTGTACTCCTTGAAGAACGAGGACAAACCACTGAGGGAGACTGAAAATGGGTAATGGAGAAAGGAAAAACTGGAAAGGGGAAAAGAATGTTAAAGAGGAAACGGAGAGAGGATCAAGGAGAGCTGGTGTAATCTGAAGAGTTCAGGGTGCAAGACAAAAGAGGAAAGTTCTAGGAGCTAATGGTCAACATATATAATGATGGGAAGATATCAAGATTAAGCCATAATTTGGGGAATGAGGAGTTCTTCAGAAGAAGGTGAAGAAAAGCGGTTTACATGACTGAATGAGTGACAAAGAAATAGAGGCAGATAATTATGCTAAAATTTCAACAGTTTACTGAAGGCAAGATGAGGAGAAAGAATAACGGGGAGGAGAACTGGGGACTGGACAAGTGATACGCTTCTTAGAACAGGATTTGTGGAGGGAGAGGATGCTGTGTGGAAGCAAGAGATTTCATATAAAGAGCAAGAGTCAAGGTCAATTTAGGAAGGCAGGGTTGGCTCCTGATCACTGTGCAGGAGGGAAGGGGGATTTTTTTTTTTTTAACTCTGAAAGTGGTGACAAGAAAGATGAGGAAACAAGTGGAGAGATCAGGGTGCAAAGGAAGAATATTGTCCATGCTCACGCTGCCTACTTAATTCTCTCAGAACTTTGAGGTCCTCTCCTCTTAAGTGACTTGAAATTATCACACCGAAACCAAGGCAAGATTAGTTTTCAGTCCCACTTCCAGATCCTGTCACTACATGACCCAGTGTTTCTGTTTTGTGGTTTTTGTGGTTTTTTGGTACCAGGGATCAAACAAGGGATCTTGCGTTTGCTAGGCAGCACCACTGAGCCAAATCCCCGGCCCGACCCAGTGTTTCTGTACACAACAAGGGGAGACCTATATGTCAATCCAAGTATCAAGGCACTAAGTGTTCCATGGATGGTTCCAAATTATATCTATGATAAAACAAAGCTGTTCTTTTCATAGACATTGCCCTGTATATCCTATCGGAACACCCTGGATCCTGGCATTAGCCTTCACCACTCTTTAATATTGTTCTTTTAATCCATCTACATACACATGTGATTGTTTTTTTCCTATTTAAAGGTGTTGCTCTACAGTCTCTAGGGATTTAAATATGGACCTAAATCCTTATTATCCTCAGACTCCTTCTTGGGGCCTTTTCCAGCCTCAAGGCCCTTTCCATATCTGATCTTTGGGAGTTGACTTGCCCTACAACTTAGTAGGCTGAAAGTGGAGCCTTTTCTTTTTTCCTTTAAGGACCCCTGTCCAAAGTTGGGTTCAGAGTATCCATTAAAAAAAACAAATGAATAACTAAACCTGAACCAGTCTTATTAAAGAAAGCGAGTAGAACGTCTCCCTAAGAAGGGCATGTCTATTTTGTACATTAAAATGAGTGGAGAAATCTACCTTCACCCTCACCGGCAGCCAGGACCACCTGAGTTTCTACAACAGCCCCCTGCCACTTTGCTTCCTTCTCACCTTATATCCCAGCTTTAGCCAGCTCCAGTCAGCATCAGCACACTCCTGAACATGCCAATCTGACCCTTCACTTCAGCATTAAAACTTTCCCCAAACCCCACTGAAAACTCGGGGGAAATCTTTAGCATAGAGCACAAGCCCTGTAAGGTTTGGCTCTGTGACCTCTCTGAACTAATCTCCCTGCCCTTTACTCTGTCTGTACTTTTTGAAAGAGTCCTTCTTATTTTAGGCTTCCTCGTGTGGATCTTTTCACTCTAATACTTTCTTGCCTTCCCTCCCCTCCTTTCTCTGCTTTCACCAAAGCTAAGTCCTACTTATCCTTTCTCGGCTTGGCTGTCCCCCATGAATCCCCCTTAAAGCCCTATAGAGAGGTGTTCCTTCTGTGTGCTTTTGTTGACCTGTGATTTACCTTTCACTGGCTGAAGTCATGTTATATGAGAATTACCTGTTCACTGGTTGCTTATGCCTGCAGGAATGTATGTTTATGAGAAAAGGGACTGTTCTCTTCTACTACCACAAGCCTGGCAGTGTGGGTGGTTATTGAACATTTAAATAAATGGTTCAGTGAATAGTTTGAAGAGAAGTCAAGATGTGTGGCATATTCCCCAAATCCAGATTGTGGGCAATGCCTGGATCATGCAGGCCAGGGAACAATGACCACTGTCACTGCCCACAGACAATACCTGTAACTCTGCCCAGACTGTGCCAGGAGCCACCTTGCACAGGAGCAGTGAAGGGCTGGGGCAAGTGTGACAAGGCCCTAACCCACTGAGGCTTACAGGGGAAGAGAATTCTTATAACAGGGTCATTGTGATAACCCTCTTCTCCTTTTTCTGCCCAGCAGGTTAGGGACCATAGTGTGAAGTGAAGATCAGAGGAGCAGGAGCAGAGAGAGGAAACTATAACTTGTCCCTTCAATGTCACTCATTCAACTACATTTACTGAGTGCCTGCTCTATGCTGGGCTCAGTCCTGGGGATAGAATGTGGAGGCATCTTTCCTCCCTTTGAGGAGATTACTGTCTAGAGCTGCGGACAGCATTACTCAATCACAGAAGTTATTACGCATCTTTACATTACTTCAAAGTGATAGATTCAGGTTAGGGGTGTAAGAAACAAGACATAGGAAATGGCCTAGTCAGAGAAAGTGTGGCAGCTTCCTTCCGGGAGAAGGAAGGAAGGAAGGAGCTGGGAGCTGGAGGGCAAACAGAAGCACATCAGGGGTGTGGGCAGAACAATAAGCTGTCCAGGTAGAGAAAATGTCACGAATGGCCTCCCCATCTTCATCAAGCCAAAGAAAGAACCACTGTAACCCGGTTCCGTTTGGTAGTTTTCATCTGTGGTTTCTCAGGCAAGCATCTGTATTTGATTTAAAGGAAGAGGAGACTAGGCAGTGGGCTTGTGTGAAGACACTGCTGAGGGCTATTGCAGATTGCAACGAGGGGAGGCAGGTGTTGGCCCACATCTAGTCATCACAAGCTCTGACCAGCAGCCTTTCTCATTTGGACAGTTGCAAGGTATGAGGGGTCGCTTCCTCTTAAAGTTGGATCCAGCAAAGCCGGGCTGGCCAACGAACGGAAGGGCCAGTGGCAAGCCAAGCACCCAGACGCTGTGAACTGATCCCCCTCTTTCAGCAAGAGCATGGCGCAGCAGCTATATTTGAAAACCGAGGTAAACAAGAGCTCAGTGCAAGTGGATGGGGCACAACAGCTGTGGAAGATTAATCACACGCGGCTGCATGTCACCAGGTCGCAGAGGCCAGAGGCTTCCCTTTTGGTGCCCCAGCAAAAAGCTGGATGTGTTCCTATCACATACTCACCCCCCCCCACACACACACACTTAGGGGTTTCTTGACCAACCAGGAGCTAGGCACCTGGCTCCCAGCTGCAGCCTGTGTTTCTGATAAATTGCACCCAATTTCAATGCTTTTGCCTAGGAACCCTAGCACCAAACGTTCAGGGTTTTGAATCGCTGGGGGGGGGGGGGCTAAATTTATGGCACTGCATTAAAGGCGTTTGTTCTACTTTAACCTCTCCCCTTCCGTAGTGAAAATAAAATAAACTGAATAAAGACGAAAAACTGTACACACACACACACACACACACACACACACACACACAACAAATGGCTTTCCTTATTTCCCCCAGTGGCTCAGGTCCTCAGGGCAGGTCAGCCAGGGCCTGTAGAAGCAGCGCTGGCCTCTATATGAGGGCCTGTGGCTATGTGTGTGCGTGTGCGTGTGTCTGTGTTTGCGGGGACGAGGGCGGGGTGGTGGTGGTAATTACTATATATTTCGCCTCTGTCCACCTGGCCCAGGACCGCCCAGACCACCCGCCCTGCACCCTGGCCCGCGCAGGACTGGAGAACCCCTCCTTCTCGCCATCCCCCTTGGCACCAGCTGGCGCTGTCCCTGCAGTTCCCGACCCGCGGCGGTGGAGTCCCGAGGTTGGGGTGCGCGCGTGCGTGTGTGCACGCGGGCGCGCGCCGAATGAACAACGCGCTCCCATCCTTGCCCCCAAACCCGGTACTCAGCCCCAGGAGCACAACACGCCCTGACACAGGCAACACACACATGCACACATGCATCCAGCACGCAATCCAGCGGCCACCCCAATAAACTGAACACCGCCACCAACCCAGCAAGCCCGCTGCTGGACTGTACACACACTCCCGGCTTCTCTCCGAGGATCCCCCAAACCTCCTTAGCCACTCTGCCAGACCCCCGCCCCGCAACAGCGCACACCCAACATGCACTTTATGGGGCAACCCCCCCCCCCCCCCCCCCACACTCTGGCGCTAATCCCACAGGATGGCAGTGCATGTGAATGATCTTGAGACATAACTGTTAACAGAATTGTTCACAACCAAAAACCCTCTGGAGGCATCCCAAGCCCCCCGGTCTCATCTTCCCTGCCTTGGCCGCCTGCCGAAGGGGAAGGGCGGGAGGCTCGCCCCATTACTCACCGTTTCCTCTCAGCCTCCCGAGCCAAGTGGGCAAGTGAGCCGAGTGAGAAAGAGGAACGCTGCCCCGCCGCCGGGCTCCTCACCGGCCACAGCGGCTCATGGCCCCCGCGGGCTGCCCGCCGGCCGCAGCCGCGTCCCGGGCATCTCAGTCCGCCGCCGCCGCCGCCCGCCCGCCGGGGCTCAAGGGCTGGCAGCTGTCAGGGAGCTGCGGGGCAGAGCATCTGGAGCGCGAGGTCTGGGCGGCAGGGGACAGGGGCCCGGGAAGGGGCCTTCCGCGCCGATTGCAGGAGCGGGTACAGCCAGACCCGGAGCGCGGGCGAGGCCCGAAGTTCCGGCCGCCGGCGGCGGGGATCCCTGCCAGGAGGGGCAAGAACGCGAGCAGCCCAGAGGGCGCGCCCTGGCGGCTCCGAGGGACCCCGGGTTGGGCTCGCAGGCGGGGCGCCCGGGCTTTCCCGGGACTGGAGCGCGCCGCTCTCCGCCTCGCACGCAGTCACCGCGGGAGACGTCTCAGCCTCGCCGCGCGCGCAAAGGGGACGCGTTGAGGGACTGGTTTCTGGGCGAGCCGAGAGCTTTGCCCATTAAGCTGCCGCAAGAAGCCAAATCAAAAAACCAATCTCTAAGCCTCCAAACGGCGCGTCACCCTATCAGCTGGGAGAGAGCGCCGCACCGATTGACAAGCCGCGCATATTCAGCCTCGCGCACCGAGGGGGGTACTTTCAGATAGCTCCGGCACGCAGCAGGGACGCCGAGCCTGCACCGCTCGGCGTCCAGAGAGCCCCCGAGGACCGGAGAGAGATGGCACGCCCTTCCCGAGGCCACCAGCCCGGCCAGTGGAGCCCGGCGCCCTGCGCCTCCCTGCCCGCAGCGGTTCCGAGACGGCAGCACGTCCTGACCTGGATTCCCCGGAGTCGGGAGCTCCAGGCAGCAGGCGGGCACGCGGCCCCGGCTTTCCCCTTGTCCTCAGGAGACGCCGCCTGCAATTCCGAAATTAAGTCTCCACCAAACACATTTGTGGTTTTTAAATATAGAAAAGAACGATTACCCAGGCAGGGTCCACCCAGGCCGAGGGGAGGAGTTGAGGGGGCTGGAGGCTGGCAGTGGAAGGAAAATAAAACTGCTTTTTCCCTCCGTACCAGCGCCCCCCCCCCCCTTGGTGCAGAACTCAGCCTGTCATTTTCTCAACCCAAGTCAAACAACAGCTTGTGAGAGACGCTTGGGTGAGCGCTGGTATGTTGGCTTTTTGGGTTTTTAAAACTAAAAATAAAAGGGGGCTGCCTCCCAAATTGCTGCTTATTCTGGGCCTGGAGACTGGCGGAGAGATGGCCCTTTGAAGCAGCAGCAGAACACGGGTTTGGGGCTTGGCCCAGGCAAAGTGTACACAGACAGCCTTAAATCAGATGCCTGTAATTTCTGCTATATTTGTCAGGGTTGGTCCTGGAGGCAGGAGGGGTGGGAGGCCTCTCGTTAAGAATGGGGTTTCATGTCCCTAGTTTATCGGTGGCATTAAGACAGCACTAAAAAGAGCACACAATGGCTGGCCTTATGTATCAAAACCAGGGCAGCAGGGACAAAATACAAAGGCCAGAAGTTGTTTTTGTATGTTTCCCCTACCTGAAGCCACGAGTGGGGGGGGCCAACAAATGATAGTAATACTTATTTATCAGCACCTGCTTAGACTAGGCGTGGTGATAGTGAATTTGGATGTATTATCTCGTGTCATCCTCATAAGATGCTATTCAGGTACAATTACTATTTCCATTTTTCTATTGAGGAAATGAAGCTGTAGAGAGGTTAAATAATCACCCCAAGGTCAGCGCAGCAGAGTCAAGGATGAGAATAAGGTGGAATCAACTGGAATTGACTGATATAGGACAGTTGTGATAGCATTTTTCAGGGTCCCTGCATCCCCCAGAGGGCCTGGTCTCCAACAAGATTTGGTCCAAAGAGGTTAAGTGGGTATAGGGGAAGAGAGCATCGGAGCCTGGGACAATGTGAGTTCTTTTCTAGTGATTTGACTCAACATTCTTTTAGGAAGTTGTGTGGTAGTTTCCACCCTGAGTTTGGGCCCTAGATGTGTTAAATTAGGAGCACTTTCAGGCCCCTGCATCTTTATGGGCCTTGAGTTCAGGTAAATTAAGACTGAGGGATTGCCTTTGTAAGGTTTCAATAACTTTTAAAGCTGTGGAATTTTAGCAAGTGTCAATTAGTGGGATTTACCTTGTATCTGTTCCCATGGAGCACCACAGTGCTGGTTGGACTACAGTCAAGAGCAAAAGATGTCTAGTGGGTGGATAAGTTGGTATAGCTTGTAGGGAGGGCAGTTTGGAAAGATACAGCAAATTCCTTAAAAACAATGTGAGCCCTGTGACTCAGTAATTTTACTGGAAGAAATTTTTATGGCAATAACTAAGGATATTAGTTACAAGGATATTCATGATAGTGTTTATCATAGCAAAAAATTGGAAACATCTAATATTCCAACAGAATCAGTGGAGTAAATCATGTTACACGGACATAAGGATCTATTCTACCACTGTAAACATCCTAATGCGGCATGCTAGGTATTGACATGGAAAGGTTTTCATGATACATTATTGGGGGAGGGAGAAAGAGAGGGAGGAGAAGGAGGGAGGCAGGGAGGGAGAGAACATAGCGTGTGTGTGTGTGTGTGTGTGTGTGTGTGTGTGTGTGTGTGTGTGTGTCCTGGGAGCATAAAGATACCAAAATGGTAATGGTCATGTCTTTTGGTAAGATTTCTGGTGGTTTTCAAAAAGAAAACTCTTTAGATCAACTTACTAAGGCATAATTTGCATACAAAAAATTTGCCTATTTTAAGTGTGTAGGTTGGTGTGTGTTATAATTCAGGTCCATGTGTTAAAGCTTGCTCCCCAGGAAGGCACTGTTGCGAAGTAGTGGAACCTTTAAGAAGTGATGCCTGGTGGAAAGTTTTGGAGTCACTGAAGATGTGCCCTTGAAGGAGAGGGTGGGACCGCTCTCTCTTTGGCCTCCTGGCCATGGGATGGGTAGTTTTGTCTCACCATGATGTGCTGCCTCATGACAGGCCCAAAACAAACAGCTCAATTGATCATGGACTGGAACCTCCTAAATTGTGAGCCACAATAAACCTTTTCTCTTCATAAATTGTTTACTTCAGATACACTGGCACTTTGGCTTACAAACTTAATTCTTTCCATGATTCTAGTCTCAAACTGAATTGGACAATAACCAAATCAAATTTCTCCATAACGTCAATATTAAACCTAACCATTGAATTTGATTCTGTTCTCATACAATATGGTTTGTGATCAGAATCATGGAAAGAATTAAGTTTGTGAACCGAGGCACCACTGTGTTTGTTATAGTAAAGCAGACTAATGCCATGAGTTTTGGTAAAAGTATACACAAGTAGAGCAAGAAACAAAATCAAGATATAGAACCTTTTTATCTCACTTAAAAGAACTCTCCAGCCCTCTTTCACTTATCCTTTCGTCTCATAATCAACCATTAATCTGCTGTCACCATAGATTAGTCTGGCATGCTCCAGAACTTTCTTTATTTTGCTTATGTATTTATTGATATTTCTTTAATGAATTTTATCTCTTCACTAAACTACAACAGTGAGGACAATAATAATAGAATTAGTCTTGGCATTTCTTTAGAATAATCACCAAAGAAACAATACAGAAGCCACATTTTTGTCTCATCACCTGTGACAGGGCATGGCTGCATAGGAAGGCAGTAGGGGAAGGAGATGCCAAAGCATGTTCAGTCATTGCTGTAGGAAGAGCTGGTTTGTGTGAATTCTAGTTCAGCTGAAATAACAAAACCCACCTCCACTCTCCACGTCTCAATGTCCTCATTAGTAAAATAGAAATAATAACAATAATACCCATCACATGAGTTATTGTGAAGATTCAGTAAGATTGGATTCTGGTATAGAGTAATTCCCAAATGCATGTTAAGTCTCTTCCTTCCTCTCCACCCTTTCTTCCCTCTAACTGTGTTTCTCTCCTATTCTAAGTTCTACAAACAAATTTCATATGGTGACAATCTTAGACTCTTTTGAACTCTGGACAGTCTCAATTTTTCTTTCTCTCTTTGCTACAAGGATAGTGTTGGAAAATATTAAATTTGTTGACCATCTGCCTTCTACTTCTGCCACTGTGTGATCATTTATTTCCAGTTGTGCTAGAATTCAAGAGGGTTTTCATGGGAAAGTCAGAAAGCAAGCTATTTATTGTCAGCATTGGGAGAAAGAGCCATAAACCTCTCCTTCAAGTTGGGATTCAACTTGGGCCCAGAGAAGTTAGGAGATTCAACTCCATCACAGAACTTAGCAAGGAATAGACAGAATCTGTTAGGGATTCAACTGTGCGTCCCAAAATTCCTTTGTTGAAACTCTGATGTCTACTACTTTAGCATGTGATTGGATTTGAAAATAGAACTTTTAAAGTGAACATAAAATTGAAACAGGATAGTGAGGATGGGCCTAGATCTAATATGACTGGTGTCTTTATAAGAAGAGGAGATTAGGACACAGACAGATAAAGGGACAATCTTGTGAGGACACAGAAAGAGGGGTCATTTGCAAGCTAAAGAGAAAGAAATCAAAAGTGCTCACATCTTGAACTTGGACTTTTAGCTTCCAGAACTGTGAGAAAATAAATTTCTGTTGCTTAAGCCACCTAGCCTATGGTATTTTGTTGCAGTAGCCTGTGTTAGTCTGCTTTGTGTTACTGTAACAAAATGCTTGGGATAATCAACTTAGTAAGGGAAAGGGTTTATTTTAGCTCATAATTTCACAAGCTTTAGTCCATGGTTGGCCCTGTTGTTTTGGGTCTGTGGTGCTGCAGTACATCGTGGCAAGAGCATGTGGCAGAGGAAGTCTATCTCATGGCAGCCAGGAAACACAGAGAGAGAGAAGAGGGGGAGTGGGGAAGGATCAGGGGTCCCAGTGTCCTCTTCAAGAGTATGTCCCCGTTGACTTAACTTCCTCCCACTCGGCCTCACCTCTTAAAGGCACCATCACCTCTCCATATGACTACAGGCTGGAAAACATGCCTTCAACCATCTCTCAATATTACTACTGGCAGGCAACCATGCCTTCAACACACAGGCCTTTGGGGGAACACTCGTCTGAACCATAGCAGGCCTTCACAAACTAATGCAGAATTCATGTTTTTGGGCTAATTCTATGAGTCCTCATCACAGAATGTTCTTCTTTCTCCAGAGACAAGCATCATCTACAACCAAATGCTACAAATTTCATGTGGTGACCAGGTCTTAGACTACTCTGAGTCTAAGGAGGGCTGATTCCTTTGAGTCTGATGGTGCAAACCCAATAAATTGTAGGAAAAGGTCATGTGGCTTCTTGGTTATGTTCTGTTATGTTTCACTGTGACTCAGAACTTCACAGGTGGAGTTCAAAAATGGGGCCTCCAGCACATCCTACCTAGCATGCCTGCCCGTCACAACTATTCTAGGCTCTGGATTCAGCACAAGCCATAATGCTGCTCACAGGCAACCTAGGTGCCGGGACTCCATAGCCCTCAGACTGTTCGATTTCATAGCAGTGAAGAGAGGCAAAACAGATCATCAAGCTGAAGCTCCAAGTAAGTTCTACAACTGCTCTGTAGGGGAGATAAAAGTTTAGTAATCACCATTTGATGATAGGGTAGTTTAATGGGACATAATTCTTTCCTATGTGCTCTATTATTAACCTTGTTATAAGAAGTATTTAAACATTTTTTCATTTAACTATTTTTTGTCTTTCTTTCTTTAGTAAAATTGTTTACATACAGAAATGTGCACAAGTTATAAATATAACCTCAAAGAATTTTATTTTTGGTACCAGGAATGGAACTCAGGACCTTGTGCTTGCGAGGCAGGCAGCAGAACCACTGAGCTAAATCCCCGGCCCTCAAAGAATTTTTTGAAATTAAATGCATTGTATTTGATCATCACCTAAGACAATAAATATTACCAGTACCCTGGGGCTCCTCTCATGTCTCTATCCTTCTTTTTCCTCCTCTCTAAAGTTATTTATTCTTCCAACTTCTAAAACCCTACATTAGTTTTATGTGACTTTGAATTTTATATAAATTGGAGGATATAGAAAGTACTATGGTGTCTAGATTCTTGGCTCAATTCCTTTGTGTGAGGTTCATCCATATTGTTGTGTAGCAGGAGTTTGCTGTTTTTCATTGCTTTGTACTTTTTACTGAAGGGATAAACAATTTAATTTTCACTTCAAAAACTTGTATTCTAAATTGACAAATAACAATATATATTTACAGGGTACAATATGATATTTTAATACATGTATACATATAGAAAAATTAAATCAGGCTAATGAACTTTTCATCACCTCAAATATTTATCATTTCCTTGTAGCGAGAAAGTTTAAAATCCTCCCTTTTATCTATTTTGAGATAAACAGCAATCATTATTACTCCCTATACTCACCTTGCTGTACAATAAAACACCAGAACATATTCCTTCTAGCTGAAGCTTTGTAACTTTTCATTCTCTTCTATATCATATCTAAATTGTCTCTGGATTGTTATTATTTTTTATAATCCTGCTGTGTACATTGGTATACATGCCTTTTGGTTTGTAAATGTCCTCACTTGTCTTGGATATACACCTAAGAATGGGATCACTGGCCTATGGAATATATGAATATGCATCATTAATTGATGACAGTTTTCAGGGATTTGTACTCTTATAGACTCATGCTCCCTATCATTATTTTATCACATTCTTTGTTCACCTACTTAGCTTTAGCCATTCTGATGGGTGTGTATTTAACTTTAATTTGTGGTTTTCACTTCATGTTTCTAATGACTATGGAACTAGAAACTTTTTCATGCGTATATTAGCTTTTTTATATTTTCTTTAAAGTGTTTGCGTCTGTGGTTTAGTTCTTCTATAAGGTTGTCTGTCTTCTTCTTATTGATGTGTGGGGGTTTTTTAGATATTCTGGGTGAGTCTTCTGTCATTACATGTATTGCAAATATCTTCTCCCAGTCTATGGCTTGCTTTTCTGTCCTTTGTGCTGTCTCTTTTGATGAACAAAAGTTCTTACTTTTATTATAGTCAGTTTATCACGATTTTTTAAAATCCTAAATCCTTTCTAGTTCCTCTTCTTTTGTCTATCCAAGGTCATGAAGATATTATTCTGTGTTAGATTTTAGAGCTCTTATTTTTTATCATTCAAATTTGGATCTACAATTCTCCTGGAATTGCATTTTTGTACTTAATGTGAAGTAGGAGTGAAATTTTGTTTTATCTATACAAACATACAAATAATTGAAAAAGATAACAATGTATTGAAAAGAGGTCATTTCACCTGCAGTGTCACCTTTGGTATAAATCAATTGTTCATGTTCATGTGTCATGTCATGGATTCTCCCCTCTGTTTTATTCATTTATGTTTCTACTTTTGTACCCACATCATCCTGTTTTACTTATTATAACTTATAAAAGGCTTGATTTCTAGTACAGTGAGTGCCTTATTTTGTTCTTCTTCATAATTGTCTTAGTTATTTTTGGCCTTGTGCAATTACACATAAATTTTTAGGATTTAGTTGGTTTTCACAAAGATTTCTGCTGGGAATTTAAAACTATTGAATTTATAGGTCAATTTGAAAAGAATTGATGTCTTTACATATTGAGTCTTCTGACCTTTGACAATATAATATCTGTTTGTTTGGATCTTTTTCATTTCTCCTAATGGGATCTTAAAATTTTCAATGTACGGGTCTTACACATCTTTCCTTAGATTTATTCCTAGGTAGGTATTGGAGTTTTGTGATACTAAGCAAATGCTATTTTTTCTTTTTTTTAATCTAGTTAAACAAAACTTTATGCTAAATTGTTTTTAATGGTAATTGTTTTTATATACTGATTTTGTATATGGGGACATTGCTAAATTTACTTTTAACTCTAATAGTTTATAACTGTGCTTACAAGTTTTCTTTTAAATCTTTTATTTTTCCACTGACTAGGATTTCAAATATAATGATAAATAGAAGTAGACATGATAGGAATCTCTGTTTCTTTCTTCATCTCAATGGAAATGCTTTCAATATTTTCTCATTGAATATGATATTAGTCATATGTCCTTTGTAGAAAATCTTTATCAGAGTAAGGAAGTTCCTTTCTTTTCCTAATTTAAGATTTCTTTTTTTAAGTCACAAATATCTGTTGAATATTCTCAACTGTTCTCTACATATCTGCCAAGATGATTGTACGAAATTTTGTCTTAATATATTAAAGTGGTAAATTTTAAGGAGTCATTTTCTAACATTAGATAAAGTCACATCGTGTGTGTTGTATTATCCTTTTATGTTAATAACTATTATTTGTTTACTATATGTTAAAGATTTCTGTGTCTACATTCCTGACAGAGATTGGCTTGTAATTTTCTGTGTCATTTTTGTCAGACTATGATACTGTATCAGGGGTTTTTAGATCAAGTGAGGTGAGACACGATCCCTCCTCTCTATTCTCAGGAAGAGTTTGACTAACATTGAAGAAGTCAAATTGAGACTGGCTTTTCCGAGTGGGGAGATTTTTTAACTAGGAATTCAATCTCTTTAACAAATTGTATTAGTAGTCTGTGGCTGCTATGTAAGAAATTACTACTTTAGTGATTTAAAACAATGCAAATAAATTCTCTTATTGTTTGGTAGGTTAGAAGTGTGACAGAGCTCTTTCTGGGCTAAAACCAAGGTACTAGGACTGTGCTCCTTTTTGAAGGCTCCAGGGAAGAATCCTTTTTGTTGTCTTTTCTGAATGCCTGAGACTGCCCACTTGGCTCATGGCCCCTCTTCCATCTCCAAAGCCAGTATCATTGCAACTCTCAAATCCATCTCCTTCGGTCACATCTTCCTACACAGAGTGAGAAACTCTCTCCACCTCTAAAACCTTGTGATTGAAATGCACCTGTCCTGACAATCTAAACCTCCCATATCGAGATCCTTAATTTAATCAACATCTGCAAAGTCTCTTGTTGCACACGTTGAGATTATTCACGGATGTAAGAGATTAGAATAGGGGCACCCTTGGGTGACCATTATTCTGACTACCACATTGATATTTAAAGTAACTAAAAATATATACAGATTTTCTACTTCTTGTTTTGGTGTGCTAAATTGTGTTTTCAAGGAATTTTCCCATTTCACAGGTGTTGTCAAACGTATGAAGAGAATATTATTCATAATAGACTATTTCTATTCTGTGTATATGTGGTACTGAAGATTGAGCCCAACATGCTTTACCACTGAGCTACATCACTAGTGCTTTTGATTTCTTGAGATAGGGTTTCACTAGGTTGCCCAGCCTGACCTCTAAATTGAGATCCTCCTACCTCATCCAGTAGCTAAGATAGCAGGCATGTGCTACCGTGCCTGGCTTCTTTGAATGTTTTTAAGGTCCATAGGACCTGCATTTTAAAGATTGTGTTTTTCTTTATCTAAATTTTTGGTATGGGTAACATGCTACATCTTTTTCTTGGTCAGTCAGGCTAAGATTTGTAATACTGTCTTTAAGACATTTCAAAGAAAAAACTTTTACCTCTGTTGACTTCTAATGTACGAACATTGTCTATTTTATCATTTCTTGTTGTATCTCTATTATTTCTGCCATTATTCTTTCATGGGTTTGATTCACCATTTTCTCTTTCTATATCTCTACCTGTCTTTGTCTCTTTCTTCCTATTAGCTTTCATTGTCTCTTGGAATGCCTGGTATTTGTCTAATGGAATGTTAACCTTCCATGTGAAATATTATAGAAATTAACGAGTTTCTGGATAATGTTAGAATTTTTTAAAAAAGGAATTCCTTTTTTTTTTTCTGACAGACTGTCCGGGTGGAGGTGAATTATCTTAATCCAGTGTGTATTTGAGCTCATTTGAGAGTGTGTTCCTGACAGAGTGAGGCCTGCTCTATTTATTCCTTGTATCCCAATGCTCTCCTCCATGGTGAGCCAGGAGCTCCACTTTGTTTTTTGTCTCCATGTAGACCAGAGTTCTCAGAGTTCTATTTACTCTTTCAGTGTCTTAGTTGCCATTTTCTGATTTGCTTTTCATCCGACCACAGTTTGTGAATGGGCAGATGTCTCAGGGAGAAAGCACTGAAGAATTTTGGGTCACTTCTAAGGGCCTCCTTTCCCTCGCATGTTTTTTCCCTAAAGAATGTGTATATTTTATTAATGCACATTAATAATGTTACAGAAGACTGAGTTTCACTGTGGCATTTTCATGTGTCTTGATCCTTCAGGCCAACTGTTAGGCTTTGTTATCTTCAAACCACAGGTAGAGTGGAAATAATTTAACTTTTTTTATATCTTGTCTTTTTGTAAAAATGCACTGGTTACTCTTAGCTCTTCTTCTGCTGGTCCTTAAAATTATTATATCTGGTGTAAAAATACCAAACAAGAATTCTGGTTGAAATTATATTAAATATATATCACTTTAGGAAGGCTAGACATTTACTTATATTATAACTTCTTACCATAGAAAGTTGACCCTCCAGGTATCTCTGTTTTTCATATTTCAGTACAATTTTATAGATTTGCTTGTTTATATCTTTTCCCTTTCTTTTGAATTTTATTTCTAGATATTTTACAGTTTTGAGTCTTTACTAAAATGTTATTTCCTCCTCCTTAACATGTAAATTTCTGTTTATTAAAATTATTAATTTTTATAGTTTTCATTTTGTATCCAGTCACTTTATTCAATTCTATTATCAAAATAATCTTTAAGATATATGGAGTACTAACAATGGGGTAGCACAATTAAGTGTTTTATATACATTGGCTCCTTTACTCTTGATAATTTTTTTGCAAGGGAGATACTATACTATCAGTTCTATGAATAAGGAAACTGAGGTCTGAAGTAGAATTTCTTAATCATTTTAAGAAAATAAAGTTTTAATCTGAAATTTTTAAAAAGTTTCTTTTTGCCCATATTTATGCTGGTTCATGTTTTATTATTTTGCCTAAAACTTGCAAAACAATGTTGAATAATAGAAGAAATACTAGACAGTTTTTTCTTGTTTCTGATTTTTTTTTTTCCAGTATCGGGGATCAAACTCAGGACCTTGCACTTGCCAGGCAGGCATGACACCAGTGAGCCACATCCCTGGCCCTTCTTATTTCTGATTTTAACGTAGCTGGTGTTGTGGGTTCTTTCTAAGTTATTGTTGAGGTCTCTTGAGAGTGAACATAAGCAAAGAAAGGCCCAGTCTAGTACAGGGCAGACTGGAGTTGGCTTCAGGTGTGCCAGTCACGTGAGACTCAGAGCAGGCAGTGTGACAGAAACCTTTTATTACTCGCTGACCCACAAGAGAAAAGAGGTGCCCACAAGGACTGACAGGAAATCCAATACAGGTTTTAGAATAAGGAGCGAAGTTACCTTCAGTCCAGGAGGTGGATTCATCACTAAGTGTGAAGCCCTGACTCAGGGAGATGTGATTTCCTGTGGTGAGATTTTGATCCAGCTCGATGTGGTCTGGGATATGGGACTAAGGTATCCCTTTCAAGTGGGTACCCACTCTGGGCTGAACCTTCAGACTAAACCAGTGAAAATGTCCAAAACAGTAGGTAAGACCAACAGCCAATACAATGGTTGACAGCTGCACCTAGCAGGACATTTTGGTTGTTTTTCTGGTGGAAGTTTAGTTTTTAGTGGGTCCTGTATCCGATGAGCAGTTTCCTGGCTTATGGGACAGTCTATGGTTAATGAGTCCCAGGAGGATATGGGCCCTTGATCTGGCCTCCAGTACTGTGGGATGGGGGCAAGATAGAAAATTGGTAAAGATAGATTAAGATGACATTGCCTCAAATCTAAAAACTTTTTTAAGGGCTTATTTGTTGAATTGGAATTTAAAAAGTAGATGTTTGAGGTGACTTTTGTCTTTTAATTAAACCTGTCATGATGGGATGATTAGAGACATAAAAGTTCATTGAATGCCTTTTTTAAGAGCCCAGCATTCCGTATTTTAAGAATTGAATTGTGTGTCTCGGTTACTCCAATAGTGGCTGTAGTTCTAAAAGAAATGAGGAGTATCCTAGGCATGACTTTTAGGCTTTAGTTTATGTGGAAAAGGTGCTATTTTGATTATATTTTGAGTATCCATGAAGCTAGAGATTTTTGGTGTTTTTACCTTGAAGGAGACTATTTTTAGATAATGGCCCAATAATTTATCATAAACATGAAGATGGGACTATTTGTTGGCCAGGGCTAAGACAACTGCCTGAAGTTTGGATAAATGCATTGTATTCTGCACCTGGTTCTTTTTTCTTTTTTCTTTTTTTTAGATTAACTTTTTTATTAACAACATTTATTTTTGAGAATTCCCAAAAGTAAAAATACACATCGCAGAAAAATAGCCTTGACTTTTTTCAAATTTAATCTTCCTTGAGTTTTATTTATTGTCACACATACGTTTTGTTATTGTAGCAGATTAGCTCAAAGAAGATACTCTCTCAACATCTTTTAAAGTATCTTTTATTTTTTAGTTCTTCCTTCTTTTTTTCCTTTTTTTTCTTAGTACATGTTTGCAGCAAATGCAGTTTACAGTCATCCTGGGAAGAGGGTACATGTACCTAATACAGCTTGATTTGGTTTTTAATCTCCTTCCCCTTCCCTCCCTCCTCCTTCCTTCCTCCTCTAAATCCTTTTCCCCCATTTTTGTTCTTGCTGATATTATTAATCTCACCTCATGTTTATGACATATAATGCTCTCGTTCATTTAGGTTGTTAGGTTCCTGTACATGGCACACTTTTATTCTACTTATTTCCCCTTTCACTCTTTTTTTTGTGGAGGGGTACCGGGGATCAAACTCAGGACCTTGGGCTTGCGAGGCAGGTGGGGGGAACCACTGAGCTAAATCCCCGGCCCTCCCCTTTCCCTCTTCTTTTGCCCACGTTCTGCAATAACATTTCATTAAGTCCCTTCACTTAGGATGGTTAGCAGTATCACTCATAGAGTCCATGAACTCCCATTACTGGGCACTCGCTTAATCTCAAGGTGCTTCCCAGATAGTCAGTGGCACCTGGGGAAAGCCTGACTTCCTCTAGCACTCTGTCACCTGTCAGTGGACTGATTAGAGGCAGTCAGCATTTCCTGCATGTGGAAAAGTTTTTAAAGGGCCAGGTTTGGCTCCATTCTCTCAAGGTTTGGTACCTGTGCTAAGCTTGTGGACATCTCAAGGTAAGGCTTTCATGTTAGAAGTGAAATCATTTCCAGCACAGGAGTTGAAATTATCTCCCACAGTGAGATTTTGAGTTGGAGCAATCCTGTTGGCCAGTGTCATCTCCAGCAGGGAGCTTTGGGGCCAGGTGGATGCCATTTTCATGAAAGCTGGCTAGGGAGGGTCACAGGCTCAGGGATTGTAAGAGTCTCTATTTCTGAGAAAGCTCAGGAGGAAGCCAGCTATTTGTTGTTTTAATGGTGTAGAGGAAGAAGCTGAGAGGGGGAATTTCTTCTTGCAGAAGTTTTGGGTCTACTAACGGCCATTATAAGTGGCCCAGAGACTCCAGGAGGCAAGAGAAGAGGTTGTTAAGGCCTTGATCACAAAGTACATTTCCCTCCCCCCCCCGCCCCCCAGGGCAGTGTACTGTGTTCCTTTGGAGGTGAAGGCAAGCTGAACCTAAAGGGCTACTGAATTAGGCACAGAATAAATCTGTACAAGCATAATATTTACAAATTGTTGCGTAGAGTCAGTAATTTTAAGAATATTAGGTATTGGGGGTAGGGACCTTGATGGATGGGAACACCAGCATTAAGGTTATAGTGATCCATGATGAGGTGTTCTTCATTTTTCCTAGATTTGAGAACTGGGATAATGCAACTCTTGAGTGGGGAAGCAAGCAGTGGGGATAATCACCCTTTTATGAATTAGGTTTCATATAAGTTTTTGTTTATTTGGGGGTTTTTTTTGGTACTGGGGATTGAACTTGGGTCCTTGCACTTACGCAGCAGGCAGCGAAACCACTGAACTAAATCCCGGGCCCGGTTTCATATAAGTTTTAATCCTTAAAGACCATATTTTAAGTTACTTTAGGCCATATTAACTATTTTAACTGAGGCTTCATGGGGTCCCATTTTATCAAAACATTTGCTAAGAGTTAGTTTATTTTAATATATTATTTATTGGATCAGAGCATCTGTGCCCTGCACTGAATCTTTTATAGCAGTGGGTACTGTGATTATGAGAAACTTCAGGCAGGACTACAGGAAAAGTGAAGCGTATTTATTTTTCTCTAGTTTATATTTAGTTACCACTTCAACATTCTTGGGGCAAGGGATTTAAATTTGGTGGGATCATTAGGTAGAACTATGATTTCAACCCCAGTATTTATTACATCCATGAATTTTGTCAATTATTCGGTTTTAGCAAATGTTTTTGTTTTTTGAGACAGGATCTCACTCTGTAGTCCAGGCTGTCCTTGAACTTGCAGCGATCCTCCCGCCTCAGCCTCTCAAGTGCTAGGATTATAGGCATGTGCCACCATGCCAGGCTAGCAAATGTTAAAGTTCAGTTAAAATCTGTTATAAAGACACAAGAGCCTGGCAGTGCCTTCTTAGAAATCATTTTGTTATATAAATTCTTTAGTCTATATTTTGGATTTCTGATTGAATCAAGTTATAAAAGATTTAAAAAATTCAGATATGCATCGCATAGTGTACAATACCATACATAATTTATTAAATTGTTATTTCAAAATATTATATATATACTTAATTTAATTACCTTTTTCTCCCCCGTACCTAGAGTTTTGCATATAAATCACTAAGTAATGTAAGGCTAGCATTATGTTTGCTTGACCTGGCCTTTGCTCAGTTTTGAAAGTTTTCCTGCCCTCCTTGAGCTTGATGCCTAAAGCGACCATTTTTTTCCTTTTCTTTTTTGTTTTGTTTTGGCTTTAAGCTGCCTGAAGCAGTGCTTAGTTTCTGTCTCTGGTTGTTAAGAGGATAAAGGAAGAAGGGCCTTCCTGTCTCTAGGCAGCAGTACTCCCTAGGATGCCCCAACCACAGGACTATCAGTCCTCTCTCCATGGCTTTCTTTCTTTTCTTTTTTTTTTTTAAGTCAAATCTTCAGAATGGCTTAAATTTCTAAGTGGCTAAAAATGGATTTTTTCTAGTCTCTTCGACTGTTTACCCAACAAGATCCTAGTGGTCCCTTGGGGCCCTGTTGTGAGCAGTGGCCCAACAGCCCCATTTGTTGGCAGCCAACGCCCTCTCTAGGGTCTCCCAGTGGACCTCACTGGGTCAGAGAGGAAGAGTGACAGAACCGAGTGAGGCAACAACACGGGGTCTCAGACCCTGCAGCACTGTGGGCAGCAAGGTGCCAGTAGGAAGGTTAGTGACCTCCCCAGACTGTGCCTTGCCAACTCGGTGGGTAGTCTGCCGGCAAGGCTCCCTCTGTACCTGCTAAGTCTTAACTATTCCAGTGCCTGCCGGACAGCCTCCAATGGCATCTACCCAGCAGCCTCCAATGGCATCTTCCCAGCAATCTCCAATGCAAACTACCTGACAGCCCCCAAATTCACCTATCTGACTGCCTCCATGTGTACCTGGAAGCCTCTGAAGCCTGATTTACTTCTTTTGAGTAGTAATGAGCTATTAAACCCCAGTGAGGCCTTTGGAACGTAGTTAATGGAGGTCATCTGCTTCCCAATTTTGTATCATTTTACTTAAAGAAAAAAACCCCCATAACTATCTGATGTTTGCATAACATTTCACAATTTTAAATTATATCATAAAATATTTTCTCCTAGGAAACTAATAATAACCCCTGAAGTTAGATATTCTCCAATTTGACAGATTAGAAAAATGAGGCTTGTAAATGATTATGCGATTTACTTAGGGGCACATAGCTAATAGAAGTGTTGAGACCAGAATCCGTGGCTCCTACTTCCAGCTCAGGGCTACTTCTTCCACTGCAGAATCCTTGCTGCACGGGAGTTTTACAGTCTCTGGTATTCTTCCTTTGTTGAAACAACAGCGTTCTCATTGGTGGGAGGTTTTAATACTGGATGGTCGCTTTTGTGTTACTTTCCTTAGGAGAGAATAAGTGTGCCACATGAAGTATTAGGGGCGAGGCGGAAACGCCATTGTGTGAGGGACTTCTCAGGATCACAGCCCATGGAAAGGAGTTGCAGACTCCAGGTCTCGGAGGCTAGGTCCACAGGGGAAAGAACAGGTTTGGGCCATGATGAACACAAGGAGATGCCCAGAAAAAGGCTGAGGACCTGAGGGAATTCCCCAGAGGAGAGGATGGAAGAAAGGAAATGGAGGAGAATAAAAGAAAGTGAGGGAAAGGAAAGGGGAGTGACAACAAATAGTAATGAGGGAAGGAAAGAGGTAGGAAGAGGGAAGAATATTAAAACACCAGGGGCACCCTGAATTATTCCACCTTGACTCACCTAACGTAACCCACTTTCACTCACCTGAGATACCCTACCTTGATTCACTTGAAATAGCCTGCCTTGGTGAGGGACAGTAATGCTGCCACAAAACCCCCTTTTAAAGTGAAGTAGGAGACATAATTTGGTCATTTATTGATTACATGATGATTTATTGAAATCTGGCTATATCTTGCCATGCTGTAGGAATTATAACATAAGTAAACATGAGAAAGTTCCTGCTGTCATTGTACTTGTATTATAATGGAGGACAGGGATGATAAATAAATGAACATGGGCATATTGTTATGAAACTTCAGATGAAAAACTCAGTTATCCAAAGAAAATGTAAGCCAGGTGAGGTGTTCACTAACACCTCTGGTAGGAGATGTTTTGATGGCAATTTAGTATGAATTCCAGGGAAGATACTATGAACTGAATGTGTTCCCTGCCTTCATACATAGAATCCTTAATCCTGAAGGGATGGGATTTGGAGGTATGGCTTTGGGAGGTAGTTAGGATTGCTTGAGGACATGGAGCCTCCATGATAGAGCCTCCATGGTAGAAGTGGTTCCCTTCGAAGGAAACAAAGTGATCGAGCTCTTATTCTACCTCTTCCTCCTCCTCGTATGAGGATACACAGAGGGCATCGTCTGAAGCCAAAGAAGAAAGTCCTCACGAGGAATGAATATCCAAGCACTTTCATCTTAGACTTTCCAGCCTTCAGAACTTGAGGAGTATTTATCTGTTGTTTAAGCCACCAGCCTATGGTACTTTTCTTATAGTACCACAAACTGTCTACAACAGAGGGCCTCTCTAAGGAGACAACATTTGAGCAGTAATTGAATGAAATGAACAAGTGAGCCACATGCAGGTTTCGGGGCAGAGAAGCAGCAGCTGTGTCCAGGGAACAAAAAGCAGCCAGCTTGGCTGGAGCCTTGGGAATGATGGGGAAAGTGGGAAGAGAAATTGAAGGAGGGCCAGAAGCTCTGACTGCTGGTGCAGTGAGACAGCCCACAGTTCTGAGGTGGTTAGCTTGATTTCATCTTCTCTGGATCCTTTCTGCCTAGATAGCATATCTTTCTTCCTCCTGGTTGAATAGTGCTCTTCCTGATGGAAAGCTGTTTCCCTCCATGGAACTTGGTCATCTACATGGAAGGTACTCAGTCTATTGTATGCTTGCCTACAGTTCAGAAGTCAACAGAGTTAAAATAGCAAAGTCTTTGATGGAGTGTGATGATTTTTTTTAGTTTTATTTTTGATTGACACATAATAATTGTACATGAACCTGGAGGCCATTATGTTAAAGAGCACAGTGATTAATCTGCTAAATTCCCCAGGAGTTCAGGAGCATCAGCAGGCCAGACAGAACAGACTTCAGGCTCCCAGGCAGTCTCTCCCCTGGGAAATCATCACAAAACTTCTGGTGTTGATCTATTGATTACCCACCCTCCCTTTCGCCAGTAAGAAATGCACTACTTAATGAAAAGAAAATAGCTCTTGAAAGGTTTGTTCTTTCACAAGGTGGTCTCAGGCCAGCTGTTTTAACAGCATCTGGTCCTCTGACACTGATTAAAAAAGGAGAAAAAAAATGATTTTTTTTCTCCAATGATTTTTTTCTAATAATGAAACCAGTGCATATTTGTTATTGCAAAATTAGATATGTAGAAAGTTATAAAGAAAAATCATCCAAAAGGGTGGAAAAAAATACTCCATGCGACAGGAACTTGAAAAAAAGCAGAAGTAGCTATCCTCTTTGCAGATCAAGTAGATTTCAAAGGAAAATCTGAAACACTTCTGGTCTCAAGAATTTCAGATAAGGGACAGTCAACCTCTATGTACAAATCTATTGTGAACATGTGTTTTCATTCTTCTTAAGTAAAAACTTAAGAACAGAACTGTTGGTTCTTAACAGTAATACAAGAAATTTCTATATTGTTTTCCAAAATGGTTTTATCATTTCACATTCACATGAGCAGTATTAGTAAGTTCTAACTGGTTCACACCTAAGCTGACATTTGCTCTTTTAAAACTTTTAACTTTCTCTCCCTAATGAGTGTATAATACGATTTTGTTTGTATACTCATTAGTATTTTTCTAATTCTAGTGTTGCACACCTCTCCTTTTGCTGTACTAGCTATTTATCATCTTCTTGTGTCTACTTTTTAATTGGGTTGTCTATTAATGAGCTGTAAGAGTTCTTTATATATTCTGGTCATAGGTTATAAATATGTTCAGTTTAAGGACTACTTTTCATTTTCTTAATGATGTCATTTAAAGTTCTAAATTTTGATGGAATCTCATTTATCAATTTTTTTCTTTTATACATCATGTTTTTTGTATCCTAGGAAATTCTTGCCTACCCCAAAATTCATGAATATTTTCCCTTATAATTTCTTCTTAAAGATTTATAATTGTAGTCTTTTGTATTTAGGTTCATAGATCCTTTCAAGTTATTTTTATGTATGGAAATAAAGGGTTGAGGTTATTTTCTTTTTATATGGATACCAGGTGTTCTAGTACCATTTGCTGAAAACACTATCTTTTCCTCTGCTCTTGAGTTGAGTTTATGTTCTATAAGATGTAAATGTTAAATAATCTTTCAAAACTCAGTGGAACATATATGTGTGGTTCTATTTGTAGATTCTCTTTTATTCCAATGATCTATATGTCGTTCCTTACACCAACACTGCTTTGATTACTGTAGCTTTAGAGGAAGTCTTAAAATTAGGTACCAAACGTCTTCTAACACTGTTTTTTTTTTTTTTTTACTTTTTCTTTTTACTTTTCTAGGTCCTTTGTACTCCTACATAACTTTTAAATTTCAATATCCAATTCTTCATTTATAGCAAGTATACACAGACCTGAATTTTTATATATACTTTGTGTTTTCTAATCCTGCTAAATTCAAATACAAGTTCTAGAGTTTCCTAGAGATTTCTTAGTATTTTCTCTGTAGATGATCATTTCATCTATGTATAAAGATTTTCCTTCTACCTTGCCAATCCTATGCTAATTGTTTCTTTTTATTGCCAGACTATTTTGGTTTGGGCCTATATTTCAATGTTTAATGGAGGGGTGAAGAGTAGGCATATCTGCCCTTGTTCCCCACCTTAGTAAGAAAGCATTGTATCTTCTCCATTGATATAAGGTGTTTTTGCTGGAAGTACGGAGTACATAGCTTATCTGTTGAGAAGTTTCTGTTCTTCTTCTAGTCTCCTGATAGCTTTTACCATGAACTGCTGTAGAATTTAGTCCAATACTTTTTCTGCAACTACTGACAGGATCATATGGCTTTTTCCTTTCCTCTGTTAAAATGATGACTTTTGGGGGTGGATCTTCAATGCTGAACTAACACTGCCATCCCTATAATAAAACCACTTTCTACATACTGCCAGATCTGACTTCTAATAGTTTGTTTTGTTAAACAAATTTTTATTTATGTTCATACTTTTCTATTACCTTTATCCAGTTTTAGTATTGGCACAATGTTGATTTCCTCAAAGGAGGGGAGAAGTGTTCCTTCTTTTTTTCTGCTTTAAATGTTGGATATAAATTATCAGTTAAAATATATATGAGCCTGTTGTTGTCATGTAGGTGGGTTTTCAAGCTAGGAATATACTTTCTTTAATAGGTGCTATTCAAGTGTAAATAAGGACTAAATGTATAATAGGTAATGTGAAATAGGAAGAAAAGGGGCAAAGGGGAAGGAAGTGGGAGGGCTAGGGGAAAGGATAGAAGGGAATGGGATTAATATGAGAAAATGGAAAAATAGGAACAAAATCTTTGTAAATAGGGAGGAATGGAGGGGTTGAAGGGAGGGCTGGGCAACGGTGAAAAATAAGAACCAAGAGAGACTATGTAAAGGTGCAAATTTCCAATGATGAATGTCATTATATTGTATACCTGAAATGTACCAATGATTAGAATGAATAATGGATAATGCAAAATAGGAAGAAAAGGTCCAAATGGGTAGGGGTAGTGGGAGGGGCAGGGGAAAGGAAAGAAGGGAAAGGACAAATGATGAGAAATGGAAAAAATGGAAATAAAGTCTTTGTAAATAGGGAAGGGTGGAGGGGGTGAAGGGAGGGCTAGGAATGGGGAAAAAATAAGAACCAAGATGCATTATGTAAAGGTGCAGTTCCCAATGAGAAATGTAATTCTGTTGTATACCTACCGTGTACCAATAAAAGAATTTAATAAAAAAAAAATAGGTGCTATTCAAATTTTATATTTCCTCCAGAGTTAGTTTCATTAATTTGTCTTCCAAGGTACTTCATAGAAGTTGTCAAATTTATTTCAAAACAGATTTTTGTAATATGCTTTCTATATCCTTTTAAATTCTATAAAATCTGTGGTAATGTCCTCTAAATCTTGATATGGTAATTTTTTTAAAAATGTATAATTGATATTGTGTAATGCGAAGAAAAGGTCTAAAGGAGAAGGGGAAGTGGGAGGTGTAGGGGAAAGGAAAGAAGGGCAAAGAAAAAATATGAGAAAAGGAAAAAAATGGAAACAAAGTCTTTGCAAATAGGGAAGGGTGGAGGGGGTGAAGGGAGGGCAGGGGCATGGGGAAAAAACAAGAACCAAGATACTCATGTAAAGGTACAAGATCCCAATGAGGAATGTAAGTGTATTTTATACCTAAAGTGTACCAATAAACTTAATGGAAAAAAAAGAAAAATCATCCAAATTCCACCACTTGGCAATAACTATTGTTATGTCTTCAAATTTTACTTAATTTTGCAAGCATTGATGGGTGTATCTGATGTCATTTGATAACTACAATTTTAAATTTAGCATTATATAGTGCTATGGCTTGTCTATGGTTTTACTGTGTCTCTCTAAAGGTTCACGGATTGGAGACTTGGTTTCTGAGATGGCAATACTGAGAGGTGCCATAGAATCTTTGAAAAGTAGGGCCTTGTGAGAGGTCCTTGGGTCACTGGGATGTGCTCTTAGAAGGCAGTTCTCAAATGAGAGCCCTTGAGTTCTCCTGGGAGAGTTGTTCTAAAAGAAGCAAGGGTGTTTCCAATGACCCCTGTCTGCTTCTGGTCCGAGGTATAGGTGTAATCATTTACTTGCTCCTAGGGGCCAAGGATTTCTCCCAGTGGTTCCACCAACAGCCTCACAAACGCAAGGCCCTGAGTTCAATCCCAGGTACCAAAAACAAAAACAAAAACAAAAATACTCTCTCCCACATACAGTCCTACCACTTCGATCTGTACCATAAGGTGATATAGCCAAGCAACAGGCTTCACCAAGACTGCAGTATGTCCTTTGGACTTTCAACCTCCAAAACTGTAAGCTAAATAAACCTTTATTTCTTCACAGTAGACAGTGTCAAATATTTCCTTATAGTGATTAAAAGTAGACTAATGCATAGAGTAATCACTTTCCCCTGCACACTACCTTTTAACACCACAAACTGCTCTCCCAGTTCTAGTGGGACCAGGAGAAAGAGTGCGGGTAGAGGATGGGCTTGGCAAAGGCTAAAGCTATGTTCCAGGTGGCTGTTTTCTGGGGCATTACTGTGGTGGTACAACCATGGCAATATGTTTGCTCCTCTCCCCAGCTTGTATGGCTTCATCCAAAGAGGAATGTGGGACTCAGAGACCTGGGGACTGGTTTTTAGAACAAATTATTGTATTTGGCCTGTAGCTGTCAGTCAGAATTATTTTAATGCACAATTTATTCTAAGGAACATATTCATAGGCACCCACACAGATGGCATTTAAAGACATGTTTTGACTTTCCATCATGTCATAGATATCCTGACTTTTGACCTACTAAATTACTCTTCTAAGCAAGGAGATTGACTGATTCATTGTCTTAAGAGATAAGAGAAGCTGTCTTCAGAAAAGATACAGTCAGCAATTTAAGATTCTCTGCCTGATTAGAACCACAACTTCAGTTGCCTGTGTATTTTTGGCCAAGCTGAGCCTCTTAATGATGTTTTTAATAAGTTAAATTAATAGGAGGTTTTAGTCAGCTTTTGGATTCCTACAATTTTGGTGTCTTTGCTAACTTTTTTGTTCTGTGGCCAACTAAAGCAGAAACTATGCACAGACCTAACCCACTTCTTGACAATTCTAATCACACCACATAGGTAACCTGACTGTCCTTCATTTTTTATCAGAGCTCAGAGAATTATATGAAATACTCCATCACATAAGTAGCAGGCACTAACTGCCTAACACAATTTTTCCTTTCTTTTACTTTGGTCACAGTAAGAATTAACAATCAAAAAGGCACCGAAAAATAAACATAAAAAGCCTGAATACATATAAAGTGTGATTAGCTAAAGACAGTCCAGCAAACTTAATCCCTGTTGTCAGGTACTGACTTTTCAGCGTTATGGTTAGAGACGGCCATGTGATTCTCCTGGCACAGGAGAAAATCAAGGAAAGTTTTCTTTCCTGATGAACAGGAAAGATGTTTTTCTTTTGTCTTTTTTTTTTTTCTTATCTTTTAATGTATTGTGAAGACCTAACGCCAAGAGCTGTGGCAGCCATCTTCTGACAGCAAGGTGACTAGCATGGATGAAAAGTCAGCCTGCTAAGGAGGCAGGAGATAGAGTCAGGGCTCTTGATGACATTTTTAGGTTGCTAATCAATTCTGAAACTGTCTACTTTAAGAATCTTTCATAAGAAAAAAGAAAACATCTTATGGTTTAAGGCACTCTTTCTTGCAAGTGACCCAACCCTAATGGAGGCATGCTTGGGATGGCCAATGAGTGAAAAACAGGTTCATCTTTGTGAAGGGCAGCCTTAACCTTTAGTAACTCCAAACTATAAGCCAACTAATTCAATTTCAGGAGTTGACCAGTGAGGTTAACAAGATGCATTTGTGCTTCAGCTGGTGGAAACTGATCTTTCTACATGGACAAATTTACATCAGAGAATATGCAAACAGGGACCAGTCAGAATTAACCACAATCCCTCGAGTACAGACAATACAATATACTTGTTAAATGTGTTTTTTGCTATTAAGTCTAAAACATGTTGTTACTAGTACTTATGTTTGGACAACTAGCAGAGACAAGGGTTGGATCCATGAGTAGAAACTATTCCAAGAACTTTGAACAAGAGTAAAAGAAGTAAAAAGTTCAGTTTGAGCATGGATTCATTTCATAGCACATATACAGATTATGTGTTTCCAGGACCGAAAGAAACTAGAAATGCTGCTTGGTTTCAGCTATGTGATAATGGAACATTTCAATTTCCATGAAGTTCTCATTAGTGAGTAGCCATTCATTTTGCACAATCATTTATTGGCAGTTTTAAATGGCTGAGTTCCTCCAAGGACCTAAAATGTTACTGGATGTATACAAAAATCAAATCATAAAGTCACATAAGAATGTGGTATTAAGGAATATGCCTAACTTGGAAGTCAAATAAATTTTAGTTTTGCTTTTAGGTAGCTATGACCTTGGGTATATTATTTTACTTCTTTAAGCCTATTTCTTCAATTGGGACAATAATACCAATCACTGAAGTCTGTTGGGTTATTTAAATAAAATGTAAATTGTAAGATACATAGTAGATATTGATAAATAATAGCTTCTGTGTCAGGATCTACAGGAAATAGTTGGAATATTCAAATTAGAAGATGTAAATTTTTCTTACAAATAATTATGTCCAAAAGTTAATAGCACTAGAGGAGCCATACCTATAAAACATTTCCAGAGCAAGAAAATTCAATTTACAAGGTTTTTTTAATCACATTATTATTGTCTTAGCAAATCAGGAAACAACCTAGATGTCCAAGTACAGTATAAGGAATTGATTACATTCATATGGCTGAACACCACAGAACTACTGATAAATCACTACAAAAGTAAATGGACTGACATCAAACTATGTCAGTAATATAGAGATAAAGTGAAAACAGATTTTAAAATAACATAGATAGTAGAATCTATTTTGTTAAAATTATTTATAGATAGTGTGGATAGTCTGTTTATATCTACATGTAATTACTTACATTAGAACTTTTAGAATCTTGAAATCTTAAAAATTGTTAGCTTTTTTTTTTCAATCCTTAAAAAGGTGGAGAATCAATTTTACCTTTTGGAGGTGGAAAGACACTCTTGACCTAACCTGATTCAAACAATTTGGGTCAAGTGGTCAGTATTCTTTTGGAAAGGGCTTTCTCAAGGGTGTTTGAATCAGAGCTATGTCTAACACCTATAACTTCTCTGGGGTGCGTTCAAGTGGATGATGACAAGAACACTGTTGATCACCTGTGTGAATTTAGAGAGCATAGTTGTTATGGTTTAGATCTTAAATGTCCCCCAAGGCAGAGGAGGAGAGCCACTCCCAGTGCCCAGGAGGAGGCTTCCAGGCTGTCATACCACTCCCCCACCCCTAGCACAGAGGAGGTGAGCCGTGTGGGTACCAGCAGCACTCCCCCCACACACATCCCCTTGTTGAAATGAGAAGACATGCAAACAAGTCTCAAAAACAGACTTCTAGATCACCTAAAGAAACCCCAAAGGGAAATGAGATGGAACACTCTGATGCTCAACCACTTGGACTCCCTGAACTGGCAATTAAAAGAGGATCTGGAAAAAATGAAATCAGAAATAATTTCTCAAATAACAGCAGAGATTGTGCCCATAGTGCAAGACATGATTAATAAATCTAGAGAGGACACAGTTTAAAAAAAATAGAAGAGCTGAGGAACATAATGGAAGCCCAACATAGGAAAAAAATGGAATCCATGAAACAAATACAAACAGATTTCCAGGAGCTTAAAAACTCCACTGAAAGTCTGCACAGCAGAATGAACCAATGTGAGGACAGAATTTCAGATATAGAAGATAAGATTGCAATTAGTGACCAGGAAAAGAAAAATTGCTTTAAAATTGTAAGGGACCACAGGAAATCAATCCAGCAGCTGCTAGATGATGCAAAGAAGAATAAGACTGATCACAGCCAATGAAGAAACAGAAGAGAGTGCAGATGACATAAGAAAAACTGTTCACAGAAGTGATGGCAGAAAACTTCCCAAGCAGGGGAAAAGAACTTGACATACAGATAAGTGAGGCATATAGGACTCCAACTAGCCTTGATCAAAAAAAAATCTACACACAGGTATATAATAGTTAGGATTCCAGAAACCCAACAGAAGAACAAAATTCTACAAGCAGTGAGAGAAAAGAAAAAATCACCTACAGAGGAAAGCCCATCAGAATCACTTCAGACTTCTCAACACAGAACTACAAGGCAAGAAGAGCATGGAGCGACATATTACAAGCCCTAAAGGAAAACAGCCTCCAACCCAGATTGATGTACCCTGGAAAACTATCTTTCAAAATGGATGGAGAAATAAGATACTTTCATGACAAAGAGCACCATAGGAACTTCATTAATATCAAAGCAGAACTTCAAAAAATTTTAGACAATATCCTAGGAAAAGACAATGAGGATCACAACCCCAGGAAGCCCAGAAGAATGAATCCATTGGGCATGACAAGAAGTTAAACGCAAAGGGGGAGAATCCAACACAAAGAAAAAGTCATGACAAGGATAAATCAATACGTATCAATTATAACCATCAATATTAATGGTCTCAATTCACCAATCAAAAGAAATAGACTGGCAGAATGGGTCAAGAAGGAAGATCCAACAATATGCTGCGTACAAGAAACACACTTAATTCAAAAAGAAACTCATAAACTGAAAGTTACATGGTGGAAAACAATACTCCATGTGACAGGAATGCAAAAGAAAGCAGGACTAGCTATCCTCTTTGCAGATCAAATGGATTTCAAACCAACACTGATTAAGAGAGACAAAGAAGGACACTACATCCTTGGAAAGGGAACAATCCAACAGGAAGAGATGACAATCATAAATATCTATGCACCAAACACTAGTGTGCCCAATTTCGTAAAACAAATACTAACGGACATGAAAAATCAAATAAGCACTAATACAAGACTAGTGGGGGACCTCAACACCCCACTGTCACAAATAGATCAACTAGACAAAAAATAAGTAATGAAATAGTAGAACTCAATCAAACTCTCGAACAAATGTTCATTTATTTACAGATGTTTACAGAGTGTTCCACCCCACAAAATCAGAATACACATTATTCTCAGCTGCTCATGGCTTGTTCTCCAAAATAAACCACATACTTGCTCATAGAACATGCTTAATTAAGTGCAAAGGATTTGAAGTTATCTCAAATCTGTATATTATCAGACCATACTGCGATGAAATTGGAGATCAATACCAAAAGAAACCACAAGAATTTCATAAACACATGGAAATTGAACAACACACTTCTGAATAAGCAATGGGTCACAGAGGAAATTAAAGAAGAAATCAGACAGTTCCTTCAATTAAATGACAATGACAATACAACATATCAAATCTATGGGACACAATGAAAGCATTCTTATGAAGGAAATTCATAGCAGTGATACTCACATGAGGAAAACAAAATTAAACAACCTGAGGCTGGACCTCAAGATTCTAGAAAAAGAGAAGCAGGACAAACCCAAAGCTCATACAAGGGAGGAAATTATAAAGGTCAGAGGAGAAATCAATGCAATGGAGACTATGAGAACGATCCAAAAAATCAATGAAGCCAAGAGTTGGTTCTTCAAAAGAATAAACAAAATTGACAAACCCATAGCCAACCTTATCAGGAAAAGGAAAGAAAAGGCCCAAATCCATGCAATTAGGAATGAAAAGGATGAAATTACAATGGACCCAGCAGAAACCCAGAGGATCATCAATACTTGCTTTGAGAACCTATATGCCAATAAGATGGAAAGCACAGAAGAAATGGACAGATTCCTAGATAAGTCTGAATTACCAAAGCTGAACGAAGAAGACCAAAAAATTCTAAACAACCCAATATTAGTCAATGAAATTGAAAACATAATTAAAAACTTACCAACTAAGAACACCCCGGGTCCTGATGGCTTCACCGATGAATTCTACAAGACATTTAGAGAGAAACTAAGACTACTGTTTAAACTCTTTAATGAAATTGAAAGGGAAGCAGTACTGCTGAATTCATTCCTGAAAGTAAGCATCACCTTGATCCCCAAAGCAGAGAAAGACTCAACTGAAAAAGAGAACTATAGGCCAATCTCACTAGTGAAGATAGATGCACAAATCCTTAATAAGCTACTGGAAAATAGAATGCAGAAGATCATCAAGGAGATCATACACCCTGACCAACTGGGATTCATCCCAGGGATGCAGGGATGGTTCAACATATGCAAATCAATCAATGTAATACACTATATCGATAAAGCCAAGGACAAAAACCATACGATCATCTCAATAGATGCAGAAAAAGCATTTGACAAAATCCCACACACATTTATAATAAAAACCCTACAAAAACTTAGAATAGGATGTCTCTAACTCAATCTGATAAAAGCCATCTATGAAAAACCAACAGCCAATATCATACTAAATGGTCAAAAACTGAAATCCTTCACAACTAAAATCAGGAACATGTCAAGGATGTCCACTATCACCACTCCTGTTCAAGATTGTTTTGGAAACATTAGCCTCAGCAATAAGGCAAGATTGTCTGTTTTATTCCAATGATCTGTATGTCTTTCCTTATGCCAACACTGCCTTGATTACTGTAGCTTTAGAGGAAGTCTTAAAATTGGGTAATAAATGTCTTCCAACACTTTTTTTTCTTTTTCTTTTTACTTTTCTAGGTCCTTTGTACTCCTACATAACTTTTAAATTTCAATATCCAATTCTTCATTTATAACAAATACACATAGACCTGAATTTTTATATATACCTTGTGTTTCTAATCCTGCTAAATTCAAATACAAGTTCTAGAGGCTCCTAGAGATTTCTTAGTATTTTCTCTGTAGATGATCATTTCATCTATGTATAAAGATTTTCCTTCTACCTTGCCAATCCTATGCTAATTGTTTCTTTTTATTGCCAGACTATTTTGGTTTGGGCCTATATTTCAAAGTTTAATGGAGGGGTGAAGAGTAGACATATCTGCCCTTGACCCCCACCTTAGGGAGAAAGCATTGTATCTTCTCCATTGATATAAGGTGTTTTTGCTGGAAGTACGGAGTACATGTCTTTGATCTGTTGAGAAGTTTCTGTTCTACTTCTAGTCTCCTGATAGCTTTTACCATGAACAGTTGTAGAATTTAGTCCAATACTTTTTCTGCAACTACTGACAGGATCATGTGGCTTTTTCCTTTCCTCTGTTAAAATGATGACTTTTGGGGGTGGATCTTCCAATGCTGAACCAACATTGCCATCCCTATAATGAAACTACTTTCTACATCCTGCCAGATCTGACTTCTAACAGTTTGTTTTTGTTAAACAAATTTTCATTTATGCTCATATTTTTCTCTTCTATTATCTTTATCCAGTTTTAGTATTGGTACAATGTTGATTTCCTCAAAGGAGGGGAAAAGTGTTCCTTCTTTTTTCTGCTTTAAGTGTTGGATATAATTTATCAGTTAAAATGTATATGAGCCTGCTGTTGTCATATAGGCAGGTTTTCAAGCTAGGAATATCCTTTCTTTAATAGGTGCTATTCAAATTTTATATTTCCGCCAGAGTCAGTTTCATTAATTTGTCTTTGTCTTCCAATGTACTTCATAGAAGTTGTCAAATTTATTTCAAAAAAGATTTTTGTATCCTTTTAAATTCTGTAAAATCTGTGGTAATGTCCTCTAAATCTTGATATTGTAATTTTAAAAAAATATATAATTGATATTGTGTTATAGCAAGAAAAGGTCTAAAGAAGTAGGGGAAGCTGGAGGTGTAGGGGAAAGGAAAGAAGGGAAAAGAAAAAAATATGAGAGAAGGAAAAATAAATGGAAACAAAATCTTTGCAAATAGGGAAGCGTGGAGGGGGTGAAGGGAAGATAGGGGCATGGGGAAAAGTAAGAGAGAGCCAAGATTCACCATGTAAAGGTACAAGATCCCAATGATGAGTGTACTGTATTTTATACCTAAAATGTACCAAAAAACATAATGAAATAAAATAAAATAAAATGTCCCCCAAATCTCGTGTGTTTGGATGGTGATTGGATCATGGGGGTGGTGTACCCATCAGTGGATGCATCATTGATGAGTTCAGTAGCTGAATATGCTGTTAGGAGAGGGGCCTGGTAGGAGGTGGGTCACTGGGGTTAGGACCTGAAAGGGCGTTTTCTTGTCCCTGGTTCCTCCCTTCTCTCTCCGCTTTCAGGCTGCCACAAATTGAGCACCTTTTCTTCTGCCATGCTCCTCTGAATTTTGTTTCCACCTTGGAGGCAGCCAACAATGAACTAAAACCGAGAACCTCCTTTCAATTGTTAAGTGTTGGGTATTGTGGCCCAGCAACCATAAAGTGACTAAGAGAACTGCTTTGCCAAGTATTTTCCGTTCTTGTGAAGCTACTGGTATTCCTTTATGATTAATTATATGGGTGATATCTGGATCTGAGAAACTGAAAACTATAGGAAGGACATGAAGCAGGCTCTTTCCTTATGAATGGAGACTAAAAAAGTAATTGGACTGGCCATGGCTGAGCTCAACGTGGGCTAGATGATTGATGTCCATGTATGGAAATCACTCAGGACAGAATAGCCCTGAAGGCACAGCTGCTGGCACAGCTATGATCTGATCTAATTGTCTGGCTGAGGCCATATCACTGAGGATGAAGGAATAGTTTCCTCTACAGCAAGAAATGCAAACTGAAAACCTGTACTGTGAAAGGTAGTAATAATAATAATAAGAAACATTTATAAATGCAAAGGAGGTTCTGAGGATTTATCTGATTTTAAATTATTTAAATTATTTTGAGGATTTGTTACTGGAAATGTTAAAAAAAAAAACTGTGTGAAGTAAATACTATTATTTGCCCAATTTCACAAAATAAATCCATGCACAGAGAAGGTAAGTAATTTGTCCATGTGTATAGAGCCAGTAATTACAGAGCTGCAATTTGAAGCCAGTTGGGTTCCGAAGTCATGCACTTAACTATCCTGGCACACTACTCTGAAATAAGGGTAGCGTCCTTTTGTGAAGCTGACAGCATGTAAGTAATAGAGAGAAGCAGAAGTGGATTAACTGGATGATGGCATTTGCTGACTCAGGAGATAATTCCACAATTGCTGCTGTGGAGTAAGGTGGGCCCCACATTTCTAGATCCACTTGGCTGTCTTATTATGGTAACTTTATTTTCTCTAGTTCTGAAGTAGTATACTTAAGCTGTACCACTTGGAGTGAGGCAACAGTGGATAGCCCATTACTGTGGAATGCAAATTATAGTTGCAAACGTAAGTGGACCATGGGGAAATCACTATGAAAGACAAGACAGTTTATGCTATATCATTTGACACTAAAAGCAATGTTATTTTTAGCCTTTATTCTCTGGGATGATGTATGAATTTTGTACTTTCCCCCAAAACTTTGATACTCATCACTGAAAGCTTGAGCTTTTCTTCCTGGAGAGCGTTTTCCTAGGACAAGGACTTAGAAAACTCGACCAGGACAGTCAGCGCAATGCCTAGGATACAGAAGTGTTCCAAAAGGTTTTGGGGAAACCATCTGGATTTGGGGAGACAGAGATATCTAGAGTTCTCCCAATGGTGGAACAAATTCATTCTGCCACGTAAAGGCATGGGAGGAGCTTGGGAAAGATGTGCCCAAGAAGGGAATCTGAGATAAGTGTAATCTTCCAGCCCTATTTTATTTGTAGTCTATGAATCTCTACCAAGCTACTATATGAAAAAGGACTAGCTGGCTTTTTTAAATGAGGACCATTAGCAAGAAAGATGACAGTGCAACAGCTAGACAGCAAGAAAAGATCCTACTGGGCCTGGTACTGAGCTACATCCCCATCCTTTTTGATTTTTATTTTGAGACAGGGTCCCACTAAGTTGCTAAGTGGATCAGGCTGGGATTGAACATGTGATCCTTCTGAATTAGCTTACTGTAGTGGTGGGTTTTCAGGAGAGCAGCCTGGGCCCATTTCTTAGCACATGAAACAGATAAACAGGGCACACTACACATGATATCAAGTCCTTGCATGGTGGGCTTGACATGATTCAGGATACCTACTTTCAATTTAGATTTCAGATAAACAATTTTAATATAAGTACTACTTCTCATATATTACATGGGACATACATATACAAAAAAGTATTCATTCATTATTTGAAATTCAAACTGTGCTGTGCTGGGGATGCTATATTTTTATTTGCAAAATCTGGCAACTCCACTACATAAGCAAGTGGAAACTTAAGAAATATAAATTAAGTTTTTGAGTCATGTTTGTATATCTTTATGGCATACAGGATGACAATTCAATACATGGATATAATAGATAATGAACAAGTCAGGGTAGTAAGCACTTTTATCTCCTAAGACATTAACTATTAAGAATTTCTAGGGCCAGGGATTTAGCTCAGTGGTTCTGCCGCCTGCCTCGCAAGAGCAAGGTCCCGAGTTTGAAACCCGGTACAAAAAAAAGAATTTCTAAGTGTTTGGAACTTTCATATCCTTCTAATTAATTTTAAATTAGATTGTTGTAAACAAGTAATTCCTCTTCACTAAGTGTATTTTTGTGTACCTTAACTGACTTCTTTCTGTCTCTCACCCTTATTTCCTTCCTAGCCTCTGGTGAGGATTTTTCTACTTCATTCTGCTATAAGAGCAACTTTTTGTTTCCAAAAATGAGTAGAGTGTGATATCTGTCTATCTAGTTGGGCTTATTTCCCTTAACCTACTGATCTCAGGTCTATCCAAGGTGCTACAAATGATAGGATTTCATTTTTCATGGCTGAGTGATATTTCATTGAATATATATTCCCACATTTTTCTTATCCATTCATCTGCTGATGGATACCTTGGTTGATTCCATATCTTGGCTATTGTAAATACTGCTGCAATTGGAATGCAGATGTCACTTTGATATAATTCTTTTGCATCTATACCCAATAGTGGAACTGCTAGATCATACAGCAGTTATAGTATTAGATTTTAAGCAATCTCCATACTGTTTTTGATAAGAACTGTAATAATTTATATTCCCTAAAACAGTGTATAAGAGTTTCCCTTTCTCTACATCCTCAGAAGCATTTGCTGCTTTTGTTTTCGTTTTGATAATAACCATTCTGATTGGGATGAGGTGCTATCTAATTGTGGTTTTAATTCATACCATCCTGTTGATTAAGCATTTTTTTCATATACTTGACCCATTTGTATGTCTTCATTGAGAAATGCCTACTCATATCTCTAGCCTAATTTAATTAGATTGTGTGTATCAAGTCTTTTGAGTTCTTTATATATTTTGGATATTAAAATCCCTTGTCAGATGAATAATTTACAAATAATTTTTCCCATTGTGAAGGCTGTCTTTTAACTATGTTGTTTCCTTAAATTTATGTTTTTACCACAATGTGGCAAATCCCAGAGAATGGATGATGGACAACCAAAAAGACAGGAATCAAATGTTCAAAAAGGTTATCATCAAAAAGCAGCATTACCAAGATTTAAATTTACTTTTCCTAATTTCTTATTTTTTCACATTATTATATTTCAATGCATTAATATGATATGTAATTATAAATAATGCATAATTCAAATTAAATTAAATTTAAATAGTATAATTTCAGCTAGGGGGGCCACCTAACCTTTGCATTAGTTAGAATCGGTTGCCTGTCATAATATACAGCCTCAAATTTTCAATGGTTTTACCTAGTGAACACTTATTTACTCCTTACAAAATGTCACAATGAATATGTGAATGGGATTCAAGGACCTGAGGCCAGTGTCATTACTAAAAAATTTATCTTTTTTCAATTAACTTGCTATGTCAAGTTTCAATATTTCTATGAGTCTCTTTCCAGGCTTTCCTCTTATTCTGCTAGATCATCTACCTCTCCACCAATACCACCCTCTCCTTAAGTCCTGGAAGTACACAAAGACTCTACATATCTGGTAGGTATTTCTCCCACATTGAAATTTTTCTTCAAGAGCATCTTGACTATTCTTAGCTCTTTGTTCTTCCATAGACAGTTTAGAGTATTTTAATAGCAGCAAAACATTTTTTAGGATTGTAATTGTAATTGCATATTGCATAAATAATGTTACTTTGGGAGAGAGCTAACATCTTTACTATTTTGCCTTCCTATCCATGAACATGGTATATCTTTCTATTGGATAGTTAATTCATTAATGATCTATAATTTCCTCAGTGAAAGTCTTGTATCCTTTTTGTGTTTGCTAAATACTTTTATTCCTTAGTACTCTGCTATAAAGAAGGATAAATTTGAATTATTTGCAGGGAAATCGATGCACCTTGAAAACATAATGCTAAGTGAAATAAATCAAACACACAAGCTTAAATACTGTATGGTTTCTCTCATACAAGAACACCAAAGTATAAATAAAGAGCAAAATACAAGAAAGAAAATGTGGTATTTATATGCAATAGAGTAGTACTCTGCCATAAAGAAGATAAATTTGATTCATTTGTAGGAAAATGGAAGCACCTTGAAACCATAATGTTAGGCGAAATAAATCAGACACACAAGCCTAAATATTGCATGATCTTTCTTCTATGAGAAACCCAAAGCTTAAATATATCAAAGAGCAAAATAAAAGATAGATAATAGGAAAATGAGAGAGAACTTTTGCAAAAAGAAAGGGGATCCAAGAGGTGGAGAGAGTGGGGAGAGAGAGAAGGAGAAAAGAAGGGGATTTAAAAAATATAAAGATATGTTATGTACATGTACCAACTCCGCACAATGAGTGTAATCATTATTTACTGCAAACATGCACCAATAAAAAACTTTATATTTATGCAGATATTATTTTCTTTTTTTACTGTTTCTTGTTGCCATATAAAAACACAATTATTTTTGTTTAATTGTATTTTATCTAACAGTATTTTACTTTAGTAAGTGGCCTTGAGCTCATAATTTGTAGGTTATTTTGTATCTTGTAAAAACAAAATTATGTCATTTGCATATTATGACTTTTATTTCTTATTTCACCTGATTTTATGGTCTTTCTTTATTTATTAGTAGTGAATTACAACAATTGTTAACGTTAAAGCTTTATATCACTGGAAGAAATTCAACTTGGCTGTGATATACTATCTTTTTCATACATTACTGAATTTAGTGTGCTAATATTTTGTTTAGAATCTAAAATTCCATGTTCATTATTGAAAATGATGCATACTTTTCATCCTTGTACTCTCCTATTTAGGTTTAAGGATCATAACTAGACCAGTCTTTTTAAATGAATTGAAGAGAGTTCTCTTTTTTATAATTTTCTTAAGGTTGGTATTAGATTCAAAAGATCTATTTCTTAGTTCCAGGTAAAATTAGATTATAAAATCTTTTAAGCTTGTTTTCTTTTTATGATGCGTTTTTAACTACTCATTTTAACTGAATTTTTTATTGATATAATTGTAGATTCACAAGTAGTTGTAAAAATAACATGGGATGACACCATATAGCTTCCCAGTGGAGAAAACATGTAGTTAGATTCTATGGCCATACCATCCTGAATGTGCCCAATCTTGTCTGATCTCAGAAGCTAAGTAGGTTCAGCCTGGTTAGTATTTGGATGGGAAACATATAATTATAAAGGTATAGTATAATAATCACAAGCAGGGTATTAACAGCAACAATAATTCACTGATCTTATTAATATTTCCCCAGTTGTACTTATTTGTATATGTTTATTTAGTAAGATAAAACTGTGTTACATGTACTCACCATCATAGTTGATTGAGAATAGTACCATCACTATAAAAATCTTTTGTATACACTTTTTAACAAAACTTATCTCCCTATTGCACTTTTCTCTTCTGTCCTTAACCCCTGTTAACCACTAATTGCTCTCCACTTCTGTGATTTCTTTTATTTCAATAATGTTATATAAATGGGATTATGCAGTATGTACTTTTGGGTATTAGTTTTTGTTTCACTTGGTATAATTTCCGGGAGACCAATGCATGTTGAGTCTATATTGATAGTAGTTCATTTGTTTGAAATCCTGAGTTGTGTTTCATATAATTTGTTGAACCATTTATTTGTTAAAGGATATTCAGGCTATTTGAAGTTCTTTAATATTACAAATGAACCTGTTATAAGCATCCACATATGTATTTTTGTGTGAACATAGTATCATTTTCTGAAAATGCCCCAAAGTATAATTGTTGGGTTGCATAGTATTCTTTTTGAAGAATGTGCCAAACTGTTGTCCAGAGTAGATATACCATTTATGCTACCATCAGCAGCATATGAATTACTGAATTTCTCTGCATCCTGGACAGTATTTGCTGTGTCACTATTTTTTTTTATTTTAGCCACCCTAATAGGTATGTGGTAGTATCTTATTGTGCCTTTGATTTGTGCTTTTCAGATGGCTAATAATGTTGGACATCTTTTTATGTGCTCATCTGCCACCAGTTTATCCTCTTCCATTAATGTCTCCATGTATTTTGCCTATATTCTGATTGAATTGTTTGATTTTTTTCTTTTAGTCTTGAGAATATTTTATATCTTTTAGATACTAGTTCTTGTTAGACATGTGGTTTGTGAATATTTTCTACTACTCTATAATATATCCATTCATCCTCATCATGTGGTCATTTGCAAAGCAAAAGTTTTTAACTTTTGGGGGGTTTTTGCATGGTACCAGGGATCGAACTCAAGACCTTGTGCTTGGAAGGCAGGCAGCGGCACCATTGAGCTAAATCCCTGGTCCAAAAGTTTTGAACTTTGATGAAGTACTATTATTTCTTTTTATAAATTATTCCTTATGCAAATCATGCTTTTCATGTCAAGTCGAGTAACTCTTTGCCTGGCCCTAAATGTTGAAGTCATTAACTTGCTGAGAGTGTTTGTCATGAATGGCTGTTGGATTTTGTTAATAACTTTGTCAAAGATATGATCACATAAACTTCATTCTTTATTCTAATGATACAGAGGATTACACCGACTGAATTTCAAACATTGAGCCAGCCCTGAGTATTTGGTATAAAATCCATGTGGCATCATACATAATTTATAATTTTAGATTTCATTTGCTAATATTTTGAGGAGGACTTTTTCCAGTTTGTAAAGATTTTGTAAGTTTCAGAGAGCTGTATGGATAGTTTTCTCTTTTCTACTGTCTTTGTCTAGTTTTGGTTTTTATCCTGACCAAGCACCAGAAGCTCAAAGAAACAAGGAAAGATTCTCTTCTACAGGTTTCAGGGAGAGCATGGTCTTGCTGACACCTTAATTTCATACTTCTGGTTCCAGAACTGTGAGTTAATAAATTTCAATTATCTTGAGCCATCTAGTTTGTGGTACGTTGTTATAGCAAGCCTAGGAAACTAAAATATCATCTTAATGGATTTATTCTTCATCATTGTATATTGTCCCTCTTTGTCTATTGTAATATTCTTTGCTCTGAAATCTACTTTGTCAGATATTAATGTAGCCATTTCTACGTTTTAAAAATTAGTTCATGTGCTAGACCTGTTGCAATCCGAATTTGAAGTGAGTTTCTTGTATATAGCACATTGTTAAGTAATATTTATCCACTCTAGTTATCTCTATCTTTGATGGACATATTCAGGTGATTTATATTTAAACTAATTGTTCACGTTTGTATATACTGTTTTATTATGTTTCTGTTTCATCTACTTCTCATTCCTTTGCTTCTATTTTCTTGCCTTCTTATGGGCTACTTGAATATTTATTAGAATTCTATCTTGACTTATCATGTTTTTAAATATATTTCTTTTTATAGTTTCATAATGGTTGCTCTGAGTATTCCTATATAAATATGGAGCTTCTCACAGTATACTGATATAAACATTTTAGCACTTGAAGATTTGAACTACTTTAGCACTTGAAGTACTTACGTCCTTTTGCCTTCCCCATTTGAGTATCAGATGGTGTTATTTCAGTTTTTGTTTCAACTATCAAATGACTTAGAAAAACTATGAAAAAGGATAGCCTATTTTATATATCCACACTTCTGCCCTCCTCCTGATGCTCAAGAACCTCTTCTTTTATTATCTTCTTTCTCTATGAAGAACTTCCTTTAACCAATCTTTAACTTTGCTAGTTACAAATTCTTCCTTTGAATGTCTTCATTTTTACTTTGCTCCTGAAGGGTAGTTTTACAAGGTATAAAATTCCTGGTTGATAGTTCTTTTCTTTCTGTACTTGAAAACTGTGCCATTTCCTTCTGGTCTTTGTGGTTTCTGATTTTTAAAATCTACTGTTATTCAAATTAGTATTCCCTCATAGTAACGCATTATTTGTTTGGTTGCTTGCAAGACTCTTCTTTTAATTTGGTTTCCAGAAGTTGATTTTTAATATGCTAGAGTAAAGTTTCCCAGTTTGAGACTTGCTTAGCTTCTTAAATATATAAGTTTTTGTCTTTCACCAAATTAGGGGACTTTTCAGCTATTGTTTTTGTCTGCCAACTATGTATCAGGTGATGAACACAACCACAGCCATCTTTCTCACACAAACACAAATGTGCCCATCTTTTCCAGAGTTGTGGAATGAGTTAAGTTCCTGAACCAAGGTACACAGTACATATATCTTGGATATTAATCTGTATCAGGTATACAGATTGCCAATATTTTCTCCCACCATGTAGACCGCTTTTCATTTTGCTCTTATTTTCTTTGCTGTGCAGAAACTTTAGTCTTGATGTAATACTGCCTGTTTTGTTGCTTGTGCTTTTGGAGTCATGTACAAGAAAATGATTGCCAAGACTGTGAAGAAAATGATTTCCAAGGAGTTTCCCCATTTTTTTCTCCTGGGAGTTTACAGGTCTTATCTTTAAATCTTTAACAAATTTTGATTTGATTTTTTTGGTATGGTGTAAGACAAGGGTTCGGTTTCATTCTGTTACATGTGGATATCCAGTTTGCCAAGCTTGTTTATCGAAGACATTGCCCTCTCCATGTTGTGTATTGTCTTAGTGACTTTCTTCATTCCCAGGACAAAATGCCCAACCCCCACAACTTAAAAAAAGAGTAGCTTACTTTGGCTCACAATTTTTAGAGGATTCAGTCCATATTTGGCTGGCTCCAAGGCAGGAAGGATCCAGCTTAGGAAGGCTGCTCACATCACAGTGTTCAGGAAAAAGAGAGGGAAGGAAGTAGCCAGGGAGGGAGACAGACCCTTCTAGGTCAGCTCTCAGTGAACTGGGTCTTCTGATAACAACACAGTCAGCTATGGAGTATAGCACCCTCATGATCCAATCACCTTCTCAAAGCCCCACCTCTGAACACATGAGACTTTCTGGGGACATTCTAGATATAAACCATATCATGTATTTCTTCATGTCCTTATTGAAAATTAGCTGAACTTACGTGTGTAGACTTATTTCTAGGCTCTCTGTTCTGTTCTACTGATATATGTGTCCGTTTTAATACTTGTCCTGTTTTGATTGCTATAAGTCTGTAATGTAATTTGAAACCGGGAAGTGTGATGCCTTGAGCTTCATTCTTCTTAAGATCATTTTGGTTATTTTGAGTTTTTTGTGGTTTCATATTAATTTTAGTATTGCTTTTTCTATTTCCAGAAAAGTGGCCTTTAAATTTGTGTGTGAATTGCAATGAATCTGTAGAGCAGGAGGTACAGACACTTCATCGCATTAATCCTTCCAATTCATGAACACAGAACATGTTTTTATTTGTATCTACTGTAATTTCTTTAATAAATGTTTTATTATTTCCAAGCTTGCACATCTTTCACTCACTTAATGTTATTTTTACCCTGTTTGAAGCTATTGTAAATGAGATTGTTTTCTTGACTTCTTTTTCATATAGTTCATTTTTAGTGATTTTTATATGTTGATATTGTATTCTGAAGATTTATTGAGTTTATTAGTATAAAGTTTTTTTTAGTGGAGTCCATAGGATTTTCTATATGTAAGCTCATGTCATGTACAAAAGAGACAATTTCACTTTTTCTTTTTCAACTTGGATGCCTTTTATTTATTTTACTTGCTTAATTTCTCTGGCTCTGCCCTTCAATACAACTTCAATGAAAGTGGCAAGAGTATACATCCTTGTCCTTTTCCTGATCTTGGAAGAAAAGCCTTCAGCTTTCCACAGTGTTAGCTGTGAGAGTGTCATATATGGTCTTTTTGACGTTGAGGTTCATTCCATTAGTACTAATTTGCTCAGAGATTTTTTCTTTTGATCTATGTTTAATTGACATGTGATAATAGTATATATTTATCACATACAGTGTGATAGTTCAAAACAGGTATACAATGTACAATGATTAGGGATGATTCAGGATAATTGGCATGTCCATCACCTCAAACATTTATCATTTCTTTGTAGTGCTGACAGTCAAAATCCTCTTTACTATCTATTTTTAAAAAGATGATTAATTGCATCAACCATAGTTATTCTACTATGCTATAAAGACCATTGGGAGTTATTCCTTCTACCCAACAGCACTCCTGTATCATCTCTCTATTTTTCTTATCCTTCCTAGCCTCTGGTAACCACCATTACATGTTCTACTTCTATGAAATCATTTTTCTTTTTTGCTTCTATGTGTAAGACAACGTGCAGCATTTGTCTTTCTGTGCCTGACAGAAGTTTGAGAGTTTTTACCATTAAAGAAGTAGAATTTTGTGAAATGCTTTCTCTGTATCTGTTGAGATGATTATATGGTTTTTATCCTTCATTTTGTTAAGGTGGAGTATGACATTTACTGATTTGCTTATGCTGAATTGGCTTTGGAAGAAATCACAGTTTATTGTGTTATGTGATTATTTTAATATGTTGAATTTATTTTATTACTGTTTTGTCAAAGATTTTTTCAACTGTGTTCATAAGGAATATTGGCCTGTATATTTTCCTTCTTATAATGTTTGTCTGGTTATCACAGTATACTTGTTTTATAAAAATGAGTTTAGAATTGTTCTTTCTTCAATTTCTTACAATCATTTGAGAATAATTAATAATAGTTCTTCAGATGCTGGATAGAATTCAGCTATGAAGCCATCAGTTCCTGGGCTTTTTTGGGGGGGGGACTTTTATTATTGATTCAATCTCTTTATTCATCCTTGGTCTATTTAGATTTTGTATTTCTTCATGATTCAACGTTGACAGGTTGTATGTTTCTAGGAATTGCTGATTTTATCCAGGTTTTTAAACTTGTTAGCATATAACTCTTATGTTCCTTTGTATTTCTGTGTGTGGGGGTTGTTTTGTTTTGTTTTGTTTTGCAGTACCGGGGATCTAACTCAGGACCTTGCAGTTGGGAGGCAGGCGCACAGCCACTGAGCTAAATCCCTGGCCTGATTCCTGTGGTATTTGTTGTACTTTCATTTATAATTTTATTTGACTTTTCTTTTTTTCTTAGTTTTGCTAAAGGATTTTCAGTGTTTATCTTTTTTAAAACACCTCAGATTTCATCAATTTTTTCTATTGTTTTTCTAGTATCTATTTCATTCATTTCTGATCTAATCTTTCTTTAACTCTGCCAATTTTCAGCATAGTTTGTTCATCCTTTTGCAGTTCCTTGGAATCTAAAATAAAATTGTTTATTTGATATTTTTTATTTTTATTACCACAGTTTTTCTTACTGTAGGTTCCTTCCTAGTATTGCTGTCACTAGATCTTGTTAGATTTAGTTTTTGTTGTTTCCATTTAATTTGTCTGAAGATTTTTTAAATTGTTCTTTTTGATTTCTCCTTTAACTCATTGTTTATTCAGGAGTGTGTTGCTTAATTTCTACATATTTGTGAATTTTCTGATTTTCCTGCAGTTTGATTTCCATTTTCATACCACGAAGCTAGAAATATATTTGATATTATTTTAATCTTCTTAAATTTTGTGAGACTTGTTTTGTTGCCTAACATATTATTTCTCCCTGAGATTGTCCTACGTGGACTTGACAAGAAAGTGTATTCTGCTGCTGTAGGTGGAGTGTTCAGTATAGTATGTTGTTGTCTATTTGTTCAGTACTGTTGTTCGAGTCTGCTGTTGGCTCATTAGTTTTCAGGCTGTATGATCCATCCATTGTTTTGAAAGTGGAGTTTTAATATCTCCTATGCTTATTGTATTGCTATTTTCAGGTCTGCTACTATTAGCTTTATATATTTGCATCCTCTGGTATTAGGTTCATATATATTTATAATTGTTATATCTTCTTGGTGAATTGACTCTTATCACATAATGATTTTCTTGGCTTATTGTGGCAGTTTCTGAATTGAATTTTATTTTCTGTGAGTCCTGCTTTCTTCTGATTACCATTTATATGATAATTTCCATAGATTCACTTTCAATTTGTATGTCCTCAAAGTGAGTCTCTTACTGGGGCTTGTTGATTTGGCTTTTAAAAATTTGGCTTTATAAAAAATACATTCAGTCACTCTCTATATTTCTATTAAAGAACTTAACCCATTTATGTTTAAAGCAATTGATAGGCAAGAACTTATTTTTACCAACTTGCTCATTTTCTTTTTTTACTGTTTGGCAGTTTCTGCCTTCCTATATTACTGTCTTCCTTTGTGATGTGATTTTTTAAATAGTGGCGTGCTTTGATTTGTTTCTATTTAGCTTTTATGTATTTACTACATAAATTGAGTACATGTGATTACCATGAAGCTTACATAAAACACCTTACGGTTAAGCTGATAACAACTTAACTACTAAATGTAAAATGATTATACACAAATAGAACTTGTGTTACTTTAATTCTGTCATTCCGTAACAAGATGGAAATTTTTTTTATGTTAAAAATGTTAGGTTATAGAAATATTTGAAAACTGCTAGAACTAAGGCTGAAGGAGATAAAGATATGGGCGGTTTTTTTGCACCTTTTGGATTTTATTACAAAATTGGATTTTTGTGAATCTCTTCTGATCCTTTGGCTGAAAAGTTTCTTTCACTATTTTATCATCTTGCTTCATGCTAAAAAGATTTTGAAGGTAAAATTAATGAAAAAATAAGGTAGGTGTGGTGTCACATCCCTATAAACTCGGCATTTGGGAGGCTGAGGCAGGAGAATTGCTGTGAGTTGGAGGCCAGCCTGGGCTACATAGTGAGTTCAAGGGCAGCCTGAACTACAGAGAGAGACCCTGTTTCAAAAAACAATTATGAAAGATTAGTCGACAGATCTTCCTATATTCTCTATCGAGCACAAGTACCTGAAGAAAGTCAACTTTGTCCAAGTTACAGACAAATCTGGAAATTATGGCTAAATAAAACACAGACTGTATATCTGATAGGCCAATTTGAAGTAAATTTTACTATTTAAAAAATATATAGACATTAATTTTTATTTTTTGGTACCAGGGATCGAACTTGGGACCTTGTGTTTGCCAGGCAGGTGCAGCGCCACGGAGCTACATCCTCAGCCCACGTTCATGTATCTTAATAAGTGATAATTTATTACTGTGTTACTACCTTATTATTTTGTATTACTCTATTTATTTTACTTTTTAATCTTTTTTTTTGTACCAGGGATTGAACTCAGAACCTTGCGCTTACAAGGCAGGTGGCAGAACAACTGAGTTTACTTTTTAATATTTAAAAACTTTTCCAGTGGTATAATTTTGTATAGAAAGGTCAGTGAAAAAAAATTTCACTCTCTTTCCCATTTTTGAAATGGAATCTTTGTTTTCATTTATTTTACCAATGTGATATTGTGATGTTCAACAAAAGAAAATATTCACTGTTTACAGTTTTTTTCTGGGCCATTATTATTATTATTTCATTTCATGATTATTCATAAAAATGACTTTGTCATGGACAGGGATGAATGTTAAAACATAATCCACTCCTGCTGCCAACCATACTAAAGAGAATACCTAGGTTTAATCCCAAAATAATAGAATCTATTTTAAGACCGTCCAGTTAATCCCCCCCACAAGCATAAGGGTTCCTGCCTCACCCTCCTCTTTTCTTCTGCTTATTCTTTTATTTCATTCCTCTTCCCAGCCTCACCCAAGTCCTAAGTGCCTTTTTAATATCATAGATACAATGACAGTAAAAGTAATTCTGTGGTTAATGCATCAGAATGGGTTTCACAGAAAAGTGAATGAAAGACTGTGTGTCACCAACCAGGGAATGAGGAAAGGCAAGAAAAGGGTACTTTTGTTAGGTGGTAGCCAAGTGCTGGGCTCAATTTCCTGCTGTGAAGACTCTCAGTGTTCCTAGATGTTTCCACGAACTCTTTACAGGGGCAGCTGTGTGAAGGGAAAATGAGGATAAAGCCAGGGGGATTGTGAGGTGGGGGAAGAAAAGAGCTTAAACAAATTGCACCCTAAGAAGAAATTCTTCTTTTGCTAATGCTTTCTCATCCTGGGAGTGGCAGGGGTGCCACATATCCAGCCTGGAGCAAAAGGACTCAGGTAAAGTGTTTCAACATCAAGCATACTAACTGAAAATTTATAAAGGGATAAAAACAAGCAATTATGTAAATAAAATATTGAGCCTCATTATAATTTAAGAAATGAATAAACAGTTAAACTGGCAAAAACTTAAAAAAATATGAAGTGTAGAAATAAGCAACAAATATGTTGCTCGTGTAGTATAAATTGGGGCACATTTCTTGGAGAATCTAGCAATATTTCTTTTTTAAAAATCTATAGTCACATTAGCATAGCATTTCTAACTATAATGTATTCAGAAGAAAAAGCATAGTTTTTAGTAAAGAAACAACCCCACGTAAGTTAACTACAGCATCATTTATGTAGAAAATCTGCAGATACTTCAACTGTCCAAACACACTGTTTTGATTAGTTGTTTTATAGTATACCCTTTGATGATTTATCAGTGACTTTAAAATGTTGGGCTGTGAAATATTTAAGGACATGGAAAATAGAGTATTAAGAAAAAAATTACTGTGCATCACATTATTCCTTATACTTAGAAAAACGACTAGAGAGATGTATTCTGAAATAAAAATAAAATCTTTATCTCTTTCTCTTCTCTCACTCTTTCTTTTTTTTTTTCGGTACCCAAGATCAAACTCAGGACCTTGCGCTTGCGAGGCAGGCAGTGGAACCACTGAGCTAAATCCCCAGCCCTCTCACTCTCCTTTCTTGCTCTTTCCTTTCCCTTAATCTCAAGTAGAAGTTGCTAGTATCTTGTCGAATTCTGGGATACTGTTTGAAAGTCAGGAATGCATTTCTCCCGTACTTGCTTCCTATTGCCCCCATGCGGTAAGACTGGTAAACTAAATCAAGACCAGCCTGGACTCACTGTTGGTTCACCTAATCTCTCATTATTCACCATTGTTTAGGTCTCCTGTACCATGTAGTAAGCCAGAGAATGCCAGATACCAAGGACAGGAATTGGCTTGAGGAAAGATGGAGCTTATGCTAGGTTTGAAGGCAACAGGGACACGGCTACCCTTCCGGTATACAGGAGCATACTGTCCGCACCACAAAGGAGGGGAGAGCATTTGATCAAATCCATTAAAGGTATAAGAAAAAATAGTTTAACAAGTGAATATTTTTAGGGTGAGATTTTCTATGAAATTCTTTTGTAGCTATCCTTTATCCAGAGGCAGTGAAAACAATGTATTTTTATTTTTCTGTACCTATTTTTTCTTATTCTGATCAGAGCACCACAACTTCCTCTACTCGGGTATTTTTACTTGCATGAAATTGAAGCCTTTCCTGGCTTCAGCAGTTTTCACATGGAAAACACTCAGCTAATAAAATCACTGTATGTATGTGTCCATGGTATTTTATGTGGAGATGAAGATATGCACTCCAAGAGATGTTTCCTTGAAACCAGGTACCCTGCTTGGAGCACTGACACATGCTACAATTCTAAAGGCTGAAAAGTCTATGCAAATAAAAATAAACTATGAAGGAGCCATCTAGGTTGCACAGTAGAGAACATTTATTGAATGTGATATCAATAGATCAATGCCTGGTACATAATAAGAGGTGCCTCACCATCAGTACCGACATTGCTAATAGTAAATCACAAATATTCTTAGAGGATATTATGCTTTGAACACCAAATTTGATTACTGACAGAAAAGTGGTCACATGTAGAACTGATGCCACCTAGTTTTCTGATTTCTCTCCCTTTTTTTGAGTGAGCACAGGCTTTTTCAGGACACCAATCAAGTAAAAAGAAATAGTATGATGCTTAATGTAGAATCTGGTCATGTGGCGTGCTCAGTTATGACAGTGAAAAGCAGAAAGCTTAATGATGTGAGCAAAGCCAAGTTCGAGTATCAAGTACAAAAACTCAAGAAGCTAAATTGCTGTTCAAGTGCAGGTAGTCAATTTGGGGTCTCAAATGAGGAATGAAGACAACAGTTAGACTCTGAGTATGCTCCAGATTCGAGTATGAAAACCAAGGAAATGGACAAAGTAAGAGTGTCATGGTAATTGACTAAAACTGGAAGTGAAATTGGGAGAGATCTACTTATGGGATTAAAGCCAGTGATTCTTGGATAAGCTACATAGTTTAAACTTCTATGAAATACATATCACCTCTTTTATGGTTCTTCTAGTGTGCTTGTTGAAAATTAACAAACGATAAGAAAAATTAGAAAATAGGACTTTCATATTTGGCACAATAGCAGAGTATTATGTACAGTTGCACGTTTAAAAGCAAAATAATTTAAAACTCTAGATAAGTTTTTAATCTCCCAATTTTTGAATATGCATACTTGTGTCAGCAAGAAAGTAAGAAAATTCTCAAAGACCAAGCTTGGAATAAAAGCAGAAATCCAGAGAAGGAAAGTGACACTGAAGTTGGCACTTTCTCTGAAGGTACCTGGGCATTCTTGCTTTTTTTTAATTTTATTTTTTGGTAATTTTAGGTATACAATATAATGACATTCATCATTGGAAATTTGCTCCTTTACATAATCTCTCTTGGTTCTTATTTTTTCCCTATGCCCCTGCCCCCCCTTCAACCCCTCCATCCTTCCCTATATACAAAGACTTTGTTTCCAGTTTTTCATTTTCTCATATTAATTCCATTCTCTTCTTTCCTCTACCCCTTCCACTTCCCCTTCGCCCCTTTTCTTCCTATTTCACATTATCTATTATACCTTTTAGTCCTTATTTACAGGTATTTACACATGAGTGTCCTATTTATTTCACTTAAGAGAGTCACCTCAATGTGCATCCATTTAGCTATGTCTCTAATTTCTCATTTTTTATGGCTGAGTAGTACTCCATTATATTTAAAAACCACATTTTCTTTATCCAGTCTCCAGTTGATGGGTAATTGGGCTGCTTCCAAATTTTAGCTATTACAAACTGTGCTGCTCTAAACATGGATGCACATATAACACTGTGGTATGATACTTTTAATTCTTTGGGGAAGATACCCAGCAGGGGAATAGTGGGGTCAAATGGGACTTCCAGTCTTACTTCTTTGAGGTATCTCCATACTGATTTCCACCATGGTTGCACCAGTCTACACTCCCACCAGCAGTGGAGCAGGGTTCCTCTTTCCCCAGAGCCCTGCCAGCATTTGTTATTGGTTGATTTCATGATAGCACCCATTCTTTCTGGAGTGAGGTGGAATCTCAGCATTGTTTTCATTTGCATCTCTCGAATGACCCCCATGATGCTGAACATTCTTTCATACATTTATTTGTTATTTCTAACTTCTTTGTCTGAGAAATGTCTGTTCATTTCAGGTGCCCATTTTTGAATTGGGTCTTTGAATTTGGGGAGTCTGATTTTTTAAAGTTCTTTGTAGATTCTAGAGAGTAGACCTTTGTCTGAGGAACAGCAGGTGAAGATTTTTTCCCACATTGTGGGTTGCCTCTTTACACTGTTGGTGGTTTCTCTTGCTGTGCAGAAGCTTTTTACTAAGAAGAGATCTCACTTGTTGATTGTGCTAGTTAACGGGCAACTGAGGTTTTGTTCATAAAATCTTTTCCTACACCAATGTCTTCAAGAGTTCTGCCTAACCTCTGTTCCAGCTGCTTCAGTGTTTGTTTTAATATTCAGATCTTTAATCCATTTCCATTTTAGTTTAGTGCATAGTGAGAGAAATAGGTCTAGTTTTAATCTTTGGCAAGTTGAAACCCAATTTTTCCAGCACCATTTATTAAAGAGGCTAGCTTTCCTCCAGTGAGGATGTTTGTCTCCTTTGTCAAAAATGAGGTGGCTGAGTGTGTCTGGAGTTGTTTCTGCATCTTCTAGTCTGTTCCACTGGTCCTCAGGTCTGTTTCTTTGCCGGAACCTTGCTGTTTTTATCCCAGTAGCTTTGTAGTATAGTTTCAAGTTGGGGTTGTGATACACCCTGCCATGTCTCTTACCTAGAAATGCTTTTGTTATTCTGGGTCTCTTCTTCCAAATGAATTTTTAGATTGTTTTCTCAAGGTCTGTGAAGTATGCTGTTGGGATTTCAATTGGAATTGCATTGAATCTATATAGCAGTTATGGAAGTATGGCCATTTTCACTATGCTGATTATTCCTACCCAGGAGCAAGGGATGTCTTTCCACTTTCTGATATCACCTTCAATCTCTCTTTTCAGAGTGCTATAATTTTCAGGTAAGAGTTCTTTGATTTCTTTTGTTAGGTTGATTCCTAGGTATTTCAGGGGGGGGGTTGTTTTTCTTTCTTCTTCTTCTTCTTTTTTTTTTTCTGGTACTGGGGATCACACTTGGGACCTTGTGTTTGTGAGGCAGTGGGCAGCACCACTGAGCTACATCCCCAGCCCAGTATTTCAGTTTTTTGGATGCTATTGTAAAAGGAATTGTTTGCTCTATTTCTCTCTCAGTAAGTCTGTTGTTCGTGCAGAGGAAAGCTATTGATTTTTGTGTATTGACCTTGTATCCAGCTACTTTACTGAATTTGGTTATTAAGTTTACAAGAACTTTGGTGGAGTTCCTGGGGTCTTCTATATAGAGTATCATGTTATCTTGCAAATAATGATATTTTGACTTCTTCATTTCCTATCTTTATTCCTTTTATTTCTTTGTCTTCTCTAATTGCTGTGGCTAATGTCTCCAACGCAATATTGAACAGGAGTGGTGATAGTGAACATCCTTGTCTTGTTCCTGATTTAGTGTGAAGTATTTCAGTTTTTGACCATTTAGTATGATATTCAGTGTAGGTTTTTCATAGACAGCTTTTATCAGATTGAGGTAGAGACCATCTATTCCAATGTTTTGTAGGGTTTTCATCATAAATCTGTGTTGGATTTTGTCAAATGCTTTTTCTGCATCTATTGAGATGATTATATGGTTTTTGTCCTTGGCTCCATTGATACAGTGTATTATATTGATTGATTTGCATATGTTGAACCATCCCTACATCCCTGGGATGAATCCCACTTGGTCAGGGTGTATGATCTTCTTGATGATCTTCTGCATTCTATATTAAGGATTTTTGCATCTATGTTCACTAGTGAGATTGGCCTATAGTTCTCCTTTTTGGTTGGGTCTTTGCTTTGGGGATCCAGGTGATCCTTACTTCCAGGAATGAATTAGGAGTATTGCTTCCTTTTCAATTTCATTGAAGTGTTAAAACAGTAGTAGCGGCAGTTCCTCCCTGAATGTGTTGTAGAATTCAGCGGTGAAGCCATCAGGACCCGGGCTTTTCTTAGTTGGTAAGCTTTTAATTACATTTTCAATTTCATTGATGGATATTGGGTTGTTTACAGTTTTTAGGTCTTCTTCGTTCAGCTTTGGTAATTCAGACATATCTAGGAATCGGTCCATTTCTTTTGTGTTTTCCATCTTATTGGCATATAGATTCTCGAAGTAGGTATTGATGATCCTCTGGGTTTCTGCTGGGTCCATTGTAATTTCATCCTTTTCATTCCTAATTGTATGCCTGTTCTTTCCTTTTCCTGATAAGGTTGGCTAAAGGTTTGTCAATTTTGTTTATTCTTTTGAAGAAACAAATAACTCTTGGCTTTCTTGACTTTTTGGATCGGTCTCTTAGTCTCCATTGCATTGATTTCTCCTCCGATCTTTATAATTTCCTCCCTTGTATGAGCTTTGGGGTTGTCCTGCTCTTCTTTTTCTAGAAGCTTGAGGTTCAGCATCAGGTTAATTGGGTTCACTAGGTTTTCCCCATATGAGCTTTCACTGCTATAAATTTCCCTCGTAACACTGCTTTCATTGTGTCCCATAGATTCCGATATGTTGTATTGTCATTGTCATTTAATTGAAGGAACTGTCTGATTTCTTTAATTTCCTCTGTGACCCATTGGTTATTCAGAAGTGGGTTGTTCAATTTCCATGTGTTTATGAAATTTTTGCAGTATCTTTCACTATTGATCTCCAATTTCATCACACTATGGTCTGATAATATAAAGGGGATAACTTCAATTCCTTTGCACTTGCTTAAATATCTTCTGAGTATGTGCTCTATTTTGGAGAACAACCTGTGTGCAGCTGAAAAGAATGTGTATTCTGATTTTGTCAGCTGGAACATTCTGTAACCATCTGTTAAGTTCATTTGTTAAAGAGTTTGTTTGAGTTCTAGTATTTCATTGCTTATTTTTTGTCTAGTTGATCTATCTATTTGTGACAATGGGGTATTGAGGTCCCCCACTACTATTTATTAATGCCTCTATGATTTTTCATGTCCATTAGTATTTGTTTTATATTGTTGGGTGCATAATGTTTGGTGCATAGATATTTATGATTGTCATCTCTTCCTCTTTGACTCTTCCTTTTATAAGGATGTAGTGTTCTTCTTTGTCTCTCTTAATCAGTGTTGGTTTGAAATCCACTTGATCTGCAAAGAGGATAGCCACCCCTGCTTTTTTTCAGGTTCCTGTCACATGGAGTATTGTTTTCCACCCTTTAACATTCAGTCTATGAGGTTCTTTTTGAATTAAGTGGTTTTTTTGTAAGCAGCATATTGTTGGATCTTGCTTCTTGACTCATTCTGCCAGTCTATTGTTTTTGATTGGTTAATTGAGACCATTAACATTCATGGTGGAAACTGATACGTATTGACTTATCCTTGTCATGACTTTTTCTTTGTGTTGGATTCTCCCCCTTTGTGTTTAATTTCTTGTCGTGGATGATGGATTCATTCTTCTGGACTTCCTAGGGTTGTGATCCTCAATTGTCTTTTCCTAAGATATTGCCTAAAAATTTTGGAGTCCTGGTTTGGTATTCATGAAGTTCCTAAGGTGCTCTTTGTCATGAAAGTATCTTATTTCTCCATCAGTTTTGAAAGATAGTTTTGCAGAGTACATCACTCTGGGTTGGAGGCTGTTTTCCTTTAGGGCTTGGAATATGTCACTCTAAGCTCTTCTTCCCTTGAGGTTTTGCACTGAGAAGTCTGATGTGATTCTGATGGGCTTTTGTTGGTATGTGATTTGTTTCTTTTCTCTAATTGCTTGTAGTATTTTGTTCTTCTGTTGGTTTTCTGGAATCTTAACTATTATATGCCTATGTGTAAATTTTTTTTTATCAAGGCTAGTTGGAGTCCTATATGTCTCACTTATCTGTATGTCAAGTTCTTTTCCCCTGCTTGGGTAATTTTCTGCCATCACTTCTATGAACAGATTTTTTTATGTCATCTGCATTCTCTCCTCCTTGTTCATTGCTGTGATCCATCTTATGTTATTCTTCTTTGCATTGTCTAGCAGCTGCTGGATTAATTTCTTATGGTCCCTTACTATTTTAAAGAAAATTTTCTTTTTCTGGTCACTAATTGCAATCCTATCTTCTATATATGAAATTCTGTCCTCACATTGGCTCATTCTGCTGCATCGACTTTCAGTGGAGTTTTTAATCTCTGGGAAATCTGTTTGCACCTGTTTTGTGGATTCCATTTGTTTCCTATGTTGGGATTCCATCATGTTCCTCAGCTCCTCTCTAGATTTATTAATCATGTCTTGCACTAGGAGCACAATTTCTCCTGTTATCTGAGAAATCATTTCTGATTTCATTTTTTCCAGATCCCCTTTTGTTGCCAGTTCAGTGGGTCCAGGTAGTTGAGTGTCAGAGTGCTCCATCTCATTTCCCTTTGGGTTGGTGTACATGATCTGAAAGTCTGGTTTTGAGACTTATTTACATGTTTTCTCATTTCACTTGGGAGGGCGGGGGTGGGTGCTGTTGGCATCCATGCGGCTCACCTCCTCTGAGCTGGGAGAGGTGGGCCAGGGGCCAGAAGCAGCGGTAGGAATTGTGGCCGGAAAGCCCCTTCCTCTGGGCTGGGAGTGGCGGGATGTTTGGTGGCCCGGAAGCCCCTTCCCCTGGACCAGGAGCAGTGGGATGGTGGCTCAGAAGCCCCTACCTCTGGGCAGGAATTCTTTAAATGCTGGGAACTTGATTAGGTCCAGTACAGTGGCCTGGTGGTCCGGTGTCCTCTGTGTCTTTGTAGTGTGGAACCAGGTGGCTGTGCAGAGAAGAGGCCAAAGGAGCGGTGGGGGGGGGGGGGTCCAGTGGATTGCTGCAGGGGCATGGGCTGATTCCATGTTTTCAGCGCGACTGGCAACCTCGGGACTGTGTCCACAGACCTGCCTGTCTGCAGCGGGCTGATTCAGTGTTTTCACACAACCTCCCTCCATCTCTTGATCAAGGGGTACTACTGTAATGTAAAATATTTGGCAAAATGTCATCTGTCGTAACTTGGGAGGCATATTATGTACGTCACAGTTATATGTAGGTTTAGGGGAAGAAGTTGAAAAAATGAATCTTTACAATAGCATTGGCTATTTTTGGCTGCATGTGGTCATTTCCCAAGTTCAGGAAAAAAATTTTAGGAATAAATCAAAACATAGAATTTTCAAGAATAAGAGACAGTAGAGAAAATACAAAAATGTGTTTTCGAGGAGGAAATCTACCTCATTGTCACAAAACATAAAAGTTAAATGTAAGAAAATCTTACAGAGGTCAAGCTTAAAATTTTGGACATTATACACCTGTGAATGGACTAAGGGAAAATCTCCAGGGAAGAAGTCAATTAAAGCTGTGCTGTCTAACAAACTGTCTCATTTCTTTATTTGGGGGGGGTGGGTATGGGGGATCGAAACAAATTGTCTCATTTCTATAAAAATAACTCAGGAGCTGGGGATTTAGGTCAGTGGTTCCACTGCCTGCCTCGAAAGCGCAAGGTCCCGAGTTTGATCCCCTGTACCGAAAAACAAACAAACAAACAAACAAAACACCTCAGAATAAAAAGCAACTGTGTGTCTTTCTTAGTGACATCTAATATGCTCAGGTTATCCGATACTAATGGGAGCCTGAGGAGGTAGGGATATATGTATAAGAAGATACTTACAGATATATCACAATTATAACATAAATATAACAACTAAGAAAGCCCATCTTATAACGAACTGTGGGTGCAGTTACAGGCATATTCAGTTGATTAAGAATTTTATTGCCAGACGATGAATAAGGAGAGAATGTTGCATGGCCTACAAGAAGACTCTGTTGCTCTCTACTCCAGCTGTGGTGAAGGACAGGGAAAAAAGAACTTTCCAGAAAGTAGAGTCAAGGCAACAGAAAATAATGGAAAAAGAAGTTTCTCTATCTGTTAAAGAGTATTTAATCAAGAAATATCCCCCACCTCAAGGATGGAGGGCCTTAACAATATTTGCCAACCAGAATTTCAAAATTATTATGGGCTAGTGGTTGTTAGGTATCATTAAGTCTTTCTTTTCCAAATGGGAATGCTTTTCTGGTTATTCTGTGACTATTTCATCGTTGAATACTGACTGCATGAAATGAACACATTTGTCTTTTTGGCTCAAAGGGTTTATATCAAGCACTCTCGGAAGCTGAGGGAGGAGGTCACAAGTTTGAGCTCAGCTTGGGCAACTTAGTGACTTAGTGAGACCCTGTCTCAAAATAAAAAAGGGCTTATGTCAAGAGTAAGAAAACTGGTATCATATAGAACCCTTTCTGACAACCATAAAATAAAGTTAAAATAACAAAAATAAAAACTAGTAGAAATACCTCCATGTGTTTAACATTTTTAAAAATGCATTTGTGGCCCAACAAAGTTCATAATAGAAGTTAGAAAATTCTCAGAATTGAATGATAAAGAATGTTACTAAAGCCACACGTTGAGAAAAATAGGTAATAAGGCATTCCTGTATAAGCAGAAAAGATAGGGCTCAAAATGAACAAAGCATTCCAAATTTTAAACTCAAAAAAAAAAAAAAGAAAAAACTATGAAACCAGGACATAAATAATCAATGTGTTATTAAGAGAAAAATGACAGGGCAGGGGATTTAGGTAAGTGGCCCTGTGCCTGCCTCACAAGCACAAGGTCGTGAGTTCGATCCCCACTATGAGAAAGAGAGAGAGAGAGAGAGAGAGAGAGAGAGAGAGAGAGAGAGAGAGAGAGACACACGATTACACTAGAAGTCTGTAAGAGAATCGGGAAAATGGAAAAAGACCAAGGGAAGAAGGGAGGAGGCTACGGTTTCAGCTGAAGTCTAGCCTCAGCCTGAGATTGCCAGATCTGAAGAATACACTGCATCCCAATTTCTTTCCCATCCCTTGGCCAGTTAGTGAGGCTGTTGTATTTCTTCCCATACCAGGCATCCAATAGTCATTATTTATAGGCCATGACCAGGATAAGCTCATAACTTTCAGACACCTCCAGGTGACGTTGTTTCAATCTACCAATGGCAATCCTCTTGAGACTGCTGCGGGTATGAGTTATTAGCAGCAGCACCTGCAGCAGCTGGAGAATGGGAACAATGAACCAGTGCAAAGAAACCCAGGGCCCTAGACCAAACATGATGATTGCTGAGCTCTATCCCTAGTACCACTAAGGTCCACTTGCTTTGCACATTAGGTTCACTGCATCTTCTGTAACTTTCCAGGGTTTTGGGTGATTACAATTTCTAGGAAAGCTTAAAAGAGAAAGATGAAGCAACGAGTTCCAATGCTGGAGTTGTTCCAGGGATGAGAATTGATTCTCTTTACTACACATTCTCTATTTGGTTATCATGCCCTTAACTTGCCACAGTTGCTTTACTTGCTAATTTACTGTTAAAACTGGAGTTGACTCACACAAATGCTAAATATTCCTTTTGTTGTTATGTAGCAGCAAAATTATCATTATCATAGTCAATTACTGTGGCAAGTGTAACTCTTTTCTTGCTGGTCTACTGGCATAGGCCTAAAGTAATCAGTCACAGGCATAGCATTAAGGATACTGGAAATACTAATGTGTTCTCTAGTAGAAATGTCCCCATTCTAGGAATCAGTGCTTCTAAACTAAAGAGCCTAAGTTTCAAAACTGGAAACAGAAGTTGCCCAGGTGAGTTGCTGGAACACAGCTGTCTTACTTCCTACGCCTTGATTCTGAGACTCATATATTCTATTCCGGAAAAGTACCATATAATGACACTTGGTTTAAAGCACTGATGGAAATTTTTCCATAGTGTGAGACAGTAAATGCTTTAGGCCTTGCAGACCATACAATCTCTGTCACACTATTCATTTCTGCTGATGTAGAATGAAGGAGCCATAGACAATATATAAATGATGAGTGGTAGCTCTGTTTCAATGAAAGCTTGTTTATAAAAACAGGAGCATGCTGTTTTTATGTTTGCTAAATGTGACCGGCTGGTTGATACCTTCAGGGCAACTCTCGGGCTGTTGGTGCTCAACAGAGATCCCACACGGTCCCCCTGCCATGGTTATCTCCAGGCTCACTATGGGTGTCATTTCTAAGCACCTTCCAACCAAACAAGGGGAAGACTCCTAAGAATGATGCAGGTGTAGCTGTTAGCAGCATTTGGGGAATGGGCACAACAAATTGGTGGAAAGGATCCTGGGGGGGGGGGGGGGGGCTTATGTGGGATATCAACAGTACTTGTACATTGACCAAGCTGGGTTTGGGTAGAGAATGGCAGATTAGATTAACACTAAAAAATGATTTATGACACTTCCTACAGTAACATTTTAGGGGAAAAATATACAATATTCACCTCAACAGATAGGGAAAACTGAATTATTCAACATCCATCACAATAACAATTATTGGCAAATTAGAAGTGAAGGCAAACATCACAATCAAGTGATATAGGCATAAGGAACAGGTTTTTTCTTATTTTGGGGTGGCAGATTGGAAACATTTCAGCCAGATAAGGTCTGATTCTTCAGTCTTCTGGTCCAATGCAGAGGTAAGCAGTGCAAAAGCACTGCTGGATATAGAAGTGTGACCCTGCTCTGAGGGAGGTGTGTATCTGTAGCTTGGTGGACAGCTTATTATTGTGTAACAGTGAGAGTGGCTTTTAGTGCAGGAAATACAGTTACAAATAGCAACCAATGGGTAACCACCACATGTTTGGTGACTTGTGATGGTCCCTGCCTCTTCTCTCTTCTACCTTCTATGCAAGCCCCAGAGCCACCTTTCATACCGTGCATACATAACCAGTCAGGATCTAGACACCATCAAGTCTAGGTGTAGATGGCAGCCACACAGGTAGTTGTCATGGCTTTTATTAATCTTAAAAAAAACTAGACTCATTTAAATATATTTTAATTCCACAGCTCTTCCATGTTAAGTGTATAATTCAATGAATTTTAGTATATTTATGAATGTACACAATAAAGTAATTTTACATAACCAAATTTTACCCTATTGCAGCCTGATTTTAGAACAATTTTCATCACTCTAAAACAAACCACTCCTGTCCATTTAGTCACCCTCCATTCCTACTCACACTCGCAGCTCTGGATAACCACTAATCTACTTTCTTTTTTTTATTCCCGGTCCTGGAGATTGGAACCCAGGGCCACTCTACCACTGAGCTATATCCCTACTCCTTTTACTTTGAGTTGGGATCTCACTATGTTATTTCATTCATTTTTATTGCCAAACAATATTCCATTGCCTGGGTATGTCATATTTTGTTTATCCACTTACCTGTTAATAAACATTTAGGCTGTCTTTACTCTTTGGCTACAGTGAATGGTGGTGCCATGAACATTTATGTTTAAGTCTTTGTGTGGTCATGTGTCTTCATTTTTACTGGTGATCTTGGGAAAACTGGATTCGAGCATTTTGTCAAGAAAGAGCTTCCAGTCCTCGGTGAAGTTGGGCCCAAGCTTACCTCCTCTTGCTGAGTTGGGAGAGGCAGTTTCTGCAATCTCAGCTAGTGGTCAGAAAACCAAGATCACTCCTAGATTATTTATAAAAAGCCTTCACTTTTACAATCAGGAACAAAGCATTTCTGCACAACTTTACGTTGAAGGTTCTAGCCAGTTAAAAGGAAAAAAAAAGACTTAAAAGTTACAAGAACTGGAAAGAAAAAACAAAACCGTTATTATTCAGAGATGAGAGAAAAATCAGAATAATTTATGAAGTACTTGAATTTATGACAGACTGCTGCAAAATTACTATCTTGAGAATCAAAACCAACATATTCAAATCGCTTTCTTTTATATATACCATCAAAACCACAGCTAAGTTAAAATATAAAATGTAATTTAGAAAATATGTAATTTACACTTACAGTAACATATAAAATTAGATCCCATAGCTAGGAATAGATCTAACCAAAAATGTACAATGCCCTATTTGAAGAAAACTAATACTTTATTTAAAAAGATTTCTGTAAGGAGGGAGTTGTACTATGTTTAATATTGGTAGACTTAATATTGCTGACTCTCCTCAAACTGATTTATAGATTCAGTTAAATCCCAACTTAAATCTTAACCAAGTTAAATCCCAACTTAAAGCTTAACCAGTTTTTTTTCCCCTCAACCGTTCAACAAGCTGTTCTAAAATTTCTACAGAACACGGGTCAAGAATAGTTAGGATACTCTTAATACAAAGTGGGGGTCTTGTTGTAGTAGAGATCAAGGCTTACAACTAAGCTACATTCATAAGCCTGCGCTGCACTTGTGGAGAGATAGATGAAACTAGGCCAATAAATAGATCAGAATAGAGAACTCAGAGACAGACCACATGTACATGCAAATTTGATTTATGACAGAGGTAACATTACAGATCAGTGGGTTAAGGAACCTTCAATAAATGATATAAAAAAAGGTTTATCTAAATGGTTAGATATTTGAGGTATCCCATGTAAATATTTCTTGCTCCTTGAAAATCAATTTGTCATCATCAGTCAACTGTATATACTGAATGATCCAAGAATTATTTTCCTGAGATACATGCTGGAGAAACTTGCACATTTTGACCATCACATCATGCACAAGCATGTTAATACTATAGCAATGTTACAGGTAAGATAAAAAGGTGGGGGTGGGGATCCAACATGTTTACTGAAAGAAAATCTGTAAACTACTTATGGTCAATGAACATACGAGATAGTAAAACAAAAGGATGCATGTAGCTCCATGAATCAACACGAATAACATTCAAAGGCAATGTTGAGAAGAAGTCCCAAAATACATATACAGTGTGGTTTTATTGACATCAAGCTCATAAAAATGTAAAGTAAAACAATATATAATTTAGTAAGGCTTACAGCTGTGGTTAAAATATAAAAATAAAAAGAAGGGAGTGATAAATACATTTAAAAATTCAGAATAAATGCTCTAATGAGCTGGGATGGAGGATTAAATTAGGTAGAGCATGAAATCAGGGAGAAGCACTTTAAATAATTTGGTAATGTTCTGTTTCTTAGGCTGGGTATAAGTCTAAAGCTTTTTGTTTTGTTTTGTTTCATTTTGTTTTTTGTTACTGCTATGGCTTGAAACTCTATGTCCCTCCCAGATTCACATGTTGGAACTGAATTTCCATGGTGGTGGTGTGAAGAAGTAGGGTCTTTTGGGAAGTAGTGAGGGCTCTATCCTCAGAAATGGAGTCAATGCCCTTATAAGAGAGCTGCCTGGCCTTTCTGTCTCTTCTGCCACATGGTGACACAACTTTCATCCTATCTACCATGTCAGGACGCAGCAATACAGTGCCATCCAGAAAGGAGACAGCGTCTTTCATCAGACTCCAGACCTATTGATATCTTCTTGATCTTTGACTTCCCAACCTTCCTAACTGAGAAATCAATGTCTGTTGTTTATAAATCATCCAGTCTAGGGCATTTTCTTATAGCAGCAGGATCAGATTAAAACAGCTACTTTTATATTTTAAGCCTATAAATGTTCTTTTGTACTCATTAAGCATTTAATACAATTACTGCAAACGTATAGTCAGAATGGACCCCAACTCAAAACTTGATTTGGATGCACACACACACACACCACGCACATTCTGCAAGAGGATATGAAAGGATTTATTACCCACATAATGAGTCTTTCTTGGAAGAGTGGAAAGGCCCCCAAGAAGGCCCCAAAATGGCTTGAGAAAGCAGAGTGGTGTGGGGTTTTTACAGGGACTATAGAACGGGCCTAGGACAAGGGTGGTTTGAACTTCCTGCTAGTGCCAAAAAAGAGATCATCTTGGCTTTTTTATCAGATGGCCCACATAGACAGTGGAAGGAGAAGACAGGTTTAAAAGATGTCAGAATTAGGGCTGGGGGTGTAGTTCAGTGGTAGAGCACTTGCCTAGTATACACAAGGCCATGGGCTCAATCTCTAGCACCACAAGAAAAAAAGATGTCACAGTCAGGGATCAAATAGAGTCAGGTTCTATCACAAAAACTTTTGAGACAAAATTGCACAGAAAACAAAGGGGATGTCTGCCATTTCAAAAATAACATGTCTGCTGAGAAAAGAGCATCACCTTTCCCTTTCAGAAACCACTTCTCTCCTTTTTGTTTTTTTCCTCTCAGGAATACGGTACTAGAGGAGGAATAACTGTAGTCAAATTGCTTAAAATGGTAGAAAATTGAATTTACTTCCCCACAGAAGAAATCAAAGGTCAAGGAGGATTATTATAATAACATAAAGCTAGATAATGTGTCTCATGGAGGGGAAAGAAGGAGAATTACTTGTGATGTTGAAAAGTTCCTGGGATTATGATATGGAGTAGCTGTTACTGGGGCCACTTTGTTCTCTAGCTCAGCTCATGCTTTGCCACTATGGTAGTGAAGAAATTCTCCATCAGTATAACCTGTAATTGCAAATGAACACAAGGTTTAAAGCCTTTTCCCAGAAGGGTTTTTCATTCCTCCTGAAAAGATATAAACAGTGAATTACAAGTGCTCATCAATTTTTGAGCCACCTACTGAGTACTGTTGTGGATATAAAGATAAGAAAGATTCAATCTCTTCTAAGGGCTCACACTCTTTTGTATTACTATTTTAGTCTGAGGTGTAAAAATGTGGATTTACATAAAAACTGTAGTCACAGTGATGGTTCAAATGATAAAATAATAAAATTGCTTTTAACATATATCAAAACTAAAGGACTCAAAAGAATCATTAAGAACTGAGTCTACTGAATGATATATGCAGATGGAAATATCCAAGGTTAAGAAAATTCTCAATAAACAAGTTGGCGTAAATGTGGAGACTGTGAGCAAAGGTCAGTAGAGGCAAAGGTGGAGAAAAAGCCAAATTGCTTTGCATTCGTGAAGATTAAAACTGAAATGAATGCAGAATGATGGGAGAGTAAGTTCAAACTGGAGATGGCTGAAGAACTTTTAGAAACAGAATTATATGCCCTGAAACGATAAGTTGTTGGCACAAATGAAATGAAAACTGCTCCTTCTCCCTAATCTTTAGTAAAGTCTTCTATGCATAGACACTTTAGGGGAGGGCTGTTCTGAATGGAAAGATAAAAGGCTGAGCTCACAATCTGGTTTAATACATAATAATCAGGTCAGCATAATTATAATGAAAAAATACTTCTTATCTGCCAAGTGGTGTTCTAAGCTTTTTACATACTGCAACACATTGAAGTGCTTTCTAGTAATTTACTTAATAATACTTAGTGCAAATCTATAAGGGAAATGGCAATATTCTCACCATTTTGTAAGTTAGGAAAGAGAAGCACAGAGAGGTTAATGGCAGCAGCTAAATAAAACCCTAATTTAGGCTGACTGTAAACATGGTGTGGAAATTATCTAGGAACTGAATGAATTCAGTGGAACAGGAATGTGCAGTCGGTGGGGGTCCTGGAGGATATGGACTCCTCTAGAAATTCACAAAATTGCTATAATTCAGAAGTGGTGCTTTAAATCAGTCTTAGCTATATTTTAAAGGATAGGATCACCTCAGCTTGTTAATCCATTTTCATTCCCTCTCTTGTGTTCACACACATATATATGCATACAACTGTTCCAATTTTGAGTCAATTTTCATCTCAGAGTTCATAAATGTTAGCTTTATGTTACTGAAACTAATGCCTAAGCCAATCAACTAAGAAAGAGAAAGGGTTTATTCAGCTAATGGTTCTGAAGGGTCCAGTCTAAGACTGGGTGCATCCATTATTTTGGGCCTCTGGTAAACTACCAGATGGCAAAAGCAAGGAGCACATAATGGGACAGACCACTCACAACATAAGGCAGGAAGCAGGGACAGCCAAGACTGATGGCGTCCCACAATTTCCTTCAATGGCAAGCCCTCTCAGAGACTAAAGATTTCCCACTCCACCCCACCACTTCCCAATAGTGCTATCTTGAGGACTAAGTCTTTAACGCATGGCTCTTTGAGGACACCATCTATATTTAAACCATTCTACCCATAGTTCTGGTTCTCATTATCCTCTTCTTATAAAGTCCCAGCTGAGGGTTCGTGGATTGTTTCCTTGGTTATACACTAATGCTTTTTATTTAGTCCGTACCTCACAGAGGTCTCTTACTGTCTTCTGTAAATGTCAGCCTGCCTTTTAATGGCCCATCACTCCTGCCACATGGTGTCCATGAGTAGAAAGCAACCTTGCAGGTAAGGCCTAAAGTGAAATGGAGATGTTGAACACCTCAGTACTTGGCTGTCTGCGCTCAAGTTTTCCCTGCCTCTGCTCCCAAGCAAGCTTTCCTGCCCTGGTGTCATTTGCCTTCTCTCACCTGGCTAAGAGAAGTACAGAATCTTCCTTTAGGCAGCACTTATACTCTGAACCTCTGAGAAGAAAAAAAATAATGAGAGAAAGGAGAGGCAGCATTTGGGTACACTTTCACTTAAGCTCCAGTTTTGTCTCTATAAGGATCTGACCAAGTGGCTTTCTTAGTGGGTGTATATGTATGTAAGCATTTGATATGAGCTATTACAAACACATGTCCCTTACCTGGGCCACAGCTAGGATGTCAGGCACCACTCTAAGTGCTTTATCTGTACTTATTCATTTATTCTTATCAGATGAGGAAAATGAGACCCAGAGTGGTTAAGAAACTTGCCCATGGTAATAGACCAGTGCCAAGTTAGAGGATCCATTCTTGACAGAGCTTTTTTAACTTTAACCTCTGCAGTAGGTTCTAGTCTCCTGCTCAGTGTGTGATGCAAGGCTGAAGAAAAACTCAAAGTCAGAATTAAAGAAAAAAGTGGGAGCTGGGATGGCCAGTGCTGGGTCACCAGCAAAAGACCGTGGTCAGTCTCAACCACTGATTTTTACTGTTCATCAATTGGGGTAAAGGTGAGCTGTGTGCAAGGATAAAACTACATGTAAAGATGTGTGGTTCATGTGGTTTCCATGGAAACTAATACAGGCAAGGCTTTAAAGAGACAAAGCATTTTCAAATTAGAAACAAGATAGACAAAATATATGGCTGCAATTAGAACATTGTCCTTCTAGTTATGAAGGTATTAATTGTGGGAATGGAATTTGGGTGCAAGCTACTCCAACCTCAGGTAGTATGTTAGCTCACATGAAGCCCCATAGCTTCATAGGCCATTTCTCTGGACTCAGCTATGGCCATTCCCAGGGAGGTTATGCTAACTAACCTCCATGCTACCGTAGTGCTTATGAGGTGCTTCTGTGAGTCACATAGCTTCAGTCAGACTCACTTCTCAAAGTAAGCCAACTGAGGGATTTAACTCGTTACAGCCTGCACTGCTTTACAGGATGCTTTGGGCATAATCAATATTGTGGCTCCTGGCAAGGACATGTAACATGGGTCTAACAAATTCTTAGCTTCATGTACAGCTCAAAGCCCTATGGGAAATAACTCCACTGGGTTCATACTTGGAGTTAGAATATGTTTATACTTAAACTGTTGATGGTGGGAACTGCCAAGCTATAGAGAGGGAACCTGGGTCTCCGTAAGTGATGAAGGAATCCGACTTCCATGTTGCAGTTAACAGGGATGCCTGAGCAGCAATGATAATGTGTCACATGCCTTTACTCAGAAACCTCCATCCTTTTATAGAAGCATCTGTGCACTCAGAGGAAGAGTAGAATGTGGAAAACACTAACTGATGTGCAGCCAGAGCCTAAGCAATTATCCTTTCAAAAAAAAAAGGGAAATACAAAAGAAGTCTTTCCCTAGAAACACAGCTGATTCAGAGATGAGCAGCCCAGAGTGGCAGCAATTGGGAGTGCAGGTGTTGAAACTCTAAATGGCTTTGGAAGCTGACAGAAAGCCAGCACACCACAAATAAAGGAATGTTGGGAAAGTTGATCAATGGACGACTAGAGATGTGCAGGGGAGAACAGAAAGGTGACGCACAACGAGACATAAGTCAAGAACTACAAAAGCCTCATGAGCTCAGCAGTCTAAGCTTTCCGAGTAGAGGGCAAGTTCTGATGTGTATCAGGCCCCCGATCTTTTGGGGAAATCTAGGAGACACAAATGGAGAAAGCCTAAGGTCCTGTCGCTTGACAGATGGGGGCTGCTGAAGACCAAGGAGAAAATTGCTCAGATGATCTTATCCAGGACCCCTAACCGGAATAATCTCAGGGGTGCTTATACTCTGAATACATTTGTGCACGCACGTGTGCGCGCGCGCGCGTGTGCGCACATTTAACATTTCTCTCCTTGTAAGATATTTTAACCTCTTCTTTTTTCTGGATCTCAGATTTCTTTTCTGTGAAGTAAGATTACACTAAGATTCCTTTCAGGTTCACAGTTTTGTCTCTGAGTATGTGACTAGAAGATTGCCAAAAATCTTTCAACAAATATCCGTAACTATTTTCTATAATGGCTTGCATTCCTCTTTGTCAATTTCTATCCCAGTGGCTACCACCCAGATTAGTAGCCTTCTCTTATTCCTGAACTACTGCTGGTCTGCTCACCGGCCTCTAAACCTCATCTTCTATTTTCAAGTTGTTCCTACCATATTCCTCTTTTCAACTCTGTTTTCAATAAAGGTTTCGATTCCAAAATCTTCAAGGGTTCCCACTGTCAGTGTGAAAAATGTTCTCCATGATATGCCCCTAACCAAATTTGTCTTTTACCTCCAGCTACCATTCCATTTCTCTGCTCCCAATCACTGCAAGACATTACTCAGAAGTTTTTGCTGACTTCACTTTCTTCCCCTTCACTCTTTGATCCATTCCAATTAGGCTTTATGCCTACTTTTCCTTTGAAAAGACTCTCTGAAGTTCCTGATGACTTCCCTGTTGCCATACTCAGTGATCAACTTTGTATTCTCTTCTCACACAACCTGAGAAGGAAGGGACCTGGCTAGACACACTCTCTTTGAAAAACTGGCTTCTTTGACTTGCATGTACAATGTGATTCCATAATAAAAGTATTTGTGTAGGTCTTGTTTCTTTTCTTTCTGTTATACCCTGATTTTTACCTAGGCCTCCAATGGATCATTTGTTTCACATTTCTTTCAGGTTGTTACCTTCCTAAGAACTGACAGATTTTGCTTTTTTTTAAAAAAAAAATGAAGTGCCTTTTATTTATCAATTAATAAGTACACAAATATTTGAGAAAACAACAAAAATAATGTAAACATAAACACAGAACAAATAAAGTTATGAAAGTAAATACACTAGTCTAGCATTTATTCAGTAAAACATACTGAAACTGTATTCACTTGACATTATTCACTGGTACCTCAAAACAAACAAGGATTACAGTGATCATATAGCGATATAAAAGGCAGTTCTCCAACAAGAACCAATAGTTCTTAACACATATTTCACTAAGCAAAGCAGCCAAGCACATAAGGCAAAAATATGAAATTAAAGGAAAAACCATAGATTCACAAATATCACTGAGAATTTCAAAACACCTTCCTCAGTAATTGATAACTAATAAATGTACAAAGATCTGCAATGGAGCAGTCAAAATCAGCAACATGATGCCTTAAGTGGAGCACCACACTGTATGCAAAACCTGGAGAGCACACAGTCCTCTCAAAATTCACAAGAAATATTCACCCAAATAGACTACACTTATAGCAACAACACAGACCTTAACAAAGCCAAAGAAATGGGAATCCTGCAGAGTGAGCTCTCACACCTTATTAGAGTAAAACTAGAAACCAAAAGCAGAAACATATGTACTTAGAATACAATTACTTTTTTTTTCTCTCTCTCTCTTTATTTCTATTCTCTGTCTTCTACTTCATACTTTTAACTTTGTTCACATAAGAGAAACCACGTGATGTTTAAGCTTGTGTGTCTCATTTACTTCTCTTAACATTAGGGTCTCAAGGTGCATCCATTTCCTACAAATGCCCCGTTTATCTTTCGTTAGAGTAGTATTCTAGTAATACCATGTTTTCTTTATCTATTCATCTGTTAATGGGCATATAGGCTGTTTCCAAGATTTAGCTATTATGAATTGTGCTGCTATAAACGTAGGTAGATGTACATCACTATGGTATGATGTTTTTTTAACGCTTTTGGAAAGATACGTAAACAGGGCATAGCTGGGTCAAATAGAAAAATTTTTAGTTTTAGTTTTTTGAGAAATCTCCACACTGATTTCCTTAGTAGTTGTATCAGTTTACACTCCCACCAACAATGAAGTGCTCCTTTCTCCCCAGAGTCTTCCAGGACTCATTGATTTGTTGATGATAGCCATTCTTTCTGGGATGAGATGAAATCTTAATGTTGTTTTAATTTGCATTTCTTGAATGGCCAGCAATCTTGAACATTTTTTTCATGTATTTATTGGCCAACTGTATTTCTTCATCTGAGAAGTACCAGAAAGAAATAGAGATTCGGATTTGGACAGAGGAAGAAGAACTTAAATTATCATTATTTGCAGATGTTATGACATGACATAGACCTCAAAAATTCCACCAAAACACTCCTAGAACTAATAACCAATTCAGCAGGGTAGCAAGATATAAAGTCAACACTCAAAATCAATAGCATTTCTGTATTCAACTCACTGAGAGGGAAATTAGGGAAACAGCTTCTTTCAAAACAGCATCAAGAAAAATGAAATACAGTAAAACCTTGGATTGCAAATAACTTGTTCTGCGAGTGTTCCCCAAGTGAGCAAACATTTCTAATAAATTTTAACTTGATAAACAAGTGATGCCTTGCAATAGTAGTACATGACACCAAATGTCATATGATCACAACTGAGTCAATGGTTCCTCTCTCTTTCTCTCTCTGCGGGATTGTGGGTGACCATCTCCCAACCACAAGAGGTTATGGAAGAGAATTCTGTAGAGGATGAGGAGAAAAAGGCGGAGGAATCCCTCACTCCAAATGAGATTGGGGAGATGTGTAAAATGTAGGAAACAGTGCAAAATTTTGTAGAAAAGCACCGTTAGAATAAAGCTGTAGCACTAAGACAAACGAGCCTGTTTAATGACAATGCAATGTCACACTTTGGCAAAATCCTCAAAAGGAGGCAAAAGACAGTGTTCTTGGATAGGTTTCTTGTTAAAGTTGCATAAAAAGAAAAAGTTTCCATCGAGCCAATAGATAGCAGTGAGTCCATTAGTGATAGTGAAAGTTGTCCCATATAATAACTCTCCTTCTCTTGTCTCTCTGACACCAGCCATGAATGTTTTCAAAGGTAAGTGCAGGTTAATTTATTTTTCTTTATATTTTATATATTCTTTAGTATTTTGTATTACATTACAGTATTGTAATCATTTTATATGAATATTTTTGCATTTATATGAATATTTTTGCATTGTGAATCATCTGTGTTTCCATTATTTCTTAGGGGGAAATTTGCTTTCATATACAAGTGCTTTGGATTACAAGCATATTTCTGGGATGAATTATACTTGCAAACCAAGCTTTTACTCTACTTGGGAATTAATAGAAACAAGGAAATGAAAGACCTCTGTAACCAAAAACTATAGTACTCTGAAAAAGGAGATTGAAGAGGATATCAGAAAATGAAAAGATATCCCCTGTTCTTGGATAGGCAGAACCAATATAGTTAAAATGGCCATACTTCCAAAACTATTATACAGATTTAATGCAATCCCAATCAGAATACCAGTACCATTACTTAGAGAATTGGAGAAAGCAATCCTAAAATTCATATGGAACCAGAAGGCAAATGCAAATCCAGCCAGCAAGGGCAAGGCAGGGGACAGCACAATCCCAGACCTCGAGTTATACTATGAATCTACAGCCATAAAAACATCATGGTATTGGCAAAAACACGAACTCATGGATCAGTGGAACAGAGTAGAAGATACAGAAACAACACCAGGCACACTCAGTTACGTGATCTTTGCCAAAAGGATCAAATCCTTCCATCGGAGAAAAATCTTGCTCATGTTCAACAAATGGTGCTGGGAAAACTGCTATTCTTATGCTGCAGGTTGAACCAAGACCTGTATCTCTCACTAAAATAAAATCAACATGAATTAAAGATCTAAACCTTAAAACGGGAACAGTCTGTTGGAAGATAAAATAGGTAAAACTCTCAAGACATAGGTATAGGCAAAGACTTTCTGAATAAAACCCCAATTGCACAAGAAATAATACCAAGAATCAACAAATGGGATCACATTAAATAAAAAGCTTTTGTACAGCAAAGGAAATCACCAACAAATGAAGAGACAGCCTACAGAATGGAAAAAATATTTTGCCAGCCACTCCTTAGACAAAGGACTGACATCTAGAATATACAAAGAACTTCTAAAAATTAGCCTCCCAAATTTAAGGACCCAATCAAAAAACGGACACCTGATTTGCATTTTGTATCAGCCTTTTACTAACATATGATGAAGTTCCCCAACACAACAGACTTCCAGCTCTCCAACGTAGTTCATGTTTTTTCTTCTCCTGAATACAACGTGATCCCTTCACAAGATTAACTCCTAAGAAAACTGGCCACTTCCTCCTTTGTGCCACCTTTGGCATATCCTAATGGCTCTCAAAGCCCCACAATGTTCAGTTTTACTCACTGGCTCATACATTTGCTTTTCCCTACAAGCAAATGACTGAGAGTTCTTTGAGAGCATGGAATGTGACTGGTTCCCTGTGGTTCTGATACTTGGCTCGGTGGCCCACCATTTCGTAGCCACCCAATATATAGACAATATAGTCGTGCATAGCTTAACAACACTGATATATTCTGAGGAATGGATCATTAGGTGGTTTCACTGTTATGCAAACTTTACTTACATAAACCTAGATGCTCTGACTCTGGCTCAGTCACTCATCATAGTCTCTTGATGCAATCAAGTGACTGGGCAAAAATGACACATGTGAGGCTGCTGCCAGCATAACATGGCATACCACTTTACAGTTATTTTTTAATATAGTTTACCCTAAAACAGTGATAAAAGTATAGTGAATATGTAAATCAATAACAGTCCCTTATTACCATTTTAAGTGTTGTGTGCTATATATATCTGTATGTGCTACAATTTGCACAACTGGCAGTGGTTTATATTAGCATCACCACAATCATGAGTGGCACACTGGACTACATTACAACAGCAATAGGAATTTTTCAGCTCCATTAAAATCTTATGGACCACTGTCCTCTATGTAGCCCATCACTCACTGAAACATCATTATGTGCCACAAGACTATTATAGACGAAGAACGAGCAGCTCTCTGGTCTTCCAAATAAAAGCCATGGTAGTTTACCAAGTTTCCCTTTTGGTGGACCCTGGGTTTCAGCTTTTTTTCCTCATCCCTGCAACATCATAAGCGCTGCTCAATCTCTCAGCATCTCTCAGCCATCTCTTCCAAAACTGGAAAAACCTCCAGAGGAAATTAGCACCAAATTCTATACTCAAACCTCTGGACTCCTTTCTTCTCCACTTTCTCAACTTGATAATTACTCTCCATTTTAGTACATCTTTATGCCTTCAAGCAGATTTTTAAAAACAACTTTACCTAATTTTCTAGTTTTGTCAGAGTTTGATTGGAATTATCTAGTCTATCTCCACTGAGAGTGGAAATCTTGTAAACTTTTTAGTTGCCAGTTTCTGCCAATTCCACTGTGAATTCCATGCCAGAAAGGACTGCCTCGTTCACGTTTATAGCACCAGATCCTGTTACACAGATGCTTTTATAAATGTTTACATCCCTCTAGGTTCCTGCTTTCAAGTATGGAAGCAATCCTGGGCAATTTTAAATTGCTCACAAAATTGGGTAAGGTCAAAAGGCTAACCATGGTGACAATAAAGGCAGGGGCAATCTGAGTTCTACACATGGTCTAAGGGTAGACATGCCACTGCTGCGGTAGGCCCAGACACTGCAGTGAATGTCACCAGTGCCACCAAAACTAGACCCTGAGCACCGATTGTTATGGCTTATATCTCGATGACCTCCTCAAAGGCTCATGTGCTCATAGGTGGGGCTTTTGGGAGGTGACTGGATCCAAGTACGTGATAGTGAATCATGGGTGTGTGAAACTGAATCAGTGTGCCGATGTGTTTATAGTTGGATGTGATGCTAGGAGGGGAAACCTGGTGGGAAGAGGTGGGTCACTGTGGGTGTGGCCTGGAGGGTTTGTATCCCTCCTCCCTGATGGCTTGCTGCTTCCTGCCTGCCATGCCATGAACTGTTTCTTTTTTCCCATGCCTGTCTGTCATGCTGCCCTGCCTTCGAACCAGCCAACTATGGATGGAGACTTCTACAAACAGTGAGCTGAAGTAAACCTTTCCTCATTTAACTTGCGGGTGTCAGGTATTTCATCCCAGCAATGAGTAACTAAGACACTGGATGCAACATCTGCTCCTGGGAAAAATAGAGGCACTGCTGCTGCTAAACAGAAGAACTATCAGGAAAAGGACGGGAATAAGGAAGAATGGAGAAACCTAGGAAAGGGAGAGTAGGACAAGGGTATGACAAATTTTGGAGAAAGATCATTTTGTGAAAGAATTCATAATGGAATTCAATGTATTCTTAACAATTCAAAAAGTAGAAATCCCGTAGAAAATAGACTTGATTTCCAGAGTCATCCCAAAGTGAATCATTAAATTTCCAAAGAATAGAGAGATGGTACAAATGAATAAACGGATCCAAGAAGACAGATTCCACTGTGAGCAGCTTCTTTTCTTGCCCTAGCATGCCCTGTGTAAGACGATCCATTCTGTATTTCTTTCTTCTCCAAAATTCCTGTTTCTTCTGTTATCTGCTGAGCCTTTCAAATTCCACTCCTTTCAAAAGGACTTCCTGAGTGACTTCCATGTGAGCCAAGTGTTTCACTATTTTGTTAATGTCTTTCAAGTACAACTAGAGACTTTTAAATAAAAATGATATTTCTCACCTACTTCCACAGGAACAGTTTTATAATAATATGTCCTTAGAAGCCCAGAACTCCCCAGAGGCTATCTAGTTTTCAGCCATACTGTCCACAAGTGCATCAGTTCCAAAACTAGGACGTAAATTTGTAGTGACCTGGGATGATTTAACTTTGCCATTCATCCCTAAAGACTTTTTAAACACATGTTGCTACTTACCAAAAGGTCTGTATGCAATAGGAAATGAAGAAAATATTATCCAGAGGTCAGGTGACTACTACATTTCAGTTCTTAATTCACTTTATGAAGTTCCTAGGCAGTCTTCCATCTTCTTCCCAACTTCCAGAATCTTCTGACATTTGTCTGCTGTTATGTCTAGGTTTTTTTAGTTGTAAGAGGGAATATTACATAGAAATGAGGATACTTCATTTTTGGCAGAACTAGAAGACCTCTACCTATACATGTGAAAGAAGTGGCTATTATTTTAACACAGAGATATAATTTATTTGTACAGAGCTATTTTTATACGTCATCACCTCTTTTCTTCAAAATTACAAACAATATTGTAAAGAATATCTGACATTTATTTCACAGAGGTGGAAATGTTAGGAAAAAATTGATAGTCACTTTAAATTTTGATTTATTTATCAAATGTATATCAAATTCATGCCAACAGTGAATGAGTATGTGTATTTTTGCACATTTTTATTATATATTGTCAAATGTTTTAAGTTTTGCCAATATGGTAAGTGGAAAATACTATATAAGAGCTATTGCTTCACACTGCTTTGAAAAGAAACTTAAGGATTAAGTGATAACTTGCAGGTGGTAGTATATCATTATTCAAATACTTCTTTTTTCCCGATAATAAAAAAATCTCCCACTTTAGGCAGATATCCACATTCTAATCCCTGGAAAGTAAACATGTTATTTTACATGGCAAAAAGGGAATAAGCGTGAAGATGGAATTAAGGTTGCTAATAACTAACTTTAAAATAAGATGATTCTGGATTATCCAGGTGGGCCTGATGTAATCACAGGGGTCCTTAAAAGCAGAAAAAGGAGGTGGAACTGGAGGTCACAGTGATGTGATATGAGATGTAGTTAACTTGCTGCTAGTGTCTTTGGAGAGAGAAGAGTCATGAGCCACGAATGAGGGTAGCCTCTAAAACGTGGGAAAAGCAAAGAAATGGATTTTCCCATAGAATGTCCAGAGAGGAGCACATCAATGCCAATGACTTGATTTTAGCCCAGTAACATCCAGGCCAGACCTCTGACTTCCAGAATTGTAAAATAATGAATTTGTGTTGTTTTAAGCCACTAAATTTGTGGTGATTTTTTTTACTGCAACAATAAAACAAAAAACTAATAGAAGATAGTAAGGCAATTCAGAGATAATGCCAGAAAAAGTCAAAATGGGATATAATTTGGGAAGCACTGGGTTGAGGGGATACTGAAGTACGTGTGTTTGTCTAGAATTGCAATTGCCAGCAGAAAGTACGATTATTCTGGAAGTAGAAAGAATTAGAAATTTAACTGTTCAGCTAAAATTTTTTCTTAATCTAACTAACTACATTATAGTAAAATGAGGTGGACTAGAATATGAGGCACCTATTCTCTCTGGCCCTATGTCTCATGCTAGAAGACCATCACAGCTACAGTACTCCAAAATCCTTGTTACACGCTAAATCTCACCCTTCACAACCCAACCATGGAAGAGCAATGTTTGTTTGTTTTTTGAGAACAGGGTCTCACTGTGTAGTCCAGGCTAGTCTTGAACTCACTATATACTCCACACTGGCCTTGAATTTGTGGCAATCCTCCTGCCTCAGCTTCCTAAGTGCTGGGATTACAGGCGGGCACCACCACAGCCGGCAAGAGTAATTTATGTTCCTTCAATAGTGAAATGCAACTTGAGCATGGCAGAAAAGTTACTAATTGGAATTAAGGAAAGGAAGACTATAAAAAAGATTGGTAATCTGGTAATAGACGCCAGGAAAATCTCAGCAAATTGATATTAAATGTGTAATCCAAAATACAGAGAAAAAGAAGACACCCCATGTCTTACCTTTTGATTAGTAATTAAGGCTGAGAAGCCAAGCTACTTTCCTCTTTACAAAGATCCACTTGCAGGGGAAAGAGCTGAGTAGACTTTCTAGTCTAAGTATTTAAAGTAATAGACGCCTTGTGTAGTTGCTACTTTGTCTTTGTGAAAGGTAGCAATGTAAGTTACTATAAAAATAATGGAAAAAAGAGAAGGAAGACGCATTGATATGGGAAAACCAAAAAGCAAGACATAAAGTTAAAACTAATTTACTAATATTGTTTTTTTAAAACCACCATCTTTCAATGTGTAAACACAACATACACCTACACACGAGATATACATACCTACATGTGTACGTACACACACGGCAGATAGTACTTTCAAAGTTATCTTGGTTATTTGGGAATCTAAGTAAAAGTTTAAAAGAATTAAAAGAGGCTTTTGCTTGGTTCACGTGGAACTCACGTCTCCAGATACTTCTGCCCTCCTCTGGCAACCTCCGCTATGCTCTGAGGCGCCTAAGTCACAGAGAAAGGCCACAAGAAGTAGGTGCCACGATAGACATTACAGCTTAGGAACTAAATATATGCACAAGAGACTCACAATAATTCTAGTTTATGGCCACTAGAATATTCCTACTTGCTGGGTTGGAAATGTGGGGATCTGAGTAGAAACATAAGACATAACCAAGGCAATGGAGAAAATAAATAGGTGATAGCATAGAAAGACATTTATGAGATAGATTAAGTAAGAACTCAGTGAACTCTGGCAGGGGTGGCTGAGAGAGATGAAGAATGAAGACCAGGGCAAATCTCGTTTGATTTTAGACATGTGGAATGTGAAGTATCTAAGCTAGAGTACTGAAAAATTCAGGTTAATGGGCAGACCAAAGAAAATCATGAACAAAAATGAGAAAGAAATGCAAGTAGCAAAACTATAGAAGCACAATGGTCTATGTAGTACAGGGTTTTGGTTTTTGCTTTTAAAGCAGGAAGTGACATTAGCAAAGAGAAAGTGAAAGAATGAGTAGGAAAGAAGCTGAATGAGGAAATTAATTATTTTTAAAGGGTTTATAAGAGAGGGAAAGGAGAAATTAGCACATACCTATTACTTTAAAGCCCTCTTCTATATGTTGTTACAAATACAACGGGACACACCCAATGAACAAAATCTAAGATCAGCTGAACAGCAGAGCTGTAGAAACAAACCATAACACAGTTACCATTTTGGGAGTCTGACTATTAGGCAGACACTAGACTAAACACTTTATATATTCTTACAACTATGTGAAATATGAATTAAGCCCATCGCACAAACAGGAGACTGATGCATGTGAGATGCAGATATAGTATAGTTAAGAAATCATATTTAGTCCAGTGATTAGAGAAACATCGTGCTACAATTCAAACGCAGGCTTTGTAATCAGCCAGCCTTGAGTTAAAAAACAGGCTCTGAACTCTGGGAGACTGAGGCAGGAGGCTGGAAAGTTCAAGCCCAACCTGGGCAATTTAGAGAGAAACTATCTCAAGGGCAGTGTGTGTGTGGGGGGGGGATTAAATCCGTGTAATCTAGTGGTAGTGTCCCTGGTTCAATCCCTACTACTGCAAAACAAACAAACACAGCAACAAAAAGGCTCTGACACTGTTACCTCCTCTCCTGCCCCATATTTTCTTTTCAAACTTCCTCACTCTCACCTCTCAACTCCAACTGCATTTAGGGGATGGAGCACAGGATTTCGGTTTAGCGTGCTAGGAGCACAGGACCCCAGCTGCAAACACAAATAATCTCCAGCTGGTTGGACACCTGCCAAGCAGCCCAGCACCGTCTCCTGAATGTCAGCAGGTATCCTCCCTGCCAGACCAGAAAGTCTTAGACCTTTGCTTAGCCAACCGGTTCCCAGACCTCTCCTGATCTGGCCTGTCCAGGCAAAAGCAATCAACTCATTGTAACACTCTCTTGGATCCACTCAGAAGTGGGGGCGTCAGTACTTTGGTTCTGGAATGCCGGTTTGAGATTGGGATTTAAAGATTTGAATCCCTTCTACCCAGTGACCAGTACCTCCTTATCAAAATGATGTGGAAACCAGAACTGCCCCTGTTCTGGGTCTTCACTGTTATCTTCTGAGAACACACCCTGATCCACACCGGTAAACTCAACTGGTGGTGGGTGTGTGCCTGTAATCCCTGCATTCCGAAGCCTGAGCCAGGAGAATTCTGAGTTCAAGGGCTACACAGAAAGATCTTGGTCAAAACACAGTATAACACAAAACAAAGCAGTTTTGAAGCTAGTATACCTAGCCTTTGTGCCTACTTGTGGGATGGAGAATTTAACAGATTACAATTTTAAAAGTAGTTTTAATGCTACAAGTTTAGGCTGAACAGTAATCAGCATACTCTCTTGCTATCATTGAATAGTTAATGCAAATGCTTATAATGAGAAAGAGCCTGTCACTTTGGTAGTAATTTATAAATGTTTATTGTCCCCTCATTTAACCACTAATCAGCCTGCCTTTTTGCATCATTAGAAGATGAAAAAATATGATCCCTGCCTTAAAGATGCTGGCACCTAAAAGGCACACAAAGGAAGTACTTAGGTTAGGAGACAGCCAGTACATGTGCCTTTTGTCACCTATCAAGTACTATTTGAAGTGACACAGTCAGAGTGTAGGGAACATAGAGTAACATCACTCCTGTTTTGTCCCTGAAATCTTTCCACCTGTCCCTGCCTCTCTACTATCACTGAAATGTTAGTGTTCTAAGCCCTTGTCTTTCTACCTCATTGAGTAGCTCCCCTATGGGGCACCCGAGGAGAAACTCCTGATCTTTATTATACTGATGATGAGAAAGACAAAAACAGAGAGAAGAAAGACAGACAGAAAGTGAGAAAGAAGGAAGGAACGAAAGAGAGAGAGGGAGAGAGAGAGAAGGAAAGAGAGAGAGAGAGAGAGAGAAAAAAGAAAGAAAGAAAGAAAGAAAGAAAGAAAGAAAGAAAGAAAGAAAGAAAGAAAGAAAGAAACAAAGAAAAAGTAAGTAAGTATTGGACCTCATCCCTGAATTAGATTAGTGACAAACTCTCAAAGCACAACACAGTCCTGGGATCTTACTGGAGAACTTTATTTTCCGGCCTTGACCCATGTACACTCCAACCAAGTCGGAGGACAAAGGTGCGGTTGACTCAATATCAAGCCCTGCTCCTCGATCATCCTAGGATCACTTTTGCCCAGACTACGGCCCACAACCCAACAGCGCTGCTCCCTGATCCTGATATGGATGCTCCTGTCCATACCTGTGAAGATGCCATTTCCTTGTCTTCCTCCAACTGGCCTGACCTTAGGACGACCAGACGAGGTTTACTTCACAGATGGTAGCAGCTATGTGAAAGAGGGCATCAGGTACACATGGGCAGCTGTGGTCACACTGGAAGGACAGATACAATGGGGTCAATTGCTGAGCCCAGGGTCTTTGGCACAAAAGGCTGAACTGATTGCCCTAACACAGGCCTTACGGCTGGGAAAAGGAAAAACTATAAACATTTATACTCACAGCTGGTATGTGTTCGCCACTGCTTACGTACATGGCGACATCTACAAACAGCAGGGCCTACTGACCTTGGAAGGAAAAACCACCAAAAATAAAAAACGGATTCTGGCCCTCCTGGAAGCAATTTGGGAACCGAAGGCAGTGGCCATTATCCATTACAGAGGACACCAAAAGGGGGATCACTACGAAGCAAAAGGAAACAGAGCAGCAGATTTAGCATCCAAGAGAGTGGCCAAAAAACCAGTGGGGCGAATAGATATCCTACCTGTGAAGCCCCTGGAACACTTACCAAACTAGCCAAATTATACCCCTGAGGAAGAAGTTCAAAGCAATAAAACAGAGTTCTGGATGGTGGGAGAAACCCGATGGCCACATTTGTTTGCCCAAAGTGTTGGGAAGACAGATACTTCAACAACTCCACTGTCTCACCCATTTGGGAAAAAAGAAATTAAAAGATCTGGTAAGCTCTAAGTTTTCAGTCCCAGGACTACCTCTGTTGGCTCAAGATATTTGTTCCAGGTGCCATGTATGTGCCAAGGTAAACCCCCCCACCCCCAACGAGGTCCAACAAAGGAAAGAAAGAAGCTCAGCCAGTCCCAGCACCCAGAAGGAAGCTCCCTGCCTCCATCCCAGGCTGCTAGGGCAGAGAAGCTCAGCCAGTCTCAGCACCCAGAAGGAAGCTCCTCCACTGCCATTCCAAGCTCCTAGGGCAGAGAAGGTGAGCTGCGTGGGTGCCAGAAGCACACACCCCCCCTCATGGAAATGAGAAAACACATAAACAAGCCTCAAAAACAGACTTCCAGATCACCTACAGCAACCCCAAAGGGAAACGAGATGGAACAATCTGATACTCAACCACCTGGACTCTCTGAACTGGCAACAGAAGAGGATCTGGGAAAAATGAAATCAGAAATAATTACTCAGATAACAGCAAAGATTTTGCTCACGGTGCAAGACATGATTAATAAATCTAGAGAGGACACAGATAAAAAAATAGAGGATCTGAGGAACATGATGGAATCCCAACATAGAAAACAAATGGAATCCATAAAACAGATACAAACAGATTTCCAAGAGATTAAAAACTCTATGGAAAGTCTGCGCAGAAGAATTAACCAATGTGAGGATAGAATTTCAGATATAGAAGATAAGATTGCAATTAGTGAGGAGGAAAAGAAAAACTGCTTTAAAATTGTAAGGGAACACGAGAAATCAATCCAGCAGCTGCTAGACGATGCAAAGAAGAATAGCATAAGACTGATAGGAGTCAATGAAGAAACAGGAGAGAGTGCAGATGACATAAAAAAACTGTTCACAGAAGTGATGGCAGAAAACTTCCCAAGGAGGGGAAAAGAACTTGACATACAGATAAGTGAGGAATATAGGACTCCAGCTAGCCTTAATCAAAAAAAAATCTACACATAGGCATATAATAGTTAGGATTCCAGAAATCCAACAGAAGAACAAAATTCTACAAGCAGTGAGAGAAAAGAAACAAATCACATACAAAGGAAAGCTCATCAGAATCACAGCAGACTTCTCAATGCAAACCCTCAAGGCAAGAAGACCTTGGAGTCATGTATTTCAAGCCCCAAAGGAAAACAGCCTCCAACCCAGATTGATGTACCCTGCAAAACTATCTTTCAAAATTGATGGAGAAATAAGATACTTTCATGATAAAGAGCACTTCAGGAACTTCATGAATACCAAACCAGCACTCCAAAAAATTTTAGACAAAACCCTAGGAAAAGACAATGAGGATCACAACCCCAGGAAACCCAGCAGAATGAATCCATTGGGCGTGACAAATTAAATGCAAAGGGGGAGAATCCAACAAAAAGAAAAAGTCATGACAAGCCTTTTTAAACTTTTAACTTCATCTCCCTAATGAGTGTATAATTCAATCTTATTATTGTACTGATTAGTATTTTTCTGATTCTAGAGTTGCACACCTTTCCTTGTGCTATACTGGCTATTTATCATCTTCTTATGTCTACTTTTTAATTGGATTGTCTATTAATGAGCTGTAAGAGTTCTTTATATATTCTGGTCATAGGTTATATGCATTGTAAATATGGTCTGTTTAAGGACTACTTTTCATTTTAATGATGTCATTTAAAGTTCTAAATATTGATGGAATCTCATTTATCAATTTTTTTCTTTTATACATGTCTTTTATATCCTAGGTAGCTCTTGCCTACCCTGAATTCATAAACATTTTCCCTTATAATTTCTTCTTAAAGTTTCATACTTTTAGGCTTTCTTATTTAGGTTCATAGATCCCTTCAAGCTATTTTCATGTATGGAAAAAAAGGGTTGAGGTTAATTTTTCATATATGGATACCAGGTGTTCTAGTGCCGTTTGCTGAAAACACTATCTCTTCCTCGGCTCTTGAACTGAGTTTATATTCTATAAAATGCAAATGTTAAATAATCTTTCAAAACTCAGTGGATCATATATGTGTGGTTCTATTTCTAGATTCTCTGTTTTATTCAAATTATCTATATGTCTTTCCTTACACCAACACTGCCTTGATTACTGTAGCTTTAGAAGAAGTCTTAAAATTAGGTATTAAATATCTTCCAACACTGTTTTTGTTTTTTTGTTTTTAACTTTTCTAGGTCCTTTGTAGTTCTACATAACTTTTAAATTTCAGTATCCAATTCTTCATTTATAGCAAGTATACACAGGCCTGAATTTTTATATATACCTTATGTTTTCTAATCCTGCTAAATTCAAATACAAGTTATAGGGGCTTCTAGAGATTTCTTAGTATTTTCTCTGTAGATGATCATTTCATCTACATATAAAGATTTTGCTTCTACCTTGCAATCCTATCCTAATTGTGTCATTTTATTGCCAGACTCTTTTGGTGGGGCCTAGGTTTCAAAGTTTAATGGCCAGATAAAGAATAAGCCTATCAGCCCTTGTTCCCCACCTTAAGAAGAAAGCATTGTATCTTCTCCCTTCATATAAGGTATTTTTGCTGGAAGTATGGAGTACATGTCTTTAATCTGTTGAGAAGGTTCTGTTCTACTTGTAGTCTCCTGATAGCTTTTACCATGAACAGCTGTAGAATTTAGTCCAATACTTTTTCTCCAACTTGTGACAGGATCATATGGCTTTTTCCTTTCCTCTGTTAAAATGATGACTTTTGGGGGTGGATCTTCCAATGCTGAACCAACACTGCCATCCCTATAACAAAACCACTTTCTACATCCTGCCAGATCTGACTTCCAATAGTTTTGTTAAACAAATTTCTATCTATGTTCATACTTTTTTCTTCTATTATCTTTACCCAGTTTTAGGATTAGCACAATGTTGAGTTCCTAAAATGAGGGGAGAAATGTTCCTTCTTTTTTCTGCTTTGTTTGATATAATTTATCAGTTAAAATGTTTATGAGCCTGCTGTTGTCATATAGGTAGGTTTTCAAGCTAGGAATATACTTTCTTTAATAGGTGCTATTCAAATTTTATATTTCCTCCAGAGTTAGTTTCATTAATTTGTCTTCCAAGGTACTTCTTAGAAGTTGTCAAGTTTATTTCAAAAAAGATTTTTGTAATATTCTTTCTATATCCTTTTAAATTCTGTAAAATCTGAGGTAATGTCTCCTAGATCTTAATATTGCAATTTTAAAAATGTATAGCTGATATTGTGTAACAGGAAGAAAAGGTCTAAAAGAGCAGTGTAATTGGGAGAGGTGGGGGAAGGGAAAAAAGGTAAGGGCAAAATATGAGAACAGGAAAAAAAATGGAAACAAGGTCTTTGCAAATAGGGAAGGGTGGAGGGGGTGAAGGGAGGGCAAGGGAAGGGGAAAAAAAATAAGAACCAAGAGACTCATGTAATGGTACAAGATCCCAATGATGAATGTAACTGTATTTTATACCTAAAATGCACCAATAAAGTTAACGGGAAAAAAGAAAGGGGGGGGGGGGAGAAAGAAAGAAAGAAAGAAAGAAAAGAAAAGAAAAGAAAGGAGAGGAAGGGTTTGCTGTGAGTTTCCAATCTATCTTTGACACTGCTAAAAGTTACCTAAAAGGTATAAATGATGATGGGATTATCCTGCCTTTCCTTAGTGTTCACCCCTATTTCCTCAGGCAGTGAATTTAAGGCCCTTTGTAATGTGGCTTTGACATGTTTTACTGCCACTGTCTTGGATTCACTTCATACTCCAAACTAGAAAACGTTCTCTAAGCATTCCATGCATTTCCTACAATTCAAAATTTAGCTCCAGGGGAAAAGTTTCATGAAGCCTCTTCAACTCTTTAGGCAATGTAGATTACTCTCTCCTCCAACACGTTAAGATATACTATATATCACAAAGCACTTATCATACCCCATTATCATCTTTAATGTATAAATCAATGCCTTGAAAAGTGTATAAGCAACATGAAAACAGGAGAGAATCCTACTGTTTGAATCCCTGGCATCTACAAAAGTCCCTAACCTATGGCAATTAATTGATAAACATTCATTCAACATGATTTTGATAAAAGTTTACTATGCCAGTGGCTTGATCCAGCTGTGAAGCAGTTTTGATGTATACTTACTTGGCTTGTTTGAAAGCTGTTTCTTCCATGTTTAGGAGAAAAAGCAGCTAGAGTGATCTCAAGATCAAGTTAACTGAGGTTTTAAAGATTCTGGTTCTTTTTTGTCCCCCAGAAGAGCCTGCACTAAACCAAATGTGGCCGGTTTAATACTCTTGGAGTGATGTACTTCGAGCAGGGGCACTTTCCAGAGCACAAATGTGGGTAATCCCTGTGAAAAGTTTTAGAGCACACTGGGAAATGCTTCTGGAATTTCAGAACAGGATTGCACAAAACCAACCTCTCTATAACTGGCTTGGAACTTTATTTCTGTTGCTGCCCTGTGCCACACCTTGGTATTACATCTGCTCATTTCATAAGTAGATGGGACACATAAGATCACCTGAACAAGGCCTTTGGATCAAGCCAATGCATCAGAGATACTTACATGATGTAAGACATGTCATGCTTTTGCTCAAAACCCTCCAATATCTCACCATTCCCTTCGGAGGAAAGCCAAAGGCCATAAAGTACCCAACAAAACCTTTAAGATGTCTCTCTTCTCCTTCCTTTACCTTTCACTTCTCTCCAGTTACTTTCCCCCAGGCTCACTTGTCTTTAACCCTACTTGCCTCCTTTGTTCCTCTGCTCACACTCTCTCCCCAGGGACTTTGCACCAACTGTTCCTGCTGGCTGGAGCCCCAGATGTGCACATGGCTAACTCCCTTACTTCCTGCTCAAATATCATCTCAGTGAGGCCTACCCTGAGCATAACCTGCTGTCCCCTGCCACTACACTCTCAAGTCCCATTACTTTACTTTTTTGCCCATACACATCACTTTCTAAAATATAATTTACCTATTTATTGCTTAGTATTTATGTCTGTGAGAATATAATGCCCATATGAGCAGGGCTCTTCTGCTTTTAGATACTGTTGCATTTCAAATGGGAGACTGTTGCTTGGTTCACAGCATTACCTGGTAATAGTTATGGCACTAATTACAGTAATCCTTGTCATCTCTTCTCTGCTAGAATTTGTTCATGATAGAAACCCATGGATCTGCCTGAGTAGGGATTTTCCAACAATTTATTCAGTGCAGGATCTATAATGTTTTATTGCCAATAGAGTATTCGATGCCTTTCCTTAGGTCCATGACACATGATAAGATGATACAAACCAACAAATACTTCTATTTTTCTGTCCACTCTGCTTCTATTGTTCTAGTAGTGTTTTCAAGAGGAATATTCCTAAACATTAAGGTTCAAAAGGCAGAAAACAAACCAGAGACATTTTTAAAAACTGAACTATGTGAAACAATGCCTATAGAACAGAATATCTATCACCTATAAGCAGAGTATTTTTCTTGTGTTAATGAGTAATGTTACTAAGCACTAAAGCTAAATTTCTCTGCATATTAATGACTTTTGAGAAGAGTGTGAGAGAGGCAGTAGGTCGTGAAGGTATTGGTTATGAGCAAGAGAAGATACGGAAACAGAAGGCAGAATCCATCAACACCGCTACTTAGGAAAATGGCCACAGGGGAAGAAAGTGGGATGCCCATGAGTGGTGCTGCACATAATGGACTTTGGGGAAGAGTAATTGAGAATGGCATTTTTGAGTTGACTGTTGTGTGGTGCAGTATAAACTGCACCTCCTCTCTCTTCCTTAAGAAATAAATACTCAGTAAAGTTTACATTGACTACCAATACTTGGTGGTAGAGTTGGTTTTTTTAGGGCAGGAAGTTCAAATATGTTAAGCTCCATAGCCTAACATAGCCAATCAACTGCACTACAAATTGAAATGCTCCCCCAAACTCTCCAAGGTACAAGGTATCCTTGTATTGGATTGATACATTAATTCCTTTCCATCACATAAGGTCAGCTCAGAAACCAGTCTTTCTGTTGCAGTAGATAGAGAGAGCAGGAGGAGGAGAAATGGAACAGGACAGTTAAAAGAAACATTCCCAGCCCTTAAGGCTTAGTCTTATCTTACTCTAAAGCCACCCCTGTAAATGTCTAAGATCCCACCTTCCATTGTACAGATACAGAAATTGAAGTCCAGAGGTAGCAATGATTTGGCTACATCTAGGTAAACTCCCAAGTTCCCAACTGCCTTGCTATTTCAGCCTCAGGGTATGGAATGGTGTGCTAACACTTAGCTCTACTTTTCACACTCCAATGAAATACACAATCATAACATGATTCCACTTAGAAAACTGACCAGTAGGGTTGGGCCAAGTTTCTCTTATCTATCTCTCTTTGCTATAGAATGCCTGGGACAGTGCAGCTGCAAACAAAGTCCCAATGTACTTTGGTTATGGTTATAATCTAGATGCCCCCCTCCAAAGCCTCATGCACTCATAGGTGGGACTTTGAGGAGGTGAACAGATGATAGGGGTGTGATAGTAATCAGTGGATTAGTCCACTGATGAGTTAGTTTATATCAGAGTGGGTGGGTCTCTGGGGGCGTGGCCTAGAAGGGTGTAGCTCCCTCCCTCTGCCCTTCATCTCTCTCTGCTTCCTGCTGCCAGGCCCCTCTGCCATGCTGCCCTGCCTTGGAGCCAGCCAACTATGAACTCAAACCTCTATAAACTGTGAGGAAAACCTTTGCTCCCTATGGCTGTGGGTGTTGGGTGTTGCATCTCAGTGACAAGAAAGTAACTAAGACAGTTTCCAAACATTTAGCTTCTATAGCAGAAGCTTGGCCTTAAGCAAGTCAGTACCTTCTCTGCTACCTTTTCAGAGACAGACTAGAAACCAGGATATGTTTGTAGACTAGAAACCGGGATACCAGTCCCAACTGTCTCGCAGAGTACATTTAAGACATAAACCAAATAACCTGTTTGTTAGACAACAATACACAAAAAATATTTTACAGATTCTTTGAGATATAGAGGTTGTACCTAATCTGAAGCTAGGAGATCACTGATAGAAAACTCTCTTACAAAGTTAAAATTGCATCTTAAAAGGAAAGATAAGTAGATATTAATATATTACCCATTTAAATTACAAAGTTAAAATTGTCTTAAAAGGAAAGATAAGTAGATATTAATATATTACCCATTTAAATTGTTTCTATAAACATTTATAAGTTGTTCAACATGGAATGTAATTTAACATTTTACAAGTATTGACAAATAGAATATAGTCTTGTACCTCCAAGTAAAACTGTAGTCAAGAACAGAATTAACATATGACGGTGGTCCCAAAAATTATAATGAAGCTGAAAAATTCCTACTGACTAGTAGCACTGCAGCCATTATGATGTCATAGTGGAACATTATATATGTACTTGTGGTGATGCTGGTATAAACTTGTTGCACTGCCAGTCATGTAAAAGAATAGTGCATGATTACGTACAGAAGCTAATACCTGATAATTACTATGTTAATACTTTATGGACTTAACATGCTATACTTTGGATCATTATTTTAGAGTGTATTCCTTCTACTTATAAGTTTACCATAAAGCAGTATGCTGTGCTAAGTTGGCAGTAGCCTCATAATCTCATGTTTACTGTATCTCTTATCTCATGAATCATCATGTCTTGAGCTTGGTTTTAACCTCAACGTGTTCACTATGGGCTCCAAACATACAAAATCTACTATTATTGTCAGTAAGAAATCATGTTTGACCAAACAATGAAAATAAAAGTAGCCTATGAAGGTAGTAAATCACTACCTTCCAGTCAGGGAAGTCTCATTTTCCTATACCTATGATTTTAAAGAACCAGAACAAAGTGATAGAAGCTGTTAAATGGTCTATTGCATTGAAGCCAATGAGACTAACAAAAATTTGAGATATCTAATATCTGGAGATATCTCCCCATCAGTATGGAGATATCCTCATCTTAGATATGCAGAAACTTCCAATGGTCCATATTGAAGACCAGACACAATAGCACATTCCCCTTAGGACCCTGATGATCACAGCCCAAAGCAAAAAGTTTGTTTGCCATGTTAAAAGAAAGGCTGGAGCCAACTACAATGTTGAATTGAATGTTCTCTATAGGTGGTTTAAATAATTCAAGTCTCATCATTCATTAAATAAAGTGAAAGTGAGTGGTGAGCCTGCATATGCTGATGTAAAGGCAGTGGAAGAAGCTTTGGAAACTCTTCATGAGCTGATTGTGAACAAAAATTACACGCCAGAGTAAAACTTTAATATGGATGAACATCTGCAATTCTGAAAAGAGATACCTGCAAGACTTTCATCCATGAGAGGCCACGTGGATGTCAGCTTCCAAGGGTTTAGAGAACAGAGCACCAGTCCTCTTGGGGTTAATGCTGCAGGTTACAAATCGAAACCTTCTGTGATCGGGCACAGTGAGAACCTCGAGTCTTCAAGCACATCAATAAGCACATACTGCCAGCATACTACAGGAGAAATAGGAATGCATGGTGACCAACCTCCAAAACCGAGATGCTTGCCTCAGTTGCCATGTGGGCAAAATGTAACCCATCCCTTTCAAACTGACTTATTATTGATAATGCCGTCCCACTTCCTCTCTTTACTGGTGATCTTTATCCTGATTCAAAGTGGTGTTTCTTCCTCTAAACACCATCGCTGTGATCTAACCAATGGCGCAAGGAGTTATAGCAGTTTAAAAATTCTATTAGTAATATTTGTGATACCTAACAATCACATGTTTTGGTAAATTACTATGTATAATTATAATTGTATCTGATCATTTGTAATCTTTGTTATCCCCCTTTCTTGCAGTTCTTTCTCCTTCTCCAGATCCCCTTTTCCATCTCCAGAAAGTCCAGCCCCCTCTCTCCTATCGTCTCTTATTTGACTCTTCATTTCTATTTTGTGTTTCTGTTTAACCTTCTGTGTCTGATTGATTTCACTAAACCTTGCAGTCTCAAGATCAATCCATTTGCCTACAAATGACTAAAATTTCTCCTTCCTTATGGCTGAGGAATACTCCCTTGTGTATCCCACATTTTCTCTATCCACTCACCTGTTGGTGGGCGTAGACTGTCAGGTGTGACTGAAGTGAGTCCTTCACAAACAAATGGGACAAAGCAAACAGGCTGCTTTTAGCAAACAGCAGCTTCCTCAAAAATAGAGCAAATGGACTCAGATATAGCATACAACCTCCCTGGCGTCCAGTAATTGTGTACACACCTGAGCAGTCCTTGGGCATCTGAGTCATAAATATTTCACGCCAGACTCCTTAGGCCCTTCAATACCTATATAAGCCTAATTCCGTTCCCAGTGAGTTTCTAATCTCTCCCTCTCCCCTGGTGTTAGCCCAGTCACTCATGGATGAAATCTCTCCCAGCTAGCTGCCACTATCTCTCTCTCCCAATGTCAGCCCATCCACACATGGATGTGATAAACAGCTTTTCCCAGCTAGCTGCTAGAATCTCCTGATTTTAGACCCTGTTAGCTGGAATACACTTTCCTTTCAAAAGCCTATTTTTGACAAGTGGATTCTTTATGACAGAGACCACTTCCGAGATTTAGCTATTTAGAGTTATGCTGCTATAAACATGATTATGCACTGTAACTGTAAAATATCTTTAACTCTTCTGGGAAGATACCCAGAAGAAATATGGAATTTCTCTTTTTAGGTTTTTGGGAATTTCCATACTGATTTTCATAGCACTTGTACTGGTTTACATTCCCACCAACACTGTAGAAGGGGTCCTTTTTCCCTAAAACCTCACCAGCATTTGCTGCTTTTTGAGTCCTTAATGATAGCCATTCTTCCTGGAGTAAGACTGACTCCCAGTGTTGTTTTGATTTCCATTTCTTTGATGGTCAAAGAGGATGAACATTTTTTTTCCTGTACTTACTGGCCATTTGTATTTCTTCTTTTGAGAAAAGTCTATTCATTTTGATTGCCCATTTTTTTAAATTGGGTCTTTTGTTTATTGGCTTCTAATTTTTTTTCTTTATATATTCTAGGTATTAGCCCTCATTCTGAGGAGTAGCTGGCAAAAGTTTTTTGCCCATTCTGGAGGTTGTCTCTTCACTGTTGACTTTTTCTTTGCTGAGCAGAAGCTCTTTAATATAATCCCATTTGGTTGATTCTTGGTATTGTTTCTTGTGTAATCAGGGTTCTGTTCAGAAAGTCCTTGCCTATGCCTTCTAGACTTTTACCTACTTTATCCTCCAGCAGATGCAGTGTTTCTGCTTTAATATCGAGGTCTTTGATTCATTTTGATTTGATTTTAGTGCAGAAAAAACATACACACAAAAAATAAAAACATAAACGCACCTGTCCTGGAGGGCATTAGTTGAGCTTCTGCCCCAGGCTTTGCTGTTTGCTTCACCTGGTTCATCTCTCTCAGCTCCATTTGTAGTAATGTCCCAGTTCTGCCAGCCTTTCTCTGGCTGGGGACATCAGTGGCCCTTTGTGGTCAGGCAGGAGGTGGTAACCCTGCTCCTGCACTTTTCTGATGGCCTTTCTCTGCTCCTTTTACTCCTGGGTCAAAGCAATAGTGTGCTTTTCGGGTTTGGGGGTTTTAGTGATTTCTAGGAGCTAGCAGGAAATAGCCTCCACGGGCTCTGATTTGGGTTGCTTTCTCCACCTGCAGTGATCTTGCATCACAGTTTTTCAGTTTTAGAGGATCTCTTTTCCAGCCCATGATTTCAGGGGCATTTACGGCATGGCAGAAGAGAGCCCTTCTGCATGGAACTCATAGGCATGTTTAGGGAATGGCAGAAGGGAGCTCACATGGGTGGAGAGCTCATCGGCTTTTGGTGGGTGGTGGGAAGAACCCTGCATGGGCACAGAGCTCAGAGGTGTTTGGAGGGCAGGTGGACGGAGATAGCCCACACAGGTGCAGAGCTCAGTAGTACTTGGCGGCGGGAGGGGGGGCGTAGTGGGAGAGTGCCTCACCTGACTTTTCTCTAACCCCAGCTCCAACGGGTCACAGCCACTGCAGGCTCCTGCACTCATGTCTCACAGATCTCTCAATGTTTGTGTGTCTAACTAGCCCCGGGTCCTTTATTCATCTGTCCCTAGAGCTTGCCGATTCTAACTCATTGTAGTCTGAGTAATTATTCTACTCTGAGTACTCATTCTACTCTGAGTAATTCTCTGGATTGCATTTTCCATAATGCCCTGATCTGAAGAGGCAGTCATGCAAATATCTTGCTTAGTGGGCACCATCTCCCAGTGGAGGAAGAGTTAGGCTGGGTGGGCATTGGGCAGTGTCTGAGCTGGGTACCAATTGCAGCTCAACAGACCCTGCTGCACTCAGCTTCTTCTCTCAAGGGGTTTCAACTTCTCCCTAGATAGTGTATTTGCCACCTCGGCTGTAAGCTGTGCCAGGATTGAGACATGGTCGTGCTTCTTATTCTAAACACCCTTGTTACTGTATTTCCTATGGTGGGCTTTTCCTTCAATTTGTCTTTCTGTGATTGGGTTTTTGTTTGACCCTGTTTCTAGTACATGTGAACCTTGGTGAGCACATTCCCAACATCTTGTGAGCACTGTGGCCTCTAGTCCATCATGATGCTCTCTTCCTACTGCAGCTTTTGAAGCTGACTACCTGAAGAGAACCTTTGCACAGGATACTGTTGCACCTGAGGAGGACACTGAGCGGACACTTGAAGCAACACCAGAAGTTTGCATTTATGACTACATCAAAACTTTGCTTGGGCTTGGGGTGATGTCACAAAGAAGTATATGAATGGCACCCAGAAGACACCCAATAAATTTGTCCATGACATCAACAGATTTGCCAAAGATGTGGAGGTTGCAAAACCAAGGCTGTGGTTGAGATGCCAAACAACTTTAATGAGGGTGTGGATGAGGATGGCACTGAGGACCTCCTAGATATGTTTCCTGAGGAATTTAGGAGTACTTATCGGTACCAGAACAGTAACACATAGCTAAAGAGCCAGGAGGAAAGAAAATTTCAGGAGAAAAGCACTCTCAGGAAAATTCAGTGAAAAGTTTAGCAGGTTTTACAAATCTCAAAAAACTCATTATAAAGTTTAAAAACATAGGCCCCAACTCTGGAAAGTTTTTAGTAACAGATATGAATGTTCATTGTGCACTGACTACTTAACAAGCAAATCCATGATGAAAAAGAAACTAATCAAGCAAGTCACCACGGCCATGTTTGTGTAGAGAATGACACCTGCACAAGAGGAGCCTCAGGTGGTTCCTAAGGAGGATTCCAGAAAAAGACTGTCATCATAGGAGATGCCAGCTCCATGTGCATTAGTGCTTCTGAAGACCTTCCGGGGGGACAAAATGGAGAGGGGAAGACAGTGACACTGATGATCCTGATCCTGTGCAGGTGTTGGTTAATGCATATGTTTGCATCTTAATTTTTAACAAAAAAGTTTAAAAACTAAAATATAGGGCTGCAAGCATATCCCAGTGGTGCAGTACTTGTCTAGTATGTGTGAGGCCCTTGGTCTAATCCTTAGGCAAAGTATAAAAAGTAAAAAATGAAAAAATAGAAAACTTACAGAAAAAGGATATAGAGAAAATATTTTTTGTAAAGCTATATGATACATTTGTATTTTAAACTAAGTGTTATTATAAAAAAGTCAAGACATTTAAAGACCTAAGAAGTTTATAAAGTAAAAATATTGCAGTAAGCTATGATTATTATTGAAGAAAGATTTTTCTTATAAAATTAGTATAGCCAAAGACAACAATGGTGTTTAAGTCCATATTAGTGTATATTCATGTCCTAGATCAGTGATGGCAAACCTTTTAGAGGTTTCAATGATACAGACAGCCTGCTGTGGCACACATGCCATAGGTTCGCCACCACTGTCCCAGACCTTCACATTCACTTACCACTCACTCACTCACTCACCTGGAGCAACTTCTAGTTCTACAAGTTCCACCCGTAATTCCTCTAAATGGTTGTGCCATTAAAAAAAATCTTTTATACTACAGTTTTATGTACCTTTTCTATGTTTAGATACCATTTTAATACCAATTAAATACCACTGTGTCACAGTTGTCTACTGTATTTGGTATGGCAACATGCTATATAGGTCTGTAGTGCAGGTGGCTAACAGGCTCTATCATACCGACCTGTAAGTATACTCTATTATGTTCATACAAGGACAAAATCACCTCATGACACATTTCTCAGAACATAACCAGGTTGTTAAGCAATATATGACTGTCTCGTGTAGTGTTACTTCTTTTTGACCTAATAAAATTTCTTTAATATTTCTTGTAAGCCAAGTTTGCTTGCAATGATTTCTCTCAATTTGTTTATTTGAAAATATCTTTATTTTGGTTTCGGTTTTGAAAGAGAATTTTCTTGGAATTATTTTTCTTGCTTGGCAATATTTTCTTTCAGCACTCTGACTATGTCATCCTGTTGTCCTCTGGTCTCCACTGTATCTGATGAAAAATTAGCTATTGACCTTATTGAAAATTCCTTCTCTTGCTGCTTTCAAGAATTTTCTCTTGGGGCCATTCCACTGCTCCCAGGGCAGAGGAAGTGAGCCAATCCCAGCGCCCAGGAGGAGGCTCCTCAGCCGCCATTCCACTGATCCCAGGGCAAAGGTGAGCCTCCCGGGTGCCAGCTGCACCGTACTCCCCCCACCCCCCGTGGAAATGAGAAGACATGTGAACAAGCCTCAAAAAAGACTTCCAGATCACCTACAGCAACACCAAAGGGAAATGAGGTGGAACACTCTGATTCTCAACCACCTGGACTCCCTGAACTGAAACAAAAGAGGATCTGGAAAAAATGAAATCAGAAATAATTTCTCAGATAATAGCAGAGATTGTGCCCATAGTGCAAGACATGATTAATAAATCTAGAGAGGACACATATTAAAAAAATAGAGCAGCTGAGGAACATGATGGAATCCCAACATAGGAAACAAATGGAATCCATAAAACAGAAGCAAACACATTTCCAGGAGATTACAAACTCCATTGAAAGTCTACGCAGCAGAATGAACCAATGTGAGGACAGAATTTCAGATATAGAAGATAAGATTGCAATTAGTGACCAGGAAAAGAATAATTGCTTTAAAACTGTAAGGGACCACAAGAAATCAATCCAGCAGCTGCTAGACGATGCAAAGAATAACAACACAGGACTGATTGGAGTCAATGAAGAAAGAGGAGAGAGTGCAGATGACATAAAAAAACCTGTTCACAGAAGTGATGGCAGAAAACTTCCCAAGGAGGGGAAAAGAACTTGACATACTGATAAGTGAGGCATATAGGTCTCCAACTAGTCTTGATCAAAAAAAACTCTACGCACAGGTGTATAATAGTTAGGATTCCAGAAACCCAACAGAAGAACAAAATTCTACAAGCAGTGAGAGAAAAGAAAAAAATCACATACAAAGGAAAGCGCATTAGAATCACAGCAGACTTCTCAATGCAAACCCTCAAGGCAAGAAGACCTTGGAGTGATGTACTTCAAGCCCTAAAGGAAAACAAGCCTCCAACCCAGATTGATGTACCCTGCAAAACTATCTTTCAAAATTGATGGAGAAATAAGATACTTTCATGATAAAAAGCACCTTAGGAACTTCATGAATACCAAACCAGCACTCCAAAAAATTTTAGACAATATCCTAGGAAAAGACAATGAGGATCACAACCCCAAGAAGCCCAGCAGAATGAATCCATTGGGCATGACAAATTAAAAGCAAAGGGGGAGAATCCAACAAAAAGAAAAAGTCATGACAAGGCTTTTAAAACTTTTCACTTCATCTCCCTAATGACTGTATAATTCAATCTTGTTTTTGTACTGATTAGTATTTTTCTGATTCTAGTGTTGCACACCTTTCCTGGTGCTGTACTGGTTATTTATCATCATCTTGTGTCTACTTTTTAATTGGGTTGTCTATTAATCAGCTGTAAGAGTTCTTTGTGTATTCTGGTCATAGGTTATATGCATTGTAAATATGGTCTGTTTAAGGACTACTTTTCATTTTAACAATGTCATTTAAAGTTCTATATTTTGATGGAATCTCATTTATCAGTTTTCTTTTATACATCATGTTTTTTGTAACCTAGGAAGTTCTTACCTACCCTAAATTCATAAACATTTTCCCTTATAATTTCTTCTTAAAGTTTTATAGTTTTGGTCTTTCATATTTAGGTTCATAGATCTGTTCAAGTTATTTTTATGTATGGAAATAAAGGGTTGAGGTTAATTTTTCATATACGGATACCAGGTGTTCTAGTGCCATTTGCTGAAAACACTCTCTTTTCCTCTGCTCTTGAATTGTATAAAATGTTAATGTTAAATAATCTTTCAAAACTCAGTGGAACATATATATGTGGTTGTATTTGTAGATTCTGTTTTATTCCAATGATCTATGTGTCTTTCCTTACACCAACACTGCCTTGATTACTGTAGCTTTAGAGGAAGTCTTAAAATTAGGTACTAAACGTCTTCCAACACTGTTTTTTTTCTCTTTTTCTTTTTACTTTTCTAGGTCCTTTGTACTCCTAACTTTTAAATTTCAATATCCAATTCTTCATTTGTAGCAAGTATACACAGACCTGAATTTTTATATATACCTTGTGTTTTCTAATCCTGCTAAATTCAAATACAAGTTCTAGAGGCTCCTAGAGATTTCTTAGTATTTTTTCTGTAGATGATCATTTCATCTACATATAAAGATTTTCCTTCTACCTTGCCAATCCTATGCTAATTGAATCATTTTATTGCCAGAATAGTTTGCTTTAGGCCTATGTTTCAAAGTTTACTGGAGGGGTGAAGAGTAGGCATATCTGCCCTTGTTCCCCACCTTAGGGAGAAAGCATTGTATCTTCTCCCTTCATATAAGGCATTTTTGCTGGAAGTATGGAGTACATGTCTTTGATCTGTTGAGAAGGTTCTGTTCTACTTCTAGTCTCCTGATAGCTTTTACTATGAACAGTTGTAGAATTTAGTCTAATATTTTTTCTGCAACTAGTGACAGGATCATATGGCTTTTTCCTTTCCTCTGTTAAAATGATGACTTTTGGGGGTGGACCTTCCAATGCTGAACCAACACTGCCATCCCTGTAATAAAACCACTTTCTACATACTGCCAGATCTGACTTCTAACAGTTTGTTTTGTTAAACAAATTTCTATCTATGTTCGTACTTTTTTCTTCTATTATCTTTATCCAGTTTTAGGATGAGCACAATGTTGATTTCCTAAATGGAGGGGAGAAGTGTTCCTTCTTTTTTCTCCTTTAAATGTTTGATATAATTTATCGGTTAAAATGTGTATGAGCCTGTTGTTGTCATATAGGTAGGTTTTCAAGCTAGGAATATATTTTCTTTAATAGGTGCTATTCAAATTTTATATTTCTTCCAGAGTTAGTTTCATTAATTTGTCTTCCAAGGTATTTCTTAGAAGTTGTTGAATTTATTCCAGAAAAGATTTTTGTAATATGCTTTCTATATCCTTTTAAATTCTGCAAAACCTTTGGTAATGTCTCCTAGATCTTGATATTGTAATTTTTAAAATGTATAATTGATATTGTGTAATAGGTAGAAAAGCTCTAAAGGAGCAGGGGAAGTGGGAGGGGTAGGGGAAAGGAAAAAAGGGAAAAGAAAAAATGAGAAAAGGAAAAAAATGGAAACAAAGTCTTTGCAAGTAGGGAAGGGTAGAGGGGGTGAAGGGAGGGCAGGGGAAGGGGAAAAACATAAGAACCAAGATATTCATGTAATGGTACAAGATCCCAATGATGAATGTAACTGTATTTTATATCTAAAATGTACTGATAAACTTAATGGGGAAAAAAACAAATAAAATACATAAATAAATCTAGAAAAAAGAGAATTTTCTCTTGGTTTTTTTTTCTTTCAATATCTTCACTTTGATTATGTGTAGGAGTGGCTCTTTTTGCATTCATCCTATTTGAAGACTGTTGAACTTCCTTGATGTTTAGATTAATTTTCATCAAATTGGGTGAATTTTTAAGCATTATTTCTTTTTCTTACTCCCTCCCTCTCTTCCTTCATTTTTTAAAAGAACCAAAAATGAAACAAAAAGCATCTAGCAATTCAAATATTGTATAAATGAAAGATGCATTTGCATTAAGTCAAAAGGTAAGAAATTTCTACCTGTATTGTCACTGTAGTTCATTTGTTTGGGGTGGGGGGTGGAGATTGAAACATCTTTTAAAAACTGATATGAAAAAGTTACAGGCAAGATTATCTCCTAGAAATTCAAGGTCTCAAAAGACTATCTTCAACTAGCAAAACTGAGAGCATAAAAAATTACTGATTACAGAAAAAAATATTCAAAGTTTCTTATACATATTTTTTAGCAAATCCAAATCTTCTGAGGAGACACAGAAAAAAAATTGCTTGGAATACAATCTGAGGCCATCCACAGTTAGAGAAGAAAGTTTGAAAATTAGTATATTATTTTTCATCAAATTTCAGGGTCCTCCAATAAACAACAGAGCAACATCTGGATCTCTGTAAATCAATAGAATCCCTTGAAGACTCATTTGATACTTGTCTCACATCATTACATGGCAAAATTGAAACAACATTTTACTCATTAAGAAATAAGTCCAGGGCCGGGGATTTAGCTCAGTGGTTCTGCCACCTGGCTTGCAAGCGCAAGGATCTGAGTTTGATCCCAGGTACCAATAAATAAATAAATAAATAAATAAATAAATAAATAAAATCCAAGAAATAAGTCCAAAGCCACGTGAGTAAATTTCATTCTCTTCAAGGATGGAGTGAATGGCAGAGGAGAAACAATCCCAGCAGATCTCCTTAATTAATATAAAATTGTTATGAAAATCATAATAGATCCAATTTTATTGAATTAGTTTACAAATGTCATCCAGTAATAAGCTAAACACTTGTGACATCCTAGAGAACACACTAAGGTAAAATGCAAAACCCAACGAGATCACTGTGTTGAATAAAGTAATAATTACAGTGGAGGTAGCTGGGTAGAATTTTGCAGTTTAGCAATTATTTCTTTGAATACTTTCATGTTCATTTTCTCTTTCTTCTGTTACTCTTGACAAGTAGATTTGGTGCATTTAACGATGTCTGGCATTCCTCTGTGGTTCCCCCCACCCACCCATTCTTTTTTGTTTCTCAGATTACATATTCTCAATTAATTTTCAAGTTACCCAGTCTTTTGTTCTGTCAGCTGAAAACTACTGTTGTGTCTCTCTAGTGGAGTCTTCATTTTGGTTCTTGAACTAATCAGCTTTAGAATTTCTATTTGTTTCTTTTTGTAATTAAAAAAAATTCTCTATTTGATGAATCACTCAGTATACCTTCAATTCTTTCTATAGAGTAAGTCCCCATCTTACAAATGTTCAAATTGTGAACTTTCACAGGTATGAATGGACCTCCCATTTGGGTTTTCTATGCTTTACATTGTATATCTGTCAAAGGTGTATACAATTCACTTTGTCAGACTTACAAATGAATCTGACTTACATTCTCCCAGATCGTAACTTGTTTGTAGAGGACTCAGTGTACTAACTTTATATTCACTAAGTTATTATTATTTCATTTTGTACTTTTTGTGTGTGGTGGTACTGGGAATTGAACCTAGGGCCTTACATTGAACTGCATCCCCAGTCCTATTTATTTATTTATTTATTTTGAGAGAAGATCTTGCTAAGTCACTGAGCTGCCTAGGCTGGGCTTGAACTTGGAATTGTCCTGCCTGAGCAGGACATGTACCAGCACGCCTGGCTTAGAAAATAGTTTTAATTTTTCTTTAGTTCTTTGAGCCAGGAGTGATTCACAAAAGTACTGTTTAATCTTCAAGTATTTGGAGATTTTTTATCTGTTAGTGGTTTGCTACTTCATTGTTAGGCACGTGTACATTAAAAATTATGCCTTTGTAGAAAGGACCCCTTATCATTATATAATAGCCCTCTGTTTTGTCTGATATTAATAGTGACCTCAGCTTTCATTAGTGCTAGCATGGCATATCTACTTTTCTCCCTCTTCCCCCTTTCTCTTTTTTCCTCAGTCATATCCACTTTGTTGATGATCCAATAAAAAAATTCATTTGTGTATGTTTAGAATTTTACTTTCTTTCTTCTATTTTTCTGCCTTTATTATCCATCTGTTCTTGTTACATACATTCCCCATTAGAGTTCCTATCACATTAATCAATTATTTTATATTCCCAAGCTGATAATTCCAACACTTAGTAGCTGAGTCTAGTTCTGATGCTTATCTTGTCTCTTCAAACTATCTTTCTTCTTCCTTTTTTGTTGAATCTTGGACATGATATACTGGACAAAAAGAACCCCCATGAAGAGGCCTCTACTGATGTGGTAACAGGAGTAAGGAGCATTCAATAGGCCTATGATTAGGCCTTTAGTGAAAGTAGCCCCTTGGACTTTTACCTTCACAATTACTTCTTGGTCATTCTCCCAGTCCCTCATCCCCCACTAGGTAAAACAGGTAACTGTGATTCTGTGCTTAGGTCTCCAGTTTTCATGCTGGTGGTTCTTCCTGTGACCTCAATTCTCACATGGACTAAAGAAGAGTTTGTTTTGAGTTTTTTCAATTTATTAGGAGTTAAAACTTGAAGATTCTCACATGTCAAAAAGGAAACCAGAAGTTTTTTGTGCTGCTGCTTTTGAAGAAACTGATGATTTTCCAAGGTGGCTTTCTTATTTAACATGATGCCACCAATGCATGAGAGATTTGGTTTCTCCACATCTTGGTCAGCATTTGGTACTCCCACTATTTTTCAATTTTAGTGTGTGTATACACGTGTGTGCACGCGCGTGGTAATGAAAACTGAACCCAGGGTGTCTCACGTGTCAGGCCAGTGTTCCACCACTGAACTACATCCCCAGATTTTTTTGAGATAGGTTCTCCATGCTGGCCACAAACTTGCAGTTCTCCTGTTTCATTCTCCTGAGAACCTGGGATTACGGGTGTGCACCACCATACCCTGCTTATTTTAGCTGTTCTAAGAGGTACTTAGCAATATTTCAATGTAGTCTAAATGAACATTTCCCTAATGGCTAGTCATAGCAAATGCTTTTCGTGTGCTTATTTGCCATCCATATACCCTTTTATTGAAGTATCTCTGTTTCTTGCCCATTTTATTATGGAGTTTTGAAGACTGTTATTGGAATTCTGTATGTATTCTAGACATAAATCTTTTGCCAGATGTGTTATTTACCAATACCTTCCTTCAGTCTGTACATCTGTCATCAATTTAACAGTCTTTAAGGAGTAACAGTTTGTGATTTTGATAAGGTCAGTTTGATAATGTTTTCTTTTATGAACATTTTTGCAAGAAATATTTAGTATGAACTATTTACCAGGTTTAGAAGATTTTTTCCTAAAAGATTTTTACATTTAAATAAGTGATCCACTTTTGAATTACTTTATTGTAGCAGTGAGATTTGGGTGAATCAATCTCTCTGTCTCTCTCTCTCTCTCTCTCTCTCTCTCTCTCTCTCTCTCTCTCTCTCTCAACAAACCCTATTACTCTTCCAGATAATTAAGTCTTATAAATCACCTCTATCGCAAATTATCACTACAAGATAACCAGTTTACTCTACTCTTTACAACAGTAACTTGCTGATAAGAATAAAAATTTTTCACAGGGGTAAAAGTGGTCCAGATTTATGACTTTTTGGCAATTGTAGTGGGACTAGTTGAGACTTTAGGCATTTAGAATTAAGCATAAAAATACCAGAAGGTAGAGGGTCAAGGCTGTCCAGAACAGTGAAAAGGAGAAAATGCATAAGAAAAACAGGAACATTCTTATCCTCTTACTAGGGATTGGGTTATAACAAACCTAAAATTAAAAACCAAAACCAACCAACCAAATAAAAAGCTAGGATAATTTTGTATACAAATTATGCTAAGGCATAAAGCATACCTTAAATAAGCTTTTTCCAAATAGCAGTTATCTCTGAATTACCTTAACAATTTGCTGTGTTCTGCTTACAATCATGTACTACTACATTATTTTTGTCTTAATGTTAATTTCTTTAAAATTTTTTGTTTAGCTGGGAATGTTATTTCCTTAACATTGATAATATGTTTAAACATGTCATCAACACACTCATCAGATGGTGCTTTAGAGACTGATTAGCCTACTATGATATATTGCAAATAATACTAAGAGTGTTACCAGATGGTGATCAAGATTACTTTCCTATGTAAGTTTAGCATGAAATCACTGCTCAGTTTTACTGTGAGAATTTGAACCTAAGCCTACTATTTTCATTATAAATCTGAATGAAGTATAAAATGTTGCAGTAGTGGCTGGTAGAAATGAGTGCCCAGCTGGAGAGTGGGATATGTGACATACTTTGATAGCAGTACTCACATTTTTGTTGAAATGTGTTTTTATGTTGTCAATACCGTTACTTTGATTTGTAAGTGGACTAGCTGAGAAATACAAAGACCTGTACTTGACTTTTTAAAAATCAAGTTTATCTTCTATCAAATTACTCATAGCCAAGTTTCCACAGACCTAGAATTTTAAATCAGTGATCCAGTGTGACCCATTGATAACATTTCTTAAAAAGAATGAGCACAGTCACGTAGTCTTAGTCTTAAGGATTTCTGGATTTCGTCCTTGAAGGAGATCAGGATCTTCCCAAGGCCTTGGGCCACGAATATTCTTCCAGTCTTCAAAAGTAGAGTCCTTTATTTTCTATAGGACCACAAAAGTTAAAGTGTTCAAGTTAGTGTAGGAGCCTGTGGCTTTGATTAGGAAATCACTGAATGAATGCATAGAAAGCATCCAACAGGCCCTCAATTAGAATTTCAACACACATGTATACTATAAACCAAACACAATAACTGAAAAGAAGTTGTACTTCTTAGAATTTAAAACTTTTCATGGTTGCTACTGATGTTAATGCCGATCTTTCCCCCACAGTAATAAAACTACTAACACAGGAAAAGTGTCTACATGCTTTATATATTGAGAGTGCAGAGTAAGGTAAGAAGCTGGGAGGAAAAAAAGTGTGACTCCAAAGGCTGATCCAGAATAATTACTATAAAGGTTAGCATGAGTGATGGAAGAAAATGAGAAGCAAAGAACAAAGGTAGAGACCTAAAGTCTTCTACAAGGAACAGACCAATATGATTTATCTTGTGTCTGAGAAATAAGCCTGTGGTTAAGAATAAAAAAGACTTTCCCTACAGTTAACATGAGCAATACCCTTTTGAGCAGTCAAAACTCGTTTCAGCTGCAATTCTGATTATTCTACTTTCACTTAGTATGAAGAGTCTCTCAAGCACAGGAAGGCAGGATCAAAGGGAAGAACAAAAATGTTTCTTCTCCCTTGCAATGACCATCACTCTGAAAGTTACTTTTATACATTTGCTGCTTTGATTTTTCTGGAATAATTAAGTAAAACAGAAAAAAAAAAAAAAGAGGCTGACAGAATACAGGTAATTTATATCCAAAGATATAAATGGGGGAAAATGGCCTAAGTTCACCTTGACATTTGGGTACTAAGCATTATGGTTTTACTAATTAGCTGTAAAACCTTTAGCATTTATTTAAGCCACCCAGGCATTAATTCTTTGATAAGTAATCATGAAAAGACAGGGATAAATGTTTGATATGGTTTCCTCAGTTCTCAAATTCCATGGTTTCTGTAAGAACTAAAAGGAAAATCTCCCAAATAAATCTTTCATAACATCATCACTGGTATAGTGCTTACATGTCCTCAAGTAGCCAAATAGGGAAGTAGTGAATAAAAACACACGAAGAAAAAAACATGAAGAGACTGAATTGAATATATGTAAAGGAACAAAATTTTATTAATTTAGCATGGAAGAAGGTAAAGTATTTTTACATGTTGTTATGAAATGATCTAAAGATATGAAAAGATTTTAATAGAGTAGTGGCCAATAACCAAATAAAATAAGACATGCATGCTAAAGAGGATTAAAATCAATCTTAGATGACAGGCAAGATTGATAGAACGAGGTGATATATAAATGTCTGATATTAGAGATTCTTACGATTTACATCTAAAATGTCCCCCAAAATTCTGTGTGTGGAAGGTTTACATCTAAAATGTCCCCTTTCCATCATGGAGGTGCTGTACTATCAGTTGATTCATGCACTGATAGGTTCAGTAGCTGAATGTACTGTTAGAAGCTGGGGCCCGGTTGGAGGGCGGAGTCACTGGTGGCCATGACCTGGAAGGGTGCGTTCTTATCCCTGGCTCCTCTCTTCTTTCTCTGCTGCTTGGCTGCCATGAGATAAGTAACTTTCCTCTGCCCAGGCCCTTCTACCAAGCTTTTGCTGCCTTGGAGCTAGTAGATCATGGACTGAAACTGTGAGCCAATATAAACCTGTCTTCTTGTAAGTAGTGGGTGTTGGGTATCGGACGGAAAAGTGATTAAGGTGATTTTTGGACAAAAGGTTCTTTGTAGAAATGCTACAAAAGATAGTGACTGAATCACAGATTGTACACGCATGCAGGGGAAGACATTCAAGACCTACCAATTACTAGCCAACTGCCATAGGAATGAGAGTGGAACAGATTCAAGAAATGTTGAGGAAAAACAGTGTCAGGAAAATTGGATTTTGAGCCCTACCAGAACAGAGACTTCTCCTTAATACTAGCCAAGACATCTAAAAAAAGCTTCTCTTTATGAGTAAGGATTATGTTGAGAAGAGTGCCTACTTCTCCAACAAAATTTAAAAGCAAGCCCTGCCAAGATCCTCTGGGGAGATGGTTTGAAGAATGAGTCCAACATCAAGTTACAGCGATCTAAGAAACAGCACAGCCTTTCCATGGTTCTCCCTTTCAAAGCACAACACCAACTTCAAAGTGATCGGCCAATAACTTAACTGTCAGGTAAAATGAAAATCAGTACTTTTCAGAAATCTCTTCAATGTATTACTCACGTCCAACTTTCAATGAAAAATGACCACACACAAGGAAACAGGAAAATGGGATTCAGTCAAAAAATGAATACAAACCCGAGTTTAATCCCCAGTACCAAAAAAAAAAAAGAAATGAATAAAATATAAATGGAGAACATATTTCCCTCCCCACATCCTGTAATACAATGTGCTATGAAGCTTTTCGATTTCTGCTAATCAGACTAGTGGAAAATACCTCATTATAACTCTGACATTCTTATTTTGATAAGTGGAGCACTTCTTTGTATGTTTCAGAATACTTATTTCTTTTCCTCTAAACTCTTTATAAATTTTACCCACATTCTTACTGACCAACTGATTTGTTGAACTTTTCCATACTGACTTGTAGATGTTCTTCACGTTTAACTAATTAGCCATGATAAGATAGATAACATTTTTAGAATCCCTCATTTAACTTGTGACTTAACATAGTATCTTCTAGGCTGAACTTTCAGATTTTTAATGTATAAACTCATACATCTTCACGTTTACAGCTTCTGGATTTTAGATCCTATTTAAATAGGCTTTCCTGACTTAAAATCTGCATTTTCTTTCTCCTAGTACACTTAGTGTTTTGCTTAATTTTAGATTCTTGATCCATGTGGAATTTATTTATTCATGGTATATGGAATATGAATCTATCTTCATTTTCTTTTCAAATGACTATATACAGGTTAACCATCCCTAAACCCAGAATCTGAAATCTGAACCTTCTTGGGTGCTGATATGATGCTCCAAAAATTCAGAGTTGGGCCTGGAGGTGTAGCTCAGAGGTAGAACAATACCTAGCATGTGTGAGGCCATGGGTTCGATCCTCAGCATCACAAAAACAAAACAACAAAAAGAAGAAAATTTCAGATTTGAGAGCACTTTAGATTTTCAGATTAGGGATGCTTAACTGGTAAAGTCTATCTGAAAACCTCCAAAATGTGAAACACTTCTCATACCAAGCATTTCAGATAAGAGATATTTAATCTGTAGTTTATAAAATACCACATATTTAAAATAATTTTCTGCAACACTAATTTATCTTAAGGCAGACAAAGCAGTCACGACCAGTAAGACTGTTATAAAACATAGCTATTAACATGATCATACCTCATATTCTGACTCTAAAGATATTTTATTCATTTTCAGCTTTTTTTCCAATTCAGGATCAATCTGCAGAAAAGAAAGAGGAATCTGTAAGTTACTTAAATTTCTTACATTCAATTTTCTACTTTAGAAGTTATACAACAGATGGCTGGGACAGTATGGCCAATTTAAAACACATGGCAAATGTTACGGCTTCTATCTAGATGTCCTCCCAAAACCTCATGTGCTCATAGGTGGGATTTTTGGGAGGGACTGGATCATGGGTGTGTGATACTGGATTAATTCACTGATTGGTAAAGCATAGTTCTAGGCGTGGATGATGAACTTACTGAAGAGGGAAGACCCACCCTGGGTATAGGTGGCACCAACCAATAACCTTGTAGCCTGGATGGAATAAAAAGGGAAAGAAAAAATGCTTGTGCCTTCTGCCTGCCACACCATGAACTGTTTCTCCTCTGTTACGCCCCTCTTCCATGCTGCCCTGCCTTGGAATCAGACAACTATGGACTGAAACTTCTACAAACTGTGAGCTAAAACAAACCTTTTCTCCTTTCACTTGTTGGTGTTGGATATTTTGTCCCAGCAAAGAGAAAGTAACTAAGAAAGATTTTGATATCAGGATTGGGGTCGCTGTTGTGAAGCTACCTGGCTATGTAGTTCAGGAGCCTTTAGAACTGGCTTGTGTGAGAAGTCTGGCAAGTTTTAGAGATGTTGGCTAGAAAAGCAGCCCTACAATGCTGTAAGTTCCCAAGCTTGATGGGAGATTCTGGTCAGACCTCTGAAGACCAGATGTTGACAGTAATGCAGATGGAAAAGACCAGGCTCAAGAGGTTTCAGTTGGGAAGAAGGACTCTCCTGGCAGCTGCACTCCGGGATGTCATGCTTTGGCAGAAAATATGTCTACATTTTCCGCATGTCCGGAGACACTGCAGGAGACTGAGATTAAGGACAATGGGCTAATGAATCTGGTGGAAGAAATTCCAAGGCAGTCTGATGTTGAGGCTACTGTTGGGGGCTTTTACCTAGCTGTACCTTGAGATTCAAGAGTGAACAGCTCAGCAGAATGATTTAAAAATTTTGAGTTTGGCCAGAAAGGAAGTTCCAGTAAAGTTATGGCCTGTAAAGATGAAGCAGAGGAGAACTTGGTTGCGGAAAAGATTATCACTAAAAGGCAAAGTACTTCAGAACAGGCCACTGGAAAAGATGGCCTGAGGTACCATAAGAACCAACAGTATTCTACCCTTTGCAGCCTCAACACTGGAAAGGTGAAAGACTGCACCTACAAGAGAGCCCCAGGCCACCTGTTTTGGAATGGTGGTGGCCTGAGGAATTCATTCCTCAGGATTGGGTTCATAGCACTCAGCAATCCAGGCACTTGGCCCCTACAGCCAAGAGAGGAGGAAGGCTGGTTACTGCTCCAGTTGGCAGCAGACCTGGGCTTCATCCCAGGTACATGCAGAATACCAGAGTATTCAGGAAGGCGTCTACACAGATTTCGGAAGAAGGCCTGGGAGGCCAGGCAGTGTGCCCTCGAGACGGCAGTGTGTGAAGCTGTGATTGTGAAGCCAAAGTACAGTGGAGAGAGACCTCAGAAGGTTGGAGAAAGCAGGAATGTGGATCATCTGAGAAAAGATGCAAGAATTGAGCAAAGCAGGCTGAACAGAGAGACCATGAGGGCTATGACCACCGTGTTGTTGGTGTGGAGCCACACAACCCTTTGGAAATCATATCTTTCCATAGATTGCCCTAGGTGCTGGGCAAGGATTGCTGAGACTTAGTGTTTGCCCTGCTCTGGTCCCATCCCTTTCTGTTCCCTTATTTCTACCTTTTGGAATGGGAATGTTTATCTTGTGCCATTGTATGTTGGAAATGTTTAACTTTCTTTTCATTTTTACTGGGCCTGACAGCTAAGAGTTTTCCTTAAATCTGAGAGGAGAATTTGGACTTGGACTTTCCAGCAGTGCTGAAACTCTCAGAACACTGGCAACTCTTAGAGATGGACTAAATGCATTTTGCATAAGGGATCCACATGAGTCTTTTGGGGGACCAAGGGTCAAATGTTATGGCTTAGGGCTGGGGATTTAGCTCAGTGGTGCCACGCCTGTCTCGTAAGCGCAAGATCCCGAATTTGATCCCCAGTACCAAAAAAAAAAAAGTTATGGCTTATACTTAGATGCCCCCCTCAAAGCCTCATGCACCCATAGGTGGGGCTTATGGGAGTGAATGGATCATGGGTGCGATACTGGATGAGTCCACAGATTGGGTTAGCATAGCTAGGTTTTTAAGATCATGATACTCAATGGATTTACCATTTTTATTCTGTAATTATTTTTGTTATAAAAATTATTTTTCCATAGAACTTTTTATATTTTCTTTATTAATATCTACTTGTATTACATTAAGTAAAATAAAAAAGTAAATATACACTTCAGTAGTAAAGAAATATAGTAACAAATTCAAAAGATGGCTTTCATAATAGACTGGACATACCAAAAGACAGGTTTAATAACTAGGAGATAAAAATAATGGAAAATATACAAATTAAAACACAAAGACAAAGAATGGAAGAAAATAGAAAAATAAAAAGTAAAGTGTTAAACTTAATTAAAAATAATTATATCTGAATGAAGTCCCATAGAAGTAGAGAGAAAACTGGGCAAAAGCAATACTTTATAGGACATGAATAATTTTTTTTAATGTTACCTATTATTTCTTTAAAACTCTTCAAGACAATGTGAAAAGAAGACAATGTGAAACTCCATTTCTTATAAATCAGAGTACCTAGAGTTATGATAAATATTTCTTGTTGCCATGATTTAATCATTTGATATACAAGCATAATTCTTGGTAAGACTTAACCAAATCAGCTATATATATAAGGTAGAGAGTCAGAACATTTGGTATCAGACTTTCTTCTTTTATTTACCCACTGGGGAATTTTTAAAATGTATCTCTGCATTTGAAAAATGTAATTTTATTCAATTTTATAGTGCACGAATTAACAGCATCTTCTATTATAGATTAAGTATTGGTGTTTGGGCAGGGGAGATGAATAAACTTACGATTTGGAAGTACTGCCTGTCATCCTACACATTCACAGTCTTCATGTGTGTTTTCACATCCCTCTCTCCAAAGGTCTCATTTTTTCTTTTTTTTGCATATTGTGCAGCATGCTCTGTTTTGCTTATTTAACTCCCTAATCCAGTTGTATGTGTTCTTTCCATCTCCCATTAAAATAACAGGGTTACTCGGCTTTCTTCTTCATTGATATAGACATCACACTGGCATTGGTATAATTGTCCTCATTTTCATTATTGAATCTTAGAAAATATGGTCACAATATTTGTCACATTAAAAATTAAACAGCATTACCATGTTACAAAGCATAATAAGCAAAGTCAAAGACTATAACTGTTCAAAAGTGCAATATACTTAAATTGCACTTAAATGAAATCAATTGGTGTGATACAATAATGAATAATCCATGATTGTAGATGCATGGTTGCTAGCATGATCATCCAAGAGAAAAAACAGCAAATGCCCCCCAGGGGTGGGAGATAAACCATGTCTGTCAGGCTACTAGAGATTGTTTTATGGGAGAAAGCCTACAATATTGCACATTTTTGAGTGAATAGAGGAAACATTACTAAATCCTTTACATGATTCACTTCCATGTGAATATTAATCTATTTTAAAGAATAAGAGAGCAAAAACTGTATATTAATCTTGAAAAGCAAGACAAACTCAGACTAAGAATACTAAACAAAAACATACATATACAGACATAAGTCAAATTCCAACTATGGTTCTTACTTTAATCTTCACAGCATCATAACGGATTTGTGAGAACTCACGCAGACCAAAAGAACCTCCAACAATCAGTAGCTGAAAGAAAAAACAGTTAAAATAGAAGGGCAGAATGTGATAATGGCTGTGCAATGGAGAATATACTAAAAACAAGGAAATGAACATTTTTGGTGTTTTTTTTTTTCTTTGGTGTATAGGAACAAACAGGTCACCAGTCATATCAGAAATGTAAATTCTGGGGGTTAAACAGGCAAATATATATTTTTAAATGGTTTGGAAGAGAGGGAAGAAGAATATTATTAGCGTATATCTGATAATTCAAGTCCCACTCTGCATATTGTTGAATAAAGATTTCTAGGAAGTATTAACTACTAAATAAAAAGAAAATACAGTAGTATCAACTTCAATATAAATACAGTATAGTAGCAATGGCATATTTGACTGACACATGACCAAGAGGATGTGTCCCTTAAATTCATTCTAATGATACTATCAGACTCTTGAATACAGCATTTTGCAGGGCAAAATTGTCTACATGTGTGGGGCCAATACTCAGAAACACAGCCCCTAGGTCCAGTATAGTTACACAGAACAGTCTACAGTAGCATACTTGGGAAGAAGCACTGAGGTACTTCAATGTATACTAATTTTAAGACCTTTGCTTTGGTAATTTTGAAAGGTGAAGAAAACAAACTGATTTCCATAGGGACATGCTGGGAATCACAAGTCAGTGACCACAACCACATTGTTTCTAGGTGGTAGACTAATCTGCAGAGAATAGTTTTTACACACGTCCTATCCTCTACATAAATAGTTCCTGTTATTTTATAAAGACAGTTACCCTCAAACTCTTTAAAAATATATTTGTAGTTTTCTAGAGATGGGAAAAATCTGGATTCATCCAAGATGAGTTGAAAAAATTAGGTTTCTAGGATCACCTTTATCCATTTAATCCTCCTTAAATGCAAAAGCTGGTACCTTCACCTGTGCCAGTACCTGTACCAAAGTAATAAACGTCTGTGTATTTTTTAAAGCTGCTTTTGTTTATATGCTTGACTTAAATTATTTCATTTATCATGACACGGAGGCTGAAGCAAAATAATTAGTCCATGATCACACAGCAACTAAAGGTAGTTGTCGGATTCCAACTCGGGATGGCCTTATGTCAGCCTCAACTTGTATTCTCATGACATCTTTCGGGAATTCAGTGTAAAATTCTGTGCAGCCATATAAACACCAAAGCTATTTTAAAAATCGCTTTAGAAATATAAATAGTAACACAGCAACCTCTTGAGGGCGCCACAGTACGGCTGGTACCGTGCTAAACACTTTATTCCTAAAGTCTTACTTGTTTCATCACAAAAACCTGTAAACAAACTTCGTAATCACCTAGACTGGGGTTAACTCTGGTTTCTTTGAGATTCAATTTACTCAGCTGTGAAACGGGGGATAGTAACAACAATCGTGTTCTTGATGGGAAAGCTGTCACATAGGTCCTGGTAATTAACGGGAAAAGATGGGGGTGGGGGGCGCCGAGATCCTGCTACTACGCAGAAGACTAGAAGAAAGATTGTTTACAGTTCTCAATCTTTTGTCAGCTTCTTCCTAGTTTAGATCCTATCTTCGGCTTCTCCTATTACAGACTTCCCCAAAGTCCTGATGCTGCAAACCAGGAGGCTCCACTTTCCTCTCACAGCACTCACCAACATGGGGACTCCGTAGCGAAGGGTCTTGTTCTTGCTCAAAGCTCGCATCACCGCGGGTGTGAACATAACTGCAACTTTGGCCCGTTTAGGGTCCCTTCCAAGCCGACCCAGGGCGTCCTCCTAAAATTCAGCAGCTTTTCCTCACTCACCTGCTTTTCCGGGTTGTTTGGGGTCGAGTCCTCCGCTGATAAAGCTCCGCCAGGCAGAAACAATCAATTCATGGTTACACACTCCCGTGCCCGCCCAGAAGTTGAGGCAACATATCTTTAGTTCCGGGATGCCAGCGTGCAGCTAGAATTTAGAGGTTAGAATCCGGTTTGCTGTCACTATCGAATTGTTACGGAAGCCAGTATCTGGCGTGTTCTGAGTCTTGACTACGTTTTCTTAGAACATTCCCTGCCACATGGTTATGCAGTAAACTCGGCGGGGCGGGGGCGGGGACAGGGCGTATTCTGAAGCTAACTCTCAGCCTCTGTGCATGCTTGTGGGTTGGGAAAATTTACCAGCTTAATAAAAAGTTTTAAGAGTAAATCGCTAGAAGGTTTAGATTCAATGTAACCAGTGCAGTGTCTCGTCACTGAACCTTTAATGCTAACGTGTTTACTGTGTGATAGGCTGTGATCTTGTCATTTATAAGTCTATTTTACACAGGTTCAACAATCATACTTTTTTGCAACCATCTTTCTGGAAGACTCTAGAGACAGAGATGAAGATATCTTTGCCTTAAACAAAATGGCGATCTAAAGGGCACAACAAAGCATGTCCGAAAGTACTGTGATAGCTTAGGGAACTAAGTCCCCACGGGTGCCTTTCGTCAGAATGAATCAGAAAGCTACACCTAGGGCGCAGGTGATACAGAATAATGCCTCCTACTCTATCCCTGAAATCTTCCCATCTGTTCCTACATCTCCCATGCCATTGAAATGTTCCTGGTTATCACCTCTGCACCTGTTAAAGTGGCCCCTTTAGTGGTCTCTAGAGGAGAAACTCCAGATCTACTTTTTAGGCTTCTCCAGTGGTACCCCTGCCTATAAGACCATAGGGTCAAATTTTAAAACAAAGCAACAGCAAAAACCACCGATTCTGGTCAATCCACACTGTTGGAAGACATAATGATGAGATTCCCTGATTCTGCTTACAGTATTCACTCTTTTCTTAGCAAAATTTAAGATTAAGACTTCAGCGGAGCTCCAGTGGCATAATCAACTTGTATTTATACAAGTGTGGCCTTTTTGCCACTCTTCACTCCTACTCCATCCTGGAAAAGATACTCTTCCTTGAGTATTCCATGAACTTCATCTTCATTACGCAGCTCCTGGGAAATTACTCTGTGTAGCCCCTCTAATTGTACAGTCAAATATAAATTATTGCCTCCTCAGAGCTCTGGCTGCCTCTGATATGACACAATATTGCCACACTGGATTATTTAGTACACTGAGTCATTATCACTCTGACTAGCATATAAGGAACATGAAAATAGGAGAATGGGAAGAATATATCAGAGTTTGAATTTGAAAACTGGGAGGGAGAAAGGCCACCTGAATTGATCCAAGGGAGACTTTGAAGTATCAGGCCAAGATTTATTAACATAAGACAATTTGCTAATCCCTTCCCTCACCTCCTGTTTCTTCACTTAACTTGGAAGAGAGAACTTGCAAATGTGAGGACTGTAGCAGAACGGTGGGAGGTCAGAACCCAAAAGAAACTGAAATTCCTACAGAATTTGGTAATATTGACTATCTCCTTACAATTCACTCCCTGTATGGCTTCCATGGATCCACTCCAGCTCAAACTTTTGTTGTCTTTAGGCTTGCAAACCTTAAATTGGAGTCTTCAGTCCTCTGTGCCTCAGAATCTCCCGCAGAACTATTAAAACAGACCACTGGGCCCTGTGATTGGAGTTTGATTCAGTAGGTCAGATTGGGATTGAAAAACCTGCTTTTGTAACACACTTCAGGATGATGTTGATCTGCTGGTCTGTGAACTTCCTTGGATAAACTCCACTTTCACTTGGTCATCAAATTTTATCACAGTGTGGATATTTTCAGAAATGTGAAGCACAGACTGAATGGTTTTCTAACCTCTCAAGATCAAAATCCAAAATGTTTTACTTTGGCAGTTCTCTCCATTCAATCTAATTTGTATGGCTAAAATCAGAGCAGCTGAGTGCCTGTTTCTAGTTCAGCCCAATTTGAAACCAGTAGTACTTCCCATTATTCAGCTAGACAATCAACTGTTTCTTCTGTGCATATTTCTTTTGATAGTGATTATGAATATTGTTTTAGAATATAGTCATGTATTGTCCTATTATTTTTTATGGGTTATAAGACAGTGGTGGTGAACCCATGGCATGCATGCCACAGTGGGCTGTTTGTATTACTGAAAGCTCTAAAAGGTTTGCCATCACTGCTATAGGATAAATGGATTTTTCCTTGGCTTGAAGTAAATTCCCACTTCTGGCACTGACTAGCTATGTCTTGAGCAAGTCACTAATTTCTTTAACCATCAAGTTAACTCATCTATAAAAATGGAAATATTGGTACTTCCTTGTATAGTTGTAAGAATTTGACCTTGGTTATACAAAAGGGCAGCCCAATGCAGAATATTTAATCATGAAGAATAGATAGATAAAGTAGTGTTCTGGTTATGTATGCAAGTCCTAAAGGCACACTGCCTAGGTTTACATCCCAGTTCTAGAAATCAATAGCTGTATGACCTGGGCAAGTTAACCACTCTATGCATACCTCATCTGTAAAATGGGCCCAACAGCAGTTATCTTAGAATTGTTGTGAAGCTTAAATGAATAGATGTGAAGGGCTTAGAATAACTGGACTGCTGATAAAAGCTTAGTAATTGAAAATTTTCTGTATTATTAGGAGTACGTCACTGTCCTATCCCTTATCTCCTTTGTCAAAGTTAAATTTCAAATTGATTATTTAGATTTCATCTTTCCATTGTTCTGTCAGGTGCTACTTAAAGAAGGTGGCAGAAAAACAAGATATTTAATCAACAGTCTCCAAAAGAAGGTGAAAAAGCATTATAAAAATTCAGTGATAAATTCAACAAAGTTTTACTGAATGCCATAGTTCACAAGGCACAGTTAGATCCATTATTATCTCATTTGCTGTATCTGGTCAAATGGCAAAATTTCAGTTTATCATACCTTTTGATAGCCCATTAACATATTTAATCTGTAGTGATATTTCCTAAATAATATGGTTTTATGTCCACATGTTTTCCAAGGTGCCGTTGGGCACCGATTTGATCTGAGAAATGGACTACTGTTTATGTCCAGGGATGTAACCTAACATGAGAATCAGGATGAAAGGAAACAAAACAAGTTCATATGGAAAATATTCTTATAAGAACTAACACAGACTGAAGGTAAAACACACATGTCGGTAAGAAGAAACTCATTCAAATGAGCATTGTAGATACAGCATTACAATGGGATTCACTTTTGTGTCTTCATTTGCAACTCTCCAAACTAGGAAGAAGGATCATCTCAATTTCCTGGGATTAGTTAATAAATTTACAAAGTTTATTTTGGTAAATGATTCTGTTGGTTCATAGCTAAATCAAATTTGAAAACCTATTTCAGCCTTCTTCCCCCCTTGAAAAATAGAGAGAATATTAACAGTGAGGTTTTGTAACAGGCTATATTGTATTAGCTATAAGCTGATTTCTTAGAAGCGGCAATGCCATGTTATAATATAGGTTTTCATCAACTGCATCAGATAAATAGATCACATGGTTTGTAGTCTACAAATAAATGTGAGAGAATATAGCAGTTAAGAATCTGGTTCCAATGAGAACAGAATTCCTTAAAATACTGTCTTCCTTTAGATCAGAATTGATCTTTTGGATGTGAGTGCTGGTCTCAAAACAATTTGGGTTAAATGAGGAATAGAAAAAGGGGTTTATCCTGGGAAAGCAGCCAAGTCTAAACTTATTGTGAGAGGTAGAGAGCTTCAGAATTCAAGGGTCTGCTTCTAGGTGATGCTAGAAAAATACACTTTAGCATCAAGATTCTCCACTTATATGTGCTGAGCAATTTCAGCTTAGAGTAATTATATTTTATTCATCTTTCTATTTTCAGAACCTAGCACATGGCTGGCACTCACGCTGAAGGGAAAAAGTTCTCATCTGTCCAAAGAAAAATTTTTATTCAAAGTAGCTAGAATAAAATATTTATTGGCTTTACAGAAATTACATGGATTCTACTTCCCCACATTCTTGACAATCTATAGTTTCTTGCTTTGGTTCTATATATACATATATATATATATATATATATATATATATATATTCATGTATATATTCATATATATTTTGTTTGTTGGTATGTTTGTTAAACAGGGTCTCCCTATGTAGTTCAGGCTTGTCTTGAACTCACTGTGTAGCCCAGGCTGGCCTCAAACCCAAATATATTTTTAATCTGCTTATTTACATGATAAAAAGAATACCCACTGCCAAAAACACATTATTGGAATTGAAAGAACTGATCTGATTGAATATTAAGTCTTTCTCAGATTGTTAAATGGAATCTCCCATTCTAATCATGACGCTTGCAGTATCCTTCAGCTGTCTATCAGTTCTGGTCTTTCTTCAAAGTCCAAGAGAGAAGATGGAATTGTACTGAAATAAAAAATGATAATTTTGTGGGCATTCATCTAGTGGAAACATTCACAACAGGAACGAAACAAAAAGGTATGTCTGCCACAGTCTCAGTTTGACTAAAGTAAGTTAGTTCACCTCTCTGAGCCTTGATTTTCTCACCTTTAAGATGGGCATCCTAGAACCTTTCTGGTTCCCTTGTATCTTCAATACCTTATACTTGGTTCTTAATGGATGCATAAGCTAAGATACTAATCATACATTTTGCTGGAGGCTGATCACTCTGTCCTTAGCACATCAGGAGCAAAAGAATGTTCCAGTTCTCACTCCACGTCTACACATGGGGCAGAAGCTCAGAGAGCTGGGCTGTAATATTGCCCAAGTGAAATTCTTGATCTTGGTTGGAGCAATGTCTGTATGTGATTTAATAATTTAAACAATATGTAGGTTTGAATGCCATAGAACATTTTCAACAAAGGCTGTACAATGGAATCACTTGAAGAAATTTATTTTAGTGCTACCTGAGTCTCAGACCCACAGATTCTCATTTGGCCTGAGGCGCAGGATGGGCTTAAGGAGTTTTACAAGCAATTAAAGAGATACTAACCTGAGAAATGGGAGAACTATTAACCCAGATTGGTGAATCTTAAACTTTAGCATGAATCAGTACCGAGAGGAATTTTAAAAAGGACTGCTGGGTGCCACACCTAGTGTTTCTCACTCAGTATGTCTGGGATGGAGCCCAAGAATTTGCTTTTCTAACAAGTTCCCAGGTAATGCTGATGCTATTGTCCAGAGACCTCACTTTGAGAACCACTGATACTGACGAAATATCATTGATGGTAGCACCTGAAATCCTGAGTTTAAATCTTGATTCTATTATTACCACCTATAGAATCTTAGGAAAGTAATTTACTCTCTAATCTTTAGTCTCTATAGAAATGCTTAGATCTCAGAGTTGTGACACATGCACAAACAGCATACCAATCAGAGGTTGGTATAGGCCCTGGTATAGAGTGCAATAACCAATAAAACTTTTTTCCATTGTACATGGCTAGATGTTTCAATTAAATCATGAAATCATTCACACAGAACTTAAAACTTGGCAGGAAAAGGAAACAGAGATGATTGAAACAAAGAATATCTTATTCCAAATATACGTATTATATATAATGACAAATATCGAGAAAAGATTTAAATATAGGGTCTTGAAAATACCTATATTTAATTTTCAAAGCTTTCAACATTATTAATTTCGGTGGTAGAAATATTAGATTCAGTCTATAAATAGCATAAGTTTTTTATAACCTATAATGGATTCTGATACCTCACCTATTATAATAATTTTTAGTTTCCATATAATGAGTACAATGAATAGCATTTTTGCATAAGGCCTTAAAATGTTTGGTTTTCAAATGCTATTTCATTTCCAAGAAAACCTAAATTTAAGTGCAACAGAATCCCTATTGTCAACCAAAGCAAACTTTTACCAACAATGGACTAGGTGCTTATTTTATATACAAACAAAAAAATCTAAATAGTTTTCTTTCCTACTTTCCATTTGCTCCATTTTGTATATCACAAGGTCTTTTCAGTGTTAATGTCCAAGGCCTGAGGGGAATCTGGGAGGTAAGGGCACTAGAGGTTAGGCTTCCAAAGTGGGGAGATGAGAACTGGAATAGTGTTGGTGTTTCTCTGTGGAACCCACAGTGAGTCTGGCTATCTAAATGGGCCTCGAAAAGTACCAAACAGTTCAGGTTGAAAGGCAAAAGATATGCCAAGACTATTAACAGCAAGATTCTCCCTACATCAATAGTTGACCCAGAGGCAGGGATCCTTTATTTTTAAAAGCTATCCCTTTCCATTCTGGCCTGATGCCATTATGTGACAGCTTTCCTTTTCCAAATTTCTAACAAATAAGATGATGGTCATCTGTACATCTTCTTTGTTCTACATCATGCTTTGCACGGTAACACTTTTTTTCAATGGTTACTTAACCTGATGATATACAGTACTCTTAACATTTCATCTATTCATGAAATCTCTCGTTCAACTAGACTGTCAGCTCCTCAAGGGTCCTTAGCTTGTTCCCTTTCTCCATGGGACTTTCTGAACTGCCTCAAATTCTCAGTAATGAATTATTCTCTCTTAAGAGTCTGCAGTATAAACTTAACACCAACTTACATTGGCTTACTTATGTGACTAATTCTATTTTAAGCATATTCTTCCCAACTGAATCAAATCACCCTTTAGGATGAAGGTCATGTATTTTACTTCTTTGTAAAAGAGTCCTGACAAAGCTGACATCCAACCAGCATTTGTTAAATGATTGCTAGACTGTACGTTCTAAAACTGGATATAACTGACTGTCTAAAAAAAAAAGTCCTCATAATCATATTTCAAAATGATATAAAGCCTAGTCTGGCCAGCTGTCTAGAGAATGGAAATTAAAGCCAGAAATTAGCCTTGGGTTTAGCTAACCTCAGTGCTTCAAAACTTACCTAAATGTCATATGATTGGGATAGTTCCCACCTCACCAATATTCTTGGTATATCATCGCTTCCATTCATCCATAATCTGCTCCCAGGATTTTCCCTAGGAAACACCCACTAAGTAAAACTCATTTTTCTCCCCTTCTCTGACAGTTTAACTTATTAAAAGCCAGTTTTTTAAAAGAAAAACTGGTGGTCCAGACCATAACTAAATCAGAACAGAGATAATTTTATGCTTTCTCTCAGTTTTTTCCTGTTACTAGAAACCAAAAACACTCAAAGGTAGCCTGAGATGGTTCAGGTAATACAACTGAGGCCTAATCTCCTGTCCTTTTAGAGTTCTCTCATTGGGTTGGTTTGACTCACTGCTAAAGCCCTGACCACAATCATCCCAGCTGACCTTTTCACAGCACTGTGGGGTACCACAAAAGTCACTATGGTAGCCCAGAGATACTGGTAAGACTTATCTTTAAACCCCAGAGGTTTTTTTTTTAACAGATTCACTGAAGCAGAGCTGTTTTATGGCACTGTACCTCAGTTTTACCACAGCTTTTCTGAGAAGAAGACTGAGCATTCACTTTTTAAGTTTACACTCTCATTCCCACTACATAGGTTCTACAAATAGTTTTTTATGTTCTTCAGTTTAAATCATTCCTTAGATCAGAAACCTAGAAACCACAGAGTAGCTTTCTTACCTCTTTAATTCTTCACAAGACATCAATATTATACTATCACATATGCACATGTATATGTACTGTATATATGTATTGGCTTTTTTCAAAAAGTAAAAAGCTCTTCGCAATATCCTGTGTCCAAAACAGGCACAAAGGTATGTAATTAGAAATTAAATAAAGGCCAGAAACACTTCTCAAGGAAGATCATTAAAAGAAAAATCCCCTCTTCCTCTCATGTCATACAGCTGGCTTTCAAGACACACCAGCAAAGAAAGAAAGTATCACCCATGGTGACAGGAAGACTGGACTTTTCCCTCTTTGGGCGGTAGCTGAATTTCGATGGGCAGTCCTGGTGAAATATGTAACTCCTCACTTGTTCTATGCAAGTCTTTTCTTCAGCTTTCCTTCAAACAATACCTTTACTCCCCCATTAGAATACGAAGACTTGGGATTTTGAACAGCAAAGTTCATGGTAGGAATCATTCACTCTAAATCATATTTTGGCTACACAGAGAGAAGGAAAGATGTGGGAGACTGGCAGGGAAGGAAGGTGAGAGGAACGTTAAGTTCACTGGGAGCTGGAAGAGAACAAGCCTTTCAAAGCTGTTGCCGGTAGTATCTCATGAAGGCCCAGGCTGCTACCACGGTGAAGGCAAACACTGGCAGCAGCACCATAGCTATGGGAATACCACTTGGCTCCCCTTCACCTCGATGGCCTGTAGGTCCGTTTTGCACCTGTAACTGGAAGGGAAAGAGAAACGTTAACTCTAGTGACTCCTGGGTACTCATCACAACTGAAATGTCCAGGCTGGCGCATCATCTGGGCTGAGTCTGCAGGCACACAAAGACTCCTGCAAACCCCAGGAAGCACCTAGCAGAAGGAGTTCTCTTTGTACTAGACAAAATTCTTTCCACAGCACAGATTCTCTGGGAAGAAAATAGGTCTGATGGGGTGGCTTTTAACTTTGTTGTGCTACTGACCTAATGGGACCAGGGAGGGGCAAGTTTTCTGTTTCTGTACTGCCTGTACTTCACTATGTGTGCTTCATGTCAGGAAAATGAAAATATGAGATGAAATCTATTATCTTGTGAGGAACATAGATACTACTGAGCAGGGGAAGGGGGATGAAGGAAGAAATCTCCTGGAAATGTTTGCTTACAAAGATTACCTGCCATCAGAATGCAGTAAGAGCAGATCCAGGCAGTGTCAACTCAAGTACATGACATTCTTTGGAAATGCTTTCCAATTTTCAGAACGTACTCCCTGCCTCCAAAGTAGAGTTTTGTCCTTCATGTCCTAATTATAGTCCCCAACAGAGATACAGGCTCAGGGGTAAGTAAGTAAAAATAAACTATACCATCATTGTCATTTTTCTATTGCCTAAGTATTTCCTTTTGAGAATAGGTTGTCTTTATTTTGGTCATTTTTACAGACTGGGCCTTTTTACTATCAATTTTTACTGGCTAACTTGCAGTAATTATGGTGGCATCTTGTTTCAGTTAGATGCAACCTCCTTGTTATAATCTATGCAATTCTGACCCCTCCATCTGAAGGGCAAGACTCCACAAACTACTTTTCATATCCTCTATACCACCTCTACATCTTTCATTTATTTCTTGATGAGATGTCCTGAGAGAATACGCCCAACAGGAAGACACAGTTTTTAGGCTAAGCCAATTCCCCAACCACCCAAGTCTGTTTTATTATGAGTTCTTTATGGAGGTTTCCCAAAGTGAACAATGCAAATCACTTCCTACATACCTTCAAAAAGAACCCTAACCATATTTGAATTATGTGCCTATCTTTACTTGCTTTTATCTAATACATACATTTTCCCATGACTTAGAAACAGAGAAGAGCCAAGGCAGAAGCAGCTGATGGCCAATACTACCTCTTGCCAATCTGTTTTTTAACCATTACACTCATATTCTGCTTGGAACCCTGGCTGTTTTTGTCAGATATCTTTCATGTTTTGCCTTCACCATTTTTGAATTAGCTCCTCTCAATCTTGAGGCTCTGAATCCTCCCTCAGTTGCTGAGTAAGGCAAAGAGTGTTCCAATTTAAGAAGGAGCACTGTAAAGGCACACTGAACCTGTGCTGTAAATATACACCCAGAAATTCTCATTGCTGTGGGAGGAGCTTTGTGTCCTGATACTTCCATCATCCAAATTATAAAACACACTAGAAAATAAGAAGCAGATACAGGGATGGAAGCTGCCTTGACTGAATTCTGAGTTCTGTTTCCTTTTCCCTTGAGCACTAGAGCTTTGGTCAAGAGGGTCACAAAATGGATCAGAGAAGAGTTCATGGCACTGACAGGAAAAAGCAAATAGAGGGAGGCAGAAAACATACTTTCTAAGTTGGTTTTATAAATAAGAGTCATCAAGGGCAGGCATATGGGTCTCAATATGGGTCTTTCCCTAACAAAAAGTAAAAGTGATTCTACTTTTCTACCCATCTATTGAAATTTGACTATCAAGTTTCATCTTTGAAGAATATTATCTTGAAGGTATGACCTGGATTACAAGTATACGGTTATGAGTTTCCTTTATAAGTACCAGAGGACCCTCAAGGACAAGCTCTTCAAAGTAGGGACAGTAAAAAACCAGAACAAAACAAAACACGCCCACAGGTTTATTCACAAGCATGGTGGAAAAATCTGGTGCCAAGTATCTGGCTGCAAGTGACACCTACCCTGTGCTGCACTCTCAGGGACACAGCATAGCCTGCATTACGGAAGAGGTTTACAGCATCCTGGTGCAGCAGGTTCTTTAGGTCTTTGCCATTTACCTGCCAAAAACAGCAAGGAAAAGTAGTAAGCGAAGCAGAAGGCTAACTCTCATAAGTCAACAATTTACTTTCATGTGGTCAAACCTTTAAAAAAACAAGGCTTGACTTCTCACACTGGTACATAAAGACCTCTACTTTCTCAGTTAAATTTCTCACTACTCCCTTTCATTTAGCATATGTTCCATAAGTACCATGCACTAACCGATTGCGCCACTGGAGCGCCCATTTAGCATATGTTCTAGCTACATCGCATAGCTCACTGAACCTGAGCCTACAATATATTCTTACATTCGTTCCTGTGTTCAAGCTATATCCATCACCTAAATCCCATTCCCTTTTTCAAATTTCTATTTATCTTCCAAGATTGGTCATAAAACGGATCAGTCGTGCTGTCTTTAGTACAGAAATAAATAATGGACTTTCTAGCTGACAGACTTTGAACTTCATGTTACCAAGCCACCTTCTGATTATGCCTCGGTTTTCTTGGTAGCTATGCCATAGGGGAGGAACTTCACAATGAACACTCAATGATTCAATTTTCTAATTAACTCCAGAAGAATAGCTGTGAAATTACGACTGTAGTGAGAATGCTCACTTATGTTATCTAGCCCATGTGTTAAGTGTACTTCTCGATGTAAAGAAATAGGTATTTTCTATTGGAAGCATACAAACACACTAATGATGTAGTCATTTAATACTCTCTTCTTCCTTGTCACAACTGTCCTTTTCCAGGACGTTCGTAATGTTCCCCCATCTCCTACTAGGATCTTTGGTAAATGCATCTATCAATACTCTTGCCTTATAGACCATCTATTCTCAAATTAATAGTTTCCAGCTCCATTCCACTTTGGCAAACGCTAAATGATGTCACAGCTCTTTATCACAGTCATCGGTACCAAAATTTTATGGTAATACAAATGTGAGTGGGTCCTTCCATGACATTTATGGTAGGAATACTGAGCTTAAAATCATCTTTACCACAGTGTTCAGTAATAACCCCAGGAAATATTTAATATGCACAGTATTTTCATGTCTGGAACTGTTTATCATTCTACATATATTAACTCATTTAGACTTTATAACATGTACATTAAATTATATTAGCCTTGCTGTTTTGCTTTTGTTTAATGGTTTATATATTTGAAAGTTTTAGATAAAATTTTAAATTTGTAGGTGGATAAAAGCATAAGTTGCTTATATATTAGTATTTTATTCCTTTGTATACACTGAAGTAGCATTAAAACGAAAAATGCAATTTAGTTAAATGCGACTTTGTTTGCATGGTTTTTCTAGAAAGTGTGACTTCACTAAATGTGTCTGATTCGCTTCTTTCAATCTCTACACTATGTACTGCTCTTAAAGCTCAAACTGAACTGCTGTATATTATTCTACATTCTACTGTAAGTAACGAGAAGAGGCTGTTATCTCAGCTCATCATTATCACCCTTACAACCTCCAAAGAGTACTTTATATAATGTGTAAGAAATGTCACATTCTTTCCTAAAGTTTGCCTGCAGAATGAACCCCGCAAAAGCCATAACTGGAGAAAGCCTGACTGACAAAATCTCATAATTATACAGAGCTGAAAAACCTGGAGTCCAACAGCAGCTCTACCTGGCAAAGATTCACGGTGTTGGCCCTCATTTGAGCCTCCTTTGGCTAACGAAGAAAGACATTGGTGACAGCAGGCAAAAGATGCTATAACAGCAGTAAGTCTATTAGGCCTCTTGACCTTTCTAGTTACGCCTAAATACAATATAACTACTCATAGAAATGCAAAGGGAATTTCTCTTTAAAAAATAAAATGTTTCATTATCTTTGGCCTAAGACAAACTACCCCCATGAAACAAACTATGATTATGACTTTTCCCCGTGATAATGTCATTTTGCAATCAAGACGTTAGATCTTTAAAAATTAGAACTTCTGTTTTTTAAAAAAGATAAACAATTCTCCAGCTTCCTCATGCAGAGAGCAAAAACTATTACAACCCAGCCCTCGTACCAAGGAGGTACCAACATTTTCTGGGTCCCTCTGGTGGGCCAAGGCCTTGCTAAATTCACACACGCACATTTCCTGGCTTTTGTTCTACCCCTTCTATAAACTGGAGGGCTTCTGTGAGCTCCAGGGGAATGGACTACCTGCTCTCCCAATATGGCCAAATTGTGAATAAGCTCATTTTTCCATTCTTCTCGTACTCTTGCTAACAGGCAGGCAATCAAATCGAGGTAGTTGTGGCCCAGATTCAGGACTCTGACTGAGTGTTCCAGGTAATAATTTCTACTCCAAAGTTTAATTTGCTTTCCAGTATTTACCTCCTCTAAGGATTTTACAGATTCCAGTTGTCTATGGATTAATTACTAAGCTCCATAGATTTTCTCCCTAAATATTTGTAGAATTCACTCTTTTTATCACTATCCATCCTACCAGAGATAGTAGCTCTCAACCTCTAAGTTATTCTAAAGTTAAGCTAGTTCTAATCGACACCACCTCAAACAATCTTCCAGCTGGTTTCCACTCCCAGACTATTTATTCTATTTAATACATACTCTGTGCACCTACAGATTTCACTAGTGATTTTCCATTGGTGCTTTTTCAAATATCCATCTGTTGACCCATTAGAAGATCATGAAATTGACCTAGTGGGTCAAGAGGAGTATTTTTAAAAAGTAAAATTAGAAAGAAACACAAAAACATCAAAGTTTATCACATACAGAAAAATATTTTGTTTCAAATATATCTACATATATTCCTATTTGATTAACAGGAAATATCTGTAGTCCTATTATAGGTCATGGTTTTAAAAGTTTGAAAAACACACGAGTGCCTACTATAACAGTGGTTCTCAAGCATTACAGTGTGCAGACTTACCAGGACAGGTACAATGCAATCACGGTGCAATTTTGATTCAGCAGCTCTGGGAAAAGACTTGAGATTTTGCATTTCTAGCAAGTGGCTAGGTCTTGCCCAGATGCTGGTCCGTGGTCTTCACTGTTAGTACCAAGAGCTACTCAACTGAGTAACCTTAGAATCGTTAACTTTAACTTCCTTAACCCTTGGCATAACAAATTATATTGAAACTTAGATATGGCAAATTTGCAGTGTGTTAGAAAATTTTGCTTCCTCTGAATGTTCAGAGAATCAGGATGCTGTTGTTCTAGTTAACTGATAGGGAAACATAAAACATTCTGCTTTAACTGTTGTTGGCAGCCTTTAAAAATGTGTTGCCTGTTCATACCTAAACTGAGTTAACATTAGTTCCCTTGGATGATTATAAGAATTTTGAATTGCCTCAGGATAATGGAAAATAGGAGCTCCAACTCCAGGAGAATATGAATGCATATAGAGAAAGAATGCGACCTATTTAATGAACAATGATCTCGGACTACGATCTGAACATTTTAATTTTTCACCAAGGTCCTAAAATGAACTACCTTTTTCTCTTTCTGAAAAGAGAATTAAAAAGTTGATCTAAATCCAATTAATCAGGCCCAGTGAATAAAGTCACTGTGTCATAATGGAGTGATTTATTCACTGAACAATTAAATCAGATGTTTACCCTACTGCCAGCTATAGGCCTATGGACTGGAGGTAAAGAGATAAGACAGACTCTGAAAGAAATATTTTTATCTATAGGATTCTGCTATATATTTCAGTGAGTCTGCAGTTTATTGGATGAGGGTTTTGCTGGGTCTTTCCTATTGTTTTCTAATCTAATGGCAAAGACCAGTCTTTTATTTCTTTGTGAATCTCCCTAGCACCTGGCATAGTATTCTGAAGGTCAGCAAGTGCAATAATTGATAAATATTGATGGCTAACCAACTCTTTCATTCACCCAATTAAGAATTGTACTTGAACATAATAAGAAATGCAGCTGGTGAATGGCTCAGTCTGTGCTGTTTTGTTTTCTAAAGGGTTTGGTTAAAATGGAGCATTCACCTATGCAATATAATAACTACCTGCCTCACACTGAGCTTTATAATAACATAAAGTTCAGGAGGTCTGACCATGCTTGACTATCTCCTTTCATTTCGTTTATATTTCTTTTAACAAAAAGAAAATTTTCCCAAATTCCACGGAAACCTAGTCTAATATCAAACCATACTAACCAATACACACACAAAACAATGAGTAAAGAATTCCTAGCCCTCATCTGAACCTCAGGGTCTATTCTTGTGTTACTAATACGTTTTTGTCTCAGATGCAACATGATCTTAAAATTTACTTACATTGATTAGTTAAAAAAATTCTTTTTTAAAAATTTTTTAAACCATACACAGTAGTCAAAAAATTAAACTTCACTTTCGATCAGAAAAGAGGCAGCTGGATGATACATCAGGTAGTTATTCAATTTTAGAACTTAAAATCAACATGTGGGCATTCCATTTGATGGAAAGATTAGTCAATAATACCTCACAAGAAATATACAAAATCACCTAATGATACTTCCACTACCTAAAATAGATGTGTGCTAAGGAAGGAACATATTTTTAGTTTGGTTATCTAGCAAAAGTTACTAGGAAAAAATGGGGCATATTTTACATCGAGGAAAAATAATCCACATCAGGAGAATAGAAAAATCCATAAATAATAAATGGAATATAAGCTAATAATGTTTAGCCACATTTTCTAGAGATATCAAAGCCAGGGGCCGGGGATTTAACTCAGTGGTTCCACCACCTGCCTCTCAAGCACAAGGTCCCGAGTTCAATCCCCGGTACCAAAAAAAAAAAAAAATAGATATCAAAGCCAATAATAACTGATTGCATAAGTATACGGTATTCAAGGGATGAAACGAGCAAAATAGAGGGAACCATTTAATGATTATGACCTAACAGGTTTACTTAAGGACAGACTGGCAATAGACTATCACGGATGAGAGGGGCAGCAGAGAGTCTTTCATATTATTGTTTAAGGAACTTTAGCTAGGAACTAGGAGTAAGAGGAATGTAGAGAGGATATACTGCCCTTTCCTCTTGCACATGCTCCATCTTTTTCTGTCTTCTCTATCTCCCCCATGGCTGTCTTCTATTTTTGCCTTTCAACCCCTGGAATTTTCTCTGCTCTTTTGAATGTCTTTTCCTTAATTCACCAGAACAAAGACATACCTCATTCTTTGCAATGTGTCTTTTTTATATCTATGTAATGTTTATTATATTTCTTTGTAATATTTCTCCTTTTTTTGTATTTTGAGAAATTCTTCTTTGCTATAAATTTTAAAGTTAAGAGAACTAAGATTTTTAGACATCTACTATTCAATTCATTGACATTTATCTCTATCATTATCCCCCAGTCATTTTTTTAAAACTTGGAAGGCCTTCCAATAATTGTGAGACAATAGCTCATGTAAGAAAAGTTCATCTCATCTTTACCTAATACATTCTTTTACATTGAGGTTTATATCATTTTTTTCCTAATTCTATCCTTTATAGAAAGTGAATTCAGTTTTTATATAAAACTATACTTAACATGTACTGCTAACTCACCAGGAAACTTTCTTTTTAGGATAACTAATCCCAGCTCCTTATTTGCCTTTTTCTTTTTTCCCCAGTACTGGGGAACCAACTCAGGACCTTGTGCTTGCCAGGCAGGTGCAGTGCCGCTGAGCCACATCCCCGGCCCCTCCTTATTTACCTTAGAGAAGGCAGAATAATATACTGGTTAAAATACTCCAAATTTAAGTAAACAGAAATTTTAGTTCTGTATCACTTACTAGTTGTGTGCCCTGGAGAAAGCTGCTTGACTTCATTAAATTCAGTTTCCTTAGCTACAAAATGAGTATAATAATCACATCCATCTCATAAGGTTATCATAATATTAAATAAGATTAAATTTAAAGTTCTTAGCACTCTTAGTGTCTAAACCTTTTCACCATTCTCACTCTGCAATAATCTACTGGTAACCAAAGCTTTTCAAATAAGATGGCTTTTTTCTTAACCCTTATTCTATTCAATTCTTTCTTCACCCATGGAGTCCAGGCTTCAGTGTTTGGAAAGACTGTGATTTATATGTCAAAATATTAAATACATAGATTCTAACTACATGCCGTACCTTTATTTTAACAACCCACTCTCAATTGTTCCTTACTACACCACTAACATTGATTCACAGTTTTAGGATGCCTTTCTCCTGGGAGATACAGTGCAGGAAATAATTTGCTTCTAAACTCTTTAATATCCCTTTGAGAGAAAAGGTAGATTATCACTGTCTTCATCTCACAAATAAATAAAGCCTAGGAGAATCCTGATGGGCTGAAACATGGTAAAAATAATCAGTGTGATAGACTTCAATCTGCATTAAGTAGGATGTATTCTTAAGAAAGATTCTTAATTGGGCACAGTGGCACATGTGTATAATCTCAGCTACTTGGAGATGGAGGCAGGAGGATCTCAAGATAGATAGAGGTCAGGCTGGCAATTTAGCAAGACCCTCCCCATCTCAAAATAAAAAAATTAAAAAGGGCCAGAGATTTAGCTCAGTGGTGCCACGCCTGCCTCGCAAGGGCAAGGTCCTGAGTTTGATCCCCAGTAGCAAAAAGAAAAAAAAATAATAATAAAATTAAATTTAAAAAGCTGGTGAAGTATCTCAGTGGTAGAGTGCTTGCCTAGCCTGTGTGAGCCCTTGGGTTTAATCAGAAGGACTGTAAGAAAAGGAAAAATAATAAGAAAGAAATGGAAGGCAAAGGAGGGGAGGGGAGGGGAAGGCAAGAGGAGAGAGAGTAGAAGAGAAAGGGAAAGGACCCAAAGACTTCATATGATCTTTAATCACTGGTCAATTGAACTGCATGAGATGCAATTCAAAAGGGAAAATTTAAAACTATAATACCATCTTCAAAAGGATACACCTATCTTATGGAGACAGGTTCAAAATCACATCTCTGAGACAAATATTTAACTCTCTTAAGTAAGACTTCTCTTAGTATGTACGTCATTAATTTATTTCAGGCCTTTTTCAAGTTAGCCTTTCTACCTTATTCAATTCATGAGAGAAAGCACTTTTCTCCTCTTTAGACCATAGGCCATAGTTCTTGGCCCATGTGGAGAAAAAGGCACTTCTGCTATGGAAAGCTCTATCCTAAATCCAAATTTCCCTTTAATCCTACCTCTCTGAAGCCAGTTCTAACTCCCAGGAATATCCCAGATAACACATCACTCCTTGAAAACTTCTCCACTGTTTACATCAATCATCTGTATTGTTTCTATGTAGCAAGCTGACCATCTTTAGCTAACCTTGATAGTTAATTTTAAAAACCTAACCCCCATAACTGATACTATCATAACGATACTGTAGCCAACAGTAGGGAACAGAAATGAAAAGTATAGTCAGAGGTATACTATGCATTTTAATGCTTTTAAAAAGTCTTACTTTGCCTGTATTCTGAGGTAAGCTTATTCTAATTGACATTGAGACTAGTGCTCCTTAGGCCCATATTTATCAGTCAGCCTTTCTATCTTTTCCTGAATTTCCCAACTTGTTCATTTGTTAAACATATTGGGCACTATGCTATGATATAAAAAGCTAAAAGAAGATATGGTTCTTGCCCTTGAGGAAATTCCAAAAAATTAACGATAACTGTGTAATAAAGAGACATTAGCAGGATAAAATGGGACTCAGTTGACAGATATCCACATCAAACTGCATTCCAATTTGTCATCTTAATAACAAGTGAGAAAGGGCTCTGAGTCTGAAAAGGATGCTTTATTTCTATCTTCCTTCTTTGACATTAACTCCATTTATGATACTCCTTCCAAAGAAGACACAAATCAGCGTTTCAATCGACAAAAGAGAGCTGATGAAGTAATGAAAGAGACATAAAATCTGTGGGTATTAAATCTCTTCCCCACCTAAACTGCTCATTTCTCTCTGCTGCGGTTTTTTAATCTGGGCAAGTACCTTCACATTCTGCATTTAATTTGCTTTATCTGTCAAGTGAAGGTTAATATCATCCTCCAAACCTGAAGGTGCGGTTGGAAGATTGATCAAGCTACCTGCGATTCAACTATACAATATGGATAGTTCCAGATCCAAAAACAGCAGGCAGGAAGTGGCCAAGGGAAGAGCTTAAAGTCTAGGGAATCAAAGAACAGCAAAGAAAGCTGAAGCCAGTTCTCACCGAGAGGATCTTGTCACCCTCCTGGAGCCGCCCATCCTGGGCCGCAGCCCCATTCTCTTTGATGCTGCTGACGTAGATGCCACTGTCGTTGGAGACATACTGCTGATCTGTCCCACCGACGATGTTGAAGCCCAGCCCTGAGAAAATCATAGAAGAGTAAAGGAGACGGGGGTAAAGAAAGAAAGAGGTTAGAGATGAAAAGAAGAGAAAAGGAGAGGAAAGGAGAAGGGAGGGGAGGGAGAAAGGCAGAGACCCTTTTCGGGAGAAGTGGCTAGTGAGTCGGACTTCAAGGTAGCTAGTCAACAGTTAAGAGCAAGGTCAGTAAATAGTATCACCCAAAAGAGTCAAAACTACCCAGAGTTCCCCACTTAGATCAGGTAAGACTAAAAATAGAAACACAGTGATCAAGATGACTTGTTGACTATATAAAGATCTACACACATCTTAGATAAAGAATTATGATGATTCTTGTAAGATACAAGTGCTTCTATTCATATTTGATTTTGATCCCATTGATGGCATTCAGAGAACCCAATTCCTGATATTTCTGGTATTAATGTAACAGGATTAGCTGAGTTCATGAGAAGAAACTATGCTTTTAATCAATTATCAAATTAATTGTTCCTAATTTAAGAGGAGACTCCTAACCATCCCCCCTTTTCTTCTTAGTTCTCCTCTCCCAAGATTGGTAGAATTTTGGAAGAAGTGGTCTTGAGAATTTTTATATTTTTCTATTTTGTATTGGGAGAGGGGGACAGTAATATAGAGAAAAGCCACAAAATAGTTATAAAGGAAAACCCATTAGAATTACAGCAGTTTTCAACTCAAACCTTAAAAGCCAGGAGAGTGTGAAGTGTTTCAAGCCCTAAAAGAAAACAACTGATATACCCTACAAAACTACCTTTCAGAATTAATAGAGAAACAAGGTCTTTCTATGATAAAGACAATGTTAAAAGATTAATGACTACAAAACCAGGACTCCATAAATTCTCAAGGATATCCGTAAAAGTGGCACTAAAGCCAACAATGCCCCAAAATCTAATAGAATGAACATACAAGGCAGGGTGAAAAGTTAAGCAAAGGGGAAAAAAGGAACCAGCAAGAGGAACATAATGCAGTGAATGAAAGGAATAACTCAGTACCTTTTGGTAATAACTCTCTAAGTGTGAATGGTCTCAATTCTCCAATGATAAAACACAGATTGGCAGAATGAATCAAACAAAATCCAATGATATGCTGTATACAAGAAACATATGATCCAAAAAGAAATTCACAGACTAAAAATCAAAAGATGGATCTGGGAGTGGTAGCATACACCTATAATCCCAGCACTCGGGAGGCTGAGGCAGGAGGATCACTATGAGTTCAAGGATACCCTGGGCTACATAAGTTCAAGGCCAGTCTAAACTATATAGTGAGACCCTATCTCAAAATCAATCAGTCAATCAGTCAATCAAAGGTCTGTGCATGGAGAATCTGAAAACAAGCAGGAGTAGCTATTTTATTTTCAGCCAAAGTGATTAAGCCAAGATAATCAGAAGAGGCAAAGAAGGTCACTACCTAGTAAGGGAACAATTCAACAGGAAGAGGTAACAATTGTAAACATAACAGCACTGAACACCCATACACCCAACTCCATAAAAGAAACCACTACTACACATAAAAGATCAGATAAACAGTAATGCAATTATATTGGGGAACCACGATACTCCACTACCACAGCAGATCAACTACACCGAAAAAAAATCAATCAAGAAATATTAGAGTTGAAACACAAATGAACTTAATACATATCTATACTGTGATTAATCCAACAACAAAAGAATACAAATTGTACTTACATGGAAATTTCTCTAAAATAGACCACATGCTAGCCCATAAAGTATGAATAAGTAAAGGCAAAAGAATCAAAATTATCCCATGCATATTTTCAGATCATAGCATGATGAAACTATAAATCAACAGCAGAAGAAACTACAGAAGTTATGCAAATCCATGGAAATTAAACAGTACACTTGAAAAATCAATGAGTCACAGAAGAAATTAGTTCCTAGAATGAAAGAAAAAGCCAGTACAGTCAGTACAGGATACCAGAATCTATGTGGCACAACAAAAGCAGGTCCAAGAGGGAATTTTATAGTTGTGAATGCTGACATTAGAAAAACAGGCGAGTCGTGTGGAACACGCTGAATCAGCCCGCCGCAGACAGGCAGGTCTGCAGACGCCCTACGGAGGTCGTGCGCCGAATCACCCCGCACCCCGGCAGCAATCCACTGGACACCCCTGCCCCCGCTCCTCTGTACAGCCACCTGGTTCCACATTACAAAGGCGCAGAGGACACCCAACCACCAGACCACAGTACTGGGTCCCGCCGCTCCCGGCCCAGAGGTAGGGGCTCCTGAGCCACCACCCCACTGCTCCTGGTCCAGAGGAAGGGGCTTCCTAGCCACCATCCATCCCGCTGCTCCCAGCCCAGAAGAAGGGGCTTCTGGGCCACCATCCCTCCCGCTGCTCCTGGCCCAGAGGTAGGGGCTTCTGAGCCGCCGTCCTACTGCTCCTGGTCCAGAGGAAGGGGCTTCCCGGCCACCATCCCTCCTGCTGCTCCCAACCCAGAGGAAGGGGCTTCCAGGCCACCATCCCTCCCACCGCTCCTGGCCCAGAGGTAGTGGCTTCTGACCCGCTGTCTTACTGCTCCTGGTCCAGAAGAAAGGGCTTCCCAGCCACCATCCCTCTCACTGCCCCTAGCCCAGAGGAAAGGGCTTTTGGGCCACCTTCTGTCCCGGCGCTCCCAGCCCAGAGGAAGGGGCTTCTGGGCCACCATCCCTATCACCGTTCCCGGCCCCTGTCCCACCTCTCCCAGCTCAGAGGAGGTGATCCTGGCGGGCGCCAACACCAGCCCCCCACCCCCCCAGTCGAAATGAGAAAACACATAAATAAGTCTCAAAACCAGACTTCCAGATCACCTACAGCAACACCAAAGGGAAATGAGATGGAACACTCTGATACTCAACCATGTGGACCCAATGAACTGGCAACAAAAGGGGATCTGGAAAAAATAAAATCAGAAATAATTTCTCAGATAACAGGGGAGATTGTGCTCCTAGTGCAAGACATGATTAATAAATCTAGAGAGGAGCTCAGGAACATGATGGAATCCCAACATAGGAAACAAATGGAGTCCATAGAACAGATCCAAATAGATTTCCAGGAGATGAAAAACTCCATTGAAAGTCTACACAGCAGAATGAGCAAATGTGAGGACAGAATTTCAGATGTAGAAGATAAGATTGCAATTAATGACCAGGAAAAGAAAAATTGCTTCAAAATTATAAGGGAACATGAGAAATCAATTCAGCAGCTGCTAGATGATGCAAAGAAGAATAACATAAGACTGATTGGAGTCAATGAAGAAACAGGAGAGAGTGCAGATGACATAAAAAATCTCTTCACAGAAATAATGGCAGAAAATTTCCCAAGCAGGGGAAAAGAGCTTGACATACAGATAAGTGAGGCATATAGGACTCCAAATAGCCTGGATCAAAAAAAATCTACACATAGGCATATAATTGTTAAGATTCCACAAACACAACAGAAGAACAAAGTTCTCCAAGCAGTCAGAGAAAAGAAACAAATCACATAAAGAAGAAAGCCCATCAGAATCACAGCAGACTTCTCAACACAAACCCTGAAGGCAAGAAGAGCTTGGAATGACATATTCCAAGCCCTAAAAGAAAATAGCCTCCAACCCAGATTGATGTACCCTGCAAAACTATCTTTCAAAATTGATGGAGAAATAAGATACTTTCATGACAAAGAGTACCTTAGAAACTTCGTGAATACCAAACCAGCAATCCAAAGAATTTTACACAATATCCTAGGAACAGACATTGAGGATCACAACCCAAGGAAGCAAAGCAGAATGAACCCATCTGGCATGACAAGAAATTAAATGTAAAGGGGGAGAACCCAACAAAAAGAAAAGGTCATGGCAATGACAAGTCAATACATTTCAGTTATACCCATCAATGTTAATGGTCTCAATTCACCAATCAAAAGATATAGACTGGCAGAATAGGTCAAGAAGCAAAATCTAACAATATGCTGCACACAAGAAACACACATAATTCAAAAGGAAACTCACAGACTGAAAGTTAAAAGGGTGGAAAACAATACTCCATGCGACAGGAACCCGAAAAAAGGCAGGAGTAGCTATCCTCTTTGCAGATCAAGTAGATTTCAAACCAACACTGATTAAGAGGGATGAAGAAGGACACTACATTCTTGTAAAGGGAACAATCCAAGAGGAAGCGATGACAATCATAAATATCTATGCACCAAACACTAGTGCGCCCAACTACATAAAACAAATACTAACAGACATCAAAAGTCATATATCCACTAATACAATTGTAGTGGGGGACCTCAACACCCCACTGTCACAAATAGATAGATCAACTAGACTAAAAATAAGTAATGAAATACTAGAACTCAATCGAACTTGAACAAATAAACTTAACAGATGTTTACCGAGTCTTCCACCCCACAAAATCAGAATACACATTCTTCTCAGCTACACATGGGTCATTCTCCAAAATAGACCACATATTCACACATAAAATATGTTTAAGTAAGTGCAAAGGAATTGAAGTTATTCCCTGTATATTATCAGACCATAGTGCGATAAAATTGGAGATCCATAACAAAAGAAACTCAAAAAATTGCATAAACACGTGGAAGTTGAACAACACACTTCTGAATAACCAATGGGTCACAGGAAATTAAAGAAGAAATCAGACAGTTCCTTCAATTAAATGACAATGACAATACAACATATCGGAATCTGTGGGACACAATGAAAGCTGTCTTACGTGGGAAATTCATAGCAGTGAATATGCATATTAGGAAAACAGAATGAGCCCAATTAAACAACCTGACACTGCACCTCAAGCTTCTAGAAAAAGAACAAGACAACCTCAGAGCTCATACAAGGGAGGAAATTATAAAGATCAGAGGAGAAATCAATGCAATGGAGACTAAGAGAACAACACAAAAAAATCAATGAAGCCAAGAGTTGGTTCTTCGAAAGAATCAACAAAATTGATAAACCCTTAGCCAACCTTGTCAGAAAAAGGAAAGAAAAGCCCCAAATCCATGCAATTATAAATAAAAAGGGTGAAATTACAACAGACCCAACAGAAATCCAGAGGCTCATCAATACCTACTTTCAGAACCTATATGCCAATAAGATGGACAACAGAGAAGAAATGGACAGATTCCTAGATACATATGAATTACCAAAGTTGAACGAAGAAGACCTAAAAATTCTGAACAACCCAATATCAACCAATGAAATTGAAAATGTAATTAAAATCTTATCAACTAAGAAAAGCCCGGGCATGATGGCTTCACTGCTGAATCCTACAAGACATTTAGAGAGGAATGGCTGCCACTACTGTTTAAACTCTTCAATGAAATTGAAAGGGAAGCAATACTCCTGAATTGATTCCTGGAAGCAAGCATCACCTTGATCCCCAAAGCAGAGAACGACCCAACCGAAAAGGAGAACTATAGGCCAATTTCACTAATGAACATAGATGCAAAAATCCTTAAGATCCTGCAAATAGAATGCAGAAGATCATCAAGAAGATCATACACCCTGACCAAGTGGATTCATCCCAGGGATGCAGGGATGGTTCAACATACGCAAATCAATCTATGCAATACACTATATCGATAGAGCCAAGAACAAAAACCATATGATCATCTCCATAGATGCAGAGAAAGCATTTGACAAAATCCAACATGCATTTATGATTAAAAACCCTACAAAAAAATGGAATAGATGGTCTCTACCTTAAACTGATAAAAGCCACCTATGAAAAACCAACAGCCAATATCATACTAAATGGTCAAAAACTGAAATCCTTCACACTAAAATCAGGAACAAGACAAGGATGTCCACTATCACCACTCTTGTTCAATATAGTTCTGGAAACATTAGCCACAGCAATTAGACAAGAGAAAGAAATAAAAGGAATAAAGATAGGAAATGAAAAAGTCAAATTGTCATTATTTGCAGATGACATGATACTCTATATAGAAGACCCCAAGAACTCCACCAAAAGTCTTCTAGGCTTAATAACCAAATTCAGTCAAGTAGCTGGTTACAAGGTTAACACACAAAAATCAATAGCTTTCCTCTATATGAATGACAGACTCACTGAGAGAGAAATAGGGCAAATAATTCCTTTCACAATAGCATCCAAAAAACTGAAATACCTAGGAATCAACCTAACGAAAGAAATCAAAGACCTCGTCTCTGAAAACTATAGCACTCTGAAAAGACAGATTGAAGATGGTATCAGAAAATGGACAGACAACCCCTGCTCCTGGGTAGGAAGGATTAATAGAGTGAAAATGGCCATACTTCCAAAACTGCTATATAGATTGAATGCAATTCCAATTGAGATCCCAGCAGCATACTTCATAGACCTCGAGAAAACAATCCAAAAATTCATTTGGAACAAGAAGAGACCCAGAATAGCAAAAACAATTCTAGGTAACAAGGACATGGCAGGGGGTATCACAATCCCCAACCTGCAACTGTACTACAAAGCTACTGTGATAAAAACAGCATGGTACTGGCAATGAAACAGACCTGAGGACCAGTGGAACAGATTAGAAGATGCAGAAACAACACCAGACACACTCAGCCATCTCATCTTTGATAAAGGAGCCAAACACCCTCACTGGAGGAAAGACAGCCTCTTTAAGAAATGGTGCTGGAAAAACTGGGCTTCAACTTGCCAAAGATTAAAACTAGACCTATATCTCTCACCATGCACTAAACTAAAATCAAAATAGATTAAAGATCTAAATATTAAAATAGAAACTCTAGGGCCAGGGATTTGGCTCAGTGGTTTCGCCACCTGCTGCACAAGCGCAAGGACCCGAGTTCGATCCTCGGTACCAAAAAAAAAAAAAAAATAGAAACTCTGAACCAGTTGGAACAGAGGTTAGGTAGAACCCTTGAAGACATCGGTGTAGAAAAAGATTTTATGAAGAAAACCTCAGTTGCCCGTGAACTAGCACAAACAATCAACAAGTGGGATCTCTTCTTATTAAAAAGCTTCTGCATAGCAAGACAAACCACCAGCAGTGTGAAGAGACAACCCACAATGTGGGAAAAAATCTTCACCTGCTTTTCTTCAGACAAAGGGCTACTATCTCAAATCTATAAAAAACTTAAAAATATCAGACCTCTCAAATTTAAAGACCCAATCCAAAAATGGGCATCTGAAATGAAAAGACATTTCTCAGACAAAGAAGTAGAAATAGCAAATAAATATATGAAAAAATGTTCAACATCACTGGTCATTCAAGAGATGCAAATGAAAACAATGCTGAGATTCCACCTCACCCCAGAAAGAATGGCTGCTATCATGAAATCCACCAATAACAAATGCTGGCGGGGCTGTGGGGAAAGAGGAACCCTGCTCCACTGCTGGTGGGAGTGCAGACTAGTGCAACCACTGTGGAAATCAGTATGGAGATACCTCAAAGAACTAGGACTAGAAGTCCCATTTGACCCCGCTATTCCACTGCTGGGGATCTTCCCCAAAGAATTAAAAGAATCATACCACAGTGATATATGTGCACCCATGTTCATAGCAGCACAGTTTGTGATAGCTAAAACTTGGAAACAGCCCAAATGCCCATCAACTGGAGACTGGATAAAGAAAATGTGGGGTTTTTTTTATAAAATGGAGTACTACTCATCCATAAAAAATGTGAAATTAGAGACATTTATAGCTAAGTGGATGCACATTGAGGCGATACTCTTAAGTGAAATAAATAGCACACACACACGTATAAATACTGAATAGTTTCTCTAGTGTGAGAAACTGAAAGTGTAAATAAGGACTAAAATGTATAATAGGCAATGTGAAATAGGAAGAAAAGAGGCAAAGGGGAAGGAAGTGGGAGGGCTAGGGAAAAGGACAGAAGGGAATGGGATTAATATGAGAAAATTGAACAATAGGAACAAAATCTTTGTAAATAGGGAGAAATGGAGGGGTTGAAGGGAGGGCTGGGCAAGGGTGAAAAATAAGAACCAAGAGAGATTATGTACAGGTGCAAATTTCCAATGATGAATGTCATTATATTGTATACCTAAAATGTACCAATGATTAGAATGAATAATGGATAATGCAAAATAGGAAGAAAAGGTCCAAAGGAGTAGGGGTAGTGGGAGGGGCAGGGGAAAGGAAAGAAGGGAAAGGAAAAATGATGAGAAATAGAAAAAATGGAAATAAAGTCTTTGTAAATAGAGAAGGGTGGAGGGCGTGAAGGGAGGGCTAGGAACGGGGAAAAAATAAGAACCAAGATGCATTACATAAAGGTACAATTCCCAATGAGAAATGTAATTGTGTTGTATACCTAAAATATACCAATAAAAGAATTTAACCAAAAAGAAAAAAAGAAAAAGAAAAAGAAAAACAGAGCAAGCCTAAATAACTTAATGATGCACCTCAAGGTCACAGAAAATTAAGAACAACCCTAATCCAAAGCTAATACAAGGAAGAAAATTATAAAGATCAAAGCAGAAATCAATGAAATTGAGACTAAAAAAGCAATACACAGCATCAATGAATTGAAGATCAAGTTCTTTGAAAGAATAAAGAAAAAAGACAAATCCTTAGCCAATCTTACCAAAAAGACCCAAATCAATGCAATTAGAAATGAAAAAGGTGAAATTACAACAGATACTCCCAAAATTCAGAATATTATTACCAACCTGTTCAGAAACCTGTACAGTATGGCAATAAAATGGAGAATCTGGAAATTAGTCAACCATTACGGAAATCAGTATGGAGATTCCTCAAAAAACTAAAACTAGAAATTCCATTTGACTCAGCTATTCCCCTTCTATGTATCTTCCTGAAAGAGTTAAAGACATTATATCACAGTGATACATGCATACCTATGTTCATAGCAGCACAACCACATAGTGAAATCTTGGAAGTGACCTATGTGTCCATCAACAGATGAATGGATTAAAAAAAAAAGGTGGTTCACGTCTGTATTCCAAGCACTTGGGAGGCCAAGGCATGAGGATTGATGCAAGTGTGAGGCCAGCCCTGGCTACATAGTGAAACTTTGTCTCAAAAAACTACACAAAAGAAAGGAAAGTGTGGTGTTCATAAATAATAACATACTATTTTGGCATAAAGGGTAAATGTAACTCATAGGAAAATGGATGCAACTCGATGCCATAATGCAAAGTGAGATAAATCAGACACACAAACTTTGAATATCACATGCATGGTTTCTCTTATACAAGAAACTCAAAATACAAATAAAAAGAAAAATAAAAGACTGATAATAGGAAATAGGGAGTTACAAAAAGGGAAAGGGACCAAGAGATCAAGGGAGGCAGGTGGGAGGGAGGTGGGAGGAGAAGGGAAAACAACAACAACAACAACAACAACAAATATATATATATGAAAACAATAGAATTAATGAAAGCAAAACTTGGTTCTTTGAAAAGATTGACAAAACTGACAAACTTTCACCTACTAAAAAAAATTAAAATTGACTCACATCACTAAAATTAAAAATGAAAAGAGGGTTTATATTATGAACACTAAAGAAAAAGAATTATTGGAGAATACCATATGAACACGTGTATACACCAACTGAATAACCTACATGAAATGAACAAATTCCTTAAAATATGAAAAGTATCAAAACTGATTTATCAATTAATAGAAAATTACATAGACTCCTAACAAATGAAATTGTGAATCAGTAATCAAAAACTTTCAACAAAGGAAACTGACCAGATTGCCTCATATGATGAACTCTACCAAACATTCAAATTATTGCCATCCTTCTCAAACACCGACAAAAACAGAAGAGTAGGAAACAGTTCCTAATTCATTATATAGAGCTAGCATTACTCTGATAGCAAAGATATTATACCAGAGAACTAAAACACTGTAGGACAATTTCCCTCATTAATATTGACACAAAATCCTCAACAAAATACTAACAGAGTTTGACAGCATATTGAAAGTTATACATAATGACCAAGTGGGATTTATCCCAAGAATACAACGGTAGTTCAACATAAGAAAATCAATGTAATATAGTACATTAACAGAATGAAAAAAAAAAGAAACACATCATCATAATTGATATTGAAAAGCACTTTAAAGAACCTTAAATAAAGCAGGACTAGAAGGGAATATCCTCAACATAAAAAGGACATTTATGAAAAACTTACTGCTAATATCATACACAATAGTGAACTACTGAAAGGTCATATTCTAAAATAAGGAACAAAGGAGGAGACATCATGGCAGACTAGAGGCAACAGAGGTCATGAGATGTTCAGAAGACACTCATCAGGACTCACAGGTACCCCAAAACAGCATGAAAATGAAACCCAAAAAGGGGAAGACAAATTGAAGAAGCCCATGTGATGAATTTCAGTATCAGGGGTGCTTAGAGAAAGCAGCAGGGCTGCCTCCAGATCTCAGCACTGTTTATAGCCCAGATCTGGCAAACATGAACTCTTGTGAAAGCATCTAATCCCCTGAGGGAAGAAACTAAATGTGGCAGCAGCAGCTGGTGTAGTGATTGGTGTCTCACCTAGGAGGCACTTACAGCCCAGGGCCCACCCATCCTAGCTCTCTTCCCATGGGGAGATGGAGCACAACAAGCAGAAGAGGGCCTCTTCAGATCAGGACATTAAGAAAGGTGTAGGCCAGAAAATCACTCAGAAGGTAGTGACTAAGAACAGCAAGCCTCAGGACAGAAAGACACAAGGGCACAGTCTGATAGAGACCTAGAACCAGGCATTGAGCAATCTACTGGACAGTGAGTCTCAGGGGCATGCAGCTGCTGTGACTGGAGTGATCAGGAGGTACAGAAAAGACACTGGAGCAGTGCCAGTCAGCAACCTGCCCCCCCACCCCCCACCCCCACAAGGCCATTACTATGCTCTGTGCCTGTGTGGTATCCTACAGGCTACCTCCCTTTCAAAAGCCTCAGAGTGATGGGCTCTTGGGTGGGATCCATCCCACCACCCACCAGAAGCTGCTGAGATAGAAACCCGTGTGAGCCCCTTCCCATTGGTTCTCAAACACTACTGAATTCCAAGCAGAAAGGCTCTCCTGCACTGAGCCCTAAATGCCACTGATTTGCAGGCTGGACAGAGACTATTTGAGAGGCAAAAAAAAAGATTCTAGCATATGTAGAAAGCTGGAGAGGTATGGAGGAGTCAGAAGGTATTAGATCAATATTAAGTAAAAAAAAATATTACTTAAGTGGCTACACTTATAATTTCATTGGTTGATCACTGTTTTGACCCATGTTGTACCCACCTCATGATTTTGCTCTATAAAACTTCCTTTGAGAAGAGGACTCAATGGCAACCCACTCTCAGGTCCCCTCCTGTCTCTGAGGAGGTATCCCTCTCTATAAAGTTTTCTTATTCTTAACATCTGTTGTTCCTTAGAATTCATTCGTTGATTTTGGGGAACATAAACTCAGTGTATCTGACATCTATCTAGCAGGCTGGAAGTTACATTTATTTCTCCTATATCAATGGCACTAAGAAAAGTGCAGTCCAGAAAAATCACTCAGAAAGTAGGGACTGAGGAACAGCAAGCCTCGGGACAGAAAGACACAAGGGCATAGTCCTGGACAGGGACCCAGAAGCAGGCATTGAGCAATCTATAGGACAGTAAGACTCAAGGGCATGCAGCAGCTGTGACTGGAATGATCAGGGGGTGGAGAAAAGACACTGGAGCAGTGCCAGAGGCAGCAACCTGCCCCCCACACACACACACGGCCACCACTAAACTCTTTGCCTATGTTGTATCCTGCCTGTCCCCTGCCCTTCAAAAGCCTCTGAGTGATGGGCTCCTGGGTGAGATCCATCCCACCACCCACCAGAAGCTGCTGAGCTCCCAAACACTACTGAATTCCAAGCAGAAGGGCTCTCCTGCACTGAGCCCTAAATGCCACTGATTGGCAGAGAGGCAAGAAAAGAATTTGGCATGTGCAGAAAGCTGGAGAGGTGCGGAGGGTCAGAAGGTATTGCACAGTGAGCTTACCCTTAGAGGCATAGAGAGAACAGAGCGAAGCAGCTGCAGAGATTATCACAAAAAGAAGGGGAATGAGACTGAGGAAGACCAGGTTCTTGACCAATCCCTCTGTTCTCCTCTCACCCCCAATACAGTTGAAGGTTTCCTATCATAAGGCAGACAAAATCCTGGGTCAGGTCCACAGAAGTGCAGCTGAAAACAGCTAGACCTGATCTGCCTGGACCTCCATTTCCCTTTACTCACTAGTAAGCAAAAGAACAAACTGTAGGAGGTGAACCAGCTAAACCACTGGTATGCTAGCCACAACCAGAGGACTGGAGCACAGCCCTCACAAATGCTACAAGGCAAGTTCTCTCCATTTTTGAACTAAGGGGAAAGGGTATACAGTACTGGCTGAACTAAAGCACAAATAGGACTGATAGGACTCTACTCTTCTGTCTTTGTATGGATGGGTTTTTTTTTTTTCTTTTTACCTGTCATCTTATATATACATATGTGTATGTGTGTGTATGTGTGAGTATGTCAAGTGTTTGTATATGTAAAATGGGAATGAGAATTAATACTTTCAACAAGTCTTTCATGTCATGTCAGGTTTAACCCTCACCAAAATTGGAGGATTCAAACACAAACTTTCTACCAGTACATTAATTGGTTCCACCCTTTCTATAGCTTCCACTAGTCTCCAATTATACTTCTGGTGGTTGGTTCTGTAGAAGCTGATAAAATCAGTGGTTGTTTTCTCTTTGCAATGCAATGACAGGACTGATCCTACCAAGTTGAATAGGTTGAATAGATGTGTGATCATTAAAACATAACCAGAGCCAAAAGTTTATCACAGGAAGATATGCACTAACTAAAACAATCTCCACATTAGTGTCAGAGTTTCTCTACCTAAATGATCTTCAACCCTCAGCACAAAAACAGTAAAATCATGAGCAAAAAAACCAAAACACAAAAAACAAAAAACTCCAGAAATTCTTAATCCCCAAAAGGCTAATCTCACAAACACTGAAGTAGACGATGGTTCAGACAAAGAACTAAACATTAAATGGGTAAAATGTTTGAAGAGATCAAAGAAGAAACTAATAAGCTATCCCATAAGATGTTCAGTGAGCTTACAGAGCCCATAAACAAACAATTTGATGTTTAATGAGCTTAAAGAAGATACAAACAAAAGTTGATTGAATTAAAGAAGGGAATGCATGATATGAATGATCATTTAGTGAATGATTAGTTTTTGAAAATGAACCAAGCAAAAATACTAGATATGAAAAACTCAACTGAAAGTATGGGCAACAGGAATGACCATTTAAGAGGAGAATGTCAGAACCAGAAGACAAGGTTGATGTAGAATATCATGCACTCAGTGATACTATGAAAGCAACAAGATACCATGGAAGCTGGATCTAACAGCTGTTAGATGACTGAAACAACAATAACAACAAAACACCAACTAAAAATTATAGAAGATAGGGAAAGAAGACAATGTCAAAGGTATAAAATTTTTACTCACTAAAAACATAGCAGAAAAATTTTCACATCTAGGAAAAGAATTCCATTTTCAGGTAAATAAGGGATATAGAACCCTACCACACCCAGAAAAGAACCTCTCCGTAACACATCATTATTGAGCACAAAGAGAATATACTGAAAGCTGTTAGAGAAAACCATTAAGTAAACTCTAAAGGCAAGTCTGTCCAAATAACAGCAGATTTCCCAACACAAACCTTACAAGCCAGGAGATCTTGGAGCAAAATTTTTCAAGACCTAAAAGAAAACAACTCCCAAGTGAGGTTACTATATCCTGCAAAATTATCCTTCAAAATTGATGGAGAAATAAAATATTCCACAATGAAAAGAACCTCCAGAAGTTCATGACCACCAAACCAGCATTACAGAAAGTACTTAAAGGAATCCTTCACAGAGACAGGAAGGCCAACATCACCAAAAGACCAAAGGAAACAATACATCTACCTGGGAGTATAGTTAAATAAAAGGGAAAAATAAAGGACTCAGCACTTGAAAGATAATGAAATGATCCAATTAAGTAAATACTTCTTAATAATAACACTCAGTGTCAGTAGTCTTACCTCCCCAATGAAAAGACACAGGCTGGCAGACTGGATCAAAAAACAAAACCCAACAATATCTGGCATACAGTAGACACACATCATTCATAAAGATATATAGTGACCAAGAGCAAAAGGACCTATCCTATTTTCAGACAGTGGGCCTCAAACCAAAACTGTGACAAAGAATGTCACTACATGATGGTAAAGGGAACGACAATTCAACAGGAATTGCACCAAATGTCAGTCCATCCAATTTCATAAAATTCCTGGACAGACACCAATATAAGCATAGTGGGGGACTCCAAACCCCACATTCACAAATAGATCAACCAGAAGAAAAATTCAACAAAGAAACATCAGAGTTGAACCACACCACTGAACAAATGAACTAAACAGATACCTAAGGAGTGCCACCCAACAATAGAATACACATTTTTCTTAGCAGTGCACAGAACTTTCTACAATAGACCAAATCTAGGTCATAAAGCATGCTTAAATGAATATAATATAATTGAAATAACTTCTTCCAAATTGTCAGATTATAGCAGAATGAAACAAGAAATCAACATCAAAAGAAACTACAGAAACTAAGCAAATACATGGAGATTAAATAATAATGAATAATCAGTGGGTCACAGAAGAAATCAGGGAAATTTAAAAGTTCCCAGAACCAAATGACAGTGGAAGCACAACATGTTCAAATCTATGGGACACAATGAAAGCAGTCCTAAGAGAAACATTTACAACCACGAATGCACACATTAAATTTAAAAAAAAACACAGCAATTCCAAATAACTTAATGATGATACATTTCAAGGTTCTAGGAAATAAGAACAATTCAAATCCAAAACTTGTAGAAGTAAATTATAGAGATCAGAGTGGAAAATATTGGAACTGAGATTAAAACAATACAAAGGATCAATGAATCAAGAGTTGGTTTTTTGAAAAGATAGATAAGATTGATAAACCCTTAGCCAAATTTACCAAAAGAAGTAAAGACCCGTATCAACAAAATTAGAACGAAAAAGGCAAAATCATAGTGGATACTACCACAATCTAGAGGATTACAGGAAAACTATTTTGAAAACCTGTATTTCAATAAATCAGAGAATCTATAAGAAATAAATTTCTAGATATGTATGAAGTGCCATAACTGAACCAAGGAGATATAAAAACCCTGAACAGACCAACAGCAGGCAACAAAATAGCAGCAGAAAACAAACACCTACTAAGAAAAGACCAGGACCAATAGGTTCACTGCTGAATTTCACCAGAACTTCAGGAAAAAAATAACGCCAATACTCCTCAAACTCTTCAATGAATTGAATGGGAAGGAACACTGCCAAACTCATTCTTTGAAGCTAGTATTATCCTGATAACAAACCAGTTAAAGATTCAACAAAAAAAGAAAACTTCAGACCATCTTCCTTAATGAACATATATGCAAAAATTCTCAACAAGATGCCTGCAAACAGAATGCAACAAATATTAAAATGATCATATATCATGACCAAGTCAGCTGCATCTCAGCTATGAAGGATGCTTCAACATACATAAACTAGTAAACTTAATATATCAGAAGGAAAGATAAAAATTACACGATCATCTAAATAGATGTAGAAAAGGTCTTTCATAAAATCCAACATCCACTCATGATAAAAACCCTGATGAAAATAGGTAAAGAATGACCTTACCTCAAACTAATAAAACCATTTTACACATTGCCACCATCATAGTAAATGGGAACAACTTAAAGCATTCCTCCTAAAATCAAGAACAAAAGAAGGGTGTCCATTCTGACCACTTATATTCAATATTATACTCAAAACTTTAGTCAGCGCTATCAGGGAAAAGAATAAAAAATAAAAGGAATACAAATAGGAAAGGAAAAAAAGTTCCTTATTTACAGATGACATGATCCTTTACACAGAAACACTCCACTAGAAGAACTAATAAATTCAGTAAAGGGGCTGATACAAGATCAATACACAAAAATCAATAGTGTTCTTACACATCAACAATGAACCCACTGAGAAAACCAGGAAAACAATTCCATTCACAGTAGCATTAAAAATTAAATACATATCTAGGAATTAACCTAAGCAAGGAAGTGAAAGACCTCTACAATGAAAGCTATACTGCTTTGAAAAAAGATTGAAGAGGACATTAGAAAATAGAAAGACACTCCCTCAGTGCCTAGATAGGCAGAATATTGTCAAAATGGCCCTATCACCAAAAATGATACATACAGTGCAATTTCTAACAAAATACCAAAAGCATTCTTCACGGAGCTAGAAAAAGCAATCCTAACATTTATATGGAACCAGAAGAGACCCAGAATAGCCAACGTGATCCCAAGCAAAAAGAAAAAACCAGGAGGCATTACAATCCTGGATTTCAAGTTGTGCTACAAAGCTATAGTAATAAAAACAGCATGGTATAGGCACCAAAACAGGTATGTTGACCAATGGAATCGAATTAAGGATAAAGAATCAACCCATGTACCTTCAGCCCCCTTTTGACAAAGGGGCTAAAAACATATGTTGAAGAAAAGATAGCTTCCTTAACAAAAGGCTGCAAGTGCAGATATTGACCAATGTCTCTTATTCTACACTAAAATCAAATCAAAATGGATCAAATACTGTACCTAGACATTAAAATAAACAGAAAAAGCAACAAGGTGAAGAGCTAACCTACAGAATGGGAAAAAAATTTACCAGCTACATCTCAAGCACAGGAGTAAAATCTAGAATGTACAAAGAACTAAAAAATAAACAAAACACCCAGTAAAAAAAATGGGCAATTGAAAGGAACAGACATTTCTCAAAAGAAATACAAATGGCCAGTAAGTACATGGGAAAAAAAAATGCTTATCTTCTTTGACCATCAGGGAAATGCAAATCAAAACAACACTGAGAGTCAATCTTACTCCAGGAAGAATGGCTACCATCAAGGACTCAAAAAACAACAAATGCTGGTGAGCTTTCAGGGAAAAAGGACCCCTTCTACAGTGTTGGTGGGAATGTAAACTAGTACAAGTGCTATGGAAATCAGTACTGAGATTTCTCAAAAAACTAAAAATTCCATTTGACCCAGCAATACTCCTTCTGGTTATCTTACCAAAAGAGTTAAAGACATTATTTTACAGTGAGATATGCATAATCATGTTTATAGCAGCATAACTCACAACAGCTAAATCTTGGATGTGGTCTCTATGCCCACTAACAGGTGAGTGGATTAAGAAAATGTGGGACATGTACACAATGGAGTACTACTGAGCTATAAAGAAGCATCAATTTGAATCATCTATAGGAAAATGGATGTACCTGGAAATCATGGTGAAATAAATCCGCATAGAAGTGAAATCAGTATAGTGAAATAAGTATAGTAAGTGAAATAAATCAGGTATAGAATGTTAAATATGATACGATTTCTTTTATTTGAAAAACCCAAAATACTAATAATTTAAAGAGTAAAATGATAATAGGAAACAACAGAGGTAAAATTTGTGGATATGGAAAGATCTGAGGAAAGGGGAATGGCTAAGTGCAAGTGGAAGGAGAAGTAAAAATGATCAGATGTGAGATATATATATATATATGTGCATATATGGATATATATATCAATTTCCCAAGATGAATGTAATTATCACATATTCACAAAAGATACCAAAAATAAATAGACAGACTCAGGAGTAAGGATGCATACTTTTGTATTATATCCAATATTGTACTGGAAGTTTTAGACACTAGAACAAAAAAGCAAAGAAATAAATGGAAACCAAATTGGCAAGGAAGATGTAGAACTCCCTGTTTCACACGTCACATGCTATTATACAAAAAGTATTCTTTAAAAAAAATCTCCAGGAGTTAATAAATTCAGAAAATTTGTAAATAGAAAATCAATACAGAAAAATTAGTGATATTGCTGTATACACTAGCAATGAACAATCAGAAAAAGAAGCAAGCAATTCTACTTAACAGTAGCATAAAATAGAATAAAACAAGGATAAATTTATTCAAGACTTGCAGACAGAAAAGTATAAACAATGGTCAAAGACCTACATACGTAAGTGGAAAGTCACCTTACATTCATGTATTAGAAGACATACTATTATGATGGCAAGCCTACTCAAAGCAATATTAGACTCAATATAATCTCCATCTAAATCCCAACATTTTTGCAGAACAGCTGATGTTCAAATTTATGTAGATTTGCAAGGATCCAGAGTAACCAAAACAACTTAGAAAAAGAACAAAAAGGTTGGAAGACTCATAGTCCTTATTTCAAAACTCACTATAAAGCTACAGAAGTCAAAACATACAGTAGCAGCAGAAAGTAATGGCAAAAAGATGGACTGAGAATCTGGATAGCTACATGAGATACAAACACACACACACAAACTATAAAGCTTATCTCAAACTATATACAAAGTTAATTCAAAACAGATCACAGAATTAAACATAATAAACTATAAAATTTCTATTTTATTCTAGCAAACATAGAATTAAGATTTCCAAATTAACCCAATATATTTATACTCAGCTGCTTTTGGACAAAGGTGTCAAGACATTTCAATGTGAAAAGAATAATCTTTTTAACAAGTGGTGCCAGGATAACTAGCTATCTAAAAGATTCAACTATATATCCAAATGGATATACAAAAGAATGCAGTGGGACTCTTCCCTCAATCACATACAAAAATGAACTGAAAATTGATCAAAGACTTAAATGTGGTGCTAAGCCTGTAAATCTCTCACACTTAGTAAATAAACATAGAGGTAAATCATCCTGACCTTGGGTTTGTCAATCATTTCTAAGATATGACAAAAAAAGACATAGACAACAAAAGAAAAAATAGACAAACTGGACTTCATCAAATTTAGAGCTTTCACGCATCTAAGTACACAATGAAGAAAGTGAAGATAACCCACAGAATGGCAGAAAATACTGAAAAAGTTGGAGTCTGTAAGTCTAGTATCTGGACTATATAAAAAACATGCACAACTAACAAGAAAAGCAACCCAATTAAAAATGGACAAATTTCTTGAATAAATACTTATTTAAAAAACAAAAGAGCCATATAAGATGAGATAATATACAAAACCAGTAGTAATCAGGAAAGTAAAATCAGAACACAGTACTGTATCACTTTGCACAACTAGACTACACACACACATACACAAATACCAGCAATGATAAAAAACTGGAACTCATTTTTTTTTTTTAAGTGGGAAGATGTTTATTGATAGGAAGGCTCCTGAAGGGCAGGAGGGGTCCCGAGTGGGTAGCCCTAGAACTCTTGTATGTTTTTATGGAAATGTAAAATTACACCTTTGCTATAGAAACAGAAGGGCAATTCCTAAATAAGTAAAGTAAGAATTAGCATACAATTTGGCAATTCCACCCAAAAGAACTGAAAATAAAAGCGGTTGAAACAAAAACTTGTAGCAGCCCAAAGAAGAGATCCTTGGGCCAGGGATTTAGCTCAGTGGTTTCCCCACCTGCTGCACAAGTGCAAGGACCCGAGTTCAATCCCTGGTACCAAAGGAAAAAAAAAAAAAAATTGGGGAAAGGTAAAGTTGCTGAAAGTGGCAGGGCAGAGTTCTGCCATGGGAGGAGTTGGACTGGAAAGAAGAGCTCAAGATATCTTCACTAGTCCTTCCTGAGTATTAGCCCATGCATATGTTGAGTAAACTCCACAAAGCTAGATAAGGAACAGCTGGGAATTTTGTGGGGTTTTTTTTCGTTTTCACAGGAGCACTAACGTAAGTCTTTACTGTAACAGGGCCTTTGCTGTAGCACAGTGGGGTAAGTCTATAGGAGGGTGCCCTCCTACACTAAACCCCAAGAAGTGGTTAGGGAATGAGGCTTATAAAGCAGCTGTAGGCCTTTTTCAGTGGGCTGAATAATTCTCAGAGTTCACCCAATGCAGGTAAACAAAGTTATAACCAACCAGAATGGAAACCCTCAGTGACCCACTTAGAAATTCAGTTGAGACCCATTTAGATTATAAACTCATCTGTAGTACTGTACTATTCTTTAGGTGAATGCTTACTTTAGAACTACCATAAGACTTAAAGTGAGCCTTAAAGAGCTCAAACTGACCTGTAAGTTACTTAACTGCCTGCTGAGATAAAAGTTCAATGCTTACTGAGTGAAAACAAAATTCAGACACTCAAAAATTCAACACAAGATCCATACTTTAAATTAAAAATTACCAGCATTCGAAGCAAGAAAAGATGCCCCACATTCAAGGGAAAAAACAGTCAAAAGAAACAGAACTAGAAATGATAGATGAAAATGGCAGAAAAGGATATTTATAATACTATTAAAGCTATGCAGAATAAAAGAAAGATGAACATAATAAAAATATGAAAGGTTTTTTTTTAAATAGAACTCTGGGTTAGAAAAAAAGGAGACCTGAAAGAAGAAAGACACTGGTTCTGATTAGCAGCACATATGACACCACAGGAAGAAAGTTATTAAACATGAAGTCATAGATTCAATCCAAAATGTAGCAGAAAGGAAAACCAGACTTGGGTAAGGAGATGTGCAGGAATACAAAAACATGTGATAACAACAAGGGGTTTAATATATATATATATATATATATATATATATATATATATATATATGAAAGAGACAAAAAAGTAAAAGAAAAAAATCTGAACAATTAGTTAAAATGAAAACTGTAAACACATAGATCCAAGAAGCTAAACAAACTGCAGGATACACACAAAAGAAAACAACAGCCAAGCATGTCATAATCACATTGCTGAAACCCAAGTATAAAGAGAAAAGCATACAACTAGGCAAACGGAAAAGGGTCTATTATGTATATAGGAGTAAAAGGGCCCACTATATTGAAAGGAGTAAAGATAAGAATAATACAACTCCTTGAAAACTATGCAAGACATAAGTCAATGTAATTAGCATTTCTAAAATTCTGGGAAAAAATATAAGTCAATCTAGAATTTTGTACCTGGTGAAAGCAGCCTTCAAAAAATCAAGTAAAATAAAATGTTTTTAGAAAAACAAAAGCTAAAAGAATCCATTTCCAGCAGGGCTATATTAAGATAAATGTATAAGGAAAAATTTCCGGCAAAAGGAAAATGATATTGAATGGAAACTTATGTGAAGCAACAAATACTGCCAAAATTCATAAATACACAGGTAAACACAAGTTAAAAGACAAAGCTTTTTTATACTGTGCACAAAAAGCTGGAGGAGGCCCACTAATATAATAAAAATTAAACTGAAAAATAAGAAATATTGCAAGGTATAAAAAGGGATATCTCATAATGAAAACAAAGTCAATATATAAACACATTAAGATAGAAGAGATAAATTCAACCAGAAACAGAACTTTACTATCAATGAATTAAAAACTGAAATGAGAAACAGACAAAAAAAATGAAGATTTCAACTTTATTCTCAATAACTGACAGAATAAGTTGACAGAAAATCTGTAAAAACACAGAACTGAACAATATTAAGACCCAACCTAATTTACCTTTATAGAATAATATATCCAAAAACTATATAATAAACTCTCTTGTTCAGTGTATAGTTAATGTTAAAAACACTGACAACAGGCTAGTCCATAAAGTAAACTTCAATAAATCTCAAAAGACAGATTTGAATTAGAAATCAACAAAAATAAGATATCCAAATGTAAAATTCCTAAATACTTGAAACCACATAACTTATGAGATAAAGATGAGATTATAGGGAAAAACAGAAAATACCTTAGTTGAATCACAATAAAAACATTGTTATGGCTTATATCTAGATGTCCTCACCAAAGCCTCATGCACTCACAGGTGGGAGGTTTTGGGAGGCGGCTGGATCTAGGGTATGTGATGCTGGATCTAAGTGTGTGAGGACGGTATCAAGGGTCTGGGATTACTAAATTAGTCCACTGATTGGTTTGGCATAGTTCTGGGTGTGGATAATGGGAAGGCCCACCCAGGGTGTCAGTGGGGCAAGTAGTCTGGATAGACTATAAGGGACAGAAAGAGGCCTGCTGCTGTTGCTTGCTGCTTCACTACTTCACTGCTTTGCTGTCTTCTGCCTGCCATGAACTGTTTCTCCTCTGCAATGCCCCTCTGACACGCCACCCTGCCTTGAAGCCAGCCAATTATGGACTGAAACCTCTACAAACTGTCAGCCAAAATGAACTTTTCCTCCTTTAACTCTGGGTGTTGGATATTTTGTCTCAGCAACGAGAAAAGTCACTCAGACAAAAACATTATGTAAAAATTGAAAGATGCAATTAAAAGAGTGTTTAGAAGGAAGTTTAAAGCTTTAAATGCCCACACTGTAAAACAAAATATAAGCTATAATATCAACAACTTAAATTTCTATCTTAAGCTAGAAAAAGCATAAATTAAACCTAAAGGAAATAGAAGGAAGAACATAATAAAATGAGGGCACAACCAACAAAATAGAAAAATTACTAATAGAGTAAACATAGTACTTTGAAAGGATTACTAAAGTTGATGAACTGCTTAAAAAAAAAAAAAAAGATTAACAGTAAAGTGAATGTAAATTTAACAGTACCAGGGATACAAAATGGATTATCCCAGTTCCCAAAGACATTTAAAAGATCAAAGAATATTATTGAGAATTATGGTATCTCAGAAAAAGTAGCTTCATTCTTTCCAAAACAAAAATCACAAGTTAACAAAACTGACTGAAAAGTACAATTTCTGAATATTTCTACATAAGTAAAAATATCTAAGTATATTAAAGAGACTGAATTCATAATCAAAAATCTGTCTTAAAAGACAATTTCAGGTCTAACACAATTTCATGAATGTAGCAAAGATTAAGGAAGAACTAATCTTACCGAAAAATTTCCACAATACAGTTCAATAATTTCACAAAATGTTCCACAACCAATTTTATAGGGATAAGATAATCTTGATACCAATATAATAATAATTAATTACAAGAAAATATAACATCAGACAAATATTCCTCATAAACACAGACTTAACAATCCTTAAGAAATTAGTAGCTAATTGAATACAGCAATATATAAAAAGATAAACATGGGAGCTGAAGAATCTTGTTTTAATATTGATTAATCAAATAATAAAATAAGGGGAACATCATACGATTACCTCAATACACACTGAAAATGAGGACAGCAAAATTCAACATTTCTATGATAAAAATTCTCAGCACACTAAGAATATAACAAAACTTTTATCAATCTGCACAGGTTTTGAAACATACCAAAAAACAAAAAACAAAACAAACAAACCTTAGAGCTAAGCTAATATGCCTAAAACTAAGTACAAGGAAAAGATGCTGACCCTCACCACTACTATTCAGCACTGTGTTGAAGGTCTTGACATAATAAAGCAAGAAATAAAAAGAAGACAGATTAAAAGAAATAAAACTATCTCTGTTCACATCTTTGCATTCAACTATATCTCCAGCCTTTTTTTATTACATATTTTTATCTGGACACAGGGTTTTGGTAAGTCACTAATTTGCCCAGGCTGGGCTTGAACAGGCAGCTCTTCTGCCTCAGCCTCCCAGACTGGCCCCAGGCATGCGCTAACATGCTTGGCTACCAGCAGACATTTTTGCAGAAGTTGACAATAAATTGATTTGAAATTTACACGGAAAATCACATTCATAAAATTCTACTCTAGAGGAGTAAAGACATTTTTAAAAGACATTTTTGATAAAGAACAAAACTGGACAACTCGCATTATTTCAAGGCTTATCATAAAGCAACATTTATCAATATAGTGTGGTATCTGCATGAAGATGTAACAATGGATCCAAACAGACAGCAATACTGGGCCCACATATAGACAGGCAACTGATTTTTTAAAATATAGACATCAAGGTGTTTTAATGAGGAAAAGATGTTTTCAACAAACAAGGGTGGGATAACTGGACTATCTGTATAAGATATAGATAAAAATGGATTTCAAGGCTGCACTCAAACCATATGCAAAATGAATTTGAAATGAACCACAGAAATAAAGATAAAAGCTAACCTATAAACTTTCTATTAGAACTAGGAATAGTGACACGCCCCAATAATTCTGGCACTCTTGGAGGCTGAGGCAGGAAGATTAGAAGTGTGAGCCTAACCTGGGTAATTTAGTGAGACCTTGTCTGCCCCCCAAAAATAGGTCTGGGGATGGTCCTCAGTATGAAGGTCCTGGGTTCAATCCCCAGTGCTGTAAAACAAAACAAAACAAAATTTCTTTTAGAAAACACAGGAGAAAAATCTCCCTTGAGGTAATTTTCTTATACAAGATACAAAAAGAAAAATTCATAAATTGTCCTTCATACAACTTAACAGTCTCTACCCTTCAAAACACTTACCCTACACCAATAATGGAAAGGCAAGCCGGACTAGGAAAAAATATTTGCAACACATGTATATGAAAAGGGGTATGTGTCCAGAACATATAAAGAAGTCTTGTAATCCAGTGAGAAAACAATCTAATATAAATGAGCACATGAATTAAATAAGTGCTTTAGAATACATATCAATAGCCAATAAGCATATGAAAAAATGTTCATCATTGTTAGCAGGAAAATGCAAATAAAAACCACAGTTCCACTCCATACCCTTTATAATAATTATAACACCATTTTTTTCAATAAAAAATTTGGAAAGTTGACAAAATCACATGTTGGCAAGGATGTGAAACAACCCAGACTGTCATACACTAATGGCACAGGCATAAAATGACACAAAAACAGTTTGGCAGTTTCTTTTAAAGATAAACACACACTTCACAATAAAACCAGCAATACACTCCTCCGTATTAGCTATTTCACTGAGATAAACTAAATCATACGTCTGCACAAAGACTTGTACAGCATATGAATACTCACAGCAACCTTACTCAAATAGCTAAAACCTACAAACACCTACTAATGGGTGAATGGATAATCAAACTGATACACATTTGTACCATGAAAAACTACTCAGCTAGAAAAAAAGAAAAGCCTGGATGAGTGAAAGAGGCCTAAATGCATATTATTGAGCTTCATTTTCATGAAGTTATAAGACAGTCAAAACTAACCCATAATAATAGAAAACAGATCTGTGACTGCCTGAAGCATGTGATGTGAAGGCTAACTTCAGGGGCACAGGGAATTTTCTCAGGTGATGGGCTGCAGTTGTATGTATTTAATTCGTCAGACTTCTTGGAATTTTAAACTGGAAATGGATGTACTTCATTAAATGTGAATCATGCCTCAAAAAAGTTGATTTAAAAATCAACTTGGTAATTCTCAAGTGCAAAAACCTGGAAACATTCTAAGTATTGATTCATCAGGTCCCATTTGTTATCAATAATATGAATCCAAGGTCACACAAAGCACCAATTATTTGATAGTGACCAAGAGGAAAAAAATTGGTTATACTATCCTCTTTGTAGAGGACCTTCTCTACCATTCCCTATGCAAATTTAATAAAATGATTTGTTAAATTCTAAGCATATCTTCAAGATTAAATGTTAACTTGAATGGTAGCTGAAAGTATATATGCTGAAGTGAGCACGAATGGTAGCTGAAAGTAAAATATAAAAATATCAAAATTTTTAAAAGAAAAATGCTGATCTGGATGATGAAATTCCAAGTCAAAATCCCCACAATCTACCTTTCAAGCTATCCTTGGAAACTCTACTTTGCACTGTACAATAAATTTTAATAATTGCTCTCTCTTTGCTTTTTATCCTATCAAGCTGTTCTATATCTCAGTAACTTTGGATGTCTTCTTCCCTTTACCGGGAAACATACATGCTTAAGTATCTCTTTACCCTATGGCAGTATTAGTTCTCAGGAGACACAGTAATTAGCTTATATTCATTTTCATATTACCTGTGCCAATACAGTACCTACCACATGTACAGAACTCAACTGGTCTCCACTGATATTAATGGCATTCAAAGTAAAAACTAGGTTAGTGATTCCCCGGTTTTCTACTTCTAGGGAAATGTAGCAAGGTTAAAAATGTCTCTGCGAGCTTTTAGCAAGCTTTTCCACAAAATAACAAAGAAGGTGATAAGAAAAGGAATGGGGGAAAAAAAGGGTAGAGGAGACCAATCTCCCTGAAATCCCCATAACACAGGTTACCTAAGTTTTTCTGGGACTCAACTCTTGCCCCACTAAACTGTATTCCCCACACATTAGCGGTAATGACAAAGCACCACTGATGTACTTTAAATGAGTTTACTTTGGGGTAAAGTGCTTAGAAGAGAACTGGTACAGAATTGACACTAATAAAAGTATTTATATAGAACAATTAAAGCATTTAATCCTTGCAACTCTATGAGTACATTCCAATGATATTTTCATTTCATAGCTGAGGAAACTGAGGCATATAGAAGTGAGGTGACTTGCAGATAGTCACATTAGCTATTATGGTAGCTATTATGGTAGAATTTCACCATTTGAAATCAGGTGTTCTGGCTTTCAAACACTATGCTCTGCTGCTTGCTGTAACTTGTACTGTCTCAGAGTAGTGGCTCAATAAATACATGAGGATTGAAAAAAATGAATGAGTGATTCAATTGAGCAACTCAGGAAGTAAAATGATTAGCCATCTTTCCACTTCAAATTATTCTATGGAGAAATTCTCCGGTCCCAAGATAAAATATGTCTTTATTTGTTCTCTCCTAGAAGTAACTAATATGCACTGGCAGACAAACAGAGAAAATGTTAAACCTCAAAAGAACAGAAAAATGATGCAGTAACAAAAGTGTATGGTGCCTGGAGTCAATTCCTCCTCATCCTGGTGCTCCATCTGACTGAGATAAGAATATGATCTACCAAACATGTTTCAGGCACTATCTGCCAGGACGTACATTGGAACTTTTCATTGCTCCCAAAGCTTCTCTTTTACTTATCTAGGTGGCACCCTGATTTTTTTTTTTAGAGTAAGTTTTTGCTCAGGCACTGAATATATATATGCCTGTTCTCTACTACATCAGACCTCCATTGGCTCCTTTATTTTCCACAATGGAATGATTCAATGTCTTCATTTTTGTCCCATATTATAATATGAATTCATTTCACTCAACTGCCCTCTTTTCAACTTTCTCTGACTCTACACTGTTTCATTTTCTTTTGTTTTGTTTTTTGGGGTTTTTTGCCCAACATCTGATAAAATGTACATTAGAGGGGGCAAGAATATACCAGTGTTGCACAAGGGGAGAATGACATTATCTAATTTCCTTCAAACACTTCCTAAAGGCATTTGATAGTTCCTTGGGTTTTTGGTCTGCAATAGTTCACCGAATCTGGACCTATTCTATAGGAATAGAACTATCTCATGAAGGTCCATAGCTCCTGAGGGTACGGAACATGTACTCATCATAATTACCACCTGCTGTGGTTTTGATGTGTCTAATAAAGGTCCATGTGTTGACGGCTCACTCAACAGGCTGCAGCACTATCGGAAAGTGGTAGAACTTTGGAGAGGCAGGACCTAGTTGGAGAAAGTTAAGAGATATTGGGACCCTAGTCCCTCCTCTTCTTTCTTTTCGCTACCGAGTAGCCACGAGGTAAGCAGTTTCTGCCACATGCACCCACCAGAGTAATGTACTGCCTTGCTACAGCCCCAAGTCACAAAGCCAACCAACAATGGAGTAGATCCTCGGAAACCATGAGCTAAAATAAGTTGTTTATCTCAGGTATTTTGTCACAGTGACAAAAAGCTAACACATCTTTAAAAGAGCAATCATTTATTCTTTATTCTAGTAGTCATAATTCCTAACTAGAGTGTAGGCACATAATAAACACTAAATGAGTTTTTAAAAGCAGCTTCATTTTAATTTTGAGGCTTCTAAAATCAATCATTCTGATTTTATCATTTAGGTATAGCTCAGATATCTTTTCTTCATAAGTGATTTTACATTTATTGAAATATAATCACTGGCCACTTTTCTGCCTCATCCACAAAATGTTTCTATAGTTGAGTAACTGTTAGTTTGCTTTTCTATTTCCCTAAAATAATGCCTACATATTTTATGTAAGGATTGTTTTGAAAAGACCTTTAGACTAATCCTTGAAGCAATGTCTAGAGACTTGTACCATAGAGTCTCTGTCTATGGGATTTTCCATCTATGCCTTCTCTTTGTTCATGGTGCCTTACCTAGTTTCCGAACCATTCACAATAACACATTATGTCCCACCTCATCTTCTTTTTCTCAAATTTAATCTAGTGGAGAATCCTGTTTATGACTTTTTGAAAGTAAAAACAAGCTATGTTACTGGTTCTCTTAAAAACATTCCATTATATTATCCTGACATCTAATAGTTGGGTCATTTCATGTACTATTTTATCCCATGCTAGTCAAAGCATTAGGAAAACAAGAAATAAAATACATAAGTCTTTAAATTTAAAAAATCACAGCGCAGTTCAGAGACATAAGTGAGAAATTAAAAAAAAAAATTAAATTAGCTGTAGTGTTTCAGGATTTTTAAAGTCACATAGACCTGGGTACAGTTCTTAAACCTGCTGCATAGGAGCTGTGTGATGTAAATATCATAATTTCCTCATTTGTACAATGGTAATAACTACTTCCCTTGTTAACGGAGGAGATAAGGAAAAATGCTTAACTTGAAATACATGACAGGTAATTTATAAATTGTGTATGGTACTGGTAATAAGAAAATACCTACTCTGGGTAAAGGCTTCCTAGAGGACGTGACTCTGAACCTGAGTCTTAACCAGTAAATACGAAGAGGAAGGTATCAAGATGAAAGATTACATTTCCACTCTCACAGTAAAGATTCTCCACAGTCCACTCTCTGCTTATCTTATCACCCTCTTTTCCCTTGAATCTCCTCAATAATAACTCCCTTCTGGGCCGGAGATTTAGCTCAGTGGTTTCGCCCCCTGCTGTGCAAGCACAAGGACCTGAGTTCAATCACCAGTACCAAAAACAAAACAAAACAAAACAAAAAAACCTCCCTTCTATCCAGCCTGATTTATTCACTGATTTAGGAATATGCTTTGCTAATTTTCTTCTTTCTACCAAAGTTAAGGCCATACCTATCCCTGACCCTAATACTAGCCTAAAGCCTCTTCACTGTATAAAACCAACTTTTAAAAATTGACCACCACAACTTTTAAAAATTGGGCAACCCATTCGAGACCCCTCCTGTCTCTCAGGAGCTATTCTTATTCCCCACTACTATTCCCCAATACATTTTCCTATTCTTAAAAAAAAAAAAAAAAAATTGACCACACTGGTCTTTAGCTCCATTCTTTTAAACTTTTTAGTATGGGGTTAGATTACCATGCTCCCTTTTACACTGTTCACTTTCTTTGCCCTTCTTCCACTCCATACATGTTCCTCATAGTCATTAACCATTGGCATCTTCTATGCACTGAGATTTAAATTTTGCATGTGAACATCATGTCTCTAATAGGACTGTAAATTCCACAAAGGACTTTGTATATCCACACAAAATAGGGCAAAGATACTAGAACTTCAGTGTCAAATTTATTTGATAGACGAACAGAAAGAATAGATCAAAAAGCTGTTATTAACAGTCTCGGGGTTAAACCAAGATGGCTGGTCTATTTCATGAGGTTTCTTGTTTTTAAGTTCTCACCTTGATATACCCACAGCTCTATCAAGTACAAACTATAAAGATTTTCCACTGTGGATTGTGTTAGTCATTTAAGATGCCTCAAATCCTTCTGGGACTAAGGCGTGAGACAGCAAAATAAAGACCAGGAGAAAAGGTTACCAGTCAACTTCTTAGTCAGGTCTTTTATAGTGGAAAGAGGGAAACTGACAGACCTGGAGTAACCTCTACGACACAAATTCTCCATCTAATAGTGTAAATTAAATAACACTCAGGGTTGCTGTGAAGATTTTAGCCTACATAAAATATAAAGTATATACATTGAGTAGCTCACTGCTACAAAGTCAATACTTCCTTAATTATACGGTATTAAAATACTATCAACCATCCCTTCCTCTGCAACTCCTTAAAAATAAAACAAAGAAATTCTCTCTTCTTCCCTCTCTAGAAATGACGTATTAGGAGTAACCTGCTGAAACCTATTGACCCCTTAGGCCTAAACACAGGAATCCTATTACCCCATGTACAATAATAAGGTTGCCTTTGGAGCCAAATCTGCTTGTCACAGAGACGAACAGCTAGAGTGCCATCATACTTTTAGAGTAATTGAGTTTTCCCAACATTAATAAGTCTCAATTAAAAAACAACAACTCTCAATTCCATAAAAAAAGAAATTAGAACTTTACACTATAAATAACATGGACTCCTGCGGAAAGGAAAAAGACAATGTTTTATAAAAGATAAAATGTGAACTGTTCAACTCAATCCTTGAAGGCATTTGAGATTGTTAAGCATTGCCTTTAACAGTTCTTTAGACTCCCTACCTAGTTCAAATGCCAGGAAGTGAAAGGACAGATAAGAGGAAACAGGAAGATAGATCTTTTGCAAATGGGACTGAGATCTAGAGAGGAAGGGAAAAGGAAAGGCAAAGGCAGTAGCGGTAAGGTGAAGCAAAAAGAATTGAGATGTTTAAGGTGTGTTATATACATGTACCAATTCCCCACCATGAATGTAATCATTATGTACTGAAAACACATAGTAATAAAAACTTTAAAAATTAGATACAAAATGCCCTTCATATACTAGCAAGAAACAAGAATCGTTTGTTTGTTTGTTTGTTTGTTTGAGATAGGGTCTCACTATGTAGTTTAGGCCAGGCCTAACTCACTGTGTAGCCCAGGCTGGCTTCAAACTTACAATCTTCCTGCCTCAGCCTCCTGAGTCCTGGGATTACAAGTATGTGAATAATTTAAAATAACATGGAGTAAGCCAAAAACTAAGGAACTCTTGGAAGTGGAGAGACCTCTTACGTCATCCAGACCAAGCTTCTCCATACATAGTTAAAGAAATAAGCATAATATATGCCAAGCTTTTTTCTGCCTTCCCATGATCTTATTTTTTCTCTTGCAGTAAGACACAGTAGGTTCATTTGCCTTGCAAAATGGACCTAAACACTAAAAATATGGAACACTGGTACAATAGGGCAATAGAACAAGTATTCTTACCTGACTAAATCCTCATGCCTCTGAGTAGAAAGATGTTTTTAAAAACAGAGGGACAATGCTCCCTGCAAACAGAGATGCATAATTGGAATTACAGGCTTTTCATATTTCTCGTAGAGAAACAAAGATCTCCATGAGATTACCATTGGGGGGGGTGGTACCAGGGATTGAACTCAGGACCTTGCCCTTGCGAGGCAGGCGGCAGAACCACTGAGCTAAATCCCCGGCCCTCCATGAGATTACCATTATGTAGAAGTTTCTAGTGATAATTACTGACTTCTACCCCCTCGTACTTCCTTGATGACATTATGAAGAAAAGCTGAATAAGACTGAGAACAAGCTCTAGAAAGTGATAAACAGGAACTAGCAACATTTCCTTGTGAACTGAATCGGCCAAACTTTAAATGACTGTTTTTATCTAAATTAAATCCTAAATTTGTGGTCCTACTCTCCCAGAAAATTACATTGACTTATATGACTAAGACAAAAAAATGCTTAGGAAAATTCAAGAAGTAGAATGACTCATTCAGAATAGATATACAATGCAGAAATTAAATCACTTTTGGGTAAAATATATCAACTAAATATAATTAACCCTTTTACTTAGTCCCTTGAAGCATGCCCTCACTTCAATTTTTCAAGCAAACAATATAGCACTAAGAACTTCAGGTATGTAAGATCAACAGCTTCAGAAATTTTGGTAAATGATGAGCTGAATATCAGAGAACACTTAGGCAAATATCAAAGAAAATGAAGTGGTATTATACATTTTAAAAATATTTAGTTCATAGGTACAGGCAAGGACTTTCTGAACAGAAACTAGGTTGCACAGGAAATAACACCAAGAATCAACAATGGGATAGTATCAAATTAAAAAGCAAAAGAAACAACCAACAGAGTGAAAACACTACCTACAGAATGAGAAATATTTTTGCCAGCTATTCCTCAGACAGAGAACTGATATTTGGAATATATAAAGAACTCAAAAAAAATTAGACCCCTCAAAATAAAAGACCCAATAAAAAATGGGCAAGTAAAATGAACAAACAGATATCTCACAGAAGTAGCAAAAACAGCCAATAAATACATGAAGAAATGTTCAATACACTGCTGGCCATTAGAGAAAAGCAAATTAAAACAATAGTGAGACCTTATCCCAGAAAGAATGCCCATCATCAAAAATTCAAATAACAACACATGCTGCCAAGGTCACAGAGAAAAGGAATCCTTCTACATTGTTGGTAGGACTGTAAACTAGTACAACAATTATGGAAATCAGTAGAGAAATTCCTCCAAAAACTAAAACTAGAAATTCCATTTTACTTAGCTCACATTACATTACATATTACATACATGTATGTATCATATTACATGGATACATGCATACCCATGTTTATAGCAGCAGAGCCAAATAGCAAAATCTTGGAAGCAACCACCTATATGTCCATCAACAGATGAATAAGAAAGAGGTTGTTCCGGCAGGGATTTAGCCCAGTGGTTCTGCCACCTGCCTCTCAAGCGCAAGGTCCTGAGTTTGATCCCTAGTACCAAAAAAAAAAAAAAAAAAAAGAAAGAGGTTGTTCATGACTGTATTCCCAGCACTTGGGAGGCTGAGGCAGTAGGATTGCTGCAACTTCGAGGCCAGCCTTGGCTACACAGTAAGTTCAAGGCCAGCCTGAACTGCATAGTGACACTGTCTCAAAAAAACTACACAAAACTACAGAAAGTATGGTGTTCATAAATAAAAACATACTATTCTGCCATGAAGAATAAACATAACTCATTATAGGAAAATGGATGCAATTTGAGGCTATAATGTAAAGTAAAATAAATCAGACATACAAGCTTAAATATCACATGCATGGGTTCTCTTATATAAGAAATTCAAAATATAAATAAAGAGCAAAATAAAAGAGATAATAGGAAGTAAGAAGACAGATCTTTTTCTTTTGTTTTCTTTTCTTTTTTGTTTTGGTACCGGGGATCGATCTCGGGCCCTTGCGCTTGCGCAGCACATCTTTTTCAAATGAGAAAGGGATCAAGAGATGGAGGGAGGGAAAAGGGATGAAACAAGGAATTAAGACATTTTGTGTTTTGGGGTGCTGAGGACCAAACCCAGGGCCTCACATATGCTAGGCAAGTGCTGTACCACTGAGCTACACTCCCAATCCCAGGAGTGAAACTGGGTTATGTACACGTATGTACCAATGCTCCATAAGGAATGTAAACATTCTGTACTGCAAACACGTACTAATAAATAATTAAATTAAATTCAAAAAACTAAAAATATTCAGTGCCTAGAAGAAGACAGGTAATATCAAGGTTCTATGTTGCTCTAGTCAGGAGATACTGGAAATAGTGTGGATGCTGCAGCAAAGGGTCCACATCAAAGTACATTAAACTCTTATTAAAGCAGGATGTGGTGGCACACGCCTGTGATCCCAGCACTGGGAGGCTGAGGCAGGAAGATCACCGCAAGTTCAAGGCCAGCCTGGGCTACGTAGCAAGTTTGAGGTCAGCCTGAACCACATAGCGAGACCCTGTCTCAAAAACAAAAGAAACTACTCTTATTAAGCATGAGGCAAGAACCAGGCCTCAAACAACAACCCAAGAGGTAATGCAATAATAGGATACTAAGACTAAATAAGGACGAGGCAAAACAACTAGATTCCTTTATACACTTGCACAGCAATCATAAACTTGTATTGTTTTAATTGGTCCTAAAAGAAGTACCAATATGGGCCGGGAATTAACTCAGTGGTTTCGCTGCCTGCTGCACAGGTGCAAGGACCCGAGTTCGATCCCCGGCACCAAAAAAAAACAAAACAAAAACAAAAACAAAAACAGAAGTACCAATACATGGAAATAAAGAAAAACAGATTTTGCTTTTAAAATTTGTTAACATTTTAACTTCAAAAATTAATAAGTATTTAGAAGAAATTTATATAAAAGTAGAAATATTAATGTAAGACATTTAGGCATACTGAATGAGTTTGAATAAAATTTCAGGAGCTCACCTGGAGCATTAATCTAAGTCACAAAGATTGGCAGAGTTACAAAGATACAAGGTATAGATAATTCTGAAAACCACAGGTTTTTGCTTTTGTGATACTGGAGATTGAATCTAAGGCCTTCACACTGAACTACATCCCAAGCTGTTTTTATTTTGTTAATTGAGGCAGGGTCTCACTAAGTCACTAAGTTGCCCAGGTTGAGCTGGAACTTGCAATCCTGATGCCTCAGCCTCCCAGAGCACTGAGGGTACTGGTGTGTGCCACTGTATGCAGCTCGAAGCCACTTTTGTAAAGAATATTGTTTTGGGGGCCGGGGATTTAGCTCAGTGGTACGGCCACCTGCCTCGCAAGTGCAAGGTCCTGAGTTCGATCGCTGGTACCAAAAAAAAAAAAAATATATGTATATATATATATGTATATATATATATATATATATATATATATATATACACATAGCGCTTTGGTGATGATTAAGCTATTGCAAACTTTCAGATGAGAAAAGGCAATGGATTGCTCTAGGTAGTAGCAATAGAAACAAAAGAATGAAAGGTTTTCAGAACGATTTAGAGATAGGGCTTATAGTATTTGATGATTTGATGATTTATTAGAAATTCTGGGAATAAGCGTATATGGCAGGACTTGCTGTATCAGTCTAGCTATTCATCCATTAAGAGTAACAAGAGTAGCAAACATACACTGAGAGATTAACCCATTTCAGTTTCACAACACCATGAAATGCATTCCACAATTATTCCCATTTTACAGATGAGAAACTAAAGCTCATATCAGTTAAGTTAATCAATTAATACACACACATATCAAACTAGTAAGAGGTTAGGCATAAGATTTGACCCTAAGTAGTGGAATCCTAAAACAAAAGGCCTTAAAGGATAACTAAATAGCTGTAAAGAAAAGGCAACAAAGTCCAAGGAAGGCAGTATGTAGTAAAGTCCCGAGCCCAGTCTAACGAAGGGTGTCAGAAGGGAAGAGGACAGCACAGGTACAGATTTGGCTGTATCTGAATAACGAGGTGTTCTTTTTTAATTGAAATTCCTTAAAAAATAAATAAATAAAGATGAAACTTGCTATCGAATCCGATCCTTCAAGATGGAACCTAGAAATACGCATTTTAATTTTTTAATCAAAACACCCTTCATAATTTTGCAGCAATACTAAATTTGGAAGCTTTGGCAATAGATCTCTGGGGTCTCTTCCTGCTCTAATATTGTAGTTGACACTGTAAATTAATTTCCCAGAAATTAAAGGAGGGAAGGTTCCTTGATGCGGGAAAATTGCTATGCATTCATAGTCCACATCGTTTATGGTCTCGTCTTTACTAAACGTTTCATCATATGAACAGGGATAGAGCAGCCAACGGAGGGAGGCAAGGACGTGGCGTCCACGATATGCTGGGTCACAAGTAGGCCTTTTCCTATTCTTTTCTAGCACCATTATCAGAAAGAAAACTTCCTGACTATAAATACGGGTGGGGATCCGATTGGGTTAGCAAGTGGAATCCCGTTACCTGGCCAACGATGGATGCCAACGTATTCTTTCTACGTGCCATAAAGCGTCAAAGGAAACCTCTAGATCGTGGCCTTCCAGCTCTGAGGCCAGGTAAATCCGGCCCAGAAAAAATACTGTCAGCTCTGCAATTACACAAAGTCCCCTAATCCTACCTGAGGGTCCTCTAGTAAGATTGATCTCTTCTTCAGTGATCAAATAATCCACTCTTCCGTTCATGTTTTACTGCTCGCCTGGCTTCTTCTGCGGGTGGCCCGGGGCTCTGCCCAGGAGAAGGTGAATCAACCCCGGAGCCACAAACTAATAATCTCAGCCCCTTCAGCTTCCGCAGCCGCGGGCCGGAAAAGGAAGCCGGGGGCGATGGGAGCGCTGGGAATGCTGGGAGTGGAGGGTGGCAGTGGAGGGCTGCGGTTCCCCGCCGCGCTCACAGAGCGCACTTCAAGGTGAGCCGAGAAGTAGTTACGACGGACCTATTTTACCATTGAAAGCAGTTGTGAAGGTGGCGGCGGAGGGACGCTAGTAAAGATTGGAGATTTAAGTAAATTGATATTGACCAGGAAATTTTTTTAAATCTCGTTACCCCAGAAAACCTCCACACATACAGGACCAGAAGAAGAAGAAGAAAAAAAATCCAACCAACCAACCAACCAAACAAACAAAACCCCCCTCCGTTTTATTATATGAGCGTCAAAACAGACTGGGACGAGCGTCACAGGCAATGATGAGATTACAAAGTCAAAAAGAAATCACACCCTTTAGCCAACCAGTTGCTATCCATTTTATGTAAAATCTCACGTAGGAGGCTTTGAGAGCACTATTTACTATTATTACTCAGGCTTTGGTAGTCGACCCCTGGGGTGGCCGTCCAGGTTGGTTAATTTATCCAGAGCCATAACAAAACTCCTCTATCTTTCTGGCAAGCAGGTACCTAACAGCTTGGATCAAGGCATTTAGGATAACTCTCTTGGTGTCAGAAAATAAAAGCACTGTCTTTCTTGATATTGACATTTCAAAAGGTTGTTTCTCGGCCCTTAAGAAAAAGCTTGGTGGTGCACGCCTGTAATCCCAGCACTTGGGAGGCTGAGGCAGGAGGATCGCTGCGAGTTCAAGGACAGCCTGGGCTACATACATAGTGAGTTCAGAGACAGCCTGAACTACAAAGCCAGAGACTGTCTTGGAAAAAAAAAAGAGTCTTGGCTTGTATCTGACAAGAGATTGATTTACTTAACTGTTAAAAGTCTACATTCCTAGCTTATATCTGACAAGAGGCTTATTTGACTTTAAAAAAGAGATGTATACATACGAAGATAAGAAGGATTATAATCACAAGTTTGGTCAAGAAAATCCTCTGAGAAAAGGGAAAAGTCTCTTTTTGACAAAAGGGAAGATTCCATTTTTTTTCTTTTTTAACCCTAAAATAAGAATAGTGCCTGACCTAGCTGTGACTTTAGCCCAGGCTCCTTGACTTTGGGCTAGGAGATGTCACTTCAGACACCTTTGTGAATTTTTTTTCTCTGGTACCAGGGATCAAATCGTTTCAGACAGCCTTGAAGGAAACTAGAGAACAAAAACACAAAAGCCTGGGAGCCAGGAAGATGACCCAAATGGGTGAGGTGGCCACAGGGATTAGGGCGGGGTATTAGAGGATTGGAAAGTGCAGGCCCTCTGTACTGGCGGCAATATATAGTCATTCAAATTTAAAAACAAAACTAGCAACTACTGTGTTTGCCAAACAAAACAAGACAAGCAAATTCCACAGGAAATCCTCTTATTTGCTCACCCTGAGAGAAGTTGGCATGGAATAATGACAAGAACACAGGAGATGAATCTAACAAAGTTTAGTTACATCTCTTTCCAGTTGTCTGATCTTGAACAAGTAACATAACATCTCCAAACTGCTTCCCCATTGTAAAAAAGGAGTGATAATAGCTAATTAAAGGTGTTCAAATGACTCAATGAAGTACAATTTTCAAAATTACATTTCTGGTGTAGAACTCAATCAGATTCATGCTACCCTACCTTCTGACTCTCCTCCATATATGTTGATTAGATGAGTAAATAAAATGATCTTTATTTAAAAAGACAGAAAAAGTGAAAAAAGGTAAGTAAGTGGCACTGGAATGCCAAGAGAAAACAAATCAAATAGAAATGAAAAAAATTAGGAAATTTGGAAGGGAAAATAGCACAGATTCTTGTAGACCACTGGGATGAAAATGGCGACTCTGTACCTTGGAAGATTATCTTTCTGATCTGAGCACACAGCTTCAAAGGACACACATCGGGCAGCGAAAGAAAAAGGAATCATTTAAATAAGTCTAGAGATGCCATTAATATGTCAAGGGACAGAGATAGGTCAAGCAAATTGCCTTTATTCCCTAGTGAAAGTATCATTTTTAAGAATGAGGAAGCTTAATATATAAGAAGGCAGAAAACAGGAAATAGGAGTTTACACTCAGAGAAAACAATTGAAAAAATACTATGAAATCAGAATAGTGATGGGGATATTTAGGGAATAGAGAAAGGAGCATAGAGTTCATGAGGTGATGATATTGATCAAATAGGGTAGAGATAGACTGTGAAAGAAGGATAGTGCAGCGATAAGCACTTAATTCTATACGCAAAGGAAAGGTTATTTCTCTCACACTGAAGAGCTCTGAAGATAGACTGTCCAGGGCTGATAGGGAAGCTCCTCAGTTGCCAGGGCCCCAGGTTCCCTTCTGTCTCCACTTCTGCCCCCATCTCTGAGGTGTGCCTTTGTACTATGGGTGAAGGTGGCAAAGATTATTTTTGGAACTTCCACCATCATATCTACATTCCAAGAAGCTTCTTACCCCTCTTACAGCTCATTGACCAGAACCCTGGTCATAGGGTTATATTTAACTGTAAGAAAAGAATAAGTTATATTTTATTGGGGTGGAAATGTGCCAACTAAAAACTCAGGATTGTTATTAACTAAAGAAGGGAGAATGAATATTGGAGACCATTGGTGGTCTCTTGATGCAAGAAGTGAATTTCTGTCTGAACTAGCCATTCTTTTCAAAGCCTATGTCCTTGAATATACAAAAGAAAGGAATTTGATGGCAAGTTTAATCTACTGTCAATGGAAAGCTTGCCTCACCGTTACTCATAGTGGGTTCTGTTTCATGCATTTCAGATCATATATTCACTTTGTCTTTCTAATCCCTTACCTACCTTGACACCCCCTCCCACATCAGTATTTTGTCAGCCTCTCTGATGACGAGCTTGTGGATATATTTGCATTTAGGACTTACCCACCTTTCCTTTGATGTAACATTTCTTCCAAATTGCTGTCCTTCAGCTGACCACTTTGGTCTCAAACTCTAGCATATCTTATTTTATCTATGCTTCCTTACATGATTAAATCCCTTTCTAACTGATCTTCTAATTTTCTTTACTTTTGTGTTTTTATATTTAATAATATACTAATTTTTAGGGTTACCATAACAGACAGACACCACAGAATGGTGGTTTAAACAACAAAAACTTATTTTTCCACACTTTTGGGGGCTGAAAGTCCCAGATCAAGGTGCTAATTTCCTCAGAGGCCTCCCTCCTTGTCTTGCAGGTAGCCGCCTTTTCCCTCTATCTCTGTTCATATGATCTTTCCTCTGTGCGCACACATGTGTGTTCAAAGTTCCTCATCTTTTGAGGACATCAGTCATACTGTATTAGGTCTTACCTGGAAGAACCATTTTAACTTAATTTCCTCTTTAAAAGCTTTCTTTCCAGATACGGTTACTCTCTGAGTAACTAGGCATTAGGGCTTCAACATACGAATTTTTGAGGCACACCGTTTAGCCAGTGGTGTTGAACCTATGGCACTCATGCCATAGCCAGCTGTTTGTTCTCATTGAAAGCTCTAAAAGGTTTTCCATTGCAGGTTTAGTCTATAGCACAGACTATAGTGAAGTCACAGGTTTGGAAGGTGGCATTGTATATCTCTGCTCTGGCCTATTATATGTTGACTTCACAGTTTAACCGGGATAGCACCATTATTTCTTTAATTTCTTGTGCTCACTTTGGCAGCACATATATTTCTTTAATTTCTAAGTTGTTAGAGAAAGTTGCACTGTAGGCCCCAAATATTAGTGATAGCAAGAGTCATTTACAGTCATTTTCACTTTCTAGCAACATTCTTGGTCTATATTCTCTGTTTTTCTGTATATATACATTTTCTTTGCAAGAAATCTAACTCCTTCCTCAGACTATAAATGATGCTTAATATGCTGGCCCTCACCTATCCTCATGGAGCATCAGATTTGTGTAACCCAGTTGCCTACATGACATCTCAAAATTTGGTTGCCTAATATGCACCTTAAATTCCCATGATGAAAACAGAATTGTTAGTCCATGTACCCTTAGACTGGCACTCTTTACCCTCCCTTGAGTAACTTAATTTACCTACTTCACATAAAAATCGTAACCATTCTTGATTCCATTCTTTTTGTCATACCTACATACAGCCCATCAGAAAGTCAAGTCCATACAAAATGTAGTCTATTAAATAAATAAATAAATAAATAAAATCTTTTAAAAAGCAAAACAACAAAATATAGTCTGTATCTGACCATCTCTACTACTGTCGTCTTGTTACAGCTTCTATTTCTGCTGTTTATCCTAGTAGTTTGGCCTGCTGTTCACTCTCCACCTCTTACCCATTCTTTCTGTAACAGGAGCGATCTTACAAAAATGTAAATCAGATCATGCCATGCCTTTGCTTAAAATCCTTTATCAGTTTCATCTTCCTTAGCAAAAAATCAGTATCCTTAATATTGCCTCTTAAGACCACATGACCTGGCATCTTTCCAGCTCTGTAACTCTTCTACAACCACAGCTTCTTCCCCTTCCTTATTACATTGCATCTACATTGGACTTTTTTCTTATACAAGTAAGTTTGGTTTTGCTCTAGGTATCTATCTGCATTTGCTATGTCATCTGCCACCACTTGTTGTGTACTATTTCATCACTAGTACCTGGAAGACTTACCAACACATAGTGGTCATCAGTGAATGAATGAATTTCAGGGATGATAAAACTTAAACTCAGTCTCTTGCTAAAGGTCACAATGCAGTTGTCATTTGCTGTCTCATCACTCACTACTCCCACTAGTGTCCTAGCTCTGCTCCCTGTATTCCTCTCAGCTATTCTTATTCATATTGCTAGTGCACTCAAAATGAATCCAAAATAATTGGCTTCCAAAGGCAGCCTCATTTTCTTCAGAACTCAAAAGAAAACCTTTTTTTAAAACAAAAAAATAAGCTTAATGATTGGATATTATGGCGGATCAGCAGCAAAAATAAACCATGGCTTAGGGGATATCAAATAAATGCATGCCAAAACAAAAATCACAGGTCTAGTTTTTCTACCACTGATACTTTTTAAACTGTTTACAAAAATTTTGCCATGACAAGTACTTTAGACTCCTGTAATTAAAAGAGTGAGTAGCTCAGCATGAGCAGATAGCTCTATGTATTCATGTGCGACAGCTAATTTTAGACACAAACTGATGGCTTCAAACATGAGCTTTTAAAACAAGAATATCTTACCTTACCAAATCTTCATTTGATTCATTTTTCTTTGTCAACAAATTAAAATATATCTAATGTATAATCATAAAAACTTAGAATATATATATTCTAATGTCACACACACACGCACACAAACACACACACACACACACACACACATATCTCCCAGTGAAGTTGTGATTCAGAGTTCACAGCCTCAGTCATTCACAAATTTTTCCTTACAACCTAACTGATAATTATTCTCAGAAGCCCCTGCAATTTCGAGGAAACTGCAAATGTCCTCCCTAATTGGTTTTTTGGTTTTTTTGTTTGTTTGGGGTTTTTTGTTACTGGGAATCAAACTGAGGACCTTGCTCTTGCAAGGCAGATGCAGTGCCACTGAGCTAAATCCCTGCGCCCCCACAATTTTTTTTTGATGGCAGGTTTGCAAGTAGCCAACCTGAGAGCTTTATTCAGTTCTCTTTGCTGCTGACTTGCTGCTACCATATAACCCATCTCCAGCAGATGCACCAGCATTCCTGCATCATAACAGGTTGCTAGCCCCAAGATCCCTAATATGCCACCAAAATGCTCTGTACCTTCGAAGGCTTTATTAATAAAGTATTTTATTAACCTAAATTACATAACTGCAGGAGACATAGTGTATTTATGGTTTTAACTATCAAAAATAGGCATTTATAGAGATTTTTCTGACTGTATCTGAATTTTTTTTTTTGGTACCAGTGATTGAACTCAGGCATGGTGACACTGAGCTAAATCCCCAGCCCTGTACTACTGTAATTTTTTGCCACATCCTCTTGGTATTATAGTGAGCTCAAGGCTTTTGAGTATCTGTTTAAAATGTATGTGCTGCTAATCATCTCTGCCTGAGCAATTCTCTCTAATAAATTGCATATCACTGTAAAAAGTGTCACCTCCTGGTTATCAGATATTTTTCACCATATAAAATACATATAACAAAAAATATCAACCATTTGTATTATTGATAAGGCTTCTAGTCAACAACAGGCTAGTAGTTAAAAGTTATAGGGGAGCCAAAAGTTATACTGAAATTTTGGCTGCATAATAATGATTGGTACTTATAACCCCTGCATTGTTCAAGGGCCAACTCTATACTTATTAAACCAGTACTAAATTGATCCATGTGAAAGATCTCAACTTACTGTCTTTCCTATTCTACCAACTAACTATTGCTCATAGGTGGATTCTGCTTTAAAATAAACTGCAGTATTTTTGCAGCCTATTTTTCAGGGTTTTGGTAAATTTTCTTTTATGAAAACTTCTTTTATGAAAATTTCCCTATGTTCAAAGCAATACAAGAATACAGCAGAAAGAATCAAGCTACTCTTTTAAGCTTTGAGATGAATCTCTGAGAATCTGAAAGCTATGAAGGTGGGGGGAAAAAATGACCTCTTTGATAAATTCTGCTTTTAAAAACATCTGATGAGGCCAGGTATGGTGGGGCATGACTATAATCACAGCACTCCAAAGGCTAAGGCAGAAGTATCACCATGAGTTCGAGGACAGCCTGGGCTACATAGTGAGTTCAAGGCCAACCTGAACTGCACAGCAAGACTCTGTCTCAAAAGAAAAAAAATCTGATCAAGCATTGAAGGAATAATAAACAAAAGCAAAGTTTCTTGTTAAAAAGAAGCAACATTACATTCTGCAGTCATGAAACAACATTAAAATGTCCTCCTCCACTAAGGCAAAAGTAAGAGGAGACAAAGTATGAGTTCACTTCTCATGCTTGGAAAATGTGGGCCCTCAGTAATGAAGTTACATTAACAGCAAAAGCAAGTTCTCACTGGAGTACTGAGAAAAACCAAGTAATTCCAAGATAAATTCTGATGGACCATAAAGATTAGACTAGATCCTGAAACTGACATGGCATCTTTTAGCACCAAAGTGGTATGAAATAACTGGCAATAATGCTTCCAGGCCCAAGGTAAAGAAGTTTACAAGTACAGTATATGTTGAGTAATTCCCCAAACCACTCAGTCTTCTTCACATCATCTGTGCACCCACTGGACCAAAAATTTGAACAAAAACTGTTACTTAAAATCCACTTAAAAAAAAAACCCTTAAATCCTTAGCACAATGGCAAAGAAAACCCAAAATGCTCACCAAACCCACAATACACCACCCAAGATTGATAGATAAAACTCTAATTCATCATATGTTAAGCACATAATAAGGCAAATGTGACAGTTAAGCTTAACTGTCAACTTGATTGGCTTGTGAGCTGCATAGAGGATTAGTAAAGCACACTTCTCGGTGTGTCAGTGTGAGTCGTGGCAAGACCTTGACTACTATATGTACTCCCTGGCCCCTTCCTCTCTGGCATTGTTGACATGTTCTGCTTCCTGGCCAACATGAACTAAGCAGCTTTGGTCTGCCACACCCTTCTCCCAAGATGTTCCTGTCTTGGAGCCAGCCAATCATGGACTGAATACTCTGAAATCATGAGCCAGGTAAACCTCCCCTCATTTAAATTGTGGATGTCAGCTATTTGGTCCAGCAACAGGGAAAATAACTAAGATAACACATAAGAAGTAAAAACGCAGACATTCTGAATAAGTATTAGGATTGTCGTGGTACAAAAAACCTTGAGATTAATCTTTTTCCTAAAAGAAGACTTCACCAAAAGTAACTTATAAATTTGTCAAACTATATTATAGACCTCAGTATTTTCCTTAAGTCTATAAACTTTTCTTCTAAAAACATTTATTAAGGGCTGGGGATTTAGCTCAGTGGTTCCGCCTCCTGCCTCGCAAGCGGAAGGACCTGAGTTTGATCCATGATACCAAAAAAAAAAAAAAAAAACAACAGTAGCTTATAAGTGAGATTATTTTTCTTCAAAATTTTCAAAGATCACATATTACTTGACAAGTATTGTTTTCAAATATAAAACATGTTTTTCTAATAAAATTACCAATTATTCTGACATTGTAGTAGATCCTGATTGGATTGTGTTATAGCTTGTATCTATATCCCCCCCGCCCCCGGGTCTAGGGTATGTGATGCTGGGGTCAAGAATGTGTGGCTGGGATTGATTCATAATGCAATGTTAGTGTTAAGGCTGCCCCATCCTGGGTGTGAGTAGCCTGGATAAGATATAATGGACAGAAGGAGGGTTGCTGCTTGTCACTTGCTACTTGATGCCTTACTGCATTCTGCCTTCTGCCTTCCATGAACTGTTTCTCCTCTGTCATCCCTCTCTGCCATGCCACCCAGTCTTGGAGCCAGCCAGCTATAGACTGAAATCTCTACAAACTGTGAGCCAAATAAACCTTTCCTCTTTTAACTTTGGGTGTCGGGTATTTTGTCTTAGCAATGAGAACAGTAACTAAGACAGATTCCACTTAATTTTCCTGGCCACAATTGATACTTTTCATTTTTTTCCAAATAGTCTTTAAAAGGTAGATATGCATGTATTAGAGAAGTGTTACACAGTGAAAAAAATGTCACTGGAATAAAGATGTAAGCTTGTAAATCTGTTTCTAGTATGACATAATGTATTTATAATAAACAACATTTGGTTAATATTTGAAGTAATTTAAAACAAAGTAATTTCCTGTAGAGATTAAAATTTTGAGTCATAAAGTTAAAGACTTGATCTGAAATTATTTAAATTACTTGTATCAAGTAATTGTAAAAGTCTGTGTGTTTAAGCATGGTATTGGCACAAAAACAGGTGTGCAGATAAATGGAACAGAATAGAGGATTCAGAAAGCAACCCCATGCACCTTCAGCCATCTGATCTTTGACCTAGGGGTCAAAGACACATGTTGCAAAAAAGAGAGCCTCTAAATAGTGCTGGGGAAATTGGTTACCCATGTGCAGAAGAATGAATCTAGTCCCATATCTTTCACCCTACATTGAAATAAAAATGAATCAAAGGGGCGGGGGATTTAGCTCAGTGGTTTCGCCGCCTGCTGCGCAAGTGCAAGGACCCAAGTTCAATCCCCAGTGCCAATAAATAAATAAATAAATATGAATCGAAGACCTAGGTATTAAAACAGAAATATTGAATCTGCTATAAGGTAAAACTCTTGAAGACAGAAGACAGAAAAGGGCTTTCTGAGCAAAACCCAAATTGCATAAGCAATAATACCAAAAATCAAAAGAAGGGATTACGTCAAATTACAAGTCTTCTGCATAGGAAAAGACACAACACAACAAAGTGAAGAGACAACCTACAAAATGGGAAAAAAAATCTGTCAGCTGCTGTGCAGACAGAGAAGTGATCGCTAGAATACACAATTCAACATAAAAGACCCATTCAAGAAATTAGCAGTACTTCTCAGTAGAAGTTCAATAAGTACATGAGCAAATATTCAGCATCTTTGGCCATTAGAGAAATGCAAATCAAAACAACACCGAGATACCATCTTACTCCAGAAAGAATGGCTGTCATCGCAAAGTCAAAAACAAACAAATGTGGACAGAATGTGAGGGAAAAGAAACCTTTCAACATTGTTGATGGGATGTAAACTAGTATACTGGTAAGTACTATGGAAATCAGTGTGGAGATTCCTTAAAAAACTAAAAGAAATTCCATTAGATCCACCTATACTTCTGGGTATCTTCCCCCAAAAGTTAAGGACATTGCTTCATAGTGACACACACATAATCATGTCTTATAACAGCACAACTCAAAATAGATAAGTCTTGAAAATGGCCTATATATTTATCAAAAGATGAATGGATAAAGAAAATGTGGTATATATACACAATGAATTACTACTCAGACACAAAGAAGCATAAAATCGAGTCATTTGTAGGAAAATGGATGCATCTTGACATCGTAATGCTGAGTGAAATAAATCAGACATAGAAGGTTAAATGTTGCATGGTTTCTCTCCTATGAAATACTCAAAGTATAAATTATTTAAAGAGCAAAGTAAAACATAGAAGATATGGAACAGAGAGATAGACCTTTTGCAGATGGAAAGGAGTTGTAGGCATGAAGGGAAAGGAGAAGGTGGGAAGAACAAGGGGAAGCAAAATGGACTAAGATGTGATAGGCATATGTACCAACTTCTCGTGATAAATCTTCATTCCGTATTGCAGAGATGTGCTGCTGAAAAATTTTTTAAAAGAAAAAAGTTAGTATATTTAAATTTTCAGAGTACTAAGGAGTTTAGACATATATAAGGCTGACCTGAACCCAGATTAAAGAGAGTCCGTTCTCTTGAATTATAATTTAACATAGGGAATTAAATTTTTGGAAAAATACTATTTTCTTAGAAATCATGGTATAAATAAATACTAACATTACATACCAATGGGATAGAGAACAGGGTTAGGAACATTGATTTCTTATACTCAAATAGCCAACCCAGAAAAAGTTGTTTTTTTATTTTTTTATTTTTTTATTTTTTGTGGGAGAGGCAGAATTGGTCTTACCTGATCCAGGCCACAAATGAAGACTTTGCTGAAATTATAGCCCCGTTTTAAGGGGAAAATTCGCATAAATATGAGACCGTCAATTTTGAGAGGGAAACTGAGATGGTGATCTTTTCCAAAGTCTTAGTTATAAAACTTAGTGAGGCCTTGGATTGCTTCTTTCACAGATTACAATTGGATAAGCAGCATTTTTGATCTTTCTGGAAAAATGTTAAAGCCTTCTCTGAATTTCCAGCTTCTGTGAAAAAGTTATTTATATCATCCACTTTAACAACAGGACAAACGTGGGAATTGCACAAAGTGGCTAACTTTTTAGAGCCAGGATTTTTAAAGTAATGCAAAGGTATTGCCGAAATCTTTAGACTCAGCTTGATCTTCTTGCCCCCCTTGGGGAAGCTAAGTGCTTGATATTTGGACAGTGTATCATGAAGCACTTTGCCATAAAGTCTCTGACCACTTAGATGCTTCATTGCAAGCTGAGCTTGACTTACATGTGCCATCTGAACCAAAGCATTTTCTTTCTTATTAAACATAACTTTCACTTGATATATATCACCATATACTCCAATTAGCATAAAAAGCCTATGTGGCAAGATAAGATCAGCGTTGAGATTGGCGTCACACAAAACAGAATAGGACCTAGTATGCCATTAGCCCCAGGAATAACCCTCCTTCCAGGAACAGCAGAGGAGGTGGCCATGAGAGGCCCAAGAGCTAGAGGAACAACTGGGGCTGATAGACCTGTTTCATGAAGGTATCCAATGACTGAGGTAAATCCAGCAGCTCCTGTATATGGTAGAGAGACTATACTGGGTGCACTATAAGCAACAACCACAGGAGGGTAAAAGGATGGCTGCCCATGAGCAGTAGGAAGGTCTCTTCTTCTGTTTCTCTATTTTCCGCTCAACCCCTTTTAAATTTTCTTCCCTGAGGGTAAAATCACCATATGGAGGGCTTATTTACTGCATACGATTTTCTAGTTTGTTTTAGATGTTGTTATATAACCACGAATCTAGTTCACACAGTTAAAGGTGGCAAATTAATAGTTACCAGTTTGTCATTTTCTAGGCTGTGTTTGATGCTATTAACATGATTGTATTACTTTAGCCAAGGTGATAGAATTGTGCTAATCAGTCATTCTTCCTCATATACCAACACTGAGATTGCCTGAAGGTCTTAAAAACTACTACAGGCCATTGCCAAGAGCCAGGAGCTGGGTCAAGTAAATAGCAACTTCTCATCCCCAATACATTGAAGAGGTAGGATCTATTCTGACTGTACCTAGGGGTCCCATCTTTCCCTACACTGCCAAACATTTGTGGCGCCTCTCTGGCCAGTGCCCCCCACCCCGGCCCCCTCCAGAGAGTTGGCAGGAACTCCCACCCATTCTCCAAGGAAAGCCAGCCTGGTGGGAAGCAGCCTCAGGCTTGCTTGCTTCCAGCCCCTGTGCAGAGAATTTTGGTGGGAAGCCCCACCCATTCCCAAGTGAAGTAGCCTAGGTGGGAAGTGGCTGGGCTTCTGCCTTGTTGAGCCCACGCCACTGGCACTGTGTGGTCTGAGACTCACAGGCTGCCTGCCCACCACAGCACCCCTCCTGCTTGGTGATCACCTCCAGGAACCACGAACAGGGCACTCTGGGCAGTGGGGTGGGTGCGCTTAGGTCCTGGCTTCAGGAACACTGGATCTGCAGGACTGGGCCCAGCTGCAAGAGCTCCAAGTCTGCCCCAACCACACTGGCTCTGTCGGCTGCACCTCTGGGGCCCCAGCGGTAGGGTGGCAAGCACAGGTGGGTAGCGCAGGCACCGTGTGCAGTGTGACATAGCACTGCCCAGCTAGGGCAGTAGGCTGGTGCTCAGTGGCAGGCCTCCTAGTGTGGTGGTAGCTCCACAGGATGAAGCCAAGCTTTAAGTGGGCCACCTTCCACAGGTGCCTGCTCTTCCTGGCTGATGCTTGGAGGGCCAGGAGTGCAGGAATCTGCCCTCGTGCTTAGCTTGGCCCTCAGCCATTTTCCCTTTGGGGCAGGCTGTGGGCACCCCTGGGCTGATGACAGCTTCTCAGCCCAGTGTGTGGCTGGGGCAGAGGCACTTATTCAGCTTCATTCCATGGTGGGGCCCTAGTAAAGTGGCTGACCTGTGTGGGGCTGCATGCCAAAGTGCTCTCTGTTCCGACTCCACACCCAGTGGGCTCTTACTTACTGGCTGTTTGTTACTTCCTGGCTCCACTGGTTACCTCCTGGTTGTTTTCACCAAAACTTTTGTCTGACAGTGTGGTGGTCGGTGGCACTTTTCCAGTTTTTGCTGCTGTCCCATCCCAAGGACAATCTATGAACATGAAAATTTAATGTTCACTAAGGGGAAAAGAAGAAGAAAAAGAAGTGCTCAAGACAAAAAAGTGCTCTGAAGGAGAAAGGGAAGATACCTGCAGTATGCAGGGCAGGCCACTGCAAGGACAAGAGGACAGTGGCAGCAAAATCAATGGCCACTGTCTTTTATATCTTCTTTCTGATGTTAGATCCAGGCCAGCCTATCAAAGACCTGCTTGATCTCATGCTAGAACAACTGAAGACAGAATTCCCTGATTGCTATCGGGGACAGGACTTACTTATCTTGATCTTGTGCCAAAATCAAAGAGACCATTCTCTGTATCAAGCATAGGGCTCAGAAGCTGTTCTGCACATGTGTCCCGAATCTCTATAATTGACAGGTCTCTGTGATTGATGGGTCATGCCCAATTGTCCAGCCAATTTGCTATGCCCTGATCGCCTATCATAGAAATTCACCAACACTCATGAAGGTCTCTCTGAGCTTTGCAGCAGACATCATTGTGAATTAAATGGGAATGTGGTGTGGTTTATCACCTTGCAACATTTAATGATTATTAATGGTGGTCTTCCTCTGTGCTGTTCCACTCATGACATGTTAATGCTCCTGCTTTACACTCATGGGTGGACATGGATGGGTGTGGGCAGAAATTTTGGGTCTTCCAATATGATCTTTGCTATCATGACAACTATTTCTCCACAGGTCAAAGAGCCACTGTGAGGACATTGGAAGCAACTACGTTAATATACGCAGGACACAGAAAGTTTGTGGAGCCATTGGATCCACCAACATCTTATGCCCTTGTATCAGGAATTTACTACCTGGTGAGCTTCATGAGGCATTTTGGGCTCTGTGTTATTCATGTCACAGAAGAACTTACCTATGATGGTCCCTGAACAACTGATATTCTTCTTTCTGTGTTGTGTAATTACTCTGTTAAATGCTCATTTAGCAAAACAGTATCCTTTCAGGAACATGATCCCTTTAAAAAACAAGTCAAGGGAATTTTTACTGTATATATTTTGGAGGCCATTGTGGGGTTCTTTCTGGTCTTTTCTTCAATTGGCTGTAGCTCAGGGATCTGAGCCTGAAAAAAGTAGTCCAGATATGCGCACTGCAGGAATTGGCATCAGTCTACTGATCACGGTCTTTTGATCTATTTTGGTTATATAAGGCACACGGTGTCCTCATTGCCTGGCCATCTAGCTCATCCCTAGGAACACCAGAATCTATTAGACACGGCCTCAAATTATTTTAAGTCAGGGTCTCATGTTGACCTTCCCAGTCTTATAACCCATCACAATAATCAGTAAATAATAAATAAGCCCAGCTTATTTCCATCAAGGGCTACAACCATTTTTCTGCTATTCTGGAATCTCATTACCTTCACTGACAGTGGGAAGCCTAACTCAATGGTACCATGTCCCGCCATAAACTCCAGCCTACAATGACAGCCACCACTGAGGTTACTGTTGACACCTATGCCCTTATTACGAGTTCATTTCTTCCTGCTTAAGAGAGAGTCCTCTAGGGCTCCCAGTGAATCAGTCAGTGTGGTTTCCCTGGTCTAAAGTATCACCCTCCCCAAATATGCTAGCCCCCATCAATTTTCTGACAAAGTAGTTCTGGCACCTCAATTACTGTACTCTATCAATATTTCCATGCCTTTGAAATGAAGTAATTCCACCAATGTAGTAGGGTAAATTCTAGGTGCTTTGTAAGGATATAAAATCCGAAGTGATCCCTTTTTAAAAGCTTTCTTTTATATAATCTCATATTCTTTCTCCTGAACCTGTACCCTCAGGATCAATATCTATGTATGATCTCTTAACTCCTGTTGGGAGAGAGCTCCCATGTCTCTTTTGATCAGTGATCCTGTTCCTGTCATACTCACTTAGGCCATTCTGAGAACAGACACTAAGTCATCAGTTTAGATGAAATGAGGAGTGGTAAAAATTGATCTACCAGAGGACAAACAAAAGCTTTGGCAAAACAAAATCTGTAGGAAGTAAAAGGCTGCTATCTTCTCGCAAGGAATTAGAAGTAGATTTTGCCGGCCAGAGTGTTCATGAAAATATCAGGATTCAAGTTTTCAAATGCACCCTCTCAGATGTTGCCATCCAAGTTCTCAAGGGAACGCTTCTTCCCTAATGGGGCATCTAACTTCTACATGCAAAACACACCAGAGAACTAAATTTAATCATCTTTATATTCTATGGTAAGTCTAGGCTATCATTTTCAGCACAGCCTTCCCTATGATGTTAGGCTGAGGTTCTCTTTAATCATTGTTATAGAAGTGTTAAGACTTTCACACTATGCCCAAGCTTGATATTTATCTGACCTGAAGCAACAATTCTTCTTCCAAAGCTTATTGACCAGTTAAATAATATCACAATTATATTTGCAATACAAGTACCAGAGCTATTGTATAAGCCAGAGTACTGCTTCCATCTTTCCCTTTTCCCCAATACACCACAAATGAGGATTTTAGTTTATGATGCTACTGCACACCAGTCTTCAAAAAAATCTACATGTTTTTACTGTTAGTCATCCTTGCTAACCAACAAGTAACTGATCCAGTTCAAGAATCTTGCCTGCTTATGGGTTTGCCTTGTAAGAAACATTTATGGTACAAAAGTCAAAAAGAAAGACTGAGATAAGGATTTGAGCGCACATAGTGTGAGGTGTAATTCCAGCACCAAGTGCATGGTGAAGGCATGGAAAACAGGAAAGTGTTAAAAAAATAATCAACCATGCATTAACAGATGGGTGACCACGTGGGCCCCTAGGACATAACTTTCCTGAAGGCCCTCTGAGAAACAGTGTTGAAAACCTGAGCATTGTCCCAGGAGGACTGGGGAAGCTGTGATATTTATTCCCAAGACACCTCTCTTTTGTTGAGGGATGTTTCCAGATGCATTAATTCACTCTTCCTTCTGGCCTGTTCCATGAATGGCCCAAACACTTTCTTTTTTAAACACTTTCTTATAAAGAAGAAAACCTTTGGTGCACATAGGAATCGTCACCAGGACTACAGACAATCTCAATGTTGAGCCTAAGAGAATAGGAATGGGCACCATTAGCATCTGCCCTATTACCCTTTATAACCTCAAACACCTTTACGTTTACTCTCATTTCTCTATCACTGCATTGCCCAGATAAAGCATGCAGGTTTAATTACTGCTTCAGTATTTAGGGAGTCAGGGTGTAATAGATGCTGATGGCTCACCCTACATCCTTTATCTCACCTGAGATCACTAGCTGCCACAGTGGACAATCTCCATGCTCAGAAACTTGCCTACTTCAAATGCTTATGTCTCATATTTTCTCTTTCCGACAGCTTTCTCCAGACCATGGAGTAATATTTCACTAAATGTTCCACTACCTGTGACTTCCCAGAGAGCCCACAGTTGCTCACAGAGGAAACTTGTTCGCTAACGTACCTATTTTGTGCTTCCCCACTAAGAGACATGATTGAAAAATACAGTGAATATTCAAAAAGTATTTCTAAATGTATCACAGTACAAGACACATTGCTGTTAATTCCCCTCAGAATACTTCCCCTCATTTCAAACACACCTATCATTCTTGTCCCTTTCTGGAAGTGTTTGTGAGTGTCATTAGTTGGGTTATCGTGGCTGTCTCAGTGTCATTAAAATCATCTACCTTTCCTTGTTATTTTGACTTTGGGGGAGAGCTAGCAGTCACACCCTTCCAGAACTTACAAATAAGGTGGATGATGACACACCTTAACCTTTTTAGGAGCCTGCCTTTGTGTTGGGTAGTACTCAGCAGCAGCATTTCCATGCTTCTCTGTGTGTGTGTGTGTGTGTGTGTGAGTGTGCGTGTGCGTGTGTGAGTGTATGAATTATGAGTCCTAAGGACAGTCACAGAAGAGGATTTCCAGAACTGCTTCAGAAAGTCGCAGGAAGAATGGAAAAAGTGTGTTTGAAGCAAGGGGGCTAAATGGCACTGTTTATTTTACTTGAATAAATTTCATTAAAATGTTCACTGTCCGTTTCAATCATACCTGGTAAACTTATTCGACCATAGTTCTTTCTCTTAAGTTTGCTTTTGGGGGAAGCCAAATTAAAAGAGTGGGGATGATTCAATGTTTGTTATTAGGAGGCTAATTCTACTCAACAATCTTGATAAACTTGGATTGAACTATCTATCCAGAATTAACTCAACCAATGAAAAATAATTACACAATGGGAATAATTACTCGGCTGCATCTTGGTTGTTTGTTTCTTCTGTTCCTGGCTGGTACATTTCAGGCCCTCTCCTCACCTTTTCCTAGAATGCATCAAACCACAAATGAGTGACCATAAAGTCACAGGGTTACACATGTGGGACACCTAACATTTCATACAGGAATGCTTTTCTGAAAATTGAAATCATGTCACTTGCATGAAAACAAATGAAACGTTAAGTAAAACCAGCCAGACACCAAAAATCAAATATTGCATGTTTTCTCTCATGTGCATCCATATATATGTGGAGATGGAGAGGGAGAGAAAGAGAGAGGATGAACATGAATGTAGAAGGGGGCATATTACAAAAAAGTAAGAGGATCCAAGGGAAGAGGGGGAGGAAAAGGCTAAAAGGAGAATAAAGGGTGGAAAAGATAAAAATATGTTAGATGCATGTACAAATATGCCAAAATGAAACCTACTACCCTGTATAACTAATATGCACTAATAAAAAAAAAGAGACAGAAATGATTTTCCAAAGATGTGTCATTAGCTTCTATTGAGAGAAGAATTGGAGTTTTCTAAGGAAAAAGAGTAGGGGAGGGTGGTAAACAACATTTGGGAGTAGAAATTGCATGCACACATAGACGTGCAGAGGATAACACAGCCAAATATATTCTAAACAGAAAATAGCCAGAGGGCGCAAAGTTTACAAAGCAAAGCAAAATAGAAAATTATACTGGAAGGTCATGTGACTAAATTTACAGAGTACCTTTCCGAAATTACCTGGATAATACAAAGGATATCTGACTAGATCTATTTTCAGGAGGCAGGCTTTCAAAAATGCCCAGGGAAAACTGAGGAGGAGACAAACCAAGTAGAAAAATATCAGCAAAGTGCATCAGACACAAACAGCTGCATTTAAAAGATGACCAGAGTAATGTCCCCCAGATGCTGGACAAAGTATTATTTTTACGTTTCCTAACTTAATACCCCATTCATTTATACTCCCACTTTATTACTTCACTCAAAGTTATTGTCTATTAGGCATTGTTCCAGGTTTGGGGGTATAATAGTGAGCAAAGCAGATAAAGACTATCCTGCCCTCCCAAAGAATTAAAAGAATCATACCACAGTGATATACGTGCACCCATGTTCATAGCAGCGCAGCTTGTGATAGCTAAAACTTGGAAACAGCCCAAATGCCCATCAACTGGAGACTGGATAAAGAAAATGTGGTTTTCTTATAAAATGGAGTACTACTCAGCCATAAAAAATGAGAAATTAGAGACATTTATAGCTAAGTGGATGCACATTGAGGCAATACTCTTAAGTGAAATCAATAGGACACACATGTGTAAATACTGAATAGTTTCTCTGGTGTGAGAAACTGAAAGTGTAAATAAGGACTAAATGTATAATAGGTCATGTGAAATAGGAAGAAAGGGGGCAAAGGGGAAGGAAGTGGGAGGGCTAGGGGAAAGGATAGAAGGGAATGGGATTAATATGAGAAAATGGAAAAATAGGAACAAAATCTTTGTAAATAGGGAGAAATGGAGGGGTTGAAGGGAGGGCTGGGCAAAGGTGAAAAACAAGAACCAACAGAGACTATGTAAAGGTGCAAATTTCCAATGATGAATGTCATTATGTTGTATACCTAAAATGTACCAATGATTAGAATGAATAATCGATAATGTAAAATAGGAAGAAAAGGTCCAAAGGGGTAGGGGTAGTGGGAGGCACAGGGGAAAGGAAAGAAGGGAAAGGAAAAATGCTGAGAAATGGAAAAAATGGAAATAAAGTCTTTGTAAATAGGGAAGGGTGGAGGGCGTGAAGGGAGGGCTAGGAATGGGGAAAAAATAAGAACCAAGATGCATTATATAAAGGTACAATTCCCAATGAGAAATGTAATTGTGTTGTATACCTACAATGTACCAATAAAAGAATTTAATACAAAAAAAAAGACTATCCTGCCCTCATGGAGTTTATATTTTGCTATTCAAAGCAAATGCCCTACATGGTCAAATGAGGTTAAAATATTAGAACAGACAAGGTTGGCTAGGAAGCGCCCAGGGCACAAGCTCAAAAGGGTTCATTAAGCAAACGTCAATCTGTTCATACTCAAGGAGAATTCATTTCTCTTGGTTGTATACCACATAAACCCACCGGTGAAGTTGAGTGAGTGAGTCAAATATTATCACCATTCCTTTCTTTTCGTATTTTGAAACACAATGTCAAAAAAGTTAAGCAGTTTCCTGAAATTACTAAATGGCAGTATACAGGAAGACTTTCTTTTCAGATTTTGAAACAGAATGTCAGAAAATTTAAATAGTTTCCCCAAATTACTAAGTGGCAGTAGAGAGGAAGACTCACCTTCAGACACTCTGAGGTCTGTCTTCTGCCTTTCCATGAGTCATATCACTGCCCAAGAAACACAAAAAGACTCAAGTGGGTTGTTGAGGCAGGAAATGAGCTTTATTTGCTGTTTCAGACCATGAACACTAGGTAGGAACACGTTAAGAATTACCTGTATTTAATGACAAAGTTTCTGACCCTTAGAAAGGAAAGCTCCCTGTATCTTTCTGTAAACTGTCACAAATGTGCTCAGTTTGGGGCATGTGCTAACATTTCTACTGCCTGGGAACTAAACCTTAATCATGCACAGGATTTTAAATTAGAGACATTTTCTTAACATGATGAGTGATCTTCAGTCTGCTCGGGACCAGAACGCATTCGAGAATATATGTAAAGCCCAACCATCAAGAGACACATCAAAACGGACACAGAAAGAATCACAACTAGTGTCAGGAAAACTCTTTTTGCTGTAGACACTGGGCCACTGTCAATGTTACCTCCATAGCCTCTGTGCAGCCAGTCGGGTGGGGACCACCCATCAGTGCAGTGACAGTGATTCTTGTTATTGCAGGTCCCCCTCATATTGCAAGTCTCAGGAAGGCAGACTCGTGGCAGGACGGATAGACTGACACACTTCTTGTGAATGCAGATCTTTCCTGCTCCACAGGCAGTGCCATCTTTCACTTCACCAATGTCAGGTATGCTCACCCCTAAGCGATGGCCGATACTCCAGCATGGGACACCACTGACATGCACGTTCTGCAAAACAAAATGGTCTCGGATATGCGGCATGTCTTCCACACTTGCACACTGAATTCTCCCACAAAAGATGTCAGACATATTACATTTCAGGTATACTGTGCCATTTATACCACAGTGGCCAAAAGTGTTTCCCTGAGAGTTGATTTCCCTATAGCAATTCTGAGGTGCACTCTGTGCCTTTTGGCCAAAAATCTCCCTGCACTGTTGGTCATGGTTATTACATTGCTTTTGATAACAGTAGGCATTTTCACTGCAGGGTATCTCATCCTGCACATGTGCATCTTCTGGGCACCAGTGGGAGGTCCCATTGCACCACTCTGGAAGGTCACATTCATTGACCTGCTCTCTGCACAGTTCCCCGGATGGCATGAATTTGCAGTCTTTGCAACACAGTCCAAAAGCACAAGCAGCTCCAGGCCTCAGAGTACAGTTCAACAAACAGCAGGGATCATGTTCACACTGCTGTATAGCTCCACAATCACACTCCTCTTCTCTTTCAACCACAGCATTCCCACAGCGATTAGGCAGAAAGACTTTTACTGGTCTTGGAAAATTGTGCAGACATGATCCTTGATTTAAAATGGTTTTCATAAAATCAACATAGCTGCAATTGGTGAATCTCTCTGCTTTTGGTATTCTGAGAGCACTCATGACGCAACCACTTTTCCCACACGAACAGAATTCCTCGTCATGCTGCATACCCAAAATATGACCCAACTCATGGGCCACAGTATTAGCAAAGAGAGACCAGGGGTCTCCTTGGAAATTACAAACTCCACAGTCAATAGGAGAACGACATATTCCTGCAACATAGGCTAGACCAAGTATGTTTATGCGTGAACTTTTTATGAAAATGTGTGCGGCGTCATGCTGTAGCTGGGAAAGCCTGGTTTTTTTCCACTGAGAGAAATCACTCCAAACCTGTTCTATACTTGTCATCTGGAAAATATTTCCTTGATTCCAAATCTCAAGCCCAATCAAAGTCACATAAGTACTCAACTGATGATACAGAGAATCCACTATATTGGCAACAAGAAATATGTCCTCTTGAACTTTTGACAAATTGCTTTGGGAGTAAACGAAGAAATCATGGTCTATCACTACAACCAGCTCCAGAAACTGTATGTGGGTCCACCAGTCACCAGCAGAATTGTTTTTCTGAACCAAGTTCTCACCGACTTCCAATTCCAAGCGCTGGCGTGCAGTTTTCTTCTCTGTTAAACCACACTTCATGCGTGGGAATTGTGTCTCATTACTGTTTAGCCTATAAACCAGATGTTCAAATGCAGCAGAGTGCCTGATGGGTTCAATTTCATACATGAGGTCATTTATTTGTAACACTCCCTGCAGTCCCCCCCAACAGGCACTGAAAACAACCAGAGACTCAAGGGCCCCTTCCACGTAACCATGATAGTAACAGTCATCGGGGATGAAGGAGTGATCCTCCAAGAGGGCATGTTGTTCTGTGTAGGTGAGTACAGGGAGGTGTGTGGAAACCATCAGCTTCTTGACCCTCATGTGAACAACATGTCTCTGGCCCCCAAATAGCAGGCTATAGGAGAGCCAGCCTGGAGTCTTTGCACCTCTGCCCCTGCTGGTCACTTTCAAGGGGGTCACCACTTCTGGAGAACTGAGACGTTGGGCGGGCCCAGCCTGGGAGAGGCTGGAAGACATCAGAGACACCTCAAGCCAGAGCAACACAAGAGTGACTCTCATGGATGCTCTATCCTCCACAGCCCCCATTATGGAACTATCTATCCCATGCAGAAGAGGACGGAGTAAAAGCCATTGCTTGTCCTGCTCCTTCTCCCGTGGTGCTTAGGGTGCAGGGCTGACCTTTACGGATCTGTGTCCTGGCAGAACTGGACTGTCACAGCTGCAATGCTAAAGGCGAAAATGAAAATAAAAGTGAGACAGGTGGTAGAGTTGAGTAAAGAAGTCAGGGAAGAAAAGGAATGGAGTGATTAAAACTTGAGGAAATCAAGAGAATTATTTGGATTTGCTCTTAATAAATGGGGGTGGAGAGTCAGGAGGGCAGAGATGAGATAAAGCGGGGCTTTATGTTGATAATGGTTGACATTGGAAGATGGGTGCTTGTACAAGTATCTACCTTATACAGATAAAATAAAATTGTTTGCAATAAAAAGTTAGAGCAAAATTAGAGAGCCTCCAGAATAGGGCGACTTTGGCGGACACAGCATTGCTTTATGCCTGTTGTCCGTGCACAACTATTGAAAGTGTTTCATTTGTCGACTGGAGACATCAAAAATAACCACCGTTTTAGGTCAATTTGCATCAATGTCATGCTTTACGTTAGTTTTTTCTATATTTGCTGTCTCCTCATTGTATTCTCCTTTATTCATATCTTGATTAGACTGCAAGTCCTTGATCACATCAATTATCACTTTCACTCGTTTTAGTATCTTCTAAAACATCTTGCATAGTTCTGTGTACAAAGAAAAATAGAAAAAAATACAGAGGTAGTGAAGTACCTATATTCATGTTTGATTACAATTATTAGAAAAGGAAACAAATTCATAAAAATCTGATGTCTGTTAAGCGTATTACTATTGCGTATACCCAAGTTAGCTAAAAATTGTAAGGCAGTTAGACAGGGTTGGGAATTGAGCATAGATGACAATTGAGCCACATTCACTGGTTAGCATTGTAGAAAGAGCAAAGGTACTGCACCCACCTACTTCCCCTGGGGATAAACAGCGGTGATTGATATTCTAAATAGGCCTCAATCTTCCTAGCCCATTTCCCTGTTCATTGCACACATGCTTGCTGCACAACTAACTTCCCCATTTGATCCCCATTTAATCAATATTACCGGGGTGACTGTACTTGTACTCTTATTAGTTGATCATAGTTTTGTCCCACCTTACGCCCACCTTGTGATTTCTCATTGGATCACATTAGTTGACTGTAGTTTTGTCCCACCTTGAACCTGCCTCACCTCATGGCTTTGCTCAATAAAATGCCTTTGAGAAGCAGAGTGGACAGGCAATTCACTTTCCAGTCCCCTTTCTAGAAGCCATCTTTCTCTCAATAAATTTTTCTACTCTTAACCTCCATTGTTCCTAGAATTCAGTCCTCAATTTTAGAGAACGACCTCGTAGTTCAGATATCTAGCAGGTTGGGAGTTATATTTCCCTTGTTTGGATTATTTTGCTTGCTTGGATCACTTGCTGCCCTGTATCATTGGGAGGACAATGTTGTTGTAGTAGGAAGATATAAAAGAGAAAAGGCAATGCCTTCAGAAGGAAAATTGAGATTCCATGCATCTCAAAGGCCTAGGGGAAAGAAACGGTCTTATTAAGGCAAAGGCATCAAAGTGCCTGCTATTTTGTTTTTATTTATTTATTTATTTTTAGTACATGTTTGCAGTACATGCAGTTTACAGTCATCTTGGGGAGTGGGTACATGTATGTAATACAACTTATTTCTGTTTTTAATCCCCCTTCCTCTTCCTCTAATTCCCCTTTCCCCATTTTCATTGTTGATATTATTAAGTTCAGCTCGTGGCGTATATGGCGTATAATGTTTATATTTATGGAGGTTATTAGGCTCCTGTACTTGGCATATCTTTATTCTACTTATTTCTCCTTCCCCTCCTCCCCTCAGTCTCTGGAACCCCTTCCCATATGCAATATTGTGATAGCCAACCTGACTCCATTTTGTGCCGCATCACTGTCCCCCTCCTTTCTTGGAAGTCCCCTGGCTTGATGCATGACAGACCACCACATCCCATTTGGTAGAGCAGTCTGCAGCTATGTTATCTGTATGACCTTGTGAACAGAATACTCCACACCTGTGTCATATTTTGTTTCAACTAAACTGTGTGAAACTTCCCCTGAGTCCTACCAACTTAGTAAAGTTCTGCTGCTGTAAAGTTCCGCTTGCACTCCCCCTCTTCAGGAGCCCTCCGCAACTAAAAAAGCCACTTAAAAGAAACCCATAAGCCGATTCCCCCGCGCCCCCCACCCCATGGAGAGTTTTTGTAGGAGCCGCTCTCCACCACCAGCAATAAAAGGACCCAAAATTGGCTCAGAGTGTTGGCGACTCTCTATAATCTCCTGCGATTGAGTATAACAATATGACCCAGCTATCCCCATTCTAGGTATCTTCCTCAAAGAGCTTAAGACATCATACTACAGTGATACATGCATACCAATGTTTATAGCAGCACAACTCATAATAGCTTAGTCTTGGAGGCAGCCTGTATGCCCAACAGATGATTGTATAAAGAAAAACTGTGGCATCTATACATAATGGAATACATACTTTATACTCAGGTATAAAGAAAGACAAATGTGAGGCATTTGTAGGAAAATAAGTGCACCTGGAAAATACGATATTGAGGAAATAACCCAGACATAAACGCTTAAATGCCATATGGTATCTCTTATTTGAGTAAGGCAAAGTACAAAGAGTTAGTACCTGCTCTTTTAGAATTGCCAGGGAAGGGTCCCAGTGTTTGCTCAAATATATTTACTGCCAGTTTTTGAAAATGGGGAATTTTTGTACCTGGCATACAGTCTGCCTGGCAACACGTAATCATTTCTTTCCTTCATCATAACAGAAGGACTTATATGTTCAGAACAAAGAAAGTGCCAGATGTGTCAGGTACTAGGGAAAGAAAATAAAACAGAACACTAATAGTGGTTTGGTGCAGAAACTTGGGGCAATAACAAAAATAAGCTCTAGGGGCCTGTAATATTGAATTCAGTACTTTATTTTGAATATATTAGGAAGAATTCTTTTTATATGCTGAAGAAAATGTCCATAGATTTTGTCATCATCTCAACTAACTGACAAAAATGAGAGTAAATAGCAACAAGACTAAAAACATAGTAAACAGACATTTATTATATTTTATATTGCAAATCAGATTAATCCCAGGCTATACACTTGATGCTTCAGGGGTCCTATTATTGGGTAGACCTCCATAAAGACTCCAGGAAGGGCTCAACAACACATTTTATGAAACTCACCGATTATAATTCATAAACGAGAGACTTGATAAAGGTTTTCTGAAATTTGATAAAAAAGTATATAATTATTGTCCTTCCTACTAATAACAAGTTGGGACACTGAATTTTTTTCTAAACAATGAAAAAAAACTCCTTGGATATGCCATCAACAATACTGTATAACAAAGTAATTCTCCTAAAGGAGGTAAATGAAGAATCAATTTAAAAGACGCCAGAGAAATGCATGACACAAGTGTGTCAGGACTTGATTAACATAAATATTGGGGATGTTCACATTTTGTGATGTTTATGATGCTTTCAACATTTAAAAATTTATGATTTCTTATGATTCCCTTGTTATGCTAAATAAACATTCTTTTTCATACTTTTTACATTTGAAATTTTATGTTCTTTCTCTTAAACTGGGTACCTCATCATAAAGATGCATCACGCCTAAAACCTTGATACCATCTCTGACTGTGAGAAAGCGTATTGACAGAGTAAATATAGTTTCTCATAAGAACAGAGTTAGTTTCTCATAGTATGTATAATCACACTTTTGTGAAGCTTTGCAGAGGAGATATGAAAAATAAAGATGCCTAACCAAGGGTCGATCCAGTCTTGAACTCTGAATCCATTTCTAGTGCATGCTCCATTTTCCCTGATTCAAGTTCCGCTCCACCTCCATACAACTTCTCTTTTTTGATAGCAGATTGGGGTGGGGGAGAGGGAGAGGGAGAGGGAGAGGAAGGAGAGGGACAGAGGGTTGGGAAGAGGGAAAGATGGAAGCAAGGAAAGAGGGAAAGGGGGAGAAGGGGAGAGGAAGAAGGGAAGGAAGAGAGGGAGGAGAAAAGGAGAGAGAGAATAAGAGAGAGAGAACAAACTATACCTTCCACCTCTTGCAGGAAAGCTGGGTACATCGACACACCTTAGTAAACATGAGCTCTGACAGAAATTACTGCTCACTGAAGGCTCTGTCCAGGAAGCCTCACACTTTGTGGTTCAGACTCTAGCCTCCTGCTCTCAGCGGCCCACAAAAGCAATGCTAGGTCATTCATCTTGCACCATCTAACTACACTAACTTCTACATTTCTTTCTTTCTATTTTTATTTTTTAATTTTTAAATTTAAATTTATTTTAAATTTTTTTTCTTTTTGTTTTTTAAGACAGGGCCTCCTCTCTCTGTAGTTCAGACTGGCCTTGAACTCACTATGTAACCTATGCTGGCCTTGAACTCCCAGAGATCCACGTGCTTCAGCTTCCCAAGCACTAGGGTTACAGGCGTGGACCACCAGGCCCAGCTCACATTTCTTATTAACCACTTTTCCACAAACTTCAAAGGCTTTGGCATCGAACTGATAAACGTCTCCACTAAAAATCTTAACTCTCAGCTGGTGTTAGCAAGTAAACACCATCTGTTTTTTGTTTTTGTTTTTGTTTTTTGGTACCGGGGATCGAACTCGGGTCCTTGAGCTTGCGCAGCAGGCGGCGAAACTATAGCTAAATCCCTGGCCCTAAACACCTCATCTGAAAATCGAAAGGTTTTAAAATTTTCTTTAACTTCTTCAATTCACCGTCAATGCGATTCTGTGTACTCATTCATCGCTATAATCTCTCAAAGAATAAACGGTTTCTAGGATTTTCCCCCTTACAAACCTATCAGGATCAACACTTATTTCCATCTCTCTTCTACCTCTCCATCTCAGTCTCCGTGGAAAAGTCATCCTCCTCCAGGATGTAACTCCTTGCTTTCTCGTCTAGAGCACATCTATCTCCTCCTCGAGGACTGGTTCCATCAATGTTACCCACTCACTACAGTATTTTTATGATTTCCTGTTTTAACTGGCAGTTAGGTTAGCCACCTAATTCACCCTGATTTCCCAGGAACTATCTGGCACTAGCCCACACAGTCCCCATAAAACTCAAATGGTTGGTCACCCTATTCACAATACTCTACTCTCTCCCCATGCTCAAATCATTCACATCTTTAAAAGGAAAATAAAACAAAAATTAAGAAATTTTATTGTATCCTAGACATTTCTCTGGACACCAGCTTATGCATACAACCAAACTTAATGAATAACTAACTTACCAGTAGAGAAAACAGTACTTTCCATTGCCCTTTCTGTCTCTACCTGGTTGGTATGATCCTTATCAACAGAGATGTGTAGTTGAGACCACACAGAGCAAAGACAAACATAAGCCCTCACCCTTTTGTCTTTCACGTGACTAAGTTCTATATTTGGCTGCCTAGCAACAAAGACCTCTCACCTCCACACAAATAGTAACTACCTCTCCAGGATACCTTGTTCTGTCTCTGCCATTTCTATACAGCTTTATTTCTACCTTCACTATAATTGGAATTAAAGAGCCTACTCAGCTCCATCTTATGTTCCCCTACACTTTTTTCAGTACATGTTTTCAGTTCATAATGTTCACACTCCTCATGGGAAGTGGGTACCTGCACATAACACATATTAACTTCAATCCCTTCTCTCCATCTGTCGGTTCCTTTTCCATTCTCAAAAAATTTCTCTAGCTATTTCTTATTATGTCTTTTATTTTGCTCTTTATCCATGTTTTTAATTTTTCACATAAGAGAAATGAATATTTAAACTTGTGTGTCTGATTTCACTTAACATTATGGTCTCAAGGTGCATCCATTTTCCTACAAATGATACAAGCTTATACTTTTATGGCAGAGTAGAACTCTGTTGTGTATAAATACCACATTCTCTTTATCCATTCATCTACTGGTGGATGTATAGGCTGCTTCTAAGATTTAGCTGTTGTGATTTGTGCTGCTATAATTGTGGAATGCATGCATCACTATAATATGATGTTTTAACTCTTTTAGGAATATCTGGGTCAAATGGAATTTCTTGTTTTAGTTATTTGAGGAAACTCTATACTGATTTTCATAACAGTTATCCAAGTTTACATTCCCATCAATGGGAAATGAAATGGCTCATCAGCATGTGTTCTCATCTTATTTCTTGGTGATAGCCATTCTTTCTGGAGCAAGAAGAAATCTCGGTGTTGCTTTCATTTCTCTAATGACCAGAGATGTTGAAGATTTTATCATGTACTTATTTTCCATTTGCCTTTCTTCTTCGGAGAAATGTCTATTCATTTCAGATGCCCATTTTCTTTTGGGAAGTTAGTTTTTTGAGTCCTTTATTTATTGTAGATATTAGTCTTGTCTGAAGAACAGATGGCAAAAATTCTTTTCCTATTCTTTAGGTTGTCTCTTCATTCTGTTGGTTGTTTCCTTTGCTGTGCAGTAGCCTTTTAATTTGATATTATCCCATTTACTGATTGTTGATGTTATTTCTTGTGCCTTTGGGTTCTGCTCAGAAAGTCCTTGCCTTTGCCTATGTCTTCAAGAGTGTTAACTATTTTTTGTCTTCCAGCAGATTGTTTCTGATTTAATATTTAAATGTTTGACCCATTTTGACTTTAGTTTAGTACATGGTGAGATATATGAGTCTAGATTCAATCTTCTGCACGAGAATAGCCAGTTTTGCCAGCACCATTTTTGAAGAGGCTATCGTTCCTCCAGCATAAGTTTTTGGGCAATTTGTCAAAGATCAAGTTGCTAAAAGTCCTTGGAGTTGCTTCTGCATCCTCTACTCTGTTCCACTGATCCACGTATCTATTTTATTTACCAATACCATCCTGTTTTTATCATTGTAGCTTTGTACAATAACTTGAATTCCAGGATACTGATGCCTTCTGCTGTGCCCTGTTTTGGTACACATATGTTTATAATTGTTATCTCTTCCTTTTGAATTGGCCCCTTTGCCAATACGCAGTGACTCTCATTGCCTCTTTTGATTAGTTCAGCTTGAAATCCACATTGTCTGAAATTATGATAGCTACTCCTGCTTTTCTCTGGGTTCCCACTGCACAGAATATTGTTTTCCATCCTTTGATTTTTTACATTTGTATTTCATATTGTTGGATTTTGTTTCTTAATACATCCTGCCAATTTGTGTCTTTGGATTGGGACACTGAAACCATTCACATTGACAGTGATTAATGAGAGGTTCTGACTTATTCTTGTCATTGCATTATTTTCCTTTTTTTTTTCTTTCTCCTTTCTGCTTAACTATTCACCCTGCATGGTATTCATTCCATTAGCTTTATTTATTTATTTATTTTTGCATTATTGGCTTCATTGTCTCATTCTAGGATATCCTTGAGAATTTTTTGAAGTACTGGTTTGGTGGTCATGAATTTCTTCATGTGCTCTTTGTCATGGAACTACCTGTTTTTCCATCAATTCTGTTGCTGTGTTTGACTTCTGGTATTTTGACTATGCTGTGGCATGGAGAGGTTCTCTTTTGATAATGGCTACTGGGGGTTCAATATGCATCACTTCTCTGTATATTTAATTCTTTCCCTATATTTGGAAATTTTTGTTATTATTTCTCTAAATAGGTTTTATATGCCCTTTGTGCTGTCTTCTGATTTTTCACTTATTCCAATTAATCTTACATTAGTCTTCTTTGCATCATCTAGCAGCTCTTGAATGCATTTTTCCTGTTCTCTTGTTCTTTTTAAGGTATCTCTGAGAAAATTGGTCTTTGAAGGCAAGCCTATAATTCTGATAGTCTGTCCCTCACATCAATTGCAGCTGCTGGCCATACTTTCAATATAATTTTTAATCTCTTCGATTTCTGTTTGGAACCATCTCATGGACTCGAATTCTTTGCTCAACTGGTCACTCTTGTTCTCTATCATCTTGTTTAGCTCAGGTAGCTTTCTATTAATGTGTTTGGTAAGCCCCCTGATCATTTTCTTTAATACCTCTATCATCTATTTTGTTATATCTTCTGTAAGCCTGCTGAGCAATTTGATTTGTTTTTTCATCTCCTCCACTATCTTTTCAAATAATTCAGCCATGCGGCTTTACTTTTATCCTCCTTGATACACCATGAAGTGGCTTTATGGGAGTTGGGAGTTTTTCGAGACATTTTGTTGCCTTGTCTTCCCATGTTTCTATTATTTTGTTTCCTTGTTTTGTTTTGTGTTTAGATTTGGGGTTGCTTCTAGCAGAAAGACTTTGTTGCTAGTACGGAGATATCTTTATAGTTAGTCTGCTTTTCAGTGATTCAGCAAAGGCATGGTTAACTATATTCCTTTTCTAATGTCCCAAGATCTGACTACGCCCATCAATTTGGGAAGGGGTATGCAGTTTAATTGGCCAGCACTCCAAGAATGGACCACAGTATTGTTAATGTCATCCAGTTAATCTGGGTATTGGCATACAGAAAAAACTTATCAGTAGCATCAGTTATGCAACCCTGGAAATACTGACATACCATAAGAGCCAGTACTGTATCACCCTTCTCCTTAGGGGAAAAACAATCTATATAGTAGAAACACTATGAAAAAACCAAATATTAATGTACAGACATTTAGATATCTACTAAACGTGACAACTATACCTCTATAATGATAGAAAAAGAATTCAATAGTAGTTACATAGAATCAATTATCTAAAGGTTAGTAAAGTTTAATGTTTATATTAGTAGTAGTAGTAGTAGTAGTAGTAGTAGTAGTAGTAGTTTTGTACCAGTGATCGAACTCGGGACCTTTTGTTTGCTAGGTAGGCACCGGTAATGTTTATATTATTAAAGACAAGGGGTTGGGAATGAGAAAATTCAAGAAGACAAATTTGAAAAATTAAACAAGGGGAGATGAAAAGGAGGAAAGAAAGGTGAGACAAAGCATCCTATTAAGAATTAGAAGGATATTTATAGAATTAGATAAAAGTAGCCAAAAGAGAAAACAAGAAATAGAAGGTAAAAGAAAGGACAAAAAATAATGTGGAGAGAAAAAAATTAAAAGAAAAACAATTAAAAAGAAATAAAATGAGAAAGAAAAAGAAGAAAAAAGAAAGAATGAAAATGAGTCCATGAGCAGGAAGTTTTGCTTTCTCTAATTTTTTTTTCTTTTTTTTCTTTTTTTGTAATGGGAATCACACTCAGGACCTTGCACTTGCAAGGTAGGGGTGGTGCCACTGAGCAAAATCCCCAGCGCATCCTTCTCTAAATTTTTGAATGAATGGTTCCTTTCTAGGATCCACAGTTTTGGAGCCTAGCAAGTCAAGATATTTTCCACCTAGCCTTATGCCCGTGGGTTTGTGAGCTGTGTCCCCTATTCCAGAGGCCCTGTTTACCCCAGGATGTGGCAGTGTCCATGCCAAGACATATCCTTGCTCATGTTTGTAGATAGGGAAGGCAGTCAGACCTCAGCTTTGTGCTGGATATAGGCAGCATGACAAGGGTTTAGGTACTGAATGCCAGCAGGCATTTTCAGACCCAGCCACTTCTGTGCACAACTCAAGCCAGGCCTGGCTTCTCACCACAGGGGATGGGACCTGGCCCAAGCTTAAACTTCTCATGGCATCTTTTTCTAGCCTGCTCCCCGTCTGCAGTTGTCTCCCATGGCCACCTCTTACCCAGTCACTGTGAGAAAGTAACACTGGGAACTCTGAAGTGAAGTTTTGTTGTTGTTCTGAGTCCCAGATTTAAATAATGAACTCCTTCCTGAAATGGAACCTGATTAAGCACTGTCTGGCAAGACGGGTGGTACCTGGGTTGGAATCCTTTTTGGCTGCTGTCTGCTATCCAGAAGAATGTGCTCAGAGCAAAACCCTATGTTGTTCTTGCAGTTCAAAATGGCCATGTGCTCCGTTGTCCTTTCTCCCTTGACCTCCTAGCCCTGAGCATTTACTTAGCTTTTGGGGAGTGAGGTTCTCCTCCTCATAAGCCATGAGCTGGAGCCAGGGAGAAAGTCCAAATAGTTTCATTCTTTTCTCTGCAGTAATGGAGCATCTTTCCTACTTCTCTGAAGCTTCTAATTTTTTTTCTGTCAGTTCCTTCCCAATTCCCAGTGATCTACTTCAGTTTTTAAATTTATTTTATTTTATGTTTTTGGACCAGCAATCAAACTCAGGGCCTCGCACTTGCCAGGCAAGCACTTTGCTGCTAAGCTACATCCCCAGCCCCGCCTTTTTCTTTTCACCAAGTTATTTCCCAGCATCTGGATTCCAGATCTCAGATGCTGAATTTTGCTATCCATCAAGCACTCCACTAATTCCTTCCCCTAGGCCTGTTCCCCTAAGATGTCGATTGACTTCTACTTCAGACTTGTTCATGCTGTTGCATTGGCCTTGACTGTCTAATTACTTTTCACTGCTGAACTGAATTCTTATAGCAACTTTTACAAGAGCAAATCAATTATAAAATCTTTTTTTTGGGGTATCAGAGATCAAACTCGGGTCCTTGCACCTGTGAGGCAGGCGGCAGAACCACTGAGCTAAATCCCCGGCCCAATTATCAAATCTTTTTCCAGAAACCTAGCCTACATGAATGCTCCAAACCAATCTTTATATCAATAATAATAAATGTATTTGTGGATTGTAAAATTTATACTTTTGCCATTTTGTCTTTCATATATAAATTTTAAAATTATACCTTTTTTGTTGTACTGGGAATCAAATTCAGGACCCTGGACTTGCAAGGCAGGTGGCGGTACTGCTGAGCTAAATCCCCAGCCCAAATTACACCTTTTATTATAGCACGTTTTTGAGAAAAATATCCTCGAAATGGGTGGTCAAGAATTAATAGTATAGTGCCTGAGACAATATATAATCTATGAGTTTAAGTATATACAACTGCATATAATAAACTCAATAAAATGCATATAACTCAGTAAAATGTGAACTCAGTTTTTCATATTACTATACTGCATTGATTCATTTAAAAATGTCTGATATCCATAAATGAACTTCTGTCTTACAGGTAACACTATATTCTATTTGGGGTTACATAGAAAATGCAGCTTTTACATTACTTTGATTTCATAAATGTTATTTCCCGCTGATTGGAATGGTCCTTGTTGATTTTGTACTGTTTTTCAAAGAGCTCTTTCCCTCATGGTATTGCTAACATCCTTTTTTTTTTTTTTTTCTACTACCAGGGATTGAACTCAGGACCTTGTGCTTGCGAGCCAGGTGTGGTGCCACTGACCTAAATCTCTGGCCCTAACATCCTGTGTTTGGTAGTTTCCTTTTATTTTTTTTATTTTCATTTTCTTTAGTAGTTTCCTTTTTAAAAAGATTCTTTTCCAATCAACCTTGCCAACTACCAATTTACCTGGTACATGCAGAACTCCGTGAGATAACTATGAATTTTAAGTATTGTACATGACAGTTTCCCTTCCATTTCCTCTCAGTAAAATGTTCTATGATTCATACTAATCTCCTCGGAAATCTGCGGAAGTTCCTTTTCCTAATCTGTTCTCTTCATCTGGTCAGAACTGGAGACTCTGTCCAATGAGAGGTAGCTATACACAAGTTCATCTTCAGCTGAACTGAGGGAATAAAATCTCCTCCTGTGCTAGTCATCAAAAAAAAAGAAACATATCCCAAGAAATGAGACAATTGGAAAACACATGAGTTCAGTTTTGGAAAAGTTTAGATGCAAGCCAGTAGCAGCGCTACTACGCAGAGCAAAGAAACTCTACCCAAGAACAAAGATAACCAAGGAAAAACAGAACAAAGAGTGACCTGCAATATAGAGGTGAATAAGTAATGGAAGCTTCCAAAGCAGTATGGCTTGATCTCTCTAGCGTTAGGAAGGAATCACATTTGTTTTTCTTTTTGTTCTTTTTTTTTTTTTTTTTTTTTACCATCAGCATGAAGGACTTCTTGTTCCACACAAGATAGACACACTTCTATTTGTCCTGATAGGTACAAATAAAAAATACAGTAACTTATATAGAAAGAGAAGAGCGTTCAGAAGGTAGGGAAGAGAATGCAGACCAGCTTGTAACCTTGGGAACTTCAGAATAACATGGTAATGTCTTCCTGGGTTTTATTTTACCCTCATTGCAATCTGGAGAGGCCTGTGAGCCTGCAATGCCCACAAACACAGACCAAAAACTGGTCCAGTAAAGTTTGCTCTCAATAAAACAAAGATGATAGGAAACAGAAAGACAGACTGTGCAGAGATGGGAGGTGACCTGGGAATGTGGGGAAATGGAAGAAAGGGGAAGGGAAGGGGAAGTAACACAAATTAAGATGCAATATGTGTATGCACCAATTCTCCACAATGAATATACTTATCATGTATCACAAACATATTCTAATAAAATTTGTTTAAGAATAAGCATAGTAAAATAACCCAGAAAGCCAGAAAGATCTTTCTTTTATTTTCTAAAATCATTGTGATGTTTTTCTCTTTTGGTTTTATTATTCTAATCTGAGTGATTCTAGATGTCACATAGAGACTCAAAAGAATTCTAATTTTATGGAAGTGCTTTATAAATGTGCATTATATAAATGTGAATTTCATTGCTAACTAGTTTCCATCTTACTTGATTTCTAAATTATGCAAGTAGAATATTTTTGTGGTTATAATTTAGAGACTGTCTCGCATCCATCCACATGCCCCATTTTCTCTCCTCTTCTGCCAAGCCCGTGTTTTTCTCTCCTGGGCAACCCTGCTGCAGGGAGTACCAAACAAGGACCTTAATGGACTGTTGTAGAGCCAGGCTTCAATGCAGTGATTTACAGATGAAGCTCATCTGGTAGTGAGTTTCCTCATTGCACTGATTCCTTTCCTTAATGTGCTGTTTTTCTGGATTATTTGGGTCATGGTAGCTACACAGCCCATCCCAGGGGAAAACAAGTTCTCACCTATGGCGATGTAAAAGCACAACTTTTCTCTACAGAGCAAGGGACAGGCTCCCTCCAGTTATAAGAGAACTTACTAAAGCTTGATGTAAAATAAAGTCTGGGAAATATTGTCAAAGAAAAAAAAGATTACTTTCTTCAGCCAAAGATCTAAGAGAGGAGCAGTTGGGCTTGATAGAAAAAAATGTCAAAACAACCATCCTTCCCTACAAAAATATTACAGAAAAATTTCATCCTCGTATGCAACTTCCTAAGCAAAGTCTATGTGGAGTTAGACTTCCAAACTCACCTGGATACAATGAGATGCCTCCCATCTTCCAGGGGGGCTGTAAGAAGAGTTAGACAAGATCTAAGATTTTTCCCATGACATGAAGGGATGAGGTCTTCATTCTAATGTCAGTGCAGGCCATTTGGGCAGCAGTAATGTCATTCTTTAACTTCCTAGCTATGGTAATATCTAGACAACAGATATGAGGTAGCACTCACCACCAGCAGAGCAACAGAAACTGAATAAAGAATCTGCATGAATGCTACCATCTACTAATAGAAAAGCAATACAACAGTCCCATTAATGGTGAAACATCAGAGTCTTGGTAAGAGAATGACATCTGGAAGCACCGCCCTGGGCCTCCAAGGAGGAGCCCAGGAGCTGAGCCTCATGGGTGGAGCAGCAACACCCCCTACCCCCTACCTCTGGCCGCTGGGCCCCAGAGATGCCTGGATCCACATCGCAGAGGTGCAGGGGGTCATAAACAACATTGTTCTGAGCTCTAGAAGATAGAGCAGACATGAACAACAGAAAGAGGGCCTCTCTGAGGCTCCTCGATGAAAACTGAAGCCCAGTGGAAAAGTGAAGAAAATTTCTGCAACACTGTACTTGGTAAGTTGGAGAGATCAGCACCTCGCATCAGAACCTGGACTATCTTCAGCAGAAGGGCAGCTGGAACCTGCAGTAGAATCTTGCAGAGTTCAACCCATCAGGTCAGGGAGCTCAACTTGGGCCTTGCAGCCAGAAATCAGCCCTAGCCTCAGGGGACTGCTGCTGGTTTGCTGAGACTAATTGACTTAGATCTGAACACTGCTGCCCACCTTGTCTACTGTGACAGCAGAGACATACCCTGAAGGAGGCCCTTCATTTTTTGTTTTTTCTTTTCAAATCTATTTTGTTTCTCTCTTTTGTGTGTGTTTCTTTTTTTTTTTTAATTTTATTTTACTGGTACATTTTAGGTATACAACATAATGACATTCATCACTGGAAATTTCTACCTTTACATAATCTCTCTTGGTTCTTAGTTTTCCCCCTTCCCCTGCCCTCCCTTCAAACCCTCCATTCCTCCCTATTTACAAAGACTTTGTTTCCATTTTTTCATTTTCTCATATTAACCCCATTCCCTTCTGTCCTTTCCCCTACCCCTCCCACTTCCCCTTCCCCTTTGCCCCTTTTCTTCCTACTTCACATTATCTAAGTTTTAGTCCTTATTTACACTTTCAGTCTCTCACTCTAGAGAAACTATGTGGTATCGACACATGTGTGTCCTATTTATTTCACTTGAGTATCACCTCAACGTGCATCCATTTAGCTATAAATGTCTCTAATTAATCATTTTTTAGGGCTGAGTAGTACCCCATTGTATAAAAAAAACACATTGTCTTTATCCAGTCTCCAGTTGATGGGCAATTGGGCTGCTTCCAACTTTTAGCTATTACAAATAGTGCTGCTATGAACATGGGTGCACATATATCACTGTGGTATGATTCTTTTAATTCTTTGGGGAAGATACCTAGCAGAGGAATACGTGGGTCACATGGGACTTCTAGTCCTAGTTCTTTGAGGTATCTCCATACTGATTTTCACAGTGCTTGCACCAGTCTACATTCCGATCAGCAGTGCTGAGCAGTGTTCCTCTTTCCCCACAGCCCTGCCAGCATTTGTTATTGGTTGATTTCATGATAGCAACCATTCTTTACGGAGTGAGGTGGAATCTCAGTGTTGTTTTTATTTGCATCTCTCGAAAGACCAGTCATGAACATTTTTTTTTATGTTGAACATTTTTTCATATGTTTATTTGCTATGTCTACTTCTTTGTCTGAGAAATGCCTGTACATTTCAGATGCCCATTTTTGGATCAGGTCTTTACATTTGGGAGGTCTGATCTTTTTAAATTCTTTATAGATTCTAGATAGAAGACCTTTGTCTGAGGAACACCATGTGAAAATTCATTCCCACATAGTGGGTTGTCTCTTCACACTGCTGGTGGTTTGTCTTGCTGTGCAGAAGCTTTTTATGAAGAAGAGATCTCACTTGTTGATTGTTTGTGCTAGTTCATGGGTAACTGAGGTTTTGTTCATAAAATCTTTTCCTACATCAATGTCTTCAAGGGTTCTACCTAACCTCTGTTCCAACTGGTTCAGAGTTTCTATTTTAATATTTAGATCTTTAATCCATTTTGATTTTAGTTTAGTGCATGGTGAGAGATATAGGTCTAGTTTTATCTTTGGCAAGTTGAAGCCCAATTTTTCCAGCACCATTTATTAAAGAGGCTATCTTTCCTCCAATGAGGGTGTTTGGGGCTTTGTCAAAGATGAGATGGCTGAGTGTGTCTGGTGTTGCTTCTTCATCTTCTAACGTGTTCCACTGGTCCTCAAGTCTGTTTCTTTGCCAGTACCATGATGTTTTTCTCACAGTAGCTTTGCAGTATAGTTTCAAGATTGGGGTTGTACCACCTTCCATGTCTCTGTTACCTAGAATTGCTTTTGCTATTCTGGGTCTCTTCTTGTTCCAAATGAGCTGTTGGATTGTTTTCTCTAGTTATGTGAAGTATATTGGAATTTTAACAGGCATTGCATTAAATCTATATAGTAGTTTTGGAAGTATGGCCATTTTCACTATATTGGTTCTTCCTACCCAGGAAAAAAGGATGTCTTTCCATTTTCTTATATCCTCCTTGATCTCCTTTTTCAGAGTGCTGTAGTTTTCAATGTAGAGGTCTTTTGCTTCCTTTTTTAGATTGATTCCTAGATATTTCATTTTTTTGGATGCTATTGTAAAAGGAATTGTTTCCTGAATTTCTCTCTCAGTGAGTCTGCTAGTTGTGTATGAGAAGGCTATTGTAGCACCCAAAAAACTGAAATACCTAGGAATCAACCTAATGAAAGAAATTAAAGACCTCTTCTCTGAAAACTATGGCACTCTGAAAAGAGAGATTGAAAATGATATCAGAAAATGGACAGACATCCCCTGCTCCTGGGTAGGAAGGATTAATAGAGTGAAAATGGCCATACTTCCAAAACTGCTATCTAGATTTAATGCAAATCCAATTGAGATCCCAGCAGCATACTTCATGGACCTTGAGAAAACAATCCAAAAATTCATTTGGAACAAGAAGAGATCCAGAATAGCAAAAGCAATTCTAGGTAACAGAGACATGGCAGGGGGTATCACAATCCCCAATCTGCAACTATACTACAAAGCTACTGTGATAAAAACAGCATGGTACTGGCAAAGAAACAGACTTGAGAACCAGTGGAACAGATTAGAAGATGCGGAAACAATGCCAGACACACTCAGCCATCTCATCTTCGATAAGGGAGCCAAACACCCTCACTGGAGGAAAGATAGCCTCTTTAATAAATGGTGCTGGAAAAATTGGGCTTCAACTTGCCAAAGATTAAAACTAGACCTATATCTCTCACCATGCACTAAACTAAAATCAAAATGGATTAAAGATCTAAATATTAAAATAGAAACTCTGAACCAGTTGGAACAGAGGTTAGGTAGAACCCTTGAAGACATTGGTGTAGGAAAAGATTTTATGAACAAAAGCTCAGTTGCCCGTGAACTAACACAAACAATCAACAAGTGGGATCTCTTCTTATTAAAAGGCTTCTGCACAGCAAGAGAAACCTCCAGCAGTGTGAAGAGACAACCCACAATATGGGAAATAATCTTCACTTGCTCTTCCTCAGACAAAGGTCTACTATCTCCAATCTATAAAGAACTTAAAAAGATCACACCTCCCAAATTTAAAGACCCAATCTGAAAATGGGCATCTGAAATGAACAGACATTTCTTAGACAAAGAAGTAGAAAGAGCAAATAAATACATGAAAAAATGTTCAACATCACTGGTCATGCGAGGGAAATGAAAACAACGCTGAGATTCCACTTCACTCCAGAAAGAATGGCTGCTATCATGAAATCAACCAATAACAAATGCTGGCGGGGCTGTGGGGAAAGAGGAACCCTGCTCCACTGCTGATGGGAGTGTAGACTGGTGCAAGCACTGTGAAAATCAGTATGGAGATACCTCAAAGAACTAGGACCGGAAGTCCCATATGACCCCGCTATTCCACTGCTGGGGATCTTCCCCAAAGAATTAAAAGAATCATACCACAGTGATATATGTGTGCCCATGTTCATAGCAGCACAGTTTGTGATAGCTAAAACTTGGAAAAAGCCCAAATGCCCATCAACTGGAGACTCGATAAAGAAAATGTGGCTTTTTAAATAAAATGGAGTACTACTCAGCCAGAAAAAAGAGAAATTAGAGACATTTATAGCTAAGTGGATGCACATTGAGGCGATACTCTTAAGTGAAATAAATAGCACACACATGTATAAATACTGAATAGTTTCTCTGGTGTGAGAAACTGAAAGTGTAAATAAGGACTAAAATGTATAATAGGTAATATGAAATAGGAAGAAAAGGGGCAAAGGGGAAGGAAGTGGGAGGGCTAGGGGAAAGGATAGAAGGGAGTGGGATTAATATGAGAAAATGGAAAAATAGGAACAAAATCTTTGTAAATAGGGAGAAATGGAGGGGTTGAAGGGAGGGCTGGGCAAGGGTGAAAAATAAGAACCAAGAGAGACTATGTAAAGGTGCAAATTTCCAATGATGAATGTCATTATATTGTATACCTAAAATGTACCAATGATTAGAATGAATAATCAATAATGCAAAATAGGAAGAAAAGGTCCAAAGGGGTAGGGGTAGTGGGAGGGGCAGGGAAAGGAAAGAAGGGAAAGGACAAATGATGAGAAATGGAAAAAATGGAAATAAAGTCTTTGTAAATAGGGAAGGGTGAAAAAAAAAAAGAAGACTATCGTTTTGCGAGTGTTAGCCTTATATCCAGCTGCTCTACTGAACCTGTCAATTAAGTCTAGAAGTCTTTTGACCGAGTTTTTTGGGTCTTCTATGTAAAGTATCGTATCATCAGCAAATAATGACAGTTTAACTTTTTCCTTTCCTATCTTTATTCCTTTTATTTCTTTCTCTTTTCTAATTGCTGTGGATAATGTTTCCAGAACTATATTGAAGAAGAGTGGTGATAGTGGGCATCCTTGTCTTGTTCCTGATTTTAGCATGGAAGTTTTCAGTTTTTGACCATTTAGTATGATGTTGGCTGTTGGTTTTTCATAGATAGCCTTAATCAGATTGAGATAAAGACCTTCTATTCCAATTTTCTGCAGCGTTTTTATCATGAATGGGTGTGGATTTTGTCAAATGTCTTTTCTACATCTATTGAGATGATCATATGATTTTTGTCCTTGACTCTTTTAATATAGTGTGTTACATTTATTGACTTACGAATATTGAGCCATCCTTGCATCCTTGGGATGAATCTGACTTGGTCAGGGTGTATGATCTTCTTGATGACCCTCTGTATTCTGTTTGCCAGTATCTTGTTGAGGATTTCTGCATCTATGTCCATTAGGGAGATTGGCCTGTAGTTGTCTTTTTGGGTTGGGTCTTTCCCTGGTTTTGGAATCATCATAACAGTTGCTTCCAGGAATAAATTTGGAAGCCTTGCTTCCCTTCAATTTCTTTGATGAGTTTAAAGAGGATGGGTGATAGTTCTTCTCTAAATGTCTTGTAGAATTCAGCAGTGGAGCCATCAGCACCTGGGATTTTCTTTGTTGATAAATTTTTTATTACATTTTCAATTTCACTCATTGCAATTGGGGTGTTTAGAATTTCTATATCTTCTTCATTTAACTTTGGCACTTTGTATGTATCTAGGAATCTGTTCATTTCTTCTGTGTTTTCCATTTTATTAGAGCCCAGGTTCTCGAAGTGGGTATTGATGATCCTCTGGGTTTCTGCTGGGGTCTGTTGTGACTTCACCTCTTTTGTTCTTTTTTTTTTTTTTTTTTTTTTTTTGTACTGTGGATCGAACTCGGGTCCTTGCACTTATGAGTCAGGTGGTGGAACCACTGAGCTAAATCCCCAGCTCCTTCTTTTTTGTTCTTAATTGCATGGATTTCAGCCTTTGCTTTCCTTTTTTTTTGATAAGGTTGGCTAAGGGTTTATTGATTTTATGTATTCTTTGGAAAAACCAACTCTTTGATTCATTAATTTTTTGTATCATTCTCTTAGTCTCCATGGCATTGATATCTGCTCTGATCTTTATAATTTCCTCTCTTGTATGAACTTTGGGTTTGTTATGCTCTTCTTTTTCTAGGAGCTTGAGGTTCTACATTAGGTTATTTATCCAAGTTCTCTCTGTTTTCCTAATATGGGCATTCACTGCTATGAATTTCCCACGTAGAACTGCTTTCATTTTGTCCCATAGATTCCTGTATGTTCTACTGGCATTATCATTTACTTGTAGAAACTGTCTAAATTCTTCTTTAATTTCCTCTGTGAGCCATTGTTTGTTCAGGAAGGTGTTATTCAATTTCCATGTGTTTGTGGGAGTTTTGCAGTTTCTTATGTTATTGATCTCCAACTGTATTGCACTATGGTCTGATAATATACAGGGGGTAACTTCAATTCTTTTACATTTACTTAGACATGTCCTGTGAGCTAGCATGTGGTATACTTTGGAGAATGACCCTTGTGGAGCCGAAAAGAATGTGTATTCTGATTTTGTGGGTGGAATACTCTGTAAATATCTATTAAGTCCATTTGGTCAATAGCTTGGTTCACTTCTAGAATTTCCTTGTTAATTTTTTGTCTAGATGATCTGTCTATTTGTGATAGTGGGGTATTGAGGTCCCCCACTACAATTGCATTAGTGCTTATTTGATTTTTTATGTCCATTAATATTTGTTTAGTATAGTTGGGGGCATTCATATTTGGTGCATATATATTTAGGATTGTTATCTCTTCCTCTTGGATTGTTCCCTTCAAAAGGATGAAGTGACCATCTTTGTCTCTCTTAATTAGTTTTGGTTTGGAATCTACTTTGTCTGCAAATAAGATTGCTACCCCTGCTTTTTTTCTGAGTTCCTCTCACATGGGGAACTGTTTTCCATCCTTTTACTTTCAGTCTATGAATTTCTTTTTGAGTTAGGTGTGTTTCCTGGATAGAGCATATTGCTGGATTTTGCTTCATTTTTTTTTTTTCATACTGGGGATCAAACTTGGATCTTTGTGCTTATAAGACAGGTGGCATAACCATTAAGCTAAATCCCCAGCATGGATTTTGCTTCTTAATCCATTCTGTCAGTCTATTTCTTTTGATTGGTGAATTGAGGGTTATAATTGATAGATATTGACTCATTCTTGTCATGATGTTTTGCTGTTATTGGCTCTTTTATTTTTTATTTTTCCCCCTTTCCCTTTAGTTTCTTACCTTGCCTGGTGGCTTCCCTCTGTTGGGCCTCATGGAGTTGTGAGCTGCATTGTCTTTTTCTAGGATATTGCTTAGAATGGTTTGGAGTGTTGGTTTCGTGTTCATGAAATTTCTCAGGTGTTCTTTGTCGTGGAAGTATCTAATTTCGCCATCGATTTTGAAAGATAATTTTGCAGGATACAATAGTCTAGGTTGGAAGTTATTTTCTTTTAGGGCTTGAAATACTTCACTTCAGGCTCTCCTTGATTTGAGGGTTTGTGTTGAGAAGTCTGCCGTGATTCTGATGGGCTTTCATTTGTAGGTGATTTGTTTCTTTTCTCTAAGTGCCTGTAGGAGTTTGTTCTTCTGTTGGGTTTCTGGGATCTTGACTATTATATGTCTAGGTGTAGATTTTTTTTTTATCGTGGCTAGTTGGAGTTTGATATTCCTCACTTATCTGTATGTCCAGTTCACCTCTGTCTGGGAAGTTTTCTACTATTACATCTGTGAACAGTTTATGTCAATTGTACTTTCTCCTGTTTTTTCATGGACTCCTGTCAGTCTTATGTTATTCTTCTTTGCATCATCTAGCATCTGTTGGATTGATTTCTCATGGTCCCTTACTATTTTGAAGAGATCTCTGTTTTCATTGTCCTTAAACGCAATCCTGTCTTCTATATCTGATATTCTACCTTCAGATTCTCTTAATCTGCTCTGCATGCTTTCAGTGGAATTTTTAATCTCCTGAATATCTGTTTGAATCTGTTTCATGAATTCCATTTCTTTCCTATGTTGGGCAATCATGGTTCTGAGCTCATCTATTTTTTTTTTATCTCTTTCTGTTCTAGAGCCTCTAATCATGTCTTTCACTCTGCTTACCATCTCTGTAGTTATCTGGGAAATGATTTCTGTTTTGAATTTTTCTAGAGCCTCATGCATCTGTTTTGTTACTTCCTGTAGCAAGCAGAATTTTGAACCATCAGGATTTTGCATTTATCGCTTTCAGCTACAAACTTCTGTTGCCAACTTTTAAATCAGATATACTCTCAGAACCCAGAAAAGACAAAATGATACTTTTCTTCTGTATTTTTTGTTAGGTAAAAGAAACTGCAATATCTAGGAAACAAGGCCAGAAGGATTCATCAGGATTCATTTTTGATTTGCAGTCCAATACTGTACTGGCCCAAGGAGGAGTTTTTGAGAACGCGAAAGAGAAGATAAATGCAGTGCGTGCAATAGTTCCCAATAAGAGCAACAAGGAAATCATCCTGGTTCTGCAGCACTTTGGTAATTGTGTGGTCAAAACAGTACAAGCATTCATGGAGAGTAGTGCCAGTGAAGTGCTCAAAGAATGGACAGTAACAGGCAAGAAAAAGAGCAAAAAGAAGAAAAGCAAACCAAAACCTGCAGCAGAAACAAGAAACAGTGCCCCAGATTCCAGTAAATCCATTTCCATTCAAGAGGAGCAGTCTGCACCTTCCTCAGAGAAAGGTGCCCTTAATGGTTATCATGTCAATGGTGTCATCAATGATGCTGAGTCTGTGGACTTACCCAGTGAAGGTTTGGAAACACTTTCAATGGAGGCCAGAGAATCAGAAGATCCTGAGTTGGCTGTGCCAAATGCACTGGATAGAACAGGATCTGTGCTGGAGAATGGTGTCTCTGACTTTGAACCCAAGTCTTTGATTACCTACTCTATTCAGAATGTTCAGCACTGCAAGAAGACTGCCAAATCTCTGTCAAGATCCACTGCAGGACCTCACTTTTCAAATCTGGGAATGGAGGATGTTCCACTCTCCTCTACCAAAAAAAACTAGGTTCCAGTATTGAAAGATCTATAAAAGGCCTTCAGCACTGCACAGTATCTCTTGCATGGTATTGAGTTGTAGTTAAAGCAGAGATGGGTGCTTCCATTAAGAAAATGCAGCAAGCTTTTGCTGAATTGCAGAGTTGTTTAATGGATCGAGAAGTGGCATTGCTGGCTGAAATGGACAAAGTGAAAGCTGAAGCAATGGAAATTTTACTCAGCTGCCAAAAGAAAGCAGAGCTTCTAAAGAGGATGACTGATGTGGCTGTGCGAATGTCAGAGGAGCAATTGGTTGAGCTCAGACCTGATATAAAACACTTTGTTAGCAAACGTAAATATGATGAGGATCTGGGATGAGTAGCTCGGTTCACCTGTGATGTGGAGACTCTGAAGAAGGGCACTGATTCCTTTGGACAAGTGTCCCACTGAAAAAACAGCTATTCGACCAGATCCCGATGTAGCTCAGTTATATCTGTGTCCTTGAGTGGCTTCCTCTTCCACCTGTGCCTCTGCTCCCAGCCTTACAGATACTAACAAGAGAAATTCTGCACCAGGAGAAGCTCCTGCAGCTACAGCAAACTCTGGCAGCCGCCCCTGCCAGCGTCATTGGGAGGTATCGCTGGGGAACAGACAAGAACAAGGCTTAAAGGAAACAAGGCCAAAAGTCCAATGACTTTACGAACCAAGGACGACATGACAGTGTGCGTCATTACAGAAATAGCTCATGGTATTCATCTGGTTCAGAGTGTTCCACCCCAGGCACCAGGAAACACTAGTGAATGGGAGCAGGCTCACTCTACAGGGACCAATGGAACTGGAGCCAACATGGAGCCTAGTCTATCTAAACCCTTATTCAGGAAGGGTCTCCCCCAGAGCAAACCCAGGACCTCTCAGTCCAAAGCTGTGAACTCTTGAGAGAACTTGCAGTTGGCCTCGCTCTTCTGCCTCACAAAATTCAACCTGATAACTGGACTTTAGGAAATATGTAGAGTTAGGTTTAATAACAAAAACAATTTTTTGCATATCACCTTTTGTGCCATTCCAAATATTTTTGGTTTATTCTGCCCTTATTTCTTCTTTATCATTTTTGGAGGGGGAGGTGTTTTTTCCCTGGACCTTTCCCAATTATATGGACTGTTTCTGATTGGTCCTTCCTATGAGGAATCAGGGGCAACTGTTGCCAGGTTTCCCTAGGGTAAGCAACATTGCACTAGGTCTTCCATCTGCCCAAGGAAGCCTCACCCAACAAGCCCCTGCTGCTGAGGCTGATTCAACAGGAGTGGGTCAGAAATAAACCTGTCACTTTTTTAGTAAAAGTAAAAGCCATGAATGCTTGCCAGGTTCCCTCTAAACAACAGTTTGACCAGGAGAGGCAGTGAGGGGATTGTATATTGTAGTGGATTAGTCAGAAAAGAGAAATGTTAATTGGTGGAAAAGAGAACACTAGGAAACACTGGAGAATCTGCCTGTGTCCTAGAATGTGTCTGAGACTTGATGCTTAAATCAGAGTTTCAGTTTCCTGCTTGGCATCTAACTAAACCTGAGTTTCTTCAAAATGTGCAAAACCTTGTTTCCTGTAACCTTAGGCCACATCTTAGGATGCAAACTACTCTAAGGAAGTCTATAGGAAAATAGCATTTAATTAAAGTTTTTAAAAAGTTATAAAAAAAATATTTCTTTATTTCAGTGTGTGGAGATCTTTCTTGTGGTGTTCGCCCCCTTATCTGAATCCTGTTCTCATCCTGAACCAAATTTAGAGCAATATAATTAGCATTAATCTAAGATGTTAACCATCAAAAATTGCTCCAATCAATCTTTATAGATGAAAAAATAAAAATAACTATAAATATTCCCACATTTGTAAAAAAAAAAGAACTACGATTGGAAATCCCATTTGACACAGCTATTCCCCTGCTGGATATCTTCCCCAAAGAATTAAAAGAATCATACCACAGTGATACATGTGCACCCATGTTCATAGCAGCACAGTTTGCAATAGCTAAAACTTGGAAACAGCCCAAATGCCCATCAACTGGAGACTGGATTAAAAAAAAAATGTGGTTTTTTTAATAAAATAGAGTACTACTCAGCCATAAAAAATGAGAAATTAGAGACATTTATAACTACATGGATGCACATTAAGGCGATACTCTCAAATGAAATAAATAGGACACAGATGTGTGAATGCCAAAAGGTTTCTCTAGTGTGAGAAACTGAAAGTGTAAATAAGGACTAAAAGGTGTAATAGATAATGTTAAATAGGAAGAAAAGGGGCAAAGGGGAAGGGGAAGTTGGAGGGGTAGAAGAGAGGAAAATAGGAAATGGAATTAATATGAGAAAATGAAAAAATGGAAACAAAGTCTGTGTAAATAGGGAGGGATAAAGGGGTTGAAGGGAGGGCAGGGGAAAGGAGAAAAAATAAGAACCAAGAGAGATTATGTAACGGTGCAAATTTCCAATGATGAATGTCATTATATTGTATACCTAAAATGTACCAATAAAATTAAAAAAAGGACTTCACAAACACATGAAAATTGAATTACACTCTCCTGAACAAACAATGGGTCACAGAGGAAATTAAAAAAGACATTAGACGGGTTTTACAATTGAATGATAATGCCACTACAACATACAGGAATCTATGGGACACAATGAAAGTAGTTCTATCAGGGAAATTCATACCAGTAAATGCCCACAGTAGGGAAAACAGAACAAGTTCAAATAAACAACCTAATGCTGAACCTTAAGTTCCTAGAAAAAGAAGAGTGAGACAAACCCAAAGCTCGGACAAGGGAGGAAACTATAAAGATCAGAGCAGAAATCAATGCAATGGAGACTAACAGAATGATACAAAAATCAACGAATCAAAGAGTTGCTTTTTTGAAAGAATAAATCGATAAACTTTTAGCCATTGTCATCAAAAAAAGGAAAGAAAAGGCTCAAATCCATGCAATTAGGAACAAAAAAGAAGTCACAACAGATCCAGCAGAAATCCAGAAGATCATCAATACCTACTTTAAAAAACTGTACTCTCGTAAAATGGAAAACACAGAAGAAATGGATAGATTTCTAGATACATATGAATTACCAAAGTTGAATGAAGATATAAAAATTCTAAACACCCCAATTACAATCAGTGAAATTGAAAATGTAATTACAAATTTACCAACAAAGAAAAGCCCAGGTCCTGATGACCTCACTGCTGAATTCCACACAACATTTAGAGAAGAACCATTGTCACTACTCTTTAAACTGTTCAGTGAAATTGGGAGGGAAGCCATACTGCCAAATTCATTCCTGGAAGCAAGTGCTACTTTGATTCCAAAACCAGGGAAAGACCCAACCCAAAAGGACAACTACAGGCCAATCTCCCTAATGAACGTAGAAGCAAAAATCCTCAATAAGATACTGGCAAACAGAATAAAGAGGGTCATCAAGTGGATCATATACCCTGACCAAGTGGGATTTATACCAGGGATGCATGGATGGTTCAACATTCATAAATCAATAAATGTAACACACTATATTAACAGAGTCAAGATCAAAAACCATATGATCATCTCAATAGAAGCAGAAAAAGCATTCAACAAAATTCAACACCCATTCATGATGAAAACCGTGCAGAAAATTGGAATAGATGGTCTTTGTCTCAAGCTGATAAAGGCCATCTATGAAAAACCAACAGCCAACATCATACTAAATGGTCAAAAACTGAAAACCTTCATGATAAAATGAGGAAGAAGACAAGGATGTACTACTCGTCTTCCATATAGTTTTAGAAACATTAACCACAGCAATTAGACTAGAGAAAGAAATAAAAGGAACAAAGATAGGAATGGAAGAAGTTAAACTGTCATTATTTGTTGCCAATATGATACTCTACATAGAAGATCCAAAAAACTCCACCCAAAGACTTCTAGACTTAATTGACAGATTCAGTAGAGTAGCTGGATACAAGATCAACACTCAAAAATCAATAGCCTTCTTGTACACAAATTACAGATTCACTGAAAGAGATATTAGGGAAACAATCCCTTTCAAAATAGCACCCCAAAAATGAAATATCTAGAAATCAATCTAACAAAGGAAGCAAAAGACTTCTACATTGAGAATTACAGCACTCTGAAAAAAGAGATCTAAGAGGATATAAGAAAATGGAGGGCCAGGGATTTAGCTCAGTGGTTTGGCTGCATGCCTTGCAAGCACAAGGTGCTGAGTTTTATCCCTGGTACCAAAAAAAAAAGCACTTAGTGGCACTACTGCCTGCCTCGCAAGTGCAAGGTCCCGAGTTCGATCCCTGGTACAAAAAAAAAAAAAAAAGGAAAAGAAAGAAAGAAAGAGCGAGAAAATGGAGAGTCATCCCCTGTTCCTGGGTAGGAAGCACCAATATAATGAAAATGGCCATACTTCCAAAACTGCTATACAGATTCAATGAAATCCTGATTGAAATCCCAACAGCATATTTCACAGAACTAGAGAACACAACCCAAAAATTCATCTGGAACCAGACGAGACCTAGAATAGCAAAAGCAATTCTAGGCAGAGGGTCATGGCAGGAGGTATCACAATTCCCAAGATGGAACTGTACTACAAAGCTGTGGTGATAAAAACAGCATGGTACTGGCAAAGAAATAGACTAAAGATCAGTGGAATAGACTAGAAGATGCAGAAACAACTCCAGATATACTCAGCTACCTCATCTTTGACAAAGGAGCCAACCATCCACACTGGAGGAAAGATAGCCTCTTTAATAAATGGTGTTGGACAGTTGGCATTTCAACTTGCCAAAGATTAAAACGAGACCCCTATCTTTCACCATGCACTAAACTAAAATCGAAGTGGATTCAAGATCTAAATATTAAAACAGAAACACTAAACTGGCTGGAAGATAAGGTAGGTAGAACTCTCGAAGACATTGGCATAGGAAAGGACTTTATGAACAAAACCTCAGTAGCACAGGAACTAGCACAAAGAATCAACAACTGGGATCTCATCTTATTAAAAAGCTTCTGCACTGCAAGAGAAAACACCAACAGAGCTAAGAGACAACCTACAATGTGGAAAACTATTTTTACCAGCTGTTCCTCAGACAAAGGTCTACTATCTAGAATATATCAAGAACTGAAAAAATCAGACCCCCAAATATAAAGACTCAATTCAAAAATGGGCATCTGAAATGAACAGACATTCCTCAGGCAAAGAAGTAAAAGCAGCAAATAAATGTATAAACAAATGTTCAGCATCACTGGTCATTCGAGAGATGCAAATGAAAACAATGCTGAGATTCCACCTCACCCCAGAAAGAATGGCTGCTATCAAGAAATCAACCAATAACAAATGCTGGCTGGGCTGTGGGGAGAAAGGAACCCTTCTCCATTGTTAGTGGGAGTGCAGACTGGTGCAACCACTGTGGAATCAGTATGGAGATACCTCAAAGAACTAGGGCTAGAGGTCCCATTTGACCCAGCTATTCCTCTGGTGAATATCTTCCCCATAGAATGAAAAGAATCATACCACAGTGATATATGTGCACCCATGTTTATAGCAGCACAGTTTGTAATAGCTAAAACTTGGAAACAGCCCAAATGCCTATCAACTGGAGACTGGATAAAGAAGATGTGGTGGGTTTTTTTTTATAGAATGGAGTACTACTCAGCCATAAAGAATGAGAAACTAGAGACATTTGTAGCTAAGTGGATGCACATTGAGGTCATACTCTTAAATAAATACAGCACACATGTGTAAATACTGAATCATTTCTCTGGTGTGAAAAACTAAAAGTGTAAATAAGAATCAAAATGTATAATTGATATTTTGAAATAGGAAGAAAATGTCTAAAGGAGTAGGGGAATTGGAAGTGGTATGGGAAAGGAAAGAAGTGAAAAGAAAACATATAAGAAAATGAAAAACATGCAAACAAAGTCTTTGTAAATAGGGAAGGGTGGAGTGGATGAAGGGAGAGCAGGGGAATGGGGAAAAAAATAAAAACCAAGAAACATTGTGTAAAGGTACAAGATCCCAATGAAGAATGTAACTGTATTGTATACCTAAAATGTATTAATTAATTAAATGGAAAAAAATAATGCAAGGGAGAGCCTAGGTAGTAGACCTAAAGAAGAAGAAGTAGGAACCAGTGTGTTTGAAGACAGCTTAAAAACATGAGTCAGATAAATGAGAAAAAAAGTATGAGGAAAAATAAAGAACACGTGTGGAATTTATGGGACAAAATGAAAATTAAAGGGTTACTGGGATTCAAGAAGGATTTTTTAAAAGGGTAGAAAATCTAATCAAGATAATAATAAGAGGAAATTCTCTAATGATATAAACATCCAGATACACAAGAGTTTAAGTCACCAAAGATATGATGAAAATATGACAAACTAATATTGTAAACAGACTCTAACAGTTTCAAGACAAAGAGGAGATTCTCAAAATTACCAAAAAAAAGAAGTAAATAACATCTAAGTGTAACCCAATATGGCTAGGAGCAGACTGGTCATCAGAAATCTCATAGGTAAAGAAGGAACACCATGATATGTTCAGTGTGCTTAAAAGATTGGCAACAAAATCTGAACGTGGTGGCACATGCCTGTAATCCCAGCACTTGGGGGGCTGAGGCAGGAGGATCACCACGAATTTGAGGCCAGCCTGGGTTTCATAGTGAGTTCAAGGCCAGCCTGAACTATATAGTGAGATCCTGCCTCAAAAAACAAAGAAACAAACAAATTACCAATAAAGACTATTCTACCCCAAAAATTTATCTTTCAGAAATGAAGCAGATACAAAGATTTCTGAAGGCAAACAAAAAAATGAAGGAATTCATCAACACAAAGAATAACAAAGAGAGTTCTCTAAATTGGAAAAAAGAAGATATCACTTGGTCTTTTTTTTTTTGGTACCGGGGATCGAACTCAGGTCCTTGTGCTTTCGAGGCAGGTGCCAGAACCACTGAGCTAAATCCCTGGCCCAAGAAGATACCACTTTGTAATAAGAATAAATGTGAAGGTTTAAAATTCATCAGTATACATACATATGATAGAGTAGTACCTTGCTGTACACATTACTACTTGGTTTTAAGAGGCACAATAACTACCCAAAAGAACAAGTACAAAACAAATTGTTTGGGCTGGAAAAGATACTGAGTCATCACAAAGTTATACTTTACACAGTGAGTGACAAACAAATGACAAGTACTAGGACAAAATTTTCCCATCAAAATGTGTCAGGTGTCATATTTGAGGGGTTTCAAAGGACTCTAGTACCAAGTTATGACTTACTCCCATACAGCAATAAGCATATCTACAACTACATATCCTTAAACTGTTGACTAAAAGACAAACTAATGAGGATTATAACTGCAACAATTTGCTAAGAAACAGCCAATATGAAAAGGTGTAAGTTTGAGATATCAAAAACTCAAAATATGTGTTGGGGTGAATAGAATGAAGTGTTGACCTTAATGCTGTCTGTTTTCTTTCTTTTGATCAAAAGTAAATTGCATCTGGGGCAGGGATTTAGCTCAGTGGCACCATGCCTTCCTGGCAAGAGCAAGGTCCTCAGTTCGTTTCTCCATACAAAAAAAAAAAAAAGTAAATTACATCACTTTAGAATAACTTCTTAAAACTGTAAGATGTTTTTTATATAAGTCTCATGGAAGCCATTGGATTAAAAACTTATGCATACTTCAAGTTAAAATATTTTACTGTGAAAAATCATTTAGCCAAAAAGGAACATAATGGAAGAAATGATCTACAAAACAACCAGGAAACAACTGAAAGAAATGGCAGTAAGTCTCTTCCTAGTATTAATTTTCTTGGATATAAATGAATTGCATTCCCCAATTAAAAGACAGTAACGAGTAGACAGAAACCAAGATGCATCTATGTCTGCCTCAAAGAAAGACACTTTACCTCTAAGGGCATGCATAGGAAGAGTGCAAAGGGATGGGGGAAAAAAAAGAATTTCATGCAAATGGAACAATTGAGAGCAGGAACAGTTATACTTGTATCAGATTTTAACACAAAAACTATTAAAAGAGATAAAGAGGATATTACATAACAATAAAGGGGCCAATACCACATGAGGATAAAACAAATGTAAATATGTATGTACCTAACATGGAGCACATAAATATATCAATTGTATACTCATTGACCCAATGGACACATAAAAATCAACACAATAAAGGAGACTTCAACATCCCAATTTCAGTAACTGACAGAGCAGACACAGAGACAGTCTACAAAGAAACTTCCAGTTAAAGTGTACTCTTAAACAGATGGACCTAACATGTTTACAGAACTTGCCATCCAACATGGGAAAAATACACATTGTCCTCAACAGCATAGGGGCCATTCTCTAGGATAGATCATACGTTACAAATTAAGCCACAGTAAATGTATACAAAACATAGAATCATATCAAGTCACTTTTTTGGCCACAATGTAATAAAACTACAAATCAATAAACACACAAATGATGGAAACTACAGACAGATGAAAATCAAGGAAAGTGCTTCTGAATAACCAATGGGTCAATATGAAAATTAAAATTTTCTTCTTGCAAATTAAAATGAAAACATAGCATAGACAGATCTAAGGTAGGTGTCAAAAGCAGTGCTGGGAGGATACTTTAGAGTTTTAAATGCCTACATCCAAAAACAAAAAATCACATTCTTATTTCACCTCAAAACACAAGAACAAAGTAAACACAAGCTCAGTAATAGGAAAGAAACAAAGAATAGAGCAGAAATAAATAAAATGGGAAATAATGCAACATGATCAAGAAAGTAGAGTTAGGTTTTTGAAAAGATTAAGAAAAAAACTAGACTCAGGTAGAATAAAAAAAGACTGAAGGAAACAAAAAATGTTTTAAAAAAGAATTATATACAGCAGAAGTACAAAGATAGTAAGGGACCCTTATGAACAACTATACACCAAAAAATCTGAAAAACCAGAAGAAAAGAAAAGTTTGTGAACATACACAACCCTATCAAAAGTGAATCACACAGAAATAAAAAAATCTCAACATAGCCATCAGGAGTAAAAACATCACATTAGTACTAAAAAGGCTCCCATAAAAGAAAAGCCTAGAACCTGACGACTTCACTCCCAAAGTCATCCAAACATTTGAAGGACTAATCCTAATTCTTCACCAAATATTGGAAAATAAAAATATTGAAAAGGAAGGAATTGTTTTTGGATTCAACTCATCCAAGGATGACAGCACCACTAAAACCAAACAAGAACATGTGAACAAAGAGAAAATAACAAATATCCCAGATGAACACAAATACAAAATTAATCAACAGAATACTAGAAACAAAATTTAAAAGCAAATTAAAAGGATCATTCACCTTGAGCAAATGTGATTCATCACAAGGATGGAAGAATGTATCAACTGAATGAAGGGAAAATTCATGATCATTTCAATAGACACAGAAAATGCATTTGATAAAATTCAACATTTCTTTGTGATTAAAAACTCAAAAATTAGGTGTAGAAGGAAGGTACATTGGCAAAATAAAAGCCATGAAACAAATCTACAACTAATGTGATATTCGATGGGGAAAACATTGAAAACGGTTTCCTGAACATCTGGAACAAGATAAGGATTTGCCCTTTTACTTCTGCCATTCAACATAGTAATGAATTTCCTAGCCAGATAAATTTTGTGAGAAAACAAAAACCAGGCAACATAATTACAAAGAAAGAACTCAAATTGTGTCTCTGTTTACAGATGAAATAGTGTTGTTTTGTTTGTTTGTTTGGTTGGTTGGTTGGTTTGTGGTACGAGGGATCGAACTCAGGACCTTGCACTTGTGAGGCAGGTGCAGTGCCACTGAGCTAAATCCCCACCCAACAGATAAAATAGCGTTATAAAGAGAAAGCTCTAAAGAGTCTACCAACTAAAAAAAGTTAAAATTAGTAGAGAAATTAAGCTGCAAGATGTAAACACAGCACAGTACCATTTCTAAACATTAGCCAATGATGAGAAACAGAAATAAAGGGGAAAAAAATCCTGTGACATTTGCTATCCCCCAAAAGTGCCCACTTATAAATTTAACCAAAGAGGCAAAAGAACTCCACAATGAAAACCATAAGACATTGAAGGAAATTGAAGGAAACACAAATAAGTAGAAATATATCCTGCAAAAATGGTTTGAAAGAATTAACATTGTTAAAATGTTCGTATTACCCAAAGCTCTCTGCCAATGCCACCCCACCAAAATATTACTGCCATACATTTTACCAAAGTAAAAAAATCCCTATGATTCATATAGAAGCCTGAGAGACACAGATGACCCAAAGCAATTATTATCAAAAAGAAATGCACGGGAAGAATCACACTATACAAAGTTACACTAACTGGCATGAAAAGTATAGTCACCAAAAGAGTATGGCACACTAAAACAAATGGAATAGAGTAGAATAGCCTGAAATAAACCCCGCACTAATATTTAAATACATTATATTTGATAGAGGTGCCAATTCATGCACACTTGGAAAAGAAAATTCTCTTTAATAAATGATACAGGAAAAACCAGATGTCTTTTGTCCATATATAAAAGAATGACCCCTGACTTTTCTTCCTTTTATACAAAATTCAGCTGATAATGGTGTATAGATTTACACCCCAAATGATAAAATTAGAAGAAAACATAAAGGAAATGCTCTATGATATTTTCCTGGGGCATGTTTTTCTACATTTTAAAAGCAAATTTATAAATATAAAAATAAACAAATAATTACATTGAGTGAATGAAGCTCTGTACAGCAAAGGAAACAAGCACAAAATGTGGAGACAATTTATACAGTGCAAGGATATATTTGCAAACCACATATCTGAAAAGGAGATAAGATTCAAAGCATAAGAAACTCAATTCAATAGTCAATAATAATAATCCAATTTAAAAATAGGCAGAATACCTGGGGTTTTAGCTCAGTGGTTCTGCTGCTTGCCTCACAATTGCAAGGTCCCAAGTTCGATCCCCAGCATTGTCTCCCAAAAAGGCAGAATATCTGAATAAATGTCTCATAAAAGGAGACATATAAATGAATAAAAGGTACATTAAAAATGGTTAATCATCAGGGAAATGTGAGTCAAAACCACAGTGAAACATCACTTCCCTCCAGTTCGAATGGTACAGTAGACCCTCAAGTTGCAACTGGCCTGACATACCAATGTCTTGGGTTAAGACCAGATCAGAATTTTAGTTTTAATGTAGGACCAAAGTTTTGAGTTATGACCCGAATGCCAACTGCTTGTGTTTCCAGATGGTCTCAGATACAGATTTAACTTTTAAAGAGTTCTGGAAGGAACATTACAACATCCTTTCCTGTGTGGGGTTAACTGAGAAATTCTGGGCCAATGTCTCTTTAAGGACACAGAGATCTGCTTGTGTATAGGAGAGAGACTTTGAAGGCTGTGTAGAGTAGTCTGAGCCTTCAACTGACCAACTTGAGTTACAACCATCCTGCATGAAAGAATTGAGCTCAAAAGTCAAGGATCCACTGTACCATCAAAAAGATACACATTATGTGCTGTCAAGGATATGGAGAGAGGTCTTATAAACTGTTGGTAAGAATTTGCCACAACATGGATGAGTCTAGAGAATATTAAAGAAAGCAGACACACACACAAAAAATATTGCATGATCTCATTTATATGTGGAATCTTTAAAAAATTTAAATACACAAAGATAGCAAACAAGAGTGGGTACCAGGAGTGGGGTGGAATAGAAGGGGTGCTACAGGTCAGAGAACACAACATAGCATATTTGAAGTGTGAACAAGTCCAGAGAGCTACTAACATTAAGACTATAGGTATTCAATTGTACTGTACATGGGATTTGTGATAAGTGAGATTTTAGCTACTCTTGACACAGAAATATGTAACTATGTGAGATGATGAATGTTAATTTTCTTGACTGTAGTAGAATTTTATTGCCTATGTGTATCTCATCATATCATATTGTATTTGTTAAATATACACAATAACGTTTATTTTTTCAAAAATGAAGGAAGCCCTATTTATTATGACAACATCGATGAAACTAGATTTTTAGCAGGAAAAAAAAACAGGCATAGTGAGATATGCACTGCATTATTTCACTTACAGGTGGAAGCTAAAGAAGGCAAACTCATGCACACAAAGAGTAGAATGGTGGTTGATATAGAAGGTGAAATGGCAAGATTTTGGTTAATGGAACATATTTGACTTAAAAGGGAAGAATATATTCAAGAGATCCATGGTTCGTTGTGCTGACATAACTAATGACAATGTGTTTCATACTTGAAAATCACAAACAGAATGGATTTTAAGCAAGCAAAGTGATTTTAAGCACCAAAAAATATGATATATGAGATAATGCATATATTACTTAGCTCAGTTTAGCCAATCCACAATATACACACATTTAAAAAAAATCATATTCTATGCTATGAAAACAATTTCAATTTCTCAATTAAGAGACAAGAAAAAATGCTTTAAATTATCATAAATGAAGCTTATATTAAAAGAAGCACTAAGGCAAATAATAATAATAATGTGTTGAAAGGAAATAAAGTGTAAAAGAGGTAAATGTTTAAAATACAAAGGAAATGGTCTGGCTTCAGATCTCATGGAGTAAGAGCAAGTTAACTCCCACAGATGCATTAAATAACAATTTTAGGACTCTGAAAAACAAAGTATAAGAGGAACATTAAAGAAGAAGACCAGCATTTGAAGTATTCCAGAACCACTGTTGAGTATACAATTATTTTCTGCCAGACTTCCTGCCTCTTGGCCCTGGAAACTGCTGCAGTTTGGGAAGTATGCCAGAATGGGATAAAGCACATGACCTTCAATCAAAAGAAAGCTGGAAAGGCTATGTGAATATCAGACAAAATGAATTTCAGGACAGTGAATATTGCTAAGGATATTCAAGTCCATTTCATAATGCTGAAGGGGTAAATTATCCATGAGATATCAAAGACCTAAGTTGTTACAACTTTAACAGTAGTGATTCAAAATTGATACAAGAGGCAAAATCTGATAGCATTGTGTATATGTTGCCTAAGACTGCCATAACAAAGTAATGCAGGCCAAAAGGCTTAAACAACAGATATACAGTTTTTCACACTTAGGGAAGTGAACAGTGAACAGGTTTCAGATCAAGGTGTCAGCAGGGTTGGTTCCTTCTGAGGGCCATGAGAGGAAGATATGTTGCAGGCCTCTGTGCCTGGCTTACAGACAGCCATCTTCTTTCTGTGTCTATGTGCATGTTTCTGCCTGTATTGATTCCTTTAGAATCCTCCAGAATTGAACACAACATATTTAAACACAAGTATGTTCATATGTCTTTCAGTAATACTGTTAAATGTTCACAGGTAGAAGATGTGATCCAAAAAACAAAACATAGGAGATTAGTTGAACTCAGTAATGTTCTTATCTCAGTGGAATCCATTCACATGCAGATTTTGGTTGAAATGATTTTTGAAAAGTTAAGGAGATGGCTTCAGAGGTATGTTAGTGATGGGCCATGCTTCTTGACAGGGTCACATAGAATCTAAAATCAGATGCTTTGTTAAAACAATTGACTCATTTCAGGTATATTTAGGATGCCACATAAATAAAATTTTTTATTATTTTTTTGAGACAGGGTCTTACTACATAGTTCAGACAGGCTGGTCTCAAACTCACAGGGATCATCCTGCCTCGACTTCCCAGGTGCTGGAATTACAGATGTGTGTCACCACATTTTCAGGAGTTAGCTCAGTGAGTTTTTATTTGAAAACACCATCTCACTTTGAACATTTGATTCTATTCTCCATTACCCCAGAAGGGTCCCTCCATGCCCCATTTGATTACAACCACATCAAGAAGATGCTGATCGACTGCTCCTAGGGCAGAGGAGGTGAGCCAATCCCAGCACCCAGGAGGAGGCTCCCTGCTGCCATTCCACTGCTCCTAGGGCAGAGGAGGTGAGCCCCATGGGCGCCAGCAACAACCCTCCTCACCGTGGAAATGAGGAGACATGTAATCATGCCTCAAAAACAGACTTCCAGATCACCTATATCAACCTCAAAGGGAAAGGAGATGGAACAATCTAATACTCAACCACCTGGACTCCCCAAACTGGCAACAAAAGAGGATATGGAAAAAATGAAATCAGAAATAATTTCTCAGATAACAGCAAAGATTGTGCCCATAGTGCAAGACATGATTAATAAATCTAGAGAGGACACAGATAAAAAAAATAGAGGATTGGGCCGGGGATTTAGCTTGGTGTTTCCGGTGCCTGCCTCACAAGAACAAGGTCCCGAGTTCAATCCCCAAAAAAAAAAAAAAACAAAAATAGAGGATCTGAGGAACATGATGGAATCCCAACATAGGAAACAAATGGAATCCATAAAACAGAAGCAAACAGATTTCCAGGAGATTACAAACTCTACTGAAAGTCTACACAGCAGAATGAACCAATGTGAGGACAGAATTTCAGATATAGAAGATAAAATTGCAGTTAGTGACCAGGAAAAGAAAAATTGCTTCAAAATTGTAAGGAACCATGAGAAATCAATAGAGCAGCTGCTAGACGATGCAAAGAAGAATAACATTAAACTGATTGGAGTCAACAAAGAAACAGGAGAGAGTGCAGATGACATAAAAAAAAAAACTGTTCTCAGAAGTGATGGCAGAAAACTTCCCAAGTAGGGGAAAAGAACTTGACATACAGATAAGTGATGCATATAGGACTCCAACTAGCCTTGAGCAAAAAAAATCTACACATAGGCATATAATAGTTAGGATTCCAGAAACCCAACAGAAGAACAAAATTCTACAAGCAGGGAGAGAAAAGAAGCAAATCACATACAAAGGAAAGCTCATCAGAATCACAGCAGACTTCTCAATGCAAAGCCTCAAGGCAAGAAGAGCTTGGAGAGATGTATTTCAAGCCCTAAAGGAAAACAGCCTCCAACCCAGATTGATATACCCTGCAAAACTATCTTTCAAAATTGATGGAGAAATAAGATACTTTCATGATAAAGAGTACCTTAGGAACTTCGTGAATACCAAACCAGCACTCCAAAATATTTTAGACAATACCCTAGGAAAAGACAATGAGGATCACAACCCCAGGAAGCCCAGCAGAATGAATCCATTGGGCGTGACAAATTAAACACAAAGGGGGAGAATCCAACAAAAAGAAAAAGTCGTGACAAGGCTTTAAAAATTTTTAACTTCATCTCCCTAATGAGTGTATAATTCAATCTTGTTATTGTACTGATTAGTATCTTTCTGATTCTAGAGTTGCACACCTTTCCTGGTGCTGCACTGGCTATTTATCATCTTCTTGTGTCTACTTTTTAATTGGGTTGTCTATTAATGAGCTGTAATTGTTCTTTATATTATATATTCTGGTCATTGTAAATATGATCTGTTTCAGGACTACCTTTCATTTTAATGATGTCATTTAAAGTTCTACACTTTGATGGAATCTCATTTATCAAATTTTTTCTTTTGTACATCAAGTTTTTCATATCCTAGGAAGTTCTTGCTTACCCTAAATTCATAAACATTTTCCCTTATAATTTCTTCTTAAAGTTTTATACTTTTAGGCTTTCATATTTAAGTTCATAGATCCTTTCAAGTTATTTTTATGTATGGAAATAAAGGGTTGAGGTTGAATTTTTATATATAGATACCAGGTGTTCTAGTGCCATTTGCTGAAAACACTCTCTTTTCCCTGGCTCTTGAATTAAGTTTATATTCTATAAAATGTTAATGTTACATAATCCTTCAAAACTCAGCGGACTACATATGTGTAGTTCTATTTCTAGATTCTCTGTTTTATTCCAATGATCTATATGTCTTTCTTTACACCAACACTGCCTTGATTACTGTAGCTTTAGAAGAAGTCTTAAAATTAGGTACTAAATGTCTTCCAACACTGTTCTTTTTTTTTCTTTTTACTCTTCTAGGTCCTTTGTACTCCTACATAACTTTCAATTTCAATATCCAATTCTTTATTTATAGCAAGTATACATAGACTTGCATTTTTATATATGCCTTGTGTTTTCTAATCCTGCTAAATTCAAATACAAGTTCTAGAGGCTCCTAGAGATTTCTTAGTATTTTCTCTGTGGATGATCACTTCATCTACATATAAAGATTTTCCTTCTACCTTGCCAATCCTATCCTAATTGTGTCATTTTATTGCCAGACTATTTTGGTTTAGGCCTATGTTTCAAAGTTTAATGGACAGATGAAGAGTAGGCATATCTATCCTTGTTCCCCACCTTAGGGAGAAAGCATTGTATCTTCTCCATTCATACAAGGCATTTTTGCTGGAAGTATGGAGTACATGTCTTTAATCTGTTGAGAAGGTTCTGTTCTACTTCTAGTCTCCTGATAGCTTTTATTACCATAAACAGCTGTAGAATTTAGTCCAATACTTTTTCTCCAACTAGTAACAGGATCATATGGCTTTTTCCTTTTCTCTGTTAAAATGATGATTTCTGGGGGTGGATCTTCCAATGGTGAACCAACACTGCCATCCCTATAACAAAACCATTTTCTACATACTGCCAGATCTGACTTCTAATAGTTTGTTTTGTTAAATAAATTTCTATCTATGTTCATACTTTTTTCTTCTATTATCTTTTTCCAGTTTTAGGATTAGCACAATATTGATTTCCTAAAATGAGGGGAGAAGTGGTCCTTTTTTTTCTGCTTTAAATGTTTATATAATTTTTCGGTCAAAATGTATATGAGCCTGTTGTTGTCATATAGGTAGGTTATCAAGTTAGGAATATACTTTCTTTAATAGGTGCTATTCAAATTTTATATTTCCTCCAGAGTCAGTTTCATTAATTTACCTTCCAAGGTACTTCTTAGAAGTTGTTAAATTTATTTCAAAACAGATTTTTGTAATATGCTTTCTATATCCTTTTAAATTCTGTAAAATCTGTGGTAATGTCTCCTAGATCTTGATATTGTAATTTTAAAAATGTATAATTGCTATTGTATAACAGGAAATAAAGGTCTAAAGGAGCAGGGGAAGTGGGAGGGGTAGGGGAAAGAAAAAAAAGGGAAAGAAAAAATATGAGAAAAGGAAAAAAATGGAAACAAAATCTTTGCAAATAGGGAAGGGTGGAGGGGGTGAAGGGAGGCCAGGGGAAGGGGAAAAAAATAAGAACCAAGATACTCATGTAAAGGTACAAGATCCCAATGATGTATGTAACTGTATTTTATACCTAAAATGTACCAATAAAGTTAATGGGGGGGGAGAATCAAAGAAGATACTGATTACATTAAGTGTAACATAGATGAGTTTGGAATGTTGTAGGACTTTATCCAATTTAAATTGTGTATTCGGTGCTCTGTTTGGTGTGGTTTCTTTCTCTAATCACATTACATGTGAGATTTATCCATGCTCTGCACCTACCAGAACTATGTCATATTATTACTGAGGATCATCCCACTGAATAAATACATCATTTTTTTTAACCATTCACCTATCAAAGACAGGTTCTTTGTTTCCAGTCTGTGGAATAAATGTAAGAGCCCTTATGAACACTAAGAAGACAAAGCATTTAACCGCCTAGCACTGAAATCTCTGAATCATAACATAGACAAGGTTGAACTTGATGTGGACCTTTGTTTCATGTCCTAATTTTTCTTTTCATGACAACTGTTTAGTCTAACATTCCCTCAGTGACCACCCAAACTCCATTCAATGATCATAAACTTTAAAAATTCCTAGAAAAATGAACATCCTCTTACACTCTTAGTAATGTTGAGGGTCCATCTTTATTAATGCTGAATCTTTATCTCATGAGTTTGTGAAAAATCACATCCGTCATAAAACTGTGTAAAACCAACTTATTCTTCCCCTTGTATGACTTCTCTATTGTTTGCAAGTCCATCTTCAATTACATGGTAATCACCTGCCTCACTCTAGTTTGAGGGAAAAAGTCAGAACATTTCCCATATTGCATCAATTCCACTTATGCTTTGGCCATGTAGAACTTCTATTTAGGTATGGAGTCACTTCAGCCCAGGTATACACTACTTTTCCAAGTAGCTGCCACTTTCTCCTTTCCCCAGGGGTCCCACCTTAAGGTGGTCTCCAGCGCACTGACACACAGAAAACCTTGACGAGCACACCTTTGTTAGGTAATAGACTAGCCCTGCCCCTCCCTTGGCCAAGCCTACAGCCTCACTCTGCTCTCCCCAAAACAGCCTGATCAGAAAGTTGGTGTCTGAGGAACAGCCTCGGCTGCCTCCCACTTGACTACACTGGCTTAGGTCCAAGGCTCCCTTACTCATGGGGCCTCCCTGGGCCCAGAATTTCCTGACAGGTGCTCTCTGCCTGCCTGTGTTCTGGGCAGTCCTGTGCCCTGCCTGCTGCTCCCATGACCCACCAATATGGCACTTCACTTCCTCCGAAGTTTTGATCCCCAGGAAGGAGCCCCACAGAGTGGATGGAAGCAAGATGCCAGACCAGCTCTCCTACAGCATGCGCTTCCGCGGCCAAAGACACGTGATCCGCATGAAGCTCAAGAAGAACTTTCTGCCCAGACACTTTCCTGTTATTACCAACAATGACCAGGGGGCCATGCAAGAGGACTACCCGTTTGTCCCTTGAGACTGTTACTACTACAGCTACCTGGAGGGGGTTCCTGGCTCCACAGCCACGCTGGACACCTGCTCTGGAGGTCTGCGTGGCATGCTGCAGGTGGATGATTTTACTTATGAAATCAAACCACTGGAAGCTTCTTCCAAATTTGAGCATGTGGTTTCTCAGCTTGTGTCACAGTATGCATCAGAGGAAGATGAAAGGTGTACCATTCCAGAGGAAGAGGCAATTCAAGAACTTGAAGAAGTAAAACTTGCTGAAAGTCCAAGAGCAACCCCTGTCTATTTGTGGCGAGTACACATGAAACAGGCAAATATTCACTACACAATAAGTAACTCACTCTGGCTGCAGGAGAAAAATTACAGTCGTCTTGTAGAGAATGTAGTGATTATAAACAACATAATACATAGCATTTACAGACCAATGGGCTTAAATATCTACGTACGTGTTTTGTTCATTTGGGAACGGTGGGATTATGTAGACTTACAAACCATCCCAGTTAGACTTGCAATATCAAACTTTGGTTTATATAAACTACATGCTTGGTTTCACAAAATTCCTCATACAACTTCAATGCTTCTTACAGGACATAAAGTAGCAAACACCACTTATTTTAGTAACCCTGGAGGCCTTTGCAATGCGAATTGGGGAGCAATGTATGTGTTTATAATAAGGTATCACCTATTTCTAGGTGCATCAGTTTTGGCACATGCACTAAGTCATAACATAGGAATGCGACATGACTCTGCAGGTTGTGCCTGTTTTCGAAGAACCAGTTGTCTTATGGCTCCTGTGCCAGATCTTCATGATGTAGCAAGTAATTGTTCTTTTGAAGCATTACACAAAAGGATTCATGGTTATGATGCTTGCTTGAGTGTGAGATATCCTCCATACTATAATTTTCCTTATGTAGCTCCTCGTTGTGGAGACAGGATAGTAAATAACAAAGAGGAATGTGACTGTGGCTCCCTTAAAGAATGTACCAAAAATACGTGTTGTGGAACCAATTGTCTGTTCACTCCTGGCACTCTGTGTGACATGGGGGATTGCTGCTATCGTTGTAAATATGCTGGTCCTGGAACTATTTGCAGAGACAAGCTTGGTATTTGTGATCTGCCGGAACATTGTGATGGGAAAGTGGAGAAATGTCCTGACAACTTTTACATCCAAGATGGAACCCCATGTTCCCCAAACGCTGTTTGTATGAGAGGAAACTGCAGTGACCATGATTTGCAATGTCAAGCTCTGTTTGGATACAAAGTAAAAGATGCTTCATCTCTATGCTATGAGAAATTGAACACAATAGGTGACCGATTTGGAAACTGTGGACTTAAGCTACAGAGACATGGAAGTGTGCCTGCTCAATGTTTACCTACTGACGTTCTTTGTGGAATACTGCACTGTAGTCGTCCTGAAAATGTTCCAGGGGGAGGTGAGCACACTACATGTCATGATATAATAGTAAAAGAAGATACAGAGGAACACTGTTTTGGTTATGATGTACACCATGGGACAGAGATACCAGAAATAGCACTTGTAGTAGATGGTGCAACCTGTGGCCCAGGAAAATACTGTCTTCATCAGAATTGTACTTTTCATCAAGACTTATATTTTGACTGTGATGTGCAGGTGTGCCATTTCAGAGGAGTGTGTAATAATAAAAAGCATTGCCACTGTCTGCGTGGTTATAAACCACCAAACTGTACAGATAAAGGACCAGGTGGCAGCGTGGATAGTGGCCCTCCACCTGACAGAGAAGAAGGTATTCGAGCCCATATAATTGTCAGTCTAAACCAGGAATTACTTCTAATTATTATTCGCTTGGGTCTTTTTCTGGCTGCAATTCTTGTCAGTGTACTTACAAAATAAAAAGAAGTATAGAAAAGAAAGTGTATCATGATAAATTTGCATGATTCTGAGTAAACATTTACGGGAGCTACACTGACAAACATCACAGCAGCATTTATTGGAAGAAATGATCAATGATCCCTCTCAGAATTACAAACCTTTTAGTGATTCTGATGTCATCTTGAAATAAAATTGTGAGGGAATAAAAATGTGTCTTTGTGTTTAAAATTCTTTTCTTTTTCTTTTAATTTTGAAGCTAGGGATGATACCTGGGAGCTTACATAGGCCAAGCAAGTATTCTGCCAAGTTATCTTCAAAATAGTGAAATAATTGCTGTAACTTCAGGCAGAGTGTGACCTGCTAGCTTGGTATTTATGAATAATATTTAATAGTTCAAGTAATGGGCTATAAACCAAAAATGGCAGCAGTGTCGGCATTAAGGCATTATAGAAGCGATCCTTAAAAGTGTCATTTAATTGTCGCCAGGGGTTTGAGACAGACTCAGCATCCTTCTCTACACAACTGCATTTAATCCGTTATTACTGGTGCAGAAACCTTCAGGGTGAGCCTTTGCAGGATTTGTTTCCTGTTTGTGGAGCTTTATCCTATGCAATGGGAGCTGATGCTGCAGGTGAAATGGTTACAGGTCACTGGAAGTGTAGGGGAGAAAGAGTAGGAATGCCAAAAGGAAAGTAGAGATGAAGATAGAAGGGAGATGGAAAAGGAGTAGGAGTATAAGAAAAAGAAACAGAAGTAGACAGAAATGAGCAGTTCCTTCAGGGTGACAGGAATATCAGACTATTAAAAAGACGTTTCAAGAGACTAGAGGCTGTGAAATAATTTTTTTGCTTGACTTCTTGGAGTCAACTGAAATACACCATCCATGGTGTGTCACCTTGCTTTTTGCCCTTATAAGAAGTCACAAAAATGCACAAGTCTGACGTGTTCCAAGTAACCAAAGGGCCACTGCACTTCAAGATTGTATGTTGTGAACTCTTACTATATTGAGAGTAAGCAAACAAAACTACAACTTTGTGCCAGACAGTATATTGGTACAGACTCGGCCAGGTGACTGTCTTGATTCAGTATTTCTATAGTAAAACAAATAGTTTATACAACAGCCTCACTTAAATTCTCTGCTCATCGAAAGAAATCAGAAAGAAAATATTGACTTAGGTCTGAAAAACAGATGGCCTAAAAAATAAAACCTGCAACTGCTGGAGACCCCTGAGGTCAGGTTCCAGTACCCACCTGCCCAGTGTACAATGCAGGCCTGAGAAAAAAATACACTGAGAGACAGAACTACGAGAGCAAAAGCAGGGTTCCAGGACGACCAGTGCCGGTGCAACCAACAAAGGCCCTGGCCAGTCCCAGACACTGACTTTTATTGACAATCAATTAAGGTAAAGGCAACAAGTGGTTTCTGTGGAAATTAATGTGAACAAGGCTCATAAAGGACAAGACAAAGCAATCTCAAATTAGGAACAGAATAGACAAAATACACGAATGTAATTAGAACATTGTTCTTGTCCGAAGGTTTAAGTTGTGGGAACAGAATTTGGGTGCGAGTTACTCTGACCTTTACATGTAGGCTTCAGCCAGACTCACTTCTCAAAAGAAGCCAATTGTGGGGTTAACTCTTTACTGCCTGCCTTGGGTATAATCAATATTACGGTCCTCTGCATGCAGCCTCCATGCTATGAACAATTAGGAAATACGAGGACTCACCTCTCCACTCAAGTAATTTAAGTTTCTTTGATACATAATATTTTTATATATATAGGAATATACATATATAATATATAGTATATATATATATAAATTTTTCCACATAGAAGTTAAAGGCTTTATTCACTTGAGACGACATCACAAATGAGAAGTCACTGGGAATTTTACAGGACAGAAAGTATAAAGAACGTAAGTAACTCTAGTTCTCATCTTAACTAAAACTTGTGGGTGGGATTTCTTTCAGTTTACCTACTCTGAGTTGGAGTCTCCAAACCCAACACAATGGTATTCTGGTAACCAAGGCTCACACTTTGTGGGGTTTTTGCCGAGTCAAGGGATGTGGCTGGTATATGGCAAAAAAGAAAGGGGAGCAAAGGGGAAAGGAGACGTGGAGCCAGAGCACTTGCCGTAATGGGCATTTTAAATCTTTTACATCCTCATCGCTGACGGGGCTGAAATATTGTCAGGTCTCCATTGCTATTTGCATTCATTCACATTACTGTTCCCCAAGGGTATTTCCAACTGCCTCCTAAATTAACCCAGTAGGTTCCACATATAATCTGCCATTCCTCTGCTGAGGATCACCAGCCTCATCTTGGCATGCTACTCAAGGTCAGTAGGTCAGTTCCCCTACACAGAATGATGACCCCTCCTTCCACCTCCTGGGACATTGGCATGAGTTGTCTAAAATGTGACAATGCCAGCTGTAGGTGCACTGTCATGGTGGTCACGCTGTGCTCCCTGGAAAGTGCATTCTCTTTGTGGACGGAGACCTACAAACACACGGAACACACAGTTGCAGGGAAGGGAAACAGAAAAACCACCAGAGGATCATGAAGAGTGCAGATGTGCAGAACCACCCAGTTGCTCCTCTTTGGTGGTTGTTCCTATATATTCTTCCTGTTGGAAGACTCCAAATAGGAGGCTTGGATTTAACATACATATGCATCCTGAAGTATGACACTTAATCCTTTAGAGAATTATCTTGAGCTATCACTGTGCCAAAGGCTATGCCTTTGGTAGGCCATTCCTAGCAGTCAATGAGAAGAGACATTGCTATTTGATAAGTGATGCAAACAATACATCCTACTGCTACGGACCTATTTCCATATTTCGGTCACTGAAGAGTGTCTTTTGTCCCCATGCTTAATGATGTGTGGTACCATGGCACTGGCAGAAGCTCTGCAGCCAAGACAGGTTGCCGTTAGGTAAATATCCTTCTCTGCCACATGTTCCCCTTGCCATGATATTCTACCTCAGTACAGGGCCCATAGCAATGAAGTCAGTCCACCATGGACTGAAGCCATGAATCAAAATCTTTCCACTTGGGCCAGGGATTTAGCTCAGTGGTGCCACGCCTGCCTTGGAAGCCCGAGGTCCTCAGTTCAATCCCCAGTCCAAAAAAGAAAATCTTTACAAGAGCTTATTATGGCAGCCTAGAGACAGAAACACTCACAGGCTTCTCGGGGACACTTGCCATGGTCAGCAGGTACCTAGCTGCAGCGGTTGAATGAGTGCTTCTCAGTGGGAAGGCAACTTGAAAGAGAAGACACAAAGATTAAATTCAGACAGGCATGGTTAATATAAAGAACAGGGCCATCACTAGATTCTGGCAGTGCCTATGGACCAAGGTAGAGAATATGGCTTGTTGGGTAATGGACAAATCCCTCTAAGGGAAAAGGCTAACAGCTTCCAATCTACATCCAGCCTACCTGCCACCACCCAGTGTCCACTGGGCCTAGTGATCCCACTGAGACATATAACCAATGAATGAAGGACCTGCTAAGCAGCCCTCCATGGACCAGAGAACCATGGAAAGTGCAGCTAATGAGACATTCAAGAGGCAGTGGCTGAGATAGGATCAGCGAGGCTCAGTACAGATAGAGGAGGAAGGCACGGTCCTGGCTAGGGACATGGAACCAGTTCCTGTGGGATCTGTGAGACAGTGATAAATACAAGGGTTGGAAGCGACTCTGACCTGTTAGAAGCATGGGTGGAGAAAAACTTCCAGATTGACCCTGGTAGGGACTTTCTTCTGCTGATTCACAATACCACAGAAATCACAGGCTGGAGAAGACCATCAAGAAGCTGAACAACTGGAAAGCTTGTGACTGAGGGTGGAAGAAACATTCTGGATCAGTCCCTACAGAAGCTCTTTCCTGATGGTCCCAAGAAGCCACTGAAATCATGGAGCAGATAGAAACTCAGAAAACAGGAATACTGGAGTTATCTGTGTATGGGGGGGTGTCATCAGATTGGTGCATGGGACATGGAGGTACAGCCTCCTGCCTGTCCTCTTGATACCACTGATATTGTGGACCAGAAAGAGAAGTTTGGCAGAACAGAAGCATCACTATAAACTGAAGATTCCAGGGCACTAGAGCAGTGAATATGGGGAAGGAAGTAGCAGAGCCCATGGTAGGAGCGTGATCAGAAACCTGAGGCTGAAATACAGAAGGAGGAACATGAGTACCCTGTCAGCACCCTGAGAACACCAGAGACTCCAAACCATGTATGCCTAAAGATAACAGCATAGAGAAGCCAATTGAAAATATACACCCTAATCAAAGAACCAGGATAACTGTCCTCAAACTTTTTTTTTTTTTGGCTTGAGTTTGGTCTTATTATGTATGTGTGTATGGACATAGCTATATGTATACGTTCCCTGCGGTTGATTTTGTAATGTTCCATGTGTTTAATAATATATGTCCTCATCAGTAATGATATCTAATGTTGCTTAGCTAGCAATTCAACAAATGGATATATGTATCCTATGTCTCCCCTTCCATTTATAATCTCTTCCTTTTGCTCTCTTCTTTATTTTTCCCACATGGCTTTTCTGTTTCTCAATTCCTATCCCTAAAACTTCTTCTTTCTGTTTTTTACCTTTTCCTTTGATCTTCTCCTCATTTTTATACATATGTATTACAATTAGCCTACATTTCCAGGAGGTTTGGGTTTTTCTCCCCCACCATATTTTACTACTCTCCCTGTCTTTTCCTAGTATAACAGAAGAGTATTATCCTCTCAAAGAAGTTCCTAATAAGTTGATAATACATAGGACTGGCTTCTCAAGTGTCAGTGTTACTAGTAGTTATTCTCTCCTCTCTGAATGGTGTTAGGGGTCTAAACCTAGCATTTAGAGAGACTAAGGGAGAACTCTCACAGACACAAACCCGCAACCACAAGCACATCACACAGAAAGCCACTCACTTAAAACATCCCCATGAGATAGTGGGAGATATAACCTATGCATAGAAACACAACTATAATGAGAAAATACAGAAACTGATTCCTAGAAAAGCTCCTACCTTGCCAAAACTAATCCCATAGACACTGAAGTGGCTGAAATTTCAAAGAATTCAAGAAGTTAAAAGATAAAATGATAAGAGATCAAAGAAAAACACAAGTAAGTGGGTGAAGAAAATAATTTCTAAAATGCCCAACATACTTTTAAAAAGTGCAAATAAGCAGTATGGTCCATTAGTGGTTTCCTGTTGTTTGATGAGGATGGCTTATTTGCTGAGAGGATCTCACTCAGGTCAGGCATGACACTTTTTAGTTATTACTTCCAGTATCTGTTTATTTATCTTCTCTTATCCCGTGGAGTACTTTTTGAGCTGCTTTCTAACCTCCTCTGCTATCCTTTTGATTAATTCAAGTGTATACCTTATCCTATTCTGCCCTTCAGTATTCTGTGAATTAGCTTCAGAGGAGTTGGGAGTTTGGGGAGGCATTTTTTGTTTTTTTTTCTCATATGTGTGTTGGTTTTGTGCTTTTTTTTTTTTTTTTTGGTTTTTGCTGAGGTTTATAGTCTAAAAATTTTGTTACCAGTACAGAGATCTCTTCAGTTGCTTTTCTGTGATGTAAGTTGGGCACGCGTAACTATAATCTTTTGCCACAGCCCAAAGACTCGATCAGCTTGGTTAATTTGAGAAGTGAGGATGCAGTGTAATTAGTCCAACATCCAAGCTGTCTAGGAATGTACTCTAGTATTGTTATTGTCACAAAAGTTATCTGATTATGCACTTACAGAGAGAAAGCAACAAGTATATGACCCTACCAATATTAAGCAAAACAGCCAGAGTAGCACAGCCCAAGACAGATTAGACATTAACAACCCAAAAGCATCAATTATGTTCCATCCTTAATTGTAGAGAAAAAGTCAGCAATTGTGACACAAACATTAATACAACCCAGGAAGTGACCTATAGCTAATATGTACTAAATATGACAACAAAATCTTCACTAATTCTAGAAAATAATTCAATAGTAATTCTGCAAATATAACTATCAAAAGGTTAACAAAGCTTTTCAGTCATACTATTGAAAATATGGGGTTTGGGAATGGAGGAATGCAAGAGAAAATTTAAACTATGTTCTAAGGAGAGAAAAGTGGTACAAAAGATCTTAGTGGGGAGTAGCAGGATATCTATAGAATTAGAGGAAAGTAGGAAAATAAATCTGGCAAGACAGAAAATAAAAGAAAAAAGGGAGGAAATTTAAATTTATAATCAGTGAAGCTAAGCGAGAACTATGAAAAAGGAGAAAAATTGGAAGGAAGAAGAGAAAAAAATAAAGAAGAAAAAGATTAGGAGCAAGACGGGGGCAAAGGAAGGTTACCTAAGCCCCAGGAAACTGTTGAAGAAGGAAGAAAGTGAAGAAAAAGAGAGGAAAAAAAAGAATTTCTCTGTGGTTTCAAATGTGTGGTTATCTTCTGGGGCACAGTCTCAGGGAAAAGACCAATTAAAGAAGTGTCCACGCTCTCGCTAGCAGACAAAGAAAGTAGTCAAAGCCCAGGTCTGCACTGGATACGGTCACCAAAAAGCAGGCAGTAGGAGCAGGGTTGAGGCATTAACCCCAGGGCTTTTAATTTCAAGCAGATTCAGACTAAACCTGGCCTCTGACCACAGGGGTAGGGTCTGAGTCCTTTAGCTCAAAACATTGTCTCTTGCCAGCCTCATCACAGTTCCTTGACAACACATACCTCCAGCTGCTGACTCCCACCCAATCGCTCCGAGAGTGTAAAGCTGGGAGTCCTGAAATAAAGCCAGCCAAAAAATAAGAACCAAGATACATCATGTAAAGGTACAAGTTCCCAATTATGAATACAACTGTAGTGTATGCCTAAAATGTGCCAATAAACTTAATGGAAAAAAGAAAGCCAGCCCCTGGCCACTCCCAGTCAGGGCCTTCCTTCAGAAGAAACGGCAGGCGCCAGTGCTGGAGTCACTCACCAAGGATTGTAGCTCACAGCATCTGCTGCTCCATTCCACTGATGGGTTTCTCTGAGAGCTTTTGGAGGCCTCTGCATTCATCACATCTCTTGTAGATTCAGCCCACCTTTTTCATTAGCCCTAAGTCAGGAGCCAGGGAGAAGGTGTAAACTGCCCCTTCATTTTCCCACATTACGTTATTTCTATAATTATATTATATTATTTCTATAATTTCCCACTCAATGAGTTTGTTATTGGTGTACAGGAATGCTACTGCGTTTAGGGGCTTGATGTTGTATCCTGCTACACTACTGAATTTAGATATTAGTTCTAGGAGTCTTGTGATGGAGTCTTTGGGATCTTTTATGTAGAGGGTCATGTCATCTGCAAATAATGACAATTTAACTTCTTCCTTCCCTCTCCGTATCCCTTTTCTTTCTTGCTCTTGTCTAACTGCTCTAGCTAATGTTTTGAGAACTATATTGAATAGACATGATAGTGGACAGTGGGGTATCGAGGTCCCCCATTACAACTCTACTGGTGTTCATCTAATTTTTCATGTCCATTAATGTTTCTTTTATGAAGTTGTGCATGCCAGCATTTAGTGTATATATGTTTATATTTGTCATCACTTCCTATTGAATTGTTCCCTTAACCCATATGCAGCGACCTTCTATGTCTCTTCTGATCAACTTTGGATTGAAATTCAGTTTGGCTGAAATTAGGGTAGATATTCCTGCTTTTTCCTAGGTTCCCAATGCATGAAATATTTTCCACCCACTGATATTTAATCTGTAAATTTCTTTTTGAAATAAATGTTTTTTGTATACTGCATTTTATTAGGTTTTCCTTTTTATCCATTCTGCCAATCTGTGTATTTTGCTTGGGGAATTGAGACCATTCACAATGAGTTATTACTGTGAGCTATTGACTTATTCCTGTCATTGCATTGTTTTCCTGTTGCTGATTTCTTTCCTTCTTTTTTCCTTTTGCTTAGCTGCTCACCTCACCAAGTGTACTTATTCTTTTTTTCTTTTTTAAGTATCAGCAGACATTTATTAAGTGCTCTTTTTTTTTTTTTGGTACCGGGGACCAAGCTCGGGTCCTTGCGCTTGGGCAGCAGCCAGTGAAACCACTGAGCTAAATCCCCAGCCCAAGTGTACTTATTCTTATTAGACTTATTGGCTTTGTTGGTTTCATTGTCTCTTTCTAGGGTATCCTTGAGAATTTTTTGTAATGTTGGTTTGGAGGTCATGAATTTCTTGAGGTGCTCCTGCCCTGGAAATACCTTATTTCTTCATCAATTTTGAAGGAAAGTTTTGCAGGATATATCACTCAGGGTTGGATGTTGTTATCTTGCTAAGCTTGAAACACCTCTCTCCAAGCCCCCTTAGCCTTTAATGTTTGTGTTGGAGTCTGCTGTAATTGGTTTACCTTTATGTGTTATTTGTCATCAGTCTCTTATCAGCTTGCAAGATTTTGTTTCTATGATAGACTTCTGGTACTTTGAGTATAACATGATGTGGAAAGGATTTCTTTTGGCTACGGCTATTTGAGGTACTATATGCCTCACTTATCTGTGTTTCTTTCCCTATATTTGGGACATTTTTGCCATGATTTCTGTGAAGAAGTTTTTTATGCCATTTGTGGTCTTCTCCTTTTTTTACTTATTCCAATTACTCTTAGATATTAGTCTTCTTTGCACCATCTACCAGCTGTTGGATCCTTTTTTCATGTTGCCTTGATACTTTTAAAGATATCTTTAGTAGGTCTTTGAAGGCATCATTGTCTTATACTTCTGAAATTCTGTCCTCACACTGGTTACTTTTCTGACCATATTTTCAATATAATTTCTATTTTTCTGGATATCTAATAGATGCCTTTTCCTGCACTCTAATTCTTTGCTAAACTGTTCATCCATTTTTTGTACCATTTTATTTCACTCATCCAGCTTTTGATCAATCTTTTGAAAGCTTCTGGATCATTTTGGTTATTACTTCCATTGTCTGTTTAGGCATATCTTGTGTGATCCCACTGGGTACCTGTTTGACCTGTTTCCTAACCTCCTCTCTTCTCCTTTCAAGCAATTTGGTTGTGTGCTGATCCTATTCTTCCCCTTGGTTCTCTGTAGAGGTATTAGGAGTTTGAGGAGGCATGTTGTTGCCTTACCTTCTCATGTTTCTATTGTTTTGTTTTGTGCTGCTGTTTCTGGACACTCACAATGTAAACACTTTTTTGCTAGTATAGAGATCTCTTTAGTCAGTCACTTTTCAGTGATGTACTTTGGGCATGGCTAACTATTGTCCTTTGCCTCAGCCTGAAGGTTCAGCCACCTTGGTTAATTTGGGAGGAGAGGATGCAGTGTAATTAGTATTGTTAATGTCACAAAGGTAATCTGAGTGTTGACTTAGAGAAATAGCAACAATTATGTGCTCTGGCTATATCCAAACAAATCAGCTACAGTAGGATTGTCCAAGACAAAGTGGATGTTAACGTACCATAAGAACCAATTATGTACTGCCCTTAACCCTACGGACAAAATCTACAATTTTGGCATAAACATTAAGACAACCCAGATATTGACTTATGGCTAATGTGTGGGAAATGGGACCCCTGTATATCTGCTAATGATAGCAAAGCAATCAGCAGTAATTTTATAGAGTGAACTACAATAATACCTTGGTTCACCAATACATCTCAGAAACATTTGACAAAAGTTTGCTTCATGAACTCTGCACTGGAGTATGAACACAAACATGGTAACGTTCCCCACATGAACACAAATATGGTCATCTTCCCCAGAGTCACGGAATGAATTAAGTTTATGAACTGAGGTACCACTGTATCTAATGATTAAGAAATTTTTACCATTATACTAGTAAACATATAGGGTTTGGGAACAGGGGATGTGTGAGATAAATTTGGAACCTTAAATTATATATGAAAGAGGCAAGAAAAATGGTATAAAGGATCCTATTGGGGAATAGAAAGCTGTGTATAGGGCCAGGGAATTAGCTCAGAGGCACTGTACCTGCCTTGCAAGTGCAAGGTCCTGAGTTTGATTCCTGGTACTGTAAAAAAAAAAAAAAGAAAGTTGTATATAGAATTAGCTAAAGATAAGAGAAAAAACTCATGAGAAATAGTAGATAAAAGAAAAAAGATAGAGAAAAAAGAAATTATATAGGGAAAAAAATAAGAGAAAATAATTAAAGGGATAAATGTTAAAAGAGAAGAGGAAACATAAAATAAGAAAAAAGAAATAAGAAGACAGGAAGAAGGACAAAGGTACATTCCCTAAAGCTCAATAAACTAGTGAAGGAGAAAGTTGGAAAGAAGAAAGAAAAGAAAGAAAGAAAGAAAGAAAGAAAGAAAGAAAGAAAGAAAGAAAGAAAGAAAGAAAGAACCTTCCCCCAAATGCATACATTTACAAAAAGAACGAAAGGAATAAAAGAATAGAAAAAGAAATTTCTCTGTGATTTGAATGTGTGGTTTTCCTCTGAGACCTACAATTCTGAGGCAATGTCTAAGTCAAGACATGTTCCCATACGTGCTGGGAGATAAAGAATGCAGTCAGACCCCAAATCCATGCTGGATGCAGGCCCTACCAGTCAGTAGGATTAAGGCAAAGGTGTGAATTCTTTGACTTTCAAATCCAGAGCAACTGAAGCTGGGTCTGGCCTCTGGCTGGGAGGGTGGGCAGGTCTGTGTCCTTTAGCTCAAATCTCTCAGGTGGTCTCTTTCAAGACTGATCACAGCTGCCTCTCACCCAGTAAGTGTGGGAATGTAACACTGGACCCCCTGAAGTGAACCCATCCCATGGCTGCTCTGAATCCCAGGTTCAACTGTTCAACCCTTCATTGGAATGGCATCTCACGGAAGCACTCTCTCCACGAACACGGCAGGTGTTCGGACTGGAGTCACTCCCCAGTTGTTGTCTGTTGAAGGGCTCACATGGGAGCAGAACTCCATACTCTCCCTGCAGCTCATGAACCTACTGGTCCATTCCACTGCCATGTTTCTCCTTGAAGCCTTCTGGGATCCCCAGCTTTGTCTGTGTACATTCAGTCTCCCTTTCCCATGAGCCAGGAGTGAGGAGCCAGTGAGAAAGTGCAGACTGCCCTTTCTCTTCTCTGTGTTGTATTCTGTCTCTTCAGTTTTTCTGTAGGTTTTAATTTTCCCATCAGATCCTTCCCATTCCTGGGGGTCTACCCCCCGTTTTTTTGTTCATCCAAGTTCTTTTCTTCCGATGTCTGGATTCCAAATTTCAGAGAAGCTGAGTGGTTCCTTACTACCTTTAATTTCAATAGGGCATCTATCACTTCTTGACTATTATAGGCAAAGAATTAATCTTTCAGAGTTTCAAGGTCTACATTCTATATTCAGAAATGAAATTTACTGCTTCAAATCATTGTGTTGATGAAAAGAAAGTACCCAAGAAAGGCTTATTTTGTGTTAGGCATGTAATACATGCTGGATGCTATTAGTCTCATTGTTATTCTCATTCTGTGCTAAACTTGGGGTATTCCAAAATAATGTCATTGGGTCTTTGTAAATAAGGAAGGGTGGAAGGGGTGAACTGAGGGCAGGGGAATGGGGAACAAATAAGAACCAAGATACATCATGTAAAGGTACAAGATCCCAATGATAAATGTAACTGTATTGTATACCTAAAATGCACCAATAAACAATTTAAAAAAATAATGTCTTTGGCATTTTCTCTTTAATGTTAAGTTAGTGCATCAGTGGTAACTTAAGCACATAAGTGGTTTGTGATGTAGCAAGTCTTAATGCCTTAATGTGAAGACTACAGTTGTATAAACTCACCTACAGGAGATGATGTCTTTTAAGGCACCAGCTTGGAAGTGGTAACTGAATGCTTATGAGACACCTAGCTTGCTAACACTATGATCATGTACCTCACAGCCTCTAGATTTCTAGAAATTAATTACTCTTCCTTATAAATTACCCAGTCCATCCTATTGTGTTATAACACCACTCACAGGATAAGATAGGAATTAGCACAGAGGAATGTGGAGTCAATGTCACAAATACATGAACATAGGGAAGCAGCTTTGGATCTGGGTAGTGGGCAGAGGTCTGATGAGTTTTGTGGAGCAGGCTAGAAAAACCCCAGATGGTCATGAATGGAACATTGAGGGTGATTTTAGTGAGGGACCAGATGGAGAGCATCTTAGCAAAAGAGCCTAAAATGTAGAGATGATCTAAGTGATCATGAACAGAATGTTGGTAGAAATGTGTACAATAAAGGCTTTTCTAATGAGATCTCAAAAGCAAATGAGGTATAATTGGAATTAGTAGGGTAGCCATGCTGTCATGAAGTGGCAAAAACTTGGTTCAATTGTCTCTATATAAGGACTATATGAGAGACAGGATTAGAGAGCTGTGAATTAGAATATCTGGCTATATTCTAACTCTGTAAGAATTTTTTCAAAGGAAATTCGCTAAGCCTATATCTTTGTTTGGTCATGTCTCTGTCTCTTTAACTCCTGTTGACAATATTTTAGCACAAATTTTCTTGGATTCCTGCCGCATTTTGAAGATAATTTTTTCTTGAAAAGTGTTTCCTTGGTAGTTTAAAACTGATAGTTGCATCCATGGAGTATATTCTGACAGTTTCTAGGGTTTTTCTTAGTGTAAATATTCTCCTCTTGGAATTTTTGATCTGCCAGAATACAGTGATGGAAAATGGATAGTTGCCCAAAGGACTTGCACACCTAGGGAAGAACCCCATATTCACCAGTAGCCATTTATGTGAGAGGCAACTGCAGTGATCACAATGCAGTGTCAAGCTCTCCCTGGATATCAAGTAAAAGATGCTTCATTAGCATGCTATCCAAAAGTAAAGACACAGAAGGCTGAGGTAAGAGGATTTCTTTGAGTAAAAGGCCAGCCTAGAGTACATAGTGAGACCTTGTCTTTTAAAAAAAAATTGAAGATGATAAGTGATGACTTGGAAACGGGAGGGGTGGTGGTAGGTTGCAATGAGATGAGGGAGAACACCTGTTAAATATGAAGATGAGATCACACGCTCCTAGGGCAGAGAAGCTGAGCCGGTCCCAGCACCCGGAGGGAAGCTCCCCCAGCACCACCCCAAGCTCCTAGGGCAGAGAAGGTGAGCCGCGCGAGCGCCAGAAGCACACCGCCCCCCCCCCCCGGTGGAAATGAGAAGACACGTAAACAAGCCTCAAAAACAGACATCTGGATCACCTACAGAAACTCCAAAGGGAAACGAGATGGAACCATCTAATACTCAACTACCTGGACTCTCTGAACTGGCAACAAAACAGAATCTGGGAAAAATGAAATCAGAAATAATTACTCAGATAACAGCGAAGATTGTGCTCATGGTGCAAGACATGATTAATAAATCTAGAGAGGACACAGATAAAAAAATAGAGGATCTCAGGAACATGATGGAATCCCAACATAGGAAACAAATGGAATCCATAAAACAGATGCAAACAGATTTCCAGGAGATTAAAAACTCCATTGAAAGTCTGCACAGCAGAATGAACCAATGTGAGGATAGAATTTCAGATATAGAAGAAAAGATTGCAATTAGTGACCAGGAAAAGAAAAATTGCTTTAAAATTGTAAAGGAACATGAGAAATCAATCCAGCAGCTGCTAGATGATGCAAGGAAGAATAACATAAGACTGATTGCAGTCAATGAAGAAACAGGAGAGAGTGCAGATGACATAAAAAAACTGTTCTCAGAAGTGATGGCAGAAAACTTCCCAAGCAGGGGAAAAGAATTTGACATACAGATAAATGAGGCATATAGGACTCCAAATAGCCTTGATCAAAAAAAATCTACACATAGGCATATAATAGTTAGGATTCCAGAAATCCAACAGAACAAAATTGTACACGCAGTGAGAGAAAAGAAAAAAATCACCTACAGAGGAAAGCCCAACAGAATCACAGACTTCTCAATGCAAACCCTCAAAGCAAGAAGAGCTTGGAGTGATGTATTTCAAGCCCTAAAGGAAAACAGCCTCCAACCCAGACTGATGTACCCTGCAAAACTATCTTTCAAAATTGATGGAGAAATCAGATACTTTCATGATAAAGAGCACCTCAGGAACTTCATGAATATCAAACCGGCACTCCAAAATATTTTAGACAATACCCTAGGAAAAGACTATGAGGATCACAACCTCAGGAAACCCAGAAGAATGAATCCACTGGGTGTGACAAATTAAATGCAAAGGGGGAGAATCCAACAAAAAGAAAAAGTCATGACAAGGCTTTTAAAACTTTTCACTTCATCTCCCTAATGAGTGTACAATTCAATCTTGTTATTGTACTGATTAGTGTTTTTCTGATTCTAGAGTTGCACACCTTTCCTTGTGCTATACTGGCTATTTATCATCTTCTTATGTCTACTTTTTAATTGGGTTGTCTATTAATGAGCTCTAAGAATTCTTTATATATTCTGGTCATAGGTTATATGCATTGCAAATATGGTCTGTTTAAGAACTACTTTTCATTTTAATGATGTCATTTAAGGTTCTAAATTTTGATGGAATCTCATTCATCAATTTTTTTGTTTTATACATCATGTCTTTTGTATCCTAGGTAATTCTTGCCTACCCTGAATTCATAAACATTTTCCCTTATAATTTCTTCTTAAAGTTTTATACTTTTAGGCTTTATTTAGGTTCATAGCTCCCTTCAAGTTATTTTCATGTATGGAAATAAAGGGTTGATCTTAATTTTTTATACACGGATACCAGGTGTTCTAGTGCCGTTTGCTGAAAACACTATCTTTTCCTTGGCTCTTGAATTGAGTTTATATGCTATAAAATGCTAATGTTAAATAATCTTTCAAAACACAGTGGGCCATATATGTGTGGTTCTATTTCTAGATTCTCTGTTTTATTCCAATGATCTATATGTCTTTCCTTACACCAACACTGCCTTGATTACTGTAGCTTTAGAAGAAGTCTTAAAATTAGGTACTAAATGTCTTCCAACACTGTTTTTGTTTTTTGGTTTTTTTTTTTAACTTTTCTAGGTCCTTTGTACTCCTACATAACTTTTAAATTTCAATATCCAATTCTTCATTTATAGCAAGTATACACAGACCTGAATTTTTATATATACCTTGTGTTTTCTAATCCTGCTAAATTCAAATACAAGTTCTAGGGGCTCCTAGAGATTTCTTAGTATTTTCTCTGTAGATGATCATTTCATCTACATATAAAGATTTTGCTTCTACCTTGCCAATCCTATCCTAATTGTGTCATTTTATTGCCAGACTATGTTGGTGGGGCCTAGGTTTCAAAGTTTAATGGACAGATAAAGAGTAAGCATATCTGCCCTTGTTCCCCACCTTAAGGAGAAAGCATTATATTTTCTCCATTCATATAAGGTGTTCTCGCTGGAAGTATGGAGTACATGTCTTTAATCTGCTGAGAAGGTTCTGTTCTACTTCTAGTCTCCTGATAGCTTTTACCATGAACAGCTGTAGAATTTAGTCCAATACTTTTTCTCCAACTTGTGACAGGATCATATGGCTTTTTCCTTTTCTCTGTTAAAATGATGACTTTTGGGGGTGGATCTTCAATGCTGAACCAACACTGCCATCCCTATAACAAAACCACTTTCTACATACTGCCAGATCTGATTTCTAATAGTTTGTTTTGTTAAATAAATTTCTATCTATGTTCATACTTTTTTCTTCTATCATCTTTATCCAGTTTTAGGATTAGCACAATGTTGAGTTCCTAAAATGAGGGGAGAAATGTTCCTTCTTTTTTCTGCCTTAGTTGTTTGATATAATTTATCAGTTAAAATGTATATGAGCCTGTTGTTGTCATATAGGTAGGTTTTCAAGCTAGGAATATACTTTCTTTAATAGATGCTATTCAAATTTTATATTTCCTCCAGAGTTAGTTTCATTAATTTGTCTTCCAAGGTACTTCTTAGAAGTTGTCAAATTTATTTCAAAACAGATTTTTGTAATATGCTTTCTATATCCTTTTAAATTCTGTAAAATCTGTGGTAATGTCTCCTAGATCTTGATATTGTAATTTTAAAAATGTATAATTGATATTGTGTAACAGGAAGAAAAGGTCTAAAGGAGCAGGGGAAGTGGGAGGGGTAGGGGAAAGGAAAAAAGGGAAAAGAAAAAATATGAGAAAAGGAAAAAAATGGAAACAAAATCTTTGCAAATAGGGAAGGGTGGAGGGGGTGAAGGGAGGGCAAGGGAAGGGAAAAAAAAAAGAACCAAGATACTCATGTAATGGTACAAGATCCCAATGATGAATGTAACTGTATTTTATACCTAAAATGTACCAAACTTAATGGGAAAAAAAAATGAGCTCAGGGGGCCGGGGATTTAGCTCAGTGGTTCTGGTGCCTGCCTCGCAAGTGCTAGGTCTCAAGTTCAATCCCTGGTACCAAAAATAAATAAATAAATAAATAAGCTCAGGACCATGACAAAATCCATGAATTCCCAGCACAGAAAAGAAATGTAAACCATGAACATCCAACATAAGAAAGAAATGGAATACATGAAAAGAATTCAAGCAGATATCCAGGATTTTAAAAACTCCACTGAAAATATTCACAGCAGAATGAGCCAATGTGAAGACAGAATATCAGATATAGAAGACAGGATTGCAGTTAGTGACCATGAAAAGAGAGATTTTTAAAAAAAATAGTAAGGGACCGTGAGAAATCAATCCAGCAGATGCTACATGATGCAAAGAAGAATAAGACCGATAGGATTCCACGAAAAAGCTGGAGAAAGTACAAATGACATAAAAAAACTGCTCATAGAAGAAATGGCAGAAAACTTCCCAAGCAGAGGAAAAGAATTTGACGTACCGCTAAGTGAGGCATATAGCCATATAATCATGATCCAAAAAAATCTACACATAGGGCCGGGGATTTAGCTCAATGGTTCCAGCGCCAGCTTCGAAAGCACAAGGTCCTGAGTTCGATCCCCAGTACAAAAACAAAAAGCAAAAAACAGAAAAAAATCTACACCTAGACATATAATAGTCAAGATCCCAAAAACCTTACAGAAGAACAAAATACTACAGGCAGTTAGAGAAAAGAAACAAATCACAGACAAAGGAAAGCCCATCAGAATCACAGCACACTTTTCGACACAAACCCTCAAGTCAAGGAGAACCTGGAATTAAGTATTTTAAGCCCTTAATGAAAATAACCTACAACCTAGACTGATGTATCCTGCAAAGTTATCTTTCCAAATCAATGGGGAAAGAAGATACTTCCATGACAAAGAACACCTGAGAAACTTCATGAATAACAAACCAGTACTCCAAACAATTATAAACAATATCCTAAGCTCGGGGATTTAGCTCAGTGGCATTGCGCACTGAGAAAATGAAAAATGAAAGCACCAACAACAGTAAAATATCATGACAGGGATAAGTCAATATGTATCAGTTATAACCATCAACGTTAATGACCTCAATTCGCTAGGCAAAAGAAACAGACTGGAAAATGCATTAAAAAGCAAAATTCAACAATATGCTGTATACAAGAAACACACTTAATACAAAAAGAAATTCATAGACTGAAAGTAAAATGATGGAAAGCAGTTCTCCATGTGAAAGGTACCAGGATAAAAGCAGGGATAGCTATCTTATTTGCAGACAACGTAGATTTCAAACCAAAACTAATTGAGAGAGACAAAAAAAGGTCACTACGTCCTTGTAAAGGGAACAATCCAGGAGAAAGGGACGACAATCATAAATATACATGCACCAAACATTAATACCCCCAACTATATAAAACAAATATTAATAGTCATGAAAAATCAAATAAGCACTAATACAATTGTAGTGGGGGACCTCAATACCCCACTGTCATCACAAATAGATCATCTAGACAAAAAACAATAACAAAATACTAGAACTGAACCAAGCTTTTGAACAAATGGACTTAATAGATGTCTACAGAGTGTTCCACCCCACAAAACCCAAATACACATTCTTTTCAGCTGCACATGGGTCATTCTCCAAAATAGACCACATGCTAGCTCATAGAACATGTTTAAGTAAAAGAAAATTGAAGTTATCCCCTGTATACTATCAGACCATACTGCAATTAAATTAGAGATCAATAACATAAGAAACCCCAAGAACTCCACAAATCCATGGAAATTGAATAACACTCTCCTGAACAACCAATGGATCACAGAGGAAATTAAAGAAGAAATTAGACAGTTTCTACAATTAAATGATAATGTCAATACAACATATAGGAATCCATGGGACACAACGAAAACAGTTCTATGAGGGAAATGCATAGCAGTGAATACTAAGAAAACAGAGAGAGCTCAAATAAACAATCTAATGTTGAACCTCAAGCTCATAGAAAAAGAAGAGCAAGACAAACCCAACAGCTTGTACAAGGGAGGAAATTATAAAGATCAGAGCAAAAATCAATTCAATGGAGACTAAGAGAACGGTACAAAAAATTAACAAAACGAAGAGTTGGTTCTCCAAAAGAATAAATAAAATCAACAAACCCTTAGCCAAAAACAAGGAAAGAAAAGGCTCAAATCCATGCAATTAGGAATAAAAAGGTTGAAATCACAACAGATTCAGCAGAAATCCACAGGATCATCAATACCAACTTCAAGAGCCTGTACTTCACTAAACACAAAACACAGGAGAAATGGATAGATTCCTAGACACATATGTATTACCAAAGTTGAACGAAGAAGATATAAAAATTCTAAAAACCCCAATTTCAATCAGTGAAACTGAAAACATAATTTAAAATATTACAAAAAGAAAAGCCCAGGTCATGATGGCTTCACTGCTGAATTCTACAAGAAATTTAGGGAAGAGCTAATGCCACTACTTCTCAAGCTCTTTAACGAAACTGAAAAGGAAGCAATACTCCCAAATTCATTCCTGGAAGCAAGAATTACTTTAATTCCAAAAGCAGAGAAACATCCAACCAAAAAAGAGAACTACTGCAGGCCAATCTCCCTAATGAACACAGGTGCAGAAATCTTCAATAAGATACTGACAAACAGAACACAGAGGGTCATCAAGAAGATCACACACCCTGATCAAGTCGGATTCATCCCAGGGATGCAAAGATGGTTCAACATATATTAATCAATAAATGTACTACAGTATATTAACAGAGTTGAGGACAAAAACCATATGATCATCTCAATAGATGCAGGAAACGTGTGTCACAAAATCCAACACCCATCCATGACAAAAAAAAAAAGCCCTACAGAAAATTGGAATAGGTGGTCTTTATCTCAATCTGGTAAAGGCTATGAAAAGCCAACAGCCAACACAACATTATACTGAATGGTGAAAAACTGAAATCTTTCACCCTAAAATCAGGAAGAAGACAAAAATTCCACTATCACCACTTCTGTTCAATACAGTTCTGGAAACATTATCCACAGCAATTAGACAAGAGAAAGAAATAAAAGGAATAAAGATAAGAAATGAAGAAGTTAAATTGTCATTATACACTGATGAGATGATACTCTACATGGAAGACCCAAAAAACTGTTAAATATCTTTTAGACTTCTTTGAGAGATTCAGTAGAGAAGCTGGATACAAAGTCAACACTCAAAAATCAATAGGCAGGGCCCGGGAATTGGCTCAGTGGTGCCGCTGCCTGCCTCACAACCACAAGGTCCTGAGTTCGATACCCAGGACCAAAAAAAAAAAATTTGCTGGGGATTTAGCTCAGTGGTTCTGCCGCCTGCCTCACAAGCGCAAGGTCCTGAGTTCGATCCCTGGTACCAAAAAACAAAACAAAACAAACATCAATAACCTTCTTCTACACAAATAACAGACTCAAAAAAACCCCACAAAAAGCAAATAACAGACTCACTGAGAGAGAAACTGAGGAAACAATTCCTTTCACAATAGCATCCAAAAAAATGAAATATCTAGCAATCAGTCTAATGAAGGAAGTAAAAGATTTCTACCTGGGAAACTACAGGACTCTGAAAAAAGAGATCAAAGAGGATATAAGAAAATGGAAACACATCCCTTGTTACTGGATAGGAAGAACTAATATAATGAAAATGGCCATACTTCCAAAACTGCTATATAGATTCAATGTAATCCCTATTGAAATCCCAACAGTATATTTCACAGAACTAGAGAAAACAATCCAAAAATTCATTTGGAACCAGAATAGACCTAGAATAGCAAAGCAATTCTAGGTAACAGAGACATGGCAGGGGATATCACAATCCCCAACTTGAAACTATACTACAAAGCCACTGTGATAAAAACAGAATGGTACTGAAAAAGAAACAGACCTGAGGATCAGTGGAATAGATTAGAAGATGCAAAAACAACTCCAGACATACTCAACCACCTCATCTTTGACAAAAGAGCCAACCACCCTCATTGGAGGAAAGATAGCCTCTTTAATAAATGGTGTTGCAAAAACTGGATTTCAACTTGTCAAAGATTAAAACTATACCCCTATCTTTCACCATGCACTAAACTAAAATTGAAGTAGATTAAAGATCTAAATATTAAACACTAAACTTGCTGGAAGATAAGGTAGGTAGAACACTTGAAGATTTTGGCATAGGAAAAGACTTTATGAACAAGACCTCAATAGCACAGGAACTAACATAGAGAATCAACAACTGGGATCTCATCTTATTAAAAAGCTTCTACACTGCTGCAAGAGAAACCACAGAGCCAAGAGACAACCTACAATGTGGAAAAAAATTTTTACCAGCTGTTCCTCACACAAAGGACTACTATCTAGACTACATAAAGAAATTTTTAAAAATTAGACCCCCAAATTTAAAGACCCAGTTCAAAAATGTGCATCTAAAATGAACAGACATTTCTCAGACAAAGAAGTAAAAGCAGCAAATAAACAAGAAAAAAAGTTTAACATCACTGGTCATTCAAGAGATGCAGAGAAAAAAAACACTGAGATTCCACCTCACTCCAGAAAGAATGCCTGCTATCAAGAAATCAACCAATAACAAATGCTGGCAGGGTTGTGGGGAGAAAGGAACCCTTCTCCATTGTTAGCGGGAGTGCAGACTGGTGCAACCACTGTGGAAATCAATATTGAGATACCTCAAGAAACTAGGATTAGAGGTCCCATTTGACACTACTAGTCCTCTGGTGGATATCTTCCTTAAAGAATTAAAAGAATCATGCCAAAGTGATATATGTGCAAACATGTTTATAGCAGCACAGTTTGTTTTAGCTAAGCTTGGAAACAGCCCAATTGCCCATCCCCTGGAGAATGGATAAAGAAGATGTGGGTTTTTTAATATAAAATGGTGTACTACTCAGCCATAAAGAATGAGAAACTAGAGTCATTTATAGTGAAAGGGATGCACATCGAGACCATACTCAAGTGAAACAAATAGGATACACCTATTTGTGTAAATACCAAATAGTTTCTCTGGTGTCAGAAACTGAAAGTGTAAATAAGAATCAAAATGTATAATAGATAATGTGAAACAGGAAGAAAATGTCTAAAGGGGAAGGGGAAGTGGAAGGGGTGAGGGAAAGGAAAGAAGGGAAAGGAAAAAATATGAGAAAAGGAAAAAATGGAAACAAATTCTTTATGAATAGGGAGCAGTGGAGGGGTTGAAGGTAGGACAGGAGAATAGGAAAAAATAAGAACCACGATATATCATGTAAAGGTACAAGATCTCAATGATGAATGTAACTATACTGTATACCTAAAAAGTACCAACAAACTTAATGAATAAAAAAAAGAAAAAGAAAATGTATTTGAAAGTAGTGGATCTAAATAAATACAAGTGCAAGCCTATATACTGGAGGAAATAACCTTGGTAACCACTAGAAAAAAATTATCACTAATTACTGACAATTATATAATTTTTCAGTGATTCTAAGTTTTATCATCTTGAAATAAAAATCACATGGTAACTAAAAATACACCTCTCTGTTCAAATTTACTAAATTCCACATCTGGTTATATTAATAGTGCTATAGGCAATAGCAGAAATATTTAGCACAAGGCTGAGCAGGAAGATCAAAAGGGTAACTTAGTGAGACCCTGTCTCAAAATAAAAAATACAGTGGACCCTCAAGTTATGACCAGTCTGACATATGAACAACTTGGGTTTTGACTGGAATTTTAGTTTTAACATACAGCCAAAGTCTTGAGTTACAACCCAAATGGCAGCCACTTGTGCTTCCAGATGGTCTCAGATACAGAGTTCTGGAAGGAACATTACAACAACCTTTCCTGTGTGGGGTTGAGAAATCCTGGGCCAGTGTCTAAGGTCACTGAGATCTGCCTATATACAGGAGAGACTTTGAAGGCTGTATCGATGAATCTGAGCCTCCAATTGACCAACTTCAGTTACAATCATCCCTCAGGAATGAATTGAGTTCATAAGCCAAGGGTCCAATGTATTTTCCCCTTTTCTTTTTCTGGGTTTCTGAAATACCAGAGGGCTTTATAAACATGTTTAAATTATATGTTGAGAAATGGTTGGCTCTTTAGATGTTGATATTACTGAAAGTTCTTTTCACCTCACAAAGCAGTAATAACTACTGAACGTAGTACTTTTGAATAGGCTGAGGGGTTATTTTCATACTGAGACATACCCACAGAGTAGGGAACATAACAAAGAGAAAACCACTTACTAAATAAGTCCCTCACATAATAGTGTTAGAGATGTCCAGCCCAACTGATCCTCAAACCTGAACACAAAAACATAAAAATCATGAGAAAACAGCAAGGTGTCTGTAAAATGGCATAATTCCCCAATACTGTTGAAAAAGAGAATGAAATGAATAAAATTCCACATGATGAAAATTTAAAAGATAGTTAAAATGATTAATAAGAAAAAAGATAAAAATAAGCAGTGGAGTGAATCAGTTATTAAAATGATCAATTTACTTATGAAGATACAGATGAGTAGCTAAATCATTTAAGGAAGACTATGCAGAATATGAAAGACTACTTCAGTAAAGTGATAGTGGTTCAGAAAAAGAACCAAACACAAATCCTCAAAATGAAAACCTCAATTAGTCAAAATCTAAAGTCTCAACTATAGGCTTGATGAAATGAAAAAATATCAGGGCTTGAAAGTAAAACGTATGTACTAAAATATTCCAGGAGTATTAAAGAAAATAATTAAGATCAATGAATAAAATATTCCAGATTTCTTGGATAATTCTAATAAGCCAAACTGAACAATCATTGGCCTTGAGGAAGGTGAAAAAACACAGATGAATGAAAATATACAATGGACCCTTGACTTATAAACTGAATTCATTCCCATGGGCTGGTCATAACTCAAGTTGTTAATTCAAAGCTCAGAGTCCTCTACATAAACTTGAAAGTTTCTATCCTATGTATAGGCAGATCTCAGCATCCTTAGAGAGAAATTGGCCCAGGATTTTTCAATTAATCCCATACAGGAAAGGATGTTGTAATGTTCCTTCCAGAACTCTTGAAGGGTTAAATCTGTATTTGAGACCATTGGGAAGCACAAGTGGCTGGTATTCGGGTCATAACTCAAGACTTTGGTTTTAAGTTAAAACTAAAATTTCAGTAATAATCCAAGTTGTTCATATGTCAGGCTGGTCATAACTCAAGGGCCCACTGTATTCACTAATATTATACCAGAAAACTTCTCAAATCTGGAGAACAGAGAGATATTCTGGTACTGAGGGCATTTGGAACATCAAATAGCTAAGACGACAAAATATCAGCGTGAAATTACAAAACCTTCAGAATAAAGAACATTAAAAGCTGTTAGAGAAATATCAAATCACTTATAATGGCAAATCCATCAGAATAGCAGATTTCCCAAAAAGAAAGACAGAAAGAGAAAAAGAAAGAAAGGAAGGAAGTACCTTAGAAGCCAAAAGAACTTGGAATGATATATTTCAAGTCTTGAAAGAAAATAAGTGTCACCCTACATTGCTGTATCTTGCAAGGTTACTATTCATAATAAAGAAGAAATGAAGATGATCCAAGATAATTACAAGCTAAATAAATTCATGACCATCAAGCCAGCACTGTAGAAAATATTTAAAGGAATCCTAAGAAAAGAAGAAACACAGCTATGAAAGCCAGGGATAGAAAATCTCACTGGACAAGTAGATAAATGAATAAGAAGCAGAAATGGATCAAACATGAGGAAAATGACAAAATCACAGGAATTAGTTCATTCCTTTGAGTAATAACACTTAATGTAAATGATGTGGATTCTCCAATTAAAAGACAGATTGGCAGATTGGAGTAAGAAACAAGGCTCAATTATATGTTGCTTTCAAGAAACATCTCATCTGCAAAAACATACACAGACTGAAAGTGAAGGAATGGAAAGTAATATTACAAGCATTTGGAATCCAAAAGGAAGCAGCAGTAACTATATTTATATCCAACAAAATAGGCTTCAGAGCCAGGGATTTAGCTCAGTGGCACTGCGCCTGCCTCACAAGCATAAGGTCCTGAGTTCAATCCCTGGTACCAGGGGAAAAAAAAGTGAACAAAGTAGGCTTCAAACAATTTAGTTCAGAGACAAAGAAGGCCACTATATACTGGTAAAGGGAACAATGCACCAGTAAGAATAACAACAATAAATATATATGCACAAATGTCAGCATACCCAATTTCATAAAACAAACACTACTTGACATGAAGGGATCGACTCCAGTATAATCATAGTGGGTGACGTCAATATTTCTCACAAATAGATAGGTTAAACAGAAAAAAAACCCCTAAAAATATCAGAGTTAAACTATATTATCATTCACATGAGCTTTGGTGATATATGCATGACTATCCCATCAAGAGGGTTACACCATGCATAGTTATACATGGAAGAGTCATGCATGTACCACCAGTGGTTCAAATTGCCCATTACCTAGACATACAAATTATGGCCACATCTTGAATATGTTAACAGACATCTACAAAGTGTTCGATCCAAAACAAGCAGAAGACACATTCTTCTCAGGACATAGAACTTTATTCAAAAATAAATCATACTTTAGGCCATTAAGCAAGTCTTAATAAACACAAAAAGAACTGAACTAATCTCATGTATCTTAACAGATCACAATGGAATGAAAGTAGAAATCAACAGGAAAGGAAACCACAGAAACTACACAAACATATAGAGACTGAATAATACAGTTTCAAACAATTACTGAGTCACTGAAGGTTGTACAGAAAAAATTCTAAAATTCATAGAATCAAACAATAGAAATACAACATATCTGAATCTATGGGATACAATGAAAGCATTTCTAAAATGGAAATTTATACCTTTAAGTGCCTATGTTAGAAAACAGAGCAATCTCAAATGACCTAAGGATATATCCCAAAGTCCTAGAAAAACAAAAACAAGAAAGAAATATTAAGAGTAGAGCTAAAAGAAATGAAATATAGACTAAAAGATCAATACAAAGGATCAATGAATCAATGAGCTGCTTCTTTAAAAAAGTTTAAAAAGATTGATAAACTTAGACAAGCCTACCAAGCAACAAGACCTAAATTAATAAAATTACTGATAATAAAGGCAAAAGTAGAATAGACATCACTGAAATCCAGTGTACAGTAAAGCCTTGACTTGAGAGGTAATTTGTTCCAGAAACATGCTTGTAATTCAAAGCACTTGTATATGAAAACATATTTCTCCATAAGAAATAATGGAAACAGATGATTCATCCCACAACCCAAAAATAATCGTATAGAAATGATGACAATACCGTAAAATAACACAAAATATTAAAGAAATATAAAATATAAAGAAAAATAAACACATTAACCTTCACTTACCTTTAAAGACTTTCATGGCTGGTGTGAGGGAAATGAGAGAGAAGGGTTACTATGTAGGACAACTGTCACTATCACTAAAGGAACCACTACTTTCAATTGGCTCAATGAAATCTTTCTTCTTTCGTGCAGTTTTTTCTTTAAATTCTTTTATTGGTACATTGTAGGTATACAACACAATTACATTTCTCACTGGGAACTTGTACCTTTACATGATGCATCAGGATTCTTATTTTTTCCCATTCCTAGCCCTCCCTTCACCCCCTCCACCCTCCCCTATTTACAAAGACTTTATTTCCATTTTTTCCACTTCTCATCATTTGTCCTTTCCCTTCTTTCCTTTCCCCTGCCCCTCCCACTACCCCTACTCCTTTGGACCTTTTCTTCCTATTTTGCATTATCGATTATTCATTCTAATCATTGGTACATTTTAGGCATACAATATAATGACATTCATCATTGGAAATTTACACCTTCACATAATCTCTCTTCATTCTTATTTTTCACCCTTGCCTAGCCCTCCCTTCAACCCCTCCATTCCTCCCTATTTACAAAGATTTTGTTCCTATTTTTCCATTTTCTCATATTAATTCCATACCCTTCTTTCCTTTCCCCCACCCCTCCCACTTCCTTCCCCTTTGCCCCTTTTCTTCCTATTTTACATTACCTATTATACATTTTAGTCCTTATTTACACTTTCAGTTTCTCAAACCAGAGAAACTATTCAGTATTTATACATGTGTGCTGTATTTATTTCACTTAAGAGTATCGCCTGAATGTGCATCCATTTAGCTATAAATGTCTCTAATTTCTCATTTTTTATGGCTGAGTACTACTCCATTTTATTAAAAAACCACATTTTCTTTATCCACTCTCCAGTTGACGGACATTTGGGCTGTTTCCAAGTTTTAGCTATCACAAACTGTGTTTCATGCAGTTTTAACAAGGAACCTATCCAATGACACTTGCTTTTTCTCCTTTTGAAGATTTCATGGAAATGTAACTGCTTTGTCATTAAACAGATTCATCACTAGTACTTCTACAACCTTATTCAGGTGGTTCTTTTTTACAAGAGTTTGTAGTGTTTCCTACATTTTATACATCTACCTAATCTCATTTGAAGTGAAGGATTCCTCCACCTTTCTCTCCTCCTCCTCTGCAGAGGAGATCTCCTTTCTAACCTCTTGTGGTTGGGAGACAATCCTACAATCCTGCAGAGAGAAAGAGAGAAAAACCACTGGCTCAGTTGTGATAATGTGACATTTGTCATCATGTACTACTCATATTGCAAAACATCACTTGTTAATTAAGTTAAAATTTATTCGAAATGTTTTCTCATTTTGCAGAACACTTGCAAAACAAGTTACTTGCAATCCAAGATTTACTGTATCTAGGAATCAACCTAATCAAGAAATTGAAAGATCTCTATAGTAAAAACTACAGATCTCTGAAGAAAGAAATTGAAAAAGACTTAGAAATTGGAAAGGTATTCCATATCCATGGATTAGTAGAACCAATATTACTAAAAATGCCATATTATCAAAAGCAACTTAAAAATGTTAAATGATCCCTGGTAAAATACCAATAAAATCCTTCACAGCCCTAGGAAAACAATTTTAAAATTCAAATGAAATCAGAAAAGATCCAGAATAACCAAAGTGATCCTTAGGAAAGATAGCAATGCTTGAGGTACAATATCAAAGTTCAAGTTATACTGCAAAACCACAGCACTGACACAAAAACAGACATGTAGGTCAATCGAGTAGAACAGAAGATACACAAACCCATACATCCACAGGGAACATGCCAAGACTCTACCTCAAAGTAAAAAAGAAAAAGACAACACACATGAGCAAGAACACCCTGTCCAACAAATGGAGCAGGTGAACTAGATGTCCATATGGAAAAGAATGAAACTAGACCTCTATCACTCACCAGCTGCAAAAATTAACTCAAAACAGACTAAAGACTTAAATATAAAAGCCCAAATTAGAGGAAAACATAGGGGAGATGCTGTGCGACACTGGTCCGGGTAAGGACTGTTTGGTTTTTGTTTCTCTTTCTCTTTTTCACAAGAACATACACAGATAAAAAAAGAACAACATAGACAAAAGGAGGTATGTCAGGGCTGGGGATTTAGCTCAGTGGTTCTGCCACCTGTCTTGTAAGCACAAGGGCCCGAGTTCAATCCCCAGTACCAAAAAAAAAAAGGGGGGGGGTATGTCAAAAGAATATGAAGCTGGAGGTAGTGCAACACACCTCTACTCCCAGTGTAATCCCATCACTCAGAAGGCTGAGGCAGGTGGATCACCATAAGTACAAGGCCAGCCTAGGCTGGATAATGAGTTCAAGGCCAGTCTGAATTACATAGTGAGAACCTGTCTTTAAAAAAAAAAAAGAAAATGCTCTACATCACCAGACAGCAGGGAAATGCAAATCAAAACCACAAGCCATCTGTTCATCTGTTAGAATGGCTACAATGAAAAAGGCAAAAAAAAAAGACAAATAGTAGTGAGGATGGGGAGAAGGGAGAAATCTTATACACTGTTGTTAGAAATACAAGTACAGCCATTATGGAAAACAATGTGACATTTCCTGAAAGAACTAAAAGCAACTACCATATGATCCAGCAATTCCACCACTGGGTACTTATACAAAGGAAAAATGAAATTAATGAGTGGAGATACCTGTACTTTCACGGTTACTGCAGGACTATTCATAATCATGTACTCAATGTCACTGTGCTTAAAAATGGTTAAGATGGTAAATGTTGTTGCATATCTTTTACTATGACTTAAAAAGATAAAATAAGAAATAAAACCTTTTATTCAGAGAAGATATGATCATGGATATAGAATATGCTAAGGAATGTACAAAAATCTACTAGAATAACTGAATTCAGTAAGGTAGTAAGACACAGGTCTGGTGCTCGCTTCGGCATCACATATACTAAAATTGGAAAGACATACGTCTGCTATTTAAATAGCAAGCTATATCTATATTCTAGAGCAGTAATGGTCAACCTTTTAGAGACCAAGTGCCCAAACTGCAACCTAAAACTCACTTATTTATTGCAAAGTGCCAACACTGCAGTTAAACCGGTTCAGCAAAAAGAACTCATACAACTCGTAAGATTATCACAGAGAGGACTCTGGATACTTGCTGAGGCACACATGCCATTGCCATCAGGGTTCTAGAGACATGCTTTATATGAAATATATACAACAAAGTAAAATAATGACAAGTAATTCCCATAAAACTGAGGATACAGGTGACTGTTGTGCCAAGCGAGCCGATAAATCACCAAACACCGGGACCAACAACAAAGTTAAACTGAAAGGAGTTTATTCACGTGTATGGACTCCACTCCCTAAGTGAAGTGAAGCCCTGAGTCCAGGAACAGCACAGTTTATATAGGGTGTTATAGCAGCATGGCTTTTATAGGTGTTATTTTAAGAAGAGAAGTTCAATGGGAGGTTAATATGTTTTTGACTAGTTGCAAAAGTAATTTTTCACAACTCAGCTATCTTGCTGTCAGGTTAGGGCAATTTACAGTAAAGGGAGGCACTAGGCACTATCTCTTTCCGAGAAGCGATGAAGCAAGTTTACAAAAGCAGAACAAGCAGTTATAAAAATCATGTACTTTATAAGGGGAGGGGTATGAGGGGAGTTCATCTACAGGCCAAGATGGTGTTTCTTGGATTTATCCTGGTCTCACAGTGTCCTCTAATTGGAAAGATGAAGGCTGGGGTTAGAAGAAAATAAATTTAAATAAAAAATGAACTGAACCATCTATCTTGGTCACTTTGTCACTAAGATACAATATCCAATACCTACAAGTTAAAGGAGGAGAGATTTACCTTTGCTCACAGTTTCAGAAGTTTCAGTCCACTGCTGACAGGCTCAAATGTAGAAACAGCATGGAGGAAGGGCCAAGAAAAGGAAAACCACTCCGGTCATGGCAGCCAGGAAACAGGGCAAAGGGAAGAGCCAGGAGGTATACCCTTCCAGGTCATGCCCCCAGTAACACACCTCTTTTGACAAGGGTCCAACTCCCAACAGCACACTCATTCACTGAACTCACCAGTAGATGAATCCACCAGTGAGTATGGCATCCCCATGATCCAAGCACCCTCCAAAAGCCTTGCCTCTGAGTGCATGAGAGTTTACAAGGACACTCAAGATCCAAACTACAACATTCCAACCCAGACCCCTAAAGGATTAATGTACATCTCTTTATGTAAAATGCATTTAGTCCATCTCTAAGAGTTGCAAAATTTTAGCACTTCAAGCATTGCTAAAAAGTCCAAGTCCAAAGTCTCCTCTAAAACTCAAGAAAAAATCTTAAGTGAGATCCGGTAAGAATTTTTAAAAGTTAAACACCGCAAACACACAATGGCATAGGGTAAACATTCCCATTTCAAATGGGAGTAACATGAAGAAGAAAGAAATTGGACAAAAACAAGACCAAAACCTACCAGGGCAAACATTAAATCTTGTAGCTCTGTGCCCAGCACTCAGGGCAAATTATGAACTTCAATGGGTTTGAGTGGCCCTGCCCTATAGCAACTAGTTGCAGCCTTCATGGACTCTCCCTTGGGGTGCCTTTACTCATTGTCTTTGCTCTCCTCAGCAAACAATCAATATTCCTCACATCTAACTTCCTGGGGTCTCCACCACACTTTTGGCTTCACTCGCATGTCTTCACACACTGACTCCTCAAGCGCATACTGCCTGGCCTCCCAGGTGTTTTTCTGAATAAAATCTCATAACTTTTGCATTCTGCATGCCCATAAAATCAGTAGCACCTGGATGATGCCAAGGTCTACTGCCAGCTTGAGCAGTAGCCAAGCCCTCTTGGACCATGGCTGCAGAGACCTCTGAGTGGCTGGATGGCTGAGCACTGTGAACCAAATCCTAGGGAACCAATTCCTTTGGTGACCCTTCTCTAGTAAGGTGCTCCAGGGCTTTCTTCTCAAAGTCTTTCACTTTTACACACTCGAGCCTGCAAAGGGCAGGGTCTTGCTGATTCCTGAAGTGGGCCTCAAGGGAGCTTTCCTATTGTCCTGATGCAAACTATATGGCTTCTTTTTAATGGTAATCTTTGCAGTGATGCGTTCTCCTTTGCTCCAACATGCATACATTTCCTTTCTGGTAAAATTGAATGAAAACTTTTTTAAATGGTTATTTTACTTGATTCTCTCAGTAGATCTTGCTAAAAGCTTCAAGCAGTACCCATGCTAAACCCTGAAGGTTGAGGTATCTTTAAATTTCCTTTGCTAAATTAGTCCACCACCCTTAATCTCAGTCTCCTGCAAAGACTCAGGACATAAACAAAATGCAGACAAATTTTCTATCACAGTGTAACACACATGGTCTTAAATCCAACTGAAACCTCCTCAGCCTAGCATTTATTGTCTGCATTTGTTTGTATTCTGGTCTTCTGAGCTCTGAACAGACTCTCCCATTAAGTTTGGCCTACAGCCTTTTAGGGCTTCTCTACCTGGCATCTCTAAACCTTTCCAAACTCCTCCTGCAAGCCAGTACCAAAGGCTTAACTACATGGTCAGGTATATTCACAGCAATGACTCCCCTTCTTTGCTACCAAAATCTGTATTAGTCACTTTTCTCAACACTGAAACAGAACATCCAACCACACAACTTAATGGAAGAAAGATTTATTTTGGTTCAGTTTTAGAAGTTTCTGTCCATGGCTGGTAGTTTCAAACACAGAAACAGCATGGAGGAAGGGCAGGAAGCAGAGAAAGAAGGAAGGATCCAAAAGGGAGATACACACTTCCAGGTCATACCCCCAGTAACCCACTTCTGACCTGCCCCCACCTCCCAACAGTATACTCAGCCACAGAACTCAAGCAAAAGAATTAACCCAAATAATTTTTAACACAGTATTAAAATGTCTTCAGGGTAAAGATGAAAAGAACTCTAAGCCAATGCTGAACTCTAATTATAAAGGGTTCTTTGTAAAGAGGGATAGGTTAGCAATTCTAACACTACTTTGTTATTTTAGGATGAAGCAAGTAAGCACACTAAAGATAATAGCAGCAAGATTTCTCACAAATGTGGGACAAAAATGCTAAGATAAAAGAGAACAGAAAAAACCTTGTGGCCTGAGTCAGAGGCACAAGGGTGAAATGATGATGGATTTTAATCTAGGCAGGCAGATACTGATGTGTGTGTATATATGCATATTCTTTTAAACAGATGTGTGTGTGGACAAGGGTACATGTGTGTGTACACATGTGCTTTGTTATTGCTTGTGTTTTCATGCATCCACCCCCCAACCAAATCTCATGTTTTTCAGAGGTGGCTGAATCTAGAGTGTGCGACTGATTCACGGTGGAGGTAGGCCCAAGGGCACTAGGATTAAGGGCATGAGTGCTACCTGTCCCAAGTAGTCTGAATAAGATAAAAGGGGCAAAAGGATGAGGTTATGGTCCCCCTATTGCTTTGCTTCCTTCTGGCCACCACAAACTGTTTCTCCTCTGCCAAGCCACCCTGCCTTGGAGCCAACCAATTACGGACTGAACGTCTACAAACTGTAAGCCAAATATACTTTTCCACCTTTAACTTTGGAAATCAGGTATTTTGTCTCAGCAAAAGAAAAGGAACTAAGATATGCTTTTTATCAACTGAAAAATCTAGAACCAAAGGCACCCTAGTAGCACACCCCATGATTTCCAAATGATATTCCTTGAAAGGAAGAAGAGATTCTTAACAAACTGCTGACTTCAATGTTGGGATGAGCCTACAATATCTTACTGTGCTAAAGAGAAAAGAAAATACTCAATGTATAAATTCATATTTTAAAAAACCCCACAGAAATCAGGTTAAAGGAGCATGGTGACTGGCCGAATGTGAAACAATTTGAGCATCAATATAAATTTAGATTTTGATCAGCATCACCATGCCTGCCTTGTAAGCACAAGGTCTTGAGTTCCATCCCTGGTACCAAAAAAATAAAATAAAATAAATGAAAGTAAAATATAATCCACTGAATAAAGTAAAAATCCAGAAATCGGGTAAGTACCAGAGAAATGAAAGTTCTTCTTTATAGCAGATATCCCAGTAAGAAATATACAAAAAACTACTGAATTAGAAGATAATTGGGTACCATCATACTAATAAATTATTTAGGCAAATACCATCATGAAAGCTAACTAGTAAGTACAAGTTTGAGAAATAACAGGATATTTACACAGCCTCAAAATATTTCCTAAAAACACCTATAACTTACCAAAGAAAAAATAACTTTATATAGAGTAACCTAACAGACACTATCTTAACCGACTGATATGAACGTCAATAAGAAATGGGATGAGCTGACAGCATGTACCATCACAAACATCTTTTCTGTAATATTTCTGAAAAATAAAGTGCGTGAGGTGAATTCAATTATGAGAATATATTAAACAAACCCAAACTCAGGTCAGTAAAATAACTGGCTTGAACTATTAAAACTCAAGGTCCAGAGTTCGATCCCCCGTACCAAAAAAAAAAATCAAGGTCATTAAAAAAAAAAAAAACAAGAGGGGCTGGGGATTTAGCTCAATGGTTCTGCTGCCTGCCCCGCTTCAGAAGAACCCAGAGTTCGACACCCTGTACCAAAAAAAAAAAAAAACAAGGAAATTAAAGAACTGATCCATACTAAAGGAGACTAACAACTAAACAGATACAACAACAACTAAATCCAATGCACAATTCAGGATTTTATTTTGCTGTAAACATCATCACTGGTAATAATGGCAAGATCTGAGTAAGATCTACCGATATCTGTATCAGTTTTATTTTGATTACTGTAGCTATGTGATAATGTCTTTGATTTCAGGAAATGTATATTAGGGAATTTAGGATTTTAGGGAAATGGGCATGACTGCAATTGAATAGAAAAATAAAAAGGATGTGTGTGTGTATATTTTATATATATATATAATACATAAACACGAGGAATAAAATACAGAAAAATGTTAATATAGGGGAACTGTGTCAAAGGTATACAGAGAAATTCTTTGTACTAGTCTTACTTTTTTTTGTACATCTGAAATTATGTCAAACAAAAAACAAAAACCTCACAGAAAATGAGACATTTCATGAAAGCAAAAAAAAGATGAGAAATTGTTTTAGCACTTCAGAGTTTTTTGCTACTTAATTAGCATAAAACATGCAAATGGCAATATTTAGTGGTATAATATTCTTCTAAACCTGGTATTTTCCTACTCTGCCATTTGAGTGATAACTACTGTCACAATGTGAGACAGCGACAGCGCAGAGGATGAAAACTACTCAAGGACAAGACTTGGTCTGAACACCAAGAGGCCCAAAGGGACTGTCCAGAGATCACCCAGCATTACAGAGTCTCCAGGGAGCAGCCCTGAACTAAGAACTCTCTGGCTTTTATTGCAAGGAAATACAAGAAGTACAGCTTCCATACCAAGGAACAAGGAGGTCTGCTATATAACATTCTTCAGGTTACTCTAAGCAATTTATTGGGCAGGGGGAAGGACAATAACAGAACCTAGAATGCTTCCCTGTTTTCAGCACTTTGGATTCAGGGTCTATGTGCTTTTGCCCTGTAGGTCCTCCCTTAGTCTTTAACCATATACTCCACGGCCTACATGGTTTTGAACCACAGCCCCCTTCATGACTTCATTCAGTCTTCTGGCCAAGTCCTCCACAAACTATTCCAAACCTTTTGAGAAAAACTTGGTAATATGGACTAAGAGCAATAAAAAAAGTACAGACTCTAGTGAATCTACCTTTAAAGTTCTATCATAAAAAAACAACAACAAAAAGTTAGGCTTGGTGGCATATACCACTAAGCTGGGCTTGGTGTGCCAGCAAAAATGCCGCTGGGCTGCATCCTGCTCAGTGTTTGGAAAGAGGATGATGGGATCAAGGGGCTCCTACACCCCCAGTTTATCCTGTGAGACTAGACTCTGCCACATTATTTGGATTGCTCTGGCTACATGGGAGGTTCTCAAAATGGCTGTTTCCAGGGTGGGTGAGGGTGGGAGCCCCGAAGCCAGGCTTGATGGTGCACACCAGTAATCCCTGGGAGGTTGTTATGGTTTGTGTCCCCCAAAGCCTCTGTGGTCATAGGCTTTTTCAGAGGTGGCTGGATCTAGCTAGAGTGTGTGATGCTGGAATTGATTCATGACCCAATGCTAGGCTCAAGATCACTAAGATTAAGGGTGTGAGTGCTACCTGCCCTAAGAAATCTGAATAAGATGGAAGGGGCAGAAAGACACTGTTAAGTTCCCTTCCTGATTTGCGACCATCTTTCCTCCATGAACTGTTGCCCCTCGGCCACCCTACCTTTGGAGCCAGCCGATTATGGACTGAAACTTCTACAAAGTGTAAGCCAAATAAACCTTTCCCCCTTTAACTCTGGGTGTCAGGTATTTTGTCTCAGCAACAAAAGAAAAGTAACTAACACAGAGGCCAAGGCAGGAGAATCACAAGTTCAGCCACATCCTGGGCAACTTAAGTGATTCAATGAGACCTTGTCTCAAAGGAAAAATAAAAAGACCTTGGAATGCAGCTCAGTATGAAGGCCCTGGGTCAATCCTCAGTACAAAAAAACCTCAAAAACCAAAAAGGCATTATACACAAGTATAATCACTGCAGTCTTATTTGAAATATGCAACCTGAAAAAACATTAAATACAGAACAGGAAGTGTTTAAGATAGGAACTCTTCAATCACTAAAACAGTGTATAATATCTAAGTGTATGGGCGGGGGAAGTAGCTCAGGGGTAGAGCATTTGCCTAGGATAATTAAAGCCCTGTGTTCATTCAGAACCACCAAAAAAAAAAAAAAAAAAAAAAGAGTAAACATGTACCTAACAATATGATAAAGTAAAGTATGTATGAACAGTATAATTATAAACTATGATTTAGAAAATATCTCTGTAGAGAGGAAGGACACAACATTTATAACACTTGTATAATCTGTAGGATGATAGCATAGGTGAGTGAGGTTTTTCCTTTATATCTGAATACACAACTAGAGGGCAGATCCAACATGGCTGAGTAAGTGGGGCCACTCAGAGATCATCAACTAGAAACAGGTAATTTGAGCAGGGGAGTGACATACACACTGATACAAAGAATCAATTTGAAAGAAGCTACAGATCAAAAGTATGTATAGAAGTTAAAAAGAGGGGTAGCTGTCCATCAGGGCTAGTAGGCTGAGCTCCTACCCTCATCCACCCCAGGAACAGCCATTTTGAGAGCCTCTCATATAGCTGGAGGAATCCAGGAAGTGCAGCAGTCTAGTGTCACAGGACAGACTGGGGGTATATGAGCTCCTTCGTCCCATAATCCTCTCTCCAAACACTGAGCAGGCAGAATTTTTGCTGGCACACATCAGGGGCAAGAGATCAGGGGCAGGAGATGCTCCCTCCCCATATGCCCAATCTCAGACTGAGAGGATAAAAAGAACACTGTATCTAGAGTCATCAATATTAGACCCTAAGCATATCTAAGTCACCACCAAGTGACTAAAGTTTGTCCTATGCCAACTAGGACACTTACCCAAGCACACAATGCTAACACTAGTCAAATGTGAGTCTGTGCCCAGCACCTGGACTCACTTGACTCCACTCCCAGATCCAATGGCCCTGCACTACTTAATAGACCAGCCAGAGACTCTGTCTCACATCTATCACCAGTCCTGGCCAACCTGGGTTTCCATGGGGAATTCCAATCTTATCTAAGTCTCCTGCTGGTGTGCCTGACCTGTGGGAGCCCAAGGTGTACTGCCCCCACCCCTGAGTGCAATAGAGTCTCCACCATGCACATCTTCAGCGTCCAGGTGAAATCCTTACCCAGCACATTAGTTAAGTCCCCTCCTGGGTTAGCAGCTAGGGCCAAAGGTTTGCTGACTTGCCCTGTGGTCTGGATACCCATGAGACACAACCCAGTGCTCCATACCCTCATTAGGCCTACCAGAATCTTAAACAAATGGAATTTAAATAACACTCTCTTGAATACGAATGAGTCACAAATGAAATTAAAGAGGAAATTAGACAGTTTCTACAATTAAATGATAATGCCAATACGACATACCAATGGGACACAATTAAAGCAGTCCTATGAAGGAAGTTTATTACAGTGAATTTCCACATCCGAAAAAGAGTGAGCTCAAATAAATAACCTAACGATCAATCTCAAGTTTCTAGAAAAATAAGAACTACCAATACCCAAAGCTAGTACAAGGAAAGAAATTAAAAAGATTAGAGCAGAAATTAATGCAATTGAAGCTAAAAAAAATAGTACCAATGAATCAAAGACTTGGTTCTTTGAAAGACTAAATAAAATAGACAAACCCCTAGCCAACCTTATCAAAACACGGAAAGACCCAAATCCATGCAATTAGAAATTAAGGGTGAAATCACAATGGCTCCTACAGAAATCCAGAAGTGTATTGGTACCTACTTTGAGAATTTGTACTTTAATAAAGTGAACAATTCATAAGAAATGGGTAGATTCTTAGATACACATGAATTACCAAAGTTGAACCAAAATATAAAAGTTCTAAATAATCCAGTATCAGTCAATGCAATTGAAGAATTAAAAAAAAACCAAAAAACTACTAACTAGGAAAAGCCTGGGACCCAATAGATTCAGTGCCTAATTTTATAAGAATTTTAGAGAAGATCTAATGTCATTACTCCTCAAACTCTTTAATAAAACTTAAAAGAAAACACTACTCCCAGTTATTCCTGCAAGGGGCCAGGGATTTAGCTTAGTGGTTCTGCTGCCTGCTTCACAAGCGCAAGGTCCCAAGTTCGATCCCCGGTACCAAAAAGAAAGAAAAAAAACAAAACAAAACAAAGTTATTCCTGCAAGCTACCATTACCCTGATACCAAGACAAGAAAAGGATCCAACCAAAAAAAAGAGAACTATAGACCAATCTCTTTAATGAACATAGATGCAAAAGTCCTCATAAGATACTAACAAACAGAATGTGGTAAATCATCAAAAAGATTATATAGCATGATGAAGTAGGATTCATGCCAGGGATGCAGGAATGGTTCAACATACACAAATCAATAAATGACCCAAGGGGACCGGGGATTTAGCTCAGTGGTTCCACTGCCTGCCTCACAAGCACAAGAACCTGAGTTTGATCCCCAGTACCAAAAAAAAAAAAGACCCAAGACCCAAGGATAAAACCTATATGATCATCTCAATAAATGCAGAAAAAGCATTGGACAAAGTCTAACATCCGTTGGGCATGGTGGCGCACACCTATGATCCCAGAACTTAGGAGGCTGAGGCAGGAGGATTGCTGCAAATTTGAGACCAGCCTGGGCTACTCAGTGAGTTCAGGGCCAGCCTGAACTACAAAGGGAGACTCTGCCTCAAAAAAAAAAAAAAGTCCAATATCCATCCGGATAAAACTCTACAGAAAATTGAAATAGAAGGTCTTTATCTCAATCTGAAAAAAGCTATCTATCTTCATCTGAAAAAAGCAATCTGACACAGCAAACATCATACTAAGTGGACACAAGCTGAAAGGTTTCACTGTAAAATCAGGAACAAGACAAGGATGACCGCTATCACCACTCCTGTTCAATGTAATTCTGGAAACATTAGCTAGAGCAAGCAAAAGACAATATAGGAAAGGAAGAAGTTAAATTATCATTATTTGCTTATGACATGATTCTCTACATAGAAGATCCCAAACACTCCACCAAAAGACTCTTAGAATTAATAACTAAATTTGGTAGCATAGGATACAAAGTCAACCCTCAAAAATCAATGGCATTCCTTTATACCAATAACAAACTGATGAAGAGAACAATTAGGAAAACAATGCTTTTCACAACAGCATAGAGCAAAATGAAATACTTAGAAATCAACCTAATGAAGGAAATGAAAGACCAGATCAAAGAAGGTATCAGAAAATGGAAAGGTGCCAGGGATTTAGCTTAGTGTCACCGTGCCTGCCTCACAAGCTTAAGGTCCTGAGTTCAATCCTCCACACCAAAAAAAAAAAAAAAATCAGATAAAGAAGATGGAAAGGTATTCCCTGTTCTTGGATAGGCAGAACCAACATGGTAAAAATGGGCATACTTCTAAAACTGTAACACAGATTTAATGCAATCTCAATCAAAATACCAATAGCATTCTTCACACACCTAGAGAAAACAATCCTAAAGTTCATATGGAACCAGAGGAGACCTGGAATAGTAAAAGCAATTTTGGGCAACAAATTTGAATCAGGGGGCATCACAACAACTGATCTAAAGTTATACTACAAGGCTACCATGATTAAAAAAGAAAAACAGACTTGAGAATCAATGGACCAGAACGGAAAATGCAGAAACAAATCAAAGCAGATTGAGCTACCTTGTCTACTACAAAGTGGCTAAACACTTTCACTGAAAGATAGCGTCTAACAAATGATACTGGGAAAATTGGCTTTCCACATGCCAAAGATTGAACCTGATATATCCCTAACCATGTACTGAACTAAAATCAAAATGGATCTAGGGCCGAGGATTTAGCTCAGTGGCACCATGCCTGCCTCACATGTGCAAGGTCCTGAGTTCGAACCCCAGTACCAAAAAAACAAAGATCAAAGTTCTAAACATTGAAACAGAAACACTTAATCTGGTGGAAGACAGATTAGATAAAACTCTTGAAAACTTACACGTAGGCAAAGACTTTATGAGCGAAACCCCAACTACACAGAAGAATCAATAGGACCTCATCTCATTAAAAAACTTCTGGACAGCAAGCAAAAGAAACCACCAACAGAGTGGAGAAACAACCTACAGAATGGGAAATAATTTTTGCTAGCAATTCCTCAAAGGACATATACCTAGAATATATAAAGAACTCAACAGAATTAGACCCCCCTCCCCAAAATTTAAAGGCCCAATCTAAAAATAGGCATCTGAAATGAACAGACACTTCTCAGATGAAGAAATACAAACAGGAAATAAATACATGAAAAAACATTCAACAGTCGTGGACATCTGAGAAATATAATGTTAATTAAAACAACACAGATTCCATCTCACTCCAGAAAGAATGGCTATCATCAAATCAACCAATAACAAATGTTGATAAGACTAGGGGGGAAAAGGAACCCTTCTCTCTTGTTGGTGGGAGTGTAAATTGGTACAACCACTATGGAAAATAGTATGGAGATTCCAAAAAATATTAAAACCTAAAACTAGCAGTTCCGTTTGATCCAGCTATTCCCCTTCTAGGTAGCTTCTGGAAAGTATTAAAGGCATCATACCACAGTGATACATGCATACTCATGTTTACAGCAGCACAATTTACAACAGCTAAATCTTGGAAACAGTCAAGATGCCCATCAACAGATGAATGGATAAAGACAATGGGGTATTTGTATAAAATGGAGTACTACTCTGCCATAAAGTAGGATAAACTTGAGACATTTTTAAGATAATTGGATTCCTCTTGAGACCATAATCTTAAGTGAAATAAAACAGACAGACAAGTTTAAATACTGCATTGCTTCTCTTGTGTGAGAAACTCAAAGTACAAATAAGGAGCAAAATGGAAGATAGATATTAGGAAGTAGGAAGAACATGTTCAAATGGGAAGCAGAACAAGAAAGGGGGGAGGGAAAAGAAAAGGTATTTTTAAAAAAAGAATTGAAGGAGAAAATGGAAACAACTTTTGTAAGTAGGGAAAGGAAGAGAAGTTGAAGAGGGGAGGAGAATGGGGAAAAAAAGGAATTCAGATATATTATATACATGTACAAATTCGCCATTATGAATGTGACCATTATGTACGGCAAATATGTCCTAATAAAAAATGTTTAATAAAATAACTCTTAAAAATATTCAACTAATACAAGAAAATGTGGTTACTTATTACCATATTAACATGAATGCTTTGTGTCCTCAAAGTGAAACTGAAAAATTTCAGAGACAACAATATGAAAGAAAAAGTCATCATAAATGAATATATACAAATACTTTTATTTTTGTCTTTAAATATAATACAGATACATATTTGAGTATGTAGACTGCTCAAGTCCAGTAGAGGAAAGGTTACAAAAGATACATATGAAACAGTCACACAGCATGGTACAAACAACAACCTTTCTTAAAGAATAACCACATTCCATACAAATGAGAGGGTTGTGAAAAGGGGTTTAAAGCTCAAAATTCTACAATAGTACTGAGGTATACTAATGGAGAATAGGAAGTCTTCCGGGGTTTCCTTTTGTCCCATACTCACTGAAGTCTTATCCTTTTCTCAGGTGGGCCTTTAGTGCTCAGTGTCTGTTGGACATTCTTTGTGGTCTCTTTCTCCTCAGATTTTATAGTTTCTGGTGTTGGTTCTGCCTCTTTCTTTGTTTGATCCACTGGACATCAAAACCAGGTTTTTTAAAGAGGAATGAGGGTGGAAGGATAAATTGAGACAACAGTTATTATGAATGGTTCTCTCTTTTTTTTGTTTTTTTGGGTACCGGGGATCAAACTCGGGTCCTTCCACTTGCGAGGCAGGTGGCGGAACCACTGAGCTAAATCCCTGGCCCTATGAATGGTTCTCTTTGAAATTCTTTTTTTTTTTTTCAACACTTACCTCAAGTTTTACATTTAGCAGTTTCCTCAAGCACATGTATTTAAGAGGCTAGTTATAAACCTGACAATCTATTATTGCCTCAGGGAAATTTGTGATACACAAAAACACATGATATTTAAATAAAACATCACGTATAAGCAAGTATGTAATTATTCTATCCCAGTGCAAAACCATTTTCAATTATGAAACTGAAAATAACCTCAAATCAACTTGACTTCCACACACTTTCTACTCTTTCCACCCAAATTCTTTTTCTCGTTTTGTTTTTTGAGACAGGGTCTCACTATGTAGTTCAGCCTGACCTTGAACTCACTATGTAGCCCAGGCTGGCCTCCAACTTGTGGCAGTCCTCCCGCCTCAGCTTCCAGAGTGCTGGGATTACAGGTGTCCACCACCACACCCAGCTCCAAATTCATCTTTTAATTACCAGTATCACTACCACAAAAGTGGCAATTCAGCAGGTCTTAAAGGTCAGGAATAACAAATTACAATAACTAAAGAATGAAATAACCTTAGCTCATCTCACCATTGTCATTGTTATTAATCAAAACATTTGCTCTTATTTCAAGTTTACTAAGAATATCAATTGAACCATATTGAAACATACCTGGGACAGGCTTTTCTCCAGATTTTTGCTATAATTTTAAAAACAGGGGTTAGGGGGAGGAGACAAAAACAGGCCAGGTTAAGCAAAGTATTCTTCTTGATTTTGTATTTCTTATTAAAATGACAGCATGAATTTACATTATAAATGACCGCATAAAGAAAAATTATCATGTGCTATAAAATTACTATTCATGTGCCATATAAAAGCACATTTGTTCATTTTCTACTTTTTACCCCCATTCCAGAAACAAATCAGAGCAGATGCTGGGCGTAGTGGCACACACCTGCAATCCCAGCACTCAGAAGGCAGAGGCAGAAGGATCATGAGTTCCAGGACAGCCTGGGCTACATAGTGAGTTCAAGGCCAGCCTGAACCACATAGTAAGACCCTGTCTCAAAAAAACAAAAACGGGGCTGGGGATTTAGCTCAATGGTACCACTACCTGTCTTGCAAGCACAAGGTCCTGAGTTTGATACCCAGTACCAGAAAAAAAAAAAAACAGACTAGTTAACCACAAAAACCCTGACATCTAACAAAACCCTTTGCCTCAATACAAAGGCTACAATACTGTTCAAAATGTAGTTAAGTAGAATTCAGTGAGAGAAATAATGAAAACTTAAAGACGCAAAACTTAAGACTGACTTTTAGAACTGGCAGGCATCAAAAATGAGAGAAAAGAGGTATCTTCCTATGAGCATAACATGTGATAAGGGTACTATTACAAGTCAAATTGCAGGAAAAGTGAGGGGGGCATTAGAGATCATGAATAATGTTAAGTCCTTTACACACCAATTCTTTTACTTAATTGGACCCTGTCATCTCCCTAATCCCATGATCCAAGTTACATGCTCTAAAACACCTTCTTTCTCCTCAGAGTCCACAACCTATTCCTCATTCTCAGTCAATGACACTCAGCATTCTATGTTTAAAAGCAAAACAACAAAAGAAGTATTTTGGTTGAAATGGTACTGCCCCCACACCCCTAGACTAATCTACTGAGGGCTTCATGACCAATGCAGCAATATTCAGAGGTGGGGCCCAGACAGGTGACTGCATCATGCGGGTGCCAATCCCAATTCACAGCTGTATGGGCTATGAGGAGGTGCAGCCCAGCTCGAGGAGTAGGGGGTCACTGGGTACGTGACTTTGAGGGCTGTATGTTGTCCCGAGTCCCTTCGTCTCTGGCTCTGTCTCCCCCTATCCTACTTGCCCCACTTCCTGGCTGTCAAGAGGTGAGCTTTCCTCCACCATGCCTTTCTGCTATGATGCTATGCCTCACCACAAGCCCAGAAACAATGGAACCAGGTGACCACTGACTAAAACTTCTGAAATCATGGAACCAAAATAAATCTCTCTCCTTTAAGTTATTATGTCAGGTATTTTGTCACAGCAACAGAAAGGTGACTAACACAAATACGACACCAATACCTCTTCCAATTTACTTTTCAATTTATTGTACCTTTACTTTCATTTCCTCTCCTTCTGTCCCTCCCTCCCCCTCCCCCCTCCCTCTCTCTCTCCATATCTTTACATGCTTCCATGTCATCTCAGAGGAAACACTAATCTCTTCATTTCTAACCCTAATGTCTTCATCTGTTTTCTAATTTCTTTCTGAATTTAGGAGCGCTCCCTAAACTTGCGTACCTATTCCCTTGGATAACAATTACAATATTTCGGGTATCACATGTTCCAGATTCATGCTCCCACTTTTATACTTAACAAGACCAAAACCAAGTCCCATATTATTATCCACTATGCAAAAAAGGGTTAACACAGAACTACGAGAAGCCCATCCTCAGAAAGGCCTGCCTTGTAATGTTGGCCCTTGGTTAATAACCTGACAGGGCTCCCACCATTTCCCATCTGATAGCAGTGGCTCACTGTGCTTAGACTGCTCACACAAATAATGCAATTTATGCCAGTTATCTCCTTTCCTTCAGGGATTGTGAAATTTTGGCATGTGCTAGAGGGTATCTACATGATGAATTCCCCTGGCCCCACAAAATGTGGGTAGTCTCTAGTGGATTTTTCTGGGCAGAATTAACATACATATGTTACCAATTTTTGTACTGTTGAGGTGAAAGTATTTTGTTGTTGTTGTTTTGGTTTGTTTTGAGACAGTCTTGCCATGTACTCCAGGCTAGCCTCAAACTCACAATCCTCTTGTCTTAACCTCCCGAATGCTGGGATTATAAGCATGCATCACTGTACCCACCTCTGAAAGTGCATTCTGTATAACCCCTTTATGGTAAGGATAAAGTCTAAGTCCTTCAGACTCCATCTGTGTCTTTTTCTGTTAGGATCTGGCTTTATATCTTTACTCTAACAAAGTAACAAATCTCAGCCATTGAGCACAACTATATACCAAATCCTATGAATCCTTCTAGCAAATCTCCAAATATGGAAGGTGGTCATGGAAATTCTGATCCTAGCCACATATCACATATCTTTTAAACATATTAGGACTCAAACATGGCTAAAGTCATTTGGAAGAACAAATAATTTTTCTTACTTTAAAAGAAAAAAGTAAATAAATGTATGGAGTAACACTGAAGGGACAAAATTTTGAGAAAGGAGATTTTTATATTGCTAGCTCTGAACCATTTAACAATAGTGAGACATGCACCAGGGATGTAGCTCAGTGGTGCCGCACCTGCCTCGCAAGAACAAGGTCCTGAGTTCCATCCCCAGTACCAAAAAAAAAAAAGTGAGACACAGGAATAATATCATTATCTATCCGACATACAGTAACTAACATACACTAACAAATCTTTTAGTGAACACAGGCAAACTAGCAGGAAATGGGTTGAGATGGCAAAGAGGAGTGCCTTTCAGACCAAATTTAATTAGGAATCTTGAGAAAACCTAGGTGAAGTAATTTCCATGATATCCTAGCAGCTTCTGAAAAAGCACTAAAAACACCCTTCATCAAAAGCCCCGAGGACCTGAACCCCAACACATGAGTGAGTATCAGTGTAACTTCCAGCAGTAGCAAGAATTAAAATATGGAAAAAGAAGGCTTCAAAGAAGCAAAGGAAACTTCTCCCATATTTTCCTGTGTACCCCCGGTAGGAGCAACATCCCTACCTACACTAGAAGCCTGACTACTAAATACAATGGAGAACTAGGAGTAAATCCTGAGCTACAAGTGGTTCTGGAAGACACAATGAGTAAAGAGAAGTTCAGATGAGTGGTTGTCAGAGACTTCAGACTGTTTACATCTCTAGGTTTGAGGGGAACATTTCTGGTAGTTTAACAGAGTAGGCCATCTTTTTCCTACCTCTGTTACACAGAGCTAGATGTATTCTCCCTTCGGGAGTTGGCTTTTGATCCTTCGATGCCAAAGCTGGGGGTTCAAGAAAATGACAACTTAGATATGGCTTTTGCTAAAGCTTTTGACAGAAATGTAAAAACTCATAGAAATGATATGAAGTCTATAGTCTGCTTGAAACTAACTGTGAAAAACTGGGAGAAGACAGAAAGCAAGATTGGCCATGTTTGATAAATTGTGGAACAGGGTAATAGATAATGGGAGTTTCATTTTTAATTATTCTCTCTACTTTTTTTTGGTACCAGGGATCAAACTTGGGTCCCTGAGCTTATAAGCCAGACAACAGAACCACTGAGATAAATCCCTGGCCCCTATTCTCTCTACCTTTGTCTATGTTTTATATTTTTCATCATTTTCTGTAAAGTAAAGCTTTTTTGTATTAAAGATGAAGGCTGTCTTTGAGCTTTCTACAATGTCCACATTAGCTCACTAGGTAGAAATCCACAAACGAACCAAGGCAGGAACCTTAGCCCGAAAAGGAAGTGCTCATTCACTGGCATACCTCAGAACCCAAACTCAGAAGCTGCTCAATATTCTGAAGGTTGATCAATGTAAACAGAACCTTGAACAACTATATTTCAACCAAATTCTGTTGTTTCTCCTATATTCTGAATTTTAGTTTACAATCAACACCTTGTCAAATTCTAACCCTGAAACCCCAGAATCATCTTTAATGTCAATCTCTCCAAACCCAATGTCCAAATTTAAGCAATCTCAGCTCTGAAATATGTCTTGACTCTATCTCCTCTCTAACTAACAGCCACAGAATAAATTCAGGCTTTCCCTCATCTATGAAATCTCTGACTCCAAACTTGAATCTCCTTAGCTCCTACACTGTTATTAGTTATCTTCCTAAAATACAAAAAAGTGACTAAAGTAGTCCCTTTACCCATGGCGAAGATATATCTCAAGACCCCCAGTGAAAGCTTAAAACTGTGGGTGATACTGTATTTCCACAAGAAATATGACCTAACTGGAAAATAAGCCCTAGCATGGTAGTTCAAGATGTTCATAATATAAGCCCTTCCCCCAAAATAAGCCCCAGTTCAGATCATCAGTCAGATGGACACAAAATAAACAATATTACTGACATTAACACTTAAAATAAATAATAATATAAATTACAATTAAGTATCTGGAAATACCCAAGCAGGTACCTTTGGATGAGAGCTAAATGCCTACATAAACAGATGAACTTTAGGCTTACTGCCAAATGAACAACTGGAGTACAGATACAATGTACAAATAACGTGCAATCTTGATAAGGAAGAGAGATGGTTGTGTCTAATATGAATCTTCATAATTCAATGCCATGTGTTATAACAGATGTACTTAAGCACTCATGTGAAATAAAGAAACGTTTTCTGAATTTTGGTATCTGAGATTTTTCAGCACTTTTGGGTGGATTATCATTCTTAACTATCACCATTTTGATTGCCACTCCTGTCTTATGAGTCTTCAATTAACACTTGATTTAATGGAAACTTTGTGAGAGAATTCATGGGTTAAAATCACTGATAGCTGTGATGTCAATGCACTACAAGCAGGCTACATGGACAAAGAATGATCATTTAAGGACAGCTCTATTGCTGGACACGAGAGATTGGAGCCAATGCTTCTACAGGAAATGGAGTCACAAGAAATTCAGGCCAGAATTTGGGGTTTGGAGAGTTATGACAATGCTCCAGAAGAAATGATATGACTGCATTTGAATAAATGTAGACTTTGGCAAATGAATAAATGGAATTTTTGTACATGAATAAACAAATAAATGTAGACTGTTAAATATAAGTATAAATTGTTGTACATGAAAAAATAAGACAATCCCTCAAAATAAGCCCTCTTGTGTTTTTGGAACAAAAATTAATAAGACCTGGTCTTAATTTCAGGGAAATCCGGTATGTTCCAACTTGCATCCTCTGTTCCCTTCATTACCATGTAATTATTACAATAACATATTTCTCTCACTATAGTAACAGTCGGGGCAGGGAAGAGAGGCCTGTTCTAAAGTCATCTCATAATGCAAAAGTCTCATTTAATTTACAACTATCATTGAAAATTCCTTAAACAGCTCTTAAGAACAATGGCATATATATGACTATGGGTGTACACGGACCCATAAAGGTCCATAAGAACTGCAACTAATTGTGAGAATAACATGTTCATATGTTCTATCTATTAACTACTTCAAGAGCTCATTGAGTAGAATTTGCTAGTGCTGTTAGAACTCCCTCCTCTCAAATCATATAGGACAATTCGTATAACTTAAAAACCAATACGAAGGGGCCAGAAATTTAGCTCAGTGGTACTGCACCTGCCTTGCAAGTGCAAGGTCCTGAGTTTGATTCCCCAGTACTGGAAAGAAAAAACTCAATATGGCATAACTCTATTACTACTCCTGTCTTTCATCATGCTAAGCCTTCTACCAAAAATGCTCTATTCTCTTTGTTACAAATTTTAACCATCCAATCATTTAAGGAGCACAGATACCTATACTACATCAGGCTCCACATAGAGTAAAAGAGAATTTTATATCTTAAAAGTTTTTTACTACCTGTTACACTTTTAACAATCTTTAGAATGAGAATATTATCAGCAGGGCTATTATTTTTAGGTCATACCTGAAACCATTTTCACTTAAATAAGTATATGACAGCAAAAAATGTCAAATCACACACAAGCACAAGTGCGCACACACACACATTTAAAAAAAAAAAAGAAACAAAAAGTATTAGCCACACATTCTTATTACCTGCACAAATTTAGGTGGAAATTTTTGTCTAAGGTCCACAAGTAAAGCATCCACGCGCTGTCTCTGAAAAATAGAGCTTGGTTCTTCTTTTCTTTTAGCTTTTGGTTTGACTTTATCTATTAAAATATAAAATCCAAATCAAAACATTACCTAGTTTCATATTTTATAAATCTTTATCCACCAAGAATATACTCAAATTTCAGTATTTTGAAAGGCTACTATACTCATACAATTTCCCAAATAACTTACACACAGCATATGTGAAGTATTCCAACTCTCCTTAAATTATGTTAAATCCTGACATTTAAAAAGCTGGTAAACATGTCTTTTAAAGACACTTCAGTTTCAGTGTGTCAGCATTGACAGATGAGTTTTAAGGCTAAAGTTTTTCATAATTACCTAAATTACAACCTAGATTATTGGTATGACAGTATCTTTATGTATTTTAAGTTTATTTAGTGGTCTTTTTCCCATAAAACCTACTAGGAATAAATGAAAAATGAAGGTTTTATAAACTCAAGCTACCATGCTCTAATTCACAGGGCTGGGAAAATTATGAAGCCAAGAAAGAAAAGAACCTGAAGGAGAAATTCTAAAGCTATTCACATGTAAAATTTGCAACAGTAAGGGATGGGAGGTTAGGTGTATTGGAGCACTATCTTTAAATTATCTTAAACTCAGGGTTCCAGATAAGTGTTACTCATTAGGATAGAGGAAAATAGCTCTTGGGGCAAGTAAGGCAAACTTTCTCACATCAAACACTGCTGCCTGCACCTATTAAAATCAAAATAACTACATCAGAAAGACCATTCTACAAGTCTGAATTCCATACAAAGGCCACCTTACCCACTATAACTTATTCTGAGTTTCTATTAAAGAAAATGCAGAGTGGGCCAGGGGTGTAGCTCAGTGGTTCCGCCGCCTGCCTAGCAAGTGCAAGGACCCGAGTTCAATCCCTGGTACCAAAAAAAAAGAAAAAAAGAAAATGCAGAGTATAAAAAAACTGCTATAGACACATTTCTGTAAGTAGTTATTCTGGTAAAAAATACAAGTAGCAGATTAGCAGCCACGGGAACCAAGATACCTAGTGCCACAGGAGGTACTAACACAGAATAAAAAAACAGCCTGGTCACCTAAGAACAATGCTTAATTTCCCCTACTTTTGAGACTAGAGGGAAAAAGAGTTCAAAGTTTCAAGATGACTCAATAGATAAATAGGAATACCTTGTTCATTGCCATCACTTTCTCTTCTTTATGCTCCAAATATTTTAAAACCTTAAACCACATTTATTAAGATAACCAGTTATCTAACACATCGAATTTATATCTATCCCTATATAAAAGCTATTATTATCAAACCTAATTACGTGAATCATAGTTTCAAAAATGTCATTATGGGGCACGGGATTTAGCTCAGTGGTTTCATCGCCTGCTGCGCAAACGCAAGGACCCGAGTTCGATCGCCAGTACCAAAAAAAAAAGTCATTATGCTATGAAAACCTAAAACACATCTAGAAAACATTAATAGCTGTTTCCTAAAGAAAACAGCTTCATCCCTGGAAAATCAAAAACCATTTTAGGAGGCCCTAGGTGCTCTACCTACCTTGTTCTTCATGATCTTTGAAGTGCCACCAATACCCTTTGGAAGGATGATATCGACAATAAGACATAGCTTCATCAAAAGCTGACTGAATGCCATGCACTGCAGTAAGCTTGTAAAAAGAAAAAAAATTCTAAATTTCTCACTAGATCAACCAAATTTCCAAAGTAAATACAAAATGTTACATATGCAAAGAGAGTAATTTCCTATTTTTCAGAATCTATATCACTATATAACTGGAGTTGCACAGTCATCCCTCAAAATCCATAGGGGATTGGTTCCAGAACCCTCCACAGATACTAAAATCCATGGATTCTCAAATCCCTTCTATTAAAAGGATATAATATTTGTTTAAAAAGATATAATATTTGCATATAATCTACATACATTTTCCATGTACTTTATACCATCTCTAGATTATTAATAAGGTGCAATATAATGTAAATATTTAAATAGCTGTTACACTATTATTTAGGGAATGATAACAAGGAAAAAGTCTGAACATGTTCAATACAGATGCAACTTATTTTTCTGAATATTTTCATCCACAATAAATGGACATGGAACTTACTGATACACAAAGCCAACTATATGTAATAGCATTGACCTGGCCTATGATAAACAAGCCTCAAGTCACTGTAATGGTCAATACTTCATACTAACTTACACAAGGGAGAGGAGCTCCTGCTTGCTTCTTAGAAGCAGGCTAGCTCAATTAAGTTTTCTTTAATGTTTAAAAAATGTGAAGACACTTACCACTCTGGAGTTTATAACTGATCCCAAGTCTGGTGCCTGATAAATCACCCCAGCAATGATATAGTAATCAGCAAGAGGAATAACTAAAGCAGTGGGGGAAAAATGCTTGTGAACATAGCTCTGGACATAAACTTCTAAATAGATATTAATTTAAAAAACAAGCAAAACTTGACATTTTCCCAAACTAAGCTTTATGGCAAGCTTTGGTAATTTTTGTTTTTATAAAGTTTTACTGGAAAACAGACATTCATTTGTGTGTTATCTGTGGCTGCTTTGACAACAGTTGAGATGTCACTGAGACTAAGGGGCCCAGAAAGACCAAGAATTTACTCTCTAACCCTGCAAGATCAGTACTTCTCTAATGAGCATCGACATTACATCACATCAGTTTCATGTGCATTTGTGGCACTAGTGCTATTATTAGTCAACCAAACTTTCAGGAGAAAGAGCTTGCAGCAAGAGTGACAAGGATCCCAGGATGAAGACATCAGATGCAGTAAACTCACCTCTAATCCCAGGACTGAATCTCACTGCCTAGCTGTCCAGGGCCATCTTGTATACCCTGTACAGATTCGATACCCCGAATCCTCTTCACATGGTCTCACCTTTCACTAAGGTCTCTTTTTCTCTAGAGACTCTAAATCTTCCATTTTGAAACTAAAGTTGGGTTCTGGAACCACAACTGTTTAGCAATCTCTGAAATCAATACTAGAGTAAGGGTTGTTCATAAATGTCTTCATGAGGGTATCTAATTGAAAGATATAGCTGAAATAACACTATCTGGCTTCTCTACCTTGAATTGTCTCTTTAGGGTGAATTTTTCCAAAGTCCTGGTTCGGTTCTAAGATGTCTTATAGTTCTGGTCATCTCTACAATAAGTGTCTTAGCTCTCGTATTCAAAACCAAATCTGGATTCTATACTCCTGAGTAGTATTTCTCAAGCAAGCTTTCATTTGGTAGTAAAATCCAGGTAAGACTTTTGGTTGAATGTGTCACTGAGGATATTTAATTGATTCTCTATGAATTTGATAAGATTTCAACTGCTATGTACAGTATTTTGTGACAGAATTGATTCAGTTCACTGAGATGAGAAGAAAAGTTACTTGGGATGCCTGAGACTCAATGGGATCCCAACAACTATGTTCACAGAAAGAGTTGAGTTGTTCTGACTGCTAGTGCCTAAAGAATTGTCCTTGGGCATGTTTGCAAAAATTATGGTGTCCATGCATATGAACAGTAGAATGTGGCTTTTGAAACATCCTGGCAAAATGTACAAGCAATGTGAATATAAGGGACATCTAATTTCCTTCTGGAAGTCTGAAATTCTGGTGGACAGAGGATGCTTAAAGACCAGGCCTCAATAAAAAAACCCTAAGCTCTGAGTTTAAAATGGGCTTCACTGAATAGACATATACACGTGTGGCTGCATCTCACTGCCGAATAGCAGCCATGCCCAGTGTGGCTCCTCACAAGAAAAGCACAGGAAACCAGCACATGGATTCCTACAGACCCTACTTGTTATGTCTTTTTCTATTACTAATCTGACTGTGTAGCCACAACGAATCTTACTCATAAGCAAAACTACATGCTGAGTCTGATGAGTGCCCCAAGCAAATTACTGAACATGTATGTGCTTTGGAACCCCTCAAAACAGAACTCAATCCATAAATAAATAGATCGTGATATTTTAAGAAAAAAAATGCCTGAAGTTTACCTTGAGCAGGAGACTGCCGCTGTTGCTTTCGAATGATGAAAAGAATTGGCTCTTGAGCATGTAAAAGGATGTACTCAACTCCAACCATCTGACTGAAACAGAGAGACATCCCAATCTATGAATGCCTACAATGATTCTGTAGGACATTCCAATCACATAATTGCAGCAACACTGTAAATAGGGTTAAAGTTGTCTCTGTTTGGTGTTAAAACTTGGTTGTTGAATAAAACTGGCTAATTTCCTGGATAGGTGATATATAGATAAAGAATTGAGTTATTGTCCATCCCCTCCCCCATGGGGACCAAACTCAGGACCTTGTGCTTGCAAGGCAGGCACAGCAACACTGAGCTAAATCCCTGGCCCAAGAGTTGGTTTTTAAACAACAAAATTTCTCTACAAAATTCATCATGAGTTTAAATGAGTACTTTTCAGACAGAAAAATACACTGAAGTGTCTGTTTCAAAATGGCAATTAAAAAACAATGTTTCCTGACCAACACCTATAAATATATGAAATATAAAAATAAACACCAAGGGGCCGGGATTTAGCTCAGTGGTTTTGCTCCCTGCCGTGCAAGCGGAAGGATCCGAGTTCGATCCCCGGTACCAAAAAAATAAAATAAAATAAAATAAAATAAAATAAAATAAAATAAAATAAAATAAAATAAACACCAAAAACCTTATCCTCACCCCATACTCTTTTTGCCCTGCCAGATTGTTTAAAAGCAACAATACCTTATCTTATTAAATAGCTCATAACAGAAACCATTTAAAATACTATAGAAATTTCATAAAATCTACCACCTACAATATTTAAGTAATATGATAAATTATATATTATACTTGTTTCAGAAACTTATGTAATAGTAATAAATTCATTATTTAGCATCCTTAGTCTGAAGAATCTTGTTTTATGTTTAGTTGAATTTTACTACTTTCTCTACTTGTCATACAAAGAAAAATCCAATATAAACCAGATTATGGCATAAAACATTACAATTAGATTTAAAAGAGAACAATAATTATGATTGTCTGGTTGAGAAGAACAGCTGCACTGCTAAAACCACTCAACAGTTAGATTTTAAATAGACATTATGAAATTATACAGAAAAGACTAAATTGCAAGTGACTACTAATAATTCCCTTGGATGTTACATTGTATAAACCCAAACAAAGCTTAAATTTTTCTTCCGAAAGTTCTACTCTGTATTTTATAATCCACAGCTCAAAAGAAACATTTGCTACAAAATCTCTAGTTGGCAAAGATGCTACCTTCTTAATAAAATAACTTACTTCAAGTGTTCTAATGTTAGCCTCTGCATTTTGACCACTTCATTATTACATGTCCTGTCATAAAAAGGATTACTTCTTTCTGAAAAGTAATCCAGGACACTACCACTGTTCAAAATGGGAATCCAAGAGCTGTCGACCCAAGAGATTCCCAGCAGATTATCTATAAGAAAGAAACAAGGTGATAACAATTAGAATAGAGAAAAAAATCCAATTTGACAAGCATCTCTTAGGGATCTAATGTAGCAAGCACTAAGAATATAAAAATAACAAGGATCCTAGCTTATGTATTCTCACAGTAGAGAAATATGCAAGAAAACAATGACAACACAATATAGTAATACAAGTATGGATAAATGAGTTATGAGAGCACAGAAGAGGGAGTAGACTATTTTACCCAGAGGGAATGAATACGATTTTTCATAGGCATAGCAGGTGGATTTTAATACTGATTTTAATACTTGAGCAGGTGTGAGGGTGCATGCCTATAATCTGAGCAATAAGGGGGGGGGGGGGCAGAGGCAAAAGGATCAAGTTCAACTCCAGCCTAGGCAACTTCACAAAATCAGTCCCAAAGTTAAAAATGGAGTGGGGATGTAGTTCAGGGCTAAGGCCCTGGGTTCAATCTAGGAAACAACAACAACAACAACAAAAATCTCACCATAGATAAAAGGATAAAGTAATTCTAAACAAAGAGAATTCATATACAGAAGTATAAAAATACAAAGTATATTACACATTTACAGAATAATTTGATTAGGTAAAAAAGTGTTAAGGCTTGATATCTAGATAGATCTTTTCAAAAACTGAAACTCCTGAGTTTTTATATGCTAGCCAGTCATTCAAAAAACTTCAAAGACATCAGTTTGAGATCTCAATTAGGGTCAAAGAAATACATTGTGGAGCTATTACTACAGATGAGATGATGTAAAATTTAAAGGGTAAATGGTAAGTAGAATTCCCTTATTACAGCCACACTGTTTCATATTTGAGGAGAATTAAACCTTTAAAAGGCATGATATAGGGCTAGGGATTTAGCTCAGTGGCACCCACGCCTGCCTCGCAAGCACAAGGTCTTGAATTCGATCCCCAGTACCAAAAAAAAAAAAAAGACATGATAAATAGATGCATTTAACTAATGAGGTTTTTTCTTTTTTGTTTGTTTTTTAGCAGTACTGGGAATTGAACCCAGCACCTTCACAGTGAGCACGCCTTGGGTCTGAATTTGAGATCCTTAATCTCAGGCTCCCTGAGTGCTGGCATTACAAAAGTGTGCCACCTGGTGGACTGTTCTCCAAGCTCATAACAATTACTGGCTATTGGCTGTGTGGATGTTTCATCCACTATGGACTATACTACAAGGTTTAAATCATGAACATCAAAATGTCTATATAACTGGTTGAAAAATTTCAACCTCTTATATGCTGCAATTATTTCTGGCATCTTTGAAGAAGTCAGACCTAATTTAAGGTGACAAGCAGTTCTGCACAAAATGAATCAAATCACAGGCACTGTATTTTTTTTTTTAAGTAAAAATGCAAAATATGCTATATGCCCCCTAAAACAGACAAACAAATGAAGTACACAGTATCCAAAATAATAGTGCAATATTACTGTTACTAAGTAAAATAAAGAAATCAATAAAGCATTCATGTAACCTGAAAAAATAATTAGTATAGACCATTATACAGTTCATAATAAGGGGATCGTGCCATAACCAAATGTACGAGACACCAGGAAATATTTTCAGAAAAAGTCATTTTTTCCTAATGAAAAGCAACAAAGGATAATCATTATTCTCAGTTAAATTCTGTAGTCTAATTATTAACACAAGTTTATTTTCAACAAAACTCCCCATGCAATTCTTTTTAATTTTCTTAGGAAACTACCATTCCCCTCTCCCCACTAAAAAATGTTTCCTATATCCTTATCTTTCCATGCATTGCTATTGATTTCTATCAGGCCTTCATTATTTCATGCCCATATCTATTAACTCTTCCTAACTATTGGGAGGTAGGATTTTTAATTATGAATACTTGCTTATATATGTAAAATGCTTAGCACATTGTTACCTAATAAATGTCAAATATGATAATACTGGTGTTGGTGGTGCCTTTTTCTCCATTCTCATGGCAATTTTTATATACTTCTATTACTAATACTCATAAATCAAAAATTCAAATGTAGATGGAGGGAAAGAGAAACTGAAAAGAATTTAGATGTATTATATACATGTACCAACTTTACACAACAAATGTAATCATTATGTCCTGCAAACATGTACCAAAAACATAAATGTTAAAAAACAGAACCACGGGCCGGGGATTTAGCTCAGTGGTTCCGTCGCTTGCCTAGCAAGCGCAAGGACCCAAGTGCGATGTCTGATATCAAAAAAAAAAAAAAAACAGAACCACAACAAAATACAAATGCACCCCTATTAAACTGTAGGTTTTACTCATCAGGAACTAGCACAGGACTTGATTCGTAGAAATTAGCAAATGCTTATTAATTCATGAGGGCCAAGAACAAGTTATGATTTACTCTACTAATTAGAGATATTTATCAATGCACATAGGCTCCAATTTCCAAAGATGCTCATCCACAAAATGGTTAACTAAGATTAAGATATGTTCTATAGCTATAAAATAGAGCATAATTATCTGTCCCACTCGGAGATTACCTGTCACAACTTCATAAGAACACAATACCAAATCAAGCAGACTCCAAACACTTCTTCCTGTCTCTACTGTTAACACCCTAGCCCAAGCAACCTCCAAATCTCCATCTACTTTAGAAACAGTCTCCTACCTAGTTTCTCTAAGTCTACCCTTGCCTTCCTACACTGTTCTCAACTACAGTGATTTAAAAAAAAAAAAAAAAGTCAAACTATGTCATCCATCTGGTCAAAATCCTCTGGCAGCTCTCCATTTTACTCAAGTGGAAAATCGAAAGAGCACCATGGCTTACAATACCTCTCCAACTTCATCTCCTTCCCACATCTTCCCTCACTCAGCCTCTAGCCATACCAGCTTCCTTGTTGTTCCTCTAAATCACCACTCTCCTACTACTTTAGAGCCTTTGCTAACAAATATAAATAAAAAGTAAAACATTACAAATGCTAACTACTTTAATGTAGTCTTATGGATTAAATGCTTCTCTTTTTATTCACTATCTAGCAAAGTGACTTATAAGTACAGCACTCTTGACAATCTGCAAGTGATGAAATTAAGCACTTGAAACTCTCATGATGAAAGACAAATATGTAAAAACATGACCCAGAAATGCAGAAGATCGCTAAATAACCATAAATAAGTCTGTTAAACCTCAATTCGGTTATTATAGAAAAAGGCATCAAAATCACTTGCCTTTAAATATAAGTATACACAAGCAAAACCTTACATACTTTGCAAGATCAAGAAGTAACTAAGAGGTTGCATCTCCACATATTTATCCACTGACTCAACAAGTATTTTGAGAAATTCTACAGTTCAGCCATGAAAAATAAACGACTCCTGACCTAAGCAATTACAGTACGGGGTGTTAAATACAAAGTATTATAGACTCAAAAATAAAACATACGTGGGCTGTGATCTCAAGAACAACGCAGTCCCCCAAATTAAGTCCCAAGAAGATACATCAAAACAAGTAGGCCCATTATCTCTCTGACCAAAGGCCATCCTTGCACCCTGATATAATAGCTCCCATACTGCTACAGTACAGAGGTAGTATGTACAACATAACTCCAAACAGGAGACTTTTTAAAGACGCTCATCAGGATCTACGGAAAACTCGGCAACTTTTCTTTATTAACAGCCTTGGGTCGTCTATAGAAACGATCGAGAAGAGGGAAAAAGACTTCACAAAGTAATCTGAATCTTGCCCCCGTGAATTGTAAACCGCAGACGCGTTCACAATTATGTAAAAAGCACAACGGCATTACCTCTGATATCCACTGCAGCCATAATTCCGAAATCGAATCGCTCCTAGACTCTCCTTCCGGCACCGAGTAAAGGACCTGACGTAACGTCAAAGGGACGGTTCAGTGTAGTACAGATGGTGAGGAGGGACAAAAGAGGGCAGGAAGGACGGAACTCCGCGAAGAGAGGGGCTCAGTAGCTGGGGAGATGGGCGGGGTTGGGAGGTGCGAAAGCGGAGGGAAAGAAAGGAGCGTGCCTCAGGGCGTGGCGGCAGGGGAAGGGGCGGAGCGAGTAGAGAAGGAAAGAGAGGCTGGAGCGAGGCGAGGAGCCGAGGGGCGGGGCTGAGAGGTGAAAGCCCGGAGGTAAAGAGACCCCTGCAGGGAGAGGCTAGAAAGTTGAGGCAAAAGGGTGGGTGGGCCACTGGGCAAAAACTTAGGCTTGCAGGCAAAGGACAAGAAAGGTGGTCCGGCGTTAGGCTTCGAATCTACTGAGGGTATCGAAAATTCACTCTTGATTCCCCATGGCTATCAAAATGGCAAATTCTAAATCTGGCGTAGAGATGGGAGTGCCTCCGATTTAAAAAGCTCTTCTTTCGTATCCCAATGAACTGTTAAGATTTAGGAGCTACCGGCCATTCTGTTTTTCTCTGCTTGGTGTGGGGATGGAACAGGATTCAGAAGAGAATTTGAGTCCTTGGCTTCTGTGTGACCACCCTTTTGGCGTTTACCATAAGAATGGCTCACCAAGGGTGGACCATCCACTCCCAGCCTCAGACTGAGACTAGGACTATAGGTTATCGAATTCCACAGATTTCTACGTCCCAAAACACAAAAGATCTCAGTTCCCAACTATATAGTGCCTCATTTCTTTGAGCACGCGCACTCCACTCCTGAGTGGATTCTATATCTTCCTCTAATCTTTCTTATCCATCTTTTTTACTGATGAGTCCTGAAAATTTTTTTCCCGAGGCAGGAGTCAGCAAACCCGCATACTTAATTTAAAAGGGCGGATTAAGTTCCTTATCTCAGCCTTGGGGACCCTCATAATGGCTGCATTAGCTGGAACACTTCGCGAGACTCCAGAGAAGGAATGGTTCTGTGATCTGGGAAAGCCAAAGAAAGCCGTAGACTCAAGCTCTGGTTCAGCTCTATAAAAGCAAAATGTTGGAGATGCCTGCAAACAAGCCAAGGAGAAAAGAGAATTCCAAAACCTTAAGGAAGGATGAGTTTCGCCAAAACTTAGGGACTATGAAGACTCCCCAGAATTTAACCATTACCCATGGGTAAAGGGGGAGGACCATGAATTTAACTGGTATTTTTCCACTTCGTAGGGAATTCAAAAATTTTAAATCTCAATGGAATAGAAGTTTATTGCTTTACGCTTTAATTTTTGAACTGGGATTTTAGTTTTATACTTGAGATGGTATGTATAAAATAAGTGTCCCCAACAGAATGTTCACTTAATGAGTACAGTTTTGAAAGGCAGTTTTCCAGGCAGAAACATCAAGCTTTTTGTATTGACTGATTTTCTTTCTGTTATGTTTTTAAGAGAGAAGATTAGAACAAATCGGGACAGTGATACAGGGGAAGAGATGTAACTAGATACCGAAATGCAAGTTCGTGTTCTCTAAAACTGAAGAATGAATTCTAGGGACAACGGAGGTTAAGAGTAGGAAAAATTTATTGAGAGAAAGAAAGGTGCTGCCTAAGAGAGACAGAAAGGGGACCAGAAAGTGGGTTGCCCACCATCCACCCACCCCACGTTTCAAAGATGTTTTATACAGCTAAGCCATTGGTGAGGCAGGTACAAAGTGGGAAAAAGGCTTTGGAAATTTACAATGGAAATGGAAATTTACAAGATGGGCATAAGATGGGTCCAAACCATGACCAACCAATAAGATTACAAGTACAGTCACCCAGGTAATATTGAGTAAATGGGGATCAAATGGGAAAATGATAGATCTCCCACTACCTCAGCAACTGTTATGTATAATAGCTGCCCTCTTCCTATCGTGCCTTGCCCCCTCCCCTGTGTGACGTCATGCCAAGATGGTTGCTCCCACCAAAGAACAAACCCTTCTTCCCAGCATACCCCTGTTCCCACCTAGAGAGTAACCTAATACTCCCTCACCTCCTATCACTTAGTGATGGCACTGGCTCCTCCATCCCTAGTCACTACCTCACTCAATCCTGCCTCAGCCCCTAAAAACCCCACCCCAGTCTTTATAAAAGAGTCTCCCTGCCTTGGCCATATTGCTTTTTGTCTCTCCTTTGTTCGGAGACATCCTGGCAGATCTATTCCCCTAATAAAGGCTTGTTGTGGCCTGGTCTAGTTTTGGTTTTCAGCCCTTTTACCTGGCAGAAAACAAGTCACATACAAGAAATTTCCCGTTTAGAATATCAATCACTGCTGCCTATCTCTAGGGGACCTGGTGCCTCTTCTTTTTATAATGCTAACTAGTGGATGTGCCTCAATTGTTTTCCATGTTGGTTCCTTGCTGTGTTGGCTCCTGGAGGGATGACACCTTAAGGGTGGCCCTGTCTAACTGTCTACAATATATCTAATTAACTTATCTATCTACAATAACCACAGATCTGTAGATGATAAAATACATGGTAAGCACAGTAAACAAGACCTGGGAGCTCAACCATTATTTTGTAGGCAATAGAATAAATGTGATTAAGATTCCAGTTTAGGAAGATTTGAGGAGGATGAGTTGAGGGTGTTTATAAGACTGAAAGCAGGGAGTGCATTTAGGAGCCTGTTGCAAACTAATGGTAACACTAATTCAAATGAAGTTGTAGGGAGAGAAGAGAAAGGATTAAAAATATTTAGGTGACAGAATCAAAAGCCAATTAGTGACTAATAAGTGAGCCTGGTGAGGGAGAGAGAGGACATAAAAATGAATCCCAGGATACTGATTTATGAGACTGGGTGCCATTAACCACGTTAGGAATAGTAAGTAATAAATGAGTAGATGATTAGAGGGTAATAATTTATTTTTGAACATGACTATGTATGAAATGTCTGCCACATCCTTTAGTCTAGAGTTTTTAAGGCTTTGCACTGTAGGGACAGGGCCCCTGTAAGTAGAGAAAAGGTAGGATTAAGGCCTCATTGAGCTTTGTTAGAAGTTAATAGAGCAACTAAGGGCAGCTAGAAGCAGTTTAGTAGAGGGCCTCTACTACTGCAAATTAGACTCCAGCAATTAGAAAGACAAAGGCAGCTAGAGTCAAGCAATCAGAAAGAGCAGGGCAAAAAAAACTAAGCTCAGGAGGGTCCTAGGTAGTGCAATTAACATAAGAATTAAACATTTCCCCTTTACTTACTACTTAAACCTAAACTACTTATCCATAAACCCCACCCACCCATAATCTCATCCTCCCCCAAAGGACTGGAAAAGGTCAAATAACCAGAAGAAATCCAAGGAGAGGACCAAAAACAGCCAGGGAGCCAATCAGATTCCAGGAGCCTACTGGGACAAAGATCTCAATAAAAGGAGCTGCCTTATCAGACCATAGTGCAATTAAACCGCAGACCAATACCATCAGAAACCTCAAGAGCTTCACCAACACATGGAAAATGAACAACACTCTCCTGAATAACCAATGGGTCACAGAGGAAATTAAAGAAATTAGACAGGTTTTAAAACTGAGTGATAATGCCAGTACAACATACAGGAGTCTATGGGACACAATGAAAGCAGTTCTACCAGGGAAATTCACACCAGTGAGTGCCCACACTAGGGAAAACAGAATGAGCTCAAATAAACAACCTAAAGCTGAACCTTCAGTTCCTAGAAAAAGAAGAGCAAGACAAATCCAAAGCTCGCACAAGGGAGGAAATTATAAAGATCAGAGCAGAAATCAATGCAATGGAGACTAAGAGAATGATACAAAAAATCAACAAATCAAAGAGTTGGTTTTCAAAAGAATAAATAAAATTGATAAACCTTTAGCCAACCTTATCAAAAAAAGGAAAGAGCCGCCTGCCTTGAAAGTGCAAGGTCCTGAGTTCAATTCCCGGTACAAAAAAAATTTAAAAATTTTAAAAAGAAAAGAAAAGGCTCAATCCACACAATTAGGAACAAAAAAGGAGAAGTCACAACACATGCAGCAGAAATCCAGAGGATCATCAATAACTACTTTAAGAAACAGTACTCTAATAAAATGGAAAACACAGAAGAAATGGACAGATTTCTAGATACATATGAATTACCAAAGTTGAACAAAGAAGATATAAAAATTCTAAACACCCCAATTTCAATCAGTGAAATTGAAAACGTAATTAAAATTTACTGACAAAGAAATGCCCAGGGCCTGATGGCTTCACTGCTGAATTCTACAAAACATTTAGAGAAGAACTATTGCCACTACTCTTTAAACTGTTCAGTGAAATTGAAAGGGAAACAATACTTCTAAATTCATTCCTGGAAGCAAGTGTTACTTTGATTCCAAAAGCAGGGAAAGACCCAACCAAAAAAGAGAACTACAGGCCAATCTCCCTAATGAACATAGATGTAAAAATCCTCAATAAGATACTGGCAAACAGAATACAGAGGGTCATCAAGAAGATCATACTCCCTGACCAAGTTGGATTTATCCCAGGGATGCAAGGATGGTTCAACATATGTAAATCAATAAATGCATACACTATATTAACAGAGTCAAGGAAAAAAACATATGATCATCTCAATAGATGCAGAAAAAGCAGTTGACAAAATTCAACACCCATTCATGATAAAAAACTGCAGAAAATTGGAATAGATGGTCTTTATCTCAACTTGATAAAGGCTGTCTATGAGAGACCAACAGCCAATATCATACTAAATGGTCAAAAACTGAAATCCTTCATGTTAAAATCAGGACCAAGACAAGGATGTCCACTATCACTACTTCTGTTCAATATAGTTCTGGAAATATTAGCCACAGCAATTAGACAAGAGAAAGAAATAAAAGGAATAAAGATAGGAAAGGAAGAAGTTAAACTGTCATTATTTGCTGATGATATGATACTCTACAAAGAAAAACCAAAAAAACTCCACCCAAAGACTTCTAGACTTAATTGACAGATTCAGTAGAGTAGCTGGATACAAGGTCAACACTCAAAAATCAATAGCCTTCTTGTACACAAATAACAGACTAAAAAAACAACAACAACAACAAGTAACAGATTCACTGAGAGAGAAACTGAGGAAACAATTCCTTTCACAATAGTATCCAAAGAAATGAAATATCTAGCAATCAGTCTAATGAAGGAAGTAAAAGATTTCTACCTTGAAAACTACAGGACTCTGAAAAAAGAGATCAAAGAGAATATAAGAAAATGGAAACACATCCCTTGTTACTGGATAGGAAGAACCAATATAATGAAAATGGCCATACTTCCAAAACTGCTATATAGATTCAATGTAATCCCTATTGAAATCCCAACAGTATATTTCACAAAACTAGAGAAAACATTCCAAAAATTCATTTGGAACCAGAATAGACCTAGAATAACAAAGCAATTCTAGGTAACAGAGACATGGCACGGGATATCACAATCCCCAACTTGAAACTATACTGCAAAGCCACTGTGATAAAAATAGCATGTTACTGAAAAAGAAACAGACCCAAGGATCAGTGGAATAGATTAGAAGATGCAGAAACAACTCTAGACATACTCAACCACCTCATCTTTGGCAAAGGAGCTAACCACCCTCACTGGAGGAAAGATAGCCTCTTTAATAAATGGTGTTGCAAAAACTGGATTTCAACTTGCCAAAGATTAAAACTATACCCCTATCTTTCACCATGCACTAAACTAAAATCAAAGTAGATTAAAGATCTAAATATTAAACACTAAATTTGCTGGAAGATAAGGTAGGTAGAGCTCTCGAAGATTTTGGCATAGGAAAAGACTTTATGAACAAATCCTCGGTAGCACAGAAACTAGAACAAAAAAATCAACAACTGGGATCTCATCTTATTAAAAAGCTTCTACACTACTGCAAGAGAAACTACCAACAAAGTTAAGATGCAACCTACAACGTGGGAAAAAATTTTTACCGGCTGTTCCTCAGACAAAGGTCTACTATCTAGAATATATCAAGAACTCAAAAAACAGACCCCTTCAAATATAAAGACCCAATTTAAAAATGGGCATCTGAAATTAACAGACATTTCTCTGACAAAGAAGTAAAAGCAGCAAATAAACATATGAAAAAATGTTTAACATCACTGGTCATTCGAGGGATGCAGATGAAAACAACACTGAGATTCCACCTCACCCCAGAAAGAATGGCTCCTATCAAGAAATCAACCAATAACAAATGCTGGCAGGGTTGTGGGGAGAAAGGAACTCCTCGTCATTGTTGGTGTGAATGCGGACTGGTGCAACCACTGTGGAAATCAATATAGAGATACCTCAAAAAACTAGGATTAGAAGTCCCATCTGACCCAGCTATTTGTCTGCTGGGTATTTTCCCAAAAGAATTAAAAGAACCATGCCACAGTAATATATGTGCACCCATGTTTATAGCGGCCCAATTTGTAATAGCTAAAACTTACAGCCCAATTGCCCATCAATTGGAGACTGGATAAATAGGATGTGGTTTTTTAATTTAAAAACTCAGCCATAAAGAACGAGAAACTACAAACATTTATAGCTAATTGGATGCACACTGAGGCCATACTAAGTGAAATAAATAGGACACATGTGCAAATACCAAATTGTTTCTCTGGTGTGAAAAACTACAAGTGTAAACAAGGGTCAAAATGTATAATTGATATTGTGAAATAGGAAGAAAATGTCTAAAGGAGTAGGGGAAGTGGGAGGGCTAGGGGAAAGGAAAGAAGGGAAAAGAGAAAATATGAGAAAAGGAAAAAAACTGAGACAAAGTCTTTGTAAATAGAGAAGGGTGGAGGTGGTGAAGGGAGGGCAGGAGAATGAGGAAAAAATAAGAACCAAAATATTCATGTAAAGTTTTGAAATCTCAGTGATAAATGTAACTGTATTGTATACCTAAAATGTACCAATAAACTTAATTTAAATAAATAAATAAATAAAAGGACCTGAAGACAAGAAATCTGCTAGTATTTCTCTTTCAAATTCTCCCTACTCGGGCTTATATTTAGCTCAGTGGGACTGTGCCTGCCTCGCAAGCACAAGGTCCTGAGTTTGATTCCCCAGAACCAAGAAAAAAATTCTCCCCCCTCATTCAGGGTAATCCACAGTAGCTCTCGGTCTGTCTCTCTCCCCCCCTCTCTCTCTCTCTCTCTCTCTCTCTCTCTCTCTCCCCCCCCCTTCCACTTCCCCACCTTCAAATAAATTGTCTGCTTTTTGTCATGCCTGACCTAAGTGAGACCCTCTCAGCAAACCTACAGCCCTCAACAAACAACCAAAAATCACTAAAGGGCCATGCTTCCTTCAGTAAACATAACAGATGGCCATAAAGAAAATTTAGCATGGGATATACAATCTCCCTGGGGCTGAGAAGTTCATTATTATCTGCACACCCAGACTGACTGTCCTGGGAACTTTGACCCCAATTGTTCCACTCCAGATTCCTTAGTATTACAGCCCCCTTCCCAAACCCTATAAAAACTTAGCTCTTCTTTTGGCTAGCACCTGACATCTTTTTTTATATCAGCTTGTCTGCACCCAGCCAGCCAGAAATAAATCAACTCTTAGTGCTCACACAAAGCCTGTGTCTGAGTGGCCTCTCACATATCATCTGCAACACTATTATTTTAAACTCTGCTTCTTTAGTTCTTTTACTGGCACTGGGATTAGGATCTCCAGGAGCCGCATGTTCCAGCAGAGCAGTAGCATGGTGTGGCATGGCATGGCAAGGTGTTCACCCTTCCTGAGAAGTTACAGCACTACTGACATTGTAGCCACATGCTCTCCTGGAAGTGGAGGAAACTGTTCTTTTATGTATTTAGACCCTGACAGGGTGTCTTCAATATAGTAGGTACTCAACAAATATTTGTTGATTGAATAAAATAGATGTATAAATCAATGGATGATACAATAGCATTCAGAAAAATAAACCTCTGATTTCAACAATGAATGAAATATGAGATTGTTAAATGGAAGTGTGTCTATGGGAAGTCATATCATAAGAAAGTGCCTAAAAGTCTTTTCTGATCTTAGAGCAACACAGAACATCCAACAGCAAGAACTATTGTGTCCTACAAGGAAAGTGTTCTAGCAAATGTTACACCTGTGTATGTTATTTTTTCTTCTAATTTTGTGAGAAAAATTACCTTAGAATTATTGAGGCATTTGCTCTGAAAAGTCATCCTGGAAACTCTGCAGTGGTCTAAGGAGAGATATGGTATCAAGTTTTTTGTGTTTTACCTGTTACAAGAAAAGCTATGCCATCCTGGTATGATAAATATCAAAACCTGATTTTCAACGCCACTTCTGAAAAGTGGCTGTTTACCTTGAGAAGTAATTGTAATTGTAAACCGAATAATCTAGGCATTAAGAGTTTTAGCCCCTGGCTGGGTATGCAGCTTAGTGGCCCAGTGCCTGCCTGGCAAGTGCAAGGTTCTAAATTCGATCCCAGGTGGTGGTGGGAGGGGAGTTTTAGCTCCAGAATCCCAAAGAGAACACAGATAAGCTTAGTTCAGAAGAAATGGAGTTATCGTCCCTCAAAATTTAAACTAAGTAGTAAAAGCTGAGTATGATTTTCCTAATAGAGGAAAAGGAATGGGCCTGTTGCTTTGTCTTGGGGTATAGCTGGTACAGTTCCAGAATTGGGAAGGATTTTGTTCAAAGAAGAACAGGTATTTGTACCTTGAGCATACAACCTGACAGTGCTGGCAGTTGGGACTTAAAGGGATATCTTGGCCTAGTTTGTTATGGGTCTTATTCGCTTAGAAATCTTGACTCGATCCAGAAGGCATTGTCTAGTCAATGGGGCCTGTACTGGAGAATGAAAACTCAGATATCTGTGGAATGTGAGATGTACATGAAGCAATAGTTCCTAACAACCCAGATAAGAAGTGATAGTGGATCAAACTAAGCCAGGAACTACCAAAATAATAATTTTTATTATTACTTGGAGGAATAAAAGAAATTTTCTCCCTTTCTCCCTCAGGCCACAGGTCTCCAGGCACTTCACCTGGCTGCTGTATATGTGCAAATGTTGTGAGTGGCAGCCAAGGAAAGTTGCCCTGCATTTTTCACACATCAGTGTTTCCTGCTCTGGGTCATTCTTTAGCAATCCAGATTAAGAATCACCCCTTGTGATTTTAGAGGAAAGAGTAGTTGCAAAATTCATTAAGTTTTCTGAATGAAAAAGTATAATGTCTCCCAAGAAAAGAATTAAATTGCCTTGGAACAAAAAGGCTTATCTGTGCAATTTAAAGCTACGAGGTGGATCATTATTTAGTGTCCCAGATTTAGTCTACATGTAGCTAATTCAAAATCATTCTCCATCTGGCAAAAACTATCACATTAATCTGTATGCCAAGAAAAAATATTTGTTTTGTTTTAGACCTTTCAGTATATTATCAAATACAATCCTATATGCATCTGGCTTTTCCATTCTTTTTTTCTTGAAATATTGAAATCTTCCTTGAATGAAAAGGAAAAGCAGAATATGTGGTCTATGTATAAAAGTTCTCATTTCAAGATCTCACAGCACTAAAGAAAGGTGGTTGGGATGGAATATTCTTATTCCTACATAAAAGAGAGGGAAGCCAAATAGATGTGTGCCAACCTGCTAGGTTTTGAGGAAATCAATTAGAACAAGAAGGCAAACTCAAAACAACCGCCCACCACCACCACCCCCGGCCCCATCACTGTTGAGGATTGAATCCAGGCAAAAGCAACATGCTAGGCAAAGGTTCTTCCAATGAGCTACATCCTCAGCCCTCAAACTTCTTTATTCACTTGCTACAACAGTACAGGGAAGAGGCAAAAGAGAAGGACACTGGCTTCCCAGTGTTTCATTTTCCCCATGGAATAGATAGCACCAGGCAAGGATCAAAGGGAAGCACAGATGGGAAAAATCATCTCACTGCCAAGGAGCTCCGAACAAAAGGCTTCTGCTTTTAGTCCTTTAAGGCCAAGAAGGAAAAGAAAGTACTGGGAATAAAAAAGGTACTGAGGCAAAGGAGGAGAAAACTGCTTCGGTCAAGTCCCCTAATAACAAGGTCTTGGCAAAGGTGCCTGGGCAGTACCTCAGGTAGGCAGTATAAAGTGACCTCTGACTGCAACTTCCTGGGCTGGAGAGGCAAATAGGCTATGAGAACTTCTGGTTCAAAAGAGCCTGAGTCCTTTACTGTATCTCCTCCACAGAATTTCAATGTTCTGCCTGTTCAACAAGACTGACATGGGGGAAGCAGCTTCCCCTACGAAACCTGCCCGGCAAAGCCTTATAGTTGTTTCAGATGGGGCCTCAAGGGTCACACATAGGATTTTGTCTTGAAACTAAACTTAAAGAGAATCCATATCTGGTGATAAACTGTGGTGGACTGAGGTGTCCAATGGGCAAATCTGCCAAAAGACATAAAATTGTGAATAGACCCCACTGGGGGAACTTTTTGGTTTAATGCCATGGAATTACTAGGCACTGTTGGCAGTGTGACTTTTATATGTTATATCTGGGAAACCCAAAACCAATGATTAGACCCAGGGCTTGGATAGAGAAATAATAAATAAGAATTTTGTTTCCCTCTGACCAATTCTTCTGATTTCCCACACATCTGTACATCAGACTTTAAGAAAAGAAAGAAAGAAAAAAGGAATGGAGCTCTAAATATATTAGACCTTTGACTGTCCCATGAATGCTTACTGCATCATCTTACACCATAGGAGACAAACATCAGCACATATTGTATAATTTCAGAGCAACGGCAAGTCTCCACCCGTCTTGCTTAGATACAGGAATCTCTGAAATTTGTCCCCTAATTTCTATTCTCATTATCTCTCATTCAGACTATCCCAGTAGGCTTCTGTTTTCTATCCCTGCCTCTGGTTTATTTTTCTCCCACTGGAATATTTGTTAAGCAATAAGAGATTAAAAATTGGAGCTTCTTGAAAGTTAGATGTGTATAATTGGTAATTGAAATCTATGGAAATGAAGAAGCTCTCCGAGATAGCAATGTGGCCTTTAAAATGACCAAGCTTTTCTACCAATGAATTATAAAAAGAGCACACATCTATTTGTTCATTTGTTTAATACATAATTATAAATATTTGTTGTTATACAGTTGCTACAGTCTAAGGCAATGGTGGCGAACCTGTAATACGTGTGGCCACAGTAGGCTGTTTGTTATCATTGAAAGCTCTAAAAGGTTTGCCATCACTGCTCTAGGCATTAACATAGTCTAGGGATTAAAATAGGGGTAATGAGATGGAGATTTTAGCAACAGCTTCACACAGGAGGTGAGGTTTTGGGTCACAAAAGGTGTTTTCCAGATACAGTGGAGGGAAGAGAAAGGAAGAAGAGAGGTAAGATGTAGGCTGAAGCATCCTGGCATTTTCAGTTTTGCAAGCAAAACAAAAATATTTTTCCATTTTGTATGTTGTCTTTTCACCCGGGTGGTTGTTTCCCTTGCTGCACAGGTTTTTAATTTCATATAGTCCCATTTGTTGATTTGGGGGGGGGGGTTACTGGGGATCAAACTCAAGACCTTGCACTTGCGAGCCAGGTGGCAGCACCACTGAGATAAATCCCTGGCTGAGTCTTGATGTTATTTCTTGTACAGTTGAATTTTGTTCAGAAAGTCCTTGCCTCTGCCCATGTCTTCAAGAGTTTTACCTATTTTATCTTCCAGCAGATTGTTTCTGTTTTGATATTTAGTACTTTGATCCATTTTGGTTTCAGTTAAGTACATGGTGAGAGATAGGGATCTAGATTTAATCTTCTGCATATGGATACCCAATTTTCCCAATATCATTTGTTAAAAGAGGCTATCTTTCCTATAGCATACATTTTGGGCCCCTTTGGTAAAGATTAGATAGCTGAATGTACCTGCTGTTGTTCTTTATTTTCTATTCTGTTCCACTGATGCACAGTCTGTATCTGTGCCAGTACCATGCTCTTTCTCTTCTGGTTCCATAAGAATTTAGGGATTGTTAAGAATCAACAACTGGGACCTCATCTTATTAAAAAACTTTTGCACACCAACAGAGTGAAGAGACAATCCACAGCTTGGGAAAAATATTTTACTAGCTGTTCCTCAAAGAACTACTATCTAGAATATATAAAGAACTCAAAAAAATCAGGACACCCCTCCCCCAAATTTAAAGACCCAATGAAAAATGGGCATCTGAAATGAATAGGCACTTCTCAGATGAAGTAGAAACTGCAAATAAATATATGAAAAAATGTTCAACATCACTAGTCATTCATGAAATGCAAATTTTAAAAACATGGAGATTCCATCTCACTCCAGAAAGAATGGCTACTATCAAGAAATCAACTGATAACAGCCTTCCAGGTCACCAGCATAGGTGTCCGCACTGCAGGGAGAGGTCCTCTGTCATCTCTGCAACCCTTTCACTGCACCTAGTGCAAACTGGTGGTGACTTTGGCATTGAGCTCCCGGAAAGGCAATGTGGCCAGGCCTCAGAAGCACCAGAATACATTTAGCTTCAAAAATGACAAGTTTGATAAGAGTGTTCAGACCAAGAAAATTAATGCAAAACTTCATGATGGAGTATGTCAGCATTGTAAAGAAGTTCTTGAATGGTGGGTAAAATACAGCAAATATAAACCATTATCAAAACCTAAAAAATGCATTAAATGTTTACAGAAGACTGTGAAGGAGTCTTACCACATAATGTGTAGACCATGTGCTTGTGAACTTGATGTCTGTGCGAAATGTGGAAAGAAAGAAGACATTGTTATTCCGTTTAATAAAGAACCAGAAAAGACTGAAAATACTGAAAATAATCAAAGATCCAATTACAGAAGAAGTTGCAAAAGGAATGAAGAAAGTGATGCTGACTTAGATTTTTATATTGATTTAGATGACACAGGTGAAAATGAAGTGGATTAATGTAATGTAGATTAAAAGTCAGTCTAGGGAATCAATCTAACAAAGGAAGCAAAAGACCTCTACACTGAAAACTACAGCACCCTGAAAAAGGAGATTGAGGAGGATATAAGAAAATGGAAAGACGTCCCTTGTTCCTGGGTAGGAAGAACCAATGTAGTGAAAATGGCCATACTTCCAAAATGGCTATATAGATTTAATCCAATGCCAGTTGAAATTCCAACAATATACTTCACAGAGCTAGAGAAAACAATCCAAAAATTCATTTGGAACCAGAAGAGACCTAGAATAGCAAAAGCAATTCTGGGCAACAGAGACATGGCTGGGAGTATCACAATCCCCAACTTGAAGCTATATTACAAAGCTACTGTGATAAAAACATCATGGTACTGGCAAAGAAACAGACCCAAGGATCAGTGGAATAGATTAGAAGATACAGAAACAACTCCAGACCTACTCAGCCACCTCATCTTTGACAAAGGAGCCAACTACCCTCACTGGAGGGAAGATAGCCTATTTAATAAATGGTGTTGGAAAAACTGGATTTCAGTCTGTCAGAGATTAAAACTAGACCCTTATCTATCACTATGCACTAAACTAAGATCTAAGTGGATTAAAGATCTAAATATTAAGACAGAAACACTAAACTTGCTGGAAGATAAGTTAGGTAGAACTCTCGAAGATATTGGCATAGGAAAAGACTTTATGAACAAAACCTCAGTAGCATGGGAACTAGCAGAAAGAATCGACAACTGGGATTTCATCTTATTAAAAAGCTTCTGCACTGCAAGAGAAACCACCAACAGAGCTAACAGACAACCTGCAATGTGGGAAAAAATTTTTAGCAGCTGTTCCTCAGACAAAGGGCTACAATCTAGAATATATAAAGGGCTGAGGATTTAGCTCAGTGGTTTCGCCACCTGGTTCGATCCCTGGTACCAAAAAAGAAAAATAGAATATATAAAGAACTGAAAAAAATCAGACCCCCTAAATTCAAAGACCCAATTCAAAAATGGGCATCTGAAATGAACAGACATTTCTCAGACAAAGAAGTAAAAGCAGCAAATAAACATATGAAAAAATGTTTAACATCGCTGGCCATTCGAGAGATGCAGATGAAAACAACACTGAGATTCGACCTCACCCCAGAAAGAGTGGCTGCTATCAAGAAATCAACCAATAACAAATACTGGCGGGAGTGTGGAGAGAAAGGAACCCTTCTCCATTGTTGTTGGGAGTGTAGACTGGTGCAACCACTATGGAAATCAGTGTGGAGATACCTCAAAGAACTAGGACTAGAGGTCCCATATGACCTAGCTATTTCCCTGCTGGGTATTTTCCCAAAAGGATTAAAAGAATCATACCACAGAGATATATGTGCACCTATGTTTATAGTGGCACAGTTTGTAATATCTAAAGTTTGGAAAAAGCCTAAGTGCCCATCAATTGGAAAATGGATAAAGAAGATGTGGTTTTTTTATACAATGGAGTACTACTCAGCCATAAAGAGCGAGAAACTAGAGTCATTTATAGCTAAATGGATGCATGTTGAGGCCATACTTTTAAGTGAAATAGGACACATGTGTAAATACCAAATAGTTTCTCTCGTGTGAGAAACTGAGAGTGTAAATAAGGATTAAAAGGATTAGTAACTAATAATTGATACTTTGAAATAGGAAAAGGTCCAAAGGGGTAGGGGTGGTGGGAGGAGATAGGGAAAGGGAAGAATGGAAAGAAAAAATTATGAGAAAAGAAAAAAAAATGGAAACAAAGTATGTAAATAGGGAAGGATGGAGGGATGAAGGGTGCACAGGTAATGGGGAAAATATAAGAACCAAGATACATCATGTTCAGGTACAAGCACCCAATAATAAATGTAAACGTATTGTATACCTAAAATTTACCAATAAAAGAATTTAAGCAAAAAAAAAAAAAAAAGTCAGCCTAGGAATGTGAAATTCTGATCACTTTTTGCCTTTGGCTATGTCACACACACAAAAATACTGTTAAATCCCAATGAGGAAGTCAGAAAAAGCTATAGAAAATAGGCAAAAGTCACATAGGAACAATATGAATTAGGCATGATATTTACATAACTGTAAAACTTTTATCTAGAGCTGTCTTAAGACAAAGTTTTAAATTGTGTATACTAGGATACTTGCCAAAAAGCAGATAAAATCAGGGTGTCATGCTGCAGTTCATGGGAATACTTTTAAAATAATGTTTATCAAATGTACAGCAATTTTTCTCAGGTTTTACATTTTTCCTCTTGTGAAATATACATCAAAAATGCATAGAATTTATAGGTATAGTTTAATAAATAATTATAAAGGAAATACATAACATTTACACGTGGAGGAAGAAACCACCAGCAGCAGAAGCTCCCCGAGGGGCTCTCCGTCATCACCGGTTCACCCTTCTTCCCTACTCTGCCCTGTGCCGAATTTTGATGATTATTTTCTTCATCATTTAGTACCCAAACTACTCCAAAGCAGTATACATTAGCTTTGGCTGATTTTTAACCCTTTCCTATTCTTTTATTTTGAAAAATCTCAAACCTGAAGGCAAGTAGCAAAGAAGTAAAATAAACCTTTTCATGCTATTCACCTCAATTCCCAGTTGTTGTTGTTGTTTTTGGTACCGGGGATGGAACTCAGGTTCTTGTGCTTGCAAGGCAGGTGGCAGAACCCCTGAGCTAAATCCCTAGCCCCTTCCCAGTTGTTTTCTTTATAGCCCTATAGATGGGAATTTTATATGCCGAACTGTTTAAAGTATTGATTTTGAAATTTATATGAACAGACTTACACTATGTATATTATTTTGTCTCTTTTTTAATTTTTATAAAGTTTGGGAGATTGATTTAAAAAAAGAAAAGAAATCAACCAATAACAAATGTTGGCAGGGATACGAGAAAAAAAAGAAACCTTGTTCACTATTGGTGGAAGTGTAGACTGGTGTGGAATTCAGTGTGGAGATTCTTCAAAAAACTAAAATAGGGTTCCATTTAACCCAGCTATTCCTTTTCTTGGTATCTTCCTGAAAGAATTAAAAGCTTCATACCACAGCAATATATGCACACCCATGTTTATAGCAGCACAGTTTGTACTAGCTAAATCTTGTAAACAGCTCAAATGCCTATCAACCAATGAATGGATAAAGAAGATGTAGTTTTTTATACAATGGAATACTACTCTGCCATAAAGAAGGATGAGCTGGCCTGGGGATTTAGCTCAATGGCACCATGCCTGCCTTGTCGCAATCGCGAGGTCTTGAGTTCAATCCCCAGTACCACAAAAAAAAAAAAAAAAATGAGCTTCAGCATTTAGAGCTAAATGGAGGGACATTGAAACCATACTCAAGTGAAATAAATCAGAATCAGACACACGTGTTTAAATACCACCCTGTTTCTCTGGTGTGAGAAACTGAAAATGGAAATAAGGATTAAAATGTATAATAGATATTAGGAAATGGGAAGAAAATGTTCAAATGAGAATGGGAACAAGGGAGGAGGGAGAGAGAAAGGAAGGAAGGGACAAGAAAAAAGTGAAAATAGAAGAAAAAAATGGAATCAAAGCTTGTGAACATAGGGAGGGGAGGGGCCGGGGGGGGGTAATGGGAAAAAAAGGGTGGGATGTACCATGTACAGGTGCAAATTCCCTATGAGGAGGGCTATCATTATGTGTGCCTAAAATGTACCAATAAATGTTTTGCTATTATAAATAAATAAATTTTGGGATTATTTTCTCTAGTTCTGTGAGGCAGGCTGTTGGTATTTTGGTTGGGGTTGCAGTAAATGTATTTATCACTTTTTGGAAACATGGCCATTTTTACAATATTGGTTCTGCCTATTCAGGAACAGCGCATACCTTTCTACTTTCTGGTGCCCTCTTCAATCTCCTTTTGTCAGAGTGAACTACTTTGCATCGTAGAGGTCTCTTAGTCCCTTGGTTAGGTTAATTCCTAAGTATTTAATTATTCTTGATGCTATTGTGAATGGTATTCTTTTTATTCTTATGAGTCCATGTTTTCAGAATATAATGATTACATTCATTGTGGGAGTTGGTACATGTACACAACCCATCTTAATTCTCTTCTCATCCCCTCCCCACTCTTCCTTCCCCTTCCTTTCATCCCTTAACCCCCTTCCCTTTTGCAAAAGATCTCTCTCCCTGTTTCTGATTACCTTTATTTTGCTCTTTAATTTATTTATACTTTGGGTTTCTCATATAAGAGAAACCATGCAATATTTAAGCTTGTGTGTCTGATTTTTTTCTGTTAACATTGTCTTGAGCTAATCTATTCTCCTACAAGTGACTTAAGTTTATCCATCTTTATGGAAGAGTAATATTTTATTTTGTGTAAATACCACATTTTTAAATCCATTCATTTGTTGATGGACATATGAGCTCCTTCCAAGATTGAACTATTATGAATTGTGCTGCTGTAAACATAGGAATGTATGTATCACTGTTATATGATGTCTTTAACTCTTATGAGATGATACCTAGAAAGGAATAGCTAGGTCAAATGGAATTTCTATTTTTAGTTTTTTGAGGAATCTCCATACTAATTTACATAGTGGTTGTACTAACATAGATTCCCACCAACAATGTAGAAGGGTCTACTTCATAAGCAATTTCTTGCTTTTTTTTCTAACAGCTTTTAAGATTTTTGTCTTAGTGTTATAATGACAGAGACTTTTGAGATTTTGACTATGCTGTATCATGGAGAAGTTCTTTTCTGATTGTGGGTATTTAGGGTTCTATATTCCTGCACTTATCTGTATTAAGTTCTTTCCATTTATTGGGAAAGTTTTCAGTTATTGTTTTTGTCAGTTGACTTTTTATGCCATTTGTGCTGTCTTCTAATTTTTCTCTAATTCCAATTAATCTTAGACTAGTCTTCTTTGCCTTATCTAGCAGCTATTGGATCCATTTTTCATGTCCTCTTGTTTTTAAGATATCTAAGTATATGGTCATGTGCATCCACCCTATCTTCTATTCTGACACTGTGTCCTTACATTGGTCAGTCCTTCTACTATCCATACTTTCAATAGAATTTTAAATTTCCTGGATTTCTATTCAATATGATTTCATGGACTCTAATTCTTTGCTAAACTGGTCATTCGTGTTTTGTATCATTTTTTTTTAGCTCAGCTAGCTTTTTATTAGTGTCTTATTTAAGCTCACTGATCATTTTGTTTATTAAGTTTATTATCTGTTTAGTTATATCATCTTTGAGCTCACCAAGCACTTGTGTTTTTTTGTCTCCTCTTTTACCATTTTATATAATTCAGCTGTTTGGCTCTTTATCTCCTCCCCATTAATGCCCTATGCATCAGGGTTGGAGGAGTTGGAAGTCTTTGGAAGCATTTTGCTGCCTTGTCTTCTCATGTTCTATTGGTTGTGTTTGTGTGTGTGTGTGTGCATGTGTACATGTATGCATGCTGTGAGGTTTGTGGGTCAATTTTAGTGGACTCTGTTGTTAGTACAGAGCTCTCTTTAGTTAGTGTCTGCTTGTCAGCGATACACCATGGGCATAGCTAAATACAGACCTTTGCCTCTGTCTCAAGATCCAACCACCTCCATTAATTTGAAAGGGAAAGATGCAGTGTAATTGGCTCAGCACCCATTGATCCAGAAATGAGCTGCAGTATTGTTGATGACATAAAGACAAACCAGATATTGGCATACAGTAAAATCCAATTAATACCAATAACTATGACACCTTGGAAATAGCAACAAAGGCAACAATAATATAGTCAAGAACAAACTGGATATTGGCATACCATAAGAACCAATAAAAGCTATTACCAAACTTAGGACCGGGAATGCAGCTCAGTGGTGCTGTTCCTGCCTCCCAAGCACAAGGTCCTAGGTTCAATCCCTGGTACAAAAAAAAAAAAAAAGGTATTACTAACCTTAACCACAGGAAACAGATATAATTATAAACACAAAGACAAAATATTGACATAAAGTTCGTATCTACTCATTTCAACACCTCTACCACTATTAACAACTGAAAATCATCTTATAAGTAATTTTTTGTTTTTCTCTAACCCCTGTGTCCTTTGCAGCCTAAGCTTCAACTTTTAGAAGGGTCTGTTTCTTGATCACACCCTTTCCATGACTATCTCTTGTGGCTGTCTCCGACTCAGTCACTGTGGCAAGGTGATAGCAGGAACCCTGAAGTATAGTGGTTCTGTAGTTCAGTCTTAAGCATTTAACGCCTTCCCCAAAATGGCTCCTGATTAAACCCTTTCAAATATGGCAGGTGCTGCAGTAGATTTCTTTCCAATTCTAGACTGCTATGTGGAAGGAATCACTTTGTTAAAAACCACACAGTTTTTTTGCATTTTAGTCTAGCACTGCCAGCCTGGTCTGCGTTTCTCCCTGGGATTTCTGATCCTCTGAGGGTTTACCTTGTATCAGTGGAGACAGATCCCCCTCCTTGAGAGCCAAGGTTAGCTTTCCAGACTGCTTTGTTCTGTTCTCTGTGTTCTCCATTTTTCTAGCTTCTCTGTAGTTTCTAGTTTTCCAGTCCATTCCCTCCCAATTCCTGGAAGTCTACTTTTTTTTTTCTCTTCACCAAGTAGTTTTCCAGGTCCCAGAGAGGCTGTATTTTGCTGCTGGTCCTTACTCTATAATTTTTTTCTCTCCTTCCAACTGAACAATTTTATAAAGGATGGATTGCAGGTTATAAGTGACAACAGGCACAATTATCTATAATATAAGTGAAAAAGTCTGAACTGGGGAAATAGCAATGGAATAAAGAAGAAAGAGTGGATGTGATGGGCATCAAGGGATTCAAATCTAAAGGGCTTCCTGACTGAATGAATTTGGGAGTGAGTGAAAAAGTGTATGCAGACCCCAGGTTATTTGGCTTGGGGGAGGGTAGATAGCATTCACTGAGATATGGATTGAGGAAGTAGAGGAAGAGTCTTGAACATATTAAGCTTGAGAAGACTATTGAACATACAATTAGCGATAGAAGGCAGTTGGAAAAAGAGCTAGAGTTCAAAGAAAGCTGTATACTAGGGTCATATGCACATAGGTGATATTTGAAGCAAAGAAAAATCATTTTTCCTCCCTGTAGCCCTTGGCTCATGAACTCATCATGTCTCTTTTAGACCATTAAAAATACCTGCATATTAGTGTGAGCGGAGTACTAGGGATTGAAACCAGGGCATTTGCTCTGAGCTTCTCTTTATTTGTTATTTTGAGAGAGGATCTCACTAAGTCACTAAGTTGCCTAGGCTGGCTCAAACTTGCAACCCTCCTGTCTTAACCTCCTGAGTACCTAAGGTTGCAGGCATGCCTTATGTGATAGTTAACTGACTGTGTCAACTTCAGTAAGAAACACTCAACTACATGGGCTCAGTATAGTTCCAGGAGTGGAAGACTACCCCGCTCCAGGCCTGGGGGATTGTTGCCAGAATGCTATAAAAGGGAACTGAAGAAAGAAGCCTTGCTTCTGTTTCTTTGGAGGAGCTGCAGTCTTCACATTCACCTTGGACATCATCTCCCGGCTTCTAGAGCTTCAAAGGGATCTTTTGGATCTGCAGTGGGTAGACAGACAGACCTTTTGCACTCTTCCACACCCGAGTCTGTGGCAGCCATTGTGAGCCAATCTTGTAAATTCTCTCTTTTTTTTTTTTTGGTACCAGAGATCAAACTCAGGACTTTGTGCTTCCCAGACAGGTGCAGCACCGCTGAGCTAACTCTCCAGCCCTATTTTTATATATTTGTATATCTGATGATGCAGTGGGACTGACTGATGCACCCACTACACCTAGCTTCCACATTCATCTTCAGGCTTTAACTTTTCCAATTCTTTTTTCACATTCATATCAGGTTGATCTTTTAAAACATATATTTTCTCACTTAAAACTTGTAATGTCTATCTACAAGTTTGCAAAACAAAATATACACTCTTTTTCTTTGCATCTCTTGACAGAGAACAGGGTAGCCTCACTAAAAACATTTATTTTTATATCTCACCTTACTAAGATATCATCCTTGGGCCAGGGATTTAACTCAGTGGCACTATGCCTGCCTCAAAAGCTCAAGGATCTGAGTTTGATCCTTGATACAAAACCAAAAAGATATTATCCTTTATAATGATTCCAAGGAAATCTTGGGCAAGTGGCTCCCACCACGTATGTCTGCTGATGGCACTCTGGAAAGACATAGACAGATAGTCAAGACCCTGACCCCGCCAAGTGCTTAGCTGTCTTCTACTGCTGTCATGAAATCTCAGACATACTAGCTATGGCTTTGGCCAGTGGGACATCTAGATGTGAGCTATCAGGAATAGGCAGTTTTAAGAAAGCTAAATAAATGCAGAGAGAGAAATTTCCTTGGCCTCTCACTCCTAGACCTGTTCCCTAATCATTACCTCAACTCTATATCACTCCAGTGACGAAAAAGTAACCAAAAATGACTCAAAGGAAGAAAAGGTTTTTTTCTTCCCACTAAATCTCTAGGATATGAGCCAGAGTTTAAACTTGTAGCTTCCAGGCCAAGTTCTACTTGCAAACATTTTTCGTTAGCCAACACAGTGATTCCTTGCCTAATACATTTTTTAAATCTTTATTCCTTCACTGCTATTAAAAATGTGAAATATGAACTTGCAGTAGGGATGGGTAAGCTTTACAATTTAGCATTTGCCAAACCACAGCAGTATGCCTCATTTGGGGTATTTGGTTTCTAGTTCATCACCCCTAGACCAGCTCAATCATGTGGATTAGGCCAGTGCTTTTCAATTATTCATGTGATGCAAAGCAACTTGAGAATTCAGTTAAAATTCAGCTTCTGATCCAGCAGGCCTGGGGTAAGTTCTCAGATAATCCTGACTCTGCTGGTCCAAGAAACCACACTGTCAGTGTCAAGGAACTGGGCCGGCAGCATAGTAGTTGTGTGCCTCCTACAATCCCAACAGTCCGGTTTTGGATCCTAGTTCAGCCACTTACTGGTTGTAAGTAGTTCATTTCCCTATGGAAAAGTCCTGCATTATCTATGCCTCTGCTTTATTCTTTACAAAATGGCTCTAAATTAGTTTTTAAATGATTTCAGAAAAGATTGAGTTACTTTATGTGATAGACTTCGAAAGAGTGTCACATATTTTAAAAACCAGTAAATATCAACCATTATCATTCTTTTTTTTTTTTTTTTTGCAGATAAAATAATAAAATTTCTTCTTGCGAGTGAGCAGGAACGCCAGAAACCGGTCTGGTTAGTATCTGCACACCCTTTTTTCAGCATTTGCCTTTTTATATCCTTTTTAGCCTTTATCTTATCCCTAGTGGTCTTTGATATATAAATACAATTCCAGTTCCTATTTACAAGTCACAGACACAAGATAGGCCATATACATTGTAAATTCACCCTGGCACAGTAACTTTGTTAGGTTAATGAAATTACTGGTTAGAGTCAGATAATCCTCACCTTAAACAAGGAGTTACAGGAAAAGCAAATCTTAAAAGAACACGTTACTTATTTTGCTTCTACAACTACCTTAATATTCAATCTATTAAGTTATCTAAAACTTTTCTGTGTCATTCCTCCCTCTGTTTACTTTGGGATAATTCTTCTATTCATTACAAGTTCTATCCAGTTTATCTACATTTCTTAACATTAGCATTTGATAATCTTGAGCTGCAGTACTGTGCTACTGTATAAATTTTGAAATCCATTGGATGACACAAGGACCAAACATTAATATTAAAGCTCCCCAGGTGGTTTCAATGTATATGGGGGTGAGGGGTGGGGACCATAGCTTAAGAGTAAGAAAGGAATCACATATGTTTATTCACCTAGGAATAAAACTCAGGACCACTGGCTAGTATCAGCCTAAACTCTAGACCAGGTGATGTCAGCAGGACAGAAGCCATCTTATGCTCTGTGTCTAAGCTTACTTTCTGAATCTAACTTACTGAATCTAAACTAGCTTGTTACCCGTGTGATAACCATACAAACTGTGTGCGTGTGTGTTAACTTATGTGGTAAGCATATAGTGTGATAATCACACAGCCTGTATGCCAAAACACTTTTGTTGTAAACCCTTTTGGAGAAACTTATAAAAATTTTTTCTAATTTTTTGGTACTGGGGATTGAACTTGGGACCTTGCGCTTGCAACGCAGGCGGCAGAACCACTGAGCTAAATCCCCAGCCCTAAAAAATTTATTTTTAACATAAAGAAAAACACATTTTTATCACTGTAAAATTAGCACATGTTGTTTGTACCAAACTCCCCATAGCATAAAAGATGAAACTCCTGGCTGCTCTTGGGCTCAGTCTTCTGGCTCAGTGCCTGTGGACTTTGCCCCGGTACTGCTCTTCACAGAGCTGCCATTTGAGTTCCGCAGCTGTCTGTGACCATCACTCTGCCCATCAGAATGCCCCATTTGGCTCCCCAGCTGCACCAGTCTCCAGATTGCTGTGAGTTCCAGTGCTGCTCATTGGGCCCCAATGTTTACATGGCACATTGACTGGGTGGGAAAAGATTATACACAGTCGACAATGCATCCAGCTTCCAGTTTATGCCGTGGGTGAGCGCCCCTCTGTCTTGCTGTGAATGCAATAAATGCTCAATAAACCATTGTATTCGAGAAATTGTTCAACTGTTAGGATCTTTGGCAGATGGGCCAACTCCCTTTGGCTCCTCCAAGCCCCAGGGTGACCTAACTCAAAGGGCCTTTTGGCCTCAATCATGGCCACCATGTCTGCTCATGACACCAGTTTCTTCCTTAATTATTTGTCCTTGAAAGAGTCATTTATAAAGATCCATCTCCAGGGCTGGGGATTTAGCTCAGTAGCACCACCCTTACCTTGCAAGCACAAGGTCATGAGTTCAATCCCCGGTACCCAAACAAACAAACAAACAAACAGAACCATCTCCAATTTTTCAAGATAGACTGCCAAATCTAATCTCTTGGTCACATCTCAGGCACTCTGGTGGGAAAGCAGAGAGGACATTTGAAGCTACTCAGCAGGTCCTAGGTCTAATCCCCAACACTGCAAAAACAAAAAGAATTTTATTGAGAAATAATCCACAAATCATACAATTCACCTATTTAAAGTGCTCAAATCAATGGGTTTTTAGCACATTCACAGAATGTAATGTGTTGGGGATTAAACCTAGGACCTCACACATGTTAGGCAAGTACTCTATCACTGATCTATGTCCTCAACTTTTTAAAAAATTTTATGTATTTATTACAGCCCCAGGGCCTTCACATTGTGCTACATCCTCAATCTTTTAAAAAAATTATTTATTTTAGGTAGCATCTTATTAAGTCACTAAATTACCCAACCTGGGCTAAACTTGTGATCCTCCTCCCTCAACCTCCTCAGTAGGTGGGATTACGGATGTCATGAATTACCACACCTGTTAATAAAATTGTTTTTCTAAAAACCATCTCTCCTCAAAAAAGTCATGAGCAGAGGATGGTAATTAGGAAAAAAGTAGACTAAGAAGATTCCTTAAGGGAATAACAAAAAATGATTGAGAAATACATCCTTGAGCCAAAGAACCAAATTTCATTTTTAATCTCTGTATTCCCAGCCCAAACATCAGTGATGATAGATGCCCTACTCAGCCTGAACAGGTTCTGGGTTGATCCTACCCAAATCAGATAGTATCCTATAGGCCTTATCTCCACCGGTAAGTCTTTCTACCCAGAGCCTGGTCTCTAGGAGTGGCCAGGGTGAGAAAAGGGGTGAGGGAGTCATATGGAGATCAGGAATCATGGCAGTCACCTTCTTAGAAAATGTCTACTAGGATGAAGGTATTACTCCTTCAGAACAGCCCCTAAATTCAGTCCCCAGCAAAGAGAGAGAGAGAGAGAGAGAGAGAGAGAGAGAGAGAGAGAGAGAAGAGAAAAGAGAAACTTGGTTGGTTGAAACCACTAAAGGCCCTGAGCACAGAAATCTCTACTCAGTAATACAGGTAACCATGTTCTCAGAAAGACAGACTGACTCACATGGTTAGCAAGTACACCATTTATTAGGAAGCACTCTCGGAATCAACATTTGTGGGAGAAAGGAGAAGGAAATAGGATTCAGTAGAGCAACTTTTTGTACCAGGGACTGTGTCTTAGTTATTTTTCTCATTGCTGAGACAAAATACCCAACACCCAAAGTTAAAGGAAGAAAGGTTTATTTGGCTCACAGTTTGTAGAGGTTTCAGTTCATAGTCAGCTGGCTCCAAGGCTGGATGGCATGGCAGAAGAGTATGGCAGAGGAGAGACAGTTCATGGCAGGCAGAAGGCAATAAAGTGACAAGCAACAAGCAGTTACCCTCTTTCTGTCACTTATACCCTAACTCGGCTACTCACCATTAGGGCAGGTAGAAGTCACACCCATGGTGCGACAGCCTTAATCCTAGCATCACACCATGAATCAGTCACATACTTGATCCCAGCATCACCTACCCTCCAAAAAGCCTCACCGATGACCACCTGAGGCTTTGGCCTAGATCTAGATACAAGCCATAACAGACTGGTTTCATGGAAGAATATTTTTTCACAGATGGGGGCAGGGATGTTGGGGATGACTCAAGTGCATTGTATGTATTATGCACTTTATTTCCACTACTATTCCATTGTAATATATAATGAAATAATTATACAACTCACCATAATGCAGAATCATTGGGCCTCTTGAGCTTGTTTTCACATAACTAGATGGTCCTAGCTGGGGAAGACAACACCCAAAGTGGGCTGTTTCTATCCAGTCTGTCCCATTATTTCATTTTGGCCAGCCATCAGATACAACTTATTTGCTACCTCACTAATAAGGTCTTGATGCGCCTGCAGGCAATTGATTTATTATGGTCTCCGTACAGTCAAACCTCTCTGCTAACATTTATCTGTATTTACATCCATTTCCTAGTGCTAAGCAACAGTTTGATAACGAGATTATTATGAATAGAAGGATGACAAATACTACTCATTAGGACAATGGAAGAATGACCCTAAAGGCATTCTAGAGATCCTTGGGGCTGCCATAGCCGAGTTTCTGCTCCTTGTATTGAGGCACAGCACTCCTCAGCCATCCTACCTGTGCCCCAAGGTCAGGCTGCCCTCTGAAAGCCACAAGCTGTAACTTGGTGGCATCCATTCAGTGCCAATTCTACTGTCACATAGAGTGCAACAGCCAGGGGCACGGCCTTTTCACCTAGATTTCAAAGGATGCCATGCAGAGCCTTTGGGCTCAGTCAGGGAACTGCCACAAGATCAGTGCCACCCTAGGAACTCTCCACTAGGGCAACATCTAGTAGACTTGAGGGAGCAAGGCTGCTCCTGAGATTCCAAATCTGTAGAGCCATGAGCAAGAAACACTAGCCTGGGAGAGCTCCAGGCATCAGATTCCATCCCCTGAGCGCTGCGGTAAGGACGATGCCAGTGAGGCCATTGGACTGGAATTGCCGGAAACCTTGGGGATCCAATCCCCGTCTTAGTATTCCTGAAAACAAGGGCACAGAGGCAAAGATTATTCTGGAGCCTTAAGAATGAGAGCTTCCCCTGTTGGGTTTTAGACTTATTTGCAACTAGTCACCCCTTTCATCTTTCCTCTTTCTTCTTTCTCCCTTTTAAGATGGGAATTTCTATCCTATGCCTGCCCTGCCACTGTACACTGGAAGTACACAACTTGTTTGATTATATAGGTTTATAGCTGGAGGGGAATTTGCTTCAGACTTCACGATGAATTAGATCTTGGGTATCTCCTATATCTGATTTAGATGAGACTCTAGACTTCAGACTTTTGAACTGGTGTGGGATGAATTAATAATTTGGGGACTATTGAGATGGAATGAATGTATTTTTCCTGTGAGAAGGATATTGAGGCTAGGAGCAGAATGCTATGATGTGACAATGTCTTCCAAAATTTTTGTGTTGACACTTAGTTGCCAATGTGATAGCATTAAGAGGTGGGGCCTTGAGGAGGTGATTAGGCCAAGAGGGTAGAGTTCTCACTAAAGGGATTAATGCTTTTACACAAGAGGCTTCAGAGAGCTGTTTGGCTCTTTTTCCCTCCCACTTTTTCCCATGTGAAGACATGGAAGCAGAGACTGAGACTTCACCGGACACTGAACCTGCAGGTGCCTTGATCTTGGAATTCCTGTCCTCCAACACTGTGAAAAATAAATTTCTGCTCTTTATAAATTATTTAGTATGTGGTTTTCTGTTATAGTGGCAGAAATGGACCAAGATTCTTGGAAAATTTTATAAGCAAAGCAGATGTTTATTTGGCATTGAATTTTTGTCTTTCAGGTATAGGTACTATTTACTGAGCTAAATTAGCACTGGGATTAACACCATATAAATTTCATTTCAATAATCGTAATAAGCCTGTGAGATGGGCATTATTATTATCTTCATTTTACAGAGAAGGAAACAGAGTCTTAGCAAAGTGATAGTGCCCAAAGCCACCCTGCTAATGAACAATGGAAGCACATTTGAATCCAAAGCTCTCTAACAATAGGGTTACACTTTGTTTGTGGTTTGGGGGATTGAACCCAAGGCCTTCACACTGATCTACATTCACAGCCTTTTTCTATTTTTTTACTTTGAGACAAGGTCTCATTAAGCCACTAAGCTGCCCAGGCTGAGCTCAAACTTGTGAACCTCCTGCTTCAGCTTCCCAGAGTGCTAAGGTTACAGGCACAGACTTCCACACCCAGCCTAAGCTCACACTCACAATTAGTAATTCTGACTGCCTTTGAGCTATAGCAGGCTGGCTTTTTAACCTTGTTTATTGTTGTTGTTTTTTTAAAAAAAACAAATATGTGTGTATGAGAGACAAAACTTACACATAACTAATGATTACAAAATGACATTTTTAACCATCATCCAGATCAAGAAATAACACATGGCTTCTCTAGCGGCCTTCTTATCCCATCTGCTACCCTCCTCACTGAGTACAACCATGATTACTGACTTCTATAATAATGGTGTCCCTATTTTTCTTTAAATTTTTACCATGATATGATGGTTTCCTAAATACAACTAATTAAATCTGCACCCCTTTTTGGATATTTATATAAATGAGATCAGACACTATGTCTTTTTTCATATCTGGATTTTTTATTTTTTCAACTTTGTTTTAGATTCTTCTAAATGGCTAAAGCTATCATGTGCTTCCTTTCATTGCTGAATAGTGTTTGATTGAATTAATGTGCCCCACTTTTGTTGTTCTGCTGCTGTTGATAAACAACTGTATAATTTTCAGTTTGAAACTATTTTGAATAATGCTGCATAAACACTCTTGATCCTGGGTCCTGGGGCTCAGGCATTTCTATAAGTTTTAAATATGGAAGTGGGATTTCTGGGTAATGGGGTATGCATATATTCAAATTGAGAAGATAACACCAAATTATTATCAAAGTGACTGTACTATTTAACACTCCAATATGCAGTGTCTGATATTCCCCATTGTTATCTGAGATAATGTTTGTTTAAAATATAGACTTCAGCTTTGTTCCTTGCCTTCTCTGAGAAAGACTCTCAAATCATATTCACCTGACTTCCTTCCTGTCTCACACATTACACCTGGTTTCCTTCGTTTATTGACTTCCCATTTTTCCAGCCATGTTTTCTTTTTCCATTGGTATTCTGTCTCTTGGAATAGAAAACACTTCTAAACACTCCGTCAAGAATTAGTACAGCAAAGCACTTGAAAAGTGCTATTGCTCGCATTTTATATGTCCCCCAATGGCCAGTGTGTTAAAGGAAGGCGGTGAAAACTTTAAGAGGTAGGACCCAATGGGAGGACTTCAGATGACCTGGGGTGGGGGTCCATTCTAAGTGAATTACTGGGCCTTGGTCTCTTCCTCTCTATCTCCTTTGCTTCTCACCTGTCCTAGTTACTCTTCTCATTGTTGAGACAAAATACCTGACCCCCAAAGGTAAGGAAGAAAGGTTTATTTGGCTCAATTTGTAGACATTTCAGTACATAATTGGCTGGCTCCAAGGCAGGGTGGCATTGCAGAGCGACATCGCAGAACTGAAACAGTTCAGAGCAGGCTGAAGACAGCAAAGCAAGCAAGAGATGAGAGTGCCCTAGTCCTCTTTCTGTCTCTTATATTTTAACCAGGTAGGGTGGGGTACCCTCAGTCCTATTCAGAATTATTTCAAACCTATCAGTGGATTGATTTAGTAATCATACACCCTTTATCCTAGCTGGATCCTAGATCCAGCCATCTCTGAAAAAGCCCTCACCTATGACTGCATGTGGCTTTGGAGGGGCATCTAGACACAACCCATAACATCCTGTCCCTGGCCCCCCAAAGACTTGTGCACATCCCTTTATGCAAAAGGCATGTAGTCCATCTCCAAGAGTTTCAAAAGTCCAAACAGTTTCATCAGTGCTGAAAAGTCCATGTCCAAAGTCTCCTCTGAGAATTAAGGCAAACTCTTAGCTGCAAGCCACTGTACAAATGAAAAGAGAGTTAAACACTTCCAACATTCAATGGCACAAGATAGACATTTCCATTCCAAAAGGTACAAGCAGAGGGATGGAAAGGAATGGGAGCAAATCAATTCCAAAATCCAGCAGGGCAAACATTAAGTCCGGTAGTCCAGCATCCCTGTTAATCTGTGACAAGATGTGAATTCCAAAGGGCTTGGGTGGCTCCGCCCCTGTGGCCCTGCCAATGGCTGTAGTTCACACAGCTCCTCTCTGGGCCAGCTCTGCTCCCTCCTTGCAGTTTCCCTCATCTGATCTATGTTCCAAGCTTCTCCGAATGTCTGGGGTTTCTGCTGCACCTTCAGCTTCACACTCACAGCTTCACACACTGCCCTCTCAGGGGCACACTGCCTGGCCTCCCAGGCCTTCTTCTGAAATCTGAATGAAAGCTTTCCTCACCTCACAACTCTCGCATTCTGCATGCACCTAAAATCAGCACCATGTGGATGACACCAGAGTCTACTGCCAGCTGGATCAGGGGCCGGGCTCCCTTCTCTCTTGGCTGTAGGAGCAAATTCTCTAGGCTGCTGCCATTCTGGAACATGGGGCTCTGGGGCTCTCTTCTCAAAGCAGTCTTTCACTTTTGCAATTCTGAGGCTGCAAAAGCTGCAGTCCTGCCGGTTCTTATGATGTCCTCAGGCCATCTTGTCTATTGTCTTCTGAAATACTTTGCTTTTTCTTGCAAGTCTTTTCAGCAACCAATTTCTCCTCTGTCCCATCTTTTTTTTGGTACCGGGGATCAAACTCGGGTCCTTGTGCTTGCAAGTCAAGCAGCAGAACCACTGAGCTAAATCCCCGGCCCCTCTGTCTCATCTTTACAGGCTGCAACTTTACTGGAGCTTCCTTTCTGGCCAAACTCAAAAATTATCTGGAATATCTAGAGCATAGACTATATGAGAAGATAGGACAGATGGAACTGGAGAAAGAAACAAAGGGAAAGATTATTAAAGACATTTAAGTGAGGTAAAAAAAATATTATAGGCAGTCAGATAGGGCTGGGCCCTTGAGAGAGTCTTTGCAAAAGATAAAAACACATTACAACTGTGGCCAGAGGTGCATCTGTTAGAGGCCAGGCCTCAAGTTAAAGATGAAATGACGGGGCCTACATACTTCCCCAAGGGATAAGTGGTAACACTTGTCCCAGTAAAGGCTAGATAGACACTAGTCATCCTCGTGGGTGACCAAGACCTCTGCATCCTTCCTTTCTTAAAAAAGTTTTTTGTCCTTTCCATGTACACTTGCTACATGACTTGCTTCCCCATTGGATCAATATCACCTAAGCAGCTATACTTGTAATCTTATTGGTTGATCATAGTTTTGTTCCACATTATACCTACTTTGTGATTTTGCTCTGTAAAACTTCCCTGAAACCCATTCAAGTCCCCTCCTGTCTCTCTCAGGAGCTATATCTTTCCCTCTCAATAAATATTTCCTACTCTTAGCCTGTGTTGTTCCTCAGAATTCATTCTATGATTTTGGGAACACAAACTTTGGGTATCGGACATCTAGCAGTTGGGAAGTTATATTATTTCCCCTATATTATTTGGAGGTTCTATATCAAGATCATTGTAAACTACATTAAGTAATTGAGAGCAGAAGGACACTACAGAAAGATTTTAAAGAAGTGATAAGATCAGATTCAAATTGAGAAATTTGTTATAAAAATTGAAGTCTAATTGCTTCTCAGCCTTTTGGCTAAGATCAAGTGTAAAATTGAAGTCTAGAAGCCAGGTAAGGTGGTATAGACCTGTAGTCTCAGCTCTCTGGAGGCTAAGGCAGGAGGATTGCAACTTTGAGCCCAGCCTAAATAATTTAGCAACTTAGTGAGACCCTGTTTCAACATAATAAAATGTCTGGGGATATAGCTCAGTGCAAAGGCCTTGGGTTCAATCTCTAGTACCCCCCCACACCCCAACACACACACACAAACAAAATTAAGCCTAGAAAAATAACCTATACTGTCAATAAGAGTAAGAAAAGAAATGAACTAAAATGATAGATATTTAGAAGGTGGAATCAATAGGAATTGATCAAAAACGTGGAGTGAGGAGAGGGATAATTCAAAATATCTGGCTTGTCAGGTGAGTGAATGATTTACTGAGATACACAGAAGAGCAGTTTGGAGAATGGTCGGGTTTCATTTTAGGTGTGTTGGGTTTGAAGTGCCAGTGGATCATCCAAGTAAAGACATCAACCGGACAGATGTGTTAGTCTGCTTTTCATCACTGGGACAAAATACTGATGTAAACAGCTTAAAGGAAGGAAGGTTTATTTTGGCTTATACTTTGGGAGGTTTCCATCCATGATCAGGTTCCATTGCTTTGGGCCTAAGGTGAACCAGAACATTATGGCAGAAAGGCATGGTGAAACGAAGCTGGTCACCTCATGGCGGCTGGGAAGCAGAGTAAGGGAGGTACAGGAGAGAGAAAGGGACCCTCAGAGACCAGATACACCCTTCCAAGCAATCCCCAGTGACCTACTTCTTCCAACTGAGTACCTCCTCTTAATAGCCCATCGAGCTATGAACTCATCAATGAACTCATTTATTGATGAAGTTAGTGCCCTTATGATCAACTCACTTCTCCAGGCCATACCTCTGAACATTACTTCATTAGGGATCAAGCCCTCAGCACATGGGGATATTTCATATTTAAACCACAATGACAGATAAATCTAAGAAAAATTCATGAATTCCATATGTAAACTTTAGCAGCCACTAAGCACAGAGTCAAACATTGGGGCTATGTCAATAATATGAAAGGAAACAGGTTTGAAGGATATTTTTTATTGTTCTACCATGGGCTTGAGTTGATTTAATACACTGTTTCAGATTCCTGTCCTCACTTGCTGAATGAGGATATCCCCAAACCTGATGTTAGTATGAGTAAATCTATCTGCTAAGCCCTTCTAGACTTTTTTCATCCTGGGAAGCTCACTGTACCACTAGGAGTCCTCACTATAATCACTAGAATGGGCTACATTTTAGGGAGTTGATTTAGAGAGGGTGGTAAGGAAGATCACATTGTTGGAAACAATTAAAAAGTGCCTTTTTAAGTATTTGGAACAGAATAATACCTAAACTCTTTCTTTCTTTGCAGCTGCCACAGATAGATAAAGAATGCCCCAAACTCTCCCTTCTAATCCTAATTCATCACTGGAAGAATTTAGGTATTCTCCCAGCCAACAGGCCAGCCTGCACCAGAACAGTGGTAAGCCCCTCCCCAAACATGAGTTAGGTTGACTCCGATGGCTTAAAAACAATATTGGACAAAATTTGAATTCAAACTTTGGTGGCTTTCTTCAACACCCATCTCATCTATATCTATCTACCTGCTTTGTTTCCGTAAAGAAGTATTAAAGTGCTCTTCGAGTTTGGCAATCAATCTCTCTATATTGCAAATTGTTTTTGAGACAGGGTCTCACTATGTAGCCCAGGCTGGCCTCAAAATCATGATGATCCTCCTTGTCTCAGCCTCCTGAGTGCTGGGATTACAGGCATGCACCTATATTGCAATTTTGACCAAATAACTATTCGTATTAGCCAAATATTGAATTCAGTTCAAACAGCATTTTTTCATGTAGGCCTCACAACAATCCTATGAGAGGACACTGTGGCTTACAGGTTAAATACCTTTCCCAAGAACATAGAGCCCATGGTCTTTAGCAAGGATGCTATATTGGTTCCTATTCTCTATTTGTTACCTTAATCTTGATGGTGACAATAATCACCACAACTGACCTGTACTGATACTGAGTATCGACTGCCACAGAGATTCAATGAAAACACTTGACAAGAATTCTCATATTTAGTCTTCCCAGCAGTTTTATGAAGTAATATGGTCCCATTTTTAAGATGGGGAACCTGAAGTCGAGAGATGTACCCTGCCGAATGCACACAGGTGACTAGTGGCAAGCCAGGATTTGAACATGAAAAGTCTAACTTCAGGGACCTCACTGTAATCACTATACTTAGGTCTAGGTAGTCTCAAAGGTCCCTTTTCCACTTCCTCTCCCTGCCACCCATTCAAAGATTCAGCAATTTGTTGCTATTTTATGGAGATTTATCACATTTTATTTCACATAAGGCACATTAAATTATGACTTTGAATGGTCACATTGAGTTTATAATATTAGGATATGTAATTTTGGAAACTTTATCATTTCAACCTGGTTTAAAAAGTTCTTTGGCTTGAGCATTGGAAGTGGGTGTAGAGGAAGAGACAAATACAGCAGTTATAGGTTGCCCCAGAGCCAAGCTGAGGCAGAGGGGTTGATTTTTAATCCTGAAGATGCAGGGAAAGGCCTGTCTCAACTCTCCCCTGCATAGCTTGGGAGAGTCTAGTTCCTTCCCAATAGCAAAGGCAGCCTCTGCTCCACCAAGAAATATTTTATTAACTCTTCTTTTGGCTCCCAGAAACATGAAGCTGGATGGATTTCCTTGTTAGTGCTCAGAAAGAACTCTAGAGCACAGATTTAAGAGGACAAAAAAAGTCACCTATTTTTTTTTAATGAAAGAAGACTGGTAAAGGAGGCAACTATAATAAAATTAGATAAAATAAAGTTAAAACAATGTCAATAAATCCTGACCCATGATACCTCCCAGTCTCCAAGCTAATGGACTTAGACCTGGAAATTAACACTTGCCTTCTTTTTTGTACGTGGTCCCTAGCTGTCTCACAGGCCTCAATTCCCACAATAATTTTGAGTGTCCCCCCTCATTTGGATCTGTCCTTCTGATTCTAAACTCTGTTCTAGGCCTTCCCTCTCTCCTCCTGTATGCTGAGGTAGCCTTAATAATGCTACTACTTTGGGACTGAAATAATGCCAACCGACAACAATCCAGTGCCTTTATTTCTCAGCACAGAAGGTACTTGATGATGACCAAACAAATCTATCAACTTCAATGCAACTCAGGTGCTGGAAAATAGAAAGCAAAGGGAGATTGGAAGGAGAGGATAAGAAAAGAAGTAAATAAAAAAGGGAAGTTATAATAACTTCTCTGTATGTGGTATATTATGTGCTCAGATATGGTTTTTCTCTTAATTTTAAGCAGCCTCCTTAACCCATATCAGTGGGCCTGAGCTTTGCTTTATTGAAAAAGTTCGGAGAACTCTGGACTTCTGGTCTGAACCACTTAAGTGTTTTACATTTCCAGTATAAGATTATCTGGTACCTGTAAGAGATTTAAGTGGAAAGAAAGCTGTATATTCATTCTAATTCTGTACTCATCCTTATACCCAAATACCTCCATTCCAGACCCATATCCTAGTCCTACATTAACAACAAAGTCCTAGTAGCCTGAATGTGGGAGAATGAGGATAAAATATAAGAAAATGAAGTAAATAGAGAATGATTCACTTGGCTGGTAACAGATGAGTGCAGCAGTAGCAGAATCTGTAGCACCTCCGATGCCATTTTGCAGATCTGAACAGACAAGGATACACAAAGGAAAAGAAAATCTGACCATCTTCAGTAGTAACGTGATTATGAACTCATATCCATTGTGATGTCAGGGCAACCAAAGTGATCCACACAATCCAAGCATTTGTGGTAGTCAAGAGTGTGAGCTGAGATACATGGAAATGGCCACCTGCTCAGAAAGAAGTCCTTCTCACTAGGCTTGAAATGCCCATCGGTCCTTTGGTCATCCAGTTCTAACATCATGACACCAGAAGTTCCGTATTGTACCAGTCAGGTACTCAAATCCAAAGGGACTGACTAAATGTATTTGGAGGAAATGGTAGGAAGCTTCAAGTCTTCCTTTCCCCAAAGACACCGAGTTAACACAGACCAGAACACCTCTGTGAGAACTCTAGAGACATGTCGAGAAGCTACAGCATGCCATGTCATTGTAAAACCCAAAAAGGATTCTAAACAAAAAAGGAGGGAAAATCTGCAGTATTTGGCAAAGCCATCCTGACTTTTCTTCTTTGTGGCATAGTGCTAAGCAACTGGGAAAAAACCCTTACCCCAGGGCTCCATCATCCAGGATGGAAACAAAAGATTGGACCATGGATTCAGTGCTCTGGTTTATCTGATGGCCACCCAAGGGACTAGCTGCTTTATCACCTGACTGGGACAACAGCTAAGGATACCAGGGGAAGAATCTGGAAACAAAGGTGGAGCCTCCGATTAGAGCTGCGGTTCCACAAGCAGACACCAGAGGGAACAAAAGAACAGGAAAGATGGGAGCCATCCTTGCTCCACTAGTACTGCTGTGAAGGTCTTCCCCTACAAGGAGCCAGACTGTGGAAGGTGATTGATTTCTCAATTTCCCAAATGCCAGCAGATTATAAAAATACAAATAAATAGGGAAATATAGGACCAATAAAAGGAGCAAAAATATAACTCCAGAAACAATCCTAAAGAACTATAATCTGTGAGCTGCCTGACAATTTTAAAGTAACTGTCATAAAGATGCTCAGTGTGCTAAGGAGAGAAAAGAGAAAACTAAATCACATAAGGAAAATGATGCATGAATAAAATGAGAATATCAATAAAGATATAGGATTGTTGAAAAACCAAACAGACTTAAAAATACAATAGTCAGGTATGGTAGTACATGCGTATAATCCTAGCACTCTGTGAGGCTGAACCAGGAAGACCGCAAGTTTGAGGCAAGCCTGGGAAACTCAGCAATTTAGCAAGATTGTCTCAAATTTAAGTGTGTGTGTGTGGGGGGGGGGTTGTTTCAGTGCTGAAGGCCTAAGGATCAATCCCCAAATACCACACACACAACAATAACAATAATAATAACTATAAAACTGAAAAATTATTACAGAGGTCCAACAGCAGACTGACCAGGAAGAAGAAATAATTGGCAGAATTGAAGGCAGGTTATTTGAAGTAATCAAGTCAGAGGCACAATACTCTGCCACCACCAGCACGGCCACACACGACCTGGACCACACACCCACTGGCACCTGACGATGACTCGGGCTCTGCCACCATGGAGGACATGACCAAGTACAGCAACAGAGGAATTCGCCCAGGGATCCAGGATCATTGCAAGTAAGAACCAGCAGAATGATGGTAAAATGTTCATAGGAGGCTTGAGCTGGGATACAAGCAAGAAAGATCTGACTGAATATTTGTCTTGATTTGGGGAAGTTATAGACTGAACAATTAAAACAGATCCAGTCACTGGAAGATCAAGAGGATTTGGAGTTTTGCTTTTGAAAGATGCTGCTAGCATTGATAAGGTTTGGGAACTAAAAGAACACAAACTGGATGGAAAATTGATAGACTCCAAGAGGGCCAATGCTTTAAAAAGGAAATAACCCCCTAAAAGGTTTTTGTGCGTGAATTGAGCCCAGATACTTCTGAAGAACAAAGTAAAGAATATTTTGGAGCAGTCAACAGAGCAACTATGGCAGGGAATCTGGAGGGGGATAACCAGCCATACTAAAGGGGAAGACACTGGAGAAAACAGAAGATGATAAAGAAATCCATCTTGCAGGATGACTTTGAAGATTGGTCTTCTGTTGCTCTAATGATTGCTTCATAAAAGACTTGCTAGTGTACAAGACACAAGGATGTCCAACTATATAGGCATCAATTAGTTTTCTTTTTTACTTTGTCCTTTGCTATCTGTGTTATGACTTAAAGTGGATTTGTGTTTATACAAATTTTATTTGTAAGATTTCATGTTAAACCCCAAATAAATGCTTCTTTATGTGATTGTTTAAAAAAAAAATCAAGTCAGAGGAACCCAAAGAAGAGGGAAGAAAATTAAATAGCACTTAATGGACACACAGGACATCATGAAGTAGATTAACATACACAGTATAGAAATCCTACAAGAACAAAGAGAAGAAGCAAAAGAGCTTATTTGAAGAAATAATGGACCAAAATGTCCCAAATCCTATGGGGAAAAAATGAATGTAAATGGATCAAGAAGCTAAAAGATCCCCAACAAGGACAAATTCAAAGAGAATCACACCAAAACATATATAATTAAACACCTAAATCAAAGATAAAAAAGGTATTTTAAATACAGCAAAATAAAACCAATATATTACATAAAACGGAGATCCCTTGAAATTATCATTAGGTTTTTCATCAGAAACCCCAAGTTAGAAAGTAGAAACATGATTCAAAATATTGAAAGAAAAAAGTGTCAAACAAGGATACTCTATCCATTATAATGAATGTTATCATTCTTCAAGACTAGATGAGACCAAAGACTACCAGAAAAAAAAATATATAGACCAATATCCTGGATGAATAGTAACACCAAATTCTGCAACAAAACACTAGCAATTTGAATTCAACAGCACATTAAAAGGATTATATACCATGACCACATGGGATTCATTCCTGAAATGTAAAGATAGTTCAGCATACAAAAATAAGCCAATGTAATCGACTGCATTTACAGAAAAAAGGGAAGATGCTTATCTTCATGCAGAAAAAGCATTTGACAAAATTCAACATCCTGTCATAAGAATTTTAAAAAGCTCAACAAATGCGGAGTAGAAAGAAGCTACTTCAATAGAACAAAGGCCATTTGTGAAAAGCCCACAACTAAATCATACTCAGTGATGAAATATTGAAACTTTTCCTCTAAGATCAGGAATAAGATAAGGATTCCTTGTTCTCACCTACTTCTATACAAGATACTATCGAAAGTCTAGCCAAGGCAATCAGGAGAGAGAGAGAGAGAGAGAGAGAGAGAGAGAGAGAGAGAGAGAGAGAATGAGAATATCCAAATATCCAAACTGGAAAGAAGTAAAATTATTTCTGTTCACAGACTACATGTTGAAAACCCTAAAGATTCCACACAAAAGAATCTGTTAGAACTAATACACAAATTTGGCAGTATAACAAGATATGAAACACACAAAAATCAGTTCTATTTTTATACACTAACAATGTACAATAAAAAATGAGATAAGGAAAACAGTTCCATTTCTAATAGTATTAAAAGCAGTCAGTACTTGGGATTAAAGTGAACCAAGGAGGAAAAATAATTATACACTGAAAACTACAAACCATCACTGGAAGAAATTAAAGATATAAATAAATAGAAAGACATCTTTCTTCACTGGTTGGAAGACTTACTATTACGTAGATGTCCAAACTATCCAAAGCAATGTACAGATTAAATGGAAAACACCAAATTCCCAGTAGCACTTTTTTGAGGCAGAAATACAAAGATTCATTTTAAAGTTTATTTATTTATTTATTTTGCTGTACCAGGGATTGAACTCAGGACCTTGCACTTGTGAGGCAGGTGCAGCACCACTGAGCTAAATCCCTGGCCCTCATCTTAAAATTTATACAGAAGGTGAATGGACCTCAAATAGCCAACACAATCCTGAAAAAGAACAAGTTTGGATAACCCACACTTCCTGATTTCAAACTATTATGAAGCTATATTTAAACTATTTCAAAGCTACAGTAATCAAAACAGCATGCCACAGGCATAAAGACAGACAAATAGACCAATGGAATGGAATATGGACCCCAGAAATGAACTCTCACATATATCAAATACTCTCCAAAGGATGACAAAAGCAATTAATTGGAGAAATAACAGTCTCTTCAATAAATGGTGATGGGAAAACTGAATGTCTGCATGCAAAAACAATGAAGCTGAACCCTTATTTCTCACTATGTACAGAAAGCAACTCAAAATGGATGAAGATTTGAACAGGTCCCAAAATTATAAAATTTCTAGAAGAAAACACAGAAGTAAATCTTCCTAACACAGGTCTTGGCAGTGATTTCTTGGCTATGACACCAAAAGCACAGGCAACAAAAGTAAAAGACAATTGGCACTATGACAGACTTAATTTTTGTGCATCAAAGATCATAATCAACAGGGCAAGAATGAAAGCTATAGAATCAGAGAAAATATTTGGAAATGATACAAGGTGTAACTGTTTCTTATCTGAATCAGGATCTCACTATGTTGCCCAGACTGGTGTCAAACTCACAGCCTCAAATGATCCTTCCACCTCAGCCTCCTGAATAGCTTGGACTACAAGTGCCCACCACCATCCCTGGCTCAGAGGAATAACATCTTAAAATACTCTTTACAATAGGGTTACGATAGTAGACAACATCTAACTGTTTTTAGGCCGGGGATTTAGCTCAGTGGTTCCGGCGCCTGCCGAGCAAGCGCAAGGTCCCAAGTTCGATCCCTGGTACCAAAAATAAAGCAACATTGTAACCGTTTTTAGAAGTATGTGCATGGTTAGTAGAAGCCAGAAAGAAGATTGAAGCATCCACAGACTAACAAGAGAAGAAAGATATTTGGCAAAAGAAAAAAATTGTGTCACCAGAGCCCATTGAGACCCGGATCCAAGGAGAAAGGGCCACTGAATCATACCTATAGAAGGGTTGGAATGTAGCCTCTACCGAAACCAGGGGCCCAGAGCAAGAAGGGCACAGGGAAAATATGCTAATCACTCTCTTCTCTCATCCTCCCGTTGTACATTGGTGCCTCTCTTTTGCCAAAGCTGAGCGGCAGCAAGAAAGGAAAGGGAACCTGCTGGTGCAAGGTCCAACCTCACGGGGCTAAAAGCTGACAGAAAAGGGCAAAGAACGGATGGCGGAGGGTAGGACAGTGTTAGAGCATCTTCAGATGAGAAAGAATCCTAAAGATCATCTAGGATAATCCACCAAGCAGTCTGCATAAATCCTCTACTTCACTCTTAGCCCAAGTACCAACAATTCCACAAAAGAACAAAAGAATAAGTGTTTTCTAGGTAAGGAGGCATCATTTAGTTACCAACCACAGGTAACAGCAGTCAAACCAAGGTTGCTGTAAGTGGTGGGTGAAAAGAGCAAGTATCCGAGAAGGAATATATGTTAGTATTTTTCCCACTGTAGGTGACAACTCAAACTAGCTTAAGTGTAAATAGGGAGCCCAAGGGTGTAACCAGCATTAAAGCAGCTGGATTTTAGAACTTAACTGCTATCATTAGAACTCTGCCTGTCCCTCATCTGTTTTTTTCCCCCTCTGTGCCACTTACTTTTTCAAGGAGGTCTTCTCCAAGTGCGGAGCAAGATGACCACAGGTAGCCCCTACTTCAAGGGCTCCAAACTTAATAACCCAAATGGAAAATGAATCTCTCTCCCTCTCTCTCTCTCTCTCAGTATGTATCTGATGAAAACTCTCTCTCCACTTTGTTTCTACTTCCCTTCCTGAACAAATTACTGTGGTATAGGAATATGGAATATCATGATTGGCTCAAGCCTGGAATAGGTGCTAGCAAGTGGGGTATAGGGTGGATGCAGGTAGCAACAATCATTGACAGCTTTATCAGTCTACATGGAATAGACAAGGGAAGAGTCCCCTAAGGAAGGGATTTTACCAGATCCCAATAACAGATATCATGGCTCTCAATGAGGGTTACAGTTGACATTGAAGATGGAAAGGTTGGAGAGTGGATGGAGTGTTATGAAAAGTAGGGGTAGGCAGAGAAGCCTTACTCTTTTAAATAAGACCAGGCTATAGAAGCTCTGAAGTTACAGAGAAATTTGTTGTTGGGGGAAAGGGAAGATGGGATGAATGAAAATATGAAGCTCACAATAACTGCATCTGGGCATGGAATAAGTTTAAAGTTTCTCAGTATTTAGAGATTGAATAGGGATAAAAATGGATGACAGAAATGCTATAATTTCCTCAGGTAAATTGCAAAGTTCAGTGCAATTAGAAAACATCCCCCAAATAGCATTGGTTTTGTTGGTATGTGAGCAAAGCCTGAAAAGCTTCGATTCATATAAAAGAGATTCAAATACGTGTCTCATGTATGCTCAAGAAACTGAACTGGAGGAAGAGACAAAGAGGGACAAACCATCTATTTAGGAGGTATGTAATCTCCAGAGTGAGTCTGAAAAGAAAGGGTGTTTTAGTCTACTAAGATCAGTAGTCAATGGGAAAATCAGAGGCTCTAGGAAACAGAACCAAGATCAAGACCAAAGGCACATGGCCCATAAAGCCCACAGGAGTATTGTACCTGCTGCTGTTTCTCAAACAAATTTCTTCCCTTCAAAATAACGCCACACACATCTTTAAGAAGTCTTCCAGCATATCTCTTCAGTAATGAGTTATTCCATGAGTGATTTGACCACTCATAGGATTCACTGGCACGTGCTCAGGGCCTACCTCTTAGGAATGAAGGGAGAGGTTTTGACGACACTGAGCCAAAGGACAATGAGTACCCTAAAGTGGCTTTTGTTCGTTCATCTTTTTCCTCTGTGAGGTTTGTGAGTGTATCAGTTAGGGATCTTGGGAGGAATGTCAAACATTGACAGTCTGGAGCTCTCTGCAGAGCTGACAGGTGGTCACTAGAAGGTGGAAGGGTGCACTGGAAGCCTGGAGATGGACATGCAGATTGAAGCTCCTCAAAAGAAGCAAAAGTGAAACTTCCTTCTTCTTTCCCTTTTTATTCCATCCAGATTACAAGCCCATTGATTGGTGCCACCCACATCCAGGGTACGGGTTCCCTGTTCGGTAGGGTAATCATCCAGACACACCCAGAACTGTGCTAAGCAACCTAGGCATTTCTTATTCAAGTTGACACCACAACTAACTATCACAGTGAGCACATTTTAGGTGGCACATTTTAGGGCCACTAATGATGAGAAATCAAAATACTATTTTATATCCACCTAAATAAATATCTAATTTCTTAGTGTAGGGCTAACTTTTTATAGCAAGCAGCCTACACCAAAGACCTCCAGGGGCCTTTTCTTCTCTGTGACATTTAAATCATCTCATCTTCAATCCTGGTACATTAGATAAGGAATGCAAGCAATAAAAATCTGTTTGGCTATATACATCTGAGTAAGAGAAAACAAGATGGGCTGACTCAAGTGGAGATCCTGACTCAGTTTACTTTTTCCTGCTCCTTGAAGTAAAAGCAAAAGCCGAATGAGGGTTCATATCTTGGCTCTTGCTAAATGTGGATTAATTAATTTCCTGGAATCAAACCAATCTGCCAAACAATTCCTCTGTGCAAAAAGCAGAATGGAAGAGAAAGGAAGACCCTGAACTTTCCCTTCCTCTAACATCTGCTGTTCCAAAGGTGGACCATCAGCAAGTAATACAAGCATCACCCGGTAGCTTGTTACAAATGTAAGATCATAGACTCCACTCTACATTAGCAGACTTAGAGAACAGCATTTGTATTTCTCCAAGCAGTTCATGCATATGTCAGAGTCTGAGAAGCACTGAGTTTCTGATTCCTAAACCCATGCCCAGGTTTTCTTTCATTTGGATCTTTGCTCAGTTCCTAAAATAGTGCTGTGCATATGGTCAATAGCTAATGAGAGGTTTGAGAAATTCTCACTAACAGTTATTTAATTTCATTTGAAGGAGAGAGAGTATTTCTGAGAAGCTAGACCACATCAATGAGTGGCTTAGACAGAAACAGAAGTATACTAAAAGCAAGCAAATAAAACAATTTCAGACATACACACATAGCCCTACCAAGCAGGACAGAGAGGCATAGTAACTCTCCTCTCACTCCGTCCTCCACCTGTAATATTTCCTTCCTTCCTCATTCATGCTGTCCTTCATCTGAGCTGGTACTAAGCTCTTTTGCTGTGTTTTGCTTCAGACACAGGGTAGCATCACATGGGCTGCCTGTCCCTTACAGCCAGTCCTCAAAGCCAACCTCTCAGTAGATGCTGTACCACTAGGCCAGGGAAAACAAAAAACAATGTGGCACTTCAGTACTTTTTCCCTTTCAGGCAATGACCTTTGGGTCATGGTAACCCAGTACATGTCTTCTTTCTAACAGGACCTGACTTCACACATAGGAATGAAAATTCAGACCACCCAGCCTCCATTTTCTCCTCTGTGTTCAACCTGATACACTACTTGAAAGTCAAAAGGGCCAGGGGTTGGCAAATATTTATGGATTAACTGGATTCTGCCATAACATTATTATGATTCCAATGATGACAGGATTTAATGAGTAATAAAGTCACAATCTGTTAAACACTTACGATGTACTAAACACACCTTAAATTTCAAACATCATGACTTCTGCGGGATTTCCTCACCCTGGCTGATAGGTCACTACCATTTCGTCATGCCCAAATCCTACCTGTCTTTCAAGGTCCTCAAATAGTACCTACTTTCCAAGCCTCCTAAACCACCACTAGTCATAAAGCTGCCCTCTGACCCCTCCGCAGTTCTGGACAGCACTGTCCCTTGCTCCTGGTGACACTTTCCAATCTCAAATGGTCCAGTGACTCTGTTGGTGGATGGTATCTCTCTCTCCCAATGGACTGGGAGTTTCTTGGGTAGGGGAGTAACTTGCCTATCATTGTTCGCCTCTTGGCCTTAGGGAAATCCCCAGCAGACAGCTGATACTCAGAGTTGACAAAAAGAATGAAGGAAGGAATGAAGCCATCTGCGGAAGGGCACGGAACTGCCGGGTAATGGAAACTGGAACCGCATGCCCAGCAGGCCCGGTGACCCACAGTAACAGGTGTTTGCACCTCTGAGGTCTGTGAGTCATCCGCACAGCTGCGCGCGCACACAGCATAAGCACTCACAGGCTCCTGGAAGACAACGCTGGAACACAAGCTGACGTGGGCACCGTGTTCTGGGCGCCCCGAGACACACCTCAGCAAGAACCTGGATCCACAAAAAGGAGGCCCTGCCCCTTAAAATATTAATGCCTTACCGGGAGGGAGAATAAAGCTATGGCCTGTGCCTTCTTGCCTTGCGCCTTGCTGACTGAACCTTTTAGTTTTTAAGAAATCTATGGAAGGTGAGTCTGCATGCATTTCAACACTGCCGATCCCTCATCTAAACACACACACGCATACACACACAGACACACACACACACACACGCATACACACACACACACACACCCTTCCCCCATTCTTCTCTTTCAGACTAGGCGCGCCTCCGAGAGCTGGATTGAATGGGAAAGAGCGAGGCTGTCTTTGTCATTAATCTTCCCCTCCTTCGAGCAAACCAAGCTCCTTCCGGGTCAGCGACAATCACCGTCACCCGGTCAGGCCCGCGGTGCCCCCAAACCGAACAGCCCGGAGTCCGCGAGGGCCAGGTTGCGGGAGGGGAGGAGGGCGGGGACGAGGGCGGGCTTCGCGGGAGTGGGGGAGGGAGGCGAGGCGGGAGGCGATCCGAGAGGAGGAGGAGAAGGAGAAGAAGGACGGAGCAGCCTCCGGAGAATGGGAGTGCGGGGCGACGGACCGCCGCGGGGTGTCACGGCCGCGGCGAAGCCTGCAACGCGCGGGGCCGGCGCCCGCCGCTTTTAAACCCGGGAGGGCGCGGCGGCGGCGGGGATCGCGGCGCTCTTTGGGCGCCCAGGCTGCGGCCGAATGGAGAGGAAGGGCTCGGCGGCCGGAGCCAAGGGGAATCCGAGCCCGCCCGTGGCCAGCGAGGGACAGCGGCCGGCGCCGCCTCTGTGCGTCCCGGGCGGCAGCGGAGGGGTCCCGGCGCGGGGCCAGGCTGGGGCGGCGGCCGAGCCCGCCGAGCTCATCCGGCGCGCGCACGAGTTCAAGAGCCAAGGGGCGCAGTGCTACAAGGACAAGAAATTCCGCGAAGCCATCGGCAAATACCACCGGGCATTGCTAGAACTGAAGGGGCTGCTGCTGCCCCCCGGGGAACGGGAGAGGGACTCGCGCGCAGCCTCCCCAGCCGGGGCCCCCAAGCCCGGCCGCCTCTCGGAGGAGCAGAGCAAGACTGTGGAAGCCATCGAGATCGACTGCTACAATAGCCTGGCAGGTGAGTCGCGCCGCACCCCCCACCCCCCACCCCGAGCCAAGTCCCCGACGCTGTCCCTCCGCTGCGGCGCGCACCTGCGGTGCGGACTTCGCTGCTGTGACGGTGCCGCTCTGGAGCCGAGAACCTGGGAGAGAGGCGCTTTGGGAAAAGTGTGACTTTCAGGAGAAGGCCGTAGTCATCTCGCGCCGCTTTCCTCGAATCCATCGTAAGCCTCGCCTTTAAATGGCTGGACAGATAGAAGGCAACCCAGCTGGCCTGGCGATCACTGCTGCTGCTCGCCAGTGGACTTAGGTCCAATCTGCAGAAGCAGCGCTGGCACCCACTGCTGGCCCAGCGTTTTCCTGTGGGTGGGTCCCGAGGGTGGCCCGCGCACCTGTCCGCTCTCCTCAGGTATCACTGGCTTCAGAGTTGACCCTCGCCTTCCTCCCAACCAGCTGCAGCCGGGTTAGTAAGGTTCTTCCCCAAGTTGTTTGACCTCAGTAGCAAAAGGGAGTTTGCCACGATGTTTTCAGCATCTTGAGCAAAATGGATTCCAAAATGTCACTTCCTTCTCCCTAAGCTCTGCTGGGGCTCCCTGTTGCCAGGTGAAGACAGCAATCTCAAAGGGAATTGACTTCATGGTTCCTCTTAAGCTCTGCTGCATTCTTGATCTCCTGGGGGTGGAGGAAAAGGGGGCCCTTCTATTGGGCCAAGAAAGTGTACATTCCAGACTTCACTCTGGGGATGAGGCCAAAGCTGGGCATTAAAACATTTTAAGCACTGAAAATTTAAAGTCCATAAGAAAGGAAGATTTTGTGTTTTTTTGAGGCCTTCCTTGGAAGCGATGGGAGATGCTGGCAGAGGGGCAGGCATTATACTTGGAAAGGAATGTCTCTTTTTCTGCCACCCCATTTGGTAGGATTTTGGTGTGATCAAGCTTCTTTGACCAAATAAAAAAGTCCATTTCTCCTCGTTTCTAGCCCTTGGAGTTGTCTAGCTTGCTATAGACTGAAAGCAGGGCAGGTGGGCAGTGTGACCAGGTGTGGCTGGGCATGGTGGTTGTGTCTGTGGCCCAGGTGCATGGAGGATGAAAATACATCTGATTACCCACTTATAACTGCTCCATTCCCAAGTGCAGATCTACTGTGTTCCCTTTGAGGTTTCCAGTCCCAGCCCCTCTGCTTTCCCATAATGCCATGTCCAGTGTCATCTTTAATCAGGTGAATCCCAGGCCAGGGAGCCACTTTGTAAATTGTAAAGTAATTTACAAACTGAAAATATTAACAATAATAGTAATATTCCCAGTTGTGGTAGAAAGGGTGATAGCGATAGTAATATTACTACTAATGGCAGCAAATAACATAGTAGTAAAGCAAAGATGGACTATTTCAATCCATTACAAGATATGGCTTGATGCTCTTTATTTCCTGTAAGTCTCTGGCCTACTATACTGGCTGCTGCCCAATGAATAGTTAAAGGGACAAGCAGCTGTGGGTGGAGGAAGAGACATTGGATCACTAATGCAGTGATTCCTGAGTGGTAATGGAGCCTTATATTCAGTGTTACCCATGGCATCCTGGGACTACCCCTCACCCCATCCTTTTGGCTACCAGCCAGTGGCTAGCACTGCCTGCGCCTCCCCACCCAGAAGTGATTACATTTCCATAATGAAGCCAAAGATATGTCCTTGGTGAGGCCAGCACAGTCAGGGTGGGTCCGGACAGCTCCTCCACTCCGCCCCCACACACACTTCAGGAAACTTTAGCGATGAGAGAGCACAAAGTAGCAGTAGCCAATTTTCCCCTCTGCTGCCTTATCCAGTACCCATCACCTTTTTTTGTTTGTTTTATTTTTGTTCTTTTGAGTCAGGGTCTTGCTATGCAGTTCAGGCTGGCCTCAAACTCACTATGTAGCCGGAGCTGGCCTTGAACTCACAGTGATTCTCCTGCCTCAGTCTCCAGACTGCTGAGATTACAGGCCCACCACTTATTAATATTAATAATCTACTGTTGCATGGTTAGGTAGTCTAATAACCTGTCTTTTAAAATCTATCCAAAAGAAATATGATCACTGGTTTTTGCAGAGAAAGCCCCCAGGAGCCAGAGTCATTTAGCTTCAAAGGCAATGTTCTTGTCATCACACCTGGATGCACAAAGTCAGCATCCTCCAGGCGACTGTCTCCCCCAAACCCAGTCCCAGGCAGTCTCCCAAGCTGTACACTTCAAGAATTCTTTTGGGAGCTCTCAGCCTTGGGAACTAGGAGAAAGACATACAGTGTCTTGTTCCAAGCTCTGGTAGGGCTATGTACTTCCAAATGTTGTAAAGTTTCACATAAGAAAGAAAAATAGTGATTATAAACTGAGTAGTCTTTTCAAAGCCAAAATCTGTATCCTGTGAAGGAAATTCAGTAGCTGAGAGGAGGGTTTCACATACAGTCACCTTGGGAAGAAGTAAAAGTTGGATACTAGTTTCCTTTGGACTATGCATAGTCAGTTACCACTATTTTAAGAGTCCTTGCTAATAACAAAGTATCCTTTTTATAGGATTATGAAAATAACACGTAAGATGTGTTTTCTTTTGTTTTTGTTTTTTGGGGTTTTTTGTGTGGTACTGGGGATCGAACTCAGGTCCTTGCACTTGTGAGGCAGGCGGTGGAACCACTGAGCTAAAGCCCCAGCCCTGAGTTTTCTTTTTTAAAAAAAATACCAAAATTTTAAAGAAGTAAATACAAAATTACCCCAATCCCACATTCCCAACAACATCCACTGTGATATATTTCCTTCCTGTATTGTCTTCTGTGCATAAATATCAGCTATTTACAATCCTGCCTGTACAATCATGCATCCTGCTTTTAATCCCATTTACCATTATGTGAGATGCTTTTTACATTTCATTAAAATATTTTCGTGAAGATTATTTTCAATGGCAACAGAAAAATTTTAAATGTGTGTCTATAGTTATCACTGGATAGGAAGGAAGGATGGATGACCACTGGTATTGATGTTGGAGCCAGAATGGTGCAGCTTGGCCCATGAGGTATCCTTTTTGCTGTGTGCCTGCTAAAAAGGATGGAACCCAGCAAGTGCAGAAGGCAGCTGACCCTACCACTGGGCCTGCAGCACTAGCTGAGCAGCCCAGTGGGCTCCAGGCAGGAACCCTGAAGACATTTCTCAAGGCTCTGTCCTCCTTCCACAAGAAGCCAAGCATAGAGATAGTCTTGAGGCTTACAGGGAACTTGGACTAACCTAGAAGTACCTGGAGAATTAGGCTGTGTTGCCAAGGGGATCTTTGCTCCAAACAAGAGGCAGTTGTGAGGCTTCTGGAGAAAATGTAGCCCCAGTGAATCCTTGTACCCTCCCAAATGTCCCAAAAGAATAGGAAGGGGGCAGCTAGAATGTGCTAAGAGATGTTAGTATGAAAATCCACATGGATGCCCCGAGGGGACTGCATGGAGGTTGTGTCAGCAATCAACAAGGTGGCTCAGGTGTGGTCCTTTCTGCCTTGGATTTCCTTTTAGTTGGGAGGAATCTGGCTAGTTGTGTAGGGCCCCCGGATGTGATTCTGCATACCTTATTTTCTAAGAAATTCAAGGAAAGAAATGGGAGCACTCTGTTTTCAAATGATTCTGAATTTCAGATGATTCTGATACAATGATTAGAAAAGATATTGTGGCCTGCCTGGGAGACTGAAAAATCTGATTCTTGCTGAGGCCACAGAGGAATCATGTATTAGCCTATTGATTGATTTTTGTTCACCTTAAACAAAACACAGGGCTCCTCAGGGACCCCTTGAAGGCCAGATCCTTTTGTTCTACATCTGTTACTGTGGAGCTGCAGTGGCCCCACCTGGATATGGTCAAAGGGAGGCAACAGATAATGACTTCTTTGCTATTTTCCAATGATGCTCAAGTTCCAAACATCAGCAGTAGTTATGGGTGCCAACAGAGCATGGCATTGGACCCACAGGCTAAGAGCTTAGGTCTTCATCCGTAACATAGAAACCTTGGATAAGGCCCTACCATTTCATTCTACCATTATTTATCTATTTAGAACTATGTTTGGGAGATTGTTTGTTTACCAAAGGGAAAGATAATATCCATTGGCTCCAATTGAACCCCCAAGATGGGTGTGACATGGAATGGAAGGAAGACCACGCTGGGAAAAGGCCTGAATAGTACCTCCTGAAACCAGCTTTAATAGTGCTTATGGGTATGTTGTGAAGTCATGGAGGCAAGGCCAGTCACCTAATTTGCGGGGCTCCATACAAAATGAAGATGTGGAATTCTTTGTTCAAAAAGCAGGGAAGCCAGGCACAGCAACTGCTCAGGAGACTGAGACAGGGAGATCACCAGCCTGGGCAAATGAGCAAGACTGTGTCTCCAAAAAAAAAAAAAAAAGAAAGAAAAAAACATGTCATTAAAGGTCCTAAAAGATACATTTTAGGTAATCTTTTTACTTTTTTTCATCGTTTTTTTCTCCCTTGACTTTGATACAGTGTTTTCTGTTTTCTATTTAATGTCCCTGCAAGTAAAGACAAGTAAAATTTTAACGCTTCACCATGAATTTTACTATTCTTTTGTGTTTTGTGCAATGGCAATTTTAAATGAAAATACAAGAGCACTTGACCTATATGTGGGATCATAAAAATCACACAATTTATATTTCATAGCCTTTACATGTATGGCAATTTATTCCTACCATGGTGGAAGAAATGCTACACAAGACAGTTTTGGCTTAAATTCTTCATAGACATATTTTATATGTACATTTTCTGCCATGCTTTCTGATAAGCAAGAAAAGGAGAAAGAACTATAAATTGTGCTACTTTTATGTCATTATTTTCAGTATAAGTGGTATTTCAGTATATGATTTTCTCCATACACTTAGATGTATGATTTGCTAAGGTTCCTAGACCATCCTATTTCTTAGGACACCATTGTTTCCTTTCTGTTTCTGAAGCAATTTCTGGTTCAAACAGAAAGCGTGGCCTCTTGACATCTTAGAATATCCCCTTAGCTATTGACACAATACCTTTCCCTTATATTTGAGTCTTATACTGAGTCTTGAAGAACTTTCATGGATCTCTGGTCTACTGGAATGGGGCATTTACAAATGCATACAAAAATGGCACTCCAAAGAATGCTATCACCTCCATCTCCCTTACACATGCACATGTTCCACTGTTTCATCAGACTTTATTTTCAAAATGTAAACTCAATGATAGAATTAAGAATTTCAAGAAGTCCACAGAAGTGCATGAATGGCCCACCCTTGAAGCCAGCTGTCAGTGGGACTCCAGAAGGTTATTGCATGGATACATCCAAGGTGAACAAAATTGGATATAGATTCTGAAGTAGAGTCTAAAAACAAAGGATATTCACCAAGGACTGGTGTGGAACCAGAGAACTGAGCATAAAGACGGTTAATTACAGGTACTGAAACTCAGCAGTAAAAAGGATATCAGGGGCTAGACATTAACAGTAACCTGGTAGCCAAGAGATGAGTTTCTGGGCCAAGGGTTGGTCAAAGGAGTGGGAGAGAAGAAGAGCTTATGCTAAGATGGTCAGCCAAGAATCCACCACTTGGCTGAAAGTTTGGGCAAGCCATTTTTGATCAGATGTTAAGAACCTTGGCTGACAAATCTGAAGGACCCCTGTAAATGTAGCTTCTTGGCCCATCTTCCAAAGAAGGATGTGAGAATTGAAACTCATAGAATTCTCTCAGAGAAGGTATTGGGGAAAATATTCTGAATTTAGACTTTGGGCTGGGTTTCATAAGTGGATCTTGAAGCTTCTTAGTCTGGCTTTTAGCCAGAAACTCTTTAGGACCTCTTGAAATCAGACTCCTTACAACCAAAATACCCAAGAGTTCCCCCATCCAAGATGAAAATTCTCAGCTGCAGTACAGACAGGAAGAAAGACCAAGACGTGGAACGTGAAAAGCTACTCCTATCAGATTCGTAGGTTGGAAGTGACCTCCAAATGGGAAACTCACTCCTTCCAACTGTTCTGTTTGCCACCAGGATGAGCCTACTCCAAACAGCTAAGATCCAAACTGAATGTTTTAGCCAACCAGCCAGAGATTTTCTAATTTTTTTCAGGAAGTCAGATGTCCATTTTTCAAACAGAATTTTCTATGTTCACCCAGTTGATTAGAGTGGATCAGTCCCAGCCACAGAGCAACAACCATGTGCTCTAGCACAGACCATGGCTCTAGACCTAAGAAGACCAAAGATAATGCTATAGAAGAGTAAGAGTTGAGCCCTCCTTAGTGGTATTCTTACAGCCTTGAAATTGTTCATTAGCTAACTATCTAGCTCTTGTACAAACATACAGTTTCATATCACACTGAAATGAGGCCATGTCCAATAGGATCCAAAGCCAGTGGTTTCCTTTTTTTTTTTTTTTTAAGGTAGAAAGATGTTAAGTGCCAAGAAGGGTTGATATGAACTAGAAGAGTCCCAGGTTGGAATGGACTCAACTATGTGCCAGATCCTGGACTTAGGGGCTGGTTATACAGTGGTAAACATGAAGGCCCTTGCCTTCAGTGAACTTACATTACTATTATAATTTCAATTCATTCATACAACTTCAGAAAAACCAACCTTGGGACACTTAAGTCACTTGCCATGGTCATATAATAGTATGTGGAAAACTGAGATTTCTTATATGCTGGATCTGTAATTTCAAATCCTGAAATTGTAGCCATTCACACCACAGATTTTATCTTTAGGAGTTTCTTAGGTACTAACATTTGCCTCCTTGAAATTTCTATCAGTCCATCTATTCTCCCTTTGAAGGAATATAAAACACATCTCATCAATGTTACAAGGATAAGCCTTGACATTTTGGGGGCACCTCCCTTGCCCAATGTGCCAGTTGTTTCTCCTGGAGGTTACACATCTCTTTACTGTGATCGTGTCTTGTGCAATTAGAATTTTCATTTCATGACCATCCTGGGCAGTTGAGGGATAACTTCCTGTGTTCTGTAATTAGAGGATAGTTTCTCTAGATCTTCCCATGTCACTGTAAGAATGACCTGAATTGTGTGGGTAGAGAGGAATGTGGAGCTGGTGAGTAGAAATTTTTTAATGTACATAGAGACTGCTGAAACCTCACCCATTCCTCCTCCTCTTCCCCCTTTACCTCTTGCTCCAGAGTGTGGATTTCAGGTAAGAGGTTGGGAGCATTTAAGTGAAAGTATAAAGACTAAGAGTTCATTTCAGCCTTTAACAAAGGTGCCTGATGAGTAAAACGCAAAAGTTGTGATCTTTGAAAGTTAAAATTTCCCTAGTACTCTTCAGATGTTCCCTTCCTTAAGAACATAGCAGAAGTCTGACCTCATGTAAAAGGACAAATGTAATTTTCAGTGCCATTCTGGTTCTTGTCTATTTTTGTCACACAGTAACACCAAACACATCAAACAAAACTATCCCAGGCCCCATTTTTACTTCATATCCCGTAAGAGGATTCATCCCCTTTTCTGCAGGGCTCACCACCTGAGTCTGCATACAGAACTGGATCCTGACAGCATGGTACCCACAGTGTAAGGGGATGTCCCCTCTAGACTGTCTCATGTTAGTGACAACTTGAATCTGCTGGTGAGGCAGGGAAAAGAGTTGGGTCAGAGCTTGTGACGTGAGCGCCTCCTGAACATTAGCAGTGTGTCTTTAGGGTTTGGGAAGGGGTGACATGGGTGCTCTGTGTCCAAGATTCTTACTGGCCCCTCATCTAGGAAATCTTGCCTGCTGGTAGCTCAGACAGAGCAGCTGGGGCTCCCAGAAGGAAGCTCACTCATTCATCTGGTCTTTACTGCACACTTGTTATGGCTCTTCATAGCCCAAACTAAACCCTCTCTGTTCCCAAAACATGGAGTAGGGGTAAGGGTTTTAGTCCAGATTCTGCTTTTAACTTGCCCTCTAACTTTGGACAAGTTACATCCATCTGAGCCTTAGCTTCCCCATCTATAAGCCAGGGGGTTTGGGTCATGTGTTCTCTAAGTCTTCTTTCAGAAGCATTGACCCATCTAGGATTATGAGGGGCTTCTGACCCTCCTCCCTATCTTGGCCTTTTTCTTTCTGGGAACAGCCAGGTCTGGGGAAGGAAAGAGAAGACAAACTCTCTTTTATTCCAGTTTACTCCTATGTGCTGACAAATAATCATTAAAAGATATCAACTGAGATTTCCACAGCATCTTTTGCAAATTTAGGGTTAAGCCAAAATAGAGACTTCACAGCTGCCAGGATGCTAGAGTTGAACATCTGGTTTCTGAGAGATTTGTAGGTCGACTTGAAGCCTATATAAATTATCAGGGTCCCGGAATTTACCCATTGCTGCTATATCTTCCCAGATGATCCCAAAATTCAGACTTTGATTTTGACCAAGTAGTCTTTCAGCATCAGAAACCTGGCATTGCTGGCTATATTAGGCCATAAAGTACTAGTGGCAAAGAAAGAAAACAAGCTTTTGAGAAACAGAATGGCAAGGGCAAGTGCTTCAGGGAATAGTTGCTGGCTGTTATCCCATCTGGCCCTGGGCTGGAGTGCCCTGAGGAGTCCAGGCCAGATCTGAATGTTTGAGGATATGATGCTAGGTGTGGTTGCTGACTCCAAGTCAGAACTGAGTTCCCTCCTCTGTAGACCTGTACCACATGGTTATGGAGACCATAGGACCATTACACTCTTGAGTGGACTCTACTCTGATCCTCATACAAGGAGGGTCATGGCCCTTTATGTGCCAGTGGGGATGGGAAGGAAAAGACAAGCAGCATTCCTCGGCCCCAGAAACATGAGCAACAATATAGCATAATGGATCTTTATTCAATGCAAGAGGACCTAGATTTGAATCTTGACTTCCCCACTTATTCCTCCATTAACCTTGGACAAATTCCAACCTCTCTGAGTTCTGTGTCCATTACAGCATGGGAATAATGATATGTACCACCTAGGATTCCAGTCATGATTGAATTAAATAATTCAGGCCTAGTACAGTGCCTGGCATTTAACAGATGGTTCATAAATGGTGATTATATGCAAATCTAGCTCCTGCTCAAATATGCGTGAAGACAGAGGAAAATATATGGCAGCAGAGGAGGGAACACGAGAAGTGAGCAAACAGGTGACAGAGATGTCCCTAAGTGCCTACAGGGCAGGGGAGACTAGCAAATGTGATCCGCTGTCTTTCCTACCTGGTGCCTTCCTGGCCAACGAAACTGAGCAAGTAAGAAGCTGATCAAACTTCCTCTGAAGGGCTCCTGAGCTGCTGTGGGACCTAGGACCCTAGAGTCGGGGATCTGTGCCCTTTGCTATCTTCTCGGGATTCAGGTCAGTGCAGGAAACACTTAGAAACTGCTTGATTCCAGGCAGACATCACCTCCAGTCTGAGGTTGTGCCAATGAATAAGGCTGCATTAGTGCTTGTTCGTGGCCACTTCCCGTACTTGGCCTCCCCAGGGTTTCCCCATTCCTTTCTTTGAACTGAACTAGCAGGGAAAGAGCTTCAGGTTCCCTCACAAGTCAGACCAATTTGGAGTCTGCCAGCAGAAAGTAAGGACTTGCCAGGAAGAGAAGATACATACTATGATTGATTGGGTCCCCAGAGGAGCTTAACAAGGAAGCAAGCGTTTGGGAAGCAAGGAAAGCAGAGGCTCGCATGCCTGCAATGCCTACCCTCATGCACACGGTGCTGGTGCACCCCTCCCCCACTTCCTTCTGGGCCTAGGATGAAGGAAGCCCTGGCTTGATCCGGCATCCTGGGAGGGAGAGCACTAGTGGTTGGGTCCCTTGGCCCCTCATAGGTGCTCCTCTACCAAAATGTCCCAGTCTCCTCACAACCCCCGCTGTGCCCAAAGTGGTGTCCCAGAAACAGACTGCTTTCTACTCGGGAAACCCTACAGAATAGCTTTTCACGCCTCCCCTGTCCTCTCCTCTTTAAAGACGTAATGGTCACTGGTGCAGCTTCTTTCTTTTTTTTACTTAAATTCTTTTATTGGTACATTGTAGGTATACAGCACAATTGCATTTCTCACTGGGAATTGTACCTTTACATAATGCATCTTGGTTCTTAGTTTTTCCCCATTCCTAGCCCTCCCTTCACCCCCTCCACCCTTCCCTATTTACAAAGACTTTATTTCCATTTTTTCCATTTCTCATCATTTTTCCTTTCCCTTCTTTCCTTTCCCCTGCCCCTCCCACTACCCCTACCCCTTTGGACCTTTTCTTCCTATTTTACATTATCGATTATTCATTCTAATCATTGGTACATTTTAGGTATACAATATAATGACATTCATCATTGGAAATTTGCACCTTTACATAGTCTCTCTTCGTTCTTATTTTTCCCCTTCCCCTGCCCTCCCTTCAACCCCTCCATTCCTCCCTATTTACAAAGATTTTGTTTCCATTTTTCCATTTTCTCATATTCCATTCCCTTCTATCCTTTCCCCTACCCCTCCCACTTCCTTCCCCTTTGCCCCTTTTCTTCCTATTTCACATTTTCTATTATGCCATTTAGTCCTTATTTACACTTTCAGTTTCTCACACCAGAGAAACTATTCAGTATTTATGCATGTGTGTCCTATTTATTTCACTTAAGAGTATCGCCTCAGTGTGCATCCATTTAGCTATAAATGTCTCTAATTTCTCATTTTTTATGGCTGAGTAGTACTCCATTTTGTTTAAAAACCACATTTTCTTTATCGAGTTTCCAGTTGATGGGCATTTGGGCTGCTTCCAAGCTTTAGCTATTACAAACTGTGCTGCTATAAACATGGGTGCACATATATCGCTGTGGTATGATTCTTTTAATTCTTTTGGGAAGATCCCCAGCAGGGGAATAGCTGGGTCAAATGGGACCTCTAGCCCTAGCTCTTTGAGGTATCTCCACACTGATTTCCCCAGTGGTTGCAACTGGTGCAGTTTCTTAATAGTTTCCAGTTATAGAAGTAAAATATTGCAATTGTAGAGCTGAGGGCTCTAACTCATTGGCAGAGTACCTGTGCAGGAGGCCCTGGGTTAGATCCCCAGCACCATCAAAACAACAGCACTGTAACTTAGAAGTTACTGAAAATGCAAGAAATCACAACAAGAAAAAAATTCCTTATCATCCACTCCCCCAAGATGATAACTCTTACCTCTTTTGGTTTACTTCCAGACTTCCACATGCACATGAGCATAGAAATATTTATAGAAACACAGATATCAGCTAGCCCCCTTCAAGGGTTACCCAGCTCCAGTTTATTGGGAAGAAGGGATTGGTCTCCAGTGTGCTGCAGCCACCACAGGGAATCCTCTCTTGGTCTTCTTTTCCCCCTTAACCTACACAGGATGCTGCTCCCCATGCCTGGGTGTCCAAGGGCAGCTCCGCTTCCCCTTGTTCTTACTTCCTTTCACATCCCATCATGACCACTATACCAGGCTGTAAAGTTACTTCAAATTCTATCAAAGATTATGGGATTCAGAAGGAGTTTAAATCTCAAAATATGAATATTAAGAGATTCTTTAACCCGAAAATTCATTTGGCCACGAGACTACCAGGACTTTTCTTTTGTATTGGTGGGGATCAAACCCAGGACCCTCACACACCAGCCATGTACTCTTAAGACTGAACTACATCCCCAGACTGAGGCTACCAGGAATTTCTTTTCAACTACTTACTTGTGTTGGCAGGTTCCCGCTGGCTGCCAAGCTTCTCAGTTTTCCCCTTCCAGCCTCTCTCTACTTCTTAGGGTTTCCCAAGCTCAGATTCCTGACATTCCATATGTAGAGCAGTTGACTATCTTTATTAATCTGCCTACTAGGGATCTCTAAGCTTCACCTTCCCTACCTGAAGCAGCTGGAGAGAGAGGAGAGGGAGAGAGAGAGAGAATTTGTTTCTTGCAAGAAACTGTGAACCCAGCTATTACAAAATTTTCACCTTGACATACACACCCATTTGTTTTTCACAACATTTATGGTGCACTATGTAAAACTTTGCAACCTTCATTTTTCCAGCAATATTTTCCATTGAAAACATGTTTCGGGGTTGTTAAATATTTTTCTACAGCATGACTGTAATGGCTCTGTAATGTTCCATTACATCAATGTCCCATTATTTATTTAACCAATCTTCTATTGATGGATATTTAGGTTATTTCTGACACTCTGCTGTAACACATAGTGCTGCTACAGAGAGGCACATGCAGGTCTTTCTGCTATAGGTGCACCTGTTTTCACTAACTTGTCACCAAATGTGTCTGATGACACCATGGAAAGATGGTGGGAGGAGCAGTAGGAACAGGGATATGCCACCAGGGTCCCTGAGGAATGGCAGAAGAGGTGGTCAGAATGGGAGAGGTAAAGTGTGCTGGCATAACAATGTCAGGTAGGTGCCTTCCCCCTTCAACAGTGGTGTATAACAGGCACCAGAGAGCTCAGCTGAACTTGGGCTTTGGTATTATAGCTTCCTTGAGCAGATTTCAATATCTCTTAAAAGATTGTCAGTGTAAGCCTTCTGCTTATAGGATTTTAGCTGGCTATTTAGCCTTGCTCTTTCACTCATCACTGTAACAGTTGTTCAGTCATCCTTCAGTATCCACATGGAATTGATTCCAGTATCCCCAGCAGATACCAAATCTGTGGATGTTCAAGTCCTTTATATAAAATAGTGTAGTATTTGCATGTAACCTATACAATCCTTTCCTATACCTTTCCCCCTCTGGTACTGAGGATTGAACTCAGGACCTTGCAATTGCAAGGCAGGTGCAGTGCCACTGAGCAAAATCCCAGCCCCTTCCCTATATTTTAAACCACTTGTAAGTTACTTAGGAGACCTAATACAATGCAGATGCTATGAAAATAGCAGTTGTTACATTAGGGAATAATGACAAGGAAAAAAGTCTGTGCATGTTCAATGTAGATGTAATACTTTTTCCTGAATATTTTTGATCTGTGGTCAGTTGAATCCACAGATAGCCCGTAGATACAGCAGGATGACTATACTTGTCAGCAGAGGGTGACAAGGATATAAATGTCTTGAAAGATGTCAATATCTGCAAGAATTCTAAAACTTAACTTCATAAGTAGTGGTGAGAAACTCAGTGTTTTCCTTTATGACGTAGGAGTTGAACTCTTGGGCATTTATGCTATAGAAATAAAGGTGTCAATGGCTATTCCTATCAGCTTTGTTCCTAATAATTCACAAGACTTGAAACAGTTAGATGTCCTTTAACAAATAAACGGTGAGACAATGGTGGTTCAGTCATACCATGGAATACTAGTTAGCAATAAAAAGGAAAGAACTGTT